>NW_027362762.1:167073415-168396910 GCF_046119375.1 Phyllobates terribilis
TACTCCCGTTCACAATCCGACTAGATGGGCTCGTCTTCGCTCAATTTACTTGGATAGTCAGATTGTGGCCGGAAGTATGCTGTGAGGATTCTCAAGTCTGCAGTCACAGAGTGACTTCAGATTTGTAGCTTTAGACCAGACAAACCCTTTACCACTGCAGTTGATAATGGGAAACTGATTATCGATCTATCTAAAACAGGCTGTCAATCAACCGATGCATGAGCAAAATGTTCATTCGTTGGGTGAAATGAATTTTAAGCTTACTTAAAGGGAGTCTGTCATTCCAAAATGACAATTACATAGGGGACGTAGCCTATACTAAAGTAATACCAGACATATACAGTTTAGTGTAATATTTGCGGAAAAAGCGACATTTATTTAATATACACATGAAGACACTTCTGTGCACCCTTGGCGTGGCCTAAGCCTTGGTGCACCGTTATGACCTAACATTTGAAAATTATAGGGAGCCTGTCACAGGGTTTTCCCCTATAAAGTACGGCCAGCACATATAAGCCCCCTGTTACAGCATTCTGAAAGCTGTATATATGTCCCCAATTCCCTATGCCATGCACAGACGGCATGGTCCGGTGCAGTTGGCGTCTCTGGTCTTGATTCAGCACCCCCTCTCTTCTTACAATCATCGTCCTCCTTCCCTGCTTCTTATGGATGACGACTCCATATCATCATCACGGTATCCCCCACTCTCGCTCCTGTGCAGGCGCATTTCTCTCTGCCGTGCCTAGGGCAGAGCAAAGTACTGTAGTGCGCATGAGCCAAGAAAGGCAAAAGAGAGCTGATAACATGTAGGAAAAGCTGGTGCATGCGCATTACCGAACTTTGGTCTGCCCTCGGCAGGACATAGGGAAGTGCGTCTACGCAGGAGTGCGATGGGGGACACAGTGATAATGAAGTAGGACGCGTCATGCACACGAAGCAGGAAAGGAGGTCGGCGAATGTAGGAAGAGAGGAGGCACCAGATCAAGACCTAATTTTTCTGCCTTGCATAGGGGATTGGGCACATACAGTCAGCATACCAGAATGCTGTAACAGATAGCTTATAGGTGATGGTGTACTTTATATGATGAAAACCTGGTGACAGACTCCCTTTAAAGCGAGTCCCTTGTCTTGGTAGTGATCCCTTGGTAAGAGCGAGCACAGTCTAACATCAGTTCACTTGTCTGCCCTTGCGCACCCACACTGGAGGAAGACAGCAGCACGCTCCAAGTTTCACTGCTGCTGTGCACATAATGTGGCTTTGGGTGTATTCTGACATCTGGATCCTGTCTGTCTGCGACTAGGCGTGACGAGCCCCCTGGGCCGTGGGGTACTCGGCAGCCGGGCCTCTGGTTGCTTGGGGGATATCACGGTGGCTGGCCCGGTCCGTGACCCAGGGCGGTCAGTAAAAAGGGGGATAGATTTATAGGGGATTTGGAAAGTTCGTGACGCCACCTGTGGAATGCGGCTAAGGGGAGCCGCCGCTGCAACAGTCCTCTGGAGCTGGTGATACGGCAGCAGGGATGGTGTGGCTCTCCACAGGTAGAGCTAGCTCCAGGGCAGCGTGGGGTGTAATGGATGGTGGTGCAGGGGAGAGACGGCAGGACGGTCCCGGAGGAAAGACGGACACTCACACGGGGGTAAGCTTCAGTACCTTTACTGGTGATGTTGCAGGCACGGTCCAGGGTACTCCGGACGAAGGGCGCACTTTTGGACTCTCCCCAGTGAGCGGGTATAGGGCCTCCTGATCCGTGGCTTTACTCTCTAAGCTTCTGGCCTACCCGGAACTAGGCCCAGCTTGGTTACTGTCTCTCCTTGCACCTGCTGACCTGGTGGTAGGGCCTTCTCTTTGGAGATCACTCTCCCTGGACGCTGGGGCCTCCGTGACTCCTAGCCCTGGTACTGCAATCAGCATTTGGTGTACCTGGGACCTGTAGTCCTCCAGGGGTTCCGGTGGTTCCTACTGGGCATTAAGGGTCCCTGTAGGCGCGGACCCGGTGTCCGGTATATATATCGGGGTGAGCCTGGTATGCTCCTCTGCCCCCTCTCTACTTCTTCCTTCTCCTCTCGCCTTCGGCCACACTCAGGGCCCTCACTAGGCTTTCACACGTGCTGTAGGCCTTGGCTCGCCTAAGCACAGCAGCCAGCGTGCTGCCTCTTCGCTACTCTCTGAGCGTCAGCACGCTCTCAGCTCAACTCTGAGCTCTGTCCCTCTCATTGTCTCAGTGGGAACTGCCTGCCTAACTCCACCCTCCAGTGTCTATATATGTCCCTAACAGGGCTCCCTCTGCTGGTCTGAGGTGGTAGGGTGGAGGTGTGTGAATGTGTGAGGGCCTCTTGTGGAGAAGTCCATCCATGCACCCTTCTGGGTTCTGTGGCACCAATGCGCAGCAGGGCGCCACAGGCGCACCTGGAAATAGTGAGCGAGCGGCTTCAGTGAGGAGGAGACAAGGCGTTGTGATGTGTCTGCTCACTTCAATACCCTTCCACCTCATTGAGTCCGCAGCCTAAAGCAAGCAGCAACCAGGCATCAGAATGTGCCTGCAGACTCGTTCACACTGACACTTGGAGTCGTACTTTGTTCCTCTAGTGTCAGGGCACAAGCGCACAAATTCAAAGTTATTTTAGACTGCACTTACTCTTACCAAAGGATCTCTGTGAATTATAACAAGGGAATGGCTTTAATATGAAAATAGGAGGATGTAATGGTGCACCAAGGCATAGGCCACGCATGGGTGCACAGAAGTGCCCTCATTTGCATATAAAAAATCAAATAATAAGTGGCATTTTGGGGGTGAAAGACTCCTTTTAGATATTATCGTTCTCAGTGTACACATGTGCTGCTGAGTACAATGCTTTTCTATGTGCACAAGACGATTATGTTAACAATCATTCTGTACACATGAAAGTGAGGTCAAATCTTGTCTAAACAGGCTATTAATCGACTGTCGATCGGTTTCATATAGGCTGCAACTGTAACCGTTTAAAGGCTGCAACTGCAACTCCATGATGACGTCTCACAGCCACAACTCGTCTCTGCAGGCTTCCATTTTCTCTGGTCTTCTGGGCAGCACATTCCGAAACGGTGCCATTAAAAATAAGAGTGTTATTATAATGTTCCTGAATAAGAATAACCACCCACAATGTGCCCTAAATAAGCCCTATGCTGTGCCCTTGAATGAATAATTGCCCCTCACTGTGCTCCCTATGCAAAAAAATGACCCCACACTGTCTCACCTATGGTACACTGTCTCCACACTATTCTCTCCTATTAAAAATTCCCCCCACACTGTCTGCCTTAGTAAAATATGACAGTCACAGCACCCCCTCAAACAAAAAACACCACACTGTCCTCTCCATTCTCCACACAGAGCCCCCCGCCCATGTTCTCCACACAGTGCCCCCATCCCCAGGTTCTCCATACAGCTTCTCCCCACTCCCAAGGTTCTCAGTACAGGTTCTCCATATAGGTTCCCCCCCCTTCCCAGGTTCTCCATACAGCTTCCCCCCTTCTCCCCAGGTTCTCCATATAGCTTTTCCCCCTCCCCAGGTTCTCCATACAGCTTCTACCCCCCAGGTTCTCTATACAGTTTCTCCTCCCCAGGTTCTTCATATAGCTTCTCCCGCCCCAGGTTCTCCTTGCAGCTTTCACCCCTCCCCAGGTTCTCCATACAGGTCCTCCATATAGCTTCTCCCCCCTCCCCAGGTTCTCCATACAGCTTCCCCCCCCCTTCCCCAGGTTCTCCATACAGCTTCTCCCCCCTTCCCCAGGTTCTCTATACATGCTCTTCATATAGCTTCCCCCCTCCCCAGGTTTTCCATATAGCTTCCCCCCTCCTCTGGTTCTTCATACAGCTTCTCCCCCTTTACAAGTTCTCCATATAGCATCCCCCCCAGGTTCTCCATATTGCTTCTCCCTTCCCCTCCCCAGGTTCTCCACATAGCTTCTCCCCCCTCCCCAGGTTCTCCATATAGCTCCCCATCCCTATGTTCTCCATATAGCTCCCCCTCCCTATGTTCTCCATATAGGTTATCCATAGAGCTCCTCCCCCCTCGCCAGGTTCTTGATACAGCTGCCCCCCCTCCCCAGGTTCTTCATACAACTGTCCCCCCTCCCCAGGTTCTGCATACAGTTTCCCCCCCCTCCACAGGTTCTCCATATAGCTTCACCCCCCTCCCCAGGTTCTCCATACAGCTTCCCCCTCTCCCCAGGTTCTCCATACAGCTTTCCCCCTTCACCAGGTTCTCCATACAGCTGTCCCCCCTCCCCAGGTTCTCCATACAGCTGTCCCCCATCCCCAGGTTCTCCATACAGCTTCGCCCCAGGTTCTCCATATATCTTCTCCCCCCCTCCTCCCCAGGTTCTCCATACAGCTTCTCTCCCCCTCCCCAGGTTCTCCATACAAGCTCTCCATATAGCTTCTCCCCCCCTCCCCAGGTTCTCCATATAGCTCCCCCTCCATAGAGCTCCTCCCCCCTCCCCAGGTTCTCCATACAACTGTCCCCCATCCCCAGGTTCTCCATACAGTTTCTCTCCCCCCTCCACAGGTTCTCCATATAGCTTCTCCCCCCTCCCCAGGTTTTCCATACAGCTTTCTCCCCTCCCCAAGTTCTCCATACAGCTTTTCCCCCCTCCTCAGGTTCTCCATACAGCTGTCCCCCATCCCCAGGTCCCCCCCCGCTCTAGGTTCTCCATACAGCTTCCCCCACCTTTCCAAGTTCTCCATACAGCTCCCCCCCCTCCCCAGGTTCTCCATACAGCTTCCCCCCTCCCTAGGTTCTCCATACAGCTTCTCCCCCCTCCCCAGGTTCTCCATACAAGTTCCCCCCTAACCAGGTTCTCCATATAACTTTCATCCCCCTACCCAGGTTCTTCATACAGCTTTCCCCCCCTCCCCAGGTTCTCCATACGGCTTCTTCCCCCTCCCCAGGTTCTCCATACAAGCTCTCCATATAGCTTCTCCCCCCTTCCCAGGTTTTCCATACAACTTCTTTCCCCCTCCTCCCCAGGTTCTCCATACATGTTCCCCCCTCTCCGGGTTCTACATACAGGTCCCTCCTTCTCCCCAGGTTCTCCATAAAGCTCCCCCCCTCCCCAGGTTCTCCATACAACTTCTCCATATAGCTTCTCCTCCCTTCCCAGGTATTCCATACAACTTCTTTCCCCCTCCTCCCCAGGTTCTCCATACATGTTCCCCCCTCCCCAGGTTCTCTATACAGCTTCATCTCCCCTCCCTAGGTTCTTCATATAGCTTTCCCCCCTCCCCAAATTCTCCATACAGTCTCCCCCCTATCCCGCGTTTGCATCTTTGGCTCTGTGCGTGCTTACCTGCTCCAGGCAGCGTGCGCACGCCTCCGCATGTGGGGTCAGGGAGCTGATTGGCGCTCCACTGATTCCGGAAGTGCCGGCATGCACGGAGGATCATTTGTATTTGCATCTTCTTAAAGACGTGAATTCAAAGAATGAGGCACACTCCCTCCCTCCTCCAGAAAGACGCCAGTTTTCTTAAAGAGCCTGGAGGAGGGAGGGTGATTTATAAAAAATCAATTAAATACATTTTTGTCCCAGGCGCCGCCCTCTGCAATCCGCCACCCTAGGCAGCGGACCTATTGGCAAAAATGGGCTTGCATGTGCCTATAGGAAGGAGGAACCACGCAAGTTGTCAGTATTCCAGTGCAGGCATTGCAGTGACATCACCACATTACACTGCCTATGTTGTGCCGCAAACTGCTCAGAAAAGGACTGCTGCAGTGCTGCCAGGTCAGAGAGTCTAGGTTAGTGAATATATATCCTCCTCAACATTGAAATTGCAACACCATGAAAGAAAAGTCATAGAATTATGGAAATCACAGGATGGATAGACATGTTAATGATATGGAAGGATGAAAATATGGAAACAAAGTTTTAAAAACATCTCAATTTATACAGTATTTTATAGTAGCATCACGTGTAAAAATCCCTACACTTATACGCCTTGGCATGTGTGAGAGACACATACTCCATTTTGTGTCTGTGTATCCATTTTTGTCTCACGAGCCGAACATCCAGCTACAGGTGTTCCAATAACCTGACACCACTACTCACAGAGGCTATCATGGTGCTGAGCAAGACGGCAATTGAGGCTGGAATGGAGGTCTGAAATTGTAGCCAGACATTGGTCTGGAGACTATGTGGGCAATGCCATGAAAAGGCATTCATGAGGGAATGTCACACTGGGATTTTAGTGTGAAGTGGCCCAATGTACCATAGTGACCTCTGTAGTCTTCATTCAATCGATCCAATGATTTCCATAATTCTAGGATTTTTTCCAATTGGTGTTGTAATTTCAGTGTTGAGGAGTGTGTTTAGGAAGGGCAATCCAGACACAGATTTGACTTTGAAAAGCTGATCTTGTATATTGTGCACTAATTAATAGCTTCTAATGCCTCTAACTGCAGAGTTTGCTCTGAAGAGTTTGTCACTGCACAGTACCATTCCTCCTGTCCTGTATGTATACACTGCACAGTACCACTCCTCCTGTCCTGTATGTATACACTGCACAGTACCACTCCTCCTGTCCTGTATATATACACTGCACAGTACCACTCCTTCTGTCCTGTATATATACACTGCACAGTACCACTCCTCCTGTCCTGTATATATACACTGCACAGTACCACTCCTCCTGTCCTGTATATATACACTGCACAGTACCACTCCTCTTGTCCTGTATATATACTGCACAGTACCACTCCTCCAGTCCTGTTGTCGGAGAGGCGTCAATATTGGTTTAGCATTTTCAATATTACTATGGTCAAATAAAAATATATATTGGAAAACCTGTTTAAATTGATTATCCCAAGTAATCCCTTCTCTTCTGGATAGGGGATAACGGGCCAATCGGTGGAGATCCGCCTGTTGGTACCCCCATGATCCCGAGAATCGGAGCTCTGTAGAGCACCATGTAAATGGAGCTGAGGCCGATCATACGCACTGTGGCGCCATTCACATGTGACTCTTCAAATAACTCCTTTTAGGAGAGTGAGGGGCACGACACAGTAAAGCAAAATTCATTGATCGGGGGTAATGAGTGTTAGGGTACGTGACAACGATCAGTAATTGCTGCGGACTGCATGCAGCACACTTGCACTGCGTGTAGTCTGTTGCAGCCAGATGTTACAGCATAGAGGATGGGATTTGTAGAAATCTCATATCCATTTTGCGTCTCTGTGCACCTGCGGATCACCTGCAGACAGAGATATGCGGCGCATCTTTCCAGACCGCAGCATGTCAGTTTCTCCGCAAGAGAAGTTTTAACAGTGCAATGTATAGGATGCGATGAATCCGCATGGTTCAATGAACACATGCGGATTCACCTGTGTGCAGCGCTTTTGACGCAGCAAAAAGTATGCTGTGTTCAAAGTGCCGCCAATTCCGACCGTGTGTACATACCCTTATAGTATATGGGCTGGTGGGGTTTGTGTGGCAGGGCTGCTTTTTTGACCCAGTCCGGCCCTGTGTATGGGGTTGCTGGAAATGTGAGAAATGAAGTGTCTGTGTTGTAAACTCTGAAGACGAGTCAAGGCTGTAAGACGTCTTCATAGCGGTCTAGGCCACATAAAAAAGAATGAAAATGTAATGACTCCAATCAGAAAGAACATCATCTGTATGAAGCTATATATAACTGTATTGTTATCACTGCTGAACTGGTATCTACCACTATATGGGCACTGTATGGTGGTAATATTAGTCTTGGCCCCTGTGTTCTGCTAAGGTGCTCCCGATACCCACTGTGATTAGGGTGACTCCTCCATAGTTCTAAATATGCCCTACTTGGGGTAACCCTCTCAGATACGATCCACTCATCTGTACTAAACCCCTAGCTGTGCCTCTGGCTCAAACATAATTCTCTTGACAATCAGAATTGATACAGTTAATACAATACAATTACGTTGTCTCATTTTTATTATTTTGAAGGAAAAATACAAGTGTCCATATATAGATTGTTAGTTATTATGTTAATACAAGTAAAATGTATTCTAAACACAGGCAACAGCTGCATCACTAACTGTTTGTGAGGCCCCCATGAATTAGGTATGCCAGACTGATGAATATGCACACCGGCTATTATGCCTGGAAGGCCTCATGTATAATGTATAAGTACGCAATGTTCTTTACCTAGCGTGTGTACAGTGAACAGAAAGATATAAAAAAACTATATTTTAGTAGAATATATGAAAAATTGGAATGGGTTATAAAAAACTATTTTTTAATTACCCATATGTGTACAATGCGTGATTTATGGTGTGTTCTAAATTATACAGAAACAAATTATTCATGACAATAAAATATCATGCTTATCCTTTTAACTATTTTTGAAAACACAGGTAAAAAAGGGTCTGAACTATTTATATATATGAGCAGAGATATAGCCTAGATCAGCTATGCTCAGAATTTTTTTTTTTATAATCAGATGCCAGATATCAGTAGAGTTTACTCCAGAACCTAGAGTGCCCAGGCTACATTGTGGTAGTCAAATCAGAATAATATCCAGTCTGAATATGTATGCATAGAAACACAAATGTGAAAAAAAGGTGTGGGGGTTCTACTCACTCAGGTGCGTCGGAAGGCAAACAGGAAGCATGTTCCTTTAAATGTCCATGTCTGTTTATTATGTCATAAACCAGGCAAAAGCAAAAAAGAATACAAACACCCTTTAATTCAGGCAAAAACAAAGTAAAGAGTCCTTAAGGCAAAGTCTCTGGTTAGCCAGTCCTGTGGGCACACAGGCTGGGTAGCATCCAGTCCACTGGCTCAGTCGAGAGCCGACAACACACAGGAGGCCTTCTCCCTCCAAACACACAGAACATGTGTCAAACAACAGCCTCCATTTTATACCTTAACCACACCCAGAGGTGAGGTATGTGGGTAGCTAGACCCGCTCACCTCTCCAACTACCCGTAACCCGGCTCTGTGATACATACCTCCCATCATCTATGTGTCCGTTAGCCACCTTACAAGGGGGAAACGTTTTTTTTCTATTCCACTTTTTGTAGATAGATAAGAGCAGTTAATGCAGTATGACGATTTGATGATTGTGCAAAGGAACAGATCCCAGCTGGATAATGGGTTCTCATCTTCTAGGTAAAACTACTTTGATTCTTTTTTACATAAAATTAAAATCCAATGTAGTATAAAAACTCTGCAAATAATCCAAGCTCAAAAAATATAGCCATAGAAGCCTTTGTATTTGAACCTAGGATATTGGAAAGGTCTTAGTCAAGACATAAAGTATTACACAATAAGCAAACATCACTGTTTAAGACTACACAGACAAGCTCACAGACATGTGTTATCTGAAGAGCCACATGTCAATGGCACAGCAATGCGCATCATCAACCACAGCTGTATTTACATGGTGCTCTTCAAAGCTACGTTTCTCAGGATCGTGGGGGTCCCAGCGGTCAGATCCACAGCAAAAGGAAAGTCATCCCCTATCCAGAAGATAAGGAATAACTCCAGACTTGGGATAACACATTTAAACAGGTTTTTCAATATTTATTTTTATCTGCCCATAGGATTGTAGAAAATTACAAACCAATTATTATTATTATTTATTATTTAGTAACAATCTAGTGGACCAATACCGTCAAGAAATTGTGCAAACAAGCATATAAATCAGGCATGCGCTGTCCGATTTTTTTATCAGATAGCACACTGACCGATGTTATGCAATGACGCCGTGCAGAGAAACATTTTTTTCTCATACTGATTCGGTGTGAGAAAAAAATCGTATCATGCTGCAATTTGACTCTAGGCAAGGAAAAAAAAAATCGGATGCCACAGTACTCATCTGATATTTACAGATACAGTACAATACTGTAACATAGGAAACTGTAATGATTAATAACAAGGTAAAATGTCTGCACCACCTCAAAAGCTACTAATGGACCTGTAGCACCCTGAGGATTCGGCTGCTACAGGGGTATTGCACCTCAACCCAGAGGTGTGATATTCCACTCCCGGGTAAGGAAGGAGTGTGGAACTGAGCTCAGATAGACTGCATGCACTACATACATCCCATTCCAGAGGAGCAGGCCGACGGTACTCCCACTTAGAAATGTGCAGGTACAACCGAGCCTGTTCCTGGCTGGAGTGGGAGGGGGGTGGTACATCCCATGTAGTGTAGGGGCAGATAGGGGGAGCAGTCTGGGTAGTGATAGGAGCTCATTGGGTGCTGGTCACCTGAGCTCACACATAGAGGGATATATAAGGAGGGCACCAACTTAGATCAGGGTCAGACGCTGAGAACAAGTCAGTTGGAGAGGAGAGAGAAGGAAACAGCAGCCCTGGAGAGAGAGAGAGTGGAGCAGAGAAAGACCCAGAGGGGGAAGACTGAAGGGACCCAAGAACCCAAATTAGAGCACCGGGTGAGGAGTCAGCAAGAGGGTACCGGAACCCAAGCTGGTGGGGGCAAAGACATTCCCCAGCCAGAGACCGGAGACCGTGGGCAGTGTCTGTCACGGTCACCCACCACATTCACCCCGAAGGCACACCACATGAAGGGTCAGGGAACCCAGGGCCAAGGGTGTCCCGAAAGAAGGCCCGAGGGAGCTGGACCTAGGTGAATCACTGGTGGGGACGGCTGAAGAAAGGACAGAGGGAGAGCTCAGGGCCACGCTCTGGACTTGTTTGGGGGTTGGCCGGATCCAGGACCTGGTGGACGCAGCACGGCTCGGGTGGTCACTAGCAGCTGGAGTGACCAGTACAACATCAGCAGTAAGTAAACACCCTTAACTGCACAACCTGAGTCTGTCTTCATTGCCGGCTGCATCGCACCACCACAACCCCCATCCTCTGCACCTGTCCCCTCTGAGGCTATACCCCTCCCGTTGGGGGTTATCTCACCAAGCTGCGCACCCACCATCAGCCTCAGCGGACCCTGCAGCAGCGGCGGCCACAGTGACCGCATCACAACGGGTGGCGTAGTCGACACAAAAGAACTTTAGTAACATCTGTAAAGCTGCCACATAACACTTAGCTTGACGCCCTGGGCACGGGACCGGGTCACAGCCGCTCGGAGACTACAACCCCCCATCTGATCCGGTGCCGGGTATTCCCCTCAAAAAGGAATATGTCCCAGGGGGCGCGTCAACTTTGGCGTAGTCGGCAGGATTACGTTCCCGCAACACCCGGGTACTGCGTGCCTGAAGAAAAGTGCAAGTTTACCTCAGAAAGAAGTCTCCCGCCGGTTCCGGGGGGTCCACGCCATCGGACTCCATCACCAGTCGTTTCCCGCCGATTGTCCGCCATTTCCAACTTGTTCCCGCCATCTGCAGAGTTTCCCGCCACTGGGCGACGCTTCCCGCCAAAACCGCAGATTTCCCGCCTTGGAAGAGCAGCGGACGCCATTATGGGCGTGCCAAAGGAGGGCAAGAGGCCACCTCCCATCGTGGGCCAGGACAGAAAATGGCGCCAAAAGTGGAAACCGCCCCCACCAACAGAGACTGTGATGCTGGAGGTGTCTGTCAGCGTGAAAGAACTCCCCCTGGAGCTGACAGTCACCGAGTTGCCCCGGGACCGCCCTCGAGGTGGGAGGAGACGAAAGAGAAGAGAAAAGATGGGTGTCGCTTGGAGGAGTCTGGAGCGAGCGCACCCGGAGACAAGAGGTCTAACAAGGAGTAGCGGAGAAGCTCACCCGGAGATGGAAAGAAAGCAGAACAGCACCGGCCCGCTGGCCAGGAGTCTGCTAGAGACCGAGGAAGGAGGGCAGAGCAGCACCGGCCCGCTGGCCAGGAGCCTGCCGGAAGCCGAGCAGAGCAGCACCGACCCGATGGTCAGGAGCCTGCTAGAGTCCACAACCCCGCTAGGTCTAGCGGAGATCCTAGCGCAGCTCCCACGAGACCGGGAGTGTGCACAAACTGCCCTGGAGGGCCTCGCAAGGAGGATGGTCCGGGTACAGCGCGAGATACTGGCGGAGTGGGGCCGGGAGATGACCCAGCAAACAGAGACCAGTCAACGGAGCACGCTACCCTGGAAGAGGAAGCAGACCGCCTCTGAGGATGGCGCAGGAGGACCCAAGGCCGGAGACGGCGCCGAGGAGGGAGCCGAACGCATGGAGGCAGGTAAAGGGGACGCCTATACCCCAAGCCGTGACACCGCTTACCTGCCCCAGCTCCCCGTCGCAGAGCCCGAAAGTCCCCCTGCTGTGCCCGTAGCCGCCATGTCACCGCCATGGACTAGGCCCCGACCGGAAGCCGCCGCAGCGACCCCTGTGACGTCACGCGCCCCGACCCGGAGCGTGACAAAGCAGGAATTACCACCAGCCTGGTCGCAAGGCCTAGTACCCCCGGGCGCCGCACCACCAACAGCGCCCCCTACCTCCGCGGAGCCTCCGGCCTGGCCGCAAGGCCAGGTAGCCCAGGGCGCCGCCGTCCTAACGGTGCCCTTCACCTTCCAGGTGCCCCAGGCCTGGCCGCAAGGCCTGGGCAACCCGGGCGCCACCACCACCGCGCCCGCGCCCGCAATACCTAGGGTGCCACACCTGGGGGAGGACCTCTTCGGCCAGCTCACATGGCCGGACGGGCGGCCCTTCATCTGGCCCGAAGGGTACCCTGAGCTGGAGCGGCAGCAAAGACTAGGGCCCTTGTGTGAGCCCCTAATCCCGGCTCCGAAGCCCGTGGCTCGGGTCTCGCCTCCTCTAGCAGAAGCCCAATTCGTGTGGGACCCCACGGGAGAAGATTTGATGGGGTTCACCGGAGAAACTCGGGCAGCCGCAGCTGAACGTACAGAGTGTTGCCGTCAACAGCTGGCAGAGTTTAATAGAGAACGGGAGGAGAGGCGGGTCAGAGAACAACAGGCCCAAATCCAGAGCGCGGAGCAGAAGAGCCGGACTAGGAGGAACCCCCGTGCAGCGCATTGTCCCCGCACCATCGGGACAGTGATAAAGTTCAACCCGCAGCATGGGTGGGGCTTTATTCGGGACCGTAACAACCGCGGTGACGTTTTTGTGACCCGCAGAGACGTCGAGTCCCACCTGCCGGAAGGTCACAAAGGCCGTGACCTCTACGTCGGAGACGAGGTCACTTTCACCCGGCACAAGTGTGCCAAAGGACCTTACGCCCTCCACGTACACCGCTTGACGGAGGAGGAGTTGCGGTACGGGGAGGAGGAGTCAGAGGACCCGGACGGGTCTGAAGAAACATCATATCAAGAAAGAGCAGGAGGAAGACGCCGTTGAGTGCGGCAGAGCAGGAGCTGTAAATAGTTACCCAATCGGGGTATATAGAAACTGAAACTGTTGCTGCTAAAATAAGTCCCCGTTGGGACCAGGGAACTGTTTACCCGTTAACCCCTTCATCCTACAGGCTGAGGACTGTGAGCAGCCATTCCCTACCCTCTACCTGGCCGAGGACTGAGAGCGGCCAACTTTCAACTTTCCCTGTATATAGTTGCGCTTCCTAAAGCGCCCCCTACCGGTTTTATAGAAAACCAGATTTTCTAAGAGACTGTCGCACTTTTCCCGGACACACGTTGCACAGTGTCCGGAGGAGGAACCAGAGACAAGAGAAGTCTACGAGAATGTTTATATAAAAAGTTTTATATATATATAATGTTTATATGTTTTATATGTTCATATAAAAATTTTGTATGTTTTGGTGTTTTATGTCTTACAGCCCGAGGACGTGCTGTGATTTACCAGGGGGGAATGTAGCACCCTGAGGATTCGGCTGCTACAGGGGTATTGCACCTCAACCCAGAGGTGTGATATTCCACTCCCGGGTAAGGAAGGAGTGTGGAACTGAGCTCAGATAGACTGCATGCACTACATACATCCCATTCCAGAGGAGCAGGCCGACGGTACTCCCACTTAGAAATGTGCAGGTACAACCGAGCCTGTTCCTGGCTGGAGTGGGAGGGGGGTGGTACATCCCATGTAGTGTAGGGGCAGATAGGGGGAGCAGTCTGGGTAGTGATAGGAGCTCATTGGGTGCTGGTCACCTGAGCTCACACATAGAGGGATATATAAGGAGGGCACCAACTTAGATCAGGGTCAGACGCTGAGAACAAGTCAGTTGGAGAGGAGAGAGAAGGAAACAGCAGCCCTGGAGAGAGAGAGAGTGGAGCAGAGAAAGACCCAGAGGGGGAAGACTGAAGGGACCCAAGAACCCAAATTAGAGCACCGGGTGAGGAGTCAGCAAGAGGGTACCGGAACCCAAGCTGGTGGGGGCAAAGACATTCCCCAGCCAGAGACCGGAGACCGTGGGCAGTGTCTGTCACGGTCACCCACCACATTCACCCCGAAGGCACACCACATGAAGGGTCAGGGAACCCAGGGCCAAGGGTGTCCCGAAAGAAGGCCCGAGGGAGCTGGACCTAGGTGAATCACTGGTGGGGACGGCTGAAGAAAGGACAGAGGGAGAGCTCAGGGCCACGCTCTGGACTTGTTTGGGGGTTGGCCGGATCCAGGACCTGGTGGACGCAGCACGGCTCGGGTGGTCACTAGCAGCTGGAGTGACCAGTACAACATCAGCAGTAAGTAAACACCCTTAACTGCACAACCTGAGTCTGTCTTCATTGCCGGCTGCATCGCACCACCACAACCCCCATCCTCTGCGCCTGTCCCCTCTGAGGCTATACCCCTCCCGTTGGGGGTTATCTCACCAAGCTGCGCACCCACCATCAGCCTCAGCGGACCCTGCAGCAGCGGCGGCCACAGTGACCGCATCACAACGGGTGGCGTAGTCGACACAAAAGAACTTTAGTAACATCTGTAAAGCTGCCACATAACACTTAGCTTGACGCCCTGGGCACGGGACCGGGTCACAGCCGCTCGGAGACTACAACCCCCCATCTGATCCGGTGCCGGGTATTCCCCTCAAAAAGGAATATGTCCCAGGGGGCGCGTCAGACCCACCTGGTGGAAAGAGCTCACTGACTAAAAACATAGGAACTTATAGGTGCAAGCCTAAAATAGTATTTAATTTAGAAAATTAAAAAGAACAATGAAGGCTGCACTCACCGTTCCTTAAAAGCAATCAGTCTTTATTTCATATCTTGAATAAAATGCAGTGGAAAGCAGCGAGTGCGGGGAAGAGAGACTGACGACAGCCTTTTCACACTGTGAATATCGCTTCTGCAGGTCCAGATAGTCAGTGTTGCAACCTCACTTCCTTTAACAGGTGCATTATTGAGGTCACATTGTGGCGCCCTGCTGCGCACTTGTACCACAGATCCCAGAGGGGTGCATGGATGGAATTCTCCCCAGTGGCCTCAATACATACAGACACCTCCACCCCAGTCCACTAGATGGAGCCCTGTCAGGTACATAAATACTGGGGGGTGGAGTTCAGGAAGTCAGTCAGTGGGAAGCAGAGTGTGTGACACCATGCTGCAGCTCCAGACAAGCTGAAGTCTGTGTGGCTGAAGGCCAGGCTAGGCCCAAGCTGCGGGCTAGTCTGGCCAGTGAGAGCCTGGAGCGGGCTAGAAGGCAAGTGAGAGTTCCTGTCACGCACAGACAGGGACAGAACTCAGAGAGTCTGCTCAGGGAGTCTGCATGAGAGAGTCTGCAGACTGAGAAGAAGAAAGAGAAGCGCATAGGGGACAGAGGAGCATAACAGGCTCACCCCGAACCATATACCGGACACCGGGTCCGCGCCTACAGGGATCTTTATGACCAGTAGGAACAACCGGAATCCCAGGAGAACTACAAGTCCCAGGTTAACCAACCGCTGACCACAGCAACAGGGTTAGGTAACACTAAGGCTCCAGCGACCAGGAATAGTGGGAACCAGGAGAAAACCCTACCGCCAGGTCAGTAGGTACAAAAAGGAAGCAGTAAGCAAGCCAGGCCTAGCTCCAGGCAGGCCCGAAGCTTAGAGAGTAAAAGACGCAGTTCAGGAGGCCTTACACCTGCTTACTGTGGAGAGTCCAGAAATGTACCCTTCGCCCTGAGTGTCCTGGACCATCCCTGCATCACCACCAGTAAAGGTATTGAAGTTTGCCCTTGTGTGTGTGCCTGTACTTCCTCTGGGACCGTCCTGCCATCTCTCTCCTGCTTCCACCATCTTTCTACACCTCTACACTGCCCTGAGGCCTGCTCCACCTGTGGGGAGCCGTCCCATCATAGCTGCCCCTAACATCAGCCTCAGTGGACTTCCGCAGTGCTGGTAACCTCTTACCAGAATCCACAGGTGGCGTAGTCAAACAACCACTCATCCAAAAGCCCATTTTTCTTGTGACAGCCCTGGGCACGGAACGGGTCTAGGCCACGACAGCATCCCCGCAACATCCGCAAGGCCCGGCTCCGAGTATCCCCCATTTGCTCCGGGAAGGTGTCACAACATCAAGAAATTAAAACATTTATAAAAACATCCGTGTGCAGTGATGTATAAAAACACCCGGTGAGTGCGGGCCCCCCACTGTCCAGAAGAGGATTTGCTGGCCGGCGGTAACCCAGGACACTGCGGGCAGCAGCGCCAGCGCTCACATAGCAGCCAACCCGCTGTCCAGGGCCCCAGCACTTGTCCGGGTGCGCCAGGTGGTGACGCCGGCCCTGCTGCACATGGATGACAAGTGAGAGGAAAACTGTCCCACTTTTCTGCAAAATCGGATTGATTTTTTATTACAGTTGTGTGACCCTATCCTAATAGCAATATAATTACACCCAGTATACAGGACAGAAGTGGTGCTGTGCAGTATATATATACAGATTCTTAGATTTACACCCTACAGGCAATATATATAATATCTATAATATAATCAGGAATGTGTCCGTCTGTCCGAAGCCTCTATAGACTGCACCTGCACAGTCTGGCTTCAGACAGAAGAACGCATCCAGCTGTTACAGGTGACAGGTAAGAGGAGTGTGGCGCTGGAGATCGCGGTATGCGTAGGCAATGAACGCATACCACGATCTCTGGAACCATAAGTACATACCTGACCGGGAGGAGTGTTGCCGCGGCACCTCTGTTCGCGGCGTCGGAATCAGCGCATGTGGCATAGCGTGCTATCCTGCGCCATTTTAGTGAAGACACATTTGAAGTGTGTCTTCAACAAAATGGCGCCGGACAGCTTGTTATGCAGGCACTGATTCTGGCGCCTTTTTAGTAAAATAACACAGGTGACGCGCTGCAGAGGAGCGATGGAAAGGTGAGTAGGAGTGTTTTTTTTATTTAATTGATGGAGGATGGGGGTAGCACAACAGAGGATGGGGGCAGAACAAAAGAGGATGGCAGCAGCACAAAATAGGATGGGGGTAACGCAGGAGAGGATGGGGCAGCACAAAAGAGGGTGGGGTAGCACAAAACAGGATGGGGGCAGCACAAAACAGGATGGGGGCGCAGGATGAGGGCAGCACAAAACAGGATGGGGGCGCAGGATGGGGGAGTACAAAACAGGATTGGGGGGGGAAACCCGAGGAAAACAAAACAAAACAGGGTGGGGGAGCATATACCAGGATGGGGGAACACATAACAGGATGGGAGAGCAGGATAGGGGTGCACATAACAGGATGGGGGAGCATATAACAAGATGGAGGCACACATAACAGGATGGGGAAGCATACACCAGGATGGGGGTGCACATAACAGGATGGGGGAGCGTATACCAGGATGGGGGAGCACATAACAGGATGGGGGAGAAGGATGGGGGCACACATAACAGGATGGGGGAGCATATACCAGGATGGGGCGCACATAACAAGATGGAGGAGCAGGATGGGAGCACTCATAACAGCATGGGGAAGCATATACCAGGATGGGAAAGTACATAACAGGATGGGGGAACACATAACAGGATGGGGGAGCACATACCAGGATGGGGGAGCAGGATGGGGGAGCACATAACAGGATGGGGGAGCACATAACAGGATGGGGGAGCACATAACAGGATTGGGGAGCAGGATGAGGGAGCACATAACAGGATGGGGGAGCACATAACAGGATGGAGTAGCATGGACCAGGATGGGGAAGCACATAACAGGAAGGGGAAGCAGGATGGGGGTGCATATAACAGAATGGGGGAGCATATACCAGGATGGGGGTGCACATAACAGAATGGGGGAGCACATAACAGGATGGGGCAGCACATAACAGGATGGGGGAGCATGGACCAGGATGGGAGAGTATGGATCAGGATGGAAGAGCACATAACAGGATGGGGCACCAGGATGAGGGAGCACATAACAGGATTGGGGACCCGGATGGGGGAGCACATAACAGGATGGGGGAGCATGGACCAGGATGAGGGAGCATGGAGCAGGATGGGGGACCATATACCAATAAAAATGCTCGCCACCCAGGCGTAGATCAGGTTCAATAGCTAGTATATCATAACTGAGCAGCACTAAATCTTAAGCAGTGGATGAAAAGCTTTTAGGGCACATTCACATAAATCAAAGGAATTTATAAAAAGAAAATAAGCACCTCACCGATTCATTTTGTAAAAAGTGGAGGACTCTTTATTAGCCCAAGTAGCAACATTTTGGTTCCATAACAGAGAAATGTTCTGCTATGGAGTCCTCCACTTTTTCCACAATTAATCGGAGTGCTGCTTATTTTCAGAAACTGAGATTTACACCATGTATACAGGACAGGAGAAGTATTTTTGATGTACACAGCTCCACAATATATACTGTGCTAAAGAATATAGAGTGGAGCTGTGTATATACTGTAGACATATGGCACTGTATATAGTGCGGATTCCACATTATATACAGTACAGACCAAAAGTTTGGACACACCTTCTCATTTAAGGATTTTTCAGTATTTTCATGACTATGAAAATTGTACATTCACACTGAAGGCATCAAAACTATGAACTAACACATGTGGAATTATATACTTAACAAAAAAGTGCGAAACAACTGAAAATATGTCTTATATTCTAGGTTCTTCAAAGTAGCCACCTTTTACTTTGATGACTGCTTTGCACACTCTTGGCATTCTCTTGATGAGCTTCAAGAGGTAGTCACCGGAAATGGTCTTCCAACAATCTTGAAGGAGTTCCCAGAGATGCTTAGCACTTGTTGGCCCTTTTGCCTTCACTCTGCGGTCCAGCTCACCCCAAACCATCTCGATTGTGTTCAGATCTGGTGACTGTGGATGCCAGGTCATCTGGCGTAGCACCCCATCACTCTCCTTCTTGGTCAAATAGCCCTTACACAGCCTGGAGGTGTGTTTGGGGTCATTGTCCTGTTGAGAAATAATTGATTGTCCAACTAAACACAAACCGGATGGAATAGCATGCCGCTGCAAGATGCTGTGGTAGCCATGCTGGTTCAGTATGCCTTCAATTTTGAATAAATCCCCAACAGTGTCACCAGCAAAGCACCCCCACACCATCACACCTCCTCCTCCATGCTTCACGGTGGGAACCATGCATGTAGAGTCCATCCGTTCACCTTTTCTGCGTCGCTCAAAGACACAGTGGTTGGAACCAAAGATCTCAAATTTGGACTCATCAGACCAAAGCACAGATTTCTACTGGTCTAATGTCCATTCCTTGTGTTCTTTGGCCCAAACTTGTCTATTCTGCTTGTTGCCTGTCCTTAGCAGTGGTTTCCTACCAGCTATTTTATTATGAAGGCCTGCTGCACAAAGTCTCCTCTTAACAGTTGTTGTAGAGATGTGTCTGCTGCTAGAACTCTGTGTGGCATTGACCTGGTCTCTAATCTGAGCTGCTGTTAACCTGCAATTTCTGAGGCTGGTGACTCGGATAAACTTAGCCTCAGAAGCAGAGGTGACTCTTGGTCTTCCTTTCCTCATGAGAGCCAGTTTCTTTTTAGCGCTTGATGGGTTTTGCAACTGCACTTGGGGACACTTTCAAAGTTTGCCCAATTTTTCGGACTGACTGACCTTCATTTCTTAAAGTAATGATGGCCACTCGTTTTTCTTTACTTAGCTGCTTTTTTCTTGCCATAATACAAATTCTAAGTAAAGAAAAACGAGTGGCCATCATTACTTTAAGAAATGAAGGTCAGTCAGTCCGAAAAATTGGGCAAACTTTGAAAGTGTCCCCAAGAGTCCAAATTTGAGATCTTTGGTTCCAACCACGGTGTCTTTGTGCGACGCAGAAAAGGTGAAAGGATGGACTCTACATGCATGGTTCCCACCATGAAGCATTGAGGAGGAGGTGTGATGGTGTGGGGGTGCTTTGCTGGTGACACTGTTGGGGATTTATTCAAAATTGAAGGCATAATGAACCAGCATGGCTACCACAGCATCTTGCAGCGGCATGCTATTCCATCCGGTTTGCGTTTAGTTGGACCATCATTTACTTTTCAACAGGACAATGACCTCAAACACACCTCCAGGCTGTGTAAGGGCTATTTGACCAAGAAGGTGAGTGAAGCCTGAGCAGAGCGGTCTCGCCAACCTGCCTCCACCCTATAAATGGTCCAAGACGTCGGCAATAAAATATAAAGATGTTCCAAACAGACCCAAAATACAGGCGATGCTCCACCACTTCTACAACCATGAGTACAAATCAAACCCAGAAATAGTGAGTCAAGCTGCAAAAGACCTCAAAGAAATATTCTACACCATGGCCAAATTGTCTGACCTTAAAAAAGTTAACTACAAGAGGCCAAAAGAAAAACAGATCAACGGTTGGTTTGACAGAGAATGTAAAGCTGTTCGGAAGACCCTGAGAACAGCCTCAAACAAGAAACACAGAGACCCCAAACAACCGGGTCTCAGGGATGCCTATGCACCATACAAAGGCAATACAAAACCATCCTCAGGAGGAAGAACCAGAGTTACATCTCCACCAATTTGACCAACTCCAAGACAACTCCTGCTGGGACTATGGAGCTACCTGGGCACAAACAACAAGAAAAGCAACATTTTTATCCAAAACAGCAACATATGACTCCAGTACTTAAGTGACCTCTACAAGGACATCCCGAAGGAAGGACTAAGCCAAGAACAGAAAAACATAATGGCAAAACTAAAGGTAATGGAGGAAAAAGTCAAAAATTTCCAAAACCCTCTGGATACACCAATCACATTACAGGAAGTTACAGAGAGAATCTCTTCCATAAGGTGTGGAAAAGCCAGTGGCCTGGATGGAATCCCACCAGAAATGCTGAAATACAGCCCACCAGAAATACAGGCTACAATGGCTAAACTGTTTAATATTGTGCTGAGTGCTGGCTACTTCCCTCATACCTGGAACCAAGGCTTCATCTCACCCTTTCACAAGAGTTGGGACAGGTATGACCCTGCCAACTACAGAGTAATATGTGTCAGCAGCAACTTGGGAAAACTGTTGAACAGCATCCTGAACAAGAGGATCTTCAGTTTCCTCACAGAACACAATTTCCTCAGCAAAAGCCCAGCAGGCTTCATGCCAAACCACCACACTACTGACCACATCTACAACCTGCACAGCCTTATTCAGAGCCACATCCACAACACAAAGCACAGGAAGATATACGCTTATTTTGTGGACTTTATAAAGGCCTTTGAACCCGGGCCTGTTCCAGAAACTGCTGGAGAGAGGAATAAGAGGAAAGACATATGACGTCATCAAAAGCTCCTACACCGAGAACCGCTGCAGCATGAGGGTGAAAGGGAAAAGAACGGCTTATTTCCAGCAGAGCCGAGGAGTCAGACAGGGCTGCAGCCTAAGTCCAACGCTCTTTAACATATACATCAATGAGCTGGCCACTGCTCTAGAATTCTCCAAGGCACCATGTCTCACACTCCTTGATACCCAGGTGAATTTTCTGCTGTATTCAGATGACCTACTGCTGCTATCACGAACCGAGAAAGGTCTTAAAGACAACATGAAAAACTTGGAGAAATTTAGCTCCACATGGGCACTACCCATCAACCCAAACAAAAGCAACATTATGCTATTCCAGAAAAGAAAGACAAGATTGGACCCTTCATTTGTGCTAAACAACTATGCTCTTACAGAAACGGACAAATACAGTTCTGTTCAAAAGTTTACATACCCCGGCAGAATTTTTCCTTTCTTGACCTTGTTTCAGAGAATATGAATGATAACAAAAAAACTTTTTCTCCTCTAATGGTTATTGGTTGGGTGAAGCCATTTATTGTCAAACTACTGTGTTTTCTCTTTTTAAATCTTAATGACAACCAAAAACATCCAAATGACGCTGATCAAAAGTTCACATACCCCAGTTCTTAATACTGTGTATTGCCCCCTCTAACATCAATGACAGCTTGAAGTCTTTTGTGGTAGTTGTGGATGAGGTTCTTTATTTTCTCATATGGTAAAGCTGCCCATTCTTCTTGGCAAAAAGCCTCCAGTTCCTGTAAATTCCTGGGCTGTCTAGCATGAACTGCGCGCTTGAGATCTCCCCAGAGTGGTTCAATGATATTGAGGTGAGGAGATTGAGATGGCCACTCCAGAACATTCACTTTGGTCTGCTGTAGCCACTGACAGGTCGACTTGGCCTTGTGTTTTGGATCGTTGTCATGTTGAAATGTCTAAGTAAGTCCCATGTGCAGCTTCCAGGCTGAGTGTAAATTGGCCTCTTTCCTTCAACTTTTACCAAGTTTCCTGTGCCTTTATAGCTCACACATCCCCAAAATATCAGCGATCCACCTCTGTGCTTTACTGTAGGAAAGGTGTTCCTTTCATCATAGGCCTTGTTGACCTCTCTCCAATTGTAACTTTTATGGTTGTGGCCAAAAAGTTAAATTTTGGTCTAATCACTCCAAATTACCTTGTTCCATAAGTTTTGAGGCTTGTCTCTATGCTGTTTGGTGTATTGTAGGAGAGATACTTTGTGCCATTTGCGAAGTAATGGCTTTCTTCTGGCGACTCAACCATGCAGGCCATTTTTCTTCAAGTGCCTCTTTATTGTGCATCTTGAAAAAGCCACACTGCTAGTTTTCAGAGAGTCCTGAATTTCAGCTGATGTTATTTGTGGGTTTTTCGTTGCATCCTGAACAATTTTCCTGGCAGTTGTGGCTGAAATTTTTGTTGGTCTACCTGACTGTGGTTTTTACAGAGCCCCTGATTTTCCATTAGTTAATCACAGTTTGAACGCTGCTGACTGGCATTATCAATTCCTTGGATATTTTTTTGTATCCCTTTCCTGTGTTATACAGTTCAACTACCTTTTCCCGTAGATCCGTTGACAATTCTTTTGGTTTCCCCATGACTCACAATCCAGAAATGTCAGTGGCTGGATGAAAGATGCAAGAGTCTGTCAGGATCCCAGAAACTCAATCAGCTTTTATGCACACACACTGATTACAAGCAAACAGGTCACAGGTGAGGATGTTACCTTTAGTAGCCATTCAAATCCATTTGTGTCAAATTCTGTGCATGTTATCAGGCCAAAATCAACAGGGTATGTGAACTTTTTTTCAGGGTCATTTGGATGTTTTTGGTTGTCATTAAGATTTATAAAGAGAAAACACAGTAGTTTGACAATAAATGGCGTCACCCAAGCAATAACCATGAGTAGAGAAAATTTTTATTTGTTATCATTCATATTCTCTGAAACAAGGCCAAAAAAGGAAAAATTCTGCCGGGGTATGTAAACTTTGGAGCACAACTGTATACTTACCTAGGCCTGGAAATTCACCAGTCAGGGAGCTGAAGGACAAGGCCTGCAAAACCTCGATGCCATTTCTTAAACTCTACAATCTGAAGCCGGCGGTGAAGGTCTGACTAAAAATATTCAATGCCATCATCGCCCCAATCCTCCTGTACAGTAGCAAAGTCTGGGGTCCTCACACATACCCAGACTGGTCAAGGTGGGATTCCAGCCCAACAGAAATATTCTACCTGAAATTCTGTAAGCACCTTCTCCAGGTCCATTGGAGCACCACCAACAGTGCCTGCCGGGCTGAGCTCGGCAGATTCCCACTGCACCTAGCAGTCATGAAGAGGACGCTCAGACTACAGACTCACCTACATAGTAGCAGTCCAAGCTCCTATCATCATAAAGCCCTGCTACATGCAAAAAAAACAGGACCCCCGGAACAACTCACCTAAACACAACCTGACCAAAACATCAACCATAGCAGCCTGACAAAAGCCAGAACCAGGAAGATGGTAGATGAGGGCCAAGTGAGATATTTCAGTGACTGGAGGAACAATATCAGCATCTCACAGAAACTAACAGTGTACAGGAGTCTACAGAGAGATTACAGACTGGCTCCATATCCATTATTATTATTATTTATTATTATAGCGCCATTCATTCCATGGCGCTTTTCATGTGAAAGGGATATACATAGCACAAAAAATTACAATAAATTTGAACAATACAAGTTGGCAACTGGTACAGGAGGAGCGAGGACCCTGCCCGCGAGGGTTCACAATGTATAGGGGATGGGGGAGGATACAGTAAGTGAGGGTAGAGCTGGTCGTGCAGCGAAAGGTGGAGTGAGGGTTACTGCAGGTTGTAGGCTTCTCGGAAGAGGTGGGTCTTTGGGTTCCTTCTGAAGGTTTCCACAGTAGGCGAGAGTCTGATGTGTTTGGGTAGAGAGTTCCAGAGTAGGGGGGATGCACGGGAGAAATCTTGTATACGATTGTGGGAAGAGGAGATAAGAGGGGAGTAGAGAAGGAGATCTTGTGAGGATCGGAGGTTGCGTGTAGGTAAGTACCGGGAGGCTAGGTCACAGATATATGGGGGAGACAGGTTGTGGATGGCTTTGTATGCTGTGGTTAGGGTTTTGCACTAGTGTTTTTGCAGATTCGTGGTTGAGGAATGTGCGGATCCGGGAGATATTTTTGAGCTGGAGTCGGCAGGAAGTGAAAAGGGCTTGGATATGTGGTTTAAAAGAGAGGTTAGAGTCCAGGGTTATCCCAAGGCAGCGGGCTTGCGGGATTGGGGAGAGTGGGCAGCCATTGACTTTGATGGATATGTTAGTTGGAGGGTTGAGTGAGACGGTAGAAAGATGATGAATTCAGTTTTGTCCATGTTAAGTTTTAGAAATCTAGCAGAGAAGAAGGATGAAATAGCGGACAGACATTGTGGGATTTTGGTTAGTAGGGAGGAGATATCGGGTCCAGAGAGGTAGATCTGTGTGTCATCAGCATAGAGGTGATACTGAAAGCCATGGGACTCTTTGACCTGTCCCAGGCAGAAGGTGTAGCTGCAGAAGAGCAGGGGTCCTAGGAATGAACCCTGGAGGACACCGACAGATAGGGGGCGAGATGAGGAGGTGGTGTGTGAGTGGGAGACACTGAATGTCCTGTCAGTTAAGTATGAAGAGATCAAAGATAGGGCCAAGTCCGTGATGCCAAGAAATGAGAGAGTCTGTAGTAAGAGGGAATGGTTGACTGTGTCAAAGGCAGATGACAGGTCCAGGAGGAGGACAGAGCAGTGTCGCTTGGATTTGGCAGTAAGTAGGTCGTTGGTGACTTTAGTCAGGGCAATTTCAGTGTAGTGGTGCGGTCGGAAGCCAGATTGGAGGCGGTCAAAGAGTGAGCAGGAGGAGAGGTGGGAGGACTGTTCAGAATGGACATGTGGTTACAGTAGTTTTGAGGCATAGGGGAGACGTGATATGGGGCGATAGCTAGTCAGAGAGGATGGGTCAAGGGATGGCTTTTTGAGGATGGGCGTGATCGAAGCATGTTTGAAGCATGGGCGGAAGACACCAGTTGTTAGTGACAGGTTGAAAAGGTGGGTTAGAGTTGGGATGAGGATAGTGGTAAGGTTAGGGATGAGGTGGGATGGGATTGGGTCAAGTTCGCAGGTGGTGAGGTGTGATTTGGAGAGTAAAGAGGAGAATTGATCTTCCGTAATGGTTGAGAAGCTGGTTTTGGAAGAGGAGGATTGAGTAGGTGTGAGGAGGGGCTGTGGGGACTTTAGGCAAAAGCTGTCTGATGTTATCAATCTTCTGCTTCAAGAATGTGGCAAAGTCTTCGGGTGAGATGAGAGGAGAGGGAGGAGGCGCTGGGGGATGGAGGAGAGAGTTAAAAGTTTTGAATAGCTGTTTAGGGTTGTGAGACAGGGAGGATATGAGAGATGAGAAGTATGTTTGTTTTGCTGCAGTGAGTGTGGACTTGAAGGTAGTGAGGGACTGTTTGAATGCGATGAAGTGCTCGTTGGAGTGGGACCTTTTCCATTTCCACCCAGCAACCCTGGAGGCCCTTCGCAGTTCTTTAGTCAGGTTGGTGTGCCAGGGTTGCTGGTTGAGTGGGCGAACTGTGGTATGCGTGAGGTGGATGACCAAATTGAGAGCTGCGGCTTTTGTGGTGTTATATAAAGTGGTGGCAGCCTTTGCATCGTGTAATGAACTTATGCCTGTGAGAGGGAGAAGGAATTCAGCGAGTGAATGTAGGTCAAGGTGTTCGAGATTTCTGCGAGGGTGTGCAAGTTTGTGGAGTGGGGATTGAGCACCTGGAGAGGAGAGGGTAGAGAATGTGAGTAGGTTGTGGTCAGAAAGAGGGAATGGTGAGCTAGAGAGGTTAGATAGGGAACAGAGGCGGGTGAAGATGAGGTCCAGTGTGTGGCCATTTTTGTGAGTGGGGGCAGAAGACCATTGAGCAAGGCTGAAGGAAGAAGTGAGGGATAGAAGCTTGGAGACAGACGAGTGCGAAGTGTCAATGGGGATGTTGAAGTCACCCATGATGATAGTGGGGATGTCAGTGGTAAGTAAATGAAGTAGCCAGGTGGTGAAGTGGTCAAAGAAGGTGGTGTCTAGTCCTGGGGGCGGTAAACGATGGCCAGTTGGAGGTTGGAGGGGGAGTAGATGCGCACACAGTGCACTTCAAAGGAAGGGAGAGTAATGGAGGGTGGAAGTGGGATATGGGTAAAGGAGCAGTTGCCTGACAGGAGAAAACCTACTCCTCCACCATGCTTGCCATTGGAGCGAGGGGTGTGAGAAAGATGGAATCCACTGTACGAAAGTGCAGTTGTGGAGGCCGTGTCAGAGGGGGTGAGACAGGTTTCGGTGATGCCGAGGAAGGAGAGTTTGTTAGTAATGAAAAGATCATGGATGCAGGAAAGTTTGTTGCACATGGAGCGAGCGTTCCATAGAGCTCCTTTTAGTGGGGCTGGGGAGGCGGAGGCTGGGCAGATGGGGACAAGGTTAGAAGGGTTGCGAGAGCTTGTGACAGATCGTGGATAGGAGGTGGAAGTGACTGTGGGGATGTGGTGAGGAGGACCAGGATTTGGAAAGATATCGCCGGCAGTCAGAAGGAGCAGAGAAAGTGTTAGCAGGTGGGAGCAGGAGAGGGCATGAGGTGGCTGTCTGTGTTTGGAGACACAGGAGTGAATATTGAGGAATAGTTCTGAGAAGGAGGTGAGATGAGTGGGGAGGATGGAGGGAGAAATGAAGAGTTCCTTACTAGGTATAGGGATTATCGGGGTTAGTAGAAAGTGAAGGACTATAGAGGAGAGAGTGAAGACAAACAGGAAAATCATTTACTTTGCCTGGGTATCCTGTTTCCTTCGGTTCCCTTCAGGTTCCCTTCAGGATTAATTCAATGCCACACTTGTTTCATCACACTTGGTGAATTGACACTGGCCAGACTACGTCAACCAGACTTAGGCTTCACAATATACACTGCTCAAAAAAATAAAGGGAACACTTAAACAACAGAATATAACGCCAAGTAAATCAAACTTCTGTGAAATCAATAGGAAGCAACACTGATTGATAATCAATTTCACATGCTGTTGTGCAAATGGAATAGACAATATATGGAAATTATTGGCAATTATCAAGACACACTCAATAAAGGAGTGGTTATGCAGGTGGGGACCACAGACCAAATCTCAGTACCAATGCTTTCTGGCTGATGTTTTGGTCACTTTTGATTGTTGGTTGTGCTTTCACACTCGTAGTAGCATGAGACGGACTCTACAACCCACAGAAGTTGCTCAGGTAGTGCAGCTCATCCAGGATGGCACATCAATGCGAGCTGTGGCAAGAAGGTTTGCTGTGTCTGTCAGCGTAGTGTCCAGAGGCTGGAGGCGCTACCAGGAGACAGGCCAGTATACCAGGAGACGTGGAGGGGGCCGTAGGAGGGCAACAACTCAGCAGCAGAACCGCTACCTCCGCCTTTGTGCAAGGAGGAACAGGAGGAGCACTGCCAGAGCCATGCAAAATGACCTCCAGCAGGCTACAAATGTGCATGTGTCTGCACAAACGGTTAGAAACCGACTCCATGAGGGTGGTATGAGGCCCGATGTCCACAGATGGGGGTTGTGCTCACAGCCCAACACCGTGCAGGACACTTGGCATTTGCCACATAACACCAGAATTAACAAAGTCGCCACTGGCGCCCTGTGCTCTTCACAGATGCAAGCAGGTTCACACTGAGCACATGTCACAGACGTGACAGAGTCTGGAGACGCCGTGGAGAGTGATCTGCTGCCTGCAACATCCTTCAGCATGACCGGTTTGGCAGTGGGTTAGTAATGGTGTGGGGTGGCATTTCTTTGGTGGGCTGCACAGCCCTCCATGTGCTCGCCAGAGGTAGCATGACTGCCATTAGGTCAGGAATATAAGATCCTCAGATCCCTTGTGAGACCATATGCTGGTGCGGTTCGCTCTGGGTTCCTCCTAATGCAGGACAAAGCCAGACCTCATGTGGCTGGAGTGTGTCAGCAGTTCCTGCAAGATGAAGGCATTGAAGCTATGAACTGGCCCGCCCGTTCCCCAGACCTGAATGGGAGGAAATCCCACAGGAAACCATCCACAACCTCATCAGGAGCATGCCTAGGCGTTGTAGGGAGGTAATACAGGCACGTGGAGGCCACACACAATACTGAGCCTCATTTTGACTTGTTTTAAGGACATTACATCACAGTTGGATCAGCCTGTAGTGTGTTTTTCCACTTTAATTTTGGAGGTGACTCCAAATCCAGGCCTCCATTGGTTAATAAATTTGATTTCCATTGATGATTTTTGTGTGATTTTGTTGTCAGCACATTCATCTTTGTACAGAACAAAGTATTCAATGAGAATATTTCATTTATTCAGATCTAGGATGTGTTATTTGAGTGTTCCCTTTATTTTTTTGAGCAGGGTATATGCTAGCAAATGCATTCAGCTGTTAAGGGAAGGTGAGAGGCTTCTGACCCAGGTTTATCAGATAATTACAAATTGGGCCAGAGCAGGATATAATACAAGGCTGGTCATAAAGAAAAGACAGTGTTGAAGAGGGGGTCGTGCTGTGGTCAGCTTACAAACATACCAGGTTAGTGCAGATGATAGGATTGGCAAGATAGGTCACACATATGGAAATATGGGTGCCGTACCAGGTTAGTGCAGATGATAGGACTGGCAAGATAGGTCACACATATGGAAAGATGGGTGCCGTACCTGAAAAAGAAATGGACAAAAGGACATGCTGATTAGGGTGCGATCGTCATAGATGACAAGATGCAGACAGCATACATAGTATTAAATTCAGGATTAATTCAATGCCACACTTGTTTCATCACACTTGGAGAATTCACACTGGCCAGACAGTATATTCATAGACTGGCTCCATAGAAACTCCCGGACCCCAGAGACCGCCAGAGCCTGAGCCGGTATAGACTCAGTGCCCACAATCTGGCCATCGAGTCCGGCAGGCACAGACAGAGCTACAAGCCCAGGGAGGACAGACTGTGCCCACACAGTGATCTGGAGGCCCTGGAGGATGAGACCCACTTTCTGCTACACTGCATCAAATACTCAGCAGTGAGGGACACTTACTTCAGGAGACTTTCTGATCTTTTCCCGAATTTCAGCTAAATGTTCCGATCTGGCTTCTCCGAACGTCTCCATGGGTTCAGTGATGGTCAATGGAGCAAATCTGTATCCCTCCAGCTGGGGCCGTGGTCCCTTAAGCTGACATCCTGTAGAGTGTCAAATCGGTATTCCTGTTACGATACTGGAGTAGTACTGCTGGTAACCAGTGGCCGAAGGAGCACAAGCAGGAACAGCAAATGGTAGTAGAAGTTCTTGGCGATAGCAAGAAGTTGTAGGAAACAATCCGTAGATTAATTAAAGGAGAAAGGAGAAGGGAGAGCAATCCGACCATAAAGTCCCAACATATCATGTAAGGTGAAAACAAGGTTATTTTTATTCAATACAGGTGACAAAAATGGATAACAGAACAATGACAAAAGGTAAAAACATATAAAAACCATGTAAAAAAAGGACGCACACCCAGAAAGTACGCAAAAGTCATGAAGGTAGAGATCAATCGGACAATTACGTTATGGACACGTGTGCTGAAATGGAATATACACACGTATACAAAAACCTAATAGTATGGACAAATAGATATAACTGCCTAAGATACAGTGCATTGTGAAAGTATTTGGCCCCCTTGAAGTTTTCTACCTGTCGCCATATATCTGGCTTCAAACATAAAGATATAAAATTCTAATTTTTTGGGGAAGAATCAACAACAAGTGGGACACAATCGTGAAGTAGAACAAAATTTATTAGATATTTTAAACTTTTTTAACAAATTAAAAACTGAAAAGTGGGGCGTGCAATATTATTCGGCCCCCTTGAGTTAATACTTTGTAGCGCCACCTTTTGCTGCGATTACAGCTGCAAGTCGCTTGGGGTATGTCTCTATCAGTTTTGCACATCGAGAGGCTGAAATTCTTGCTCATTCTTCCTTGCAAAACAGCTCGAGCTCATTGAGGTTGGAGATGGAGGGCGTTTGTGAACAGCAGTTTTCAGCTCTTTCCACAGATTCTCGATTGGATTCAGGTCTGGACTTTGACTTGGCCATTCTAACACCTGGATACGTTTATTTTTGAACCATTCCATTGTAGATTTTGCTTTATGTTTGGGATCATTGTCTTGTTGGAAGATAAATCTCTGTCCCAGTGTAACGGGTCTGGGAGGCGGAACCTCTGAGCTACTATACAAGGGGGCGGTCCTTGTAAGGGAGCGGGTGGCAATCAGGGATGACGGGCAGGCAGTCACAGCAGGTGACCGGGACAGTCTCTGAGTGGACGGGCTGGAGGTCACGGCAAGTGACCGGGGCAGTCTCTGGAAGAACGGGCAGGAGGTTACGGCAAGTGACCGGGGCAGTCTCTGGATGAACGGGCAGGGAGTTACGGCAAGTGACCGGGGCAGTCTCTGGGTAAAGGGTAGGTACGACCTGTGATGGCAGAGCCTCCGGGTAGGCTAGCAGGCAGATGGTAGATGTGTGCTCCCAGGTGAGCAAGCGAGAGTCTCTGGAATGGTAGGTGGTCACAGCACGTGACGGCGAAGCCTCCAGGTAGGCTAGCAGGCAGGTAACAGGTGGGCGCTCCCAGGTGAGCGGGCAGGAGTCTCTGGAAAGGCAGATGGTCACAGCACGTGACGGCGGAGCCTCCAGGTAGGCTAGCAGGCAGGTAACAGGTGTGCGCTCCCAGGTGAGCGGGCAAGCTGGTCCATAGACAGACTGACAGGAGTTGGAAGGCAGACCGTCGGACCTCAGGCTAGCAGGCAGGTGACTGGATATCAGGCAGGACAAAGGCAGCAAGCTGGCAGGAATCTGGCAGGTAACTGGCAGGGGGACCTGAGGGCTGAAGCACAGGTGAGACACAGGTGCAAACAACATTGCTCGGGCACCTCCATTTTGGAGGAGGTGCCCTTTATATGGGAGGTCCTCCGGCAATTGGCCGGGGACTCCTTAGGACGGCGCGCGCGGTCCCTTTAAGAGAGGGGGAGCGCGCGCGCGCGCCCTAAGCACACTGCCGGGGAAGGAGCGCGCGCCGGAAGCAGCGGGGAGAGCAGCGCTGGAGGACGCCGCGCCAGGAGCGGGGAGGTGAGAGGGACGGCGTCTCTGCCTAGAACGGGGCAGAGACGCCGATGCTACAGTACCCCCCCCTTTAGGCCCCCTCTTTTTTAGGCCAGAAAGAAATTTTTCAAGGAGAAGCGGGGCGTTGATGTTCTCCCTGGGTTCCCAAGTTCTCTCCTCAGGACCAAACCCCTTCCAATCTACCAGAAAAAAGGTTTTTCCTCTTACCCTCTTGGAGGCCAGAATACTCTCTACCTCAAAGATGTCATCAGCGGAAACCGGAGCAGGAGGGGCACCTGGATTTTTGGAAAAAGAGTTAAAGACAACGGGTTTGAGGAGAGATACGTGGAAGGAGTTGGGGATCCGTAGGGTGGCCGGGAGTTTTAATTTGTAGGCCACAGGGTTAATTTGCCTGAGGACTTCGAAGGGGCCGATGAATCGAGGACCCAACTTGTAGGAGGGTATTTTGAGCCGCACATGTTTGGATGAGAGCCAAACCTTGTCTCCCGGACGGAATTGGGGCGGATCCAGACGTCTCTTATCAGCATATCTCTTCATCCGCTCAGAGGAGAGAAGAAGAGCGGACCTGGTGCTCTCCCAAATAGTAGAAAATTCGCTGACAAGAGACTCCGCAGCAGGGTTGTCCACAGAAACGGAGACAGGAAGTGGAATCCGGGGATGTTGGCCACCAACTATAAAGAACGGGGATTTGGAAGAGGACTCGCTCTCATGGTTGTTATAAGAGAACTCGGCCCACGGTAGAAGATCCACCCAGTCCGAGTGGTGAGCATCCACGAAGTGCCGGAGGTAGCTCGACAAGATCTGATTGATCCGCTCCACTTGACCATTGGACTGAGGGTGGTAAGCGGAGGAGAAATCCAGGGTAATGTCCAGCAGCTTACAAGTGGCTCTCCAGAAACGAGAGGTGAACTGAACCCCACGATCCGACACGATGTGGAGGGGCAGACCATGGAGACGGAAGATGTGGCGGATAAAGTCTTTAGCCAACTCGGGTGCAGACGGAAGACCAGGCAGGGGAATGAAGTGGGCCATCTTAGAAAAACGGTCAGCGACAACCCAAATGACGGTACAATCGGCAGAAACTGGAAGGTCGGTGATAAAGTCCATAGCGATGTGTTGCCAAGGAGCAGCAGGTACGGGAAGGGGCAGGAGATGGCCGGCAGGTAGATGTCGGGGAACTTTGTTACGAGCACAGGATGAACAGGCCGCGACGAAGTCTACCACGTCCTTACGTAGGGTAGGCCACCAGTAATGCCGGGCAAAAAGTTGAAAGGTCTTTTTTTGGCCAGCATGGCCAGCTAGTTTAGAAGAATGTCCCCAGCGAAGAACCCTCTCCCGATCTGGCACAGCTATGAACGTCTTACCGGGTGGAAGACGAGTTAGATCCAAGGGAGCCACATTCATCACCTTGGAGGAGTCGATGATGTGCGTAGGTTCCTCCTCTTGATCGGAGGACAGGAAAGACCGAGACAAGGCATCAGCTTTGACGTTCTTGTCCGCCGGACGGAAATGAAGAGTGAAGTCGAAGCGGGCAAAAAACAACGACCACCGGGCCTGGCGAGGATTGAGCCTCTGGGCATTTTGGAGATATGCCAGGTTTTTGTGATCCGTGTAGATAATTACCGGGTAGAGAGCCCCTTCAAGCAGATAGCGCCACTCTCCTAGTGCCAATTTGATGGCTAGCAATTCCCGGTCTCCAATGGAGTAGTTGCGCTCCGACGAGGAGAAGATTTTGGAGAAGAAGCCGCACGTTACCATTCTCCCGGTAGAAGACTTCTGGGTGAGCACCGCTCCGGCTCCGGAGGAGGAAGCATCAACCTCCAGGTAGAATTGTTTATTACAGTCCGGACGGTGCAGGACGGGAGCAGAGGCGAAGGCTTTCTTTAGGGAAAGGAAGGCCTCCTCGGCTTCAGGCGACCATATCCTGGGGTTAGCCCCCTTACGGGTAAGTGCAGATATGGGAGCAGTCCGAGACGAGAAGTGTGGGATGAAAAGACGATAATAATTAGCGAAGCCCAGGAATCGCTGTATCGCCTTCAAACCTTCAGGACGAGGTCATTTTAGAACGGAAGAGAGCTTCTCGGGATCCATTTGCAGACCTGTTTGGGAGATGACATAGCCCAAGAACGGAAGGGAGGTCTGATCGAAGAGGCACTTCTCGTATTTGGCGTAAAGGTGGTTCTGCCGAAGCCTAAGCAGGACCTGACGAACATCCCTCCGGTGTGTGGGGAGATCCGGAGAGAAGACCAAGATATCGTCCAGGTATACCACTACGCAGGAGTACAGGAGGTCACGGAAGATGTCATTGACTAGTTCCTGAAAGACCGCGGGAGCATTACAGAGACCGAAGGGCATCACAAGGTACTCGTAGTGACCGTCCCGGGTATTGAATGCCGTCTTCCACTCGTCTCCTAGACGGATACGGACCAGATTATACGCTCCTCGAAGATCCAGCTTGGAGAAGATCCTGGCGCCCTTGAGCCGGTCAAACAATTCGGAGATGAGTGGCAGGGGATATTTGTTTTTTACCGTAATGAGATTGAGTCCTCTGTAGTCAATACAGGGACGTAGCGAGCCGTCTTTCTTTTTGACAAAGAAGAATCCGGCTCCAGCCGGGGAGGTAGATTTTCGGATAAATCCCCTAGCCAGATTCTCTTCAATGTACTCAGACATGGCTCGGGTCTCGGCTGCAGATAACGGGTAGATACGCCCACGGGGAGGAGTGGTGCCAGGTACCAGGTCGATCGGGCAATCGTATGGCCTATGGGGCGGCAACGTCTCAGCTTCCTTCTTACCGAAGACGTCCGCATAGGGCCAGTAGGGAGCCGGGAGACCAGGTAAATTAGCTGGAGTAGGCTGAGGGCGAAGTGGACGGACCGGAACCAGGCAGGTCCTATGGCAGTCAGGACCCCATCGGAGTACTTCACCGGACCGCCAGTTCAATACGGGTTCATGTGTCTGGAGCCAAGGTAGACCTAGCAACAAGGAGTGAGAAAGTCCGGACAGCACAAGGAATGAGATCTCCTCAGAGTGCAGCATTCCCACCTGTAGGGTTATAGGTTCGGTGACGAGCAGGATGGTCTCCGAGAGAAGTCTTCCATCCACGGAAGCAACTGACAATGGCTCCGCCAGGGACTTGGTGGGAATATGGTATCTCTCTACCAGAGACTGGGCGATGAGGTTTCCAGCAGCTCCAGAATCCAGATGGGCGAGTTCGAAGAGACGGTTTTCTCCCCAAGCAATAGAGACCGGTAAGGTCAGAGACGGAGAGGACTTACTTTTGTCTAGGACGACCTCTCCGAGTGGTCCTAGACACTGGCGTTTCCCGGCTTTTCCGGGCAGGAACGGATGAAGTGCTTCTTACTGCCACAATAGAAACAGCTTCCCTCGGCTCGGCGAGATTCTTGGCGAGAACCGACCATCTGGTCGACCTGCATAGGCTCAGGAGAGACGGAGGGAGTGACGGGTTGCTGAAAAGTAGGAGCTAGGCGTGGAAACCTCCTCTCACAGGTGACCTCTTTGGCACGCTCCTGGAACCGCAGGTCAATCCGGGTGGCAAGAGCTATCAGGTCATCGAGGGTGGTAGGAATGTCCCGACCGGCAAGTTCATCTTTAATACGGCCGGACAGACCCTCCCAGAAGACTGAAACCAGAGCGTCATTATCCCAGGCCAGCTCCGAGGCAAGGGTACGGAACCGTATGGCATATTGGCCCACGGTGAGGCTTCCCTGACGGAGGCGTAGCAGTGACGATGCGGATGAGGTCTTCCGTCCGGGTTCGTCGAAGACTTTCCGGAAGGCCGTGAGAAAGGCAGGCAAGTTGGACACCAGGGGGTCTCCTCTCTCCCATAGAGGATTTAGCCAGGCCAGAGCCTCTCCGGTGAGATGGGACATGATGAAGGCAATTTTGGCCCGGTCGGAGTTAAACTGGTGGGACAGGAGTTCAAAGTGCAGGGTGCACTGATTTATGAAGCCCCGAGCCTGAGCGGAGTCGCCTCCGAAGCGAGGAGGTGCAGAAAGCCGGGGTCCGGGGTAGGATACCATAGTGTTGGTGGACAGCGGAGCTGTCGGATTGCGAATCATGGCGCTGGCGGAGGTTGCTGGCGGAGCAGTCAGAGTGTCCAGGCGAGAATTGACATTCCGCAGGTGACCCAGGATGGAATCCTGTTGGGACCTCTGGCGGGACAGTTCATGACACAGGTCCGAGAGCGAGGGAGCTTGGGTGCCACCGGGTTCCATGGCCCGAGCAAACTGTAACGGGTCTGGGAGGCGGAACCTCTGAGCTACTATACAAGGGGGCGGTCCTTGTAAGGGAGCGGGTGGCAATCAGGGATGACGGGCAGGCAGTCACAGCAGGTGACCGGGACAGTCTCTGAGTGGACGGGCTGGAGGTCACGGCAAGTGACCGGGGCAGTCTCTGGAAGAACGGGCAGGAGGTTACGGCAAGTGACCGGGGCAGTCTCTGGATGAACGGGCAGGGAGTTACGGCAAGTGACCGGGGCAGTCTCTGGGTAAAGGGTAGGTACGACCTGTGATGGCAGAGCCTCCGGGTAGGCTAGCAGGCAGATGGTAGATGTGTGCTCCCAGGTGAGCAAGCGAGAGTCTCTGGAATGGTAGGTGGTCACAGCACGTGACGGCGAAGCCTCCAGGTAGGCTAGCAGGCAGGTAACAGGTGGGCGCTCCCAGGTGAGCGGGTAGGAGTTTCTGGAAAGGCAGATGGTCACAGCACGTGACGGCGGAGCCTCCAGGTAGGCTAGCAGGCAGGTAACAGGTGTGCGCTCCCAGGTGAGCGGGCAAGCTGGTCCATAGACAGACTGACAGGAGTTGGAAGGCAGACCGTCGGACCTCAGGCTAGCAGGCAGGTGACTGGATATCAGGCAGGACAAAGGCAGCAAGCTGGCAGGAATCTGGCAGGTAACTGGCAGGGGGACCTGAGGGCTGAAGCACAGGTGAGACACAGGTGCAAACAACATTGCTCGGGCACCTCCATTTTGGAGGAGGTGCCCTTTATATGGGAGGTCCTCCGGCAATTGGCCGGGGACTCCTTAGGACGGCGCGCGCGGTCCCTTTAAGAGAGGGGGAGCGCGCGCCCTAAGCACACTGCCGGGGAAGGAGCGCGCACCGGAAGCAGCGGGGAGAGCAGCGCTGGAGGACGCCGCGCCAGGAGCGGGGAGGTGAGAGGGACGGCGTCTCTGCCTAGAACGGGGCAGAGACGCCAATGCTACACCCAGTCTCAGGTCTTTTGCAAACTCCAACAGGTTTTCTTCCAGAATGGTCCTTTATTTGGGTTTGTCCATCTTCCCATCAATTTTAACCATCTTCCCTGTCCCTGCTGAAGAAAAGAAGGCCCAAACCATGATGCTGCCACCACCATGTTTGACAGTGGGGATGGTGTTTTGAGGGTGATGAGCTGTGTTGCTTTTACGCCAAACATATCGTTTTGCATTGTGGCCAAAAAGTTCTAATTTGGTTTCATCTGACCAGAGCACCTTATTCCACATGTTTGGTGTGTCTCCCACATGGCTTGTGGCAAACTTCAAACTAGACTTTTTATGGATATCTTTGAGAAATGGCTTTCTTCTTGCCACTCTTCCATAAAGGCCAGATTTGTGCAGTGTACAACTGATTGTTGTCCTATGGACAGACTCTCCCACCTCAGCTGTAGATCTCTACAGTTCATCCAGAGTGATCATGGGCCTTTTGGATGCATCTCTGATCAGTCTTCTCCTTGTTCGAGATGAAAGTTTAGAGGGATGGCCGGGTCTTGGTAGATTTGCAGTGGTCTGATACTCCTTCCATTTCAATATGATCGCTTGCACAGTGCTCCTTGAGATGTTTAAACGTGGGAAATCTTTTTTGTATCCAAATCCGGCTTTAAGCTTCGCCACAACAGTATCTTGGACCTGCCTGGTGTGTTCCTGGGTCTTCATGATGCTCTCTGCACTTGAAACAGAACCCTGAGACTATCACAGAGCAGGTGCATTTATACGGAGACTTGATTACACACAGGTGGATTCTATTTATCATTACCAGTCATTTAGGACATTGGATCATTCAGAGATCCTCACTGAACTTCTGGAGTGAGTTTGCTGAACTGAAAGTAAAGGGGCCGAATAATATTGCACGCCCCACTTTTCAGTTTTTAATTTGTTAAAAAAGTTTAAAATATCCAATAAATTTCTTTCCACTTCACGATTGTGTCCCATTTGTTGTTGATTCTTCCCCCAAAAATTAGAATTTTATATCTTTATGTTTGAAGTCAGAAATGTGGCAAAAGGTAGAAAAGTTCAAGGGGGCCAAAACTTTCACAATGCACTGTATTCCCATTATAAAGATAGTAATTTTATACTATTCCAGAATGTGTAGAATGCTAGTGAATATAGATGTCTGTATATAAATAAATAATATTTACATAAATAAATAAATATAGACATAAAAATAGATAGGGTCTCCTACAGGGTGAATGCTACAAAGGGACATATAAGATGCTAGTGCATATTCATATCCCCGGATTGTCAAAACAGAGCATTTGCAAAACTACCCATATAGAGACTAACTGTGGTAACAGGAATAAACAAGTCAATCTGTTAATCAGGCAGTCTTAAAGGAGTGCTCCTATAGCGTTCACATAACGCATCAGTGACATATATCAAGTCTGATTCTTGTGGTGATTACTGCTCTATAAATAGTGCATATATATTAGAGACTTACAGTAGAAGTAGACTCCCTTGCCTGAGTTGCGTCCACCCCGACGCGTGTTTCGGCAAGCACCTTCGTCAGGGGGTGGAGACACCAGAGAGGCCGGAAGTATAAGAAGAAAAGGAAACCAATCACAGATGGGGGTGTGAAATTGTAGACCAATGTTAGAGGAGGGGGCGTGGTGTGACGCGTAGTGGACTCCGATGCAGGGCGGTGACCGGGAACACGTGGGGTGCATGTGACCCGGCGCCGTAAGACAACATAGAGACGCGGCCCGCATAGAAACACCCAAACAAAGGAGCACACGCGTACCGCCATCTCCAAGTAAGAAGAGGGGGCGTGGTATGACACATGGTGGGCTGTGATGCGAGAGAGTAACAGTGGCGGCGGCTGAGTTGGGGTGCTTCTATGCGGGCCACGTCTCTTTGTTGCCATGCATTGCCGGGTCACAAGCACCTCACGTATTATCGGTGCCGCGGGCCACATGATGCTGTTGTTATGGTCGCGGCCCTGCACCGGAGTCCGCTACGCATCACACCACGCCCCCTTCTCTAACATTGGTCTACAATTGCACACCCCCATTTGTGATTGGTTTCCTATCCTTTTTATACTTCCGACTTCCCTGGTGTCTCCACCCCCTGACAAAGGCGCTTGATGAAATGCGTGTCGGGGTGGACGTAACCCAGCCTCCAGTGGTAAGGAGTGAAATTGCAGCACAACTATTAAAGTGAACAATAGCGGATACTAGTGGTCAAACTGTAGAAGTCAACAGAAATCCTGACAATACCTTTGGTTGGAGCCATGGTTCCCTGGCTGCTGTTCTGTGGAGTCTCTCTGTAGAAGGATAGAGATCTTTTTTATACCGACATCTGTCCTTCAGGCCATCATCCACAGGTCAAGAGGAAGGTGGGATGAGGTCAACTCTCATTGTTCAAGCATTCAATCAATCTGTATAGTTTGTCCATCAATGTTTCCAGGTCAACAAGCTGCATGGACTGATACAATAGGTAATCAACATTTTAGCAAACATCAATTGTTCAGTTACCCTGCGTCCCTGTCTTCCAAGGCTAAGCATCAATTCAAGAGTCAAAATTCTTGCTCCTATGAGCAATGGTCTATGTCTCTTGACCTACTGAAAAATATGTCTGGCCTAATTAAGAATAAATGCTGTGTCATCACATTCCTCCCCTATCTTAATTAGCCAGACGTGATAGTCTTCCGATCATCCTTCTCCTGGTCCCCGGCTTGACCTGGGTAATTCCTCATGTAATCCACAAGAACCAAACTCATAACCATTGCATCTACACATGGCGTTCTCCGCATTCCGTGGTTCCTGGAAGCTGATAAATGCGAACAGTGTGGCACCGCCTCCCCCACGATTCTTCAGCTTGATGGTAAGGATCCGCCCATACCAATAGAACAACTCCACCAGCTCTTTCTTCTGTTTGAGGCTCCGGGTCCCAATGTGATCAACAACTCCTGGATTCGGGCTGCTTGAGACTGGGTATTTGATTCCAGACTGCCACCGGATCCTTGATTTGGCAGGCAGTTAAATTCCTCAAACACATCATCCTTCATGACGTTCTGGGCATCCCAAAAACAATTCCTGTATCAAATCCGACCGAGTGTCTGTGGTTCTGTATTTGGTCGAAGCTGGCACAACTCCTGTAGTTGCCGTTTCTTTTTGTGGCTGTATATCCCCTCCGATCCTCCTCCCAAGACCGAGCTGGTGGGCTTGGACATGGTAGAGTCTGAATCCTGCTGTGTATGCCTCACCTATGGTCTGATGGGTCTGTCTATATGCCTCCCTGGTTGTGCAGCCTTTTGACGGTGTCTACAAACACCAGTCCCCCGCAGCTCCTCCGGAGTCAATGGGCTGAGTAGTATCCAACCACTGCCACCAAGCGTGGAGACTCGAAGGTCAGTGGGTGCTATCATCTGCTGGCCCAGCTGTCTTTAGAAAGATCACAGGGACCAGGGCTCATCCCACTGCTGACACCACTTCTGAAGATCTGAAGTTGTGGGTTGTAATAATCACCTAGGCAGGTTAACAATGTAACTCTTTTTATTCCTTACATCCACAGTCTTACAGCAATTCTGGGTAGATGGTCACAATGCAATGTCCCCAGTCCACAAGATTCCCTCCAGGGGCCGATAGTTCCACTGCCCCCGATACCCACTGTCTCCCAACTTTTGGTTGGCCCACAGCTTTTTTATCTCCCGCCATTATAGTCTGCAGTCCCAGTCCACGCTCTTTCAGATGACAGATACCATGACCGCAGTACATGTATCCAACTCCAGCCAGCAACAACCCCTCAATTTCCTTGTCAGTGTCCTAAATACCGCAAGCCACCACCTGGAATTGAGCCCAGCCTTAGGGAAGTCCCCCCCGAAGTTAACTGTTCATTGGTGGAGGTATTTTCCTCAGGCCGGGCCCCATCACTTTGGACTGCAATGTGAGACCCCATGTGGTGACGGCTCCACCGGGTCTACTATCTCCATCTACACAAAGTAACTAGTGACTGGGAGTACAATGGCTTAATTGAGGCCCATGAGACACTGATGAAAGTAATGGAATGATTGCTTTACATTTACCTTTAGCAATCTCCAGTCTGGCCTTATGTATACATAAGACTCAACCCGCACGTCTTCCTCTGCTTAGGCTATGTGCCCACGTAGCAGATTTGATGCAGAGCGTTTTTGCCTCTCTGGCAGAGAAAAACGCATGCAGATTTACATGCGTTTTTTCTGCCAGAGAGAAGCGTTTTTACATGCGTTTTTGCAAGCATTTTTCCAAGCGATTTTGAGCATCACTTGGAAAAGTGCTTGATAAGTTGGTCACACAATATAAATCCATGCAACCGGCATGGATTTATAATGTGTGACCAACTTAGATGCTTAAAATGCTGCATCTATAGTAAAAATAAAGAAGGAAAAAGTTAAAAATAAAAAAAACCTGTATACTCACCTCTCCGGTCTCCTCCCAGCGGCTCCCGGCGACGATCCTCTCTCGTCGGCGTCCCGCAGTGTACTGGCAGGACTTGCGGTGACGTCATTTAGTCAACTGATGGTCACGCGACCATCACCTGACAACTGACGTCAGTGGTTGCGTGACCATCAGCTGACTAAATGACGTCACCGCAGGTCCAGCAAGTACACCGCGGGACACCAAGGCGAGAGGATCGCTGCCGCCGGGAGGAGACCGGGGGCCGCCGGAGAGGTGAATAAACAGGTTTTGTTTATTTTTAACTTTTTTATGAAGTCTCCTCTTCATCCAGGGTACCACACGCACCGCGATTATGCTGCAGATTCGCGGCCATTGAATTTAATTGAAATGCAGCAAATACACATATACCTGCAGGTATTTGCTGCGTTTCAATGTTCCTCAATGGCCGCGAATTTGCAGCGTAATCGCAGTAGAAATGGTCATGCTGCGTTTTGCAACGCAATGCGAATTCGGCGCGCTAATTAGCGCATCATGTGCGCAGCACATCCAAATTCACATTGCTTTGCATGGCAGACTGTTTTACAAGCATTTTCGCGGGCGTAAAAACGCCGCAAAAACGCTACAAAAAAGCTACAGTGGTGGCCAAAAGTATTGGCACCCCTGCAATTCTGTCAGATAATACTCAGTTTCTTCCTGAAAATGATTGCAATCACAAATTCTTTGGTATTATTATCTTCATTTAATTTGTCTTCAATGAAAAAACACAAAAAAGAATTGTCCTAAAGCCAAATTGGATATAATTCCACACCAAACCTAAAAAAGGGGGTGGACAAAAGTATTGGCACCATTTGAAAAATCATGTGATGCTTCTCTAATTCGTGTAATTAACAGCACCTGTAACTTACCTGTGGCACCTAACAGGTGTTGGCAATAACTAAATCACACTTGCAGCCAGTTAACATGGATTAAAGTTGACTCAACCTCTGTCCTGTATCCTTGTGTGTACCACATTGAGCATGGAGAAAAGAAAGAAGACCAAAGAACTGTCTGAGGACTTGAGAAACCAAATTTTGAGGAAGCATGAGCAATCTCAAGGCTACAAGTCCATCTCCAAAGACCTGAATGTTCCTGTGTCTTCCGTGCGCAGTGTCATCAAGAAGTTTAAAGCCCATGGCACTGTGGCTAACCTCCCTAGATGTGGACGGAAAAGAAAAATTGACGAGAGATTTCAGCGCAAGATTGTGCGGATGGTGGATAAAGAACCTCGACTAACATCCAAACAAGTTCAAGCTGCCCTGCAGTCCGAGGGTACAACAGTGTCAACCCGTACTATCCGTCAGCGTCTGAATGAAAAGGGACTGTATGGTAGGATACCCAGGAAGACCCCACTTCTTACCCCGAGACATAAAAAAGCCAGGCTGGAGTTTGCCAAAACTTACCTGACAAAGCCTAAAACGTTTTGGAAGAATGTTCTCTGGTCAGATGAGACAAAAGTAGAGCTTTTTTGGGAAAAAGCATCAACATAGAGTGTACAGGAAAAAAAAAGAGGCATTAAAAGAAAAGAACACGGTCCCTACAATCAAACATGGCGGAGGTTCCCTGATGTTTTGGGGTTGCTTTGCTGCCTCTGGCACTGGACTGCTTGACCGTGTGCATGGCATTATGAAGTCTGAAGACTACCAACAAATTTTGCAGCATAATGTAGGGTCCAGTGTGAGAAAGCTGGGTCTCCCTCAGAGGTCATGGGTCTTCCAGCAGGACAATGACCCAAAACACACTTCCAAAAGCACTATAAAATGGTTTGAGAGAAAGCACTGGAGACTTCTAAGGTGGCCAGCAATGAGTCCAGACCTGAATCCCATAGAACACCTATCGAGAGATCTCAAAATGGCAGTTTGGAGAAGGCACCCTTCAAATATCAGGGACCTGGAGCAGTTTGCCAAAGAAGAATGGTCTACAATTCCAGCAGAGCATTGTAAGAAACTCATTGATGGTTACCGGAAGCGGTTGTTCGCAGTTATTTTGGCTAAAGGTTGTGCAACCAAGTATTAGGCTGAGGGTGCCAATACTTTTGTCTGGCCCATTTTTGGAGTTTTGTGTGAAATGATAAATGATTTGATTTTTGCTTCATTCTCTTTTGTGTTTTTTCCTTGCAAGTAAATTAAATGAAGATAATGATACCAAAGAAGAAACTGAGTATTATCTGACAGAATTGCAGGGGTGCTAATACTTTTGGCCACCACTGTATGTGGGCACATGGCCTAACTGTCATTGCGTGGAAACATTGATTCCTGAAGCTGAACACTTTCTATGAGAAATTAATGCACTTAAGCTGACGAGCAAGAAAATCTCTAATAAAACACAGCAAGAAAATCTCTAATAAAACACAATAAGATCAACGTAACCGGTGTTCTGTGCCGGAAAAAGTCTGTATCCCTTTGAGCCGTGGATTCCACTCTACAGCCATTGGTACACTAGTCTTTAGCACAAGACCAGCTCCTCACACCCCCCATAATGTCCACCATCATAGCCCCACTCCATAATATACCCCCACACTGCCCCTCTCCATAATATACCCCCTCACAGCCCTCATCACGCTGCTGCACGTCGGCGCAGGGACTGACGCGTGCTGCTCTGCCCCAGTCCCAGAGCCGCAGTGTTCAAATGTATTCGCGTATGAAAGACGCAAATACGTTTGACTATAGGAGGAAGGGAAAGACGTCTCCTGAACAGCTCCATGGGCCACACAATGTAGTGCAGGCCTAGTATATAGCATCCTAAAAATAAATGGGGTCATCCATTGGCAGTTAGTAGGGAATGAGACCCCACTATAAATAGTTAAGGAAAATTATGCAGACCCACTGTACTTGCTAAAGGGGTTGAGGCCTTGCTGTGACTACAAGAGGAAGGAGAGTAGACATTTCTGAAACTATGCAAAAAGGCTGAAAGAATTGACATGCTAAGTCTTGGTAAAAATGTAGCAGGGCTCAAAATACGAGCAGAAAAAAAAGCAGCAGGTTATGCATGATATTTCAGAAATTTCATTGATTATGCTGATACTGAAAAATAAAAACAAAAAAACTGAGCCGATGCACATGTTGGAAAAAGTGCAATGCATAGGTGTGCATTCACTCTGTGACCATTTAACAGACAAAACCTAAAATAAAAACAAAATGAGCAAATACTGTTTTAGCTTAACTTTGGTACTGTACAATGCTGCACATTTTACAGTATACAGTATATTTTACATACAGTTAGGTCCATATATATTTGGACAGAGACAACATTTTTCTAATTTTGGTTCTAGACATTACCACAATGAATTTTAAACAAAACAATTCAGATGCAGTTGAAGTTCAGACTTTCAACTTTCATTTGAGGGTATCCACATTAAAATTGGATGAGGTTTTTAGGAGTTTCAGCTCCTTAACATGTGCCACCCTGTTTTAAAAGGGACCAAAAGTAATTGGACAGATTAAATAATTGTAAATAAAATGTTCATTTCTAGTACTTGGTTGAAAACTCTTTGTTGGCAATGGCTGCCTGAAGTCTTGGACTCATGGACATCACCAGACTCTGTGTTTCCTCCTTTTTGAAGCTCTGCCAGGCCTTCACTGCGGTGGTTTTCAGTTGCTGTTTGTTTGTGGGCCTTTCTGTCTGAAGTTTAGTCTTTAACAAGTGAAATGCATGCTCAATTGGGTTGAGATCAGGTGACTGACTTGGCCATTCAAGAATATTCCACTTCTTTGCTTTAATAAACTCCTGGGTTGCTTTGGCTTTATGTTTTGGGTCATTGTCCATCTGTAGTATGAAACGACGACCAATCAGTTTGGCTGCATTTAGCTGGATCTGAGCACACAGTATGGCTCTGAATACATCAGAATTCATTCGGCTGCTTCTGTCCTGTGTCACATCATCAATAAACACTAGTGACCCAGTGCCACTGGCAGCCATGCATGCCCAAGCCATCACACTGCCTCCGCCGTGTTTTACAGATGATGTGGTATGCTTTGGATCATGAGCTGTACAACGCCTTCGCCATACTTTTCTCGTTCCATCATTCTGGTAGAGGTTGATCTTTGTTTCATCTGTCCAAAGAATGTTCTTCCAGAACTGTGCTGGCTTTTTTAGATGTTGTTTTAGCAAAGTCCAGTCTAGCCCTTTTATTATTGATGCTTATGAGTGGCTTGCACCGTGCAGTGAACCTTCAGTATTTACTTTCATGCAGTCTTCTCTTTATGGTAGATTTGGATATTGATACGACTACCTCCTGGAGAGTGTTGTTCACTTGGTTGGCTGTTGTGAAGGGGTTTCTCTTTACCATGGAGATTATTCTGCGATCATCCACCCCTGTTGTCTTCCGTGGGTGCCCAGGTCTTTTTGCATTGATGAGTTCACCAGTGCTTTCTTTCTTTCTCAGGATGTACCAAACTGTAGATTTTGCCACTCCCAATATTGTAGCAATTTCTCAGATGGGTTTTTTCTGTTTTTGCAGCTTAAGGATGGATTGTTTCACCTGCATGGAAAGCTCCTTTGACCGCATGTTTACTTCACACCAAAACCTTCCAAATGCAAGCACCACACCTCAAATCAACTCCAGGCCTTTTATCTGCTTAATTGAGAATGACATAACGAACGGATTGCCCACACCTGTCCATGAAATAGCCTTGGAGTCAATTGTCCAATTACTTTTGGTCCCTTTAAAAACAGGGTGGCACATGTTAAGGAGCTGAAACTCCTAAACCCTTCATCCAATTTTAATGTGGATACCCTCAAATGAAAGCTGAAAGTCTGAATTTCAACTGAATCTTTTTTTTTTGTTTAAAATTCATTGTGGAAATGTCTAGAACCAAAATTAGAAAAATGTTGTCTCTGTCCAAATATATATGGACCTAACTGTATAGTAAGTAAATGAATAAATAGTCATAGTGAATGTAAATAACATAGGGTACTTTTACCTCGCTACAGTTGAAACCAGAAGTTTACATACACTATATAAAAAGACACATATGCATGTTTTTCTCAATATCTCATAAATTTTCAATAGGATAGAGATCAGGGCTTTGTGATGACCACTCCAAAACATTGACTTTGTTTTCCTTAAGCCACTTTGTTACCACTTTGGCAGTATGCTTCGGGTCATTGTCCATTTGGAAGAGCCATTTCCGCCCAAGCTTTAATTTCCTGGCTAATGTCTTGAGATGTTGCTTCAGTATTGCCACATAATCTTCTTTTCTCATGATGTCATCTATTTTGTGAAGTGCACCAGTCTCTCCTGCAGCAAAACAACCCCACAACATGATGTTGCCACCCCCGTGTTACACAGTTGGGATGGTGTTTTTAGGCTTCCAAGCTTCTCCCTTTTTTTCTCCAAATGTAATGATGGTCATTATGCCCAAAAAGTTAAATTTTAGTTTCATCAGACCACAGGAAATGTCTCCAAAAAATAAGGTGTTTGTTCCTGTGTGCATTTGCAAACATTAATCTGGCTTTTTTCATGTTTCTTTTAAAAAAATGGCTTCTTCCTCGCAGAGTGGCCTTTCAGACCATGCTGATACGGTACTCGTTTCACTGTGGTTATTGACATAATCTTACCAGCTTCCGAAATCATCTTCACAAGGTCTTTTGCTTTTGTCCTTGGGTTGATATGCACATGCATGGGCGTACCCACCGTGGGGCAGGGGGGGGGCAGCTGCCGCCCCCTAGAAGCAGGGACGCACGCCGCCATAGGCGGATCATAATGAAGGCAATCTGGGCTACCGCCTGGGGCTCCGGGGTGTCTATGGCCAGATTGCCCTCATTACATGTGCGGCGCCGCGGCACATACCGGCAGACAGTGGCGGGGGGCCCCCGGATCGCTCCCCCAGCAGCGGCGCACGGCCGCTACTTCTTCTTCGGCCGGGCCAGCACTGCAGCTGTTAACTTCCCTGTGCTGGCCCGGCCGCGTCACAGCTAGGAGACACAGCCCTGTGCCCGGCCGTGTCTCCTAGCTGTGATGTCACGCAGTGCGCGCCTTGCCTGCACTGCTGCACCGGAGAGGAGCAGGAGGACTGGAGCCGGGGGATGGTGAGTGTGTGTGTGTGAGAGTGTGTGTGAGTGTGTGTGTGTGCAGGCAGATATCATTGTGTGATGTCTGTTTATATGTATTTTTGTGTTTCAAATGTGTTCATGCGTGTATGTATATGTCTGTATATGTTTGTGTGTGCGTGACTGCGTCCAGCCTCCCACTGTCTCTGGGGGGGCGCCGTGCGGCCTCCCACTGTGTATAGATGGCTACGTGCGGCCTCCCGCTGTGTATAGATGGCTACGTGCGGCCTCCCGCTGTGTATAGATGGCGCCGTGCGGCCTACCGCTCTCTATAGATGGCGCCGTGCGGCCTCCTGCAGTGTATAGATGGCTACGTGTGCTCAATATTGAGTCATACAATTAATGTAAGGCTATGTGCCCACGATGCGGAAATGCTCAGGATTTTTTCTGAGCGTTTCTGCATCTCCCTGGCAGAAAAAACGCATGCGGATTTTACATGTGTTTTTCCTGCCAGGGACAAGCGGAAGTGAAGCGTTCTTCACATGCATTTTTGCATGCGGGTTGGCAAGCGCTTTCCAAGCGATTTTAGCATCACTTGGAAAGTGCTTGACAACTTGGTCACACTATATAAATCCATGCAAGCAGCATGGATTTATATAGTGTGACCGTAAAAGAATGGTGAAAAATAAAAAATAAATATATACTTACCTTCTGATGGCCTGCCGACGTCAGAGGTCACGTGACCCGTCACATGACTAAATGACGTCACGGCAGGTCCTTTTCAGCCCATCGTGAGCTGCCGGCAAGCCAGTACGCATCGCATAAAGACACCGGGAGCCATCAGAAGGTAAGTATAATATTTATTGTTCATTTTATTCTTTTTTTACAGGTTCTATGGTACCTGGGTCCAGAGGAGAGTCTCCTCTTCTCCAAACCCGGGTACCATCCGCACATTGAAATGCATGGAATCCGCATGTACAGATGCAGTGATGCGGATTCCATGCGTTCCAATGCAAGTCAATGGCGGCGAAAACGCTGCGCTTCCGCAAAATAATTGGTAATGCTGCGGATTTTTCCGCAATGATAATTGATTATCATTGGGGAACATGGCAGACCTTCTAGCAAGCGTTTTTTAAGCGTTTCTGCAGCGGAATTGCCACTGCGGAAACGCTTAAAAAACGCATAGTGGGCACACAGCCTAAAAAAAATTATTATAATTAATATTGTGCCAAATTAATTTCACGTGAACTATCACATGATCTATCACAGGGGATCATGTGACATGTGATACATCAGGTGTGTGTGTGTGTGTGTGTGTGAGGGGGCCTTCTAAACTGCCCAGGGCCCTTGCTACTCTTAATCCACCCCTGCACGCCGCACACACACTTAGATCACCGGCGGTCGCGGCCAGCGAAAGTTCCCTCTGCGGCCGGCCGCAAGTGACTGCTCTGCTCTGCACCTGGCGGCCGGAACTGCGCAGTGTCACTGCATGGGGTCCGGCCGGGATTACCTTTAACGCACGCTGAGTGACACAGCACGCCGTAATGCCGCATCTCACCTGATCAGGGTCCTGACTTCTGAGGCGTGCTGACGTAGCACGCTGCCTGCCTCCCCTGTTTCCTGTCTCTGAGAATCCCGCCGGAGCGGAGAGCTTGTCCTGTTACCGTGGGCCGGCTGTCAGTGACTGTGGCAGCCAGCCAGTGTAAATTACACAATACACTCACTCACTGTGTAATTATTGAAATTTGGAAGGGCCTGGGGCCTGGGTCTTGGGAGTAGGAACCGGACCTGGAGAATGGACAAGTGGTTAATGCTGGGCCAGCTGGGGGGACGTTAATTATTATAGCAATAGCACTATTATATCTAAATAAATAAAATATAAATAAAATCCCGTACCCCGAGTGTCAGCGCCATTATCCCGCAACCCGAGTGTCAGCGTCATTATCCCGTACCCCGAGTGTCAGCGCCATTATCCCGTAACCCCAGTGTCGGCACCATTATCCTGCACCCCGAGTGTCGGCGTCTTTATCCTGTACCCCCAATGACGGCGTCATTATCCTGTACCCCCAGTGTCGGTGTCATCCTGTACCCCCAGTGTCGGTGTCATTATCCTGTACCCCGAGTGTCAGCGCCATTAATCCGTACCCCGAGTGTCAGTGCCATTATCCTGTACCCCGAGAGTCAGCGCCATTAATCCGTACCCTGAGTGTCAGCGCCATTAATCCATACCCCGAGTGTTGGTGTCATTATCCTGTACCCCCAGTGTCGGTGTTATCCTGTACCCCCAGTGTCGGTGTCATTATCCTGTACCCCGAGTGTCAGTGCCATTAATCCGTACCCCGAGTGTCAGCGCCATTATCCTGTACCCCGAGTGTCAGCGCCATTAATCCGTACGCCGAGTGTCAGCGCCATTAATCCGTACCCCGAGTGTTGGTGTCATTATCCTGTACCCGCAGTGTCAGTGTCATCCTGTACCCCCAATGTCGGTGTCATTATCCTGTACCCCGAGTGTCAGCGTCATTATTCTAGGCTATATGTAATTACACTACGGGGAGGCCTCTATATGTGATTACCTGGATTGGTGCTCTAAATGTAATTCTCCTGCTCCATCTTATACTCACCCTCCGGTGTCTTATCTGTTTCCAGCGTTGCACCTTTTTCGTTTTAAAATTTTACAACCTGAACGACCATGGCTTGCCCCCCCCTAGTTTTGATCCTGGGTACGCCCATGTGCGCATGTCGGACAAAAGCACGTTCATCTCTGGGACACAGGACCTGTCTCCTTCCTGAGCGGTGGCTGGACATTCCCATCTTGTTTGTACTTGTGTATAATTGTCTGTACAGATGAACGAGGCACCTTCAGGGATCTTGAAATTGTACTCAAGGATGAGCCAGACGTGTGCAAGTCCACAGTTCCCTTCCTGATATCTTTGCTGATTTCTTTAGACTTTCCCATGATGCTACACAAAGAAGCAGTGTGTTTCAGGTGTGCATTAAAATACATCCACAGGTGTGTCTCTAATTAACTCCGATGTTGCTAATTAACTCAGATTAGATTAGAAGCTTCCAAACACATGACATCATCATATGGGCAATCCAGAATTGTTTAAAGGCATAGTAATCTTAGTGTATGTAAACTTCTAACTTTGCAGTAAGTAATAAAAATGCCTTAAAACATTCTCTTTCTCATTATTCTGCCATTTGGCAAAAATTAAATATGATGGTAATCCTAATTGACCTAAAACAGGAAAGGATTATTCTGATTTCTTGTCAGATATTGAGAAAAACATGCATATGTGTCTTTTTATATAGTGTATGTAGACATCTGGTTTCAACTGTATGTGTCCGCAGACGTCAAAATAGATAAGGCCAGAGAAGGACCGGGTCCTGGCTGTTCAGACACCCGCCCGTGGAAAGCTATATAAACAAAATGAATAGCTCAAAAAGGGGAAGCCACGCCCCTGTTTGTACAAAGTACTAAAAATTAAAACAAAACCAAAAAAATTTAACCAAAGCACATATTGGTATAATTGCTATGCATAGGTGTGAATTCACAATGTGGCCATTTAACAGACATAATCTAAGATAAAAAAAACAAAATGAGCAAATTTGTTTTGTTTTTCCATCCAGAAATGGATGGAAACAAAGTGCTGGAGAGTTCTGAATTGGCCAACAATGAGTCCGGATCTAAGTACCATTGAACACGTGTGGAGAGATCTTAAAATTGCTGTTGGGAGAAGGCGTTCTTCAAATATGAGACCTAGAGCAGTTTGCAAAAGAAGAGTGGTCCAAAATTCCAGTTGAAAGGTGTAAGATGCTTGTTGATGGTTATAGGATGCGATTGATTGCAGTAATTTATTCCAAATGGAGTGCAACCAAATATTAAGTTAAGGGGGCCAATAATTTTGTCCAGCCCATTTTTGGGGTGTTATGTGAAATGATGTCCAATTTTCCTTTCATTTTCTCTGTCTTTTTTGTGTTGTTCCAGTACACACAAAGGAAATAAACATGAGCATAACGAAACATGTGTAATTGCAATAATTTTCGGGGAGAAATACTGAATACAATTTCAGCCATGACTGTGTGTATATATATATACTGTATATGTGTGTGTGTGTATATATATATATATATATATATATATATATATATATATATATATATATATGTATATGTATATATATATATATATATATATATATATATATATATATATATATACATATGTAGTAACCATTATGACGGAAAGCACTGTTCACTACTATAACCAAAGGTAGACTTGGTAGGTGGCGATATTCAGATTCTTGTATTTGGGATCAGGAGCACTTGTACCCGAAGATCCATCCTTCCAGGAGACACAGGTAAAGTGTACTCTGCCTTTCTTCATGCATTAATTTTTTTTCTGTACTGAAATGTAACGACAACCTTTGAGGAAACACAGTTCATTGTGAATGGAATTCATTATTTGTCCCAATTCTCATTTAAATTATGGTAATATTATTTCAAAGATTGCTATTAATATCATGATTGTACTCAATTAGGCAGAGAGTGCTACATTTGAGGTATTTTACTGAAATAAAAAACAAAGCTCATTTTTCCTGCAGTGGTAACTAGATCATTGTTGAATTTATTGTCTCTGAATAAGCAAAGCTTTTTTTTTAACTATAATTGTCATTGGGAATATCATTGGATTAGATATGCACAGTAGATTGAAAAAGCCTTTTTATTTGGCTTAAAAAAGTTGGTAACCAACACACATGCCAGGAATAATGCATGCTTGAAGAAATAATAATAATTTTACTCTGTAAAAAAAAATTATGTACCGGTAAGTTATAGTAACTCACATGGCACAAGACATTGCATTACAAATCTAGGTGATTTACCATTATTTACTCCTTTCACCATTGCTGATTCTAAGTAAACCCCTTAGTAACGGAGCCAATTATGTCCTTAATAACCAAGTCAAATTTTTCAATTTTGACACTTCAACAGATCCCATTGATTCTGAGACGTTTTTCGTGACATATTGTACTTCATGATAGTGGTAAAATTTCTTCAATATTCGTTGTGTTTATTTGTGAAAAAAATGTGAATTTGGCGAAAGTTTCGAAAATTTTGCAATTTTAAAACTTTGATTTCTTATGCCCTTAAATTGGGGGTTGTGTCACACAAAATAGTTTATAAATAACATTTCTCACATGTCTACTTTACATTAGCAAAATTTTTGCCAAAAAGTTTTTTGATAGGGAGTTTTAAGAGTTAAAAGTTGTCCAGCGATTTCTCATTTTTCCAAACAAATGTACAAAACCATGTTTTTTAGGGACAACATCACATATCAAGTGACTTTGAGGGGGTCTATGACAGAAAATGCTCAAAAGTGACACCATTCTAAAAACTGCACCCCTCAAGGTACTCAAAACCACATTCAAGAAGTTTATTAACCCTTCACGTGCTTCACAGGAACTGAAGCAACGTGGAAGGAAAAAATTAACATTTAACTTTTTTCACAAAAATGTTACTTCAAACCCCAATTTTTTATTTTCACAAGGGTAGCAAGAGAAAATGGACCACAAAATTTATTGTGCAATTTCTCCTGAGAATGCCGATACCCCATATGTGGGGGAAAACCACTGTTTGGGCGCACGGCAGGACCACGAAGAGAAGCAGCGCCATTTGAACGCAAAATTGGCTATAATCTAAAGCAGACGCCATGTCACATTTGGATAGCTCCTGATGTGCCTAAACAGTGGAAACCCCCCACAAGTGACACCATTTTGGAAACTAGACCCCTCAAGGAACTTACCTACATGAGTGGTGAGCACGTTGAACACCCAGGTGCTTCACAGAAGTTTATAACGTAGAGCCGTGAAAATAAAAAATCTAACTTTTTCCACAAAAATTAACTTTTAGCACCAAATTTTTTATTTTCATAAGGGTAACAGGAGAAAATGCACCTCAAAAATTGTGCAATTTCTCCTGAGTACACCGATACCCCATATGTGGGGAAAAATCACTGTTTGGGCGCAAGGCAGGGCTCGGGAGGGAAGGAGCACCGTGTGACTTTTTGAACGCAAAATTGGCTGGAATAATTAGCAGAAGTCATGTCGCGTTTGGAGAGCCCCTGATATGCATAAATAGTGGAAACTCCTTACATGTGACCCTATTTTGGAAACTAGACACCTCAAGGATTTTATCAAGGGGTATAGTGAGTTTGCATGGGTTGTTTTGGTGTGCACCAAGTATCGCGGGTGCTCAAGTTAGATGCTCGGGTTCCCGCCACGCATGTTTCGCGGCTGTTAGACACCCCCCAAAAAACATGTGGGTATTGCCCGTGTATGGCATGCAATCCCTGCGTGTTTTTTTGGCTGTAAAACAGCCGCGAAACGTGGTGCGGGGACTCGAGCATGTCACTCGAGCAGCCGCGATACTCGGTGTATACTTGAGCACCTCATGCAAACTCAAGTACCAAACACTTGCACTCAACACTAGTCGTCATATCTTCATCATTTTTTTTCTTTACTTTTGAAAAAATCCCTACCCAAACACAACCCTAACTCCAACCCTAACACAACTGTAAGCCTAACACGACCCTAACCCAACCCCAACCCTAATGTCACGCACAGCGTAGGAAAGACTAAGTGCATCACGAAGGGATGAGGGGAAGGGAAGCCCAGACACTAGGGAAAGGGGGAGTGGACACCCCTAGGCTGATCTAATAGCACCCTGTCTCCCCTACTGTCCCTATATTGGTTCCTCACCAATCGCCAAACAGGAAACCTAAGCCCTCTAAATCCCTAGAGCTAGGCCCTGGATAGGGAAGGGGGATGAGCACTAGTCAGTCCTCACTATAAACTAAAGACAACAAGGGAGACAAACACAGGGGTAGTAAACTTAGCTTGAGCAGACATCAGAGAGATTTCACCAAATGTCCTCCAAAGCACCAGAGAGGAAGTAAGCTGACTGCAATTGCTCCAAGCCTTCACAAGGGAACATGTGAATATCACCAGCGCCTCCCTTCAGCAAACTGAAAGCATTTAAACACCCAGGCCAGGGTGTCAGAGCAGGAGGGAGATAGTCTCTGGGTCCTAAAGTAAGACAGATTTAAGGAGGCATCTGCAATGCTAAACAAAGTGATCTTCTGCAGCCAGCTGCAGAGTGACTGTCTGTTACATCTGACATACCCGTGACAGTACCCGACCTTCTATGAGTGGCCACCGGACACTCAGGACGAGGTTTCTCAGGATAAGAGGTGTGTATTGAATGAACCAGCCTGGGAGTGTTCACCTCTGATGCTGAAACTCACATCCTCTTCTCTGGACCATGACCCTTCCAGTGCACCAAGTATTGTAAGGAACGACATTGGAGACGAGAATCTACAATCCTCGAAATCTGAAACTCCAGATTACCATCAACCATTATTGGGGGCGGCGGTAGGGGTGAGAACTCAAGAGGTTCCACATATTTCTTGAGTAGAGACCTGAGAAAGACAATGTGGATCTTAAGGGCCTGGAGTAGCTCAAGAAGAAACGCTGCTGGGTTTATGATAGTGGTTATTTTATAGGGACCAATAAACCTAGGTCCCAGCTTCCAAGAAGGAACCTTCAACTTGATCTGAGATCTTCTTAGAATAGAAAGCACATGGACGCCATTTACCAGGGGACGGACCCTGAGACAACACAGCCCCAACCCCCATCCCCGACGCATCAACTTCCACAATAAAGGGTTGGGAAACATCAGGTTGACTGAGTATAGGTACCGTGGCAAAAGAGTTCTTTAGGGAGGAAAAAGCCTGCAGGGAGGCATCCGACCATTTGGAAAAATCAGACCCCTTCTTAGTCATGTCAGTAAGGGGTTTCACAATTACTGAATAATTTTGGATGAATTTCCGGTAAAAATTAGTAAAGCCCAGAAAACGTTGTAGAGCCTTCAGGTTCTCGGGACGGTCCCAATCAAGGACAGCAAGGATCTTCTCTGGATCTATCTGAAAACCCGAAGATGACAACAGGTACCCAAAAAACTGCCCCTCTTGGATGGCAAAAACATATTTTTCTAGTTTGGCATATAGTTTGTTATCCCTTAATATCTAAAGCACCTGTTTAACGTGCCTCTGATGTGTCTCAAAATCAGGTGAGTAAACCAAAATATCGTCCAGATAGACCACCACAAACCTGCCCACCAAATGATCGAAAATATAATTTATGAAATGCTGGAACACCACAGGTGCATTGGTCAGACCGAAAGGCATAACCAGACTCTAAAAATGCCCTTCAGGGGTATTAAACGCTGTTTTCCATTCATCCCCTTCTCTGATTCTAACCAGATTGTAGGCCCCCCTTAAATCCAACTTGGAGAATACCTTAGCTCGCACAACCTGGCTGAACAAATCTGGAATCAGAGGAAGAGAGCATGGATCTCAGATGGTAATTTGATTTCATTTCCGAAAATCTAAACAGGGACGTAGGTCGCCATCTTTTTTCTTCACAAAGAAGAACCCTGCCGCCAAGGGCGAAGATGAAGGTCTGATATGCTCCTTCTTCAGACTTTCCGCAATGAAATCTGTTACGCACACGTCCGGACTGACTGGCGTGAGCGTGATTAGTGATCCCACTGGGCCATGAACCGAGGAGTGCCTGGAGGGGCGTGACTAAGTATCAACTCAGTCCGACCAAGGTCGCACAGCGGCTCAGTCGACTCCATGAACCAGGGAAGAACCGAGCAGAGGGACCAGGTGCTACTCCAGGTCAGACCCCGGTCACAGCTGTTGACCCACACCGGGGAATGCAGGAACCGGCAGGTTAGGCTGACACACTGACAGGTGGATACTGGCAGACACGGCTGGTATGCAGACAGGTGGGTACTGGCAGGCACGGCTGGTATGCAGACAGGTGGGTACTGGCAGGTAGGAACGCAGGCAGGATAGGGACCAGTACAGACTGGGATACAGGAACAGAGCCGCCGATGCGGCAGACAAGCAGGGCAGAGCAAAACCCGCAGGTGCGGTAGACAAGCAGAGCAGAGCAAAACCCGCAGGTTCGGTAGACAAGCAGAGCATAGCAAAACCCGCAGGTGCGGTAGACAAGCAGAGCAGAGCAAAACCCGCAGGTGCGGTAGACAAGCAGAGCATAGCAAAACCCGCAGGGGCGGTAGACAAGTAGAGCATAGCGAAACCCGCAGGTGCGGTAGACAAGCAGAGCAGAGCAAAACCTGCAGGTGCGGTAGACAAGCAGAGCAGAGCAAAACCTGCAAGTGCGGTAGACAAGCAGAGCAGAGCAAAACCAGCAAGTGCGGTAGACAAGCAGAGCAGAGCAAAACCAGCAAGTGCGGTAGACAAGCAGAGCAGAGCAAAACCCGCAAGTGCGGTAGACAAGCAGGGCAGAGCAAAACCCGCAAGTGCGGTAGACAAGCAGAGCAGAGCAAAACCTGCAGGTGCAGTAGACAAGCAGAGCAAAACCACAGGTGCAGTAGACAAGCAGAGCAGAGCAAAACCCGCAGGTGCGGTAGACAAGTAGAGCAGATACACACAAGGTACTTACAATGAAGTAGCGAGTGGACACTAAGCTCACAAACAGAAGTACAGAGACAACGAGTTGGAGTTAGGTGCAGGTTCAGACACTGCAGGAAAAGGGAAGATACGAACATAGAGACAAACAAGTAACGGGCTAGGACACTGTTCAGACAGGAACTGAACCAGGAACAAGATACAGGAACGAGCCTGGGAACTCAGCCCCCAGGGTGGGGGAAACAGACTAGAAGTCACAAATACAGGTAACAGGCCTGGGTATACAGCTCTCAGGGTGGAGGAACAGACTAGAAGTTACAGATACAGGTAACAGGCCTGGGTATACAGCCCCCAGGGTGGCGGAAACAGACAAGATACAGGACAGGACCTGGTAACTCAGTTGCACAGAACACACTGAAAGAAAGTGTTGCTCAGGCACCTCCTACTGGGTGGAGGGGGTTTAAGTATCCAGTGACTCACAACAATAGGCTGGGGACCCATTAGGAGTGTGCACACAGTAACTACAAGAATCAGGCAGTAACCACGCCGCCGCCCTAAGCAATCAGACAAGAGACATGCACACAGCAGGCACTGGAGCAAAGTGTGCAGGCTGCACTGATATGTAAGATGGCGGTCTTGCATGGTGAGAGATGGTAAGCCATGCCAGCACGCCGCCAGGGATATTACAGTACCCCCCCCTTTACGCCCCCTCTTCTACAAGCCTGCAAGGATTTTCTGCAGAGAGTTTGGAGGCCGATCCTTCTCTTCAAGAAGATTACCTCTTCTGTCCATTAGAGGGAACGAAACTGGTCTCACCATCTTGGTGACTAGGATGCTTCCTCCCATCGAGCCATCCTCAGCAACAGATGAAGTGAGTGAAGTACCAGGAACAGCACACAGGAAAGTCTCTCTCCATTTGTTAATATCGGGTAGCACCCCAAAGGATTTACGGGACAACTGGAGATACTCCACGGGGTTGGAGGGGTGCAGAGACTCGGGGGTAACCACCGCCTTGACGTACACTTTGCCAAGCTTACTGGATGAAGTGGGCGAAGTACCAGGTACAGGGTGCAGAAAAGTCTCTCTCCATTTGTTATCAGGTAGCACCCCGGAGGGAGGATTCAGGAGACAACTGGAAGTCCTCCGCCTGGTTGGAGGGGTGCAGAGACTTGGAGGTAGCCACCGCCTTGATGGACTTATTGCCAGATTTATTAGAGATGGAGGATCCTTGCTTAGGGACCAACTTCAGTCTGGTTTCTGAGATAACACGTCTGCGAGGCGGGGCAGTACCTGAAGCCAGATCATTGGTACAATCGTCGAGATTGTGTGGGGACAATGCCTCCACTTCCCTCCCTTCGGAGACTTCAGCACACAGCGAGTCAGTGACTAGCAGATCTGGTGAAGAAGAAGAAGAAGAAGACACTGCTGACTGTCCTGAAGATATGGGGACTGGACACCCCTTGTACCTCAGCAGTCCCCCAGGAAACACCATGCGGGATCTCCAGACCAGAGCGGGCACTAGATCTCTCGGCTCTGGACGACCTGTGGGTAAACCAGACAGCACCTGGAATGTGAACTTCTTCATGTGTAATGCTCCAATCTGGAGTTTAATTTGTACAGACATATTTTGTCTGTTTCGGAGTAGGGCTCGTCCTTTCGCTGACAATGCCCAAACCGGATTCTGGAGTTGTCGGACGGGAATCAGACAAAGACTCTTCAAGGCTTTACGCCTGAAACTTCCGGTTAATCCGAGGCCTTCACTTGCCACGGAGACAGTCACGGTCATCTGTGGAGAGGAAACACTATCGCCAAGGGCAGCCTCTCCTACAGGCCTAATATCTTGGGATTCTCCAACCTTCGCTGGACAAAGACCGTCAGGATGTCCCAAACAACCGCAGAGGGACCGCAATCCGATTTTGTGACTGAGTTCCGGCCTCTGCTTTGCCTGATGAACATGGTCATCCTTCATGGATTCTGTGCAGGTAGCTGCCTCTACAGGCTGCGGAACAGGAGGTCTTTGGGAGGACAGAACCTGGCGTGACGGTTTACCTCTACGCCTTGCACGTCTGGACTGCCTCTTGAGGTTGGGAAGAGAAGTATTCGGTGGAGCATTGCCATCCTGTGTGGATTCTGTGTGTGCAGCAGTCTCTTCAGGCTGGAGAGCTGGTGGGCTACCTACACGCATCACCCTTCGGGACTGCTCCAGGATATTGGGAAGGGAAGCTTTAGCAGAAGCCTCAGGGTTAGGGTCATCGAAGACCATTAGAAAGGCCACCAGGAAGGCCTGCAGGTCAGAGACGATAGGATCCCATGCTTCCCATAGGGGGGTCATCCAATTCAAGGCATCACCCGCTAAGTAGGACATCATAAATGCTACTTTAACCCGATCAGTGGGAAAATAGTGAGCATAGAATTTGAAATGCAGCATACATTGCTCCAGAAACACACGGCTTTGTTTTGGATCCCCATAGTACCGTGGTGGATCCGCAGGAACGAGTGCTGATAGCTCCATTTGGGCTGGTGCGTAAATCGCTTGGACCTCAGCTTGATAAAAAATTTTTCCTTGGTGCACGTATTCACCAGACAAGGATTCAAATGTCTCCGAGAGCGAAGGGCCGTGTGGCTCAACGGGGACCATGGCCTGAGCACACTGTTACACCCATGCCCAGACTGACTGGCGTGAGCGTGATTAGTGATCCCACTGGACCATGAACCGAGGAGTGTCTGGAGGGGCGTGACTAAGTATCAACTCGGTCTGACCAAGGTCCCACGGCGGCTCAGTCGACTCCTTGAACCAGGGAGGAACCGAGCAGAGGGACCAGGTGCTACTCCAGGTCAGACCCTGGTAACAGTTGTTGACCCACACCGGGGAATGCAGGAACAGGCAGGTTAGGCTGACATACTGACAGGTGCGTACTGGCAGGCACGGCTGGTATGCAGACAGGTGGGTACTGGCAGGCACAGCTGGTATGCAGACAGGTGGGTACTGGCAGGCACAGCTGGTATGCAGACAGGTGGGTACTGGCAGGCACAGCTGGTATGCAGACAGGTGGGTACTGGCAGGCACAGCTGGTATGCAGACAGGTGGGTACTGGCAGGTAGGAACACAGGCAAGATAGGGACCAGTATAGACTCGGATACAGGAACAGAGCCGCAGATGCGGCAGACAAGCAGAGCAGAGCAAAACTCGCAGGTGCAGTAGACAAGCAGAGCAGAGTGAAACCCGCAGGTGCGGTAGACAAGCAGAGCAGAGCAAAACTCGCAGGTGCGGTAGACAAGCAGAGCAAAACCCGCAGGTGTGGTAGACAAGCAGAGCAGAGCAAAACATGCAGGTTCGGTAGACAAGCAAAGCAGAGCAAAACCCGCAGGTGCGGTAGACAAGCAGAGCAGAGCAAAACCCGCAGGTGCGGTAGACAAGCAGAGCAGAGCAAAACCCGCAGGTGCGGTAGACAAGCAGAGCAAAACCCGCAGGTGCTGTAGACAAGCAGAGCAGAGCAAAACCCGCAGGTGCGGTAGACAAGCAGAGCAGAGCAAAACCCGCAAGTGCGGTAGACAAGCAGAGCAGAGCAAAACCCGCAGGTGCGGTAGACAAGCAGAGCAGAGCAAAACCCGCAAGTGCGGTAGACAAGCAGAGCAGAGCAAAACCGCAGGTTCAGAAGACAAGCAGAGCAAAACCCGCAGGTGCAGATACACACAAGGTACTTACAATGAAGTAGCGAGTGGACACTAAACTCACAAACAGAAGTACAAAGACAACGAGTTGGAGTTAGGTGCAGGTTCAGACACTGCAGGAAAAGAGAAGATACGAACATAGAGACAAACAAGTAACAGGCTAGGACACTGTTCAGACAGGAACTGAACCAGGAACAGGATACAGGAACGAGCCTGGGAACTCAGCCCCCAGGGTGGCGGAAACAGACTAGAAGTCACAGATACAGGTAACAGGCCTGGGTATACAGCTCCCAGGGTGGCAGAACAGACTAGAAGTCACTGATACAGGTAACAGGCCTGGGTATACAGCCCCCAGGATGGCAGAAACAGACAAGATACAGGATACGACCTGGCAATTCAGTTGCACAGAACACACTGAAAGAAAGTGTTGCTCAGGCACCTCCTACTGGGTGGAGGGGGTTTAAGTATCCAGTGACTCACAACAATAGGCTAGGGACCCATTAGGAGTGCGCACACAGTAATTACAAGAATCAGGCAGTAACCGCGCCGCCGCCCTAAGCAATCAGACAAGAGACATGCACACAGCAGGCACTGGAGCAAAGTGTGCAGCCTGGACTGATAGGTAAGATAGCGGTCTTGCATGGTGGGAGATGGTAAGCTATTCCAGCACGCTACCAGGGATGTTACAAAATCATTCATGGATTGTCTCTCAGGGCCAGAAAGACTATACAGTCTGGACTTTGGTAGTTTAGCTCCGGGGGTCAGGTCAATAGGACAGTTACATGGATGATGAGTAGGCAAATCCTGACACCCCATCTCAGAAAAAACGTCTTCAAAATTAGACAGAAAAGCAGGTAAGATTTCCGTAGAGACTATAGAAAGGGAAATATCTATAAGTTCTCATGGCAGTAATCTCCATATTCAATGATCTCCCTGGCTTACCAATCCACCAATGGATTATGTTTCACCTACCAGGGTAGACCCAAAACAATTGGGATGGGAAGACCGTCCAGGACATAGCAAGGGATTATCTCACAATGAACCGACCCCATCCTTAGTCTTACATTATGTACAATCTGAGTTAGAGCTTTCTGTGCAAGTGGCGCTGAATCGAGCCTTAGCTATAGTACAGCAAGCAAGACCATGAGTTCTTACAAACTCAGCATCAACCATGCTGACTCCAGCTCCACTGTCGACAAATACAGAAATGTTCTCGGTTTTGCTCTCTATCATCCCCTCTGCAGTCATGAAAAACCGGGAACTATAGGTTGACGATAAATGCACCCCTTGCTTATCCAACTCCAGGCTACCAAGGGTTAAATTGAGTTTCCTTTTGCTTAGGAATCGAAGGACAGGCTCCAATAAAATATGCCCTTCTTTTTGTGGATCTTTGGGGAAAAGTACGATTCAGGGGCACCCCCTAACTGCATGGGTTCCTCCACTTCCCCCAGTTCTGGTTCACCGCCAGACCACTCCCCTGGCAAAGGAGCATAACCCCGACAAAAAGGCCCCGGAGAAGGTGGTCTTCCTCACCTATCCTGAAGGCGTCTATCAACATGTATAGCCAGCAACATGGCAGCCTCCAAAGACTCTGGGATTTCATACACTGCCAAAGTATCTTTCAACCTTTCAGTAAAGCCCTGGCAAAATTGGCTCCTAAGAGCTGAGTCATTCCATTTTGTGTACGTTGCCCATCTACGGAATTCGGATTTGTACGTCTCCACTGACTGATTCCGGTGGTGGAGGCGACGTAGCCTAGACTCAGCCAAGGCGACTCGGTAAGGGTTATAATAGATGAGGGTCAGGGCCCCAAAAAAAACCTCCACAGACGGGAGACAAACCAAATCCTGCAGCAAAGAGAAAGCCCAGGATTGAGGATCTCCTTGCAGCAGTGAGATCACAATTCCCACTCATCTATCACAGTGATCAAAAGGAACCAATAGTAAAAATTCCCTATTGTTGCGGGGTACAGGCCGGCAGATTTCGGCGAGCGCACTGCGCATACTCCCGCCATTTTTTTTTTAAAGGAAGATGACAGAGGGCCGACAGACGGATCAGGAGATCTGGGGGACGACGGAGGTACCGGGTGGGCTCAGGGAGAATCATTTTTCGCTCCTCTGACATGTATATCATGTCAGAGGAGAGAGAAATCATTATAACAGCAGGCACACTTTTTTTTTTCGTGATCACCGTTATACACTGAATAATGGCAATCACATGATCGGGGACCGAAATAAACTGTCCTTGATTATGTTCTTCAGGGTCTCAGGTATCCCCAGTAGCTGAGACTCTGGCGGGCGCTACAGCCCTTTTTCAGATTGCCATTTTAAAACGGCAATGAGGGAATAAGGTCACTCAACGGCCGCCGGCGGTCATTAAGGGGTGAAACCAATGCTTATGTATTAGTGGTTTACTTACATATATAGATTTCTTTTTCAGCATGGGTGATCCAACAATAAAACAGAAACAATAAGGAATTCAAGCTTCCAGCAACATACAGTGGCTTGTGAAAGTATTCACCCCCTTGGCTTTTTACCTATTTTGTTACTTTACAACCTCTGTTTAAATATTTTTGTAATCCGATTTGTGTGTGCTACATCAGCACTAAAAAGTTGGTGAAGTGAAAAAATATAGGCATAAATTTAATTTATGGGATCAAATAACTAAAAATTGTCATGTGCAAATATATTCACCCCTTTTGCTATGAATTCCCTAAAAAATTCTGGTGCAAGCAATTACCTTCATAAGTCCCATGCGTAGTCAAAGGAAGTCCACCTGTGTGCAATCTAAGTGTCACATGGTCTGTCAATATATACACACCTTTTCTCAAAGGCCACAGAGGTTGCAACACTATTAACAAGAAGCACCCCTAACTAAACAACACCATGAAGACCAAGGTGATTTCCAAACAAGTCAGGGTCAAAGTTGCTGAGAAGTACAAGATAGGGTTGTCATATAAAAAAATATCCCAATCTCTAATGATCTCCCAGAGCACCATCAAATCCATTATCATCAAATGGAAAGAACATGGTACCACAACAAACCTGCCAAGAGAGGGCCACCCACCAAAACTCTCAGCCAGGGCAAGGAGGGCATTAATCAGAGAGGCAGCACAGAGACAGAAGGAGCTGCAGAGTTCCCAAGCAGACACTGGAGTATCTGTCGATACGACCACAATAAGTCCTACACTCCATAGAGGTGGCTTTCATGGAAGAGTGGGCAGAAAAAGCCTTTACTTACACAAAAAAATTGGAAGGCTCATTTTGAGTTTGCCAAAAGACATATGAGAGACTTCCCAAATGAATTGAGGAAGGTGCTGTGGTCAGATGAGACCAAAATTTTACTTTTTGGCCACCAAGGTAAATGTGATATCTGGCGCCAAACCAACACAGCTCATAACCCCAAGAACACCATCCCCACAGTGAAAGATGGTGGTGAAACCCTCATGCTATGGGGATGATTTTCGACAGCAGGGACAGGGAGAATGGTCCGAGTCAAGGGGAAGATGAATAGTGTAAAATACAAGGATATTCTTGAGCAAAACCAGTTTCAGTCTATCAGTGATTTAAGACTGTAATGGAGGTTTATCTTCCAACAAGACAATCACCGAAAGCATACTGCTAAAGTGGTCTAAGACCACTCGAGTGGTCTAAGGGGAAACGTGTAAATGTTTTGGAGAGGCCTAGTCAAAGCCCAATTAAAAGGAAAAACTCAGCACTATCGGAGAGGTGCTCGAGTAGGGTCCAAACCCAATCAGTATGAGAAAAGCCTCGGCACTCAATGTATTTGAAATTAAATAAATTTTTTCATTAATTCAAATGCAGTCCAGGAAAACAAACGTTTAGGCCTACATGGCCTTCATCGGTGTAATCTAAACAAAATAACAAAATAAAATAAATGAAAATAAAGTATATACATAGAGAATAATCATAGTGTCACATGATGAAAAGGGAGACCTGTGATTAGTGCTAACTAACACAAAAAGTATACCAGATGTGGGATAAGACCTACCCGACCGCTGTGTAGATCAGGAATGGGGAGGGGGAGAGCTTGACTCAGCGTCACAGTAGGTGAGGACCAGTTGAGCCTGAGTTGGATAAAATAAAGTAAGTCCTCCAAGTGCAATGACAAGTGCCTAACTGTGGAGAGAAAGGAGGGATAATTGACCTGTATCACCTGTAAAGAGGGTATGGGGCGGAAATGCAGTATCCACTGCTGGTTCTTGTGTCTGCCCTAGGGAAGATGATTCCCGGCAGGTTTAAGTATAAAAGGGGGCGGGATTCCTGATGAGAGTGACCAGTAAGTGAATGAGGAGGAGTGGCATTACAGGGAGACCAATCATAGATGCTTAGACAAAAGGTTGTAAGCTAGCCAGCAAATCCCTGCTGGCGTGATGGCCGGAGCATGTGGGGGTGTGTCCGTGATGTCACCGGAAGTGACATATCATGGTCCCGATCTGCCTACAGGAAGCGTGACAGTGGTGCAGGTGACGTCACTATGCGTTCCAGAGGCCGGGCGCATGCATTCCACAGCGGAAACCCTGCGTTCCATGGCCAGGAAGGGGAGAAAGTGTACAGATGGTTAGAGTAGTGATTTCAGATGTGCGGTGACCGTAGATGGTGAAAGGAGGGTCACATTCAGGATAGGTAGACCGATCTGTAATACTTCGTAACAAGAGTACATATTATAGACCACCTCAGGGGTCACATGCCCTTGAAACTTTTATTAGTTTTGTGGACAATGCGTTTCGGGACCTACGGGCGGATGCTGATAAGAGGAAACTGCATTACCAGCCCAATTTTTGTCCCCTTGACCAGCAGGCTCTCAGGAGCCTCAAAGATGATAAATCCCTGGTCATTAAACCCGCCGATAAGGGCAGAGCCATTGTAGTAATGGATAGGACCGACTATATTAAGAAGATAGAACGGCAACTAAGAGATAGCGACACATATCGAAAATTATCCCGCGATCCCACATCTAGGGGGATATAAATATATAAACACCATAGTCCTTCGCTACATAGAGGCAGGGGTGATTGACACTAAGACAGATGAATTCCTCACCAAGAAACACCCTATCACACCTGTCTTCTACACATTACCTAAAATCCACAAGAGTCTGGACCAGCCCCCAGGTAGACCCATTGTGGCATCAACCGATTCCCTCTTGTCACCATTGTCGATCTTTCTAGAAAAGATACTTACACCCCTGACACAACGCAGTCCCTCTTATCTGTTGGACACGGGAGCTTTTCTTACAACTCTGGCTGGCATCAAGCAAGTCCCACCTGAAGCCATCCTGGTGTCCTTTGATGTAAATAGTCTCTATACCTCCATACCTCATGATCAAGGCATTGGTGCAGTACAACAATTACTAATGAGTTCACAGACAGACCCTAATATCACTGACCTCTGTGTGGATCTCATTACATGAGTACTCTCTAAGAATTATTTTCTATTCCAGGACGACTATTACCTACAAATCAAAGGCACCGCCATGGGATCCAATGTGCATCCCCTCCCTTCCGTATGCAAATTGCTTTATGACCACTTTTGAAAGTGAAGTCGTCTATCCCAACCCACTTTTTCAGAGACATTCCATTGTCTGGAAAAGATTTATTGATGATATATTTTGCATATGGAGGGCACCACAGAGTCCCTAGAGGAGTTTTTTATTGTCCTCAACATATCATGGCCAGGTCTGAATTTTACAATGGCTAAGGACATACATCAAGTTAGTTTTCTTGACACCATGGTCATCAAGGATGAGCTTGGTTTTCTTACTACGGCTCTTTATTCCTAACCTACAGACCGTAATGGTCTGTTACACTTCTCCAGTTGGCACCCTAAGACCATGAAATGATCCATACCCAAATCACAATTTCAGAGGGTCAGTAGAATTGTTAACAGTGAACCCCAACGACAACTAAGAACAATAGAGATGAGAAACAAGTTTTTAGAACGGGGTTACCCCCCGCCATTTTACATGAAAACTGACGAGTTTTAGGAAAGTAATAGGGTATTGTAGAAACACTTGTAATTCGGTATAATACAGCAGAGAAGTGGTGAAAAAAGTAAAAATATAACCTTTATTAATTCAGCTAAAATAACTCAGAGACTTAATAAAAAGGTCACAAGGACCATGAGTGCAAGAAATAATTGCCAACCTGTTATGGGACGTACACCTCTCTAAGTATTCGGAGTGTTAAGTGACACAGGTGAATACTAATATACAACTCACCCACCAATTAGCTGGCAGATGGGTGGTCAATAACAGTAGACCAGCTGAGAGAAGCAACAAACTGGGTATGCCATACAGTATATTGGTTAATTTAGAGAGTCACTATAATAATGGAACAGTCTCACCACTTTGATGTCAATAATCTCCAGTGTTCTCATCAGCTCACAGACCAGGGCTCCTTAAAAACTCAGCCTCCAGCCGTGCAATAGACACTTCTTGCACTCATGGTCCTTGTGACCTTTTTATTAAGTCTCTGAGTTATTTTGGCTGAATTATGAAAACTGACGAGCCCTCCATCTACCCGTACCGATACCAGGGACCGCATTACATTTGTCCACACGTTTCACCCATATGCCTATATACTCCACAAAACCATACGTTGACATTGGGGTATTCTCTGGACAGCTTACCCCACCATCACCGCATTCCAGAAACCTTTCCTACCATGCTTTAAGAGAGCCCCAAACCTGAGAGAATCTCTAGTTCATGCGGATATAGGTACAGCTAAACAGGGACTACAACAATGGTTCGTAGCGAACCCTAAAATAGGGACCTTCTCATGCCTCCAGTGTAGGCAATGTAATAATGTGATACGTGGTAATATTGTCCATCATCCGCAAACCGGAAAAAAATATTTCATCAGGAATTATTTTACATGCGACACAACCTTTGCGGTTTATCTCATTAAATGTCCTTGCGGTCTGATATACGTGGGGGAGACCACTCAACCAATTAGGGACAGGATTTCAAAGCACAAATCTACCATACGATGTAAGAATTTATTACTACCTATCCCATATCACTTTGTTACTGCTGGACTCAATGTATCTCAATTGAAATATCAGGTCCTTGAGCAGGTTCTTCCACCACGTTGGGGGGGGGGTGACCGCGTGCGGCTCCTAAAACGACGAGAGGCGTACTGGATCCATTAGTTACAGTCCTTATCACTAAAAGGACTGAACAAGGATTATGACCTTTCATCCTTTATATAGGGTTCCTGACATCAAGTGTGTCATATATTTACAAGGGACTAGGCGCTATGTATGTTATTTGTTATCAAGCCTCACTTATAGTGTTCTGAGTCATATTACTGTACTATTATCATGTCTTATGTTTCAGTCCTGAGCATTGGTGTTAACCTTGTACCCTTATGACATATGCTGTAATTGACCATAGAATATTTATTCTGGTTATGACACCATTCTTCTGTATTACAGATCAGTCCACCTATCCTGGATGTCACCCTCCTTTCACCAGCTACGGTCGCTGCACATCTGGAGTCACTACTCTAACCATCTGCACACTTTCTCCCCTTTCTGTATGCATGTATGCAAATTTATCCATGGCATATTTTGAGAATTCATGCATCACTACTATATTACGTTATATTGATGACATCTTTATTGTTTGGGCAGGCTCACAAAAAGACTTCACAGATTTTGTTTCATATTTGAATGCCAATAATATGGCTAACGTGCAATTCACCTCAGAATTTGGTGATCAATCCTTACATTTTTTGGATGTATCTGTCTCCATTGTTGATGGCGCTATATGTACAAAGGTTTTTTAAAAACAACTTCAACTAATTCATTCTTGCACTACCTAAGTACACATCCCTCACATACTAAAAATGGATTACCATATAGTCAGTTTATGCGCCTTAGAAAAATTAACAATGTAGATTCAGTTTTCCTAGAACAAGCAGAAGAGCTAAAAACTAATTTTATATCTAGAGGATATGCATCAAAAATACTCAATACTGCTCTAGAAAAAGTCAAACGCTTTTCCCAACAGAACCTACTACATAAACAAAAAATTAATTATCATAACTCAACATTTCCAAAAAAAAGTATTTTTAATTTTAAACACGGCCCCATGGATGAGAATATTAAAAAAGCCATTTATAATAATTGGCACATGATCAAAAATGATAAGGATTTGTGTAATGTTGCTTCGAATAAACCCATTATCTCATATAAAATATGTCACAACATTGGTGATGTGATTAGCAAACACCAATTAAAAACAGGTTCTAAGAACTGGCTTACAAAATCCATACCCAAGGGTAATTTCCAATGTGGGTCTTGTTCTTTTTGTAGTCAACACCTCACATTGAACTCTTTACGCTTAGGCTCCATTACGCATACAGTTAGAGACTTCATTTCCTGTAGGACCAAGTTCGTTGTATATGCGATTTTTTTTGTCCATGCGGTTATTATTATATTGTTAAAATCATACGCCCCCTCTTTATACGCATCAGAGAGCATCTCCATTCTATTACTACGAAAAAGGTTCACAAAGATTTATATTACATGTTGCCAATGTTCATAATGCTGACCCCAGGTACAAAGGTTCGCCGGATTAGAACGAGTAAACCTCCCGAACAGAGGAGGTAATCACAATAGGTTATTATTGCAAAAATGCTACTCGCCCTATAGGTTTAAATGATAGATCTGATTTCTCTATGTTTTTATAAATTATTTTATTGTTTGTTTGTACACTATATGTAAATGCCATTGCATATTTAATTATCCACCTGTTTAAGAAAGGACAGGATGTTGTTTCTTGATCACATGGACCCGCAGAAGCGCTAGTCAGAGCGTAAAACAGCTGTCGTCCACCTACTCCCCGCTTTACATTCATTTTATTTGAATATGAAAAAAAGGACTCTTATTTTACATAAACGGTGAGTGCAGCTTTTCATCATCTCCTTTCTATTGGACTATTTTTTGCTTTTATTTATGAAAATATCAAAAATTTGACAAAAAATTAGCAATTTTCAAACTTTGAATTTTTATGCCCATTAACCAGATATTTATTAAATATTTTGTGTGATAAAACTAACATTTACCACATGTTTATTTTACATCAGCATTAGTGATGACCACGCACTAAAATGCTCGGGTGCTCGTCGCTCGGGTTGAGCAAATCGTAAAGCTCGGGTGCTCGATCCGAGTAACGAGCCCAATGTAAGTCTATGGGAAACTCAACCATTTTTCTGGCAGCCCCCCCAGAGGTCTAGAGGGGGCCTAAAAATTGGTAAAATCAATGGAAACAGTGATCAAATGACATGGGAACAGCATGGGGAAGACTCCTGGAAGCATCTCTGCATCCCAGGTCACAGCCTAAAATCGTGGTCATCAGAGGTGATCCTATATTACTGCGGTAATAATACAGACATTTTTGGCAATGTGACAAATATTATACTCCATTTAATGGATGACGATGAGACACAATTGCCAGCAAGTCAGGAGAAGGCCCCGGGTGAGTATGTGGAAGACGAGGTGGTGGACGATGAAGTCACTGACCCAACCTGGCAATGTGACATGCATAGCGAGGACAACAGCACAGAGGGGGAGGGAGCCGTAGCACCACATCAGGCAGGAAGAAGCAGTGGGGTGGCCACAGATATAAGGCGGGCAACTGTTCCCCAAACACCAATACAAGGGAAGTTGCCAGTCCAACTGTCAGATCTTCCAGAGTCTGGCTCTTTTTTAAAGACTCTCCAGTTAACCCAAAAAATGCAATTTTTAACATCTGCCATGCCAGCATCAGCAGGGGCAGAAAAACTACTAGCCTGACCATCACCAGCATGCTCAGGCACATGACAGCAAAGCATCCGACTAGTTGGGCCGAACGCCAGGGTGACACCACTGCCTGTTCCGCTCTTGTCGAAGTTGGCAGACATTTTTCATATTTGATAGAAATTAATCAAAGTTTAAAAAATTTACTGATTTAATGTGTCCATTCGCAGTTTCCCTGTAGCTTCTGAATGTAAGATTTAGTGGTGGGAGACTTGAAGCTACTGGAGCTACAATTACCAATACAGAACTCTATAGTGCTTTATTTCCATCCACTTGTGGATGCTTCTTGAAGTATGTTTGGGATCATTGTCCTGCTGAAAGACCCATGACCTAGGATGCAAACACAACTTTAAGACACTGGCCACTACATTGAGACCCAAAATCGTTTGGAAATCTTCACATTTCATGATGCCTTGCAAATAGTCAAGGCACCCTGTGCCAGAGGCAGCAAGACAACCCCTAAATATCTTTGAACCTCCACCATATTTGACTGTAAGTACTGTGTTCTTTTATTTGTAGGCCTCATTCTAATTACAGTAAGCAGTTGAATGATGTGCTTTACCATAAAGCTCTATATTGGTCTCATCTGTCCCCAAGACGCCTGCTGGCCCTCTAAAAATAGTGGCGGCCACCTGCTGGCAATCTATAAGTTGTGAGGGCCATCTGCTGGACATCTATAAATTGTGAGGGCCGCCTGATGGACATCCAAATTTCAAACTTTACAGAATATATACGAAAAAAGAAAATGTGACCACTTTAGATGGATACGTTATATTGCAGTAGCAATATGTGGCTATGAAAAGCATAGCTGGTTGATGACCCTCTAACAATAGTGAGGGCCGACTGCTGGCCCTTTAACAATAGTAAAGGCCGCCTGATGGCCCTGTAAAAATAGGCTTTGTGACTTTCAGAGTCCCTCCTTCATGAATGAAACAGGATGTGTCTGATCAGGTCTCACTCACCACATGGCCAGATAAGGTAGTTAAATGTTAAAGTTACATTTACTGGTGAATGTATTTTTCACCATTGAAAGCAATGCGAAAGTGCAAAAACGCACCAAAAACACTACGTGTGAACATAGGCCAAGGTGTGGAGGAGCATTTTTGTTTTTTGTTATTTATTTGGCCTTATATACAAGTCATGACCCTTGAAAGAATATTTCTTAACATTTCTTCCAGGAAAATCCATTTTAGCTTTATTTTTGTATGTTTTATTGTCAATCCGTAAAAGCGGCGTAATACTCTGACAACATTGTTCACAGATATGGTATTGGTCAGCGACCAAGTATGAATAGGTTTGAAAGAACACACAACTGGCAGACTTTAAGTGGAGTATAATATTTGTCACCTTGCAAAAAATGTCAGGATTATTACCGCAATAATATAGGATCATGTCTGATGACCACGGTTTTAGCCAGTGGCCTAATAGATATGCTAATGGTCAGTGACAAAGTGTGAATAGGTTTGAACACACAACTGGCAGAAGTTAAATGAAGTATAATATTTGTGACGTTGCCAAAAATGTCTGGATTATTACTGCAGTAATATAGGATCATGTCTGATGACCAGGGTTGTAGCCAGTGGCCTAATAGATATGGTATTGGTCAGCGACCAAGTGTGAATTGGTTTCAACACACAACTGGCAGATTTTAAATGGAGTATAATATTTGTCACCTTGAAAAAAATATCAGGATTATTACCTTAGTAATATAGGATCACGTCTGATGACCACAGTTTTAGCCCGTGGCCTAATAGATATGCTAATGGTCAACGACCAAGTGTGAATAGGTTTCAACACACAACTGGCAGACTTTAAATGGAGTATAATATTTGTCACGTTGCTAAAACTGTCTATATTATTACCGCAGTAGTATAGGATCACGTCTGATGATGGACAAGTTTCTATGCTTCCACAATACAGCAAATGGAGCAGTAAATATAGTGTATTATATTGATTTTCACCAAAATAATCAGGATTAAGAGCAAAAAGATTATTAGCCCTGATATCTAGGGCTATGAATATGAGTAACAGCAGCAGAAAGAACGTGCAATGGACCCTGTTCTGTTGCATATGCTCTCCACAAACTCTGCCTGCCTAACTACTGCTATCACCAGGATTAATATTCAGTAGAATTAGTCCTTAGAAGGACTGCTAGTGGAGATTTGTAATGCTGTGGAATCTCTCACTAAAACAACCACCAATTCTCTCCCTCGCTCAGCGGCATTTCTCCCTACTCTGCCTGTTTCCGGGGTAGACTGTGACGAGCATAGGGTCCCGGGTCTTATATAGACCCGATGACGCTGTACGGCCAGCCAGTCACTGTAATGCCACAATCAACATGGCTACAGCATTACAGTGACTGGCAGGCAATCCTTGCATGTTAATTGGCTAAACAGCGGCAAAAATGTGGGGCGGGGACCCGAGCTCCCGCCCGAGCATTCCAAAATTACTCGTCGAGCACCGAGCCCCTCGAGCACTATGATCCTTGGGCGAGTACCGAATAGTGGTGAGCATGCTCGCTCATCACTCATCAGCATCATTTTTTAAACATCATTTTTTTTGTTATGAAGTTAGAAGGATTAAAAGTTAAAAAAGTGACTTTGAGGGACCTATATGACAAAAAATACCCAAAAGTGACACTATTGTAAAAATTGCACCCCTTAAAGTGCTAAAAAACAAATTTAAAAAGTTTAATAACCCTTTAGGTGCTTCACAGGAATTAAAGCAATGTGGAAGGAATTAATGAAAATTTTAATTTTTCCCACAAAAAAGTTGCTTTAGCTTCCAATTTTTCATTTTCACACTGGTAACAGGAGAAAATGGACAATGTAATTTGTTGTGCAATTTCTACTGAGTACAGCGATACCCCATATGTGGTGGAAAACTACTGTTTGGGCGCATGGCAGGGCTCAGAAGGCGCCCGTACATTGCAGTGCCCAGTACATTGTAGTGTCCATACATTGTAGTGCCCATACATTGCAGTGCCCAGTACGTTGTAGTGCCTGTACATTATGCCCAGCTCAGTTTTTGGAGACATGTAGCCCGTAAATTAACCAAGCTCTCATCACTACAGAAATGCCAAAGATGTGGATGCTAAATGTGGTTTAGGCACACTGTGGGGCTCAGAAGGGAGGGGGGCATTTGGATTTGGGGGCGCAGAAATCGCTGGATTTCTTTTGGGGGGGTAAAGAGCCATAGCGCTTTTCCAGAGCCTTTGTGTTACCAGTAACGTGGAAGTCCCCTATATTTCCATATTAATCCAGATAGTCATACCATACAAAATTGCTAATGAATAATATTTACCTCGTGTCTGCTTTGCATCAGCACCATTTGTAAGATATATATTTTTTATTTTGTTAGGTTGTCAGAAGGTTTAAAAATGTAGCAGCAATTTTTCATTTTTTTCAAAAAATTTAAAAACTTATTTTTTTAAGGACCTATTCTGTATTGAAATTACTTTGAGAGACCTATATATTGTAAAACCCCCAAAAGTGATACCATAAAAACAGCACCCCTCAATATATTCAAAACTGCTGTCAGGTAGTTTATTAACCCTTCAGGTGCTTTTCAGGAAATAAGCGGCATGATAGGAATCAAAAATTTTATTTTTACCACCTAAATGTTGCTAACTTCTGAACAGGTCACAATAGCCAGTAGACCCTAAGGCCATTATTAGAAAGTGAATTGTCATGGCAACCAACAGAACCACACAATCATAATCTCAGGGTGCCATTTAATAGGGAGCCCCTACACTCTGTTAACCATCTAGATGCCGTAGTCACCATAGACAGCATCATCTTTGTGGGATCAAATCAAAGTTGTTGAAGCCACTAGTGTAAAACTTTCCTACTTCTTAGTAGCAGTATATGATTTGAAAAGTTAAATGGATCACTGGATGTATAATTTAACTGACAAGATAACAGGTCACTGTTAGGAGTGATACAAATGTAGTTGGCACAAGATCGTTGAGCCCAGTAATTGGCTGCATTTTTTTATTAAATGAGTTCCAGAGATGTGGGCTTTTTATTTACTGATAATCCTTAAAGAGGATATCCGGGAATTAAAAAAAAAAAAAAGTGCCTAAGAACTAACAGGAAGGTAGTTTCTACCTACCTGCCTGTTGTGGCCGGCGCCATTCTCCGCCGACACAGAGCACTCACAGACTTCCGCTGACGTCACGTCAACAGAGCGGCAGTTTGTCTTCCTGTTGACAGGACGGGACTACTGGGGTTATGCCGATTATTTATTATTATTATTTATTATTATAGCGCCATTTATTCCATGGCGCTTTACATGTGAAAAAGGGGTATACATACAAGAACAATTACAATAATCTTGAACAAAATGTGACAGCGACTGTTACAGGAGGAGCGAGGACCCTGCCCGCGAGGGCTCACAATCTACAAGGGATGGGTGAGGATACAGTAGGTGAGGGTAGAGCTGGTCGTGCAGTGGTGGTTACTGCAGGTTGTAGGCTTGTCGGAAGAGGTGGGTCTTCAGGCTCCTTCTGAAGGTTTCCACGGTCGACGAGAGTCTGATGTGCTGTGCTGGGGTAGAGAGTTCCAAAGTAGGGGGGAAGCACGGGAGAAATCTTGTATGCGATTGTGGGAGGAGGAGATAAGAGGGGAGTAGAGAAGGAGATCTTGTGAGGATCGGAGGTTGCGTGCGGGTATGTAACGGGAGACTAGGTCAGAGATATATGGAGGAGATAGGTTGTGAATGGCTTTGTATGTCATGGTTAGGGTTTTGAACTGGAGTCTCTGGGCAATGGGGAGCCTGTGAAGAGATTGACATAGAGGAGAGGCCGGGGAATAGCGGGGGGACAGGTGGATTAGTCGGGCAGCAGAGTTTAGGATGGATTGGAGGGGTGCAAGAGTGTTAGAAGGGAGGCCACAGAGCAGGAGGTTGCAGTAGTCAAGGCGGGAGATGATGAGGGCGTGCACTAGTGTTTTTGCAGATTCATGGTTGAGGAATGTGCGGATCCGGGAGATAGTTTTGAGTTGGAGTCGGCAGGAAGTGGAAAGGGCTTGGATATGTGGTTTGAAGGAGAGTTCAGAGTCCAGGGTTACCCCAAGGCAGCGAGCTTGAGGGACTGGGGAGAGTGGACAGCCATTGATGTTGATAGATAGGTCAGTTGGGGGGGGGGTGAATGAGATGGCGGAAAGATGATGAATTCTGTTTTGTCCATGTTAAGTTTTAGAAATCTAGCAGAGAAGAAGGATGAAGTAGCGGACAGACATTGTGGGATTTTGGTTAGTATGGAGGTGATATCGGGTCCAGAGAGGTAGATCTGTGTGTCATCAGCATAAAGGTGATAATGAAAGCCATGAGACTCTATGAGTTGTCCCAGGCCGAAGGTGTAGATGGAGAAGAGCAGGGGTCCTAGAACTGAACCTTGGGGGACACCGACACATAGGGGGCGAGATGAGGAGGTGGTGTGTGAGTGGGAGACACTGAATGTCCTGTCTGTTAGGTATGAGGAGATCCAGGATAGGGCCAAGTCTGTGATGCCGAGAGATGCGAGAGTCTGTAGTAAGAGGGAATGGTCCACTGTGTCGAAGGCAGTTGACAGGTCTAGGAGGAGGAGGATGGAGTAGTGTCGCTTAGATTTGGCGGTTAGTAGGTCGTTGGTGATTTTGGTTAGTGCAGTTTCAGTAGAATGGTGCGGTCGGAAACCAGCTTGTAGGTGGTCGAAGAGGGAGCAGGAGGAGAGGTGGGAGGACAGCTCAGAATGGACGTGTTGTTCCAGTAGTTTGGAGGCATAGGGGAGAAGTGATATGGGGCGATAGCTAGTCAGAGAGGATGGGTCAAGGGAGGGCTTTTTGAGGATGGGTGTGATTGAGGCATGTTTGAAGCATGAGGGGAAGACACCAGTTGTTAGTGACAGGTTGAAGAGGTGGGCTAGGGCTGGGATGAAGATAGTGGTAAGGTTTGGAATGAGGTGGGATGGGATTAGGTCAAGTTTGCAGGTGGTGAGGTGTGATTTGGAGAGTAAAGAGGAAGTTGATCTTCCGTAATGGTGGAGAAGGTGGTTTTGGAGGAGGAGGGTTGAGTAGGTGTGGTGAGGGGCTGTGGGGGCTTTAGGCAAAAGCTTTGTCTGATGCACTGGGAGGAGGCACTGGGGGACGGAGGAGAGAATTGAAGGTGTGGAATAGTTGTTTGGGGTTGTGAGACAGGGAGGATATGAGAGATGCGAAGTATGTTTGTTTTGCTGCAGTGAGTGTGGACTTGAAAGTAGTGAGGGACTGTTTGAATGCGATGAAGTGCTCATTGGAGTGGGACCTTTTCCATCTACACTCAGCAACCCTGGAGGCCCGCCTCAGTTCTTTAGTCAGGTTAGTGTGCCAGGGTTGCCTATTGATTGTGCGAGCTTTAGTATGTGTGAAAGGGGCAACCAAATCGAGAGCTGCAGCTGTTGTGGTGCTGTGTAAAGTGTCAGCAACATCTGCATCATGTAAGGAACTAATGTCTGTAAGAGGAAGGAGGGATTCAGAGAGTGAGTGTAGGTCAAGGTGTTTGAGATTTCTGCGAGGGTATGCAAGTTTGTGGAGTGGGGATTGTTGCCCTGGAGAGGAGAGGGTAGAGAATGTAAGTAGGTTGTGGTCAGAGAGAGGGAGAGGTGAGTTAGAGAGGTTAGATAGGGAACAGAGGCGGGTGAAGATGAGGTCCAGTGTGTGGCCGTCTTTGTGGGTGGGTGTGGAAGACCACTGAGTAAGACCGAAGGAGGAAGTGAGGGATAGAAGCTTAGAGGCAGCTGAGAGGGAAGTGTCAATGGGGATGTTAAAGCCGCCTATGAGGATAGTGGGGATGTCAACGGAAAGGATTGATTGATAGCTGACTCTCCGCTGCCTAATTGGGGGAAGCCGGCTGTCAATCAGCATGACTCCAGTAGTCCCGCCCTGTCATCAGGAAAAAAAACTGCTGTTCTGTTGACAGGGAGCAGCTGAACCTCTGGCAGGAGCGGACAATGACAGGCGCCGGATACAACAGGCAGGTAGCTGCCTCTGTTAGCAACTACATGCTTTTTTTTTAAAGTCCCAGATATCCCTTTTAAGGCTACGGCCCCACTATCAGTATTCGGTCAGTATTTTTTCTCAGGAGTGGGAGCCAAAACCAGGAGTGGAACAATCAGAGAAAAGGTATAATAGCATAAAGTCACCAATTCTGCATTTATCACCCACTCCTGGTTTTGGCTCCCACACCTGAGAAAAAATACTGACCAAATACTGATAGTGGGGCCATGGCCTAAAGTCTTTACAAGGAAGCATAGCTCACAGGATATTCTAGGAGCATGTTTTTAGACTGGCCTGCAAAGTTCTCCTGTGAGCGACACCCCTTAATAAATTCCAGAAAAATTAGTAGAATTTAAAAAGGACAATATCTCTGAAATCATACGGTTGATTTAAAAAATAAATAAATAAAAGAGACATACTCAGGGGAGTAGCAAAAATAAATTATAAACAAGAACTGGACACTTTTTACCTGATGACCTGTTCTCTAATTGGAACCTGACATGAAATTCACTGTGTGCATGTATAGGGAGAAACGTGTCAGTATAAGGGAGCAGGACAGGAAGAAGCCGACTCGCACCTGTCGTAGACTAATCATCTGAGACAAAACATACACGGCTGCAATAACAAAGCAAGTGTCTGACTCATATTGCCGTCAGTTAGCGCAGCTAGCCTGTATATGTCGTAACTGTACGTCATATGTCGGTAAGCGATTCACAAGAGCTGGTACTTGTACAGGTGCTTCTCACAAAATTAGAATATCATCAAAAAGTTAATTTATTTCAGTTCTTCAATACAAAAAGTGAAACTCATATATTATATAGAGTCATTACCAACAGAGTGATCTATTTCAAGTGTTTATTTCTGTTAATGTTGATGATTATGGCTTACAGTCACTGAAAACACAAAAGTCATTATCTCAGTAAATTAGAATACTTTATAACAACAGCTTGAAAAATGTTTTTAAAATCAGAAATGTTGGCCTACTGAAATGTATGTTCAGTAAATGCACTCAGTATTTGGTCGGGGCTCCTTTTGCATCAATTACTGCATCAATGCTGCGTGGCATGGGGGCGATCAGCCTGTGGCACTACTGCGGTGTTATGGAAGCCCAGGTTGCTTTGATAGCAGCCTTCAGCTAGTCTGCATTGTTGGGTCTGGTGTCTCTCATCTTCCTCTTGACAATACCCCATAGATTCTCTATGGGGTAAAGGTCAGGCGAGTTTGCTGGCCAATCAAGCACAGTGATACTGTTGTTTTTAAACCAGGTATTGGTACTTTTGACAGTGTGGACAGGTGCCAAGTCCTCCTGGAGAAGGAAATTTCCATCTCCAAAATGCTTGTCGGCAGAGGGAAGCATGAAGTGCTCTAAAATTTCCTGGTAGACGGCTTCGCTGACTTTGGTCTTGATAAAACACAGTGGACCTACATCAGCAGATGATATGGCTCCCCAAACCATCACTGATTGTGAAAACTTCACACTAGACCTCAAGCAGCTTGGATTGTGGCCTCTCCACTCTTCCTCCAGACTCTGCGATCTTGATTTCCAAATGAAATGCAAAATTTACTTTCATCTGAAAACAAAACCTTAGACCACTGAGGAACAGTCCAGGTCTTTTTCTCCTTGGCCCAGGTGAAACGCTTCTGGCGTTGTCTATTGGTCATGAATGGCTTGACACAAGGAATGCGACACTTGTAGACCATGTCCTGGATACGTCTGTGTGTGGTGGTTCTTGAAGCGATGACTCCAGCAGAAGTCCACTCCCTGTGAATCTCCCCCAAATTTTTGAATGGCCTTTTCTTAACAATCCTTTCAAGGCTGCGGTTATCCCGGTTACTTGTGCACCTTTTTCTACCACACTTTTTCCTTCCACTCAAGCCAGCTTCTTTAGCAATGAGCTTTTGTGGCTTACCCTCCTTGTGGAGTGTGTCAATGACTGCCTTCTGGACATCTGTCAAGTCAGCAGTCTTCCCCATGATTGTGGAGCATACTGAAACAGTCTAAGGGACCTTTATAAACGCTTCGGAAGCCTTTACAGGTGTTTTTTGTTAATTATTCTAGTTTACTGAGATAATGACTTTTGTATTTTCATTGTCTGTAAGCCATAATCATCAACATTAATACAAATAAACACTTGAAATAGATCACTCTGTTTGTAATGACTCTATATAATGAGTTTCACTTTTTGAATTAAAGAATTGAAATAAATTAACTTTTTAATGATATTCTAATTTTGTGAGAAGCACCTGTATATTAATATTTCAATTTTTTACCTCTTTGTATGAAAGGGTATGCAGAGCACTGTGGTTCATTTAATTTGTGTAGTGTTTTTGTGTGACACCCATATCTTTGATATTTTTAATTTACACATTTATGGCCACTTATTTTTTTTGCTGTGCTATATTGCTTACAAATGTCTATTTCTAGCTACTGCCCTCAATCAACAGTTTATTTTATGTATAGCTGGCAAATTCTACAAGCCAACAACAACTATTTATGGTTACCCAGACACAGTCCTAAAGGTTTCCACCTGACTAAATTAGTATAAATACCAATAGTTTCTTACAAAGTGTTAGCTTCAGCTGGGACCAAGTGTCAGGGCCTTGTAAACCTTTTAATTGTCATCAAAGAGATGGGTGCATATTCATTTGTGCATAATAAAACTACAGGACTCCCCATTTTATCATGGAAAAACAGTTTACCAATAACTTCAGAAAATGCAGCTAAGTATCATAATATTTATTTTCTTGTATTAAATAAGTTCATTTTTTACATATTCTACACCGCTTGTAGTCACTCTTTAAGAGAAAGCTGGTGGGACAACAAAGCACGATACTGTAGGGCGTTATCCAGACAACAGCATTATATGGTGATGCGACACAGTGCTGACCAGTTATTGTTGTGAGAAAACACAACACTTTAGAGGCTCAAGATATAAATCCAGCTGCTGCTGCTTCACAGGTTGGGGGATCCAACATAGAAATCAACTGTAGGAGATGCACTGCTGGTTGGTATAAGATAAGAAATATCCAGAGACTCCAGGGTATTTATGAAATCTTCGCAGTTCTATTCTCAAAGCGTTTCAAAGTATCTATATATAACATCTTCATCAGGATAACCACAGAAAAAAATGTCTGTGGTTTCTCCTAATAAAGAAGTTATAGAAACTTTGAAATGCATTGAGATAAAACTGCCATCATTTCATAAATACTCGGGACTTTCTGGATATTTCTTATTTCATACTGACCAGAAGTGCAGCACACCTGCATCTCCTACAATTGTGGATATTCTTTGACATCATAAAAATGAATCTATTACATTATTTTATAAGAAGCAAGTTATGTGAATCCCTAACAGTGTGTGGCAGCATAAGAAGCCCCATGAGCACCTAAGTCTCTGATGAGTCCCTAACTGCCTCAGCTTTCTCTGGCCACATACAGTGCCTCAACTGTCCAACACAGTTCCAGCCACAGAAGTCCTAGAAAACCCATTCCAAGCGGCATGTCACATGTAAAGTGGTCATCAAGTGATCATCAAGTTGGAGCTAGGGGTCCTGAAGCCTAGTTTATAGGGATGCTAATCTTTGTGATGTCACTATCCACCATAACCTCACTTGTGACATCATGACTTTTTTTTTATAACAGGTGAAATATTAAAGAATAAAGGTACAACTTATGGTTACCAAAGTGTAAAGGACCTAACTCTCCAGCAGTCAGGTCCTTCCCATTATGCTTAGTGACTTCCCAAAAAACCCCATAAGTTACCTTGAGATCTCATTGTTTTGACCAAATATTGTATGAGCATTAAAGCAACAGTCCCTGATTGGTAATTGTTGTTTTAATGCTAGAGACAGTGCTCATTTTAATACTATTGACGGTGCTGTGAGTTGAAAGAGAGCTTTATAAACTTTTAAGTTATCCATTTCAGGACAGGGTCATTTTATCCCCGTTCCTGAATAGGTGCATTTTCGGATTATTTCAGAAATGCCCTTTTAACTGCTCTAAAAAAATTCTAATTTGGATATTCACATACTTTTTACCTCCTTTTTTTTCTCAATACATGGGCCTTAATTTGTATTGATACGTATCCGGGTGGTGGAACCTCTGTGCTGCGGTGCAAGTAGGGGCCAGAGGGGCGTGACTAAGTATCTACTCGGCCTGACCAAGGTTGCACGGAGGCTCAGTCGACTCCGAGGTAGTGTCTCAGCCTCCTTCTTGTCGAAGAAGTCCGCATAGGACCAGTAGGGTGCCGGCAGACCAGGTAGATTAGCCAGAGTAGCCGGAGGTCGAGCCGGGCGTACCGCAACCAGGCAGGTCTCATGGCAATCCTGCCCCCAATGGAGCACCTCACTAGATCGCCAATTCAGGACGGGTTCATGTTTCTGTAGCCAAGGTAGACCTAGCAAAAAGGAGTGAGAGAGACCGGACAGCACATGGAAAGAGTGCAGCATTCCCACCCGAAGGGTTACAGGCTCTGTGACGAGCAAGATGGTCACCAGAAGGAGTCTCCCATCCACGGAAGCGACTGCCAATGGTTCGGCCAGATGTTTGGTGGGAATATGATACTGCTCCACAAGGGACTGAGAAATGAGATTCCCAGTGGCTCCGGAATCCAGGTGGGCGGTCTCAAAGAAGCGGGTCACACCACTGGAGATAGAAACGGATAAAGTCAAGGACGGAGAGGATTTACTCTTGCCTAGGACGACCTCTCCAAGCGGTCCTAGACACTGGAGTTTCCCGGCTTCACCGGACAGGAATGGATCAGATGCTCCTTACTGCCACAGTAGAAACACCTCCCCTCGGTTCGTCTCTTGGCGAGACTTGACCATCTTGGTCTGGTCAATCTGCATGGGTTCGGGCGAGCGTGCCCGGGGAATTGCTGGTTGGGAGGCAGGTTTCTGGAAAACAGGAGCGAGGCGAGGAAATCTTCTCTCCCGGGTAGTCTCCTTAACTCGTTCCAAGAAACGGATGTCAATCCAGGTAGCTAGTGACACCAGGTCGTCCAGGGTGGAAGGATAGCTCGTCCTTGCTCCATCCGGAAAGACCCTCAGGGAAGGTGGACACCAGGGCCTCGTTGCTCCAGGCAAGCTCAGGTGCAAGGGTATGGAACTGTATGGCATACTGGCCCACGGTGAGACTCCCTTGGCGGAGACGGAGCAGTGAGGAGGCAGTAGAAGTCCTTCGTCCGGGCTCATCAAAGACCGTCCGGAAGGCAGAGAGGAAAGGCGGAAGATCGGACACCAGGGGATCCCCTCTCTCACATAGAGGGTTTAGCCATGCCAATGCTTCCCCGGTGAGGTGAGACATGATGAACGCCACCTTGGCCCGGTCGGAGGGAAACTGATGTGCCAGGAGTTCAAAGTGCAGCATGCACTGGTTCAGAAAACCCCGACATAAGACGGGGTCACCACCAAAACGTGAAGGCGCAGAGAGCCGGGGTCCAGAGCTGGATGCCATGGCACTAATAGGCTGAGGTGCCGCCGAAGCGGGTGCTGCTCAGCTCGAGGGGGACACAGGTGGAATGGACAGTGTGTCCAGGCAGGAGTTGACAGACCGCAGATAGGTCAGGATAGTTTCCTGTTGGGATCTCTGACGAGAAACCTCCTGGTACAGGTCAGCAAGCGAAGGAGCCTGGGGGCCACCGGGTTCCATGGCCCATGCAAACTGTTACGGATACTGGTGGTGGAATCTCTGTGCTGCGGTGCAAGGAGGGGCCAGAGGGGCGTGACTAAGTATCTATTCGGCCCGACCAAGGTTGCATGGCGGCTTAGTCGACTCCATGAACCAGGGAGGAACCGAGCAGAGGGACCAGGTGCCACTCTGGGACCGACCTTGTATGAGAGCAGGTGACTCCCACGGGTCAGAAGGCAGGAACTGACCGGTACAGCGGATGAGCTTGGCAGGCAGGCTGACGGGTGGTCCGGGTAGACAAGCAGGCTGATTAGACTGGCGGACTGGACTGTAGAACAGGCTGGCGGACAGGACTGACTTGCAGAGGACCTGAGGGCTGAAGCAAAGTAAGTAACACAAAGCAACAACCTTGCATGGGCACCTCCATATTGGAGGAGGTGCCTTTTATAGGAAAAGTCCTCTGGCCATTGGCCGGGGACTTTTTAGGACGGTGCGCGCGACCCCTTTAAGAGAGAGGGAGCGTGCACCCTAAGCACAGAGCCAGGGAAGCTGCGTGCACCAGCAGCAGCTGCAGGGAGGCCGGAAGACAGCGGAGCAGAACCGCGGCGGTAAGGGGGGCGGCGTCTCTGCCTGGCAGAGGGCAGAGACGCCGATGCTACATGTATGTCATTGTTATATAAATGTATTGCTGATATTGGGGGAAAATGTAAAGAAAAAAAGGAAAAACATGTTTATTTTTCACATTTTTCTTTATAATTACAAAGGACCGCTAAAACATTATAAATAGTTTTCACCTTTTATATAAACATTCTTTTTATATACTGGCTGTATTTTTTTATAGATGGGAGTGTGGCTAGAAACAGTGATTCTACATCAAATTTGACCTGACCTGTACATGTGACTTTTCTAAGAAATTCTCTGTTAAGACAATGATTAATGTGTTATCTAAGAGCAACTGGGTGAAAAATATGGTACAAGTCACTGAAGTCTTTCACTGATAACATAATGATGAAACTGCCCGACATGTTTCGCATAGTTGCTTTTTTCTCTGTGAGGTTTTGACTTCATTTTATGGTAACCATATTCGGTGTATGCTGGATTCCACAGTTCAGGATGACCATAAACTAAAAAAAAACCATCTCTAACATCTAGCGCCATCCTCTCTGACATGGTATATTATTTCCTGCTATATGCTTATTTCCTAATCCTCTATGCATCTCTTGCTAGTTCGAAGATGTAAGATGTGGCACTCACACACAATATGCATTCATGTGAATAGAGACAGCGAATGATTTTATGAGGCTGCATTGACTATAAGGAGACCATGACAGTGATAACAGTATATGGAGTGGAACGTTATTCCTGTCTGTATGCAAATATAATGGTTTAAAATACTTACGAATTCCAGGGCACTCTTAATTCTGTAAGAGGCACAGATGCTGATGACAAGAACAAAGTTTTGCTTCTATACAAGTAACTAGTGCAGCCACACTTAGAATACTGTCTATAATTTTGGACTCCACTGTATAAGAAGGACACAGCGGAACTAGAGCGGGTGTAGAGAAGAGAGATCAAGGTGTGCACTGAAATACCAAGAAAGGTTATCAAACTTGGGGTTATTTAGTTTGGAAAAACGAAGGATAAGGCTGCGTGCCCATAATCAGTAATACTAGCGCTCTGGACGCAGCATTTTTTGCGCTGTCTCCAAAATTCTGCATTGTACAGTACAAGCACAGTTGATGGAATTAATAGAAATCCCATGCCCACTGTGCTTCTTTTTTACGCTGCGTAAAATCACCTGTGGTGTGGGTTTCCTAGCCGCAGCATGTCAATTTCTCTTGCAAAGACGCTGAGTCTTCTGTGCAGAATTTCCCCATAGACTTGCATTAAATGCAGTAAATCCGCAGTGAAAAAAAAAAAAAAGCACATGCATTGTAAGTGTCTTTACACAGGTGTTTTAAGCCTGGTGTAAACTAATAAATAAATAATTTAAAAAAATTATGTGGTTTCCCCCCTATTTTTGATAACCAGCCAAGGTAAAGCAGACAGCTGTGGGCTTATATTATCAGGCTGGGAAGGTCCATGGTTATTGTGCCCTTCTCAGCCTAAAAATTCAAGCCTGCAGCCACAATATGCTGCGTCCAGAAAGCTAGTATTACTGATTGCGGGCACACAATACAGAGATCTTTCTAATGATCTTATTATACCTACACCTGCAATGGTGGCAAGGGGGCATCTTATACATGTAGAGTAGGGATGTCAAACTCAAATACACAGAGGGCCAAAATTTAAAACTTGGACAAGGTCTCGGGCCAGCCTTCATATTTATTAAAAAACTGTCTACAATTGAGGAAGTTTTTTCCTTATCATCAAATATAATGATGAAACTTTTCATATGGAAACAAACTTAAAGTGGTTTTCCCACAAACAAAGTACATTTTAATTAATAGATCTTAGAATAAAATTAGCACATCACAAATGGGGCATACTGGAATAATATAACATGTTATGTAAGAGCAGTAAAAAGCATATGGCCCAGTGGCCTAATTTAAATATGCACAAGGGTCAGTCAATAAGTAATGCCTCCTATTTTTTTTCTCCTTAAATAAGGTAGTTATGTTAAATATTCGAATTTGGCACAATTCCTCAAACCTTCTTCTCCAATCCACAGCAATTGCAACTTCCTGCACCAACAGGTGGCAGGACTGTATCCATTTGCAAAATGGCTGACATTGATGTTCGTATTAGACAACGTTCTGTGATTGAATTCTTGCATGCAGAAGCTGAAACCCCCATTCGAATTCATGAGAGACTGAAAAATGTGTACGGTGATACAACAGTGGATGTCAGTACTGTTAGACGATGGGTTCGTCGCTGTAACACAGCTGAAGGGCCATCACCGTTGGCTGACAAAATGCGGAGTGGCAGGCCAGTAACCGCAGTGACTCCAAGCAACATTCAGCGAGTCGATGACATCATTCGTGGTGACCGCCGGGTGACTGCAGATGAATTGTGTGGCATTATCTGCCTCAGTAAAGGCAGTGTGATGAAAATTATTGGACAACTGGGATACAGAAAAGTTTGCGCACGGTGGGTCACAAGAATGCTTTTTACCATGCTGGAATACATGCCCTTGTTAAAAGGTGGACCAAGACTGTGGAAATGGATGGAGATTATATTGAAAAATGACAAATTAATCGTTAATGTTGTGGTTTTCAACCTATGTAATTGCATTTGAATTTCTTGCCAATTAAAAGGAGAAAAAAAATAGGAGGCATTACTTATTGACTGACCCTCGTAATAACAAAGGATCAAAAACCTTGAATTGATTAATAATACAGATAATAAAGTATGCCAACAAAAGTGCCCCCTAAACACAATATGATACCCCCTCAGTGAATTCCTCCACAGTACCCTCCACACGCATGGTATGATGACCCTACTGTACCCCCCCTAACAAAGTATGGTGATCCATCAGAGTATGATGCCATAACTGTGATCCCCACACAGACTTCCATACAGTATAATGGGCCCCACATAGTCCTCCATACAGTATAATGGGCCCTGCATAGTCCTCAATACAGAATAATGGCCCCACATAGTCCTCCATGCAGAATAATGAGCACCACATAGTCCTCCATACAGAATAATGGGCTCCGCATAGTCCTCCTTACAGTATAATGGGCCCCACATAGTCCTCATATAGAATAATGGGCCCTGTATAGTCCTCCATACAGAATAATGGCCCCACATAGTCCTCCATACAGTATAATGGGCCCCACATAGTTGTCCATACAGTGTAATGGGCCCAACATATTCGTCTATACTGTATAATGTCCCCCCACATAGTCATCCATACAGTATAATGGCCCCGTACATAGTCGTCCATAGAGTATAATGGCTTAACATAGTCCCCGGTGTCGCAGGCCAAATGTAATCACCCTGAGGGACTGCGGGCCAGAGTTTGACATGTGTGATGTAGAGGAAAGAAGGCTTCTCTATCACAGACATCATAGATGCTGATACAGTCTAAAGCAATCACAGAGGAGGGAGTATCAGCTGATGCCCCCTCTCCCATCATTCCCCCTCTGTGTCTGATGTCTTAGTGCAGTGCATGTGATGATGTCATTACTACACACCCTATACACCCGTTGTACCGAGATATGGAGCACTGTGTGGGGCCCATTATACTGTATGGTGCACTATGAGGTGCCCATTTTATTGTATGGAGGACTATGTGGGGCCCATTATACTGAATGGAGCACTATGTTGGGCCATTATACTGAATGGAGCACTATGTGGGACCCATTATACTGTGTGGAGTGCTATGTTGGGCCATTATACTGAGTGGAGCACTATGTGGGGAAATTATACTGTATGGAGCACTATGTGGGGCCATTATACTGTATGGAGCAATATGTGGGGCCATTATACTGAATCGAGCACTTTTTGTGGCCAATATACCTTATGGAAGGCCGTGTGGGGATTACAGTTGGAGAATCATACTGTGATGGGTTCTTTATCAGTTGTATTGAAAGAGGGGGTACGGTAGGGTCATCATACCGTGTGTGTGGAAGGTACTGTGGAGGAATATACTGTGGGGGTATCATCTTGTGTTTGGGGGCACTTTTGTTGGCATCATGCTCTATTATCTGCATTATTCAAGGTTTTTTATCCTTTGTTATTACATATCTAAATTAGGCCATTTACTTCTCTTACATAACATATTATATTATTCCGATATTTTATTCTAAGATCTATTAATTAAAATGCTTTTTGTCTGTGGGACAGACCCTTTCAGTTTGTTTCCATATGAAAAAGTTCATAGTTATATTTGATGATAAGGAAAAACTTCAATTGTAGACATTTTTTTATTAAATATCAAGGTTGGCCCGCGACTTTGTCCAAGCTTTTCATTTTGGCCCTCTGTGTATTTGAGCTTGACATCCCTAATCTAGATCAACACGTTAGGATTGTAGATTGAACTTTTTGAACTTATGTTTTCTTTCAACCTTAAAACCATGAAACTATTCATTTGCTGTATTTTTTAGGTTTTCTAACTACAACCATAAGTGAATCTTAAAAGCAAGAAAAATAAGAAAGAAATATTTACATTCATACTTTTCTAATTTAAGTTTACATTACATCTGCAGTGTGTTTACATTCAAAGACGTATACATTTTCCTACACGGTCGTGTCCAAGCACTTACATAGTATTGGGGAACTCGCGTTCCTAGGGATCAGATTCAAATTTTTAACACATTCCCTATCCTGACAACACAGATATGCATTCAACGCGTGATACAGTTGGGTTGTTGGCACATTGTTCCTGCATTGCCATATTAAAGAAAATAATTAAACATTACACTGCTCAAAAAAATAAAGGGAACACTCAAATAACACATCCTAGATCTGAATGAATGAAATATTCTCATTGAATACTTTATTCTGTACAAAGTTGAATGTGCTGACAACAAAATCACACAAAAATCATCAATGGAAATCAAATTTATTAACCAATGGAGGCCTGGATTTGGAGTCACCCCCAAAATTAAAGTGGAAAAACACACTACAGGCTGATCCAACTTTGATGTAATGTCCTTAAAACAAGTCAAAATGAGGCTCAGTATTGTGTGTGGCCTCCACGTGCCTGTATGACCTCCCTACAACGCCTGGGCATGCTCCTGATGAGGTTGCGGATGGTCTCCTGTGGGATCTCCTCCAAGACCTGGACTAAAGCATTCGCCAACTCCTGGACAGTCTGTGTGTCAGGACTGCAAATATTTTTAATTACATTTTGGCCCTTTTTGCCCTCTTTCAAGATGGTGTCTTTTGTCTCATGTGCCCCTTGTCTTCCTGCTTTATAACTCCACCCCAGCCTCTAATCAGTGCTAGAGTATTCTGCCTGTGATCTGCTCCAGGTGGTTTCCTAGTTTCCTGCTCTGCCCTGCAGACTTGTTTGGATCTTCTGTTACCTGCTCTCAGAGACTCTGCTGCATTCAGTTGTTACCAGTATTCCTCCTTCTCCTGGCTGCTCCTGCTGCTACCTCTGAGCCTCAAGTCTTCACCTGCATTCTGCTAACAAGTAAGCTGGTTTCTGCTCTGACTCACCTGCTTTAGATAACTGCAGAGCACGGGACTGTGCTGCACTTCCTACCCAGACCTCCCTGGATTATCTAAATATTGTATGGACTTCCTTGCATGGACTTGATAAGGACTTCCTTGTTTTCTAGCATCCTCTAGTGTGAATTGTGCTTTACAGATTGCTTTTCTGATTACATTTAGAGCACGAGACTGTGCTGCATTATCTGGGACTTCCTACCCAGACCTCCCTGGATTATATAATATATATTGCTTGGACTTGATAAAGACTTCCTTGTTTTCTAGCATCCTCTAGTGTGAACAGTGCTTTACAAACTGCTCTGCTAATTGCATTTTCCCCTGAGTGTTTATGGACTTTGTGTTTTCGTCTGCACTTGTTTAAAACACCGTGTGTTTATAATATACACTTTGACACCTATAAGTTGTGTTCTGTTGTATCTTTATTCCACGCAAAAAGACTCCTGTGGTATCCATTATAATTATTACAGGATACTCTAGCCAAAAAATAAGGAGTCTGCTGGAACAATGTCTGCAGAAAGCAAATTAGAGCAGGTGTATTCCGTAATTAGATCTCTTCAGAAGGAGGTGGAAGGTCTGCAAAAGAAACTTGGAGGCATTGAACGTAATGAACAAGCATTTGGACAAACTTTACAGGACTTAAATACCCGAATGGCGGCCCAGGAAAACAAACTTGCGGGCTTGGACTCCCAGTACGGACGGGCTTTCCAGGACATTAGTACTCAAATGGCGGCACAAGTGACTTTACCTTCTGGGATACCGCCACCAGCTAGCCCACCTAAGTTGCCTCCATTCAGATTTAATGGTGAACGTGACAAATTTCGTGGCTTTGTGAATCAGTGTATGCTATATTTTGATGTACATGCTGACCGTTTCCTTACTGATAGATCTAAGGTATTGTGTGTAATTATGCTGCTGACCTCACGAGCACTCGCCTGGGCGAATCCGATGATCGAGTCTCGTGACCCCCCGTTAAATAATTTGGATGATTTCTTAGCCGCTATGGCATTAATGTTTGATGACCCTAACCGCTGTGCTACAGCTGAGTCTGCTTTACTATCTTTACGCCAGGGTAAACGTTCTGTTATTGAGTATGCTACTGAATTTAGGAGATTAGAGGTAGATACCAACTGGGACAGTTATGCACAATTACCTATTTTTAAGAGAGGTCTGTCTAGCATTGTAAAAGATGAATTGGCCCGTTCTGAGTCACCACAAGAGCTAGAAATGTTTATACAGCATTGTGTACGCATAGACATACGCCTTACTGAACGTAGGCAGGAGAAATTGGCTGTATTCAATCGTATGTCTAACTTTTCTCTTCCTCCCAAAGAGCCTGCAGGTAAAACATCTCGGGAGGTAGAAGAAGCGCCCATGCAAATTGATTCTGTGCAGAGGCGTGAGAGTAATGAGCGCCGGGAGCACCGCCTGCGAGAGAGGCTATGTTTCTACTGCGGCCAATCTGACCACTTTCTAATCAACTGTCCCAAGCGGCCTAACAAGATGTTAGCAGCGGTAGGAGAGTATGATAACACTGATGATGAATCTGACATCTCTGAATGTAGCCTGCCATTAAATGCTGTATTCCATTCTCTCTCTATGACTACACCCCCCAAGGAGTTGAAGGAAAAGAACTCTCACTGTTCACTCACTATTAAGATCTTGTGTTCAGGGCTGTGGATTTCCAGTGCAGCTGTGATTGACTCTGGTGCAGGGGGCAACTTTATGGACATTACATTTGCCCAAAAACATGGTATTGAGATACAGCGAAGAGCCTCTCCAATTACCATGGAAACAGTGGATGGGTCACCTTTAATCTCCGGGTCTGTGGATCAGGAGACTGTACCTCTTAAGATTTTGTTGGAGCCTAATCATCAGGAGCAACTTTCTTTCTTGTTAATTTCTTCTCCTCATTTCCCTGTGATTTTAGGCATCCCTTGGTTGCGTTCTCAGAACTCGACTATCAACTGGGAGACCAAGGAGATTATTTTTCCGACTAGGAGCAACCCAGCGATAACTGAAGCTGTCCCTGAGTCCACGGATACAAAATCTACTGTACAGGTATTCACTTTACCTTCAGCGTATAAAGCATTCTCTGACATCTGTGACAAGAAGAAAGCAGATCAGCTTCCTCCACGTAGGCATTATGACTGTCCCATTGAGCTGCTTCCTGGGGCGGCTATTCCTTTTAGCAACGTATATCCTTTAGCAGCACCTGAACTTCAAGCCTTGAAGGAGTATATTGATGAAAATCTGGCCAAAGGCTTTATACGTCCTTCTTCTTCACTAGCAGGGGCGCCTATATTTTTTTGTTAAAAAGAAGGATGGGACCCTAAGATCCTGTATTGACTATCGGGAACTCAATAAGGTAACCATACGGAATCGTTATCCTTTGCCTTTGATTCCAGAATTATTGGAAAGAGTCTGCCATGTCAAGGTGTTCTCTAAACTAGATCTTCGTGGGGCTTATAATTTGGTGCGTATTCGTTCCGGTGATGAATGGAAGACAGCATTCAGATGCCGGTATGGACACTTTGAATATCTGGTGATGCCCTTCGGGCTTTGTAACGCCCCTGCGACTTTTCAACATCTGGCTAATGACATTTTTAGAGATTTATTGGATCAGTTTGTGGTGATTTATTTGGACGATATTTTAATTTTTTCTGACTCTCTACAGGAACATGAAGAATATGTCAAAACTGTTTTGAAACGTCTGAAAGAGAACCATCTGTATATTAAGCCGGAGAAGTGTGAGTTCCATCGTTCTGAGATACAGTTTTTAGGTTATGTCATTTCTCCTCAGGGGCTGAACATGGAATCTGGTAAGATTCAGGCAATCCTTGACTGGCCAGTACCCAGGAACGTTAAAGAGGTCCAATGTTTTATTGGTTTTGCAAATTTCTATAGACGTTTTATTAGAAATTTTTCTGACATTGTCCGTCCCATTACTTCCTTGACAAAGAAGGAAAAGCCCTTTAAGTGGTCATCACAGGCTCAAGAGGCTTTTGATCGACTTAAGGTTTTTTCACGTCAGCACCGCTGTTGATCCACCCAGACCCAGCACTTCCTTTCATTGTGGAGGTGGATGCTTCTGATAATGGTTTAGGGGCCATTCTCTCCCAAAGAACTGGAGAGAAGACTCTGCTACACACTTGTGCTTTCTTTTCCCGTAGACTTACTTCAGCTGAGAAAAATTACGATGTGGGAGACAAGGAACTGCTAGCTATTATTGTAGCTTTCAAAGAATGGAGGCATCATCTGCAAGGAGCCACACAACAGATCGTAGTGCTGACTGATCATCGCAATTTGGAGTTTCTCAGATCCGCTAGATGTCTTTCTCCTCGTCAGGCTCGTTGGAACCTATTTTTAAATCAATTTAATTTTGTTATTTCGTACCGTCCAGGTTCTCGTAATGGGAAGGCTGATGCTTTATCCCGAATCCATGCTGCGGATTCCGTACCTGGAGCCCCGTCCAAGACCATTCTATCCGATGCCAACTTCATCGGAGTTATCCACGATCAGGACTTGTGGAAGGAGTTCAAGGAGGCCTATGATGGTGATGTATTTCTGGCCAATCCACCTGTTGATATTAATCTTGTCCTTAAGGGTGGCATGTGGTTCAGGGATCGACGTATCTACGTCCCTGAGGCCGTTCGTCTGCAGATCCTCAAGTTGGTCCATGACTCCAAGGTGGCTGGTCACAGGGGGGTACAGAAGACACAAGAGTTCCTAAGCCAATTTTTCTGGTGGCCGACTTGCCTGAAGGATACTAAGGACTATGTTCTCTCTTGCGAGGTATGTGCTCGTTATAAGACTCCTCGTATGTCACCTACGGGTCTTCTTCAACCATTACCTGTTCCGTCCTGCTCATGGGGGTCTATCTCAATGGACTTCATTGTGGAGCTGCCTACATCAGGTGGCATGAATACGATCCTGGTGGTAGTGGATCGCCTGACTAAAGCAGCTCATTTTATTCCTTGCCCTGGTCTTCCCTCAGCTAAGGATACAGTGAACTTGGTTATACAGAATGTTTTTCGGCTGCATGGTGTCCCGGATAAAATCATCTCTGACCGTGGAGTGCAGTTTACCTCAAGATTCTGGAAGTTTTGCTCTGCACTCAATATTAATGTCTGTCTTTCTTCCGCTTATCACCCCCAGACGAACGGTCAAACCGAGCGTACCAACCAGACCTTGGAACAATATCTACGATGCTATGTCAGCCATCTTCAGGATGATTGGTTGGAGTTACTTCCATTAGCTGAATTCTCATATAACAATTCTCAGAGTGCCTCCACTAAGTTCACACCTTTCTTTGCCAATCTGGGTTACCATCCGAGTATCTTACCTAGGTCTCCGATGAATGCTCCGGTTCCAGCTGTAGAGGAGAGGCTGACTGCGATGAGGCAAAATCTGGAGGTTCTGAAGGAATCTTTGACCTCAGCTCAGGAACGTTACAAGAAATCGGCTGATAGATTTCGTAAACCGGCACCCATGTTCAAGGTAGGAGATTCCGTGTGGTTATCCACTAAAAATCTGAAGTTGAATGTTCCTTCACAGAAACTTGGACAGAAATTCATCGGCCCTTTCAAGATCAACGGTATTGTGAACTCTGTGGCCTGCCGTCTGAAGTTGCCTAGGACTATGAAGGTACACCCAGTTTTCCATGTTTCTTTACTAAAGTCTGTATCTCCTAATACCTTCCAGGGACGTGTTATGCCACCTCCGCAGCCTGTGGTGATTGATGGGCAGGAACAATTTGTGGTGGAAGAGATTATTGATTCTAGGTTTCACAGGAATCGGCTCCAATATCTGATAAGATGGCAAGGGTATCCCCCTGAAGAAGACTCTTGGGAACCTGTGGAAAACATCAATGCCCAACAGAAGATTTCTCGTTTCCATCAGAGATTTCCTGAGAAACCGAGTCCAGGATCGTCCTGAGGCCGCTTCTAAGGAGGGAGTAATGTCAGGACTGCAAATATTTTTAATTACATTTTGGCCCTTTTTGCCCTCTTTCAAGATGGTGTCTTTTGTCTCATGTGCCCCTTGTCTTCCTGCTTTATAACTCCACCCCAGCCTCTAATCAGTGCTAGAGTATTCTGCCTGTGATCTGCTCCAGGTGGTTTCCTAGTTTCCTGCTCTGCCCTGCAGACTTGTTTGGATCTTCTGTTACCTGCTCTCAGAGACTCTGCTGCATTCAGTTGTTACCAGTATTCCTCCTTCTCCTGGCTGCTCCTGCTGCTACCTCTGAGCCTCAAGTCTTCACCTGCATTCTGCTAACAAGTAAGCTGGTTTCTGCTCTGACTCACCTGCTTTAGATAACTGCAGAGCACGGAACTGTGCTGCACTTCCTACCCAGACCTCCCTGGATTATCTAAATATTGTATGGACTTCCTTGCATGGACTTGATAAGGACTTCCTTGTTTTCTAGCATCCTCTAGTGTGAATTGTGCTTTACAGATTGCTTTGCTGATTACATTTAGAGCACGAGACTGTGCTGCATTATCTGGGACTTCCTACCCAGGCCTCCCTGGATTATATAATATATATTGTTTGGACTTGATAAAGACTTCCTTGTTTTCTAGCATCCTCTAGTGTGAACAGTGCTTTACAAACTGCTCTGCTAATTGCATTTTCCCCTGAGTGTTTATGGACTTTGTGTTTTCGTCTGCACTTGTTTAAAACACCGTGTGTTTATAATATACACTTTGACACCTATAAGTTGTGTTCTGTTGTATTTTTGTTCCACGCAAAAAGACTCCTGTGGTATCCATTATAATTATTACACTGTGGTGCAACGTGACGTTGGTGGATGGAGGGAGATATGATGTCCCAGATGTGTTCAATCGGATTCAGGGCTGGGGAACGGACGGGCCAGTCCATAGCTTCAATGCCTTCATCTTGCAGGAACTGCTGACACACTCCAGCCACATGAGGTCTGGCATTGTCCTGCATTAGGAGGAACCCAGGGCCAACCGCACCAGCATATGGTCTCACAAGGGGTCTGAGGATCTCATCTCGGTACCTAATGGCAGTCAGGCTACCTCTGGCAAGCACATGGAGGGCTGTGCGGTCCTCCAAAGAAATGCCACCCCACACCATTACTGACCCACTGCCAAACCGGTCATGCTGAAGGATGTTGCAGGCAGCAGATCGCTCTCCACGGCGTCTCCAGATTCTGTCACGTCTGTCACATGTGCTCAGTATGAACCTGCTTTCATCTGTGAATAGCACAGGGTGCCAGTGGTGACTTTGCCAATCCTGGTGTTCTGTGGCAAATGCCATGCGTCCTGCATGGTGTTGGGCTGTGAGCACAAACCCAATCTGTGGACGTCGGGCCCTCATACCACCCTCATTGAGTCGGTTTCTAACCATTTGTGCAGACACATGCACATTTGTGGCCTGCTGGAGGTCATTTTGCAGGGCTCTGGCCGTGCTTCTCCTGTTCCTCCTTGCACAAAGGCGGAGGTAGCGATCCTGCTGCTGGGTTGTTGCCCTTCTACGGCCCCCTCCACGTCTCCTGGTGTACTGGCCTGTCTACTGGTAGCGCCTCCAGCCTCTGGACACTACGCTGACAGACACAGCAAACCTTCTTGCCACAGCTCGCATTGATGTGCCATCCTGGATGAGCTGCACTACCTGAGCAACTTCTGTGGGTTGTAGAGTCCGTCTCATGCTACCACGAGTGTGAAATCACAACCAACATCCAAATGTGACCAAAACATCAGCCAGAAAGCATTGGTACTGAGACGTGGTCTGTGGTCTGTTGTTTAAGTGTTCCCTTTATTTTTTTGAGCAGTGTATTAAGGTTTCAAAAGAAAGATACATAAGTCAATTTCTTATACATTATCAAAGCTTTTCCCCTCTTTCTTCAATGATTCTGAAACTGGGGGCTGCGTCACTGAGATGGCACACCTGGGTAGGGCAATTCTGTGGGGGCACAACACCTGCAATCTTTCTGTTGTGAGTGTTTTTTCCTGAGCCAGGCCAGCACTTTAATCCTCCAATACCTAGGAGATCGGTAATTATCAAAAAAGAGCAAAAAAGGTTTGCACCACTCCACAGGCGAAATACTGTGTTACAGGTGGTGCTATTCCAAGGGTTCCACTTCTGCATGCAAGTTTGGGTGCTCAACTGAAGCAAATATTGAGAAATGCATATATTGAGAAATAGAAGAATAGCGGCACTAGCTGAAGAATAAAAGTTTTCATGCTTTATTATGATTTCAGGCAACAGGTAACAAAAATAGGGCAGGAGGGAGGTGCGGGACAGTGTCTAGACTGATGGCCGTTTTGTGTGGACATACAGTGGGTACGGAAAGTATTCAGACCCCTTTAAATTTTTCACTCTTTGCTTCATTGCAGCCATTTGGTAAATTCTAAAAAGTTCATTTTTTTTCTCATTAAAGTACACTCTGCACCCCATCTTGACTGAAAAAAAAAGAAATGTAGAAATTTTTGCTAATTTATTAAAAAAGAAAAACTGAAATATCACATGGTCATAAGTATTCAGACCCTTTGCTCAGTATTGAGTAGAAGCACCCTTTTGAGCGAGTACAGCCACGAGTCTTCTTGGGAATGATGCAATAAGTTTTTCACACCTGGATTTGGGAATCCTCTGCCATTCTTCCTTGCAGATCCTCTTCAGTTCCATCAGGTTGGATGGTGAACGTTGGCGGACAGCCATTTTCAGGTCTCTCCAGAGATACTCAATTGGGTTTAGGTCAGGGCTCTGGCTGGGCCAGTCAAGAATGGTCACAGAGTTGTTCTGAAGCCACTCCTTTGTTATTTTAGCTGTGTGCTTAGGGTCGTTGTCTTGTTGGAAGGTGAACCTTCAGCTAAGTCTGAGGTCCAGAGCACTCTGGAAGAGGTTTTCATCCAGGATATCTCTGTACTTGGCCGCATTCATGTTTCTTCAATTGCAACCAGTCGTCCTGTCCCTGCAGCTGAAAAACACCCCCATAGCATGATGCTGCCACCACCATGTTTTACTGTTGGGATTGTATTGGGCAGGTGATGAGCAGTGCCTGGTTTTCTCCGCACATACCGCTTAGAATAATCACCAAAAAGTTCTATCTTCGTCTCATCAGACCAGGGAATCTTATTGCTCATATTCTGGGAGTCCTTCACGCGTTTTTGAGCAAACTCTATGCGGGCTTTCATATGTCTTGCACTGAGGAGAGGCTTCCGTCGGGCCACTCTGTCATAAAGGCCCGACTGGTGGAGGGCTGCAGTGATAGTTGACTTTGTAGAACTTTCTCCCATCTCCCTACTGCATCTTTGGAGCTCAGCTGCAGTTCTTCGGGGTTCTTCGTTTCCTCTCTCACCAAGGCTCTTCTCTCACGATTGCTCAGTTTGGCTGGATGGCCAGGTCTAGGAAGACTTCTGGTTGTCCCAAACTTCTTCCATTTAAGGATTATGGAGGCCACTGTGCTCTTAGGAACCTTGAGTAATGCAGAAATTCTTTTGTAACCTTGGCCAGATCTGTGCCTTGCCTACTTCTGTCTCTAAGCTCCTTGGGCAGTTCCTTTGAGCTCATGATTCTCATTTGGTCTGACATGCACTGTGAGCTGTGAGGTCTTATATAGACAGGTGTGTGCCTTTCCAAATCAAGTCCTCTCTGTTTAATTAAACACAGCTGGACTCCAATGAAACAATAGAACCATCTCAAGGAGGATCACAAGGAAATGGACAGCATATGACTTAAATATGAGTGTCTGAGCAAAGGGTCTGAAAAATTATGACCATGTGATATTTCAGTTTTTCTTTTTGAATAAATTAGCAAAAATGTCTACATTTCTTTTTTTTTTCAGTCAAGATGGGGTGCAGAGTGTATTTTAATGAGAAAAAAAAATTAACTTTTTAGAATTTACCAAATGGCTGCAATGAAACAAAGAGTAAAAAATGTAAAGGGGTCTGAATACTTTCTGTACCTACTGTATATGCTTCTTCTGGCTAGGTGACTTATTTTAATTTTGAAGGGGAATGGGATGGACTCAACTTTTCATTAGAAGCTTAACAGAATCTCTTGGGTCATATCTGGCTGTAGGCTAAAGCAGTTATTTTGCTCAGGCCTCCAGAGCTGTTACAAGGATGCACTGATAGTTAGGGGCACACTGTTTTACAATAGGGGGATACTCTCATTGACACAGTTATTTTGAAAGGACACAGATACTGTTAGAGGCACATTGCTTAGAACTGGCGTTCCTTGGCTCTTCAATTGACACACTGATTTTGCGGAACACTACTTGGGCACTTACAGTTAGAGGCACCCTACTAGGCACTATGGGGGCACTCCAATAGTTATTTTGGAGGCACTGTTGGCTGTGAAATGACACAATTATTTATGTGGACATCATGTGTCCTGGCAGGTTGTTGTTGTTGCGGGCTCTACCTGCTTCTTACTATTAAAGTTGGGGATATTATGTAAACCATTGTCAGGGGCACAATCTGTTTACAACAATTTTTGGGGACACTAAGTGTGTTACAGAGGCATCATTAATTTTTAAACATGAACTGGAGAGTGGGGAGGGTGCTGGAGGAATGTGGAGCCAAATGTGTTTAAACTGTGTAAGAAGATGGAAGTTTTGCCCACATTCCCCCTTGAAGATATTAATGTGATGTGATGTGTGACATGTTTAATAATGTGTGTTAAGAGTGATAGGTTGTATTCTGCCCAAAAGTAAGGAGAGCTAGGGTTAATGATTGAGAAAAGCCAAGAGTAGGAGGGGCTAAAGTGGAGGGACAGGGGGAGATTCCTATCAGGGGGCAGATAGGGCCCAGCATGCAGTAGAAGCAAACCTATGATCTGACTAGCGAGCAGAGGCACATGTAGTGGGTGTCCCTGAAGTGAGAGGAGACTGAGGCAACGGATAGTGAGATCCAGAGTAGAGACGAGAAAAAGCGATAGACGAAGTGAGTGATTTACTGGAGACGGGATCCGAGGCAGGAGGCCTAGTGGTACAGTCCCAAGTTCGCAAGCCAAAGAGATAATGGGACACATCAGAGCTGAGAACGCGAGACGAAGAAACTGTCCTGGGCGGTAGTTCCAAGGTGTCGGCAAGCAGAGAAGTTAAAGTAAAGGTCATAGTAGCAAATGAGATCCCCTAAGGGGTAAAAGCACACGGAACCAAGGGTTGAATTACAGTACTCTCGCTTACTGAACTGTAGTGTCGTTATTGGGGACAAGGGAATCTCTCAAAGCCCTGTGCTGGGTTGTGGTGAAGGCAGAGGAACTAACTGAGCCAGAACTGTGTGAGTTTAGGAGGTAAAGAAAGAAGGTGTAAAAAAATGTTCTATGTGTTAAGAGAAACGTCAATGAAGATTTGTACCCGCTGTCCTCTGCACACTTCTCTCCACGTTATGGTTCAGTAAAAGATCTTTATGTGGTGGTCTCTCTCATTGAACTCTATAATATCCGTTCCTGGCCAGCCTAAGTCACCGGGGCCATGTGGCCTGCAAGGGCAAGGCGCCCCTGTAGTTAAAGTCCACACATCCAGCCAGGACCTCCATTTTCATGTAGTGTGCCAGGGCGTGAAACACGAGTACCTTGCTTACAGTTACCGCCCAGTGCCATGTTACAATAGCAAAAAGTCTGGGCCAAATGGAAAATATTTAAAAGGCGAATGTCTGCCATTGGAGTAGACATCACCTGTGATATCTCTGTGTCAGTGGTATATTCTTTTCATGCTCTCCAGTGCTTTTCCAGTGGGCCGTTAAGCCAGTGTATCTACACCTAGCACATTAGTTTTGTGTTTGGGGCGGATTCTATATGTATGAATTAGCAGGTAGTTAATTATAGTGGATGTAGGGTGTCATTGAGAAAAATTAAAATCCATACAGACATCCCTGGAGAGGGGACAAATCACCCTTACATTGAACATACGGGATTAATTATAACTGGGAAAGTGAGAAAGAACTAACATTTCAACCTTCATTGAAGTAGCACTGCACATTGAACATATAAGATTAATTATAGCTGGGAAAGAGAGAACCTAATTATAACTGGGTAAGTGAGAGATAACACTTCAACCTCTATTGAAGTAGGGACCTCCTGCAGTGACTAGGTAATCATCACAGGAGATTTGCTCTGAGCGCCAGACACTAAGACTGGGATCCATTTACACAGAGGTGGGGAAAGTACACGTCCCAGGCAAGAGTTTCCTCTGATGAAAGCACTGTCCTGAGATGTTTTGTAGCTTGTGGTCAAGGATGAATATTAGGGTTTGAATTGATCCGATATTTATGGGAAATATATTTTCGGCGTTGTTGTGAAGGGACAAAAATAACGCATTCACTCACATCATCGCATTCTAACCAATCCAACTAAATTTCAATGAATGGCGCCATATTTCATCTCTCCACACAGGTAAAATTGCGATAAGAAACATGATTACAATATCTACCACCTGGGACCTTCAGGGGCAAAGATATCCTGTAAGTCTGGGATCTCATAAAATTCTAAAAGACCTAGCACATCCCACAACTAGCCCCCACATGATCTCATCAAGGGGAGATATGTGGGTGTAACCTTGATCTAATAAAAAGAAGAATTTGGGTTTGTGTATTTTGTCAGTTCTGGAAGGTACAGCTTGCTGTGGTTCTGCCCATTTTCCTAAGGAGCACCTCCCTCTGCTAAGTTCTGAGCCATTTCCGTGACACAGGTTTAAAAATTATCTTTTGTTAACCCTTTAATTTCATGTAATTGTATATACTGTATTGTTTTGTTCCCACTTTGTATCATCTTTGCATATTTTTTTTATAAACACTGCCTACTTTTCTGGATTATATATAAAATGTAATAGCTCTGTTCCTCTTGCTCAGTAAACCGCATCCCTGAAACCATACGCTACCTTGCAACAAGTGTCCAATCGGCCTGTATAAAAGATTGGTGGTGGCAGCTAGTGGTTCCTTTTTGTTATTGTGGAGTTGGCAGTGACCGTACTGAGGTATAGATACATACAGTGCTGGCCAAAAGTATTGGCACCCCTGCAATTCTGTCAGATAATACTCAGTTTCTTCCTGAAAATGATTGCAATCACAAATTCTTTGGTATTATTATCTTCATTTAATTTGCTTGCAAGGAAAAAACACAAAAGAGAATGAAGCAAAAATCAAATCATTGATCATTTCACACAAAACTCCAAAAAAGGGCTGGACAAAAGTATTGGCACCCTCACCCTAATACTTGGTTGCACAACCTTTCGCCAAAATAACTGCGAACAACTGCTTCCGGTAACCATCAATGAGCTTCTTACAATGCTCTGCTGGAATTGTAGACCATTCTTCTTTGGCAAACTGCTCCAGGTCCCTGATATTTGAAGGGTGCCTTCTCCAAACTGCCATTTTGAGATCTCTCCACAGGTGTTCTATGGGATTCAGGTCTGGACTCATTGCTGGCCACCTTAGAAGTCTCCAGTGCTTTCTCTAAAACCATTTTATAGTGCTTTTGGAAGTGTGTTTTGGGTCATTGTCCTGCTGGAAGACCCATGACCTCTGAGGGAGACCCAACTTTCTCACACTGGGCCCTACATTATTCTGCAAAATTTGTTGGTAGTCTTCAGACTTCATAATGCCATGCACACGGTCAAGCAGTCCAGTGCCAGAGACAGCAAAGCAACCCCAAAACATCAGGGAACCTCGGCCATGTTTGACTGTAGGGACCGTGTTCTTTTCTTTGAATGCCTCTTTTTTTTTCCTGTACACTTTATGTTGATGCTTTTTCCCAAAAAAGCTCTACTTTTGTCTCATCTGACCAGAGAACATTCTTCCAAAACGTTTTAGGCTTTCTCAGGTAAGTTTTGGCAAACTACAGCCTGGCTTTTTTATGTCTCGGGGTAAGAAGTGGGGTCTTCCTGGGTATCCTACCATACAATCCCTTTTCATTCAGACATCGACGGATAGTACGGGTTGACACTGTTGTACCCTCGGACTGCAGGGCAGCTTGAACTTGTTTGGATGTTAGTCGAGGTTCTTTATCCACCATCCGCACAATCTTGCGTTGAAATCTCTCGGCAATTTTTCTTTTCCGTTCACATCTAGGGAGGTTAGCCACAGTGCCATGGGCTTTAAATGTCTTGATGACACTGCGCACGGAAGACACAGGAACATTCAGGTCTTTGGAGATGGACTTGTAGCCTTGAGATTGCTCATGCTTCCTCACAATTTGGTTTCTCAAGTCCTCAGACAGTTCTTTGGTCTTCTTTCTTTTCTCCATGCTCAATGTGGTACACACAAGGACACAGGACAGAGGTTGAGTCAACTTTAATCCATGTTAACTGGCTGCAAGTGTGATTTAGTTATTGCCAACACCTGTTAGGTGCCACAGGTAAGTTGCAGGTGCTGTTAATTACACAAATTAGAGAAGCATCACATGATTTTTCAAAGGGTGCCAATACTTTTGTCCACCCCCTTTTTTAGGTTTGGTGTGGAATTATATCCAATTTGGCTTTAGGACAATTCTTTTTGTGTTTTTTCCATTGAAGACAAATTAAATGAAGAGAATGATACCAAAGAATTTGTGATTGCAATCATTTTCAGGAAGAAACTGAGTATTATCTGACAGAATTGCAGGGTTGGCCAGCACTGTATATATTCCATGTGTTGGAATCGGAGGTGTATATACCCTACGCTCACCGTGAGTTCCCCATTAAGCGGCCTAGTAGTGGAAGCAGCTGCGGACTCATCAGTCAATTGTATAACTGACCTGACGATTGGAGGCAGTGGAGTTGCATGCCCCCCCCCCCCAGCTATTCCCCTGGCACAGGTGTTGAAGTCACACCTGAGCAATAGAGCCTAGGGAGGGCTAAAAGGCCCTTTTGTCCCATAGGTGAAAACCAATACTACTAAGACCCATGATAATTGGGAGATTTTGCATTGGGGCCACAAGATTCAAGGTACGTCACTATATCCTTGATCTTTAACCCCTTACCGACATATGAAAAACTGGTATTTCATATGCCAACTCCCTGACTTTGTTGCTAGTGATGGGTCATTCACAACGGATCCAAGACAAAGAGCTAGCTCCCTGCTGGGAACACTGGGAGCCGGCATTCCATTGAGACCCACTAAAGTCTCTAAATGGCTTTCACTGGGATTAAAATGAAGGCAGTCGGTGGCTAGAGCCCTGCCCACTCAAAACCCTACCTACCATCAATTTCATAGGCTGGCTACAAGTATGCAGGGTTTCTGTCAGTAGGTGGGCAGAGTTTCGGCTGCGTTATTTTCATCTTGTTTTGTGGTGAACATGTATTTCATGAGGATCCATTTAGGATCCAAAAGAGCTGGGTCTTTTTAATGAGTGGAGCCCAGAGATCCAGATCATTAAAAAGAGATGGACTGCACATCACTATTTGTTGCAGGCTCAGAAAATGATGGCAGCTGAGTTATTTAGCCATCATCTGCCTCTAACAGCAATGAGTGGTGCAAAGTTCCGCCCGCACCTGTTAAATGCCGTTATCAATTTGTGATAGCTGCATTTATAGCGCACATCACCGGGGTGCACTGTGCTAACCGCCCATCAGGGCCGCTGTGAATTGATTGCAGGGAGCTGATGGGTTGCTGAGACAGCCAGGGGTCTGTTGAAGGCCCATGTGCCTTTCATGACAGTACTACTGTGAAAGCCAGACCATGGCTGGCGTTCATAGGAGACTGATTTTTGCTATATACAGCAATACTGTCGTATTGCTTTATATAGCACAAGCGATCGAATGATCCCAGATTCAAGTCCCCTGAGGAGACTACAAAATAGTTAAAAAAAAGTTTTTAAAAATATGCCAAAAAATATATAAAAGTTCAAATTACACCTCTTTTTTCCCCATTAAAAAAATACATGTGGTATCACTATGTAAAAGTCATATCTATCTAACTATAAAATGAATTAACCCAATTGGTAAATGGAATAGTTAGAAAAAAATCAAAACGCTAGAATTGCGTTTTTTCGGCCACCGCAACAGCAGAAAAAAATTCTATAAGAGGCAATCAAAACACTGCATGCACACTAAAATTATATCAATAAAAATGTCAGCTCAGGGCGTAAGGAAACAAGTCCTCACACAACTCCATTACCAAAAAATTGTAAAAGTTACAGCTCTCAGAAAATGTTGACATATGCAAAAAATCTTTTGTTACATAGTTATTATAGGTTGAAAAAAGACAAAGACAGACGTCCGTCAAGTTCAACCTTTTTCCACCAGTTATACATTTTCTATTGCGATTGTAACCCACAATGCCATTTGTTGTAAGAAAAGAATCCAGCCCTTTTTAAAATACTGTTAGAGCATCTACCATTACTACTGTGACAACACAGAATTTAATCTGTGGAGTTTATTCGCCAGGAAGACATGGAATATGCTCTGAGGAAACTGGATGATACAAAATTTTGTTCTCATGAAGGTGAGACCTCTTAATTCGTGACTGTGCTTAAAGACATGCTGATGGACTGTTCCCAATAAGTGGAGAAGGATGACTGGAAGCCTATCAAGTCTGGCTAATTAAGATGGGGGAGCAATGTGACGACACAATTTAATCTTAATTATCCAGACATCTATTTTCAGTAGGTCAGGAGACTGTCATATTGTCTGAATGTTAACACTTGAGTTGATATTTACTGCAATTTATTGTCTGTTAATTTTGTAAAACAGAGACACATGGTCTTTGAACAATGGATGTTTGCTACCTTTCGTAAATATGTTGATTAACCATTGTGTGGGCCCTGTGGCTTGTTGACTCGCGAAACAGAGAAGGACAAACTATGCAAATTGATTAAATGCTCAAACAATGAGACACGTGCCCTTGCCACCTTCCCCCCTGACCTGTGAATGATGACCTGAGCCACAGATGTAAATATAAAAAGGGATTTCTATCGTGCTGCAAGGAGAATCAGAGAGACTCTTCAGAACAGCAGGTAGGACACATGGCTCCATCAAGAGGGATACAGATTGACTTTACAGGATGTCAGCTTAGGGGACCCCAGCCCCAGCTGAAAGGATATAAATTTGCTCCATTGACCATTACTGACCCTATGGAGACATTTGGGAAAGCCAGGATTGTGACTCTCAGGTCACCTGGCCCCATGGATATGTTCGGAGAAGCCAGGTTGGGACTATCGGTCATCAGACCCCATGGAGATGTTTGGGGAAGCCAGGATTGTGTCACCTGGTCCAATGGATATGTCCAGAGAAGTCAGGTTGGGACCATCTGGTCACGTGACCCATGGATATGTTTGGGGTAGCCAGGCTGGGACCCTCTGGTCACCTGGAACTCATGGATAAGCTCAGAGAAAGCCAGGTTGGAACCATCCGGTCACCTGGTTCCATGGATATGTTCGGAGAAGCCAGGGTGGGACCCTCGGGTCTCCTGGCCTTGTACCTCAATGGACTGTCAGCTTCCTAAGCTTGCCGCTATCTCTTCTCTGTGGGTGTCCACCTAAAGCAGGGTTCCACTGGTTGAGGTAGTTGGCCCTGGAAGTCCCAAAGTCGCAGCTGGTCTATTCCCAGCGAGACAGAGGAAGGGTGAGACTGTGTAATTTGGCACCATCTTGGGTGTTTGATGGGACTGTTCTATATGTTTATTGTCTGTTTGGTGGTTCAATAAAGTATTGCCACACTGTTTTACCCTCACCCTGTATTGTCTGAGTAGTATTATGCCCACAGAAGACCCCGTGTCTTCACAACTACCTCTTATGGTAGGGAATTCCACAGTCTGATTGCCCTAACTGTAAAGAACCCTTTCCTATTGAGCTGCAGGAATCACCTTTCTTCCACCCATAATGAGTGCCCCCTGGTCCTCAGTATGGTCTTTTAAAGGAATAAGTCATGTGCTAGTCTTTTGTATTTATACATATGAGGTCTCCTCTGAGACATCTATTTTCTAAACTAAACTAATTTCTGATTTTTTTTCCACCATTTAAATTTAAAAAAAGATGCAAGTTTGTTATCGCCGTAATCGTACTGACTTGGAGAATCTTATTTCCATGTCTCTTCCCCCACCAGACATTTTTCAAAACCTGAAGTGGAAAAAACAATGCTCAAAAGATTTACCATATGACCAGCAAAGTGGTTTACAATAGAAATATATAGGAAAAGTCACTCAAGCATTTTTTGGGTAGTTTACAATAGAAATATATAGGAAAAGTCACTCAAGCATTTTTTGGGTATATCCACATGTCTTTTTTTTAGGCTGGTGAAGGATAGACCAGAAAAAGAATGACCATATGCATTTCTGTGTAAAAAAAAAACCTAGCTGTTCATATGTTCAGTCATTTGAACATCTTTTAATGGGAACCTGTCATGTAAAAAACCTACTACTAACCTGAAGATATGGGGTTAATCTGTAGGTTAATAGCTTTCTGAACCTGCTCGGAGCCCGTGCTGAGAGCCCCGCTGCCGGGAGGAAATTAACTTTATTCCTCCTGGCAGACTTCGGCTTCCAGTTATAGAGGTGGGCCGGTATGGCTTCAGTTACAGCTCAGTGCTTAAAGAGCAGCAGCTGTAACCGTGCTCCCAGGACGGATTGACAGCAGGCTCAGCATTAGAGCCAGCTGTCAGTCAGTGCCATGGTTACAGCTGCTGCTCACTATGCACTGAGTGATGACTGAAGCGTTGGCTGCTTAGCTGCAGGGAGAGTCTGGAGCCGGCCCATCCCTATGACTGAAAGTCTCGGCTACTTAGTTGCAGTGAGAGATGGTGCCGAACCACCCCTATGACTGAGAGCCCTTGGCTGCAGGGAGAGCTGGCAGTGACCCACCCGTATGACTGAAAGCCTTTAGCTGCAGGGAGAGCTGGCGCTGATCCACCCCTATGACTGAAAGCCATTAGCTGTAGTGAGAGCCAGCACCAACCCACTCGTATGACTGAAATCCTTGGCTGCTTAGCTGCAGGGAGAGACGGCGCCGACCTACTCCTATGACTGAGAGTCCTTAGTTGCAGGGAGAGCTGGCACTGACCGACCCATATGACTGAAAGCCCTTAGCTGCAGCGAGAGCCAGCTCCAACCCACCAGTATGACTGAAAGTGTCAAGGTAAAATATATATATTATAGAAAATCAATTAGTTTCTTTTAATAGATTACCTAATCAGTGTGAATTAATATAGAGATGATGGAATAATCTATGTGTATGTATGTATGCAAATGTGTATATGCACATGGATTATGTTAATAGTTAATGAATATATAACTAACAGTTTCTGTTTTTATTGTAGGCATGAACAACTAAATGGTTTCCTGGGAATGACGTATGCATGTGCATGGCTGATAACAGAGAAATTCATGTCGAGTTGGCAAAGATGGCGCTGAGAGACGACTTCACCCCTCCCATCAGAATTCCTAAGGCGTTACTGAGGCCAAGAGGTACATGGATGAGCAAATTGCAGTGTGCCAAGTTATCAGAAAGAGCAATGAATTTTACTAATCCCACCTAAAAGTAGAATACTATATAACCCCATGTTTACATAATAAGTATGCCATTTTGCGTGGTTCAGTCTCTGAGGAAGTTTTTCAACCAGATTAGCAAATTTGGTCAATTAGCTTCTTTGCATGCACTCGGACATCTTTGATTTGGAGGAGAGCAGTTACCTTGTGTATCTTAAATTGGTGAAACCTCCACAAATGGTGCCGTGACTCGGATTACACTCGAGGGGACTCTAGGTCTTGGGGTGCCCATCACCCGACCACCTATGGACGAGCCGGGACTGCTCAAAGCGAGAGGCTGATCAATTCTCATCACTGAATACGGTAAGTCTGCAGATTTAATGAATCCGTAGTGCTTATTCGTATTTTGAGCGGTCTCTGGTGAGTTTGTGGTGTCTAGATTGGCCTTTAGGGACAGCCCTGTGCGATTGGGCGGGTCCCCGCTGTGTGATTCCAAGAACTCTGGTGTGTAGTCGCTCCTGGCTAACTGCTGCTCTGTGGTTTCTGAGGTGTTCCGTCCCATTAGAACGATCTTTGTACGCAGGGGCGTACAAGTATACACTTGAGAATTTAGGAAAATTTCTTTTTGTTTATAACGTGGGCACGCGGGGAGTGACGTTGCTGATAAGTCGTGTATTAAGACGCCATTAGGGCGCGGGCACGCGGGGCCAACCAATCCTCTATTAAGTCGTGTATTAAGTCATGGGACACGTGGGGAGTGACGTTGCTGATAAGTCGTGTATTACGATGCAATTAGGGCACGGGCACGTGGGGTCAACCAATCCTCTATTAAGACGTGGAATACGCGGGGAGCCAACTGCATCGTTAAGCCACATATTAAGACGTCACTAGGACCCGGGTGTGCGGGGTGTTCAGTGCTTCATTAAGTCGTAAAAGAATCAATTAAGTGCTAGGTAGGGACCTGTTACAATTCTACTTGTGTATCAGCTGCCCGGTCTGATCATAAGTCTAAGGGGACGGAACGCCTGGAGCCAAAATCATGGAAAAACGAAAGACATTGTTTGTGTCGCAGGGGTTGCTCGATCAGGAGCGAAAGGACCCCAAGGATATAGTTGCTAGAAGAGAAGGAAGGAAATATGAAGAGAAAACCAAAAAAGTAATGTCATTATGTGGGTTGTACCCGGGGGGGGGGGGGGGGGTAGATTACAGTACGAGATGTTGAATGCACCAATTTGTGAAAACAGGGGAAAACTGGAAGATAATGGGTTGTTGCAAAGTGCATACATGTGGAAAAAGGTTGCGCTGAGTTTATCGAAAGAAGGGTTTGTGGAGATTGAGGATAGGGATAACAAAGGAAACATAACTGGTTATTTCTATGTTAGAGAGATGCCTCTGCCACCGTCCTATAATGGTGGCACAATGAATTGTTGGGTGTGTTCTAATTGTGACCAGGAGAATCCATTGTCAGCAGATTATTGTGTTGCATGTCACGCGCCCCGTTCAGGAGGCCCACCCCTCGCTACTACCCAAGCCACTCCTAGTGCCCCATCTTCATCCGTTATACCTATGTCCGCCCAAAGTTCCAACCCTTCCTGCAGCGGCCATGTTATTACACCCATTGCATCACCTCCGGCCTCTGACCAGATGTCAGTGGGTGTGCTTCCTCCCAGTGGCACGCACCCTTCCGTGAGTGCGCTTCCTTCCGGTGGCGGCCATCTTGGCGCACCCGGAATACAGGTCGCAATACACACCACACCCGGAACATCAACCGCAACATTTACTCCTATACCAGTGTGTCCGGTTGTCACTCCGGATGGTGCGTACTATGTCCCAAAAGACTATGTCCCTCTCTATCCTCATTTGCCTAGCGCAGAAACTCCATTTAATAGTCCAGAGTTCCGGCAGGCCCTTAACCGAAGGCAAAATACTATTGAACCGGAGGAGTCGGGGGATGAAGAGGCGGCAGCACTACCACCACCACCATCAGCGTCCACACCGATAAGCGATACAAAAGGTAAAAAGGCTCGTGTGACATTTTGTACACCAATATCAGAATTCACTCCGGATCGGGAGGATTCCCGTGGTACCCTTTCAGATGAAGAATACCCACAGATGTGGAAACCATGGACAGAAAGAATGATTTGGAAGTCATCAACGGTACTAACAGCAGGTCTGGAGAATCTGGTAACACAGCGGGTGGATGCTATAGTTAATGCAGCAAACCCTAGATTACAACATAGGGGAGGAGTGGCTAAGACTATTGTCTTCAGGAAGACTAACAGCATTGTACATTCTTCAGGACTGGTGGAGGAAACAGACCTGGTAGCCACCAGACCAGGGAGATTATCATGCAGGCTTATCATTCATGCAGTAGGTCCAGTGTATGATGAAGATCATCATGATCAGTGTGTGTCACAACTTAGAGCTACAATCAACAATATTCTGAACTATGCTGGAACAAGGAACCTTACTTCTATTGCTTTTCCTGCTATAATTTCTGGAATGTATGGATTTCCTATGCAAGCCTGTGCCCAAGCGATAGTCCAAGCTATACGGGAGTATAGAGGACTAACTACATTGGAGGAGATAAGACTAATCAGCAATGACTATCAAAATCTCAAATTCTCACCCGAGCTGTGGAAAGTGCCACAGCTAGATCAGCCCCACTCAGCCGCCAGATGACCTCAGAAGATAACCCAAATAAACTATTTCCTGGACAAACAAGCCCACCTCCTGTTGCTTTGTTGCCGGTATCTCCCTCAACATCTTCTCAGTCAGAATCTCCAGTGCCAGATCACCATAATAGATATGTGGCATTCACACCCTCGCAAGTTAATCAAGTAATTAGTCAACTACCTGACCTAGACAGACACCCTATGGCGTTCTACAGAAGAATCAGACAAATTCAACAAACTTATTCAGCCACTTGGAAAGATCTTCATGAAATCACTAGCATTAAAGCGGGAGATGCCTTCTGGCCAATAATTCAAGTAGCTCTGAATGACAGCCAAGTGACAGACAAGGAGACTTACCAATCAGGAGGAGCTTTTGTCAAGAACTTCAGCAATGGGCCAAGGAGCGGCTCACAGACTCATCTACCAGTGTATCGGACTGTACTCAAGAATCAGGGGAGAATGTCGAAAAATTTTACACCAGAATCTATACTCTGTTCAAGGACCAAGGGTTCGATGAAGGTCAGAGGATCCAACAGAATCTGCTAGTCACTTCATTTATTAGGGGACTCAGAATGGAAATCTCAGCAAAGCTTACAGACTCCAGACCAGAATATGTGGACATGTCCCCGCGAAAGGTACTACTTATTGCTAAAGCTATAGAGAAACAATTGAATGCTGTACCAAGGCCTGCTCCAGCACCTGCACCGACTCCTGTTCCTGCTCCTGCTCCAGCTGCTCTAGCAGTCTATCAACCTGCAGATAATCAACAAGAACAGTTTCCATATCCCCCAGGATACCCACAACAACTATACCGCTCACCCCCACGATGGATGGGTCCTCCACAAATGTACAGAGGACCAAGTTTAAGACTAAGGGAACCAATCTGTCACCGTTGTAACCAACCAGGTCATTTCAGAAGAGAATGTCCAGAGAATAGAGAGGATCCTTTCTATGGCTCGATGCCACTCTCCTACAACCCGCAATTTGAAAGAAAAGATTCCTCACGCTACCAAGGGAATTCACGGTACTCCTGCCAAGAGTATAGACAGCCATCACGGCAGCCACGAAAGAGAGAGTATGAGACAATGCCAAGAGAATCTGTGCAGAATTACAGAGACCAGCCACAACAACAGATGTACCAAAATAACAGGGATCCACAATATCGTGACGGCCCATATCCTCAGAACAACAACAGGGACCCACCACGCCGGTTCGCGGGGGAAGACCAGAATTACCCCGCATAGGACAGTGGCAAACCCGTGCTCACCTTGACTTCAGTTGAAAACATCCCCACTAAATCTGGACTGATTTCTACTGTCAAAATTGAGGTAGAGGACAGAACTTTACCTTTTCTAGTAGACACGGGTGCAGTAAGATCAGTAATATGGTCAAGAGATTTACCCTATGAATCGCTTATATCTGATGATTTCCTTTCATGTGTGGGAGTGGATGGAATACCACACTCATCCCGACTAACATTTCCATTGCCTATTGGGAAAGAACAGAAGCTGCTCGTTTCAGACACCTGCCCACTTAATTTTTTGGAAGCAGATCTACTCCATAAGTTAAATGCTCAGATATTATATGAGGAGAATGGAATGTATCTAGATGTCTCTACTCTGTTATCATTAGAGGAACAAACAAAGGTACATGCCCTCCCATTGTGTGTCATCCAATTGGCAATAATCGCCATACCACAGCATTATCTTGAATGCATACCAACTGAACTCTGGTCTCGAGGTCCTGATGATATAGGCCGGCTGCCTGTCCCGCCAGTCCAAATTTTCCTGAAAGAAGGTGCACGGATTCCCAGACTCCCACAGTACCCACTGAAAGCAGCCCAAGAAGCGTCATTAGATGCCCAGATCCAAGAATTACTCAAGAAAGGAGCATTAATTCCCTATGTTTCTCCTGCTAATACTCCATTATTTCCAGTGAAGAAGAAAACTGCAACCGGATAAATTTAAGATGGTGCAAGATCTGAGAGCTGTGAATGCAGTTACAACCCTGGAGACCCCAGTGGTGCCAAATCCACATACATTACTCAGTGAAATTCCCCCTGAGGCAACGCATTTTAGAGTAATCGACTTGGCAAATGCCTTCTTCAGTGTGCCTCAGCTTCCAGACTGTCAGTATCTTTTTGCTTTTACACACAGAGGAGTACAGTACACCTGGACCGCTATGCCTCAAGGAGCTCAGAACTCCCCTCATCACTTCACACTGGCCTTAACTACCTGTCTCCAACCCTGGAAGCGTGAGAACCCTGAAGTCACATTGATACAATATGTCGATGATCTACTCCTCTGTTGTCCCGATGATCAAACTTGCCACAGGTTCCGCTATTCTTTGCTCCAATTTTTGGGTCATTGCATATCCCAAGGTACCAAGCATCTCACTGAAGAGCGGAAACTGACATCCGTGACATCCCGTACCCGAGAACTGTCAAACAACTCCAAGCTTTCCTGGGAATGGTCACATTCTGCAGGCAGTGAATCCCTAACGTGTCAGCCCTCATGCAACCTCTATATGATCGGGTCCACTCTTCTGAGCTTGACCTGCATTTTGACCAAGAAGCTGAGGATGCAATGGACCAGTTGAAAGAACTCATCATTTCAGCCCCTGCACTGGGGATTCCCAACAATGAATTTCCATTCTTTCTATTTGTCTCTGAAGTGTGTGGCCATGCCTCAGGAGTTCTGGCACAAAAACATGGAGGCCACTTGAGACCCGTCAGATATTATTCCAGCAAATTGGATCCAGTGGCGCAAACAGCTCCAACATGCCTCAAAGTAGTGCTGGCAGCTACAGAACTCCTCCACAGAACAGCAGATGTTGTACTTGGCCATCCTACAACTATACTGGCCCCTCATGATTTGAAAGCTATTCTTGCACAAACCCAGCACAACCATCTATCTATGCAACGTTGTGTCAGAATCCAATGTGAGCTCCTTTTACCAGAAAATATAGCTCTTCGGCGATGTACTGTCTTGAACCCCTCCACTCTGCTTCCTCTGTCAAGGGGGGACTGCTCTGAAGACTTAGGGGGGTCCTCAGAAGATCATGAATACCCTGATTCGAGTGACCATGATTGCCTTGAGGTTATGAAGGCAGAAATCTCTCACCTACCTACTGTCTCTGAGCAGCCACTGTCTGAAGCGGATCTGATACTGTATACTGACGGGTCCAGCTATGCAGATGAATATTAAACTTACCATACCGTATATGCGGTGGTGTCCCCACCAACGGTTGTTTCTGCTGGACCACTGCCATCTTATATGTCAGCTCAAGTGGCCGAACTGTATGCTCTGACCGAAGACTGCAAGTGCACAGAGAGTCGAGTGGCCAATATCTACACAGACTTGAGGTACGGATTTGGGATTGCCCACGACTTTGGCCTGATATGGGCCCTGAGGGGCTACAAGACAGTCAGTGGAGCTCCAATCCAGAATGCAACGGCAGTGATAAGTCTGCTAGAAGCTCTGAAGTTACCTAGGCAAGTTGCTGTGATCAAAATTAAGGCCCATGGGGAACTGAATTTGGAGGAAGTCAAGGGAAATCATCTGGCTGACATTACAGCAAAAGCAGCAGCTATGGAACCAATATTTCCAGAGGAAGCAGAGGAAGCAGAGGTGTCGGGGGGTACGGAGGTGTTTGTGCTTACCAGACGTCAGAGACAACGAGGGGATGAGGAAGAAACGAGAATGAGAAATTTGGGGTTGGAAGAAGAAGAGGAGGAAGATGAAGAGGAGCTAAGACTGGAAGAGAGTCTGGCACACAGGACTTTAGTGGACCGGCAGAATGCGGTAACAGAAGAAGAAAAACAAGGATGGATTGGACGGGGAGGAACGTTTTGTAATGACGGAATATGGAAAGTGGTAAGAATAATATGTCTGCCAAGAGCACTGTATCCTGCAGTGGTTCAGTGGGCTCATGGAAAGGTACATAGAGGGAAGAATCAGATGATTTCAGCTATCAATAAACTCTATATTGCACCAGAGATCTCAGCTCTTGCTACAAACTATACTAGGAGCTGTGAGATTTGTAACACTTGCAATCCCGGAAGAACAGAACATGTGCTAAAGAAGAAGCTGGCAAAGTCACAGTATCCTTTCCAGAGAATTCAAATTGATCATATGCAATTACCCAAGAGTGGAAGATATGAATATGTTGTGGTGGTGGTGGATATGTTTTCCGGCTGGACTGAAGCATACCCAGTGGGTAACATGACTGCTAGAACTATAGTGAAAAGGCTTCTGGCAGAACTTATCTGCAGATTCGGAATTCCAGAGGTGATTGAAAGTGATCAAGGACCCGCCTTCACTGCAGAAGTTACCAAATCAATCTGGGACTCTTTGGGCCTGCATACTCCTTACAATCCTCAAAGTAGCGGCAAAGTTGAAAGGATGAATGGCACTTTGAAAAACAAAATTCTTAAAGCCAGTAAAGAAATGTCACTTCCATGGCCGGAGGTCCCTATACTCAGTCCGAAATACCCTGAGACAACCCACAGAGCTCACACCATATGAGATCTTGTTTGGGGGTCCACCTAGAATGGGTCGATATTACCCACAACAGCTTAGTTCAGGGAATGATAAGCTTGTGAATTTTGTTGTCGGACTTGCTAAAAAGTTAAAAATAACACATGCTACAGTGTACTCTTCTATTCCAGACTCAGATCTTGAACCAGGTACTCACAGCATCCAGTCTGGAGATTTTGTCTGGATAAAGAATCACGTGCGAGGCACACTGGATGCCAGATTTGAAGGACCCTACCAAGTGCTGCTTACATCACCTTCGGCTGTGAAGGTCGAAGGCCGAACATCATGGGTCCACGCATCCCATTGCAAGAAGGCTGTCTCAGGCCCACAACCCTGATGTTCCCTTTTCTGATGACGGTAGCTATGGGGGAAGCCTTTGTTATGGTAACACGTGCATTCCAAGCAATTATTACTAAAGAGAATGATATTCCAGTTTTCTGGTACAACACTTCCTTGAGTGTGGTGACTTTCCAATTTGATTACTGTGGGATAGTCTCTTGTAGGGGGTATGAGAGATTGAGTAGTGACTGGTTAAGAGCTTTGTGGGTGGACGCTGACCAATATATCTGTGTCACTGACAATTACTGGAGACAAAAATGTGATTACTGGGGTGCTGTTGGGTGGAACACAGGTGACTACGACTGGGGATACAAACCACAATCTGCTAAGGACAAAAAGGATAATAACGGGAAATCTTTGCTTGACCGTTTCAAACAACTAAAAAGACCATTTAAACCTGGGTGTAGAGCTATAGGTACATGTAATGGGTTGACCATCACCATAGAGAACCCTACAGAGCAAGATGGGGGAATATATATATTAGGATCCTGGAGTGAAGGAAGGATGGGAGGTATCGGAATGTTCAAATTGGCCAGTATTCCTAATAAAGTGGGTCCGAAGGTAAACCCATTAGCTCCTCGGCACCACAGGATGGAAGGTATGATAGCCATAGCCAATCCCACTTATGAGTATACCCTAACCATAGAAACGGGATTTTCAGATCATAACTGGTGGTTAGAATGGATGAAGTATACATCAACCCAACATAACAATCACTAAAGTTATGTATGTTCAAAGGCCAGGCCACATTTGGGTACAGTCCCTCTAATCTTCCCAGAGGAGGTGCAAAGGTGTCTCTTGGATATGAATACCAACAGGACTTCAAATTCCAGTGTCTACATCCCCCGGAGAACGAAATATTTCATTACCGCCGGAATATCAAGCCCCGGAGAGGGAATAATCATCTACCCGGGAAATTACACTTGTTTCCAAAATACCTGGGGAAGTGGGAATTTCTTAGGGAATTTTACCCAAGGTTTCTGTGGGAATTACAGTATTATAGAGGGTACAGAGGCCCAGGATCAGAAACAATCTCTGAGTGACGTGTACTGGATTTGTGGTGACATGAAGATTAGGACTAGACTGGAGGGCAAATGGACTGGGGAATGTGCCTTAACTAAAGCAATAATGTCTGTTTACCTTATATCTGAGTCCCAGGAATCCAAAGAGGAAATAAAGGCTGCGTTTGCAGATACATACAGGGCCAAGAGAGAAGTTAACCCCAAAGGCAGTTTTGAAACATATATAGATATTGATGTTCTCGGAGTGCCTAGGGGTGGTGCCAGACGAATTCAAGGCCCGAGACCAAGTGAAGGCGGGATTTGAGTCCATAATACCCATAATAACCATCAACAAGAACGTACATTGGATAAATTACATATATTATAACCAACAAAGATTTGTCAGTTATACCAAAGATGACCTAAAAGGGATAGCTGACCAACTAGCACCCACATCTACAAAGGTCTTCAAAAACAGAATAGCTCTGGATATGTTACTTGCAGAAAAAGGAGGTGTATGCAAAATGATAGGTGAGCATTGTTGTACTTATATTCCAGACAATACAGGCCCCACAGGGAAAGTTACTAAGGCTCTCAAAAAACTTACAGATTTAAGTGAAGAACTGGAAAGGAATTCAGGTGTGACTGATCCCTGGTATAAATATTTTTCTTGGATGGGAGATTGGAAGAGTTGGTTAATCCAAGGCGGAATTATTTTACTAAGTGTGATAATTCTAATTAGTGTACTGCTGATCTGTGTGATTCCCTGTGTCAAGAGGTTAATTGCCAGAACAGTAGATGCAGCAGTACCTGTCAGCTTCTTGTCCGAAGAATCTAATGAAGAGGCCTATTAACAAACAGTTCCCCTTAGAACAAAGGTGTTGTACCAGAGAGATTACCGGAAGTAAATTAGTTTGTAAAGTTAATATCCATATTTCTGTGTTAGGGGTGGCCCTCGATTATCCAGTCACTACATCTTTTAGGGTCTCCATCCCTTTCCTGTAGGTCTTCGTTTGAGTTAGATTTAGGAAACGTCGGTGGGTCCGTCTAAAAGAGACGGGCGCCCGCCACATCGTAGGGTTCCGGAATAGTCTTAACATAGGGTCAATTCCTCCTCCCCCTCTGATTTTTAGCATATGGATATTAAAAGCAAATAATTGATTTTAGGGGGGGTACTGTAACATACCTGGCGGCGTCCTTGCATAGTGGTCCATCTCCCACTGTGCAAGAGCGCGCACTTGATCTCCAGTCCAGTCTGCTAGCCTGGCTTCCCTCCATGCTGTCTGTTTGCCTCTGTTTCTGCTGCTTAATGGCGGCGCCTGATCACTTCCTGTTTCTTGTACCTGCTGTGGGCACACCCCTTGTGCGTCCTCAGCCTATTGCTGTCTGTCATCTGGTATTTAACCCAGCTCCTCCCAAGAAACCTTGCCTGAGCATTGTGTTCTGTCAGTTGGTTTCCGGTCACTGATGTGCCAGGTCCTGTCTATGTTTCCTGCTTTGCGGTATCAGTTCCCGTGTCTGAACTGTGTACTGTCTGAACTATCTTCTAGCCTGTTGTCTTCTGCCTATCCTGGAGGCTGTATTTCCAGGCCAGTGTGAACACGCTCCTAGCCTGTTCTTTCCGCCTTCTAGGGGCCGCATACCTAGACCCATTCCTGTATCTTGCCTGTTCCTGTCTGAACACGCTCCAAGCCTTTTCGTTCCGCCTTCTAGGGGCCGCATACCTAAACTCGCTCCTGTATCTTGTTGCTGTGTCTGTTCTTGTCTGTATACTCTCCTAGCCTGTTACCTGTTTTTCTCTATGTTCGTACCTTCCCTTTTCCTGCAGAATCTGATCCCATACCTATCTCCTACTCGTTGTCTCTGTACTCCCGTTTGTGAGTTTAGAGTCCACTCGCTACTTCATTGCAAGTATCCTGTGTGTACCTGGTTCTGCCTTTCCCTTCCAGTCTGTTCCGTGTGAACAGAGCCCTGTCCCCTCTGCTCTGCCTTGCTTACCGCTCCGGCGGTTCTTGCCCACTCTGCCCTGTCCACCGCGTTTGCGGTTTCGCTTTGCTCAGCCCTGTCCACCGCGTCTGCGGTTTCGCTTTGCTCGGCCCTGTCCGCCGCGTCTGCGGTTTCGCTTTGCTCAGCCCTGTCCACCGCGTCTGCGGTTTCGCTTTGCTCAGCCCTGTCCACCACGTCTGCGGTTTCGCTTTGCTCAGCCCTGTCCACCGCGTCTGCGGTTTCGCTTTGCTCAGCGCTGTCTACCGCGTCTGCGGTTTTGCTCTGCTCAGCTTTGTCTACCGCGTCTGCGGTTTTGCTCTGCTCAGCCTTGTCTACCGCGTCTGCGGTTCTGCTCTGCTCAGCCTTGTCTACCGCGTCTGCGGTTCTGCTCTGCTCAGCCTTGTCTACCGCACCTGCGGTTTCGCTTTACTCTGTTTGTTTACTGCATCTGCGGCTCTTAACTTGTCTCCCAGTCTGTACTGGACCCTACCCAGCCTGCGCTCTAGTCTGCCTGTTCCTGTATTCCCCGGTGTGGGTCAACAGCCGTGTCCGGAGTCTGACCTGGAGTAGACCCTGGTCCCTCTGCTCGGTTCCTCCCTGGTGCACTGGCGTCGTATGCCGTCGTGCGACCTGGGTCGGATCGGGCAGATACTTATTTACGCCCCACCAGGCACTCTCCGGTTCATGGCATAGTTGAACCACTAAATACGCACACGCCAGTCAGTCCGGGCGTGTGCATTACAGTCTGTCAAGATAAAATATATATATATTATAGAAAATCAATTAGTTTCTTTTAATAGATTACCCAGTGTGAATTAATATAGTGATGATGGAATAATCTTTGTGTATGTACAGTACAGACCAAAAGTTTGGACACACCTTCTCATTTAAAGATTTTTCATGACTATGAAAATTGTACATTCACACTGAAGGCATCAAAACTATGAATTAACACATGTGGAATTATATACTTAACAAAAAAGTGTGAAACAACTGAAAATATGTCTTATATTCTAGGTTCTTCAAAGTAGCCACCTTTTGCTTTGATGACTGCTTTGCACACTCTTGGCATTCTCTTGATGAGCTTCAAGAGGTAGTCACCGGAAATGGTCTTCCAACAATCTTGAAGGAGTTCCCAGAGATGCTTAGCACTGGTTGGCCGTTTTGCCTTCACTCTGCGGTCCAACTCACCCCAAACCATCTCGATTGGGTTCAGGTGTGGTGACTGTGGAGGCCAGGTCATCTGGCGTAGCACCCCATCACTCTCCTTCTTGGTCAAATAGCCCTTACACAGCCTGGAGGTGTGTTTGGGGTCATTGTCGTGTTGAAAAATAAATGATGGTCCAACTAAACGCAAACCGGATGGAATAGCATGCCGCTGCAAGATGCAGTGGTAGCCATGCTGGTTCAGTATGCCTTCAATTTTTAATAATTCCCCAACAGTGTCACCAGCAAAGTACCCCCACACCATCACACCTCCTCTTCCATACTTCACGGTGGGAACCATGCATGTAGAGTCCATCCGTTCACCTTTTCTGCGTCGCACAAAGACACGGTGGTTGAAACCAAAGATCTCAAATTTGGACCAAAGCACAGATTTCCACTGGTCTAATGTCCATTCCTTGTGTTCTTTAGCCCAAGCAAGTCTCTTATGCTTGTTGCATGTCCTTAGCAGTGGTTTCCTAGCAGCTATTTTACCATGAAGGTCTCCTCTTAACAGTTGTTGAAGAGATGTGTCTGCTGCTAGAACTCTGTGTGGCATTGACCTGGTCTCTAATCTGAGCTGCTGTTAACCTGCGATTTCTGAGGCTGGTGACTCGGATAAACTTATCCTCAGAAGCAGAGGTGACTCTTGGTCTTCCTTTCCTGGGGCAGTCCTCATGTGAGCCAGTTTCTTTGTAGCGCTTGATGGTTTTTGCAACTACACTTGGAGACACTTTTAAAGTTTGCCCAATTTTTTGCACTGACTGACCTTCATTTCTTAAAGTAATGATGGCCACTAGTTTTTCTTTACTTAGCTGCTTTTTTCTTGCCATAATACAAATTCTAACAGTCTATTCAGTAGGACTATCAGCTATGTATCCACCTGACTTCTGCACAACACAACTGATGGTCCCAACCCCATTTATAAGGCAAGAAATCCCACTTATTAAACCTGACAGGGCACACCTGTGAAGTGAAAACCATTTCTGGTGACTACCTCTTGAAGCTCATCAAGAGAATGCCAAAAGTGTGCAAAGCAGTCATCAAAGCAAAAGGTGGCTACTTTGAAGAACCTAGAATATAAGACATATTTTCAGTTGTTCCACACTTTTTTGTTAAGTATATAATTCCACATGTGTTAATTCATAGTTTTGATGCCTTCAGTGTGAATGTACAATTTTCATAGTCATGAAAATACAGAAAAATCTTTAAATGAGAAGGTGTGTCCAAACTTTTGGTCTGTACTGTATGTATGCAAATGTGTATATGCACATGGATTATATTAATAGTTAATGAATATATAACTAACAGTTTCTGTTCTTATTGTAGGCATGAACAACTAAATGATTCCCTGGGAATGACGTATGCATGTGCATGGCTGATAACAGAGAAATTCATGTCGAGTTGGCAAAGATGGCGCTGAGAGACGACTTCACCCCTCCCATCAGAATTCCTAAGGCGTTACTGAGGCCAAGAGATACATGAATGAGCAAATTGCAATGTGCCAAGTTATTAGAAAGAGCAATGAATTTTACTAATCCCACCTAGATGTAGAATACTATATAACCCCATGTTTACGTAATAAAGTATGCCATTTTGTGTGGTTCAGTCTCTGAGGAAGTTTTTCAACCAGATTAGCAAATTTGGTTAATTAGCTTCTCTGCATGCACTCGGACATCTTTAATTTGGAGGAGAGCAGTTACCTGGTGTATCTTAAATTGGTGAAACCTCCACAAAAGCCCTTAGCTGCAGCGAGAGCCAGCGCCAACCCACCAGTATGACTGAAAGCCCTTAGCAGCAGGGAGAGCAGACACCGCTGGAACAGCACCGACACCAGAGGTGAGTTTAGGTGCCATTATTTAATTAGGGGGAACACAGTGATTGAGAAGGGGTTGTCCGAGCAGTGGACAACCCCTTTAAAAGAAGAGACCTGACCATTTTTCCGCTCTGAACTTCACAAGTCAATAAGAAAGCTATAAAGACACCCGGGTGTCTTATTGAATGATTTGGTAGAAAAAACGCTAGCGGATTCTGCATTGTTGAAAGATGCCACAAAAATACTGGAAAACAGTTTATAAAAAAACAGTGTCAGAAGTACAGAAAAAAGCACTCAAGAAATTACCTAAAAGTACACTTCAGGGAAAAAAAAAGCTGGCCTGACGCGTCTACCTCTTGAAAAACATGGCGGCGCATTCGCCTACTTGAAAAAGATGTCGTGTGCACGTAACCTTTGAGCGATCTTTTTTGGGCGTCTTTTGAAAAGACTCCTAAAAAGTGGTAAATTGAGTGTTTTCTGTCACCCAGGCTGCAGCCACACTGCTGCACTAGCTGCATTAGAAAAGGGTTGTGTGGCTCTTTAAGAGGAGCAGCACTCCCCCAGCCGCTCCATATTCAGCCTCAGTATGCAGCGCTCGTCCTGCATATATTATGTTCATGACGCAGCTGCAAAAAAATGTTCATGTAAAAACTGCATTCAACTTTATAAGAGCAGACGGCGGATTTGTGTATTTCCGTGTGTAAGATTAGAGCGCCGGAGCCTCCCGCCGCCGGTGCCCGCACCAGACAGGGATGATTACATATTAATAAGCGGGGTCCCTGCACCGAGCCCTCGTTATTCATGCAAATGCCCCATTGTGCGGAGCCCCGGCTACAAGTGCGCCGCTGTGACGGGAATTTATAATGAGCCGTCCCGGGTCACCGGAGCTGTGAGACCACCGCCACAAAGGCAGACGAGTAATAATCCCGCCGCCCGGAGCCGCCAGACGGGTGAGTCGTTTTCTATCAGACATGGGTTGGCGGCTTATTACCAGTGCACTGGAAACGGTTTTCTCGGAAATTGGGGTTTTTTAGTTGGTTTTTATTAATATGCAATGTTGTTAATTAGCATAATTTATATATTTATGATAAGGGGGGGGCGGGGAGCACAGGCCGCCGTTTTGCATGGGTCGTGTTGTGACTGCAGGACACGGGGGAGAAGTGATGAGGGAGGGGCGGGGGATAGAACACAAGTAATGGAAAAAGAAGCGCCCGGCAGCCGAGGCGCGGAGGGATACTGGTGTCATGAGCGCACTATTTTCTCACCACCTAAGCAGTTCTCAGGGTCTTGCTGGCATTGCTAGCACTCAGTCCTGCAGAGAGTATCTATAAAGGGGTCGCCAGAATTAACCCCTTTCGTTCTGGTTGACATACTTTTTAGTTCATTTTTTTATAGATTACATAGGAATTTGGCTATGGGGTAATATGTGCCCTCTGCAGTCGTGGCTTATTTTATTAGTACAGCAGACTACTGTGGGGGACTACCACTTGCTTAGGCCACATCAACACCATCATTTGTTGCCTACTGCTTACTGTGAAGCTCCCATGGGGCTCTACTGCCAGATCGAGGCCAAAAAATGCCTTTTTGGCTTTCTTAATCTAAAGTATGGGACACCACATTACGATTTTTAATTCTGCAGGATTCAGTAAAAAAACGGATTTGATAGAGCTGTTTCTTTAAGGGCTCATTCAGACGTCCCTGAGTCCTGAAGGGATCTGTGGGTGCTTTTCACTAATAGACCACATACCTATTATAGTCACACGTCTGTGGTTTTTTTTGTGGACCGGGTAGTATGCAAACAAAAAAACCAGCAACAAATCCGTTATTGATTGGACCCACGGATCAAAGAACAATGGTATCTGTGTGCTGTCAGTGATTAACATTGTAAGGCCTTGTTCACACATCAGTATTTGGTCAGGATTTTACACAAGTATTTGTTTCTTTTGACTTTGGCTTACAATCAGAGAAAGTATAATAGAAACACGTGCACCACTTCTGCATTTTTACCCACTCCTGGTTTTGGTTTAACATCAGTATTTGTAAGGCCATGGCCCCACTATCAGTATTCGGTCAGTATTTTTTCTCAGGAGTGGGTGATAAATGCAGAATTGGTGACTTGTTTATATTATACCTTTTCTCTGATTGTTCCTCACCTGGTTTTGGCTCCCACTCCTGAGAAAAATACTGACCGAATACTGATAATGGGGCCGTAGCCTAATGACCGAATACTGAACATGGCCTAATGGATAGAAGAATTACAGTTTATTTTTTTCATCATTGAGTGAAAAATACTGATGGAAAAATCTGAAACCCAGACTAAACGCTGATGAAACTCAGATCCAAAGCACTGATAAATAACGGACTGTGTTTTTATACACAAGAAAAATCATGGATGTCTGATTGAGGCCTTGAATTAAAGTCCATAGGTGACGGATGCCTTGAGAGTTGGTGCACTTCAGTTTCTAGGACCCGTTCCAGCAGTCATGTACCTGTGGTTGCTGGACAGGAGTCTTTATGACCACTTCCAACCTCCTGGCACCCGCAGCCCTTCTGATTAACCTGTCGGGTGCAACGTCACATGTGCATCTTACCACAACGATGATGTCACGCCAGGCGGGATAATCAGAAGAAGAGTCATGGATGCCATCAGGTAAGAAGTGGTTCTCAGAGCTCCCATCCAGCGACCGCAGATTATTGACATGGCTGATGGGCTTAACTCTTATAACCTTATATCTACATAGCACCAGCAAAGCAAATGTGAAATATATTTGTTCACAACACACCTTGGGACGAGTGTGACTCACAATTTAGCCTTCAGAGCTAAGGTACACACCAAGGCAATGTGTTCACATCCAGGACTTCCATCTGAATCCCAAGAAGCAATCCAGTTGTGCCACTGAATAAGGCAAACTGAGTCCAAGGGATCAAACTTCGTTCTCTGTGAATATTTTTAACATGATCCGTTTGTTCAGATGGGCACAAAAACATGGCAGACTACATTTTTCAGAGATTCAGGTGTGAGCCTCAAACAGAGACGTGAATGCACTGCCGAATTCAGCATGAAAAACACTAAATGCCATGGCAAACCGGCTTGCTGGCAACCCCTTGTCCCCAGGGCATGTACCCTAGATACTCCTCCCCAGCTGTGCCCCTGTGATACAAGGCCAATATTTTCATATCCTCTCTGCTTTTGGAATAAAAGGTGAACACAATCCTTATAATGTTGCATTGTCTGTGTAGAGTTGGAACTGAGAGCACAACGGTTGTAGACACTAAGTCTCCAACGTACATAAAGAGAAATACTCCAGTGATTTATACACTGGGCATCAGATTCTGGAAGCCTCTCCGTAGCCCAAGATTAAGGATGTCTAGGTGAGCCCTTGTTAGCACCCTTACATGTGGAGCATTATGCAGGGAAGCAGGAGTTAACACTGAGGGGGAGTGGTGGTGGAGGATGCAGGAGAGGTCTGCAAAGTGAGCTATAAATTATGTGCTCCTGGGTTGGGAGGGTGAGTGGAGTCCTTTGCTGCCTGTCTGAGGTCTGATTATGTATTCCTGAAGGGCTGAGCTATCATTAGCATGCTACTTACAAGTCTCACACTGTAACCATGCCTGACAGACTACTTGGAGTCTGCTCTGTGTAATGCTGATGTGCACTGGTGCTATGCATGCCTGTACTGCATCTACAACTTGCTCTCACTGACATTACAGCACATCTTTAATGTATGCTTTTGTCTACAAAGATGATGGGATTTTCTGAAATTATATTAAAAAGATGTTTACAAGCCCCATTTCAATTAATTAAAGTCTTGGCATTTCGTATTTTACTAGATGCTGTCTGTGTGCGAGTTTTGGATTAAGAGTAGATTTTATAGTATGTAATAAAGAAGGCTGGACTCTTTTTTTTTTTTTTTCTCCTGTAATTATTAAAACCCTGAAGGTTTGTGGTAAATGGCAAGCCAGGTTTTCTTTGTCTATGGATCTTTATTACTTTGCAGTCTGATCGTTATTTTAAAATACAGTGAAAGTGAGACGTGGTTCTTGTGTTATCGATGATATGTCATAATTAGAGAATTTTCCAGACTATTTGATGCCTTAGGGAAAATATATAATCTTGTTTTAACGTTTTTATTTTTTTATGTGAATGTCCACATACTGCCACTTGTTTCTAGGGTATTTCCTCTTTTCTGCAGCACGTATGTCAGCTTTGTTGTGTGGCTTGGGACAGGGTCAGCAGAGTCACCTCACCCTTTAAATCAAGGGTAAATACAGCTTTAGGCTATGTGCCCACGATGCAGAAATGAAGCAGAAAATTTCTGCAGCATTTCTGCATCTCCCTGGCAGAAAAAACGCATGCAGATTGTGCATGCGTTTTTCCTGCAGAATACATGCGGATCCACATGCGGATTCACATGCGTTTCCGCATGCAGATTGACAAGCGCTTTCCAGGCGATAGCATCACTTGGAAAGTGCTTGACAACTAGGTCACACTGTATAAATCCATGCAAACAGCATGGATTTATACAGTGTGAACCGTAAAAATTAAAACAAATAAAGCTATACTCACCCCCGAGGCCCCGGTGTGTGCAGCAGCGCTCGTTCCTGTCTGGTTCCCGGCTGCCGGCATATCGCGAGACAGAGCGGTGAAGGGCCTGCGGTCACATGATTGTGACGTCACCGCAGGTCCTCAAGCGATGCCGGCATTCAGAGAGAAGCCGCCGGACAGGTGAATATAACTTTATTTGTTATTTTATTCTTTTTTTACAGGTACAATGGTACCCAGGTCTGGATGAGAGTCTCCTCTCCTCCAGAACTGGGTACCATCCGCACATAGAGACGCATAGAAGCCGCTTGTAGAAATGTACAGTCGCGGTTTCTATGCGTTTCAATGCAAGTCAATGGCGGGAGTTCCGCTGCGCTACCGCAAAATTAAATGACATGCTGCGGATTTTTGTACGCAGCATAAACGCTGCGGAAAAATCCGCAGCATGTGCATAGAACATGCGGAATCCCCTTGGGGACCATGGGGTGCGGATTACCTAGCGTTTAACAAGCGTTTACGCTGCGGAAATTCCGCAGCATAAACGCTTGAAAAACGCTACGTGGGCACGCAGCCTTATTGTATTATTAGTGGCCTATATATGACAAGATAGTGAGACAATATAATTAGATAAAGGTGTGTATACATCTACTCTGGCTTGAGTTCTGTAAAATAGAGCTACAGTATACTCCATTTCTTCCTCCTGTGGTCATATCCAGCCACCACCATGTTGCCCAATCAGTGTGTAATAAACTCCCCTACATCCATTACTTTTTCCTTTAAAATTCTCTTAACCTTCTGGCTCTTACTAAAACATTGATACTGCAGTCAGACATCACCTCGTTTGCTACTCTCTCGTATGGTGGCTTACAGTGGGGAAAATATTTGCTATTTGGTACACTGCCGTTTTTTCAAATTTTCCCACCTACAAAGAATGGAGAGATCTGCAATTTTTATCGTAGATACACTTCAACTGTGAGAGACAGAATCTAAAAAAAAATCCAGAAAATCACATTGTATGATTTTTGAACATTGCATTTTATTGCATGAAATAAGCATTTGATCACCTACCAACCAACAAGAATTCTGGCTCTCAAAGCCTGTTAATTTTTCTTTAAGACGCCCTACTACTCTGCACTCATTAACTGTATTAATTGCACCTGTTTGAACTTGTTACCTGCAGGGCTGTGCAGTCGGTAAGTCAAACCTCCGACTCCTCAATTTCCATGACACCGACTCCGACTCCCTCATACATGGCTCATATTTAAGTGATAAATTTACTGTAGCACAGATTCATCTCCGCTAAAAGTCTAGACCCTTAGATCAGGAATAGGACAGACATTTATAGGACATTTCATAACTTTCCCAAATTCTTATGAAAATATATTCCCCACAAACTGCATTGAACCCAATTTATTATATATTTTAGGAGTTGGAATCGGTCCATTTTATACAGACTCCACCAAAATGGACACAGACTCCATGACTCCAACTCCACAGCCCTGGTTACCTGTATAAAAGACACCTGTCCACACACTCAATCACACTCCAACCTCTCCACCATGGCCAAAACCAAAGAGCTATCTAAGGACACCAAGGACAAAATTGTAGACCTGCACAAGGCTGGGATGGACTACAGGACAATAGGTAAGCAGCTTGGTGAGAAGGCATCAACTGTTGGCACAATTATTAGAAAATGGAAGAAACATAAGATGACTGTCAATCTTCCTCGGTCTGGGGCTCCATGCAAGATCTCACCTTGTGGGGTGAGGATAATTCTGAGAAAGGTCAGGAATCAGCCCAGAACTACACGGGAGGACGTGGTGTCACGTGTGTCAGAGGTGACAGACAGTCGCCCTGCAGTTGGTTGCAGGAGATCTTTACGTTTGGCATTACAGACATCTTCTTAGAGGCTGGCTGTCTCTAGCACCCAGCGGCTACCTCCCTCTCGCTAATTAGCTCCCTGGCCTGAGTGTATAAATATCTGGTGTGTCTGAGAGGGAGGTGCCGGCGATATTCATTACTAGTAGTGTTGAGCGAGTATGTTCTATTAACTCTTTCGCCGAGTATGCTCGGGCCGAGCTCCGAGTATTTATAGCTGCTCTATTTCTTACACATTCCTCACATGTAATAAAACAGTCAAACAGTTGCAAATCATGCACACGGGAGCGATTCAACCATATCACCGAGCAGCTATAAATACTCGGAGCTCGGCCCGAGCATACTCTGACAGAACATACTCGCTCAACCCTAATTACTACTTGTGAGGCTTTAGCAAGAGCAGTACTTTGTCCTCTCAGGAGCTTGAGGCCGTGTGCGCATTTGGCTGGAGTCATCTAAAGCTAAGCAATCCCCCCCTGTTTGTCTACCCTTGTTGTCTATAGAGTTTAGTGGAGATCGAATAGTGCTCATCTCCTCCCTTCCCTTGCCTTAGCCATACGCCAGGGAAAGTCAGGACGAGGCACGCGTGCGGCGATTGGTTAAGAGCCAATATAGGGACGGTAGTTGAGACAGGGTGACTCTAGACCAGACTAGGAGGTCTCCACTTCCCCCTTTCCCTAGTGTCTGAGCTCCCTTTTCCTCTTCTCTCTGTGTTGCACTAAGTCTTTCCCACACCCTGCGTGACACCTGGTCAATTACCTGAAGAGAGCTGGGACCACAGTCTCAAACATTACCGTTAGTATCACACTACGCCATCATGGATTAAAATCCTAGAGGGCACACAAGGTGCCCCTGCTCACGCCAGCACATGTCCAGGCCCATTTGAAGTTCGCCAATGACCATCTGGATAATCCAGAGGAGGCATGGGAGACGGTCATGTGGTCAGATGAGACCAAAATAGAACTTTTTGGTATCAACTCCAGTCGCCTTGTTTTTAGGAAGAAGAAGGACAACCCCAAGAACACCATCCCAACCGGGAAGCATGGTGGGGGAAACATCATACTTTGTGGGTGCTTTTCTGCAAAGGAAACGGGACGACTGCACCCTATTGAAGGGTGAATGGATGGGGTCATGTATCGCGAGATTTTAGCCAATAACCTCCTTCCCGCAGTAAGAGCATTGAAGATGGGTCGTGGCTGGGTCTTCCAGCATGACAATGACCCGAAAGGACTAGAACTACAGGAAACGTCTGACCTCTGTAATTACAAACAAAGGTTTCTGTATCAAATGTTATGTTTTTCTATTGTATCAATTACTTATTTCATGCAATAAAATGTAAATTAATTATGTAAAAATTATACAATGTGATTTTCCGGATTTTTTATTTTTTTTAAGATTCTGTCTCACAGGTGAAAAGCACCTACAATGAAAAATACACACCTCTCCATTCTTTGTAGGTGGGAAAACTTGTAGTGTATCAAATACTTATTTTCCCCACTGTATATTTTTGGGTACCCCTAGACCTGAGAACAGTTAAGGTGGAGGTGTTAGTCTGCTTCTTTCATCAAAATGCACTTTCAGGTCATCACCCCAGTACCCTCAAATCTTCTCTTCTTTTGAGGTCCGCACAGCCACACCCCTCCCAGCGGTTTCTGGATCATTTTCCCACCTAACTTCCACACTTTCTAGCCTGTCATATTCCCACTCTCATCATGGAGGATTTTAACATTCCAATTGATAATCCACTCACCTTTTATCTCTAACCTCCTCTCTCGGCCCTTCGCAGCTTACTAACTGTCCTACACGTAAAGATTGGAATACGCTGGACCTGGTCTTCTCCCGGCTCTGCGCAGTGCATGATTTTACTAACTCTCCTCTCCTGCTCTCTGAACACAACCTTAGTTCTTGACTGAGAAAGAAAGGTCACCCTGTTCAGGACACCTGGACTTACCACACTTACAGAAATATACGTGCCATTAATACTTAGCAACGTACAGTACAGACCAAAAGTTTGGACACTCCTCATTTAAAGATTTTTCTGTATTTTCATGACTATGAAAATTGTACATTCACACTGAAGGCATCAAAACTATGAATTAACACATGTGGAATTATATACTTAACAAAAAAGTGTGAAACAACTGAAAATGTGTCTTATATTCTAGGTTCTTAAAAGTAGCCACCTTTTGCTTTGATGACTGCTTTGCACACTCTTGGCATTCTCTTGATGAGCTTCAAGAGGTAGTCACCGGAAATGGTTTTCACTTCCCAGGTGTGCCCTGTCAGGTTTAATAAGTGGGATTTCTTGCCTTATAAATGGGGTTGGGACCAGCAGCTGTGTTGTGCGGAAGTCTGGTGGATACACAGCTGATAGTCCTACTGAATAGACTGTTAGCTGCTTTTTTCTTGCCATAATACAAATTCTAAGTAAAAAAAAACGAGTGGCCATCATTACTTTAAGAAATGAAGGTCAGTCAGTCCGAAAAATTGGGAAAACTTTGAAAGTGTCCTCAAGTGCAGTTGCAAAAACCATCAAGTGCTACAAAGAAACTGGCTCACATGAGGACCGCCCCAAGAAAGGAAGACCAAGAGCCACCTCTGCTTCTGAGGATAAGTTTATCTGAGTCATCAGCCTCAGAAATCGCAGGTTAACTGCAGCTCAGATTAGAGACTAGGTCAATGCAACACAGAGTTCTAGCAGCAGACACATCTCTTCAACAACTGTTAAGAGGAGACTTTGTGCAGCAGGCCTTCATGGTAAAATAGCTGCTAGGAAACCACTGCTAAGGACAGGCAACAAGCAAAAGAGACTTGTTTGTGGCTAAAGAACACAAGGAATGGACATTAGACCAGTGGAAATCTGAGCTTTGGTCTGATGAGTCCAAATTTGAGATCTTTGGTTCCAACCACCGTGTCTTTGTGCGACGCAGAGAAGGTGAACGGATGGACTCTACATGCCTGGTTCCCACCGTGAAGCATGGAGGAGGAGGTGTGATGGTGTAGGGGTGCTTTGCTGGTGACACTGTTGGGGATTTATTCAAAACTGAAGGCATACTGAACCAGCATTGCTACCACTGCATCTTGCAGCGGCATGCTATTCCATCCGGTTTGCGTTTAGTTGGACCATCATTTATTTTTCAACAGGACAATGACCCCAAACACACCTCCAGGCTGTGTAAGGGCTATTTGACCAAGATGGAGAGTGAGTGGGTGCTACACCAGATGACCTGGCCTCCACAGTTACCAGACCTGCACCCAATCGAGATGGTTTGGGATGAGCTGGACCGCAGAGTGAAGGCAAAAGGGCCAACAAGTGCTAAGCATCTCTGGGAACTCCTTCAAGATTGTTGGAAGACCATTTCCGGTGACTACCTCTTGAAGCTCATCAAGAGAATGCCAAGAGTGTGCAAAGCAGTCATCAAAGCAAAAGGTTGCTACTTTGAAGAACCTAGAATATAAGACATATTTTCGGTTGTTTCACACTTTTTTGTTAAGTATATAATTCCACATGTGTTAATTCATAGTTTTGATGCCTTCAGTGTGAATGTACAATTTTCATAGTCATGAAAATACAGAAAAATCTGTAAATGAGAAGGTGTGTCCAAACTTTTGGTCTGTACTGAATGTAGAATTTGCATTCATTGTTGGCTCCAATCTCCTCCCTTTCATGTCCAGACTCTCAGCTTTGAAACATTTAAAAAAAAAAAATTGTGGAAAACGCCCTTGATGAAGCTGACCCCTTTTACACACACAACAGCCCGGCACAGATGGTGGCAACCCTGAACACACTGCAAACATGTTTTCTCCAGCAGTGCTCTAGATGTGCAGATTGTCTGCGGAGAAGATCCCTTTTTGCCACAGATTTTACCCATTATATAAGTTTATGCTTAAAACCTACAACTCTGCCCTTCACCTCTCCAAACAAGCCTACTTCGCCACCCTCATCACCTCACTATCTAAAAAACGTAAACAGTTATTTAGCCCTGAGGGGGAAGTGAAAGTGTCAAAGTGCAGGCCTCTATCGTCAACCTCAGCGCTGATGGTCTGGCCAATTATTTCAAAGAAAAAAATTGACTATATCCGACAGGAAATTTTCTCCTTTTTGAAAATGACTACTCCTATACACTATTCCATGATCTGTGCAGTCTTAGTGCAACTCCACACAATATTGCCAGATCATTAAAACTATAAAAAAAAAAAAAAAAAAAGTCCAAGGCATCGGACGTTCTCCAAGCAATCTCTATTGGTTACCACATACAAAAGGTAAAAAGAACATGTATTATTTCAATTGCATCTTGCCTTTTTCAATCCAACTGTAGTAAAAGGTGTACATTAGAACATGCATGGAAACACAGTGGACCACTCCTTATAACTCCTCCCATAGGTTCAACCTTCATTGACATGGAAGCACTGTACAAAGATTAAAAACAGAATGAGAACAGAAATTAAAAGCTAGGTAAAATAACATCCAGAATTACTAATGAACTAAAAATTCACCATTATAATACAACTACAAAAAAACATTATCAATTCCATAGATGTAGGTAAAGAAATCAAGAGGGCAAAGGATCATTAACATGGTTATTAGCATAAATCGCCTCCCCAGTACCATACCTTAGCCACACACATTTTGGGTTTAAGGCAGAGTTCTTCATTACAGGGAGTAAGGAGGCCAGTCGTTGGCCAAATCTTTATCTCACTGCAGAGGGATAGAAAGGGTATACCTAATTTAAATTTGGCACCAAGATATCTGATAGGGCGTGGGGACCAATCCCTGTCCCAGCTCCTTGTTTATTACATCATCAATGGTCTGGTCACGTGACCCATATGACATCATGATGTATCCAATCGCATGACTGGAGCGGTACTGAGACGCCTACAATGGTGCTGTAATAGGATAGGCCTATACTCTTGAGTGACGTCCTCGCCATGGAGTGACAGAATACCATTGATCATTGGGCCAAAAGGAGTTGTCCACTACTTTCACATTGATGCCCGTAGGATAGGGAGGCGAATGTGTAGTACTCCGCGGCGGCCACTGCAGATGGGACGGCCAAGCACCCCAGGTAAGGACTTCCGTCCGGCTGCCGCCGGCGCTGATAACAGCTGATCAGCGGGGGTGCCGTGTGCGGGACACCGGTCGATAATTCATTGATGCCCTATCCTATGGATAGGGCATCAATGTGAAAGTAGTGGACAACTTCTTTAATTAATATTTGGTCTGTGTCACCACAGGGAGAAGATTGCAGGGCTATAAACAAAAAAGGTGATGTTATATTACTTGGGCTGAATCACTAAAACACAAAACAGACATGAAAAAAATAAATTATGGGACAGAGGAAAAAAATGGAATTTTATATAGGAAAAAGAAAAGTGAAAGGGGAGGGAAAAGGAATGGGAATGGAATATGTAATGGAGAAAACTGGAAGAGGGTGAAAGAAAGAGAGGAAAGACTAGGGGAAATTAAAAAGGATAAGGAGATGGGAAAGAGAGAGAGAAGAGGAAAAAGAAAAAGGTAGGGGAAAAAAGGAGGGGAGAGAAACAGAAGGGGGAATAGTAAGAGGGAAACAAAAAAGGAAAAGGTAATAGAAGTGGAAAATAAGAAGGAGGAAAGGGGAGGCATAGCTTTCATTGACCATGTGGCTCATATTATAGGTGGCTAAATCTCGAATGAATATTGCACTGAGGAAAATCACTTAAATGTAAGACTGTCCCATACTTAAATATGCAAATTGCCTCCTCAGAGAGAAAGAGGACTAGAATCCTAGTGCTACCTACTGGAAGCAGCAATCCTATAAGTCAATATTGACCCTTTAACGAGCCTTGCCACATGACTGTCATGCCAGGTGTTAGTGCAACACAGAGGGAAAAGGGGAAGTAGAGACCTCCTAGTCTGGTCTAGCGCTACCCTGTCTCAACTAATGTCCCTATATTGCCTCTTCAGCAATCGCCGCATGCGTGCCTTGACCTACTTTCCCTGTTGTGTGGCTACGGCTAGGGATGGAAGGAGACGAGCCCTAGTCAACCTCCACTAAACACTAAAGTCAACAATGGAAGACAAAACAGGGGGAAATTGCTTAGCTTCTAGAAGACTCCAAATATGCACACAGCCTCAAGCTTCAGAGAGGATGAAGTATTGCTCCTGCTATGTCACACAAGTAGAAATGAATATAGCCGGCGACTCCCTCTCAGACACACCAGGTATAAATACACCCAGGCCAGAGAGCTAATTAGCAACAGGGAGGAGCCGCTCGGTCCCAAAGACAGCCTTTTATCTAAGAAGCTGTCTGCAATACCAAACATAGAGATCTCCTGCAACCAACTGCAAGACGACTGTCTGTCACCTTTGACACACCCGTGACCGTACCCCCCCCCCCTCCTCTACGAGTGGCCTCAGAACCGGGTTTCTCAGGAAAAGAGGTGTGGAATGAGTGAACCAATCTGGGAGCGTTCACCTCTGATGCTGAGACCAACATCCTCTCCTGTGGGCCATAGCCTTTCCATTGCACCAAGTATTGTAGAGAACGACGTTGGAGACGAGAATCTACAATCCCCGAAATCTGGAACTCCAGATTACCATTAACCATTACTGGGGGCGGTGGTAGCGGTGAGGGCTCAAGAGGTTCCACATACCTTTTGAGTAAGGACCTGTGGAATGCATTGTGGACCTTAAGGGCCTGAGGAAGTTCAAAACGAAACGCTGCTGAGTTAATGACGGCGGTTATTTTATAGGGACCAATAAACCTAGGTCTCAGCTTCCAAGATGTAACTTTCAATCTTATATTCCTGGTAGACAACCACACAGTCATCCACATCCAGGTCCGGACCTGGCAAGCGTTTTCTGTCAGCCATACGTTTATACCTGTCTCCGATGGTCTTTAAATTACACAGAACACCCTGCTATACCGAGTAGAGTGACGAAGCAAACCGTTCCTCCTCAGGAATTCCTGAAGCTCCTCCCCCACTGAAGGTACCAAATTTTGCCAGCGGTAAGTAGGGTGCCCAATCCTCCTGATTTTCGGAGACGAAACACCTGAGGTATGTCTCCAAGTTCTGATTGACACTCTTTGTCTGACCATTCGACTGAGGGTGGAAGGCAGAGGAAAAGGACTGCTGCACGCCAGCCGAGAACAGAATGCCTTCCAGAACTTGGAAACAAACTGGGTCCCCCGATCAGACACCACATTGGAGGGAACCCCATGAAGCTTCACAATCTCATTTATGAACACCTGAGCAAGTGTCTTGGCATTGGGAAGTGCAGGTAATGTGAAGTGAACCATTTTACTGAAACTATCAACTACCACCAAAACCACCGTTTTGCCTGCAGAAACCGGTAGATCAGTAATAAAATCCATGGACAAGTGTGTCCATGGCCTACTAGGAATAGGTAGCTGAAGAAGAGTACCAGATGGACGGGTATGCGAAACCTTGGAATGCGCGCAAATACTACAAGCAGCTACGTGCTCAATTATATCCCAATGCAACCCTGGCCACCAAAAACGATGAGAAACGAGGTCCGTGGTTGCCTTACCACCTGGTTGCCCAGCAAGCACAGAGTTATGATGTTCCTTGATTACTTTGCGACACAGATCAGATGGTACAAATAACTTTCCTGAAGAGCAGGAGGCAGGGGCGTCCCCCTGAGCCTCCAGCACCTCACCCTCCAGTTCAGGATAAAGAGCCGAAATGGCTACCCCTTTTTGTAATATCGGGGCAGGGTTCTCATGGCCACCACCACCAGGGAAGCTCTGGGACAAAGCATCAGCCTTGAAATTTTTGACCCCTGGATGAAAAGTGACAACAAAATTGAAGCTAGTAAAAAAACAGGGACCATATGGTTTGCCTAGAGTTGAGACGTTTAGCTGACTAGAGATATGACAGGTTCTTATGGTCAGTAATAACAGTAATAGGATGGACAGCCCCCTCCAACCAGTGTCGCCATTACTGGAACGCCAATTTGATCGCCAAAAGTTCCCCATTACCCACGTCATAATTTCTCTCCAGCCGAAAGGCAATTTTTTAGAAAAGAAGCCGTATGGACGCCATTTACCAGGGGACGAACCCTGAGACAACACAGCCCCAACCCCGACATCCGAAGCATCGGCCTCCACAATAAAGGGTTGAGAAACAGCGGGTTGACTGAGTATAGGTGAAGTGGCAAAATGATTCTTTAAGGAAGAAAAACCTGGAGGGAAGCATCCGACCATTTGGAAGAATCAGACCCCTTCTTAGTCATGTCAGTAAGGGGTTTCACTATAACAGAGTAATTTTGGATGAACTTCCTGTAAAAATTAGTAAAGCCCAGAAAACATTGTAGAGCCTTCAGGTTCTTGGGACATTCCCAGTCAATAACTGCGCGGATCTTCTCCGGATCCATCCGAAAACCTGAAGATGACAACAAGTACCCCAAAAACTGCACCTCCTGAACAGCGAAAACACATTTTTCTATTTTGGCATAAAGTTTGTTATCCCTTGATATCTGGAGCACCTGCTTAACATGCCCCCGATGAGTCTCAAAATCAGGTGAATAAACCAAAATATTGTCCAGATAGACCACCGCAAACCGCTCCACCAAATGATGGAAAATATCATTCATGAAATGCTGGAATACCACAGGTGCATTGGTCAAACCAAAAGGCATAACCAGACTCTCGAAATGTCCTTCCGGGGTATTGAACGCTGTCTTCCATTCGTCCCCCCTTCTCTGATTCTAACCAGATTGTAGCCTCTCCTTAAATTCAACTTGGAGAATACCTTAGCTCCAACAACCTGGCTGAATAAATCAGGAATCAGAGGAAGAGGGTATGGATCACGGATGGTAATTTGATTTAATTTCCGGAAATCTAAACAGGGACATAGACCGCCATCTTTTTTCTTCACAAAGAAAAACCCTGCTGCCACGGGAGAAGATGAGGGTCTGATATGTCCCTTCTCCAGACTTTCCGCAATGAAATCCTTCATAGCTTGTCTCTCAGGGCCAGAAAGATTATACAGTCTGGACTTCGGTAGTTTAGCTCCGGGGGTCAGGTTAATGGGACAGTCATAAGCACGATGATGAGGCAAATCCTGACATCCCTTCTCAGAAAAAAAAACGTCCTCAAAATCAGACATAACAGGTAATATTTCCATAGAGACAGAGGCAATGGAAATATCTAGACAGTTCTCATGGCAGTAATCTCCCAATTCAATAATCTCCCCGGTTTGCCAATCCACCAACGGATTATGTTTAACAAGCCAAGGTATACCCAAGATAATCGGAGTGGGAAGATTGTCCAGAACATAGCAAGGGATGATTTCACAATGAACTGACCCCACCTTGTCCACAATGTAAAACTGAATCTGAGTAAATGCTTTCTGTGCAAGTGGCGCCGAGTCAATGGCAAAGATGGGAATAGGTTCAGCTAAAGCTCGGCAAGCAAAACCATGAGTTTTCACAAACTCAGCATCAACCATGCTGACTCCAGCTCCACTGTCAACAAACAGAGAAATTTTCTCGGTTTTGCTTTCTAGCACCACCTCTGCTGTCAGGACAAAGCGGGAACTGCAGCTTGGCCACAAATGCACCCCTTGTTTATCCAACTCCATACTACCAAGAGTTTATCGAGTCTCCTTTTGTTTAGGAATTGAAGGACAGGTCCCAACAAAATGTCCCTTTTTCCCACAAAAAAAAATACGCCTTTTTTCTTGTGAATCTCCGGGGAGATGTATGATGTAGAGACACCCCTTAACTGCATGGGTTCCTCCACCTCCCCCAGTACTGGTTCACCCCCAGACTGCTCCCCTGGCAGAGGTACACAACCCCGACAAGAAGGCCCCGGAGAAGGTGGTCGCACCCGTCTATCCCGAAGGCGTCTATCAAGACGTATGGTCAAAGACATGGCAGCCTCCAAGGACTGAGGGGTTTCATATACAGCCAAGGCATCTTTCAACCTTTCAGTACGCCCCTCACAAAATTGACTTCTAAGGGCTGAGTCATTCCATTAGGAATCTGTTGCCCATCTACGGAATTCCGAACTCTGTTTCCACTGACCGAATCCCCTGCTGAAGGCGACGTAGCCTAGACTCTGCCAAGGTGACTCAGGGTCATCATAGATGAGAGTCAGAGCTCCGAAAAACCCCTCCACAGACTGGAGATAAACCGCGTCCTGTGGTAACGAAAACTCCCATGACTGAGGATCGCCCTGCAATAGAGAGATCACAATACCAACCCATTGCTCCTCATTACCGTAGCAGAAGGGACGAAGTTTGAAATACAATTTGCATGCCTCCTTAAATACAAAAAACTTGTCCCTACCTCCTGAAAACCTGTCTGGGAGGGCAACCTTGGGTTCAGGCTAGACAGGCCTACCTGCAGAGACCCCCATATTGGCGACCTGTAGCCGCTGATGCTGCTGCTGTACCTCACCACAGAGGTCATTCACCTCCAGAGACAACCTGTGCAGCCGCTCTGCACATGAACCCGTACCAAAGGGAAAAAGGAAGAAAAAAAAAAAAATGTCAGTAGTTTTTTTGTTTTGTTTTCCTTTTCAAAACTTGCTCGGCCGGCTATAATGTCACGGCAGGTGTTAGTGCAACACAGAGGGAAAAGGGAGAGGGAGCCCAGACACTAGGGAAAAGGAAAAGTGGAGACCTCCTAGTCTGGGCTAGCGTAACCCTGTCTCAACTAATGTCCCTATATTGCCTCTTCAGCAATCGCCGCACGTGTGCCTCGCCCTACTTTCCCTGGCGTATGGCTACGGCTAGGGATGCAAGGAGATGAGCCCCAGTCAACCTCTGTAGTGCCGGCGTCCCTGCCCTCTGCTAGGCAGGGACGCTGTTCCCCTCACCGCTCTGCTCCGTGCCCGGCGTCCCTCTCCCGCTCTGCTGGCAGCGCGCGCTTCTTCCCGGCCACTGTGCTTAGGGCGCGCGCGCGCGCGCCCTCCCTCCCTCTTAAAGGGGCCGCGCGCGCCGTCCTAAGGAGTCCCCGGCCAATGGCCGGAGGACTTTACCATATATAAGGCACCTCCTCCAAAATGGAGGTGCCCGAGCAATGTTGTTGCACCGTTCTACTTTGCTTCAGCCCTCAGGTCCCGTTGCCAGTTACCTGCCAGATTCCTGCCAGCTTGCTGTCCTAATCCTGCCTGATTTCCTGTTACCTGCCTGCCTGCCTGAGGTCCGACGGTCTGCCTTACAACTCCGGTCAGTCTGTCTAAGGACCAACTTGCCCGCTCACCTGGGAGCGCACATCAGCTACCTGCCTGCTTGCCTGAGGTCCGACGGTCTGCCTTACAACTCCGGTCAGTCTGTCTATGGACCAGCTTGCCCGCTCACCTGGGAGCGCTTCTCCGCTACCTGCCTGCTTGCCTGCCCGGAGGCTCCGCTGTCACGTGCTGTGACCACCAGCTATTCCAGACTCTTGCCCGCTCACCTGGGAGCGCTTCTCCGCTACCTGCCTGCTTGCCTACCTGGAGGCTCCGCCGTCACGTGCTGTGACCACCTGCTATTCCAGAGACTCTCGCTTGCTCACCTGGGAGCACACATCCTCCATCTGCCTTGCTAGCCTACCTGGAGGTTCAGCCATCACAGGTCGTACCTACCCTTTACCTAGAGACTGCCCCGGTCACTTGCCGTGACCTCCAGCCCGTTCTTCCAGAGACTGCCCCGGTCACTTGCCGTGACCTCCAGCCCGTTCTTCCAGAGACTGCCCTGATCACTTGCCGTGACCTCCTGCCCGTACACCCAGAGACTGTCCCGGTCACCTGCTGTGACTGCCTGCCTGGTCGCCACCCGCTCCCTTACAAGGACTGCTCCCTTGTATAGTAGCCCAGAGGTTCCGCCTCCCAGACCCGTTACAGTTTGCTCGGGCCATGGAACCCGGTGGCACCCAAGCTCCCTCGCTCTCGGACCTGTGTCATGAACTGTCCCGTCAGAGGTCCCAACAGGAGTCCATCCTGGGTCACCTGCGGAATGTCAATACTCGCCTGGACACTCTGACTGCTCCACCAACAACCTCCGCCAGTGCCATGTCTCGCAATCCGGCAGCTCCGCTGTCCACTAACACCATGATTTCCTACCCCGGACCTCGGCTTTCTGCACCTCCTCGCTTCGGAGGCGACTCAGCCCAGGCTCGGGGCTTCATAAATCAGTGCACCCTGCACTTTGAACTATTGTCCCACCAGTTTAACTCCGACCGAGCCAAAATTGCATTCATCATGTCCCATCTCACCGGGGAGGCCCTGGCCTGGCTAAATCCTCTATGGGAGAGAGGAGACCCCCTGGTGTCCAACTTGCCTGCTTTTCTCACGGCTTTCCGGAAAGTCTTCGACGAACCCGGACGGAAGACCTCATCCGCATCATCGTTGCTACGCCTCCGTCAGGAAAGTCTCACCGTGGGCCAATATGCCATACGGTTCCGTACCCTTGCCTCGGAGCTGGCCTGGGATAACGACGCTCTGGTTTCCGTCTTCTGGGAGGGTCTGTCCGGCCGTATTAAAGATGAACTTGCCGGTCGGGACATTCCTACCACTCTCGATGACTTAATAACTCTTGCCACCCGGATTGACCTACGGTTCCAGGAGCGTGCCAGAGAGGTCACCCGTGAGAGGAGGTTACCACGTCTAGCTCCTACTTTTCAGAAACCCGTCACTCCTTCTGTCTCTAACCAGGTACACCCTCCTGAGCCTATGCAGGTCGACCAGACCAAGATGGTCAAGACCCGTCAGGACTTACGCCGTGCCGAGGGGACCTGCTTCTACTGTGGCAGTAAGGAGCACCGGATCTGTGCCTGCCCGGAGAGGTCGGGAAACGCCTGTGTCTAGGTTCGCTCAGAGAGGTCCACCTAGACAAGAATAAATCCTCTCCATCCCTGCTGTTGTCAGTTTCAATCGTCTACGGGGAGAACCGTTATTTCGAACTAGCCCAACTGGACTCTGGAGCAGCCGGGAATCTTATTTCACAGTCCCTGGTAGAGAAATACCGCATCCCCACCAAACCTCTGGCTGTACCCTTGTCTGTTGCTGCCGTGGATGGGGGGCTCTTACCACGCCCCATCCAACTCATCACCGAATCCATTACTCTGCAGGTGGGAATGCTGCATTCTGAAAGTATCTCCTTCCATGTTCTGCCTGGACTCTCTCACGCCCTCTTGCTAGGCCTACCTTGGCTCCAGAAACATGCACCCGTTCTTGACTGGCAGACCGGAGAAGTCCTTCGCTGGGGACAGGGCTGCCATAAGACCTGTCTGGTTCCCGTTCATCCCGTCCGTCCTTCTCCTACCCCAGCTAATCTACCTGGACTTCCGATTCCTTATTGGTCTTATGCTGATGTCTTTAATAAAAAGGAGGCAGAGACACTACCCCCTCATAGACCATACGACTGCCCTCTCGACCTGTTACCTGGTACTTCTCCTCCCCGTGGGCGTATTTATCCATTATCCGCTGCTGAGACCCGGTCGATGTCCGAATATATTGAGGAGAATCTGGCCAGGGGATTCATCCGGAAATCTACCTCCCCGGCGGGAGCAGGCTTCTTTTTCGTCAAAAAGAAGGACGGCTCTCTCCGTCCCTGTATAGACTATAGAGGCCTTAACCAGATCACGGTGAAGAATAAGTACCCCCTTCCGCTCATTCCGGAGTTATTTGATCGTCTGAGGGGGGCTAGAATCTTCACCAAACTGGACCTCCGTGGGGCGTACAACCTGGTTCGTATCCGTCAGGGGGATGAATGGAAGACGGCATTCAACACCCGGGACGGCCACTATGAATATCTGGTAATGCCCTTTGGCCTCTGTAACGCTCCTGCCGTCTTTCAAGAGTTGGTCAATGACATCTTCCGGGACCTTCTCTACTCCTGCGTAGTGGTGTACCTGGACGACATCTTGGTCTTCTCTCCGGATCTCCAGACTCACCGGAGGGATGTTCGTCAGGTCCTGCTCAGGCTCAGGCAGAACCATCTCTACGCTAAATATGAGAAGTGCCTCTTTGAGCAGACCTCGCTTCCGTTTCTGGGCTACATTATCTCTCAGACCGGCCTACAAATGGATCCTGAGAAACTGTCTGCCATCGAGAAATGGCCCCGACCAGAGGGGTTGAAGGCTATTCAACGGTTCCTGGGCTTCGCCAACTATTACCGCCTCTTCATCCCGCACTTCTCTTCCCGGACTGCCCCAATTTCCGCGCTCACCCGTAAGGGTACTAATCCCAAAGAGTGGCCGCCCGAAGCAGAGGAGGCCTTTCTTTCCCTAAAACAGGCCTTCTCTTCCGCCCCGGTGCTGCATCGCCCGGACGGCAACAAGCAGTTCTTCCTGGAAGTTGACGCCTCCTCCTCTGGAGCCGGAGCGGTACTTACTCAAAAATCTTCTTCCGGGAGAATGGTAACTTGTGGCTTCTTCTCCAAACTCTTCTCCTCTTCTGAGCGCAACTATTCCATAGGAGACCGAGAATTATTGGCCATCAAGCTGGCGTTGGAGGAGTGGCGTTACCTACTCGAGGGGGCTCTTCATCCGGTAATAATTTACACTGACCACAAGAACTTGGCTTACCTCCAGCATGCCCAGAGACTTAACCCGCGCCAAGCCCGGTGGTCCTTGTTTTTTGCTCGCTTTGATTTTGTTCTTCATTTTCGCCCGGCTGACAAAAACGTCAAAGCAGACGCCTTGTCCCGATCCTTTCTGGTGTCCGATCTCGAGGAAGAACCTAAACATATCATCGATCCCGCCAGAGTAATGCAGGTGGCTCCCGTGAGTCTAAATCGTCTCCCTCCCGGTAAGACGTTTGTTTCAGTACCTGATCGGGAGAAGATCCTACACTGGGGCCATTCGTCTAAACTAGCTGGCCACGCCGGTCAGAAAAAGACCCTCCAGCTTATTGCCCGGCACTATTGGTGGCCTACCCTGCACAAGGACATAATAGACTTTGTTTCTGCCTGTGTGTCCTGCGCCCGCAACAAAGTCCCGAGACATCTGCCAGCCGGACGCCTCCTTCCGCTTCCTGTACCTGCTGCCCCCTGGCAGCATATAGCAATGGACTTTATAACTGATCTCCCCGTCTCTGCCGGTTGTACGGTCATTTGGGTGGTCGCTGACCGCTTCTCCAAGATGGCTCACTTTATTCCCCTGCCAGGCCTTCCGTCTGCACCCGAGCTGGCTAAAGACTTTATCCGCCACATCTTCCGTCTTCATGGCCTGCCCCTCCACATCGTGTCGGATCGTGGGGTACAGTTCACCTCACGTTTCTGGAGAGCCACTTGTAAACTACTAGACGTCACCCTGGACTTCTCTTCCGCTTACCACCCACAGTCCAATGGTCAAGTGGAGCGGATCAATCAGAACCTGACCAGTTACCTCCGGCACTTCGTTAATGCCCACCATTCTGACTGGGTGGATCTCCTACCATGGGCCGAGTTCTCTTATAATAATCACGAGAGCGAATCCTCCTCCAAATCCCCGTTTTTTGTAGTCTTTGGTCAGCATCCTCGGATTCCTTTTTCTGTCTCCACCTCTGTGGACAACCCGGCTGCGGAATCTCTCGTTAGCAAATTTTCCTCCATATGGGAGAGTACCCGGTCCGCACTCCTTCTGTCATCCGAGCGTATGAAAAGACACGCTGACAAAAAACGCCTGGATCCTCCACAATTTCGTCCAGGAGATAAAGTCTGGCTCTCATCTAAATATGTTCGACTCAAGATACCTTCTTACAAGTTAGGACCTCGGTTCATCGGTCCTCTGGAGGTCATCAGTCAGATCAACCCGGTGGCCTATAAATTGAAACTCCCGGCCAACTTACGGATCCCTAACTCCTTCCATGTATCTCTCCTCAAACCCGTGGTGCTTAACTCTTTTTCCAAGTCTACAGGTACGCCTCCTGCTCCGGTTTCTGCTGAGGACGAGTTTGAGGTAGAGAACATTCTTGCCACCAAAAGGGTAAGAGGAAAGACCTTTTTTTCTGGTAGATTGGAAGGGGTTTGGTCCTGAGGAGAGAACGTGGGAGCCCCGGGAGAACATCTATGCCCCTCTCATCCTAGCTAAATTTCTATCTGGCCTAAAAAAGGGGGGGCCTAAAGGGGGGGGTACTGTAGTGCCGGCGTCCCTGCCCTCTGCTAGGCAGGGACGCTGTTCCCCTCACCGCTCTGCTCCGTGCCCGGCGTCCCTCTCCCGCTCTGCTGGCAGCGCGCGCTCCTTCCCGGCCACTGTGCTTAAAGGGGCCGCGCGCGCCGTCCTAAGGAGTCCCCGGCCAATGGCCGGAGGACTTTACCATATATAAGGCACCTCCTCCAAAATGGAGGTGCCCGAGCAATATTGTTGCACCGTTCTACTCTGCTTCAGCCCTCAGGTCCCGTTGCCAGTTACCTGCCAGATTCCTGCCAGCTTGCTGTCCTAATCCTGCCTGATTTCCTGTTACCTGCCTGCCTGCCTGAGGTCCGACGGTCTGCCTTACAACTCCGGTCAGTCTGTCTAAGGACCAACTTGCCCGCTCACCTGGGAGCGCACATCAGCTACCTGCCTGCTTGCCTGAGGTCCGACGGTCTGCCTTACAACTCCGGTCAGTCTGTCTATGGACCAGCTTGCCCGCTCACCTGGGAGCGCTTCTCCGCTACCTGCCTGCTTGCCTGCCCGGAGGCTCCGCTGTCACGTGCTGTGACCACCAGCTATTCCAGACTCTTGCCCGCTCACCTGGGAGCGCTTCTCCGCTACCTGCCTGCTTGCCTGCCCGGAGGCTCCGCTGTCACATGCTGTGACCACCAGCTATTCCAGACTCTTGCCCGCTCACCTGGGAGCGCTTCTCCGCTACCTGCCTGCTTGCCTACCTGGAGGCTCCGCCGTCACGTGCTGTGACCACCTGCTATTCCAGAGACTCTCGCTTGCTCACCTGGGAGCACACATCCTCCATCTGCCTTGCTAGCCTACCTGGAGGTTCAGCCATCACAGGTCGTACCTACCCTTTACCTAGAGACTGCCCCGGTCACTTGCCGTGACCTCCAGCCCGTTCTTCCAGAGACTGCCCCGGTCACTTGCCGTGACCTCCAGCCCGTTCTTCCAGAGACTGCCCTGATCACTTGCCGTGACCTCCTACCCGTACACCCAGAGACTGTCCCGGTCACCTGCTGTGACTGCCTGCCTGGTCGCCACCCGCTCCCTTACAAGGACTGCTCCCTTGTATAGTAGCCCAGAGGTTCTGCCTCCCAGACCCGTTACAACCTCCACTAAACACTAAAGACAACAATGGAAGACAAAACGGGGAAATTGCTTAGCTTTTAGAAGACTCCAAATATACACACGGCCTCAAGCTCCAGAGAGGATGAAGTACTGCTCCTGCTAAGCCACACAAGTAGAAATGAATATAGCCGGCGACTCCCTCTCAGACACACCAGGTGTACATATACACCCAGGCCAGAGAGCTAATTAGCATCAGGGAGGAGCCGCTCGGACCCAAAGACAGCCTTTTATCTAAGAAGCTGTCTGCAATACCAAACATAGAGATCTCCTGCAACCAACTGCAGGGCGACTGTCTGTCACCTCCGACACACCAGTGACAATGACTTAGGATAAAAGGCAAACCAGAATCACAATTTGCAAACACGTGTTTCGGAGTGTGGTAAAGCTCATTAAGGGTCGATATTGACTTTTAGTATTACTACTTTCAGTTGGTGGCACTAGAGTTCTAGTCCTCTTCCTCTCCGAAGAGGCAATTTGCATCTTTCATTTACCAGAGTAGCATTGCATGGCCTATAAGTTCCTTACCCTGGCATTTCAGGTATGTTTTTCTTGCACTCATGAGGGGCAACACCTCGAAATACATGTCTGCAAATTGAGATTCTGGTTTGGCTTTTATCCTAAGTCATGTGGCATGGAAGCTTCAGGATTTGAAGAGTGTTTGTCTGGAAGAATGGTCCAGAATCACACCTGAGCAATGTATGCAACTAGTTTCTCCATACAGGAGGCGTCTTGAAGCTGTCATCACCAACAAAGACTTTTGTATGAAGTATTAAATATATTTCAGTAAGACTGTTCAATACTTTTATCCCTGTGTCATTTCTCATTATTACACATAACTTAATTCATGGACAGCTATGGTTTGATTCCTTTTTCTGTGTGGATTGGATGGATTGTTACCGACATCTAGTGAGAATTTCATGTCAATAACAACTTTAGAAATATACTTAGAAAATTGATGACATGTTTAATACTTATTTCACCCTCTGTATATAGCAACTATTTATTATCAGCCCCTTTAAAGCCATTTAGTCCCTAATATCACAGACTTTGCAAAACAAGAACACATGACCATTAGGGTGGTCCTTACTTTCAAAGTGTGTTTTCTTCAGTAGGCACCTCTTGATTTGGTTTCTGTATGTAAACTAAAAATGCAGAAAATAATTCAGCCAGATACACAAAGATTTAGGGGTCCCTACCTACCATCAGACTTTCTGGATTTTTGCCATGGCAGAGTCCCATTTGCACCTCGTCTAAAAGATCTGGTTGGGGTAGTATGGCCCGAATTTTGATGAATATAGCCTAACATTGATAAGTCCCTCCTTCTCCTGCTTGCTCAGCCAATCAGTCTTGTCCTCTGATGCTGCTCCTTCTCGCCTAGATTGGAAAAGGTGGTGGTGTTGTTGCAGTCATGGTCTGATGAAGTAGATAGATACAGAAGACTATGAAACAGAGATACTGCGGTCAGCAAAATGAGCAAAAATAGGAAGAGTCAGTGTAGTAGTTGACAAACTGTCATCAAGCCTTGACATGGCCAAAGTTAGTGACAGAAATGCAGCAATATTTCTCACACAAACCCTTCAGCACCATGGTCATTATCTTGCAGATTTCAATGTAAATCGTTCATCAGTTCGTAGAGGAAGAATATAACGACCACTGCTGGTGTCACGCAGGGTGTGGGAAAGACTTAGTGCAACACAGAGGGAAGGGGGAAAAGGAGCCCAGACTCTATGGAAAGGAGGGAGTGGAGACCTCCTAGTCTGGTCTAGTGTTACCCGTTCTCAACTACCGTCCCTATATTGGCTCTTCACCAATCGCCACACGCGTGCCTCGCCCTGACTTTCCCTGGCGTATGGCTAAGGCATAGGGAAGGAAGGAGATGAGCACTAGTCGATCTCCACTAAACTCTAGACAACAAGGGTAGACAAATGGGGGAATTGCTTATCTTTAGACGATTCCAAACAAATGCGCACACTGCCTCAAGCTGTTATGATCTGCAACATGAACTAAGGAAAGATAGGGGAAAGCCGTCCCTACAGTAAGACTAAGCTGAATCCTTACGATGTAGCGGGCTGCCTGTTCCTAGTGAACAGACCCGCCTCAGTCCTCAGCTAGTTGGAACGAAGACCTATAGAATTAAGGGAGGGGTCCCTAAAAGAACGAAGGAATGGGACAAAAATGGGACACCTCCTAAACAGAAGTTGTAGAACACAAAAGACAAACTGACAAAAATGTACTAGAGGTCCCAGAGGACCAAGCGAACTGACAGAGATAGGCACCGAAGCACCAGGCTAGCAAAACAGTCAAACAACACTGAAGTCCAGCAAAGCCAGAAGGGCGGAGCTGGAATATAAAGGCAGATGGTCACGTGACCGCAAAACACAAGATAGAAAAAACTAACAGGAGGGTTCTAACAGTGCCCCCTCTTTTATGAGGATCCTCCGGATCGGCCTGGGCGATCACCTCCTGTGGAAAGGTTTAACAAGCCTAGGAGCAGAGACATCATCCGTCCTTACCCAGGAGTTGTCTTCGGGACCGAAACCCTTCCAGGAGACAAGATACTGTAATCTCCCTCTATGCCATCTAGAATTCAAGATACGCGAAATTTCAAATTCGCAGTCTTCCACCACAGGAGGAACTGTGACAGTGGCGTCCCTATCAGATATGTCAGCCTTTTTCAACAAGGAAACATGAAACACAGGATTAATCTTCCAGGAAGTAGGGACATTCAACCTAACAGCAGACGGGTTAACAACCTGAAGCACTTTAAATGGACCCACAAACTTAGGACCCAGTTTTTTAGAGGGAATCTTCAACCGCAGGTTCTTTGAGGACAACCAAATCATGTCACCCACAGTAAACAAAACCTCTTTACGTTTCCTGTCAAAATACTTCTTGGACTTCTTGTTAGCCTCTTGAAGGTTGCAGCGTACATTAGTCCAAACTCTCTCCAAATCACCGGAAAAACTCTCCTCCTCCGGCACCGCTGACCCTAATTTGGAGAACGAACCAAAAGACAGATGTCTCCCAGTACAACAAAAAAAAGGAGGAGAACACCCAGCAGAGGAGGATGTATGATTGTTAAGAGCAAATTCTGTAAGAGGCAGAAACTCAGACCACACCTCTTGATTGTCTGCCACAAAACAACGCAAAAACTGTTCAACATCCTGGTTCTTTCTTTCAGTCTGTCCATTAACTCAGGATGATAACCAGACAAAAATGACAAATGGACTCCCAACCTGTCACAAAAAGCACGCCAAAAGCGAGCTACAAACTGAGGTCCTCTATCAGAAACAATATCTGTGGGAACGCCATGGAGTTTGACAATCTCCTTAACAAACGCCTTAGCGAGTGTCTTGGCGCAGGGCAACTTAATGAATGGAACCAAGTGACACATCTTACTAAAACGGTCCAAGACCACCCAGATGACAGTAAAACCCTCGGACACAGGAAGATCAGTAATAAAATCCATTGTGAGATGCGTCCAAGGCGCACTAGGAACTTCCAGAGGGCAAAGCAACCCCGCAGCAGGAGTATGTGAAGCCTTTGACCTAGCACACACAGTACACTGACGCACCCACTTGTTGACTTCCTTCTGCCATCCAGGCCACCAAAAACTGCGACTGATAAGTCTCTTAGTCTCCAAAATTCCTGGATGACCTGCTAACCGAGACTCATGACACTCCACAAGCAAATCTCTCCTAAAGGCTCTAGGCACGAACAACCTCCCATGGGGAGTGTTAGATGGAGCATCATCTTGAGCTTTCAGAATCCCATTCTCCAAAACTGAGTCCAAAGCCGCCACCACAACTCCTTTCTGTAAAATGCTCTCCTCCTCGGAGAGAATCTGCGAGATAAAGCATCAACTTTAACATTCTTAGTACCAGGGATATAGGTAACAGAAAAATGAAACCGAGAAAAAAAAAGTGCCCACCTAGCTTGACGGGCATTCAAGCGCTTGGCAGCATCCAGATAGATCAAATTCTTATGATCTGTGAAAACCTGAATAGGAAATCTAGCGCCTTCCAAAAAATGACGCCAATGTTCAAACTCAAGTTTAATAGCCAGCAACTCCCGATTTCCAACATCATAATTCAGTTTGGTTTCCGAAAATTTCCTCGAAAAGAAGGCACAAGGATGTACTCCACCCTTGTTCTCCTGAGACAAAACTGCTCCGACCTCCACCGATGAAGCATCGACCTCGACCAAAAAAGGCTTGGTCTCATCAGGCTGCATAAGGATAGGGGCAGAACTGAACCTCTCTTTGAGATACTCAAACGCTTCAATGGCCTCAGTAGTCCACTGGGCCATATTCGCACCTTTCCTGGTGAGATCGGTTAGAGGTTTAACAATTACAGAAAAATTCTTAATGAATTTCCTGTAATAATTGGCAAAACCCAAAAATCTCTGTATAGATTTCAAACCAATAGGCCTAGGCCATTCCTGCACAGCCTGAACCTTCACAGGGTCCATCTCAAAGCCCTCGCTGGAGACAATGTAGCCCAAAAAACTAATTATCTGCACAGCGAACTCACATTTCTCCAGCTTAGCAAAGAGTGAATTATCACTCAATAACTGCAAAACTTCACGTACACTCTGCCAATGGGACTCCAGATCTGGTGAATAAATCAAAATGTCATCCAAATACACAACCACATTCTTACCAATCAAAGGTCTCAGTATGTCATTAATAAGGTTCTGAAAAAATGCAGGTGCATTGGTAAGACCAAAAGGCATCACCAGATTCTCAAAATGACCTACCGGAGTGTTAAAAGCAGTTTTCCATTCATCACCCTCCTTCACTCGTAACAAATTGTTTGCCTCCCCGGAGATCAATTTTGGAGAACCACTTGGCTCCCACTAACAGGTTAAACAAGTAAGGAATTAATGGCAATGGGTAGGAATTGCGTACGGTAATCTTATTAATTTCACGAAAATCCAGACATGGACGTAAACCGAATCCAACTGCCACAGGCGACTAAGAAGGTCTAATGTGACCAGCAGCCAGGCTAGTCTCTATGTACTCCTCCAAAGCCTTTCTTTCAGGGATAGTCAGATTAAACATGCGACTTTTGGGAAGAGTAGCACCCGGAACAAACTCAATGGCGCAATCATAATCCCTATGAGGAGGTAAAACTTGCGACTCCTCCTCCGAAAAAACCCTCCAAAAATCTTGAATAGGTACAGGTAATTCCCCTTTTTCCACAGCCTCAATGCGACCATTACAACATTTATCATAGCACTTCGGACTCCAAGACTTAATCACATTAGTAGACCAGTCCAATAAAGGATTGTGCAGTTTTAACCAAGGCAATCTTAGAACAACTGGAGAGGGTAAATTATCCAATACAACCAAGTCCAAAATTTCTTGGTGAACTCCATTGATAGTGAGGGGAAATGCAGCAACCTTGTGAGTAATACATTTTTAGGGAGTGTTATCAATTGCAATAACAGAAATAGGTGATGACAAAGGTTTGGATTTCAATTTAAGGTTTTCCAAAAACCCTTTATCAATCACATTAAGTGTTGAACCACAATCCACAAATACCTGAAATTCAATCAAATCAGAAAGAAATACTCCTGCAGAGCGTGAACAAGCTATACGGGCGTAACTGACCTTTTTTTTTTTTTCTTTACTTAAACGACGCTCACAATACTTAATCAAATGGTCAGCTTTACCACAATAAAGACACAAACCCTCGGTGAATCACCGGTCTCTTTCTTGAGAGCGGAGTGACATTTCCCCCACCTCCATTGGTTCTCCACTGTCAGAGCAGATTTTCTGGGAACTAGGACCTGACGTTACAGGAGTTTTTACATCACTCACCCTGGACCTCAGTCTCCTGTCCACACGAACAGCTAACTGCATAGCTTCCTGCAGTGTTTCAGGTGCAGGGAATGCAATTAGCAAATCCTTAACCCTTTCACTCAGACCAGCAAGAAATAAACATCTCAGCGCAGAATCATTCAATTTAACTTCTGAGGCCCATCTCCTGAAGTGTGTGCAATAATTTTCAACATCATCTGACCCCTGATTCAAACGTCTAAGTTCTAAATCAGCAGACGAGATTCGATCAGGATCGTCATATAATAGCCCCATAGCAGAAAAAAATTCTTCAACAGACCTTAAACACCAATCATTAGGTTGGAGAGAAAAGGCCCACCCCTGTGGTTCTTTGTGCAAAAGTGACATAATAAAACCAATGCGCTGTGATTCATTCCCAGAGGATCTTGGTCTCAAACGAAAATATAACAAACAAGCATTTTTAAAGGAAAAAAAATCTTGCTGTTTACCATAAAAAACATCAAGCAGTCCTACCTTGGGTTCGACAAAATGCGCTCCAGAACAGCTACTCACGTGTTGCTGGAGCTCGGCCACCTCCAGAGACAATCCCTGCAAGCGTTGAATCAAATCCTGGATGGAAACCATACTGATCCCCGAATTTCTATCCTTTTAGTTTTTTTTGGGCTGGACTTATGGTTATGATCTGCAACATGAACTAAGGAAAGATAGGTGAAAGCCGTCCCTACAGTAAGACTAAGCTGAATCCCTACGATGTAGCGGGCTGCCTGTTCCTAGTGAACAGACCCGCCTTAGTCCTCGGCTAGTCTGAACGAAGACCTATAGAATTAAGGGAGGGGTCCCTAAAAGAACTAAGGACTGGGACAAAAATGGGACACCTCCTAAACAGAAGTTGTTGTAGAACACAAAAGACAAACTGACAAAAATGTACTAGAGGTCCCAGAGGACCAAGCGAACTGACAGAGATAGGCACCGAAGCACCAGGCTAGCAAAACAGTCAAACAACACTGAAGTCCAGCAAAGCCAGAAGGGCGGAGCTGGAATATAAAGGCAGTTGGTCACGTGACCGCAAAACACAAGATAGAAAAAACTAACAGGAGGGTTCTAACACAAGCTCCAGAGAGGACGAAGTACTGCTCTTGCTAAAGCCTCACAAGTAGTAATGAATATCGCTGGCACCTCCCTCTGAGACACACCAGGTATTTATACACCCAGGCCAGGGAGCTAATTAGCGAGAGGGAGGTAGCCGCTGGGACCTAGAGACAGCCAGCCTGTAAGAAGATGTCTGTAATGCCAAACGTAGCGATCTTGTGAAACCAACTGCAGGGTGACTGTCTGTCACCTCTGACACACCTGTGACACACCTGTGACAGCTGGTTGCGGTTTGGGCAACGCTCCCGGCCATTGACAGCCGTATCTCCGCGATCACGTAAGCCGAACTCCCGGCGACGATCATGCTGGCACATCTTCTGTGCCACGCACGATTGCCATAACGTACCTATACATCACTGGTCGGGAAACCCTATCCGACCATGATGTATAGCTATGTCAAATGTCATAAAGGGGTTTTCAACTTTTTTTTTTGTATTTTTTTTTAACTTCTCTGCGTATTTTAATCAGCAGTGCTAGAAACTACATCTTCCATTTTTTCCTATTTCCTCCATTTTTTGAGTGCTATTATGGTGATTTACCTGGTCAACCCTAGGGAGTTAGCAGCAGCTAACTGGATATGTACTGCAATACAGTTGTCTGACATTTGCACAACTTTACAAAGTGCGTGCACTACCTGGCAACCTCTTGCTACATTCTCAATTTACTGTGGGCCAAGAACTCTCAGCACTATGGAATGCCTTGTTTTGTTTTGTTTTGTTTTTTATGTTTTGGGTAACATAATAATAACTACTTGGTCAGCATCTATAGTTCTCCTCACGTTTGCTGGACTTGCAACACTAAGAAGGAAAATTTGTGGAATAATTATTATCACAGCAGCAATAAACATGGTAATGGTATGCAAATGATAAAAAAAATAGAAACAAATATTTCAAAATATCTTGACTTATTCAGTTTTAAGAATGAAGCAATTGGGCCACGTTCAGTATAGTCAGTTTTTTTATCTCAATATTTGTAAGCCAAAATCAGCAGTGGGTGATAAATGCAGAAGTGGTGACGTGTTTCTATTAGACTTTTCCTCTAATTGTTCCACTCCCGGTTTTGGCTTATAAATACTGAGGTAAAATACTGACCAAATACTGAAGTGTGGACATGGCCTTGATGGCTATATGAGGAATGTGTTGCCACAGGGAATGCACTTGGGCAAATAATCAAGATCCGCTGCTGTCAGCTATGTTTGCAATTGTCCAAAAATAATGATCCAGGTTTTTCGATGGTAGACAAGTCTGGAGATGCTGCAGACCACGCAGGCTGCTCACAGTAACAAGCAAGGAACATGCGGCCTGGTGACATGGACAATTGAGCTTGCAAATCATCAAGATCCACTGCTAGCAGCTTCATTTTCAAGTGCAATCAGTGTAGCAGCACATTCCTCAGACAACCAATAATAAAGTCATTGATACCAGCCAAGACGTGCAAGTGCATGTATTTCTGCAGGTGGCAATCACATTCTCTACTGAAGAAATAGCAAATTATGGAAAAATGGAAACCAAATTTTCTATTTTGCTCACCTGGTGTGGTGGATCCTCAAAGCCTCAGGTTCGGGTGCGCAAACTGACCCCAGCGTTGATACAGCAAGCATGAAGGCACCTGGGAAGCGAACACTTGGCACATTCAGGAATCTGATGAGCTACAGGATGGATGAAGTGGAACCCAGCAGGGCTGGAAGCAAATTAAGCCCTTCACACCCAAGCCTGTCTTCACCTCAATGACCAGACCAAATTTTGCAATTTTGACCAGTGTCACTTTATGTGGTAATAATTCTGAAACGCTTTAACGGTACCCACTAAGTCTGAGACTGTTTTTTTTTCCGTGACATATTAGGAAGTTAGAAGGGTTAAAAGTTGACCAGAAATTTCTAATTTTTACAACAAAATTTACAAAAACTTTTTTTTTTTTTTGGTACCACATCACATTTGAAGTGACTTTGAGGGGTCTACATGACATAATATACCCAAAAGTGACACCATTCTAAAAACTGCACCCCTCAAAGTGCTCAAAACCACATTCAAGAAGTTTATTAACTCTTCAGGTGCTTCACAGGAATTATTGAAATGTGGAAGAAATTTTTTTTATTTTCACAAGGGTAACAGGAGAAAATGCACCATACAATTTGTTGTGCAATTTCTCCTGAGTACGCTGATACCCTATACGTGGTTGAAAACTACTTTTGAGGCACAGTGCAAAGCTCAGAAGGTAAGTTCAGATTTTGCGTGACTGGTTTGAGGGTGCCATGTAATATTGGCAGAGCCCCTGAGGTGCCAGAACAGCAGAACCCCCATAAGTGACCACATTTTACAAACAACACCTCTCAATGAATTCATCTAGGGGTGCAGTGATCATATTGACACCACAGGTGTGTCACAGAATTTTATACCATTGGGCAGTGAAGAAAAAATGACAATTTTTACCAACAAAATTTTGTTTTAGCCACAGATTTTACATTTTCACACTGGGAAATGGGTAAAAATGGCACCAAAATGTGTCCCACACTTTCTGCTTAATGTAGACATACCCCATATGTGGCTGTACCGTACTGCTTAGCCACACGGCGAGACTCGGGAGGGACAAAGCACTATTTGCCTCCTGGAGCGCAGATTTTCCTAGACTTGTTTGCAGATTCCATATACAGAGCCCCCAAGTGCTAGAAGAGCAGAATCCCCCCTCAAGTGACCCCATCTTGGAAATTATACCACTTTGGGAATTTATCTACAGGTGTAGTGACTATTTTGACTCCATGGGTGTTTCTAAGGCAACTTTATTTTTTGGGTCAGTACGATTACAGCGATACCACATTTATATTATTTTTTTTGTGTGTTGGCACGTTTACATAATAAAAACTTTTAAAGAAAAAATAATTATTTTTGCATCGCTTTATTCTGAGAGCTATAAGTTTTTTTTTATTTTTCCGCTGATGAAGCTGTATGGTGGTTTGTTTCTTGCGGGCCAAGATGACCTTTTCAGAAATATCATTTTTATTTACATTCGTCTATTTTATTGGGTTTTATTCCACTTTTCGTTAAGCGGTATGATGATAAAGCATTGGTTTTTACCGATTTTGTATTTAATTTTTATTTTTTATGGTGTTCACTGAAGGGGTTAACTAGTGGGAAAGTTTTACTCCTGAGAAAAAATACTGATAGTGGGGCCGTGGCCTAATTGGTGGACTGGAGCTCCTCCAGCAAAATCAGCCACCGCTTCACAAAATCATTGCTGCCATTTCCCTGCACAATAGGATCTAGGGCAATGCTGTCAAGGAGATAATGCCATAAATCATCATAAAGAATTGCAACCTCTTCTTTCTCAGAGGCGAAGAGATGTCCCAGAGGTCAGACTAGTGCCAGTTAGATGCTATTGATATGCCATCACTGTTTGAGATTGTTGTTTAATTACCTTCTATAAATTAATCATCTTTCATCTGGCTGCACAATGGAAGAGAGGTGGCACTATGACCCATATGCTGTAAAAAATAGAAGCGCATCTCTATCTCTGGAGGACATTTCGCCTTCATATATTAAAAGTTTGCCATCCATTCGAAAGGATGACTTGCAGCATGTGTGGTCACCCGCTGCTTTCACCTGATGGACAGGGTTTCAGCAGGCTTACCCAAGGAAGGCTGCCGTTTTCTCTTTGCAGCAAGTTCTTTATGTCTCATTTATACTGTTTGCTAAATATTTTCCATACACATTTATAGAAGAGTCAGTGGACAACATCTGAATCGGGTTTCATGCTACAAGATTTTCATTAAATAACAAAGTTTGTCATTAGTAAGCATTGAAAAACTGTAAAGTTATTTTTAAAAGCTCTCTGGATGGCTCCTGAAAGGTGATGCCTCTTGTCTTGACAGGTAGAAAAGCTTACATCTTTAACATGTATTGCTTACCAGTATTTGTGGCCCCCACATGACAGCGTCAAGCATTTTACAGAGTGCTATAAAGTAAATTTGTCACCAGATTGTACAATACCAACTGCATTCATATTAAATGGAACTATTAGTCCTGTTGAGGCTGGTGTAATAACTTTTAAAATGAATGTACTCCGCAGGCGAGATTTTAGTTGCAGCATGGGACGAGGGACAGTAAGCAGTTTAAGTTTAGACTTTCCAAAAGGAATTTACAACTATTCTGACATGGATTTATCAAACGAAGTATACCAGCTTCATCACATCTAAAAGATCCATTCAAAAGGCTTTGCAATTTGTATTGTGAAATCTGCTTACAAATGAACTTTTAAGGTGTTTTTCGGTGAAAATAAGTTACCGCCTATCCTCAGAATAGGTGATAACTTTATATATTAGTAGTGGTCTGACCACCGGGATCTCAACCATTTGCCAGACAGTGACATTTGTATCCCTTCTAGAATGGAGTGGCAGTGCACATTCTCGACCGTTGCTCCATTTATTCTCTATTGGACTGTTAAGCATATTGCTCAGCTTTTTCAGGCGGCCCCATAGAGAATGAATGAAGCTGTGGTTGAGCATGTGCACTGTCGCTCCATTCATTCTATGGGGGATCAAAGTGCACTGTTTTAGTGATCGTGGGGAGCCCAAGCGGTCGCCCTCCATGATCTACAAATTATCACCTATCCTTTGTCTTGGACTAGGTGATAACTTTTTTGTATCAACATAGCCACTAGCCTTTGTCAGATTCAAGGAATCTTGCTTGTAATGAGTGATTCCGGTATATATTAGGAAATAACTATACACATCATTGTATGTTCACACACAGCTGAATTCTGTGACTGAAAAAAGGTTTTATAAATTTAAAGATGCTTGTTTCTGCAACATGGGTTAGTGCAAGCCCCTTTCAGACAAATGGGACAATTGCAGAAATATATGCAATAAATCTGCTATGGATGAATATATCCTTAGGGTCATTTTTTTTTTTTGTTTAAATAACTTCATAAAATGATGTCAAATGGCCATTCCGGATCACAGCACTTAAATGCTGCCATTAGTGATTGACAGAGGTATTTAAGAGGTTAACAGCAGCGATTGTCTATAGTGCCATTTGTTGCTGTAAAATGGCAGATGCCAGCTATGTAATGTAGCCAGTAACTGCCCTGTGTCAAGCTGGCTCAGCTCCTGAGCAATCTCCAAACACCCTGACACGATCCATGACGTAATAGTTCACCATGGAGCGTTAAGTGGGATAGAGGGAAGCTAATTTCAGAAAATGACCTATTGTTTAAATCATGTTTTTGTGTTGCATGTATTTTTAAAACATTTTGGAATTACTATTTTACATATTAAAATCTGTATTAAACATAAAAAAATATAAATCTTGCAATCTTCACACTGACCACTGGGACTTTTTTTAGACTGTAACTCTTGGTTCAGGAAACAACATATATATATAGCCACAATGAACAGACTCTGATCCTATAATTAGTCTTTGTATAAGCATCTAATAAGTGTGGTCAAAAGTCATTGTGAATGGAGAAAGGAGCACGGTCAGATGTGACATCACCTATTGTTAATGGTGGATCCTGTGTTATCTACTGTATATAGAGGTGTTATCAGTCATTGTACAGGAGGGGGAGCAGGGTCAGCTCTGAGATCGCCTATTGTGAATGGTGGATCCTGTGTTGCCTTTTGTTATGATCAGCACTCCGCTGCCCCCAATCGTCAGGACAGTCACACAATTGACTGACGATTGATGGACGAGGCAACGACTACTTAGGCCGGTTATTGTGGGCTTCCCAGTGAACGTATAGCATATACACATCAGATCCCAACACACTTTTGTTTATATATGCACTTCGGTACGGTCAAGCTCTGCAATAACAACAGAAAAAAATAGCTGCCACAACTAATCGTTTATACAGGCTGGTTGGACAACCGTTTCTCGTAATGTGAGGCCTCACAAGACTTCAGGGGCGTGGTTTATAAAACAAGAGGAACAAAGCTGTTAGATTTTATAAATTTAATCCCAAAAATTAGGCTGTGTTTTATAAAAATATACAAAAGATATTACAAAGGGAGCAAGACAATACAGTATATACAATCACATAAAAATAAAAGGGATAAACAAACAAAGAAAATTTCTAGGCCTGATGTCCCAGGAATGACACAGATCTTTGAGGAGGGGAACCCTCCAATTAGAAAAAGAGTGCAGTCCTACAGCGAGCTCTATCTCCCAGCACTGAGCAGTGGTTGTAGTTCACATCCGGCTTTTAACAGGTACGTGCCACTCCCACATACCTTCTCTTGTGACTTCAGATGGTGGGCCAGTAAATGAGATGCGGCTCAGGTACCAAAAATTAGGCAATTTCCCCAACCATGAGGATGGATATCTGCCCCTCCCTGGAAGTCCCAGGCGGGAGATTTTAATGCCATATTTCCAATCATTATTTTAGCTTTCTATAGATATGAGACATGGCATACATAATGTTATCCATCTGGCCGATATTAATTCGGGGCGGATTGGCAGGCCACACTGCAATGCAAGTATATGCATTGGCCATGATGCCGAAAATATGTCTCCCGTAACTATAAGACTTATGCCTGTCCCAAAAACCCTAATATTCATATCTGGTATGCGGTGCTAAAATGTCTGACATCCTTGGCCAAATGTTGCTTTGAGGAAAAGCAGTGTCGATGCACTGCTATGTATAGCACAAGTGATCGAAAGATTGCAGCTTCAAGTCCCCAAAGGTAACCATTTAAATACAGTAAAAGTGAAAAAAAAGTTTTTAAAAATATGAAAGAAATAATAAAAAAAAAAACACAAGTTCAAATGACCCTGCTTTTTTCCCATTGAAAATGAAACAATTTAAAAAAAAAAATACACGTTTGGTATCGCCATGTTCAGAAATGTCCAATCTATCAAAATATAAGTATCCATTCCGTAAACGGCTTAACGAAAAAAAAAATCAATACTCCAGAATTACTTTTTTTTTTTTTTTCGGCCACTGCAACATTGCAATAAAATGCAATAAGAGGCAATTAAAACATTGTATGTACTTCAAAATGGTATCAATAAAAACGTCAGCTAAGGGTGCAAAAAAACAAGCTATCACACAGCCCTATATCCTGAAAAAAGAAAACATTCCGGGTCTCGGGAAAATGATGACACAAGCGAAATTTTTTTTTTCACCACTTAAAAATATATATAAATGTTTGGTACCATACTGACCTGGAGAATCATATTCACGTCAGTTTTACCATATAGTGAACATGGTAAATAAAAAAAACAAAACATTGTGGAATTGTGCTTTTTTTGCAATTTCAACGCATTTTCCGCTTTCCAGTGAATCACATGATAAAGTGAATGATGTCATTCTTAAGTACAATTCATCCCACATAAAACTAAGCAATCTTATTGCTGTGGGGATGGAAAAATAAAAAAGTTATGGCTCTTGGAAGAAGGAGAAGAAAAAAAAACAGAAAATCGCAAGGTCGTGAAGGGGATAAGGCTTGCTTTCATTTCTCTTCTTTGTTCAATGCAGTGCAAAGACTTACTATATTTTGCAGTTGATTAGATGGAAGATAAAAGTCTTAGGCCCTATCTACACTGCATTACTGGAGTAAGTTGCTCCTGAATCCCCCTATAAACAGAATTCAGACACTCATAAAGTGCAATGATACAAATGGATTGCAAATGATCTCTGTTTTCGTGCTTCTAACTGAAAGTGTCTGTGTTTTCAGACTGGCACAGAAACTTTTCAGACCTCGATTCTGTGCAAGTCAGCAAAGACTACACTTTCATTAAAAAAAAACAAAAAAACAAGTTCACTAGAACTCTGTGTCATTGCCGTCCGCGGTTCACCTGCCATTTTTAGGAGTATTCAGGCGTAAACCCCCAAATGCATCGTAAAAAAATGCAGTGTGAACAAGGCCTTACACATTATAAATGTGTAATAATGAAATTATATTCTTATCCTTCATTAATGTATTTGGGCCGATATTAACAGATGGCATATTTCTGTTTTGTGCATTGCCAGCATGATAGAAGATAAACACCCCTTAGTCTAATATATGCTGGGGTAATGTAACATCCTTTAGAGCAGTTCCCTAGGTAACGTCGTACATGTGCTGCTAAAGTATACAATAGGTGAAATGTATGCATGCAATAATTAGGATCTGAATGTCATCCAAGCTGGTGATTCAGGATGCCAACGAAGTAAAAATAACACAAGTGCAGCACTAATGGAATTAACAGCTTCAGAAACACAGAAGATGAGCAAATCTCTAACAATGAACACTTTTACTTTGCAGTATTTAGAATATTTATTCTATAAAATAAACATATACATAGCAAATGACTGACTATTGATGCAGTGATGACAGCTGAGACGGCTAGTCGCTGCCTTAGATGCTTTCCTCAAGTTACATTGATGCGGATGTGAATACGAAAATATATTTAGTTTAAAGAAGCACTCCTCCTCCCATCAAATTTATCCTTTTAATATATTGTAATCGTCATATTATATAGCACTGTGTACTTACAATTGCTAATTTTGCCTTTCTACCCAGTTAATTCTTCTGTTTTCCATTAGGTTTAAGACATCAGGTGATTAAAAACTGACTAGCTGAATCCTTCTAAGCTCTATGTAGAAACAGGAGGTCAATTTTCTCTGCACAAGTTATGAGACACTGCAAAAGTCTATGGGGAAGAGCGGAGCAGCTGTTTTCAGAAGTTGAACAGGGGAATGAGTCATGAAGGGACAAGAGACTTCCTGTTTCTACATAGAGCAGAGAAATGAGAATAACTAATTGGGTTGAAAAGCAAAATGAGCAATTGTAATTGCACAGTGCTATATAATATGATGACTGCAATATATTAACCCCTTTCTGACATCAGGCGTAATAATACGTCTCTGTGCTCTGGGCTTTAATGACCATGTACGTATTATTACATCTCAGCGATCGCGCTCGCACAGCGGCTGCTTATGGCTCTTCCTGTAAGGCCACGCTCACATATTCAGTATTTGGTCAGTATTTTACATCAGTATTTGTAAGCCAAAACCAGGAGTGGGTGATAAATACAGAAGTGGTGACGAGTTTCTATTATATTTTTCCTCTGAATGTTCCACTCCTGATTTTGGCTTACAAATACTGATGTGAAATATTACTGACCAAATACTGAATGTGTGAATGTGGCCTAAAACAGCAAATAGAAGCCTAAGAGGATGAGGGCGATGCAGCTGCCGTCTGGCTCCATAAAGTTTAAGTTCCCAAGATAAGATTTTGGTGAGTTTTTGATGCTATGTGTTATTGCTGCTCAAACACTGTCCACTGTGCTTTCTTTTACGCAGCATAAACTCACCTGCGGCGCTTTTTTGAAATTCACAACATGTCAGTTTTTCTTGCAAGTACATTGAGTCATTCCTTGTGTGTGGACTTTCCCTGTAGCTTACATTAGATGAGAGAAATCCACAGGTAGCAAACGCATTTACATTTCTGCTGCAGAAACGCACTAAAAACACATGTAATCTGTACATAACTGTATCAATAAAGTTTTGTCAAAACCACATACAAGGAAGTATTAAAAGCAAAGCAGCTTTAGGGTTCGCTCATTCCCATTACTAATCCAGTAAGTAAAGTATTTTTGTTGTGTGTGTATGTTTTTTTTTATTTTTATTTGAATAAAGACTCCCGTGACTGACGGATGCTAGGCGGAAAAAAAAACGCACACTCGCCAACTTTTCAGGCTGAGAATCTGAGCGATTTTATATATGCAGATGTGATGGAACCTTTATTCATAGCATGACATACCAAAAAGAGAAAAAGAAAAAAAACCCCGAAGCATCAAGAATATAAAAACGCATGTAAAACATGCACTTAATCTAATTTACCAAATAAACGCCAAAATGCTGCAGAAAATCTGCAACCATCAAAGTCACCAAATACTCAAACCGGGAACTTAGCCTAAGAGCGTGTAAAACGATATGTTGTAGGATTGAGGCACTAAATTGCATTTATAGAAGTTGGAAACAGCACGTATGGTCTACATGTAATAAACACAGCTGACTAAGCAGTGATTGTGATTATTACTATGATGTTTTAATACTAAGTAGCATTGTGCCAGTGGGAAGTTGCTTCATTATTAATTGACAGTGTGAGTTAGGCCTCATTCAGACTTTAGTTTTTTTCACGTACAAGAAAAACGGACCGAGTTTCACAATAGACTTTCATCAGAGTGACATCCGAGTTTGGCCAGACTTTCATCACTTTTCTCTGATAGGAGAAAACTTCTTTTTTTTTTTCCCCATCAGTGTGTGAAAAATGGATAGCACACGGATAGCATCCAAGTGCTGTCCTATTATTATTTGATCCAGCACACGGATTACTATCGGACATGTCTCTGAGATTTTGCACAGACCTTTCAGCCTCAGGAAAAAGAATCTGACATATGGACTGACGTCTGAATGAGGTCTTATACTAAACAATTAAGGACTTTTCTCAGCATCAAATTCTAACTTATTCACATTATAAAGTATACACAGTTTCACAGTTTTTTTTTAGGTTGAGAGTAGACATAAATCCATCAAGTTCAACCTATAACCTAACATGTTGATCCAGAGGAAGGCAAAAACCCCATGAGGCAGATGCTAATTCCTTCACACATGGCAATCAGACTAGTGATACCTAACCACTGACTCCGGAGATATTAATTAATTAACTTTTTACTGTTTTGTGTCTATTTGCAGTTGTGACATTCAATTCTTTGCGGTGAAATGGATATTACAGAACCTGATCATCAACAGGAAACTGCACAACTTACATCAAGTACTGAGAATCACTAAGTAAGCCGGTAACTTGTCATGTTCTCTTCATGGTTTGTGAAGAAATACATGTCTGATTGATAATCTTGCTCATTATTTTCCATAAACACCACAATCCTTTTGTAAGATCCATCTTGGACTCTTTTCACTCTTCTATAGATCACAAGTTTCATCTTCAAAGGACCCAGTGATTCGATCTAGTGAGTTTGTAACCGATCGTATTGATTTGGTTCTGTCAGGTTTCTGGGTTGTTTTGACCTTTCCTGGCAGAATTGTACACCAATTTAATCCTATTCTCCATGTAAGGGCAGAGACAGATTGCCGTATAATAGTGCGATGATCGGATCGCACTGCACGGACTGGCCGGCACCTTACCTGGCCTGAGTATGATGGCGTGATGTATTTCTATGCAGCTGTCAAGTTCAGGTCAGGAGAAGTGCTGGCCAGTACAAGGTTTACCATGCAATCCTCGCACGAGAAATACGGCAGTCTATCTCTGCCCTTAGAAAAATCTTCCCTGCTGATATTTTGTGAGAAATTACAGGATTAGTTTCAACATTGTGTATTATTGCGACATATCATTTTCTAATATTAAAGGAGTTTTCCACTATAACAATAGTGATAACCTAACCTTAGGCCAATCTTCTGATATCACCTCTGATGGCGGGATGTAAACTGTGTCCAGAGCTGGATCACCAGAGCTTCGCACACTGTATAGTGACCAGAAACTACTGCTCCGATTCCAATCACTTTAATAGGAGCTGAGCTGAGGACTCAAGGATGACTACTACACAATGTATGGAGCTGTGCTATTCCGCCTTTTAGATTCTACTGCCAGAGCTGATAACAGGTGATCGCGCAGGTACAAGGTATCATCAATATTGTAATAGTGAACAACCCCTTTAGGGCTTTTTCACACGTCAGTATCTCAGGTACGTGTGGTGATAGTTTTCACACGTACCGAAGACACTGACACAGGCTGACAAATGAATCGGTCTGTACACATCTCAGTGTGTTTTCACGGACCATGTGTCCGTGTGCTCCACACGGAGACATGTCCGTTTTTGAACGACAGCACGGATCACACAGACCCATTCAAGTCAATGAGTCAGTGTAAACCATGCCATCCATGTGACACGTACAGGCGCCTGGGAATCAGCACTATAGTTAGCGCTGTTCCCAAGCGCTGGTGCTGAACGCTGCCCTCATCATAGTCCCCTGCCGGCGCTGCGATCAGCACCAGCAGGAACAGTGATGATGGCAGTAGTGTCTGCTCCCGCAGTGTCCACCTGTAAAAATAAGACTAAAATGATAAAATCCTTATACTCACCTGTCCTAAGTGTCCCTTGCTGTAATCCACGCGACCGATCAGCAGAGGAGGCGGGGAGAATAAGACGCTACAGCGAGCGGGTACCGGAGCTGTGCTCAGTGAGTGACCGGACACCGCTCCTGAGCGCAGCTGAGGTACGGCGCCACTCACTGCAATGCTTCACTCTCCCCGGCCTCTCTGCTGATCGGTCGCATGGATTACGGCGGGGGACACTTAGGACAGGTGAGTATAAGGATTTTATTATTTTATTCTTTTTTTTTACACCGGGATACTGCGGGAACAGACACTACTACCTTCATCACTGTCCCTGCTGGTGCTGATCGCAGCGGCGGCTGGAACAATGATGAGGGCAGTGTTCAGCATCCGGCGCTTGGGAACAGCGCTAACTGTTCCCTAATTCCCAGGCGCCAGTCAGTGTGATCCTGATGCGGCACACGGTTGCCACATGTTTGACACACACGGATATCTCCATTACCGTTTTTCCGTTACCGAAGATATACGGACGTGTGAAACCGGCCTTAAGCTAGGTTTATTCTGGTGTCGGAGCATTTGCTTTAACTAGATCCTTGACCGATTCTGTAGTTTCTTTTACTTTTCTTGACTTTTCAAATAATCTGTGGTAGAAATGCAAGAAGGTCACTCTGCCAGAAATGTATCAGTGGATCCTTTTGTGGATTACCTCCACTGTCTTTCATGGTTTAACATGTGGAATCCACACGGAAAATGAGTGTTCTCCAGATTATAAAATTCACAGTGTGCATATTTTTTTCATCTGTATGTGAAATGTCAGGCAATTTGATAACGACTTGGGTGCGTACTCACAACTAAACCCTCCTACAATCCAGTGACCATACCCATGATTAAACATGGGGCCTGAACCTCAAGTTAGTGGGTTTTTCTATAGATTTTTTTTTTTTTGTAATTGGTTTAATTATAAGAGTGTGTTCACACTTTTAGTTTTTTTTCAGAGTTTTTTTTAGCACAAATTCTCCAAAAAGCACAAGGAGTTGAAAAAACAAACACACGTTTTGGAGAGTTTCCACTCTAAAGGCCCCTTCACACTTAGCGACGCTGCAACGATCCCGACAACGATACGACCTGTCAGGGATCGTTGCTGCGTCGCTATGTGGTCGCTGGTGAGCTGTCAAACAGGCAGGCTCACCAACGATCAGGGGAGCAGCGACATCGTGGAAAGAATCTTTCCACGATGTCCTGCTCCTGGTTACGAGCCTGCTGAAGCAGGAGCAGGCTGGTAACTATGGTAAACATCGGGTTACTAGGGGCACACGTGCTCCTAGTAACCCGTTGTTTATCATGGTTACCACTCTGCTACAGTGAGCGGGAGGTTACCGCTCACTTTAGCAGGCTCGTAACCATGATAAACAACGGCTTACTAGGTGCGCTTGTGCCCCTAGTAACCCGATGTTTATCATGGTTACCAGCCTGATCGCTGCTCCCGCTGGTCACACACAGCGATGTGTGCTGACCAGCGGGAGGGCAACGACCAAAAAATGGTCCAGGACACTTTGCAGCGATCAGCGACCTCACAGCAGGGGCCTGATCGTTGCAAAGTGTCACACATAGCGACATCGCTGGTGAGGTCGCTGTTGCGTCACCCAAACAGTGACACAGCAGCGATCTCGCTATGTGAGACGAGGGCTTAAGAACTCAGTGTAAACACTTCCTAATAGTTCGATGTCAGCTACTGAAAGTTATTTTGCTTCTTTTAATCTGAATGCAGGAGTGTACGCCCTACAGTGGAGAAACAAGTAGGATATATCCCTTTTGTTTGCTGTTGACAATTACTGCTCCTTGTTAATCAAGCAATGTGAACTGAGGTCTAAGATGGTACACATGCAAGAAATAAGAGCATGTTCACACTAGCAAAAAGATACAAAACCTACAAAAGACAAAAAATATATCACATACCCTACCATCATTATATATAAATGTAAAGCAAAGTTGCATATGAAATATAGGGTACTTAGTGAACTATTTTTGATCAAAAAAAGTATACAAGCCGTCCCACCAGCGACAAGGTGACCCTAATTGGGACTGTCCTACACTGTCTATATTAAAAACCTTACTGTGTATCAGAGTTGAAGTGATGCATATAAAAGGGTAGACAAATAGAACCGGGTCCCAAAATCAGACCACCTAAGCCCGTAGTAAGCTACATATATACTGACCAGCCCAACAAAGGGGATGCCACACCCCTAATTTGCACAGAATGCAAACAAGACAAAAAATCAAGCAATGTGAACTGAGGTCTAAGATGGTACACATGCAAGAAATAAGAGCATGTTCACACTAGCAAAAAGATACAAAACCTACAAAAGACAAAAAATATAATCTTTGTTAATGTAGCCTGGTACTCTGATTAATACATATATTTGTTTCTCAGCATGCAGGAGGCGTGAGGGACATCAATAACCACAATGGATACTGCTACTGTCAAAAAACATGATTCGCCACCTACAGTCAATGAACAGGTATTTCATACTACATTCATAATAAATAATATCAATTTCACACCTTTTAGGATCTATCATACGCCTTGGCTGCTATCAATGAGGTTATTAATGGTTGAAGAATAGTCTGCCAAGCTGAGTGCACATTGGTACGCAAATCCTCAAGATCGACGACGTTCCCTGATATACATGATGGGAGACAAGTCTGGAGATGCTGCAGGCCATAGGAGCATGTTTAGACCACACAGGCTGTTCACAGTAACAGGAACAACATGCAGCCTGTCATTGTTGTGTTGAAAAACAGCTCATGGGAGACTTTGGAGAAATAACTTTAGAGGTCATAACAGTGGGTCCACAACCAAATCAATATAACGCCAAGCTGTTTGTGTACCAGAAATGAAGACAAGAGGGGTCCAGGTACCATATATTAGGCCACATTATTGTCCCAGGAGTAGGACCAATGTGATGTTCCCTCATGAAGGCCTCTTTAAAGAAATGCTCAAGTGGTCTCCAGACCAATCTCTGGCTATCATTATGTCCAAGACAAAAGCGTGACTCATCGCTGAAGAGGATAGCCCTCCATTGGCGTTGTGCTCTGCACCATGGTAACCTTTGAAATTGTTACTTTCAATGGAACCCCTGTAGCCCAATGTCATGCAGCCGCCTTCTGGTGGTTTGTGTAGATGTCTTAGGCTTAGTATGTGACGTCCAATTTCACTTGAAGTACAGAATGGATCAATCGTGGAACAAACAGGTGGTACAGCCATTTCCTCAAAATGTCCCAGGAGCCATATTTTTTTTATAACACCTCAGACCAGATATTGCTTGTGCTACTGTAAGGAGTCTGAGTGACCTGAACGTACTATCGTGGCCTGCAGTGTCTCCAGACTTGTCTCCCATCGAGCACATCTGGACGTCATTGGTCGGCAATTGCAAAAGAAGCTGCCAGCAGCGGATCTTATTGCCCAACTGTATTCAGCGTGGCAGAACATTCCTCAGACAACCATTAATAACCTCATTGATAGCAGCCAAGGCATGTAAGTGCATGTATTTCTGCACGTGTCGCCCCTACTCAATACTGAATAAAATCGAGATGTTTTAAAAATTTTGTTCCCATTTTTTTTCATCATTTACATATCACTAACCTGTTAAGCAATCCTGTGAGTTCCATAATGCTACAACTTTTCCTTCTTGGTGATGCAATTGCAATGTTGAGCAGTGTATGTTGTTGTTATTTTTATAAAAATATCAGTCATATTTATAACTTAACCCCTTAATGACTGCCAATACACCTTTTAATGACGGTCGTCAAGGGACCTTATTCATCAGCGCCACTTTTTAACAGCGCTGAGGAATAACCGTGTAGCGCCACCCTGCGGCTGAATTTCCCCCAGTGTCAGCTGTACATGACAGCTGACACCCTGTAGTATCAGCCCCAGTCGGTTTTGAAGTCGGTCATTTTGGGGGATTTCTGCTGTTCTGGCACCGTCGAGGCTCCTCAAATGTCACTCACAAACTATTCTAGCAAAATCTGTGCTCCAAAAGCAAAATAACACTCCTTCTCAGCCCTGACGTGTGGCTTAACAGTAATTTCTGACAACATATGGGGCATCACTGTGTTCGGAAGAAATTGCACAATAAACTTTGGGGTCCAATTTCACCAAATAACCCTTGTGAACCTGCCAAATTTGCAGTAAATACAAAAATTACATTTTTACCACAAAAATGTTATATTTCCACGTCTCAATGTTATAAAATTCTGTGAGGCACCTATGGGTTAAAAATACTCACTACACCCATAGATGAATTTCTTAGGCAGTGGAGTTTCCAATACAGGGTCACCTGGGCGGTTTCTGCTGTTCTGGCACCTCAGGGGCTCAGCTAATGGAGCCCACAATCTATTCAAACGGAATCTGCGTTTTCCAAGGCAAGTAGCGCTCCTTCCCATCCGATTCCTGCCTGTGCTCAAACAGCAATGTGCAACCACATATGGGGTATCACTGTGTTCAGTAAAAATTGCATAACAAATTGTGGGGGTCAAATTTCTTCTATTACCCCTCATGTAAATTATAAATTTGGTGCTAAAACAGTATTTTAGTGGAAAAAAAAAATGTTTTTGTTCTCACATCTAGAAGTTGTGAATCACCTGTAGGTTAAAAATGCTCAGTACTCCCCTAGATGAATTCCTTGAGGGGTCTAGTTTTCAAAATGGGGTCACTTGTGGGGGGTTTCTGATGTTTTCGCATGTCAGGGGCTCTCCAAATGCGACATGGAATTCGCAATCTATTCCAGACAAATAGTACTCTTTCCTTTCCTTGCCCTGTCATGTGCCCAAACAGAAGTTTTCGACCACATATGGGGTATCATCGCGTTCGGGAGAAATTGCATAACAAATTATGCGATCCGTTTTCTCCTATTATCCATTGTGAAAATTTCAAATTTGGGGCTAAAACAAACAACATTTTCGTGAAAAGCTAAAATTTTCAATATGACAACCTAATGTTATCAAATTCTGTGTAGTACCTGTGGGTTCAAAATGCTCACTATACCTCTGGATACAATCCTTGAGGGGTCTAGTTTCCAAAATGTTGCGGGGGGGTTTCCACTATTTAGGCACATCAGGGGCTCTCCAAACGCGACATGGCGTCTGCTCTTGATTTCTAGCCATTTTTTCGTTCAAAAAGTCAAGCTGTGCTCCTTCACTTCCGAGCCCTTTCGTGCTCCCAAACAGTAGTTTTACCCCACGTATGGGGGTATTGGCGTACCCAGGAGAAATTTCACAACAAATTTTGGGGTCCATTTTCTCCTGTTACTCTTGTGAAAATTAAAAATTGAGGCTAAAGTAAAATTTTTGTGAAAAAAAAAGGAAAATGTTCATTTTTTTCCTTCCACATTGCTTTAGTTCCTGTGAAGCACCAGAAGGGTTAATAAACTTCTCGAATGTGGTTTTGAGGAGTTTGAGGGGTGCAGGTTTTAGAATGGTGTTACTTTTGGGTATTTTCTGTCATATAGGCCCCTCAAAGTCACTTCAAATGTAATGTGGTCCCTAAAAAAAATGGTTTTGTAAATTTTGTTGGAAAAATTAGAAATCGCTGGTCAACTTTTAACCTTTAGAACTTCCTAACAAAAAAAAAATGTTGGTTCCAAAATTGTGTTGATGTAAAGTAGACATGTGGGAAATGTTATTTATAAACTATTTTGTGTGACATATCTCTCTGATTTAAGGGCATGAAAATTCAAAGTTTGAAAATTGCAAAATTTTCAAAATTTTCTCCAAATTTCCAATTTTTTCACAAATAAACGCAAGTCATATTGAAGAAATTTTACCACTATCATGAAGTACAATATGTCACGAAAAAACATTCTCAGAATCAGGGGGATCCGTTGAAGCGTTCCAGAGTAATTACCTCATAAAGTGACAGTGGTCATAATTGTAAAAATTGGCCTAGTCATTAACGTGCAAACCACCCTCGGGGGTAAATGTATACATGACTGTCTCTCATTCTAGGAGCTCACAAATGAGGTCAGTGATATAATTTCAGTTCACAATTTTACAAATCCAAATCATCCAATATATAGAAAGTTACATTGGAACAATATTTTTAATGCACAATATGTTAGCTGTCAGGAAGGCTGCCTGCATGATGTATGAGAATTATCCCATTATTAATAGTTTGTTGCATTAGGTTATGTCTGTTTGGGAATTTATCCACATGCTTCTCTTTACGTTGCAGGTGATTGTGATGTCCGGTCATGAGACTATTCGGGTGTTAGAAGTAGGAGTGGATAACCCAACTCTACCTGAAGAGTCTGGAAAGGCCTTGGACCCTCCAGTAACTGAACCTGCAGATACTAATAATTTGACAAGGGAGACTGTGCTATGCCAAGCAGAGAATTCAAGTGCAGAGTCTGTAGGTATGGATCTAGGGAAATACGGTAAGGCTATGTGCCCATGATGCAGAAATGCTCCAGATTTTTTCCTGAGCCTTTCTGCATCTCCCTGGCAGAAAAAACGCATGCGGATTGTACATGCGTTTTTCCTGCCAGGGACAAGTGGATGTGAAGCGTTCTTCACATGCATTTCCGCATGCGGGTTGACAAGCGCTTTCCAAACGATTTTAGCATCACTTGGAAAGTGCTTGACAACTTGGTCACACTAAATCCATGCAAACAGCATGGATTTATATAGTGTGACCGTAAAAGAATGGTAAAAAATAAAAAAATCTATACTTACCTTCTGATGGCCCCTGGAGTCTTTATTCTATCCGTCCTGGCTTGCTGGCAGGTCGCTGTAAACTGAAGGACTTGCCGTCACATGACTAAATGACGTCAGCGCAGGTCCTTTAGTCCACCGCGATCTGCCGGCAAGCGATGACAAGCACACCGCGGGCTATGAGAAGGTAAATATAATATTTATTTTTTATTTTATTCTTTTTTTTACAGGTTCTATGGTACCTGGGTCCGGAGGAGAGTCTCCTCTTCTCCAGACCCGGGTACCATCCGCACAATGAAACGCACAGATTCCGCATCTACAGATGCAGTGATGCGTAATCCATGCGTTCCAATGCAAGTCAATGCCGGCGAAAACGCAGTGCTTCCTCAAAATAATTGGTAGTGCTGCGTTTTTTTCCGCAAAGATAATGGATAATGATAATGTGGATTATCATGTGGGTAACATGGCAGGCCTTCTACCAAACGGTTTTTAAGCGTTTCTGCAGCGTTTCTGCCGCTGCTTAAAATCTTAAAAAATGCATCGTGGGCACACAGCCTAAAAGTTTGTCAATCTAAGAACGTCACTTTTACAGTAGTATATTTTTTTTAAAATCAAATGTTTTTTATAAGATTTTCACAAAGGTAAAAATAATAAAAAAGAAAAAACAACAACAACCAGACAAACATTGGAAAAACACAGTTCTCCACCCCCCAACCTTAAGAAGCATTAACCGGTTCAGGACCGCCCACTGTACATAAAAGTCGGCGCTGCCTGGGCTCTGTGCAGCGCCGACGTTTAAAAACGGTGGGTGGTCCAGCCCTCAGGACCCCCAGGGTCCTGCAAGCGCTGCGGTTTCGGTGCAGAGTGATAGCTCTGACGGGACATCATCGGGACCTGATTGGATCAGGTCCCAATGATGTTAACCCTTTGCTATCTTCTAAATGCTGCGATCTATAGTGATCGCGGCATATAGAAGATAGTGAGAGGAGAGGGGGTCGTCCACTTACCTCTCCGACGGCCTCCTGATATCTTCCAGGACCTGCCGTTGTTATGGCAGCTGGAGGTCACATGACCGCCTCCAGATCCAGACCCGAAGAATAAAGTAATCTCATCACTTATACCGCACGAGGAACGGCGTAAAAAATAAATAAAACCAATTCTTCACCTGCTACTGATTTGTTTGTTATGTCTTCCAAAGATCGCAGTAAGGCTCTGCTCACATCTATCCTGTGCTCTGCGCTGAGCACTTACACCAGAATTTCCGTGTAAATCTCTGAAATGCGTGATTCAGACGGAACCCATGACGGAAGATTCCCTGTAATGAGTCAGATATAGGCCATTGTGGATGCCATCTGGCCTGTGATCTCACGGTGTCAGTTTTTTTAGGCGTGCATAAAAGTGCGGTTGGCCACAGTTTTGTGCACTTCTGAAAAAAAGGACACCGCTAAACAGAGGCCAGACGGAGTCCAGAGCAACACTGCTGCCTCATTACAGTGAATGGATCCCGCAGGGGTTTAATCTGAATTACATCACTTGGAAATTTAGAAGGAAACCCCGATGTAAGTGCTCAGCCTAGCGCGCCGGATAAATGTTACGTAAAATGTTCCCAATAAAAGCTTCAACTCAGTCCTCAAAAAAAGCTAGTCCTCACTCAGGTCCGTCATCTGTTAAAAATATTCCAAGTTACTGGTAACAGAAAGGCTCTGGAAAAGCGAAATGGCCCTTGCCCCCCAAAAGAAATTCTGAAAATTTTGTGCTCCCAAATCCAAATGCATATTCTACAATAATTTGTTCTCCAATTGTCAAATAGCGTTCCGTCCCTCCCAAATCTCGCCGTATGGCTGAGCGGTACAATACAGCCACATATGGGGTATTGCCACTTTTAGAAGAAATTGCGTGACACATTTCGGCACCATTTTTACCCATTGCCCTGTGTGAAAATGTAAAATCTGAGGGTAAAACATTTTTTTGTGGTAAAAATATAATTATGTTTTCTTCACTGCCCAATGGTATAAATTTAAAAATTAAAAAATACTCACTACTTCCCTAGATGAATTCCTTGAGAGGTATAGTTTACAAAATGGGGTCACTTGTGGGGGTTTCTGCTGTTTCGGTATGTCAGCGACAATTCAAATGTGACATGGTGTCTGCAACCTATCCCAGCCAACATAGCGCTCCTTTCTCTTCCGAACCCTGCCGTACACCAAAGCAGTTGTTTTCCCCCACATATGGGGTATCGGCGTACTCAGGAGAAATTGCACAACAAATTTCATGGTGCAATTTCTCCTGTTATCCTTATGATAATGCAAAATTAGGGAATGAAAAACATTTTTTGTGGGAAAAATGTGAAAATTTTACTTTTACGGCTCAATATTATAAACTTCTGTGAAGCACCTGGGGGTGCAAGGTGCTCACCACACATCTAGATAAGTTCCCTAAGGGGTCTAGTTTCCAAAATGGTGTCACTTGTGGGGGCTTCCACTGTTTAGGCACATCAGGAGCTCCCCAAATGCAACATGGCATCCGCTAATTATTCAAACAAATTTTACATTCAAAAAGTCTAATGGCGCTCCTTCCCTTCCGAACCCTGCAGTGCGCCCAAACAGTGGTTTTCCCTCACATATGGGGTATAAGCACGCTCATGAGAAATTGCACTACAAATCCATTTTTTCCTGTTACCCTTGTGAAAATAAAAAAATTGGGTCTGAAGTAACATTTTTGTGAAAAAAAGTTAAATGTTCATTTTTTTCTTCCACATTCCAAAAATTCCCGTGAAACACCTGAAGGGTTAATAAACTTCTTGAATGTGGTTTTGAGCACCTTGAGGGGTGCAGTTTTTAGAATGGTGTTACTTTTGGGTATTTTCTGTCATAAAGGCCCCTCAAAGTCACTTCAAATAAGATGTGGTCCCTAAAAAAATGTTTTTGTAAATTTTGTTGGAAAAATGAGAAATCGCTGGTCAACTTTTAACCCTTATAGCTTCCTAACAAAAAAAAAGTTTTGGTTCCAAAATTGTGCTGATTAAAGTAGACATGTGAGAAATGTTATTTATTACCTATTTTGTGTGACATATCTCTCTGATTTAAGGGCATGAAAATTCAAAGTTTGAAAATTGCAAAATTTTCGCCAAATTTCAGATTTTTTTCACAAATAAGCGCAAGTGATATCGAAGAAATTTTACCACTATCATGAAGTACAATATGTCACGAAAACACAATCTCAGAATCAGCGGGATCCGTTGAAGCGTTCCAGAGTAATTACCTCATAAAGTGACATTGGTCAGAATTGAAAAAATTGGCCCGGTCACGAAGGCAAAAACAGGCCCTGGTGCGAAGTGGTTAACATGAGTTATTTATTCATCTTGGCTCTGGAAAACCAGCATAATTAGATGAACAAATATTTGAACATAGTAACAATAGTCAATCCAATTACATATAACTTGTATAAGTACTAATAACATTTTTAATAATTTTCAAAGAAGTTTAATTTGAGCCATCATATAAACTTAACTCCAAGCAAGCCATTTACAGTAGCATATTACAGTTTTATAAATATATAGAAAACCACAAGTACAGACATAAGCACTCATCCGGTTTTGCAGAGCGTCACCATGTGAGACTGTGAGGAATGGCTACCGCACTGTTCGTGGGGTAAAAAAAAAAAAAAAAATAATAATAATAATAATAATAAAGGCCAGAGCACAGTGCTTACAATTGAGGGAGTAACCTCTTAGCCACACAACTATGTTTGCAATTTGCTGAATAGTAGGAGGTCCGGTACAGAGTGACAAACACGACACTACACATGGAGGGCAGGAAGATGGTGACATATCTCACACTACACATAGAGGGAGGTAGAGGGTGACAGACCCCGCACTACACATGGAGGACAGGTAGCGAGTGACAGACCCCGCACTACACATGGAGGGCAGGTAGGTAGTGAGAGATCCCACACTACACATGGAGGACAGAGAGTGACAGACCATGCATTATACATATGGGGGCAGGTAGAGAGAGACAGATGCAACACTACACATTTAAGGGCAGGTAGAGAGTGCAGTGCAGATCACACACTACTTGCCCTTCCATGTGTAGAGAGTGACAGACCCCACACTACTCATGGAAGGGCAGGTAGAGAGTGACAGACCCCGCATTACATATGGAGGACAGGTAGCGAGTGACAGACCCAACATTACACTTGGAGGGCAGGTAGATAGTGAGAGATCCCACACTACACATGGAGGACAGAGAGTGACAGACCCCGCATTACACATGGAGGACAGGTAGAGAGAGACACATACTCGCCCATCCATGTGTAGAAAGTGACAGACCCCCACACTACACATTGAGGACAGGTAGAAAGTAACAGACCAGGCACTACACATGGAGGGTGGGTAGAGTGACAGACCCCACGCTACACATGGAGGGCAGGTAGAGGGTGACATATCCCACACTACACATGGAGGGAGGTAGATGGTGACAGACCCTGCACTACACATGGAGGGATGCAATATTGGTACACTAGAAAAGTGCTTTTCCTGTGCCGAAGTGTGACATGGGGAAAACTTGTGGTGAGCAATCATTATCCATCTCAAAGTGTTCTGTAGGGTCAAATTTAGATTTTTTTTTTCTCTCAGACATTGCAGACTCATTATTATCTTCTCTTCTTCAGGTATATTGTGATTTGGTGTTCCCTCCAGGTCACGTTCAGACTCCTGATAATATCTCTGTATCATCAGCACTTGTTAGTGGAACAATATTGCAGGCAATTAAGTTTCCACTTTAATTTTAAAAGTACCTGACAGGAGATTCATGTTGCCCTAACCTCTGGCAGCATGAATCCGAGTCCAGCTGCCGGACAAGGGCTAAACCTTCCTGATGACTATTCTAAGAGGCTGGTCCCTGATTGTTTCTCCATTCCCCGCTCACCTAGACTGACAGGTCTCGCTACGTGTGTATATAGGGAGAGACCTGTCAGTGTTAGGGAGCTGGGAGGTGAGAAGTCCTTGGGGACTGGTCTTGGACTAGTCAGCCGAGACACCTAGTCCCCAGGCGGCTGTTCCGATCAACAGTTTTTTGTGTTATATTTCTACTTTTTCTAAGTATAAATCTGGCATCAGATTGTTAATATTTGTTTTCTTTGTTTTTTTTTTGTTGTTTCCCCCTTTGGATGTGAAGTGAAATCATCAGCCGGACTGGTCGCTCCTTCTCTACCAACGCTTTTCACTCATGCGGCAAACCATCCTCAGGCGACCCTTGCATCTTTTGCTTTACAGACTGCACCCCAGGTGAGGTACTGACATTTTCCCCTAGTTGGGACATATTTATTGTATATATACTAACAAGCTTTATAGCTGTATAACAGGCTTTATATTGGTAGGTCATTGAACATTATGTTAGGAAACATAGCATCTTTATATATTGATGTAGATGCACCAAGAGAGGGATTTTCTGTACATTATGATTAAATGGGTTTTCTAACAAGCTGCCATTTTTTGGGTAACCCACTGCACCCCTTTATGTTCCAAGATGCTTCTTACTGTTGTAGATCTATTTTGCCCTTGAGGCTATGTACCTACGATAGAGAAATGCTGCATATTTTTTCCGCTTCTCCCTGGCTGGAAAAATGCATGCGGTTTTTAAATGCGTTTTTCCCGCCAGATAGAAGCGTTTGTCAAGTGTTTTTGCATGCATTTCTGCATGTGGATTATCAAGTGCTTTTCGAAGCGATTTTAGCATCACTTGGAAAAGTGCTTAACAACTTGTTCACACTATATAAATCCATGCAACCGGCATGGATTTATAGTAGCGTGACCAAGTTAGTTAAAAAAAAAAATATATGAATGATAAAAAATAAAGATTATACTCGCCTTCCGATGTCCTCCCGGTGTTTTCTCTGCTGCGTCCGGTGTCTTGGGCGGCTCGCGGTGGTGTGAAGGACCTTCGGTGACGTCATTGAGTCATGTGACAGGTCACATGACTCAATGACGTCATGGTAGGTCCTTCACAACACCGCGACCCATACAGCAGACCAGATGGAGGGGAGAAAACACCGGGAGAACATTGGAAGGTAAGTATAATCTTTTCTTTTTTATTTTAAATTCTTTTTTTTTACAGTTTCTATGGTACCCAGGTCTGGATGACAGTCTCCTCTCCTCCAGACCTGGGTACCATCCGCACATTGAACCGTGTGATATCCGCTTGTGCAGATGCAGTGTTGCGGATGTCACGCGGTCCAATGCAAGTCAATGGCGGCGATTCCGCCTGCGTGTCCGCAAAATTAATGGACATGCTGCGTAATTTTCCTCACTGATAATCCGCAGCGGAAATTTCCGCAGCATGTGCATAGCACATGTGGATTATCATTGGGGACCATGGGGCACATATTACTAAGCGTTTTTTAAGTGTTTTCGCTGTGCTGATTGCAGTCAATATCTGAACCTAGCAGTTGTGCTTGAGGTAAAATATGATCAATGTTTCATGCTCATAAACTACACTTCCCATAAGGTGCGTTTCACACGTTCAGATATTTACGGTACTGGAAAATCCCATACCAGAGATGTCCGTGTGCACCTATGTGGCACACGTGTGACAACCGTGCCAGCATCAGGAGCACCTGGGAATCGGCGTACAGTTAGCGCTGTTCCCAAACGCCGGGTACTGAATTGCTAAAAAATAAGAATAAAATAAAAAAATCTTTATACTCACTTGTCCGAAGTGTCCCCTGCTGTAATCCACCTGACTGCTCACGCCGAGGAGACAGGGAGAATGACTCGCCGCAGCAAGCGGGGCCCCGGAGCTGCGCTGAGCTCAGTGAGTGACGGCACTGCTTGCTGCAGCGAGTCATTCTCCCCGGCGTGAGCAGTCTGGTGGATTACCGCTTGGGACGCTTCGGACAGGTGAGTAGAAGGATTTTTTTATTTTATTATTTTTGCAGTTGGACACTACGGGAGCAGACCACTACTCTCAACATTGTCTTCTGCTGGTGCTAATCGCAGTACTGATTCCCAGGCGCCAGTACGTGTAAAATGAATGTCATCCTTGTGTCATCAGTGTGGGACGTTTTGCGGCCTGAGCAGCGGGTTAAAAACAGACATGTCAGCGTGTTTTACCCACAGACACACGGTCCGTGAAGACACACTGACATGTGCATGTGTCGGTGTCTCCAGTACGTGTGGTAACTAACGTGTGAAAGAGGCCGAGGCACTTGTTGGCTTGCGCTGTGGATGGCGCATGCTCGCTCTGTGCAAGTGTCGAAACATGGGCCGCAAGTTTACAGCCACACTACACAGTGATAAGAGCACTGCCATAGGAAAATAGCAGTGTTCTGCAGCACATGCTCCTTGAGCCGCAAGGTGAAAACATCTGATCTGCATAATGCAAATTAGTAGTTTATTTTAGGTAAATAATAAGGGTCCAAGGTACTGCTTCAGCTACTTTATAATGTATGAGTAAACAGTACATTGTATAATTTCCTCACCATTTTCAAGTCTTCTATTAGGGGGAATACCTCAATTTTTTTGATGACTGTACGTGAGACTATCTAGATTGATTATGGAGTTTTTTTATCCAAAAGTTAAAATCATATACAGTGTTTAGAAAAAAATTTTTTTTTCAATAACAGAAAAAATAGGGTCATGGATGGGGAGAAACCATAAATAAATTAAAGACCCAATACTTGGCTGATACACCTCATTCAAGGTCATTGATTGGCTATAGTGGTGATATGGGTAGTGGGGCACAACATCGCTACAAGACTTTAAACAAGAACCAGTGCTGCAGCGATGGCCTGTCTGACTAATCTTGCAATTACTGCAGCTAATCAATAATTTGTGTGTTTTTCCTATAGAAGTGATCAAACCAGCACTGATCAAACTTTTTTGGCATATCCTGTGTACATGCCATGAACCTGTTATATTCAGAAACATTTACCAGCAGACCTAGTGGTAATCTTCACTTAAATAGCATTTAAGTCCTGTGTAGCCAACTTATTGGAATAGCTGCTACAGTGAGAAAAATATGTTTTATTCTTCATGCAGCCGTTCGCTTCCAGTCATCAGGCTGGAGCAGGGGGAGCAGTCATTACTCACTACAATGACAGTGTGGCTGTAATCACTCCCTAATACTGTGATTGACAGCCTGCTCTGCAGTGTGTTTATGCAGCATTTGTATGCACAGTCGGCTGTCAAAGTACTCAAAGGGATTGATTACAGCCACACTGTCATTGTAGTGAGCAGTGACTGCAACCTGCACCACCCAGATGACTGGGAGACCGTCACATCTACAGTGGTGGCCAAAAGTATTGGCACCCCTGCAATTCTGTCAGATAATACTCAGTTTCTTCCTGAAAATGATTGCAATCACAAATTCTTTGGTATTATTATCTTCATTTAATTTGTCTTCAATGAAAAAACACAAAAAGAATTGTCCTAAAGCCAAATTGGATATAATTCCACACCAAACCTAAAAAAGGGGGTGGACAAAAGTATTGGCACTGTTTGAAAAATCATGTGATGCTTCTCTAATTCGTGTAATTAACAGCACCTGTAACTTACCTGTGGCACCTAATAGGTGTTGGCAATAACTAAATCACACTTGCAGCCAGTTAACATGGATTAAAGTTGACTCAACCTCTGTCCTGTGTCCTTGTGTGTACCACATTGAGCATGGAGAAAAGAAAGAAGACCAAAGAACTGTCTGAGGACTTGAGAAACCAAATTGTGAGGAAGCATGAGCAATCTCAAGGCTACAAGTCCATCTCCAAAGACCTGAATGTTCCTTTGTCTTCCGTGCGCAGTGTCATCAAGAAGTTTAAAGCCCATGGCACTGTGGCTAACCTCCCTAGATGTGGACGGAAAAGAAAAATTGACAAGAGATTTCAACGCAAGATTGTGCGGATGGTGGATAAAGAACTTCGACTAACATCCAAACAAGTTCAAGCTGCCCTGCAGTCCGAGGGTACAACAGTGTCAACCCGTACTATCCGTCGGCATCTGAATGAAAAGGGACTGTATGGTAGGATACCCAGGAAGACCCCACTTCTTACTCCGAGACATAAAAAAGCCAGGCTGGAGTTTGCCAAAACTTACTTGAGAAAGCCTAAAACGTTTTGGAAAAATGTTCTCTGGTCAGATGAGCCAAAAGTAGAGCTTTTTGGGAAAAGCATCAACATAGAGTGTACAGGAAAAAAAAAAGAGGCATTCAAAGAAAAGAACACGGTCCCTACAGTCAAACATGGTGGAGGTTCCCTGATGTTTTGGGGTTGCTTAGCTGCCTCTGGCACTGGACTGCTTGACCATGTGCATGGCATTATGAAGTCTGAAGACTACCAACAAATTTTGCAGCATAATGTAGGGCCCAGTGTGAGAAAGCTGGGTCTTCCTTAGAGGTCATGGGTCTTCCAGCAGGACAATGACCCAAAACACACTTCCAAAAGCACTATAAAATGGTTTGAGAGAAAGCACTGGAGACTTCTAAGGTGGCCAGCAATGAGTCCAGACCTGAATCCCATAGAACACCTGTGGAGAGATCTCAAAATGGCAGTTTGGAGAAGGCACCCTTCAAATATCAGAGACCTGGAGCAGTTTGCCAAAGAAGAATGGTCTACAATTCCAGCAGAGCATTGTAAGAAACTCATTGATGGTTACCGGAAGCGGCTGTTCGCAGTTATTTTGGCTAAAGGTTGTGCAACCAAGTATTAGGCTGAGGGTGCCAATACTTTTGTCTGGCCCATTTTTGGAGTTTTGTGTGAAATGATCAATGATTTGATTTTTGCTTCATTCTCTTTTGTGTTTTTTCCTTGCAAGCAAATTAAATGAAGAGAATAAGACCAAAGAATTTGTGATTGCAATCATTTTCAGGAAGAAACTGAGTATTATCTGACAGAATTGCAGGGGTGCCAATACTTTTGGCCACCACTGTATGTCCTCCCTATAGCTGCTGCTCCAGTATATCTGCAGGTAAGAATTTCCAAGTTCCCCTTAGGGTATGTGCCCATAATGCGTCCGGGCCTGCGGGTTTGACCGTGTGGAAGAGCCTCTGGCGGCTTCCGCTCATTTTATGCAAATGAGCGGGGCCATTTATTTTTTTCACCTGCGGACTTTCCTCATAGAGATTAGGTCTGTGGGGAAAGTCAGCATGTGGACTTGCAAGAGAAATTGACGTGCTGCGGTCTGGAAAGACGTGCCACATGTCAGTTTCCGCGGGTGTGCCGCAGGTGACCACATACGCATAGTGGGCATGGGATTTCTAAAAATCCCATCCACTATGCTGTAACATCTGGATAAGCACGTAGTGTCAAACCCACAGCAAATCCGGACTGTGTGAGCATATCCTTACAGTAAAGGGAATACAGCAAACTCATGCGTGGGCCTCATTCAGACCTCCATAATTTATGTTAAAAAACAGACATAAGTGTTTTGGGTGAGAGTTCCATCAGTGTTTGGACAGTGTTCAGTTTTTACCATAAGTGTTTAATCAGTGATTTTCACAGATTAAAAAAAAGAATATTGTGAAACTTCTATCCATTACAGTGTTAATCACGGACAGCACACTGATGTGGTCCATGATTTTCAAGCCCATAAACTTGTATTTGTAGTTTTGATCCATAACTTGGATGAAAAGAGAATGTGTCTGTGATTTTTGTGGGCCACTCTATCCGCCAAAAAAAAAACGGACATGTGAACAGCGCCATAGACTATAATGGGTACATGTCCTATCCATTGATAAGTCTGCAGCTACTCTGTGTGACCGCAGACTTATGAATCCCTCCAGCACAGGCATTGTGGGCTGTGAGGATTCACCGGTTTCAGACCCGGGACCAGAGGGTATGTATGAGTTACACATACTCCCGGCCAGTGGGCACGGCCTAGCTTCCATACATTTCTATGGAGTGAGGCTGCACCCTCTAGTCCGCCACGCCCACTGAACGACCACGTCACTAGTCGGGGCATGACCTCGCTCAGTACAAATGTATGGAACAAGGCCATGCCCATTGGACAGGCTCTGGCCAGGAGTATGTATAACGCATACCTGAAACTGGCGAATCCCTACAGGGGATTCATAAGTCTGCAGGCGCGCAGAGTGACTGCAGACTTATCGATTTGGAACGGACAACCCCTTTAAGTCTGCTGTACATATACTTATATAGAGGTGATCACCACTCCGGACAGGGTGTTGTGTTTTTTTTTTTTAACAAAATCAGAAAATTCCGTTTACCTGTGTAACTTCATTGCAAAACAAGCCACATCGGTCTAAGCTCCTTTATCACTTATCAGTGGTAAGCATGTATGAACTGGATCCTTCAAACATATGAAAATGTGCATATACTCTTTACCCCCAGGGAAAAAAAACCTGAAAAGGTTGTAATGGTCAGTGGCAGGATTCTTTAGAAACGCTAAAACATTGGGCATACGTGGTAATGCATCCTTATGGTGATTCATTTAATTTTGGCTTTTGATTTCTTCTTAATATCTTCATATGAATAGGACAACAAAGATTTTAAAATCCATGATTTATATTTCTATGTGTATTCCTATTTTTGTTAAAATAAATACTTTTAAGCCACGAATTTTAATGACTTAAGTACAGTAGTTTTGTTTAGAATAAATGTCAGATTCAGCAAAGACTTCTTAATGAAATGTAAAATTAAACTCTTTTTGTTTTAAGGTCTTGACTCAGGAAAACTTAGCAACACTTTTCACAGGTGTGATGGCTCCCACCGGAACAGTCAGTCAACCTGTTCTTATCCCCATCACTATTCCTGGTCAAATGACCGGCCAGCAGGGTCTCGCTCTATGGAACTTCCCCACGGCAACTCTAGCCACTATTCCTGGATTAGCAGCTGCTCCACCTGCTGGTGGAATGTTCAAACTGCCTCTAGCAAACTTGCAAGGTAAGAAGACTCAGGGGCCTATTGCTTCTCATTAGATTTTCTATTTTGACTTTTTACTGCTTTTTAATTTTGTTGCACAAGATCTTTAAGTGTTATTGCTTGTTTTTGTTTTTTTAATATGTTTTACCCCATTTACACTTTCTACCAAGCATTGGATCCTGGGACCCTTATAGATCGGTAAAAAAAAATTGCTCAGGGTAGGACTCGTCCGATGTATACAATCGTGTGAGCGAGCCTTAAAGGGTTTTCCCAGCCTTCTGAAAAACTTTCTAATAATCTACATATATGTAAAAATCAATCAAGGTACTCAAATATCCCGCTGAGCCAATTGTTCCCTGGTCCAGCAAGGTTTTGTTTACCCTGCTGCCGAAATTACATGTCATCCAAACATGTGACTCCAGCTGTCAGTCACTAAGCTAAACACATTGCAGCCAGTCATTGGCAGCCTTGGTCATGTGTTGACCCCTTATCAGTACAGTGGTATAAAGAAAGATAAGTGCAGATACAGAAAATTATCTGCTGGGATGGGGGAGGGGAGGGAGCTTTAACTACAGAGCATTGTTTTTTTTTACCTATAACAGGCCTCTAGGGAGATAACCAGAATAAATGTCCTCACGCCCCTCGGTGAGTGGACTGGCAGTGCAGACGTGTGATCATCACTCCATTCACTGCTAGTTTTGGAGACTAGATCTGCTTCATTATATAGCCTGAAAAGCACAGTAATGCAGCCAATTTTTTTTACAGTTTTGCTTCTACACATCTCTATAGTGACTTTTATTTTTTTCACTAATTTGGCTGCATAGATCTTTTTCTACGCAAGACAAAGGTGGTGATATGCTAATTAGTGGGTGCCTGGTTTTCCCCAGACTAGTCATTCCACTAATCATGTTATTACACCCCATGATTTGCAAGAGCAGTGTCACCGCCAGCTCTGTGCAGATCTCTGCTTCCCTGACAGTATGCACTGAAGCCGATGTACACACCCCAGCTTCATTAGCAAACTGCGTGTGCCCATTGAGCCAGCGGTGATGTTGGGCACAGCCAGCGGTAAGCACTGCCACACTGAACATGTGCAGTGCGCTGATGAAGCCGGGATGTGTACACTTGGCTTACTGCTCATTACCAAAGAGGAAGCGGTAACACAGGACCCGCAACAGGCTGTGCCCTACATCACCGCTGGCTCCCTGGGCACTTGTAGTTTGCAGATGGGTCAGTATTCGGTCAGTATTTTTTCTCAGGAGTGGGAGCCAAAACCAGGGCCTTAGACCCCCGCTGCCGGGAGGTGAGGAAATTAACTTTATTCCTCCTGGCAGTGTTCTGGTTTCAGTCACTGGGGCTGTGGTGACATGGGTTCAGTCAATGCTCTGTGCATAGGGAGCAGCGGCTGTAACTGTGCCCCTAAAGCACTGAGTGACAGCAGGATCAGTATTAGGGCCAGCTGTCAGTCGGGCCGGGGGTGCGGTTACAGCTGCCACTCTATACACAGAGCAGTGAATGAACCCACAGTGGATCCACCCATGTGACTAAAACCGGAATGCTACCAGGTGGAATAAAGTTCAGCAGGGGTCTAAGTGCAGGCGCCGGGGAGTTTCAAACTGCTATTAACCTACAGATTAACCCCATATCTGCCGGTTTTCAACATTGTTTTCACTTGACAGGTTCACTTTTAAGAATGCAATAGTCTTTTTCTGTTACAGTAACAGGTTCCTTGCTATAAGAGATGCATTTTTGTTATTTATTTTATTTCTCATGTTTTTCCAGCAGCATCAGTCCTGAATACTGCCCTACAAACTCCCGTTCAGGCTGCCCCAGCCCTCCAGACTGTTTATCAGGCTCAGCCAGCAGTCCAGGCCCAAGCTGCTCTACAGGCCACTGTACAGCCACAGGCGGCACTGCAAGTCCCAACAGCTCTACAGGCCCAAGCAGCCATGGTGTCCAGCAACATAGCCAAAGCAGAACCTCAGACGCATCTTACTGTCCAGCCTGCAAGTTTTACTTTTAATCCAGCTATTGTAAGTATGTAAATTATGAATCTAAAAAATGAGACCTCCTCTTCCTACCCCCCAGCTTTCTAGATTTTAAAGATCCACATATTTCTACAGAATATCTGAAAATTAATAAAGAAAAATAATAATTTCAATCATTTTTAAGCAGGACATGAAAACTATTTATTAAAAATATATATATATATACACTTATGTTTATAAGTGCTTCTCACTAAATTAGAATATCACCAAAAAAGTTAATTTATTTCAGTTCTTCAATACAAAAAGTGAAACTCATATATTATATAGAGTCATTACAAACAGAGCGATCTATTTCAAGTGTTTATTTCTGTTAATGTTGATGATTATGGCTTACTGTGATGATCGAGCATGCTCGTTACTCGAGATTTACGAGCATGCTCGGGTGTTTTCGGAGTATCTTCGGTGTGCTCGGGTGTTATGTTTGAGTCACTCCTGTGTGCATGATTTGTGACTGTTTGACAGCTTTAATACATGTGAGGAATACCTAAGAAACAGGCACTGACAAAAGTATCACTGTGCTTGATTGGCCAGTAAACTCGCCTGACCTTACCCCATAGATAATATATGGGGTATTGTCAAGAGGAAGATGAGAGACACCAGACCCAACAATGCAGACGAGCTGAAGGCTGCTATCAAAGCAACCTGGGCTTCCATAACACCTCAGCAGTGCCACAGGCTGATCGCCTCCATGCAACGCCGCATTGATGCAGTAATTGATGCAAAAGGAGCCCCGACCAAGTACTGAGTGCATTTACTGAATGTACATTTCTGTAGGCCAACATTTCTGATTTTAATATCATTTTTCAAGCTGTTGTTATAAAGTATTCTAATTTACTGAGATAATGACTTTTGTGTTTACATTGACTGTAAGCCATAATCATCAACATTAACAGAAATAAACACTTGAAACAGATCACTCTGTTTGTAATGACTCTATATAATATATGAGTTTCACTTCTTGTATTGAAGAACTGAAATAAACTTTTTGATGATATTCTAATTTAGTGAGAAGCACATATATGTGTGTGTGTGTGTGTGTGTGTGTGTGTATATACACACACTGCTCAAAAAATAAAGGGAACACTCAAATAACACATCCTAGATCTGAATGAATGAAATATTCTCATTGAATACTTTGTTCTGTACAAAGTTGAATGTGCTGACAACAAAATCACACAAACATCATCAATGGAAATCAAATTTATTAACCAATGAAGGCCTGGATTTGGAGTCACCCCCAAAATTAAAGTGGAAAAACACACTACAGGCTGATCCAACTTTGATGTAATGTCCTTAAAACAAGTCAAAATGAGGCTCAGTATGGTGTGTGGCCTCCACGTGCCTGTATGACCTCCCCTACACCACCTGGGCATGCTCCTGATGAGGTTGCAGATGGTCTCCTGTGGGATCTCCTCCCAGACCTGGACTAAAGCATCTGCCAATTCCTGGACAGTCTGCGGTGCAATGTGACGTTGGTGGATGGAGCGAGACATGATGTCCCAGATGTACTCAATCAGATTCTGGTCTGGGGAACGGGTGGGCCTGTCCATAGCTTCAATGCCTTCATCTTGCAGGAACTGCTGACACACTCCAGCCACATGAGGTCTGGCATTGTCCTGCATTAGGAGGAACCCAGGGCCAACCGCACCAGCATATGGTCTCACAAGGGGTCTGAGGATCTCATCTCGGTACCTAATAGCAGTCAGGCTACCTCTGGCGAGCACATGGAGGGCTGTGCGGCCCTCCAAAGAAATGATACCCCACACCATTACTGACCCACTGCCAAACCGGTCATGCTGAAGGATGTTGCAGGCAGCAGATCGCTCTCCACGGCGTCTCCAGACTCTGTCACGTCTGTCACATGTGCTCAGTGTGAACCTGCTTTCATCTGTGAAGAGCACAGGGCACCAGTGGTGACTTTGCCAATCCTGTTGTTCTGTGGCAAATGCCAAGCGTCCTGCACGGTGTTGGGCTGTGAGCACAACCCCCATCTGTGGACGTCGGGCCCTCGTACCACCCTCATGGAGTCGGTTTCTAACCGTTTGTGCAGACACATGCACATTTGTAGCCTGCTGGAGGTCATTTTGCAGGGCTCTGGCAGTGCTCCTCCTGTTCCTCCTTGCACAAAGGCGGAGCTAGCGGTCTTGCTGCTGGGTTGTTGCCATCCTACGGCCCCCTCCACATCTCCTGGTGTACTGGCCTGTCTCCTGGTAGCGCCTCCAGCCTCTGGACACTACGCTGACAGACACCGCAAACCTTCTTGCCACAGCTCGCATTGATGTGCCATCCTGGATGAGCTGCACTACCTGATCAACTTCTGTGGGTTGTAGAGTCCGTCTCATGCTACCACGAGTGTGAAAGCACAACCAACATTCAAAAGTGACCAAAACATCAGCCAGAAAGCATTGGTACTGAGATGTGGTCTGTGGTCCCCATCTGCAGAACCACTCCTTTATTGAGTGTGTCTTGATAATTGCCAATAATTTCCATCTATTGTCTATTCCATTTGCACAACAGCATGTGAAATTGATTGGCAATCAGTGTTGCTTCCTAAGTGGACAGTTTGATTTACTTGAAGTTATATTCTGTTGTTTAAGTGTTCCCTTTATTTGGAAAGGTTAAAAAAAAACACTGGTCCACATAGTTCAATCAATTCTAATTCAATAGTGAAACAGTGAGAGGCAACATAAAGCATAGAGTCAATTTTCAACATTTTTAGGAACAAACCACTTCTTGACTCCAAGCATGGAAATCAGACCAACCTGCTTCAGTGTATCTCCAGGACTCGGTGCTTTTTGGAGAGGTTGTCTCATGACAAACATTTATGACTTATCTTATCTTGACTTATCTTAAGTATATGGCATAAATGTCTAATAGATGTGGGTCCCTCATGCAAGACCAGCACCTATCTCCAGAAAGGGGGTCCCCTGATTCCCTGTCTGAACTGGTGGCCTGGCCCCAGTTACGAGACGTCACCCCATTTTGCTGAGTAAAAAACGCAGTGTCTTACCGTTCCAGCAAAGTGGATGGGATTTGTACAAATCTCCTGCCCACTGCTCTTCTTAGTTATGATGCGTAAACTGACCTGCGGTGCCTGTTTCAAATCTGCAACATGTCAATTTCTCTTGCTGGTACGCTGAGTTTTATGTGCTGATTTTCCTCTTAGACTTACATTACATGCAGAAAATCTGCAGGTAAAAAACACACATGCGTTTTTTTGTGCATTTGCGCACCTAAGTATGTCAATAAAGTTTTGTCAATGAAAAAAACAAAGTATGACGCCCCATACAGAGACAAAAAACGCAGAAATGGTGAAAATTGCCTCTTCAGAGAAAAATAGGACTTGAACTCTATAGCGCCACCTATTGGAAGCAGCAATCCTACAAGTCACAACCCTTTAACGAGTCGGGCAATATGACTTAGGATAAAAGCCAAATCAGAATCTCCACGTCAAAAACACACCAAAAGCTCATTGTGGGAACGTAGCCTAACATGTCATCCACAGCGCTTCTATTGTAACATGCTGCACATTTTTCAACTGGAAAATCCAGACAAAATATATGATGCTTATAAATGTGGGAAGATATCTTTAATCTTTATTTTCCACTTTGTAGAAAAAAATAAATAAACCATCCAGGACTAACAAGCACACCCATTGGAATTTTTTTAAAAAACATTCTTTCTAAAAATGGGATACATTTTAACTCTGTGATGAAATTAAATCTTTGGTCGGAAATAACCCAAATTTGGTTGCCAGGAGGGCACCAAATTCAGGTGACCCCCTGGTCAAGCGTGAGTACGTAAGAAAAAAATCATATTAATCCATTTAGTTTGAAAGATCCTCCACTTGGAATGCACAGGCGTGAGGGATGCTCTTACTGTGATTGTTATGACATCCAATATCTTGCTGACTCCTTTGGTCAAAAAATGCTTAAATTGTAAATCTACTATGATGGATAATATCATCACAAGCTCATGTAATAAGATGTATGTGGGCAAAACTAAATGATCTTTATAGGCAAAAATATCAGAACATATGAGAGATTTTAGAAAAGTAGATGATGATAAACCTCTTGCCTCACACTTTATTCATAATCATGAAAAAAGCTGCTAGATTTTCGCTTTATGGCCATTTATCAATTACAAATAAGCCGCAAGGGTGGGGATATGGACTGAACCCTTGTTGCAAAAGGAATCCATGTGGACATAGACATAGAATACACTTGAACCACATGGATTAAATAATGAGATTTAATTTTTCTTTAAAACATTAAGTTTCTTCAGAAATATATAATTTTCTTTATTTTTCTTTAGGATTACTTTTCTATTACCGTATTTTTCGGACCATAAGACGCACTTTTTTCCTCCAAAATTTTGGAGGAGCGGGGCACAGGAGGCAGCAGCCGCATACTGCAGCCTACACTGTCCCCACTGCTAAAGAAAATGAATATTCACTGCTCCCCTTTCCCATGGGGGGCGTGGGGAGCACTGAATATTCATGCTCCTTAATAGCGGTATACAGTGTAGCCGCGCTGCGGCTGCTGCTGCTGCGGTTTATCTCCTGTGCCCGCTCATTAAAGGGGGTGAATATTCATGTCCTTTAATGAGCGGGCACAGGAGATAGCCGGCAGCAGCCGCAACGCGGCTCCGCTGTGTGCCGGCTATGAAGGAGAGAGAAGTCACTGCTCCCTGTGCACACAGACCCGGCGTGGGGAGCAGTGACTTCCGGCAGCTGATCTCTCCATGTGAGCCGCGCATGGCAGTGACGTCATGCGCGGCTCACATGGAGAGATCAGTGCAGGCAGACCGGACGCAGCGCTGGAGGAGAGAGAAGAAAGGTGAGTATGAGTGTTTTTTTTTTTTTAATGTGCAGCCTGATGGGGATTAGGGGTGCCATGCATACCAGGACAGGGATTAGGGGTGCCATACATACCAGGACAGGGATTATGGGTGCCATGCATACCAAGACAGATATTAGGGGTGCCATGCATACCAGGACAGGGATGAGGGGTGCCATGCATACCAGGACAGGGATGAGGGGTGCCATGCATACCAGGACAGGGATGATGGGTGCCATGCATACCAGGATAGGGATGATGGGTGCCATGCATACCAGGACAGGGATGAGGGGTGCCATGTATACCAGGACAGGGATGAGGGGTGCCATGCATACCAGGACAGGGATGAGGGGTGCCATGCATACCAGGACAGGGATGAGGGGTGCCATGCATACCAGGATGGAGGGATGCCAGGCATACCAGGATGGGGATGGGGACTACATATAAAAGAAAGGGGGCGGCATATATACCAGGATGGGGGATATTGTCAGAATTGGGGGACATTACCCCTATACCAGTGTCAGCAGAAGACCCCCTCCCCCTTAAAAGTGCATCATGACCACATTTTTTGCTTACATTTTTATTTTTTTATTTTCCTCCTCTAAAACCTAGGTGCGTCTTATGGTCCGGTGCGTCTTATAGTCCGAAAAATACGGTATTTTTTTTTGTGTGTCATTAGTTTATCTAGTGTGCAAATTTTAGGTTATTAGTCCCTTAAGTAATTGATATTTAAGACTAATCAGTCATTATTGCATATACATCTTGAGCGTCTGAATGGAGGAAAGCCCTTGGTGTGAGGCCACTATGCTGTGGTTTACATATGCCTGCTTCTGCTAATTAGATGTGCTGACCACCATTGTCAGAGCACCATTGAACAGTGTTTGCCTTTCCAGCATGGCTCTTGTCTAGAACTTTATAATGCCCAGCCTCCTCTTATCTTACATGAAATGATAGGCAAGCAATGGTATGATCTGTGAATTTACAGTTGGGCTGGAGTCCCATTAGTGTATTGCATCTGATGTGATATGCTAAGGACACTCGGCTCCTGCTCTGCTGCGAGCGGGAGCAGAGTGTCTGCTATGTGCTCCAACCTCTCGCATGAGAGAATCACAGCACAGCTGCGGAGGAGACGAAGAAAGTAATCTGTTAATGGCGTCAGCGGGAATCAGACTGCACTCGGGTAATATCCGAGTGCAGAGCGATGTTTCACACGCACCCGTAGACTTGTATCGGTGCGTGCGATCCGAATTGCGCATGCAATCGCAGCATGCTGCATTTTTTTCTCCATTCGATCGTAGCAGGAAAAAAAACGCTGCTGAGAACACAAGCATAGGACTAAATTGGTACAAATGCAATCTGATTTTTAATCGGATAACATTTGTCCGATTTAATCGTAAGTGGGAGCAAGCCCTAAGGGTGCTTTCACACTGCATTCTGGCACCCGTTCGTTGGTCCCATCGGGGCATACGTCCGTAATCTACCACCGCAAAACGGGATTCGGATGTATGAGCCAACGGGGCCATAGACTATAATTGTGCCGACAGAGTGAACATGTGCTCTGTCGTGCATAATTTTCGGACGAGTACGCCTACTGGAGACTGACACCCAGACGCAGTCTAGCATGTCTGAGTGTCCTCCTCCAGGAGGTGTATATACCTGTAAATGATGCACAACAGCACATGGTCGCTCTGTCAACACCATTATAGTTTATGGCCCAGTCAGCGCATATGTCCGAATACCGTTTTGTGGGGAGGTTCGGATGTAAACCCCTATGGGACCAATGAACGGGTGCCAGAACGCAGTGTGCAAAGCACCCTAAGGAGTTTACAAGTACAAGTTCATTTCTTGAATAGATGACTACACCTCCCAGCCTCCTCTGGGCCAAAGAAGGGTATGATCTGTGAATTCACAGCCAGGAATTTGATTATTTGCTTGTCAGGACCTCTGTTTAATGTTTAATTTCCCTGCATGGACTGTTTAGTAAACAGCAGAGATTCATCATCATTCCACTGATTGCATAGTGTGAACTATCGCCTTCTTATTGGCACCTTAGAAAACTGGAGTCTCCCATTGTTATTCATTCATGTTTTCAAGTGCCTCCATTGAATCTCCATGCGTGGCAATTAAAAGTGTGAACATTGCTCTATGGAAGACACCCTTTCCTCACTTCCAGGGCTGCTTAAACTCTTTGCATGCTGATTCAGATATTTACAGCAGTCACCCTATAATTGCATTTAAACCACTTTCCCCCCTCTGCCTGCACACAGCCTGCAGGATTAAATTTGTTTCTTAGTTGGTGACTATTTCAGCTCTTAGAGGGTTAAACACTAAAGTTGGCTAAATTTGTAAATCTTATATGCAGCTATTTACTACTTGCAAAATATTTTATATTTTTGCTGTTGTTCTCATTGGCCAGCTAATGTTTTTCGTGCTTAATTTTTTTGTATGCACATTATTTTTCTATAAGCACAATTTTTCCAGTAATGCATTTAATGTTTTGAGAGTTGAGGGGATTTTTTAAATAATAAAATGTATACTAATTTAATTTGTTTGGAAATTTTTGGTGTGCTTGTTAGTTCTGAACTGTTTGTTTCTTTTTTTTTTTTATACTAATTCGTAAACTAGAAAAGCACCTAAATAATTAACTATTGTAGATAAATTGGAACATTTACTTTTTCTTAGGTTTGGCCCATTATATATTTTCTTTAGTTTTTCCTTCCTTTATTTTCCACTTGTTTGTTAGCTACTTCCAGACTGCCCAAAGACTTAAACGTCTGGGCAGTTTGCATTATACTTTGCAGTGACATTCTACACAAGATTGTGATGCAATGGAAGCTTTATGCCGACTGTCAGACACAGCCAGACTCCCCAAAGCGTTGAGAAGGCATAGAGCGTTTATTACCTTCAGTGCCTTCCCGATTGCCTATACAGTATTAGGAAGCACTGATAGTGCTTCCTTCTCAGAACCTAGTGATCCTGTGATCTCTGGGTTTAGGGAGTGAGCAGGAGCTGCTGAGTCCTAGAAGAACAAGTCAGCTCTGCAGCTACGAGGCTGAATTTTCACTATACCTGGAGCTAATATACCAGCCCAAGTTACAGGGAAAAACAGATTAAAAAATATTTCAATTTTGAAAAGTTACCCCAAAGATTTTTTATGATCTTATGTGGGCACATTGTGTAAAATAGATAGATGAAAACCAGGCAAAATATGAATTGAAAAAAAAAACAAACCTCTGCTAATCCAAATCGCTCTTACCTGTCCCTGTCGAAAAAAAAAAAAAGTGACTGATCTATAAAAATAATTGCTATGGATAGGGGAACAAATTTTAAAATGCATTTCCTAAAGTCCTTTGTGGGCATAAAAAATTGTGAAAAACAGACACGTATTTCCATTATTTTCCCAATGATATTGCGCAATATCGGAGAGAGAGAGAAAAAAAGTATGAAAACATAAAAATTAGGCTTCACTAATCACAAAAGAAAGATGCAAAAGCATTTTGAATATATGTATAAGAAAATTATTTACTGCTCTTTAAACCTCATGAGCAAAAAACCCCTGGAAAATTTGGCCGCTCAGGATCAGAGGAAAGTGGCCAGGTCTTGAACTGGTTAAAGAATCACAAATCCATTTGTATCAGTGTATTGTCTCTTCTTATTTATTTTATTTGGTTGAATACTTTGCACCGCATAGAATCACCTGCAGAATCGTTAAGGGTTGGGACTAGATGACTTGGGCAGAGCATTACAAAACCTCAGACAGGCTCTTTGAGCACCAAGGATCAAACATATGATTAGGGAATGACATAAAAAGAACTATTGGAGCACAAATTTCTGAGAATGTAACACTGGCTGCCATAGAACAGTGTCAGAAGACACCGTGCGCAGCCGCAGAGCGCTCCTCTCCATGACCCTTGTCTCAACAAACTGCTTGGCTGTTTGTGCAAAACATTAAAGGAGTTGTCTGTTTATAAAAAAAAAAGAAAGATAATTCTTTAAAATACTAAAATAGCATTAAATTATAACATCTGACCTTTGCAGCCAAATAGTGGCTTCAGCGGTCAAGCTGAGGCCAGTGATTGGCTGCAGCGATCATTTGTTATAGATGAGACATCACTTCTGGGGGGGGGGGTGATATGGGGGAGCAGTGAAGTGACCATACTGAAGCACCAGTGGCTTTTTCATTAAAGTAATGATTATTTTAAATTGGATCTCTTACCAGGTTTTTGCTATGTAATCTGAAAGCAGCATTATGTAGAGACAGGGAACCTGAATTAATGATGTGTCACTTACTAGGCTGCTTGCTGTCATTTTGATAAAATCTCTGTTTCTCTGCTGCAGATCTAGCAACTCTCTGAATGCTGAACCCTGCCCACACCACTGATTGGCAGCTTTCTGTGTACACTGTGCATAGGCAGAAAGCTGGCCATCTGTTTGCGGCGGCGTTATATAGAGCAGTAGGACCACATGGCATGAGACAACTTGCCCTCTAGTGATAATCTCCTGTTGATAAAACACATCTATTTTATTGAACCTACAAATAGCAGTCCAGAAAATGACCCATCACTGGAATCGGGACTCTGCCCCTACATTATGCTTCTCTTAGAGGGAATCTGTCAGCAGGTTATTTCTAATTAGTCTAACTGTATGTTCACACTTGTTGTTTTTCAACCTTTATCCCGCATATTTTTTTGTACAGTACCAGTTAATGAAATTTCTAAAATCTCATTCACATGGTGCACGTTTTCTCCTTGCATTTTTTGAAATGTCAATTATTTCAGCATTTTTCAACAATTAAAATTAATGGAAAAATTCGTCAAAAAACACACGTATTGTACATCATATTTTTCCTTCCAAAACTGTTTTTTGGTGCAGATAAATCCGCAGCAGAAAAGTAGTGTGTGAACATACTCTAAAGTATTACCAAACTGTAGCCAATATATTTTTTATCAAATGGACAACACTTTTAACATGAGAAAAATCAGCCACTAAATTTAGATTTTCTACTTTATGCAGAATCTTTTTGATGTTTGTCCACATGGTATGATTATCTGGCAACTTGAAATTCTTTTTACAAGGACACAAAGCAGTCTTCCAATTTGTTTGAGAGTAGTTTTTTAGCACCGCATAAAAATTACTACAAATCGCACTGTGTAGAACTAAATGACCAAATCAATAACCCCCCAACCACATAGTTTTTCCCAGACTAAAGAAATGTTGATTAATTGTATTTTTTTAATTTTTTTCAAAATGATTGTTGTTTTTTTCTTTTCTTTTTCTAGATCAGTGCTGCATCAATAGGAGGGCAAACCCAGCTGCTGAACTCCCTGGCTGCTGCTCCGATTATTGCTAATGCTATTCCTGGAGTGCAGGGCATCACTAGCCAGATTATTACCAATGCTCAGGGCCAGGCAAGTACTGCTGTGACTTTACTTTTCCGATTCAGTTATTTGAATTTACATGTAAAACTTTAAGAAACATCTTGCTAAGACAGAGAATGGCATTTAATTACCGGATTTTTCTGACCATAAGACACAGCGACCTTCCTGATCATTGAGAGAACAGTTTTCTCCCCTCCTGACTGACACTGATCTATCTGATGCAGGAGAGGAAGCTGAACCTGCACATCACTACAGCTGTATGGGACCGGCACAGTCCTCACTACGCTGCAGGGCCTGAAGCAGCGGAGCACACCACTGAACACTGGTGCTGAAGGACCTTCCAGTATATTAGTTACTAGCTATTGAACTCGTTCTACGCCCTGGTGATGAACATTTTTATTGGTATATGGACCTCTATCCTGGTATATGCTCCCCAATCCTGCTCCCCCATCCTGGTATATGCTTCCCCCCCCATCCTGGTATATGCTCCCCACCCCCATCCTGGTATATGCTCCCCCATCCTGGTCCCCTATCCTGGTATATGCTTCCCCCCAACCCCCCTTCTGGTATATGCTCCCCCCCTCCATTTTGGTATATGCTTCCCCCTCCCATTCTAGTATATGCTCCTGCCACCCCCATCCTGGTATATGCTCCCCTCACCCATCCTGGTATATGCTCCCCCTTCATCCTGGTATATGCTCCTCCCCCATCCTGATATATGCTCCTCCCCCATCATTGGTCCCCTCCATATTGGTATATGCTCCATATTGGTATATGCTCCCCCCCTCCATTTTGGTATATGCTTCCCCCTCCCATCCTGGTATATGCCCCCCCCCCCTCATCCTGGTATATGCTCCCCCCCATCCTGGTATATGCTCCTCTATCCTGGTATATGCCCTCCTCCATCCTGGTATGTGCTCCCCCATCCTGATATATGCTCCCCTCCATCCTGGTCCCCTATCCTGGTATACATTCCCCCATCCTGGTCCCCTTTCCTGGTATATGCTCCCCAATCCTAGTCCCCCATCCTGATACATGCTCCCCCATCCTGGTACATGCTCCTCAGTCTTGGTCCCGCTGCCCATCCATCCATAAAATAAAAAAACACTCCTACTCACCTTTCCACCTAAAAATGGCACCTGAATCAGTGCGTGCGCATCCCACGCTATCCGGCGGCATTTTGTTGAAGACCCTGATCTCCGGAGTGGCCGGAGGAGGAGTGTGCTGCCGGAGTCGGCGCCTTCGCATAGCTTGATCTCCGGTACCATTTTGTTGAAGACAAATTTGCAGTGTCTTCAACAAAATGGCACCGGATAGTACAGTATGTGCACACGCTGATTCTGGCGCCATTTTATTTTTATTGTCTGCGTTATGCACAGGCGCGGACTCTGGTGCCACTCTCCTCCTCCGGCCTCTGTAGATCACGGTATGTCCCCACTGGCGCCGGAGATCGCAGGATGCGGTCAGCGCCTAAGCATTCCGCACCTGTCTGTGATGTGTCTTTCGGTCCGGCCACACTGCAGTGCGTTTGCGCAGTTTATAGAGGCTTCGGACAGATGGACACATCCCTGGTTATATTATAGATATGATCAGTCACATGGGAAATAAAATATGTAAATTGCCTCTTCAGAGAAAAAGAGGACTTGAACTCTATAGCGCCACCTATTGGAAGCAGCAATCCTACAAGTCACAATCAACCCTTTAACGAGTCGTGCAATATGACTTAGGATAAAAGCCAAATCAGAATCTCAATTTGCAGACACGGTGTTTGCTACCTGGTACTAAACTACTCATGATTAAGATCAGTGTGGGATGAGTGCAGCAGAGTTGTGTGTATATTCAAACCTACACATAATCTGCAAAGTATCATAGATCCCCTTGTGAAAAAAAAATTCAAATGGGACCAATACCAGTGATATCTAGATGTTCCAGAGAAAATAAATCGGGGCATACAAATAATGTGACATAAAATAGACAATAAGTTTAATCAATAATTACATGAAACTTAGCTGAAAAAAATGAACTGGAGTATAAGTTGGTATGCATGCAAAATAGGAGCATGTTCACACTGGCCATTAAACAGATAAATCCCAAGACCGAGACAAAATGAACATACACCCTGCTGTAAGTAAAATCAATAGTGCATATTAATAACGTAGGGTACTTAGTAAACACAGTTTTTGATCAAAAAAAGTGTAAAAGCCATCCCACCAACGTTAAGGTGTACCACAATCAGGGTGGTCCTAACCTCTAGTATTAAAAACTTACCATGTGTCAAAGTAATGTCAATGTGAATAAAGGCTGAGCAGGATCAGGTCCCAAATTGTATCCATGCTGTGTGCGCTGCAGTTATGTCTATATGTACTGTGCATGCAGCAGAATTGTGTGCCTCTATTCTGCCTGTTAACCTGTGTTATTATCTCCCTATAGAGCTCCCTAGAGTACATTATTGACCCCTAGTGATTTTGACCCTCTGGTTATTGATGCCTCTACTTATTTACACCACTAAAGAAATTTTAATTAATAGGAAATATATTTTTACTGTCTCCTGATGTCTAAAACATATAGTCCGAAAAATACTGTACATTTATCTCATCGCTTATGAGTTCACTTTAAATGCCTGTTTTGGAATTTTATAATGGGCTATTGCTGTGTGGTGTACTACTGCTCTCCTGCAAATAGTTTACAGTGCCAGAAAATGACATAAATTCAATCCAATATTACAAGTCCCTTACAAAATTATGTTTTCTGTCAAATATCTGTGATATTTCTGTCTTCCTTGCAGGTTATCGGCGCTCTCCCATGGCTGTTGAACTCGCCAGGTATCACTGCAGGTGCTGCCACTGCTGCCTTATCAGCACCGAATCTTGTGCAAGCTATAACCCCCCAGCTTCTATTAAACGCCCAAGGACAGATAATAGCCACTCTGGCTAGCCAAGCCGTCCAGCCAGCAGCGATACGGAAACCAGCCTCACAAGACCTACCAGCAAAGACTGAACATCAGGTAATATTATATGTGGAGATACAAGTACACAGGCTGCCAGTACCTGCAAAGCATGTGCTCATTTACATTATTTTACAACAAATAAGTCCCAATTCATCAAAACAATTCAGCCAGAATTTTTTGCGTAAATCATTTTGAAAAGTTGAAACATTTTTGCACAGCGCTGACTTGTGCAAATGTTGGCGTTTTCATGCCAGTTTCTCCCTGCTCTGCCAAAATGGACAGAGCTGCAGCGTGATGGGGCGCAGCAGTTGCGTGACTCCACAGCTGATCTAATTCATGACGAGCTGTGGCGTTCCTTGCATCAGAAATCTTACTCCAGTCTCTAACTGCAGTAAGATTTGGGGCGAGTCGCACGCCACTTGTCAGGTGCTCTGGATTCATTATGAGGTGTGCACCTCTTAACGAATCAGGAGCGTCTGACTCCACCATGCCACCTCATCAAGCTCTGCGTTGTTTATTATGGTCTTTTTGTAAAATATTATGTTGCGTTATTTTTCAATGACTCGTGGTGTACTGGTGACGATCTTCCCATCATTTTTACTGTGTTTGAAATATTGTAAGCTGAAAAAATATCAGATCCAGCTGAAATATTTCAATACCCATGTTCCTGGAAGTTCTACTTTTACATATATTCTCAAGTAGTCAAATAGGTAAGATCAATGAAGAAGTGAATTAGTTGACTAAACATGTGGTCATAAAGTAGATAAACTCAGGCAAAAGTCCCTTTCTACAGATCGGTTGAGTGTGTTCCTCCATCATGATCGTAATCTGGAATGTCAAGACCGTAATCTTAGCATATGTATTTTAACCCCTTAATGACTGGCCATTTTTAAAATATATTTTTTACTCTTTGCTTTTCAGCTGTCATAACTTTATTTTTTTCACTAACGTAGCTATATGAGGCTTTATTTTATACAGAATAAATTGTATTTTTTTTAGTGCTGCTTTGGGGTCTTTATAAAGTACCGAGCAATTTATATAAAAATTTTAATTGCAATGCAAATATGAACGAAAAAAAAAAATCTAACTGCTTTTTTAAATTATTTGCTGTTCATGTTTTCAAAATAAATGACAGTTAAATGAATTGCCCAGGTTATTATATTCACTTGGATACTTAATATGTGTATTTTATGTTTCATTAAAGGTCTCTGGGGAATATATTTTTCCATATATTATTAATTTTTCCCCTATTTTAACTGGGACAGCCCTAGGTGCCCCAGGTACAAGGGAAAGCAGTCCCCAGATGTGACACACACCACTGGCAGAGCTAGTCTGAGTCTGCAGCTCTACTTTGACGGCAGACACCCAGCAATCATGTCATTGCCAGATCCTACAGACACATCAGCGTTGTGGATGCTTCTGTACATTGCATAGCACTCATTGAGCGCTAGGTAGCCACCAAAATAGAAGACAGAAGCCGTCAATTACTGCTTCTGTCTTCTCCTCAGGATCCCTGTCTATGTCTGACAGCTGGGGATCAGACCTGCTCCCTCTCGACAGCAGGAACATTAACCACGTGCCATAAATATAAGGCTATGTGCCCACCATGCAGAAATGCTCAGGATTTTTTCCTGAGCGTTTCTGCATCTCCCTGGCAGAAAAAACGCAAACATATAGTGTGACCCGAGAGAGTGGTTAAAAATAAAAAAATAAATATATACTTAGCTTCCGATGGCCCGCGCTGGCTTGTTTCGCCCGGTCCCGGCTGCCGGCAACAGTGGATTGAAAGACTTGCCGACGTCAGCGTCGCGTGACCCGTCACATGACTCTGACATCAGAGCAGGTCCTTCAATCCACTGCAAAGTGCCGGGAAGCAAGTGTGGGCGCAGTGCGGGCCGCCAGAAGGTAAATATACATTTATTTTTTATTTTATTCTTTTTTTTTTACAGATTTTTTAATGGTACCTGGGTGTGGATGAGTCTCTCCTCTCATCTACACCCGGGTACCATCTGCACATTAGAACGCTTGGACTACATATACAGTGATGCGTAATCCATGCGGTCTAATGCAAGTCAATGGCGGCGAAGACGCAGCACTTCCGCAAAATAATTGGTAGTGCTGTGTTTTTTTCCGCAATGATAACATTGCTGCCCTTCTACCATGCGTTTTTAATGCGTTTCCGCAGCTGCAAAAACGCTGCAGAAACGCATTAAAAACGCATCATGGGCACACAGCCCAACAATCACTTGACTAGAAAACTCTCCCATAAAAGTTAGATAATCTCCAAATCCCAGTTTCATATGGGCCATGTGGCTTTATATTTCTGAATGATGTTAAAAATAGCTTAGATTATTACTATCGGTTATAGGTTTAGATCCTTCTCCTTAGCTATGATGTACATCATGGGTGGGGAACCTCAGGCACCGGGGCCGTTTACAGCCCTCTATGAACTTTTCTCCGCCCACCGGGCAGATTCCTGGGGACCGCAGTGCTTGGGCCGGCAGCTGTATTTTGATGGCTGACGGCCCATTGATTTCTTGCTCTGTGAGCACGCACATACAATGTTCACTACTGAACGCTGAGGCATGTGCAATGAAAGATTACACAAGTGCCCGCACCAGGATGTACTTTGAGGGTGGAGTTAGCGCACTATTTGTACGGCCCCTGAAGGATGGTATAAATATCCAAATGGCCCTTGGCAGAAAAAAGTTTCCCCACCCCTGATGTACAAGGTATGAGACAGGAAAAAAAGTATGCTCGGAGTGAAAGGTTATACCAAATTTATATCAGTTTGGAATAGCCTCATTTTACCTGAATTCTTTCAATTAAAAGACTTCACACATTAGGGGGGGGAAAAGGGCTCCACAGACTCTAACAGTTGTTTCAAGATAATATCTTTAACTCCTTCACAACATATGACGTATATTTATGTCATATGTCGTGTCATTGACTTTGATGCGGGCTCAGATGCTAAGCCCACATCTTTCCCCGCACATGACTCCTGATTTATTCAGCTGTAATGTGCATTTAACATAGCTAACCAGTTAAATCACGCTGTCAAACTCAGACAGCGGAATTTAACACGCTCTGGCCGTAAGCGCGTCATTCCAGCTGCCCATCGGGACCCCTGTCACATGATCGCAGGGCGCCGATGAGTTGTGATGACAGCCGAGGGTCTGCAGAAGACCCATGCCCCTGTCATTATTATACTCCTGTGAATGCCAGCTTGTCGCCGGCGTTCATAGGAGATTGTGATTTTTACTATACATAACCGTGCTTTAGTACTGCTATGTATAGCACAGGTGATCGGACAATTGCAGCTTCAAGTCTCGTAAGGGGACTATTAAATTCAGTAAAAAGTGAAGAAAACTTTTTTCAAAATATAGAAAAAAAAACCAACCAGTTCAAATCGCCCACCTTTTGCCCTATTGAAAATAAAACTAAAATAAAAATTTGGCAGATTGCAAAATTATGTATTTTTGGTCGCCGAAACATTGGAATAAAATGCAAGAAGAGGCAATCAAAACATGGTATCTTCCCCAAAATGGTATCAATAAAACGTCAGCTAAGGGCGCAATAATAAGTCATCACCCGGACCCAGATCCTGAAAAATGGAAAGGCTGCGGGTCTCAGAATATGGCGAAAAACGCGAAAACTTTTCTTCATACAAATTTTGGAATTTTTTTCTCACCACGTAAATAAAAAATAAACTATATACGTTTGGTGTCTCTGTACTTGTATTGACCTGGGGAATCGTATTACCAGGTCAGTTTTAGCATATGGTGAATATGGTAAATAATTTAAAAAAAAAAAAAAATTGTGGAATTGCACTTTTTTTTTAAAAATTCGTTTATTAAACAGCAATAATAATAATAAAAAAAGTACACGTTTTGTATATAACCAATATAACGTATACACACTCATCATAATAATTATTATAAGAAAACCGCAAGTTTGTATAATGAGTTATTTGTATAAACTTCAATTCCACAAGTCCATATTCTTTTGCGAGGCTTATGAAACAATTGAGGAGTAATTAAAAGACTCATTATTCAGATGTATATATGTTTGGTTAAACATAACTCAGAATAATACAATACATCCAACATAACTAACACATTCTTAAAGAACGAAAAAACTAAGACTACCCTGCTGCCAAGAGCGATTTCGACATTGTTAATAAAATTCTGATACTATCAAGTGTGAGTCAATGTATTCTTTACTACAGCTTTTATAATGGTACCGGACCATTATCAACGTGTTGATGTAGTAAGGTGAGACGAGTTCCACACATCCCAAATCTTAGTGAATTTCCCCAAGCAGCCTCTATTCTGATACATTGTCCACTCGTAAGGTATAATTGAGTTTACCAGCTCAATCCAAGCTCTGAGAGATGGATGTAAATTACCCATCCAGCGTAGGGCCAATATTTTCCTAGCTAAGAAAAGCGTCTCCCGCAGGAAAATATCTCTTCATCTAGCACACCAAATAAGCATACTAATGGATTAAGAGGAACAGGAGTAGATATAAGGGAGGTTAACAACGAGGTTACCTTGTTCCAAAAGGATAGGATAACTGGACATCTCCACACCATATGTATAAAATCTGCATCCATTGTTTGGCATCCTGAAGTTTGAGACCGTCCCATTCTGAATAACCGCAACGGGGTCAGGTATGATTGGGGTACTATATATAATTGGGTAATTTTGTTATTCGCTGATGGGGACACCTTGGTTGGAGATTCAAGAATCTCCTCCCAATCTTCATCTTGGATATCAGGAACTAGGAGTTTCCATTTTTCTCTTACTATCAATAAAGTAGAATCAGTACTCACGGACAACATGTACAGTGGTGGCCAAAAGTATTGGCACTCCTGCAATTCTGTCAGATAATACTCAGTTTCTTCCTGAAAATGATTGCAATCACAAATTCTTTGGTATTATTATCTTCATTTAATTTGCTTGCAAGGAAAAAACACAAAAGAGAATGAAGCAAAAATCAAATCATTGATCATTTCACACAAAACTCCAAAAATGGGCCAGACAAAAGTATTGGCACCCTCAGCCTAATACTTGGTTGCACAACCTTTAGGCAAAATAACTGCGAACAACCGCTTCCGGTAACCATCAATAAGTTTCTTACAATGCTCTGCTGGAATTGTAGACCATTCTTCTTTGGCAAACGGCTCCAGGTCCCTGATATTTGAAGGGTGCCTTCTCCAAACTGCCATTTTGAGATCTCTCCACAGGTGTTCTATGGGATTCAGGTCTGGACTCATTGCTGGCCACCTTAGAAGTCTCCAGTGCTTTCTCTCAAACCATTTTATAGTGCTTTTGGAAGTGTGTTTTGGGTCATTGTCCTGCTGGAAGACCCATGACCTCTGAGGGAGACCCAGCTTTCTCACACTGGGCCCTACATTATGCTGCAAAATTTGTTGGTAGTCTTCAAACTTCATAATGCCATGCACACGGTCAAGCAGTCCAGTGCCAGAGGCAGCTAAGCAACCCCAAAACATCAGGGAACCTCCGCCATGTTTGACTGTAGGGACCGTGTTCTTTTCTTTGAATGCCTCTTTTTTTTTCCTGTACACTCTATGTTGATGCTTTTTCCCAAAAAGCTCTACTTTTGTCTCATCTGACCAGAGAACATTTTTCCAAAACGTTTTAGGCTTTCTCAAGTAAGTTTTGGCAAACTCCAGCCTGGCTTTTTTATGTCTCGGGGTAAGAAGTGGGGTCTTCCTGGGTATCCTACCATACAGTCCCTTTTCATTCAGACGCCGACGGATAGTACGGGTTGACACTGTTGTACCCTCGGACTGCAGGGCAGCTTGAACTTGTTTGGATGTTAGTCGAGGTTCTTTATCCACCATCTGCACAATCTTGCGTTGAAATCTCTCGTCAATTTTTCTTTTCCGTCCACATCTAGGGAGGTTAGCCACAGTGCCATGGGCTTTAAACTTCTTGATGACACTGCGCACGGAAGACACAGGAACATTCAGGTCTTTGGAGATGGACTTGTAGCCTTGAGATTGCTCATGCTTCCTCACAATTTGGTTTCTCATGTCCTCAGACAGTTCTTTGGTCTTCTTTCTTTTTTCCATGCTCAATGTGGTACACACAAGGACACAGGACAGAGGTTGAGTTAACTTTAATCCATGTTAACTGGCTGCAAGTGTGATTTAGTTATTGCCAACACCTGTTAGGTGCCACAGGTAAGTTACAGGTGCTGTTAATTACACGAATTAGAGAAGAATCACATGATTTTTCAAACAGTGCCAATACTTTTGTCCACCCCTTTTTTAGGTTTGGTGTGGAATTATATCCAATTTGGCTTTAGGACAATTCTTTTTGTATTTTTTCATTGAAGACAAATTAAATGAAGATAATAATACCAAAGAATTTGTGATTGCAATCATTTTCAGGAAGAAACTGAGTATTATCTGACAGAATTGCAGGGGTGCCAATACTTTTGGCCACCACTGTATGTATACAAAGTGGAAATAAGACCTTGGGGACCTTGTGATTTGAGGATCCCTATTAAAGGGAAAGACGATATTGTTTGAGTTGTATTTATGTTACGTACAGTAAGTGTGATTGAATTGCTGATATGAGCTATAGGTAGCGAAAAAATTGGGGCCTAGGGATTCTGTATTTAGTTTGTACTTGTTCAGAGGACATTAGGACACAGTGATCATATAAATCTTTAACCAAGGAAACAGTATGTGAGATCCAGAATTGAGTGGACGGGTGGTTTAGTAAGTATTCTTCCATAATGGCATTTCAGCTATGATGCCATCAAAGCGAATCACTTTTTTAATTTGCCTCCAGACTGATCGTGCCAATCGGAGTAAGGGTAATAATCTAGGGGTATTAGGTTCATCTGTTTCTAAAAAACCCAACAGGCAATCGACTTTTGCAGCATGGGCCAAATGGCTCTCCGAATTAGGTAGGTAATTATTGGGCATCCACTTACTCAAAGCTTTGATTTGCCCAGCAAATAATACAAAAAGAAATCCGGCAGTGCCGCTCCTCCCATTTGTTTAGATCTATGTAAGGTAGACAATTTAAGTTTGAGTCTAGTCTTCCCCCATATAAAGGACGAGATTAATGAATTTAGGTTTGAGACGAAAGATTTAGGAATCAATACTGCACTATGCTGGAGGGAATAACTGAGCTTTGGAAGTAGAATCATTTTAATCAGGTTTATCCGTCCTGAAACAGATAACGGTAATTTACTCCAAATGGCAAATTTAAGCTTGGCGAGTTCTAACAACGGGAGAATATTAAATTGTAAATTGAGTCTGCTGTGTTTTGGTATATTTATTCCTAGATATTTAAAATTACATACAATAGGCAGTGGGGATAACGTTTCAAGGTGATCTATTGGATCCTGGGAAAGAGGCATTAAACCGGATTTATCCCAGTTTATGTATAATCCCGAATATTTACTAAATTTGTCTATAGTGGTAATCACATGTAGTAATGTTTCTTCTACTTTATCTATAAATATCACCATGTCATCAGAATATAAGCCAATAGTGTCCAAACGGTCTGCTATAGTTATACCCATAATGGCTGGAGTGGATCTTATACGTATCACTAGTGCTTCGATTGCAAGAGCAAAGAGGGCAGGGGAGAGGGGACAGAGGACATCCTTGACATATAGAATTGTTTATAATTATTCGGGCTTTTGGTTTCATACATATTGCGCTAATCCACTTCCGAAATTTAGGACCGAATTCATATTTTTGTAAACATGCAGATAAAAAGGACCACTCAATGGAATCGAAGGCCTTAGCTGCATCCAGCGAGGCCAGGGCCCATTTATTATCTGGTACCAGAGAACTGTACTGAACTACTGATTGAACTCTCCTGATGTTAATAGATGTAATCTTCCCGGGCATAAAACCGGTCTGGTCTGGGTGTATTTCAAGTATCACCGAGTCTAGTCTAGTGGCCAGGATTTTAGTGAAAATTTTGTAATCCACATTTACCAACGATATGGGCGGTATGACCCACATTCGAGAGGATCTTTCCCTTCTTTCTTAAGTATTATTATATTTGCTTCATAAAAGGAGTCTGGTAAAGAACCTTCCTCCTAGGTCCTCTGATACTCCTTCTAAAAGTGTGGTGCCAAAATATCCCGATATTTCCTACACATTTCTATAGGAAATCCATCTGGCCCAGGTGCCTTCCCTGAAGCCATATCCACTATAGCTCTATTTATCTCCTCTATAGTAAAATCAGCGTCCAGAAAGGCTTGTTGAGTGGGGGCTTAACGTAGGAAACTTTATGTCTGATAGATATTCCAGACATTCTAAGGTGTTGAAACCACCTTTGGAGCTATATAGTGTTTTATAGTAATCATGAAAACATTAGAGTATGTCATCTGTTGAGGTTACTATCAAGTTATCTGGTTTTCAAATTTGAAGTATGGTATTAGATGTGTTATCCTGGCGTACTATAAATGGCAGTAGTTTACTGGACTGGTTCCCTGATTCAAAATATGACTGGCGAGTAAAGAATAATTTATGCTTAGATTTGGTGTCCATATATTGGGTATATAACCTGTAGGAGTTCAACCACTCAATTCTATTTTCATTTGTTTGATTAGTTATATAAGTTGTTTCTGAATCCCTCAGTCGTTTTTCGATTTCATCATCCTCCTTTGATGTCACCCGTTTAATATAAGATATTGTAGAAGATAAATATCCTCTTAAATACGCTTTAAGGGCATCCCAGAACAAGTTAATATTTCGGGGTTCAGGGTGAGATGAAATGAAACAATCCAATTGATCTAGAGTTCTATCGTTGGAGCCTATCAATTTCAGCCAGAATGGGTTTAGCTTCCAAAATAAATTCTGATTTGTTTGGCCAAACCTGAGTTTAAGTATTACCGGACTATGATCTGAAATACCCCTGTTCTCATGTTCCACATCCCCCTCCCACATTGCCAAGTTACTGGATCCAAATATATAGTCTATACAGGATAAATTGCGTCTAGTGGACGAGTGGCAAGTATATTCTCTCACATCAGGATGACGTACCCTCCACAGATCCAACCAGCCATTGCCTTCCATGAACATTGATAACTGGGATGGAGAGGAGGTCACCCCGGAGGCTCCGTCATCCAATCTGAGTCTATCAAGACCATTGTCCATGACCAGGTTAAAATCTCTCATGCACATAACATGTGCATCCGGATAATTTTGGGCAAAGCTTAGCGCCTTCTTAAGAACTGTCATATTAGCTGGGGGGCGGGTTATAGATACACATTATGACGTAATCTTTCAGATTTACCGATGCATGCACAAAAATAAAGCATCCCTCAGGGTCTCTCCGAGCCTCTTTGACCTCCAATCTAACGTCTTTGTTTATTAACAAGGACACCCCTCTAGAGTAACTGGTGTGAAATGCATGTATGGACCATTGCACCCATGGTTTCTGCACATAGCGAGCCGAATCTCTGGTCAGGTGTGTTTCAACCAAAGCTACAATGTGAGGATGATGATGGTTAATCTGGGAAAAAAAAACTTAATTCTCTTTCGAGGAGATTTGATACCCCTCACATTCCAGGTCGTACATATAATTTCAGATCCCATGTTCCGCTATCCAAATATGATGTACATTGTCACACAGGTTAAATTTTGCAGGCAACTTAATTGGTGTCTTGACAGCAGTATCTATATAAACATTAGCTATCAAAACTAAAACAAAAAAGAACAAGATAAAGTTCAAGAAGGAGCACAATCTCATGCTCCTGTCGTATTCCAAAAAGAGGGTACCTTCACTGAACACCGTGTTCGGTATTGTTGTTATATTGGACACTGGTGGAAAGAGCTCCTATCATTGCAAATATTGAGAGAGTTCCATTTCCTATGCACACATATAGGGACGGCGGCAAACAAATCAGGGCTACTTTCCATTTGTGTGGGACCACAGCCATTGAACGGCCTCCGCTGGGGTTGTAAAAAATATGGAGGAACCCTCATAAACAATTCGGAGTCGAGCTGGGTATTTCATTGAATACAGAATATTCCTTTCTCTGAGTTGTTTCTTGACCTCCATGAATTGAGCCCGTTGTTTCTGAATCTCCATAGAGAAAGCCGGGAATATTGATATTGTGGCATTGTTGAATTTAATGGGACTTTTTTGCCGTGCCATACGGAGAATAGTGTCCCTGTCCCTGCAATTTAGGAGGCGTGCCAGAAAAGGTCGCGGTGGAGTGCCTGGGGGGAGAGGTCTGTGGGGACCCTATGAGCCCTTTCCACAGCAAATGTTGGAGAGCACTCATGCCCTAAAGTGCCCTTGAGCAAGCTTTCCAAGAATTGCTCAGGTCGCTGACCTTCCGAGCGTTCTGGTAATCCAATGATTCGGATATTATTCCGGCGCATTCTATTCTCCAAGTCATCCGCCTTCTGCCTCCAGGCATTTATGGAACCAGCCACCTTCGTCAATTTAGTCTCCATAGGTGCAAGGTTATCCTCCAGGTGAGACACTATTGATTCGACTTCTGTGATGCGCCCCCCCCCATGGCTTGCATATCCTGTCGGAGACGTCCCACTTCAGAATGCACCTCCTCTATTTTCCCAGTCAGGGATGTCCTAGTTAAAGATATGGCTTGCATTAATTGTTCAGATGCCTGCCTTACAGTTAAATCTTCTTGATCTCCACTGTCTTCACTGTCAGAAGCGCTATTTTTACATTGGTCTGCAGCTTTAACATTTAATGGGTTATTTCTAAGAGATCGTGAGTTGTCTGTTCTTGCAAACTCTTTTAGCTTTTCAGCCACCCCCGAACTCTTTGAGCGGCTCATAGTTAACGTTTATGAGAAACAGCAAGATGGTAAGGTATATTCTCTTCTTCCCTTGCTCCCAACTGAAGTAGTACTTTTATGAGATGTAAGTACAGTTTTCCTGGTTTACTAATAATGTGAAGCAGTACATACAGTCTTAAGCAGAGTAATAGAGCAACTTGAAAAAAACTGGCATGGATTTCAGCAATGTAGAGAGTCAATATGGTCTGGTTAGTGAGCTCTATGACTAGCCCAGTCTGCTGTGCAGGTCTTTTTGCAGATATGATATGTTTCTCTGTCAGCAGGCTGCCTCATCTATGGCTCCAGCCTCAGGGGACTGGGGAGGTGAAAGTGAAAGTACAGAGATAGACTCCAGCAAATTGTTATACCAACTATGACCCCAGCTTCTGAGCGGTGAATGCAAAGTGTAAGAGCCCTGTAGCAGACCTCAGCGTGCGGTCTGGTGTACTGCGCTGTCAGCAGACTGCCGTAGCAACCGCGGCCCCAGTTCCGAGCAACGGAGGTGATAGTGAAAGCACTAGTAAAAGTACAATGGCAGGCGCTAGCGCGCGGTCTATGTCATTAATGAGGGAGCGCGGGGCTCATTTTTCAGAGCTCACACCGCGTTTTCCTCCCTGTATACCTCTGTGAGTCTGGTGCGCCGTCCAGCTAGCCACTCCTGAGGTGGATTCTTCCTTGCTGTGACTCCAACACGGAGCAGCAAATGGCCGCCGTCCTCTGCTGGCTTTGTCTCCCGCTTGGGTTCTCCTGGATCTGATCCGACCGGAACCGCACCTCCTCAGGAGCCGGAGGTCCCCAGGAGTCCACAGTATCACCGGGGTGAGTCCTTTTTGGATAATATAAATGCAGGAATTGGGTCAGGATTATGGGAGCTCTTCCTAGACACGTCCTCTCAGCTCCACTACATCGTCACGCCCCCCGTGGAATTTCAGTTTGTTTGCAATTTCACCGCACTTGGAATTTTTTTCCCCGTTTTCCAGTACACTATATGATAAAAATTAATGGTGTCCTTCAAAATTACAATTCGTCCCGCAACAAAAAAAAACCCTCATACAGCTGTATTGACCGAAATATCAAAAAGTTATGGCTCTTGGAAGAAGAGGAGGAAAAAAACAAAACATTGAAAATCTATCCCACAAGCTTTTCTATAAATTCCTGCAATTAAGGCTATGTGCCCACGATGCAGAAATGCTCAGAATTTTTTCCTGAGCATTTCTGCATCTCTCTGGCAGAAAAAACGCATGCGGATTGTACATGCGTTTTTCCTGCCATGGACATGCGGAAGTGAAGCGTTCTTCACATGCATTTCTGCATGCGGGTTGTCAAGCACTTTCCAAGCGACAACTTGGTCACACTATATAAATCCATGCAACCGGCATGGATTTATATAGTGTGACCATAAAAGAATGGTAAAAAAATAAATATTATACTTACCTTCTGATGGCCCCCGGCGTCCTTATCCGATCCGTCTTGGCTTGCCGGCAGCTCGCTTTGGACTAAAAGGACCTGCCATGACGTCATTTAGGCTTTGTGCCCACGATGCGTTTTTTAAGCGTTTCCGCAGCGGCAAAAACGCTGCAGAAACGCTTAAAAAACGCATGGTAGAAGGCCTGCCATGTCCCCCAATGATAATCCGCATGTGCTGTGCACATGCTGCGGAAATTTCCGCTGCGGATTATCATTGCGGAAAAAAATGCAGCACTACCAATTATTTTGCGTAAGTGCTGCGTTTTCGCCGCCATTGACTTGCATTAGAACGCGCCAATTCTGCAATACTTCATCTGTACTTGCGTAATTGGCGCGTTCTAATGTGCGGATGGTACCCGGGTGTAGAGGAGAGGAGAGTCTCATCCACACCCAGGTACCATTAAAAAAGCTGTAAAAAAAGAATAAAATAAATGTATACTTACCTTCTGGCGGCCCGCGCTGCACTCCTCCTTGCTTCCCGGCAGGTCCTTCAGTGTACCGCTGCCGGCAGCCGGGACCGAGCGAAGCAAGACAGCGCGGGTCATCGGAGGGTAAGTATATATTTATTTTTTTATTTTTTGACATTCTCTCGGGTCACAACTATATAAATCCATGCTGTTTGCATGAATTTATATAGTGTGACCAAGTTGACAAGCACTTTCCAAGCGCTTGTCAACCCGCATGCGGAAATGCAAGTGAAGAACGCTTCATATCCGCATGTCCCTGGCAGGAAAACACATGTACAATCCGCATGCGTTTTTTTCTGCCAGGGAGATGCAGAAACGCTCCGGAAAAAATCCTGAGCATTTCTGCATCGTGGGCACATAGCCTTAGTCATGTGACGGGTCACGAGACCGCCGACGTCAGCGGTCGTGTGACCCTTCACATGACTAAATGATGTCATGGCAGGTCCTTTTTAGACCATCGCGAGCCGCCGGCAAGCCAGGACGCATCGCTAAGGACACCGGGGGCCATCAGAAGGTAAGTATAATGTATATTTTTTATTTTATTCTTTTTGTTACAGGTACTATGGTGGTACCCGGGTCCGGAGGAGAGTCTCCTCTTCTCCACACCCGGGTACCATCCGCACATTGAACCGCATGGTATCCGCATCTGCAGATGCAGTGATGCGGATGTCATGCGGTCCAATGCAAGTCAATGGTGGCGAAAAAGCCACGATTCCGCAAAATAATCGGTAGTGCTGTGGATTTTTCCGCAATGATAATCCGCAGCGGAAATTTCCGCAGCATGTGCACAGCACATGCGGATTATCATTGGGGAACATGACCTTCTACCAAGCATTTTTTAAGCGTTTCTGCAGTGGAATTGCGGCTGCGGAAACGCTTAAACGCATAGTGGGCACACAGCCTGAGACATGCCTTTAACTCTCAAAATAAACTATCACCTGTAATAATTTGAGAACACTCCGTCATTGATGCTATCGCCTCCTCTGATTCTAACTCTAAGAGGGCTAATTTCACATATCTATATACAACAAATAAACATGTTGTCATGGCTAGAAATCGAGCCGAAGGCCATTAAAAAATGAATAAGTAAACAAACAACTATTGTTGATTCAGACTGAGACAGATACAATGGAGGTTAGGTCTAAATGGGAAGTGGAACTGGGAGATACTTCTTTGGAACAATGGAGAGAGATCCTTGAACTAATCCCAAGGTTATCACAAATGTTTTTGTCCATAGGCTATGGTGACATAACCGTCATGCAGGATCACCTTAAAAGGTATTGTGTGGTCTTCTTGTAGCACCCAATGAGGACTCTGGAAGCCGCAATACGTTTATACTGATGTCTGTGTAAGTTCACTTTCATTGGTTGCACAGCACAGAAAAACAAAACCATCAACATAAAATCCCTAGCCTTGTCCAGGCGCTAACTAAACAATGTGGACCCTGGCTACTCAAACACGGCTGAGCTAGTCCCTGTCCAGTCGCACAAAACCGCTATTGTCTATAGCAACCACTGATACTTGCAGTTTTGGAGCACACGGCCTGTGCAGTCTCATCTCAGAGATGTTGCATTTCTCCCTCCCTAGGCTGAGAGACTAAGGTGAACACCTAGCCTGGTTGTATGTACAGCTAGCTATGTGCAGCTCATCAGGACCTGTAGTGCTAGGATGTAACCCTGTCCTACCGGCAGTACATTACATTTCCCCTTCTCTTGCAAAAGCCTATGGAGTTGAGCACTATAGTTCATCAAACAATGAGTACGTGATCACCCATCAACATTCCCCTGGAGACTGCCGACCCGGTGCTGAACTGTAAACCTAAAAGGTTGTAGGGCCAGAAACCACTGTGTCACTCTACTATTCTTTGCCCAGTTATTCTGCATCCATTTCAGTGGTGCATGGTCAGTGACGAGTTGAAACTTTGTTCCCAGCAGATAGTACCTTAGAGAGTCAAGAGTCCACTTAATGGCCAAGGCCTCTTTTTCCACGGTTGCATATTTTTTCTCATGATCATTTACTTTCCAGCAGATATACAACACAAGGTGCTCTTTCCCATCAATCACCTGTGACAAAACTGCCCCTACCCCATGGTCTGAAGCATCAGTTTTCACGGTCTGTCCAGATTTTCAAAAACCCCTACTGGTTGGGAACATAGGGCTAGTTTCAGGGACTAGAACACTTTTTCATCCTCTGGTGTCCATTTAACCATTACAGAGCTTTTCCGTTTTGTGTGGTCTGTAAGAGGGGTTGCAATAGATACAAACTTTGGTGTGAACCTCCTGTAATACCCTGCAATCCCCCAAAACGCCCGTTCCTGCTTTTTATTCAGGGTTCGGGGACAGATCGGTATGGCTTCTGTTTAGTTTAGCTGAGATTTAATTAGACCTCGTCCAGTGGTATACCCCGAATACTTGGCTTCTTCTAAGCCGATTTCACATTTCTTCCCACTGTATGTTATTACATCATCAAGATAGGCAGAAGCATGCCAAGTATGGGCTCAGAGTATCCTGTCCATAATATGCTGAGACATTGCCGGGGACCCATGTAGGCTAAAAAGCAACTGGTTGTATTGATAGTGAGCTGTGGGCGCAGAAAAAGTATTTTTTTTTTCCTTGCCACTTTCTGTCAATGGAATTTGCCAGTATCCTTTAAGTCCAGCATTGTTATGTATCAAGCATCCCATTAGAAAAAAAAGAGAAAACTGTATGTAAAGTGGTTTTGTTTAATAATGGTATGTGCCCACGATGCAGAAATGAAGCAGAAAATTTCTGCAGCGTTTCTGCATGGTCTTGGCAGTCAAAAACGCTTGCGGATTTTACACGCGTTTTTGCAGCGGATTTGATTAGCGTTTTTCAAGTCCATTGGGACCTCAAATCCGCATGCAGAAACGCACAAATAATGGACACGTTGCGGATTTTTCCGCAAGGAAAATCCGCTTCGGAAAAATCCGCAGCATGGGCACAGAACATGCAGATTTTCATTGGGGATCATGGGACACGGATTACCAAGCGTTTTGAAAGCGTTTCTGCTGCGGAAATTTCGCATCAAAAACGCTTGAAAAACGCATCGTGGGCACATAGCCTAAAGATAATCTGATTTAAAAAAAATAGCTTAGGTGAATTGACTGCCCCTATAATCATGTACACAAAATAGAAATTCCCTTTAAATGGGTGGTCTGGCATCTGTTAACTATCATTTGTTAACAATTAGGCTTAGTGCCCACGATGCAGAAATGAAGCAGAAATTTTCCTGAGCATTTCTGCATCTCCTTGGCAGAAAAACGCATGCGGTTTTTACATGCATATTTGACGCGTTTTTGCATGCGTATTTGCCATGCTTTTTTCCAATGCATTGTATAGGCAAATACGCATGCAGAAACGCACAAGAATTGGTCATGTCCGTATTTTTTCTGCGAGTAAAATCTGCACAGAAAATATCCTGACCATGTGCACAAAGCTTGCAGAATGTCATAGAAAGTCATGGGATAAGGTATGCAATGGGTTTCTGGAGCGTTTATGCGCTGCAAATAGGCACCAAAAACGCATCATGAGCGCACAACATTAATAGGCTGAAACCCAGTGTTTGCTGCATTGACTCTTCAAAGTAAGGCCTCATTCAGACATCAGTTTTTTTGACGTACAAGAAAAAAGGACCAAGTTTCATCAGTGATTTTCATTAGAGTTTTGTCAGAATTTCATTATTTTTTTTCACTGATGAGAAAAAGAGTTTCTCCACCTCCTATTAGTCAGTGAAAAATAGACGGCACACGGAGGGCATCGAAGTGCTGTCTAATTTTCCAATATTTATTTTTTTCACTGACCCATAATTTGCATTGCCGATTTTGATCCTACACCTGGATCAATATCAGACATGTCTCCGTGATTTTGCACAGACCACTCGGTCCAAGGAAAAAAATCTGCCGTGAACAGCCCCATAGACAGTCATAGCTATGTGTGCTGTCCGTGAAAAAAAACGCATAGCACTGGTACGTGAAAAACTGACGTGTGAATAAGCCCTAACTGTTAGATTTCAGGACAGACAGATTTCTATTGCTGTCTCACAGAAGATAGGGTTAGCTGTGCTGGTAACGCAAACATTCGGCACTTACCAATTTTTAACTCCGTGTTCCCAGTCTCTCAAAGCAGGTAATATTATAGACACAGTCTAAACATTGCATAAACAATGCAATTACTTTATAAGACATTGCAAGGATTACTATTAGAGATGAGCGGATATGCCAAGATCAAATTTGCCAAATTTACAAGAAAATTTAATTTGCAGAGAAATTATTCTCTGTGGATTAAAAGTTCCTTTTTATGCTCTGGGATCTCTCCAGAACCCAGATCATAATAGAAGGGTAAAAAAATAAAAGTAGTGCCCAACTGCCATCCCAGCAGCCCTTCCTCTATGTCTCTTCTTTTCCCTTTCCCCTGTCTCGTGCATTCTCTTCCGCCGGCCTGTATGCTTGGTCTAAGGAAGCCTGGAGTGAAGAGGCCAAAGAGAATGAGAACGACGGGAAGGGGAAAAGAGATGTGGCAGACCATGCTATGGGGACGGCAGGAGAACAGATGAGTGGTGAGATGATTTCTTCTTTTTTTCTTAAGCGTCTGCTGTACAGCAAAATTTCAGCCGCTACTGGCCGTCATTATGCGGAATTCACAATCCATATTCTGGAGAATACAAATTTTTGCAAAATTCTAAGAGAATTTACTTCCACTGGAATACATTTTTTCATCTCTAATTAATTATAGTATGATGAATATCTCTCACATAAAATTCCTTTCACTAGGAACATGTTTTCCTTATGTTTTTTTTTCTTCATTTCTTTCAATTTTAGCCTGTTCAACAAATCCAACCTGCTCCTACCATAACACAGCCATCAGTGGTTGTCACAAATCCATCTCCAGCCAACACGTCTACTTCTAGCCAAGTCCATGTCAGCTGTCCAGAGCCCCCAACTGTGAGCCAGCTTGTGTCAAGTAAGTAGACCATGTTATCTACCGATGTGCTTGCTGCATTGTTGAGACTAGTCAGCCTTATTTATTTAGCCCTTTCTTGTCCTGCGCTTTGGTCAGATGGGCAAATCGGTTTACATCATGCAGTCAACTGCTTATGGAATGACTTTGATGGACACCTACTGCCCCAAGGCAATAACTGGGACTGTAGAAAACGCAGATCACAGCAGCTCACAATCACAGTTGTCTTCATGCCATTTTGCATTAGAACACAATTTGTAAATATGCATAAAAAGTCATATTTGGGGCTATAAGTCTGACCCAAGTAAAGGTTGAGATGCACAACACCTGCTGAAAATTAAAGTTCAGGATGTGTAGCGTCCATACATGCCCTATGTCTACATGCACATATCATCACATATTCGCCAGAACTTAATGGACCAAAGATGCCAGGAAAAAAGTCCCCCACCTTAATTGGAAGATTTTTTACTCCCTAATTGGTCAAAGGGCTGATAACCTAAGTAAAAGTTCCTGTATTCAGACCCTCTAACTCCCACGCCACTGGTGGCTGTAGGGGGAGAGATGACAGAAAAAGGCTGTACTTATTATTGTAGATGTCACTTATAGGTTATCCCACCTTACACATGCACAGAACCAGGAAGAAAAACTATTCTTGCTATACCCCAACTTGAAACGAGTGCTACACCCCAAATGTTACACATGTCTGGTATCATTAGAGCTTTAATATGGGCTTCAATATGATACCAAGATCTAAGCTCTTAGATTTTACCTGCGGCTAGTGTTTTACTGCACGATTTATAACATATCCTTGGCAGGTTAAGGGTTAAAAAAATATTCTCTATGTTCAGAGCCGCATTCTGGAAACTACGATGAGGATGGAATAAACTTGGAAGAAATCCGTGAATTTGCCAAGGATTTTAAGATCCGACGTTTATCTCTTGGTCTGACACAGACGCAGGTGGGTCAAGCACTGACGGCCACAGAAGGACCTGCATACAGTCAATCGGCCATCTGTCGGTAAGATTCAAGGTTTATTGGCAACGTTTTTTTGTTTTTCAGTACTTGGTGACCTAATTTGATAACTGGGACTAATGCTTAATTTTTTGCTTGAATTCGTTTTGATCTCCGCTATTGAGTAGCTAGATGACATCACATCTTGTCAAGCAGCCTTATCACTCTGTCTCATTCTTGCAAATAAAGTGCCTTTTTCACAGTGAATCTATAATATAATCAAGGATGTGTCCTTCTGTCTGAAGTCTCTATAGACTGCGCAAGCGCAGTGCGCCTGCGCAGTCTGGCCACAGGCAGAACAAAACATCCGCATTCCAGACATGGATGAGGAGTGTGGCGCTGGAGATCGCGGTATGTGTAGGCACTGAACGCATACCGCGATCTCCGGCGCCATAAACACATACCTGTTCGGGCCAGAGGCCGGGGGAGGAGTGTGGCGCTGTACGAGCCAGAGGCCAAGAGAGGAGTGTGGCACCAGAATCTGCGCATAGCGCAGTATCCGGCGCCATTTTAGTGAAGACAAATTTGAATATACCACTATAGGGGACCAGGATGGGGGAGCATATACCAGGATGGGGGAGCATATACCAGGATGGGGGAGCATATACCAGGATAGGGGAGCGTATACCAGGATAGAGGACTAGGATGGGGGAGCGTATACCAGGATAGGGGACCAGGATCGGGGAGCATATACCAGAATGGGGGAGCATATACCAGGATAGGGGACCTGGATGGGGGATCTTATACCAGGATGGGAGAGCTTATACCAGGATGGGGGAACATATACCAGGATAGGGTACCAGGATGGGGGACCATATACCGGGATAGGGGACCAGGATGGGGGAGCATATACCAGGTTGGGGGAGCTTATACCATGAACGGGGAGCATATACCAGGTTAGGGGACCAGGATGGGGGGGAGCATATTCTAGGATGGGGACCAGGATGGGGGGGAGCGTATTCCAGGATAGGGGACCAGGATGGGGGAGCATATACCAGGATAGGGGACCAGGATGGGAGAGCATATTCCAGGATGGGGGAGCATATACCAGGATGGAGGAGCATATACCAGGATAGGGAACCATACCATATACCAATAAAAATTCTTGCCACTCGGGCGTAGAACAGGTTCAATGCTAGTGTCACTATAAGGCCATGTGCACACGCTGAGTACTGGAGAGTTTACCTCAGTATTTGTAAGCCAAAACCAGGAGTGGGTGAAAAATGCGGAAGTGGTGATGTGTTTCTATTATACTTTTCCTCTAATTGCTCCTCTCCTGATTTTGGCTTACAAATACTGATTTAAGAAACTCGCCAAATAAACAATGTGTGCATGTGGCCTAATACAATAATTTTTTAAATGAAATTTGAATACATCACTGGTCGATTTTAATAGTAATTCACTTCCTGGATCAAACACATATAAAAAACAAAAAGTATCTGACAGGAGGCAGATAGCAGTAAATCATAGAATAAGCTGCTTCCACTCACCCAACTCTTCCCGATTATCAGCGTGTCTAAACAGGCTAGCAATTACCCGACAAACGTGCAAAATGCTCAGTCGTTGGGTGAGATGATTTTTAAAGTACCTTTAAAGGTCATCATTCTGAGCAGCACATCGTCCTGTGTAACCATTGGATGTGCTGCAGAGAACATGATGTTGTGTGCGCACATAAAGATTGTTTTAACAGGGTTGTCCGGTCTTCTAGTAAAACTCTGCACTCACTGTCACAGTAGACTTTCTAATCCTTACAGTGTGTACGCCACACGCTGTTAAGATTCACATGGTCACGTGACTGCAAGTATGTTATTTGCATACAAGCAGTTACGTGCAGACTAGGCCGGCTCAGTCTCGCTGAAGTCAAATGAATTGAGTGAGGCCTAGTATGTTTAATTGGAATGTGTCCGGAAGTATGCAAATTACATACTTCCGGTCACATGATTGCCTGCTCTCGTCGACAGTACCAGACAATCCTGACAGTGTGCATTGCTCACACTGTAAGAAGTCATAAGTCTATAGTTACATAGAGTAACTGCTGACTTTTAGTAGAATACCAAATACCCCTTTAACTAGACAGTCTGTCTGCACTTTCATGTGCACAGAATGATGAACAGGCTATAGAGTATAAATCCCGCGTTAAGATGGAGCTGTTTGCATTCATCCTTGTTTGGTCAGTATTAGCAAAATAGATATTCTTTAAGACAATTTTGATAAATGAGGCACACTGATCCTTGTATGTAAAGTTACCCCTTTCATATGCACCCAAGTACTGAAGTTCACAGCAGTCAATGATTTGAAATGTCCCATGTATTGCACAATGTAAAGTGAGAGCTAATATCAGCAGTTACTATGGTTATCACTACAATAATTTGTTGACTCATTGCCTTTTCCTTCCTAGCTGTGATTATGTATAATTACTCCCACATAGATGAGTTTGTGTCTACACTTCCCGCCACACAGTAAAGCTCAATATTGCTTTGCTCCAGCAGTAGAACTGATAACAATGTCCCTCTTAGGAGATGTTCACACATATACACATATTTCGTACCAGCAAAGTGGATGACTGTTTAATAAATCTCATCCATACACTGCAAAAACCTTTCCACATTGAAATTGACATGCTGTTTAGATTTAAATCAATTCTTTCTGTGGCTTTATACCACTGATTTCACCCTTAGCAAAGCAAAGGGAGAAATCCACGCCAAAATCTGCTTGTAAAATATTTTGTCGCAGATTTTTTTGGGCTCGACTTCTGGAACATGTGGACTTAACCTAAATGGTAACATTGCAACAGATTTAAAGCCAACCTGTTGGGTGATTCGTGCTGCCCGAACAACGCGCTGCACCAAACAGGGACAGGCTCTATCATTGCAGACTAGCTGGACGATCAGTATGTCACATTTCATAACTTTCTGGCTTAAGTGTGTGATTGGTTGTGTAAAAAAAAAAAAAAAAAACTATAACATGCTTATTAATACTTACCTACAAGTCCCCACCTAGATCCAGCACTGCAAGGACCGCGCAGCCACAGGAAGAGGAGATTTCACCTCAATCAGTTGCCAAACTTCTGTTGCCTGTGATTGGCTGCAGAGGTCAAGGGACTTGAGCAGCACGTAATCAGAAGTTTTTCTAATGAAGCACAATTTAAAGCTACCGGACCACTGCAGCTAGTCACAGGCCGTAATGGTCTAGCAACTGGTTAAACAATGACGCATACACTTCCTATTTCCTGTACCTCTGCGGATCACAGAGTGGCCTGTGATGGAACCAGGTGGGTGTCAAAAGTTGAGTATTAATGATTTTGTTAATTTTTACATATACTGTGTAGTAGTCTGTGAGCATGGCACATCTAGAATTGGCAATCTTTGCCCACTCTTCCTTGCAGTAGCGTTCAAAATCTGTCAGATTGCGAGGCCATCTCTTGTGTACAGCGCCCTCTTTTGGTCAACCCACAGATTTTCCTTTGGATTCAGGTCTGAGCTCTGATTGACAGCGGCATTTAGTTGACGCAATTGCAAAATGCCAGTGGGTCGTAATACTTAAGGCTCCCATGGCTGCCATCCTTATTCTGTTCAGCTCGCAATGAGTAAAAATAGGCCCTCAGCAAGCTCCGTAGTTGGAAGACCCAGCCACGACCCATCTTCAATGCTCTTACTGGGGGAAGGAGGTTGTTGGCCAAAAGCTTGCGATATGTTGGCCAAAATCTCGACCCCATCCATCCTCCCTTCAATATGGTGCAGTCGTCCTGTCTGCTTTGCAGGAAGCATCCCCAAAGTATCAAGTTTCCCCCACCATGCTTCACAGTTGAGACGGTGTTCTTGGGGTTGTACTCATCCTTCTTCTTACTCCAAACACGGCGAGTGAAATTGATACCAAAAATTTCTATTTTAGTCTCATCTGACCACATGACCTTCTCCCATGCCTCCTCTGGATCATCCAGATGGTCATTGGTGAACTTCAAACGGGCCTGGACATGTGCTGGCGTGAGCAGGGGGACCAAGCGTGAGCAGGGGGACCAAGCGTGTCCTGCAGGATTTTAATCCTTGATGGCGTAGTGTGTTACTACTAACGGTAATGTTTAAGAATGTGTGGTCCCAGCTCTCTTCAGGTCATTGACCAGGTCCTCTTGTGTAGTTCTGGGCTGATTCCTGACCTTTCTCAGAATCATCCTTACCACGCGAGGCGAGATCTTGCATGGAGCCTCAGACTGAGGAAGATTGACAGTCATCTTGTGTTTCTTCCATTTTCTAAGAATTGTGCCAACAGTTGTTGCCTTCTCAACAAGCTGCTTGTCTATTGTTCTGTAGCCCATCCCAGCCTTGTGCAGGTCTACAATTTTGTCCCTGATGTCCTTAGACAGCTCTTTGGTCTTGGCCATGGTGGAGAGGTTGGAGTGTGATTGATTGAATGTGTGGACAGGTTTCTTTAATACAGGTAACGAGTTCAAACAGGTGCAATTAATACAGATAATGAGTGCAGAGTAGGAGGGCTTCTTAAAGAAAAACTAACAGGTCTGTGAGAGCCAGAATTCTTGCTGGTTGGTAGGTTATCAAATGCTTATTTCATGCAATAAAATGCAATTTAATTATTTAAAAATCATAGAATGGGTTTTTATTGTTAGATTCCCGTCTCTCACAATTGAAGAAGTGTACCTATGATAAAAATGACAAACGTCTTCATTCTTTGTAGGAGGGAAAACTTCCGAAATCAGCAGTGTATCAAACACTTTTTTTTCCAACTGTGTATGTGTGTATATATGTATGTGTGTGTATATACAGTATATGTGTTTGTGTATATATATTATACACACACATACAGTACAGACCAAAAGTTTGGACACACCTTCTTATTTAAAGATTTTTCTGTATTTTCATGACTCTGAAAATTGTACATTCACACTGAAGGCATCAAAACTATGAATTAACACATGTGGAATTATATACTTAACGAAAAAGTGTGAAACAACTGAAAATATGTCTTATATTCTAGGTTCTTCAAAGTAGCCACCTTTTGCTTTGATGACTGCTTGCACACTCTTGGCATTCTCTTGATGAGCTTCAAGAGGTAGTCACTGGAAATGGTCTTCCAACAATCTTGAAGGAGTTCCCAGAGATGCTTAGCACTTGTTGGCCCTTTTGCCTTCACTCTGCGGTCCAGCTCACCCCAAACCATCTCAATTGGGTTCAGGTCTGGTGACTGTGGAGGCCAGGTCATCTGGTGTAGCACCCCATCACTCTCCTTGGTCAAATAGCCCTTACACAGCCTGGAGGTGTGTTTGGGGTCATTGTCGTGTTGAAAAATAAATGATGGTCCAACTAAACGCAAACCGGATGGAATAGATTGCCGCTGCAAGATGCTGTGGTAGCCATGCTGGTCCAGAATGCCTTAAATTTTGAATAAATCCCCAACAGTGTCACCAGCAAAGCACCCCCACACCATCACACCTCCTCCTCCATGCTTCACGGTGGGAACCAGGCATGTAGAGTCCATCCGTTTACCTTTTCTGCGTCGCACAAAGACACGGTAGTTGGAACCAAAGATCTCAAATTTAGACTCATCAGACCAAAGGACAGATTTCCACTGGTCTAATGTCCATTCCTTGTGTTCTTTAGCCCAAACAAGTCTCTTCTGCTTGTTGCCTGTCCTTAGCAGTGGTTTCCTAGCAGCTATTTTACCATGAAGGCCTGCTGCACAAAGTCTCCTCTTAACAGTTGTTGTAGAGATGTGTCTGCTGCTAGAACTGTGTGTGTGGCATTGACCTGGTCTCTAATCTGAGCTGCTGTTAACCTGCGATTTCTGAGGCTGGTGACTCGGATAAACTTATCCTCAGAAGCAGAGGTGACTCATGGTCTTCCTTTCCTGGGGCGGTCCTCATGTGAGCCAGTTTCTTTGTAGCACTTGATGGTTTTTACACCTGCACTTGGGGATACATTCAAAGTTTGCCCAATTTTTCGGAGTGACTGACCTTCATTTCTTAAAGTAATGATGGCCACTCGTTTTTCTTTACTTAGCTGTTTTTTTTCTTGCCATAATACAAATTCTAACAGTCTATTCAATAGGACTATCAGCTGTGTATCCACCTGACTTCTGCACAACACAACTGATGGTCCCAATCCCATTTATAAGGCAAGAAATCCCACTTATTAAACATGACCTGTGAAGTGAAAACCATTTCCAGTGACTACCTCTTGAAGCTCATCAAGAGAATGCCAAGAGTGTGCAAAGCAGTCATCAAAGCAAAAGGTGGCTACTTTGAAGAACCTAGAATATAAGACATATTTTCAGTTGTTTCACACTTTTTTGTTAAGTATATAATTCCACATGTATTAATTCATAGTTTTGATGCCTTCAGTGTGAATGTACTATTTTCAAAGTCATGAAAATACAGAAAAATCTTTAAATGAGAAGGTGTGTCCAAACTTTTGGTTTGTACTGTATATATATATATGTATTACATCCTTTACATAATATGGGGTGTAATATATTATAATGTAATGACGTCAGCTGCAGGCTGCGACTGTAGACTGCCAAATTGTGACAGCATGCGGTGTACACGCTGTCAGGATTCCCAGAAAAAACGGGCATTCACGTGACCGCATGTCTGCAATAGGCATAATTAGTCACGTGCCGTCTAGACGCGGTCGACTTCTCTTAATAGATATATGTCCTAGAAAATATATGTCAGTGAAAACATTAGCAGCTCTGCAGCCCCACCAGAGAGGGACATTCTCCCCCCTCCCTCCTCCCCTCTCTCAGTTGCAATACGAGACAAGAGCTGACACTCTTAGATATAGGATTGTACAATAAACTAATACAAGTAAGACTGCGATGTATAGATTGGAGACAAAGAGAAGTGACAATTATAATTAAAATGCATGCAAGAGCTCCTTTTGCGACAGTGGACCCTGGCATACTAACGAGGATGTCCATTGTATATGGACAAAGAGTTATAGGTTGGACAAATGGTTAAAGGGAATCTGCCACCCCCTGGGAGATATCAGACCTCTACTATGGGCATACAGGTTATAGAAAAGTAAATCTATACTTAGAGTGCCGGCAAAAAAAATCTTTACATTTGTGCAGTAAAAAAAAACTTTACGTGTAAAATCCGCATCATGATTTCACTTCTTAAAAGTGCACACAATGAAGGAGACAATCAAAAACTATATAATAGCAAAACTGGCTTAGTAAAATGTAAATATCAATACTAATTAATTAAAATACTAATTGTAACGAAATATCCACAATAAAACACTTGAACGTTAAGATTTTGTGGTTTCGTTGAATTTGTAAAGATTTTTTTTGCCGGCACTGTACCTGTATGGCCCATAGTAGAGGTTTGATTGCAGAGAAATGTGTTTTTATCAACTCTGTTTTGCACATGCTTGGCGTCTCCCAGACACCAAGGAATCCCCACCTATCTTCTTAGTAATCCCCGAAATCCCCGCCTATGTGTTTAGTTAGCATATTGCCCCCCTCCCCTGCATGTCACAAGGGCCCTGTGACTTGCACTGTTCTCCCTCATTTCCTGCGCATGACCGCGCTTTGCTTCCTCCCGACCCCTTTTGCGCAGGCGTCTGTAAGTTAGTGACTCCCCGGCGCTTGCGCAATAGAACCCTGGGGCGCAGTGCACAGATAAAGGTGGCCGGGAAGAAATAAAATATATATATATATATATATATATATATATATATATATATATATATATATATATATATATATATATATATATATATATATATATATATATATATATACACATATTCCATGTGTTGGAATCCGCAGGTGTATATACCATACACTCACTGTTAGTTTTTCGATAACCGGCCTGTTAGAGCAAGCAGCCTGCGGCCTCCTCCGTTAATTGTCGGCCAATCGTGTAATTGTCCGGATGATAGGGGGCAGCAGAGAGCTGTTTGACACAAGGATCACAGCAGGTGGATCTGTGTGACCTCCCCGGGCTGTGATAATCGTGACATATACTGTATATCCAGTCATGGCTGAAAGTGTTGGCACAGTTCTCGTCTCCTTTTTCTGTTCTCCATGCTTAGTGTGAAAGACACAGACACTCAATGCAAGGTTTGAGGCAAATTCTCCCCTTTTTATCTCGTTTCAGGTGTGATTTTCATATTGCCCACACCTATTACTTGGAACAGTTGAGTTTGAACATGCTTGAAACAAAGTTGTTTACCCACAATTTTGGAAAGGTGCCAACAATTTTATCCAGCCCATTTTGGGGATTTTGTGTATAATGATGTCCAATTTGCCTTTTTTCTTGCTGCAGAATAAATTTGGAGCCATTCAGATGGCTCTTTGATGGTATAGTTGTCACGGTGCATCAGAGGTGGCAGACAGTCACCCTGCTGTTGGTTGCAGGAGATCTCTACATTTGGCATTACAGACATCTTCTTAGATGAGAGTCTGTCTCTAGGACCTAGCGGCTACCTCCTTCTGATAATTGGCTCCCTGGCCTGGGTGTATATATACCTGGTGTGTCTGAGAGGGAGGTGCCGGTTATATTCATTTCTACTTGTGAAGGCTTGGCAAGAGCAGTACTTCGTCCTCTCTGGAGCTTGAGGCCGAGTTTGCATTTGTCTGGAGTCGTCTAAAGCTAAGCATTCTCCCCCTGTTTGTCTACCCTTGTTGTCTATAGAGTTTAGTGGAGATCGACTAGTGCTCATCTCCTCCCATCCCTAGCCTTAGCCATATGCCAGGGAAAGACAGGGTAAGGCACGCCTGCGGCGATTGCTGAAGAGTCAATATAGGGACTGTAGTTGAGATAGGGTGACACTAGACCAGTCTAGGAGGTCTCCACTTCCCCCTTTCCCTAGTGTCTGGAATCCCTTTCCCTCTTCCCTCTGTGTTGCACCAAAGCCCCCGTCTCACATAGCGATCTCGCTAGCGAGATCGCTGCTAAGTCAAGGTTTTGGTGACGCAACAGCGACCTCACCAGCGATGTCGCTATGTGTGACACTTTGCAACGATCAGGCCCCTGCTGTGAGGTCGCTGATCGCTGCAAAGTGTCCTGGACCATTTTTTGGTCGTTGGCCTCCTGCTGGCCGGCACACATCGCTGTGTGTGACCAGCGGGACCAACGATCAGGCTGGTATCCATGGTAAACATAGGGTTACTAGGGGCACGCGCGCACTTAGTAACCCGCTGTTTACCATGGATACCACTCTGCTACGGTGCGCGGGAGGTTACCGCTCACCTTAGCAGGCTCGTAACCATGAGTCGTATCCATGATAAACATCAGGTTACTAAGTGCACGTATGCCCCTGGTAACCCATGGTAAACAGCGGGTTACTAGGGGCACACGCTCACTTAGTAACCCGATGTTTATCATGGTTACGAGCCTGCTCCTGCTTCAGCAGCAGGCTGGTAACCGGGAGCAGGACATCGTGGAATGATTCTTTCCACGATATCGCTGCTCCCCTGATCGTTGGTGAGCCTGCCTGTTTGACAGCTCACCAGCGATGTATTAGCGACGCAGCAACGATCCCTGACAGGTCATATCGTTGTCGGGATCGCTGCTGCATCGCTTAGTGTGACGGGGCCTTAAGTCTTTCCCACACCTGGCGTGGCAATAGTATGATGAATAAATATATGCCTGTATTTTTCAGTCACAATTTTGACCAACTCCATTTGCTGAAATGCAGCCCTAAGCTTGCAAGGAACCTCCACCATATTTCACTGTTGGCTGCAAATAGTCATTATTGTACTATTGTACAGCTCTCTCGTGAACAAACTACCTCTTGGTATAGCCTAAAATTTTACATCATCTGTCAAAAGCACCTACTGCTTTTTTTCTGCACTCCAGTTCTTATGTTTCGTACATACTATAGGTGCTTGGTCTTGTCTCCATGTCAAAGGTATAAACTTTTTGACTGCAAATTTTCAATGGAGAACATTTCTGGCCTAACTTCTCTAAACAATCAATGGGAGTATCTGGGTCCCACTGGTTGCTTTTAGTTTTGAGCTGATGGCTCTGCTGGACATCTTCTGATTTTGAAGAGAAGTGAGCACAATCTTTGTTTCATCTGCTGCACTAAGTTTCCTTGGCTGACCACCATGTGTACTGTCCTCAACATTGCCCATTTATTGGTGCATATTCAAAAGAGCCTGAACAAAACATCTTGAAACCCCAGTCTGTGTTGAAATCTTTGCCAGGAAGAGACCTTGTTGATGCAGTATAACTACGTTGTGTTTTTTTTGCTGAGCTCAGTCTTGCTATGGTGTATGATCAATTGTCTTCTACAACCTCACCTTTTGTAGCACAGTATGGCTGCTCCTTTCCAAGTTTTAAACCTTCTACACTACTGTTTCTGTTTAACTTAATTACTGTGTTTTCACCTACATATGATCATTCTCACTTATTTGGTTAGTCATACGCATGACTATAATCATACAAAATCCCTGTATTCATGCAAGTGTGCCTATAAGAATTGATGCTGTTTTGAAGGCAAAGTGTGGTGACACCAAATATTGATTTGATTTTAGATTTCTCTTTGTTTCATTCACTTTGCGTTTTGCTAATATAAATAAACCATTAACACTTCTATTTTTGAAAGCATTCTCACGTAGCAGCATTTTTTTTCCAAACCTGCCTAAAATGTTTGCACAGTACTGTACATTTATTTATTGTATTTCTTCCACAGGTTTGAGAAGCTAGACATAACACCGAAGAGCGCTCAGAAGCTGAAGCCAGTCTTGGAGAAATGGTTAAATGAGGCAGAAATAAGAAACCTGGAGGGACAACAAAATTTGATGGAATTTGTAGGGGGAGAGCCATCGAAGAAGAGAAAAAGGCGCACATCTTTTACTCCCCAAGCTGTGGAGGCCCTTAATATTTACTTTGAGAAGAATGCGCTGCCCACTGGCCAGGAGATCACAGATATTGCTAAGGAATTAAACTATGACCGTGAGGTGGTGAGGGTGTGGTTTTGTAATAGGCGCCAGACTCTGAAAAACACCAGTAAGCTTAACGTCTTTCAGATCCCCTAGAAGGTGTTGAATCAAATTCCCCTACCACCACCTTGTCGCCAGCACTTCATCCTCGCCACATATGGCAGTGGAAAAGCCCTCTTTCATTCATCTCTCAAGCACTTTTGCAGCTGTATATATGCTTAATCCATACTATGGTCGGCTGTGTTCTCCATTTTAACCCTTGCCTCATGTTTTTATATTACAGGCGCCTAGTGTGGTAAAGGCCATCGCAGCCCGATCTTTCTGGTGATATTACGCACATTTGATGTACTCTGTGTAACCATATAGCCAGATTGATTTCTTCTATGGTGGAACTAAACTTTTGGACTTCTTTGACAATATTAACCCATTAATGTTGCTGAAGTTCATTTGTGATTATGTAGAGTTCCACGTTAAGCTCAATGTATGTATACTCCTGATCCAAGTACTTGGACACTAAGAAACATTTTTTATACCAGAAACCTAATTCTATGTGTTACTCATTCACATATTCATGCTTTAGATTTTATGGTATATTCCAGTTATTTGGTTTTATGTCTACTTTTATGTATTTATTTTACTTTCTACTTAGTAGAAAAAAACAGGTACTCAACTTAAAGAGGTTGTTTGAGGATTAAATCTACATACAATTGCACCATTAGTTTTTGAAACAAACTTCTCATATATGTTTCATAGATCTGCAAATTTGATGGAGCCAGTGTTAGTTGGTGGGACTCGTTCTGATTTGAAACAGTATCCTTAGTCTCTACGTCTATACTGTTACATTAGAAAAGCTCATAATGATATCCTTCAAGATCCATTCATGACTTAAGGGAGATATTCAGTGTAAAATAACTGGTTTTGCGCAGCTCAGTCTTTTCTATAGTTATCTTGATCAGTGATTGTGAATCAGTCAGTTCCCTTCTCTACACACCTCCAGTGAAGGGCATAGTGCAAATCCACCAGATTTTCAGGGTAAAAACAGAAACTTTATTCCAAATGCTCACAAATTTAAAAAAAAAAAAAAAAAAGCGCTCATCAGTGTAAAACAAGTGCATGTAACGCTGCTGATCTGTAAGCCTGACCTATGGTTTCGCCCACACAGATTTCTTCAGTAGCATAAGTGTGTGTGAGGGAAACCCTGAGTTAGGTTTTACTGATCAGTGTGCGTGCGGTTTCATTTGGAATAAAAATTATGCTTTTTACCCTAAAAATCTGGTAGTTTTGCACTATGTCCTTCATATACTAACAAATGTCATGTGACAGAGGTGAATGGTGGAAGTGGGAACGGACTGCTTTACAACCACTGATTAAGATACCTATAAAAAGGACTGAAGTGCAGCACGGCAATTATTTCACGTAGAATGTTTACCCTGCTCTTTCAGAGGTTATCGTTATCTGAATATATGAGTTTCTTCTGTTGTAGTGGTCTCTCAGCCGGACATTAAGAACAGTGCTTCTCAAACTTTTTTACCCGAGACCTCAAAACTGACCCTGATTGATGTCTGGGACTTACCATCTTTTGTGGAGTCAATTATATTGCTGCAGAGAAAGAAAGGACTTTGCAAAATATGATCATTTATTTTAGGGGTGGGGAACCTTTTTTTCTGCCAAGGGCCATTTGTAAATTTATAACATCAACCATGGGCATATTACATTGCATGTCTCCTCAAAGTGGGAAATTCATAACTGTTCATGTTACATTTATAGAACTAAAGCAGTGGGTGGTCTGCTGTATACATTTCATAGGATACACTTGGACTGGTGTATATGCATCACATAGGAGACACTGAATCTGCTGTATATAAATCACATAGGAGACACTGAGGAAGTGTATCTATATCTCATTGGGGCTGGAGCATAAATCTTAAATAGAAGACACTTGGGCTGGAGCATTTACATCAGATGGGAGACACTGGGGCTGGAGCATATACATCACATAGAAGGCACTGCGCTGCGACTGCTGCCTCAGCAGAATGCATTAACTCCGCCTTCAAAGAACGTCCTGAGGCTTGCACTGGCCAGGGTCAGGACATAATCCTTCATTGCATATGCGGTAATGTTCAGCGGTAAACGCTGCTTGCGTCTGCGCGCAGTGTAAAAAGGAATAAAAGGGCCAGCAGCCCAGTTTTGCCGGCCCATTAATTCCTCCACACACTGCGGGCTCTCATAGACAGCATTCACGGCGCACACTGTGGCGCATGAAATAAAGTAATCTGTATGGTGGCCAGGGGTAAGGATATCATGGGCTGTAATTGGCCCGCAGGCCGGAGTTTCCCCACCCCTGACTTATACAACCCCTGGCAAAAATTATGGAATCACCAGGCTCGGAGGATGTTCATTCAGCTGTTTAATGTTGTTGAAAAAAAGCATATCACAGACATGGCACAAAACTAAAGTCATTTCAAATGGCAACTTTATGGCTTTAAGAAACACTAAAAGAAATCAAGAAAAAAAAATGTGGTACTCAGTAAGGGTAATTTTTTTCAGACCAAGCAGAGGGAAAAATTATGGAATCCCTCAATTCTGAGGAAAAAATTATGGAATCATGAAAAACAAACACACAAAAGAACACTCCAATACATCACTAGTATTTGGTTGCACCACCTCTGGCTTTAATAACAGCTTGCAGTCTCTGAGGCATGGACTTAATGAGTGACAAACAGTACTCTTCATCAATCTGGCTCCAACTTTCTCTGATTGCTGTTGCCAGATCAGCTTTGCAGGTTGGAGCCTTGTCATGGACCATTTTCTTCAACTTCCACCAAAGATTTTCAATTGGATTGAGATCCGGACTATTTGCAGGTCATGACATTGACCTTATGTGTCTTTTTTCAAGGAATGTTTTCACAGTTTTTGCTCTAGGGCAGGATGCATTATCATCTTGAAAAATGATGTCATCATCCCCAAACATCCTTTCAATTGATGGGATAAGAAAACTGTCCAAAATATCAATGTAAACTTGGGCATTTATTGAAGATGTAATGACAGCCATCTCCCCAGTGCCTTAACCTGACATGCAGCCCTATATCATCAATGACTGTGGAAATTTGCATGTTCTCTTCATGCAGTCATCTTTATAAATCTCATTGGAACGGCACCAAACAAAAGTTCCAGCATCATCACCTTGCCCAATGAAGATTCGCGATTCATCACTGAATATGACTTTCATCCAGTCATCCACAGTCCACGATTGCTTTTCCTTAGCCCATTGTAACCTTGTTTTTTTCTGTTTTGGTGTTAATGATGGCTTATGTTTAGCTTTTCTGTATGTAAAACCCATTTCCTTTAGGCGGTTTCTTACAGTTCGGTCATAGACATTGACTCCAGTTTCCTCCCATTCGTTCCTCATTTGTTTTGTTGTGCATTTCCTGTTTTGGAGACATATTGCTTTAAGTTTCCGGTCTTGAATCTTTGATGTCTTCCTTGGTCTACCAGTATGTTCGCCTTTAACAACCTTCCCATGTTGTTTGTATTTGGTCCAGATTTTAGACACAGCTGACTGTGAACAACCAACATCTTTTGCAACATTGCGTTATGATTTACCTTCTTTTAAGAGTTTGATAATCATCTCCTTTGTTTCAATTGACATCTCTCCTGTTGGAGCCATGATTCATATCAGTCCACTTGGTGCAACAGCTCTCCAAGGTGTGATCACTACTTTTTAGATTCAGGCTAACTAGCAGATCTAATTTGATGCAGGTGTTTAGTTTTGGAAATGAATATTTACAGGGTGATTCCATATTTTTTTCCTCAGAATTGAGGGATTCCATAATTTTTTCCCTCTGCTTGGTCTGAAAAAAATTACCCTTACTGAGTACCACATTTTTTTTTCTTGATTTCTTTTAGTGTTTCTTAAAGCCCTAAAGTTGCCATTTGAAATGACTTTAGTTTTGTGCCATGTCTGTGATCTGCTTTTTTTCAACAACATTAAACAACTGAATGAACATCCTCCGAGCCCGGTGATTCCATAATTTTTGCCAGGGGTTGTATGAACACTGCTTCCACAGCTGCACCTCACCAACCTCTAGCTGTTGCCTCATTCTTAAGGACAGTCTCACAGTTTAAGAAGCACTGATTTACACTAAAGATTGATCTCAGATTGCTTTTTTCTAATGTTCGTAGTGCTAATCTTGTATTTATTCCGAAAATCTTGAGACTTCTTCCAAAGCAGCATTGGCGTAGAGTTGCTTTGAATTCCATTACAACAATTCAGTTATATTTACAGTGTGTGATACAGGCGATAAGGTTTATCCATTAGCATATATCAACCGGTCAAGGATTGAAAAAATATGATATATTTGATTGAAAAATAAAAGATATCAATCTATAAAGATAGATAGACTCATAGATATCTTCTATTTTTCAAATATATAGGGTATCAGCTATCAATGCACATTTACAGCTTTAACAAATATTTTAATATGAAGCATGTTACTAAACTGTTTACATTTCCCGCGTGCTATAGTTGCACGGTTTCTTTATTATTCAAAATTATTACATGACATCACAATGTTAAGATTTATTGGACATTTTTATTTATGAGCACCAGAGTGCTCACAGGAGACTTTGAACAGCATCTGGTGGCTATTTTGCAATGTCACAAGAACTCTTGTGTTTACAAACATGTTATTAATATAATGTTTTATAAAGAAAAATAGTGAAACCTTAGAGATATTTTTTTCATTTATAACTCTTACTTTTGCTTGAACTTTACCATTTGATTATATAGAGTATTTCCTTATGGAATCCGCCAGCAGGTTTTTGCTGTGTAATCTGAGAGCAGCATGATGTAGGGGCAGAGATCCTGATTTCAGCGATATGTCACTTGCTGGTCTGCATGGTGTCATTTTGATACAATCACTGTTTTCTCTGCTACAGACCTAGCAGTGTTCAAAATGCGCAGCTGCCTGTAAACCTATGCACACCAGTGGTTGGCAGATTTCTGTGTATATTGATAGAAAGCTGTGAATCAGTGGTGGGGGCGGGGTTACACAAGAAGTTGACTAGGAGGCACCAGATACCTAGTCCTGTAGTGATAATCTACTGAACAGTGATTTTATTGAAGCGTCAACACACAGTTCAGTAGGTGATACGTCACTGGAATTAGGATTTCTGTCCCTACATCATGCTGCTCTGATTACATAACCTGCTGACATATCCCTTTTGAATAAAAAGTGAACACATTTAATATAATATATACAGTATATGTGTGTGTAATATTTATCTACAGTCTTTCACGTTACGCCCATAAACTTAAAGTGTATTTTATTCTGATTTTATGTGATATGCCAACACAAAATGGGAAGTATTTGTGAAGTGTAAAGGAAATGATACATAGTTTTCTAAATATTTTAAAAATATCAAAAATATAAATCTGAAAATTGTGACATGCATTTGTATTCAGCAAATACTTTGTATGACCACCTCTTGCTGCAATTCTGCTGCAAGTCTTTTGGGGTATGTATCTACCAGCTTTGCAGACCTAGGGTTGGTGTCCTGCTTGAAGGTTAACCTATGCCCCAGTCTCAAAACTTTTGTAGCCTAACAGGTTTTCCTCCAGGATTGCCCTATATTTAGCTTAATTCTTCCCATCATCTCAGACTAGCTTGCCTGCCCCTGCTGAAAAAAAGCATCCCCACAGCATGATGCTGTCACAACCATGTTTGGGGTGGGGATGGTGTTTTCAGGGTGATGTGTGGTTTTAGATTTCCACCACAGATAGTGTTTTGCATTTAGCCCCAAAAGTTCTAGTTTTGGTTTGCTCTGACCAGAGCACCTTCTTCCACATGCTAGCTGTGTCCCCTACAGGGTACGTGGAAGAAGGTGCTTTGATCAGATGAGATCAAATTAGATCTTTTTGTGTTACAGAAAACAAACACTGCACATCACCCTGAAAACACCATCCCCACAGTTAAACATGGTGAAGGCCGCATCATGCTGTGGGGATGCTTTTCTTCAGCAGGGACAGGAAAGCTGGTCATAGTTGATGGAAAGAATGATGGAGTTAAATACAGGGCAATACAGCAGGACAACAATCCTAAAGATACTGCCAGAAATACAATAATAATAATCATTTTTTTATTTATATAGTGCCAACATATTCTGCAGCGCTTTACAATTCAGACAATTTACAGCATTATTGGCACTGTCCCCATTGGGGCTCACAATCTACATTCCCTATCGGTATGTCTTTGGAGTGTGGGAGGAAACCGGAGACCCCGGAGGAAACCCACGCAAACACGGGGAGAACATACAAACTCCTTGCAGATGTTGTCCTTGGTGGGATTTGAACCCAGGACCCCAACGCTGCAAGGCTGCAGTGCTAACTACTCAGCCACCGTGCTACCCATGGAATGGTTTAGATAAAAGCATATTGATGTGTGTGAACGGTCCAGTCACAGTCCAGACCTAAATCCCATTGAGAATCGGTGGCATGATTTGAAAATTGCTGTTGAGACGCCTCCATCCAATCTCACTGAGCTAGTTTGAAAATGAAGACTGGGCAAAATTCTCCGCTTCTAGCTGGTAGCCATATCTAAAAAGGCTTGCAGCAGTAATTTCAGTGAAAGGTAGTCCTACAAAGTATTGATTCAGAGGGGCTGAATACAAATGCACGTCACAATTTTCAGATTTATATTTTTAAAATATTTAGAAAACCATGCATCATTTCTTTTACACTCACTTCACAAATACTCTTGCTACTTACTGTTGATAAATCACAATAAATTACATTTAAGTTTGTGGATGTAACATAGTAAACTATTTTTATGTATGAAAAGTTTTTCAAGGCACTGTATACACATTTGCAACCAAGTCATTGCTCTAGTGCTAAAAAAGACAAGAACATGAAGCACTTAGTTTGATTATTAGTATCCTACTGTTTTGTGTATACGGCTCTTATACAAATCTGAGTGTCTGAATTGTTGCAGACTACAAATATACCCTGGAGGAGATTTGGGAAAGGGTACAAAGTATGCCAATGAAAAAGTGGTGTGAACTTAGACAAGATCATTTTAACATTAGATTTATCAAACAGCATGAAATGTGACACGTGTCAATTTGACATGTGACTGTGTATAGTCTACGTTTGCACTGTATATGAATTACAGTGTTGATAAATCTGCCCCACTGTGTCTAGCCTGATTCTCGTGGAGTGTGTAAGGCCCCCATTCAAATCAGACTAATGTTGGCTGAACCTGCCGATATTGATGGTTTCTGCTGACTTTAATGCATATGGGGACGGCAGCCGACTGATGGCCAGGAGAGATGACGATTGTCCGTTTTCAAACTGCCGAATGCATTGTTTGTTTTCAAAATGCTGATTGTTCTCCCAGAAATAAGCCACCGGCAGAGGCTTTCTCATAGATAACACAGTAGCCGTAGATTGAATGAGCGCTCCTGTGTATGGAAGTGTTTAACAATCGGCCAACAGCAATCAAGTGTGTATGGCCGGCTTTACTCTACTCCTTCTGCTTCCACTTCTTGATAACAACAGGGCCAGATGGAATAGAGAAACATATGACTGTATGATTATGTTTTGTTTAAAATAATTTAATTGTTAATAATAGTTGGGCAGATCAATTCATGGGACTCAGGTCCATTAGTCTCTGACCACTGCACGGGAGTCTCGCGAATCTCTTACCTTTCGGGATCGCCTGTGCGACTTTTGATCAGCTGGGCTGGCCCTAAGTCATCATTGCAGTGTGAGGCACATAAAAATTTGCAAGCCTCCCATCCTATGGCCAAGACTATCGACTTGGACAGTGGACCAGAGTCCTGCGAGTCGATCTGCCTAACTCTAGTTAATGATGCAAATGTGTATGAATTTAAAATAGCATGACTGCATAGAAGGTTACATCTGTCACTGTTACAACAGATTGTAAATTGAATCAAGTTTAAATGGATTTTCCAAATTCATAAAAAATTTGGCCATGGGCTTGTGATAAAAGGACTTGTACTCATCTGAAATATACCCTGCCCTGATGTTCTCGTTGGCCTTTGTTTTCTTGGCTGCAGTGATGACATACCTAGCTACACGCGACCATCACTGGCAACTGGCGGTCTCGTATTGTACAGAACTGAGACCAGTGATTGGCTGCAGCGATTACCTGCATAGACAGAACATAAAAACTGCAGCTAAGTAAACAAAAACCAGCGAGGAGAACCAGAGTGAGAGCATTTCGGGATGTATCGGATAAGTATAAGTACATTTGTTATTGGCGACATTTTTGTAATTTCGGAGAATCCTTTTACTCACTTCTAGTGACATTTATGTATTGAGTGAATTTACATAATTTTTTTCAATTGTTTTGATTTTCTTTTGTTTGTAATGAAAACTTGTCACTAAGTGTTCAAGGTAATATCTTTGCTTTTATAATAGCATGTAAAGGAAAAACACAGGTGCTCAATGACTTTGTAAAACAGAATCTGTTAATTGTTGCCACCATGAAATAGATTTTTACAGTATTATAACTGTCCTATGTACAATAAACAATAAGTCTGTTCTCTTGAACAAGTGGCATAATAGGACATAAGTCAGAAAGAAAATAAAACCATGTACAGACTATATATTTTCTCCATTGTTACATAATACATTTTTCTCTGTTAGGTGGGCGTTTTACCTTGAGCAAGTAGAGATGAGAAGATCGATCTGCGGAAAATAGAGTTTGAGATTAATTTCCTTATTTGCGGTTCCACACAAATTCAAACTTTTCTTTTCAATTTGTGAGGATCTGCAAGAAAAACAATATATGCCTGCTACCAATTCACACACTGCTGAAGACTCTGAGCATGCTAATGGCGTCAGGTGTGCGGTCTTCCCCATAATGTCATACAGCAATTAGTTCACATGAGTCTAGCCCAGCCGATGGGGGATGTGAAGGTGCGATATCAGTATAAACAATAGAGGTCGGCCAAGGAACTATTTATTTATTTTACTTTACTCATTTATATAACGCCATTAATTCCACAGCGCTTTACAGACCTTATTGGCACTGTCCCCATTGGGGCTCACAATCTAGATTCCCTATCCCTATGTCTTGGGAGTGTGAGAGGAAACTGGAGAACCTGGGGGGAACCCATGTAAACATGGGGAGAACATACAAACTCCTTGCAGATGTCAACAAAAAAACAGGGATCCAGCAACAGACATCCAAATGAGAATCTGAATGTGTGTTAAAACTTCATGTTTATTAGAATTCCTTTAAAATCATGCTGTTAAAATTGTAGATCCAGGGGATTACGCGTTTCAAAAAAAAATGTCCTTAGTCATAACCATGTCTTGTGATCAGTACAAAAGCAGGGTTAAATTAAAAAAAAGGAGAGGAAATGGAATAAGGTGAGCAATTAATCATGTAGATGAGACAATTATGCTAATTCAGATTCTCATTTGGATGTCTGTTGCTGGATCCCTGTTTTTTGTTGATTACCACAGCCGCTTTATCCAAGCACCATCCTGGAGTCCACACCCAAAGCCATAGGAATTCATCTAATGGTGAGCTGAAAAAAACACTTTTTTTCTTTATCCTTGCAGATGTTGTCCTTGGTGGGATTTGAACTTAGGACCCCAATGCTGCAGTGCTAACCACTGAGAGACCGTTATGCTTGAACTGTGAAAGGGGTAAGAGCTCAGAGCACACAGCCTAGGGATTGAAAAAGGACTAGTGTGATTGTGGTGTACTACTTCAGTGCTGATAATAATTTTTATTTCTATAGAGCCAACTTGTTCCGCAGCACTTTACATTTTAGAGGGGACTTGTACAGACAATAAAAGACATTACAGAATAACAATAATCACATAAATCCACAGATACCAGGAGTGAGGGCCCTGCTCGCGCGTGCTGATGTACCAGAATGAAGATGGGAGTGATAGGATCAGTATTTGAATTCTAATCCAAATATTCAAGTGATATACAGGGAGGTGCTGTAGCTGTGTAGTCACTCAATGTGACTTTGAATTGATTGATATGTAATATACTGCAGTACCTGCACTTTTAATAGCTGAATTTTTTTTTTCATAGTGTGCCAGCAAACAGGGTCAGTATTAACCCCCTCATTGCGAATTGTGCAGCTAAAACCAAATTCTGAGTTCAAAGTATGTGTGTCATTGAGAGTGTGATTCCTGTACTTTGAAATGTTATAGCCAATTTATTTTTTAAAGAGGAATCACCATAATCCAGATACTTAAACACAAAGTGTGCGTGTTGGTTAAAATAATTATTTTAGCCCACTTTATTGCTCCAATAGTCTACTATTAGACACATACAGACCCCACCTGAATACAGTGTGTAACATCCCTGGCGGCGTGCTTGCATGGCTTACTCCCTCCCACCATGCAAGACCGCTATCTTACCTATCAGGCCAGGCTGCACACTTTGCTCCGGTACCTGCTGTTTGTATGTCTCTTGTCTGCTGGCTTAGGGCGGCGGCGCTGTTACTTCCTGATTCTTAAAGCTACAGTGTGCGCAGTCCTAATGCGTCCCCAGCCTATTGCTGTGAGTCACTGGATACTTAAACCCCCTCCACCCAGTAGGAGGTGCCTGAGCAACACTTTCCATCTGTGTGTTCCTTGCAACTGAGTTGCCAGGTCCTGTCCTGTATCTAGTCTGTTTCTGCCACCCTGGGGGCTGTATACCCAGGCCTGTTACCTGTACCTGTGACTTTTAGTCAGTTTCCGCCACCCTGGGGGCTGAGTTCCCAGGCTCGTTCCTGTATCTTGTTCCTGGTTCAGATCCTGTCTGAACAGTGTCTTAGTCCGTTACCTGTTTGTCTCTATGTCTGTACCTTCCCCTTTTCCTGCAGTATCTGAACCTGCACCTAACTCCAACTCATTGTCTCTGTACTTCTGTTTGTGAGTTTTGTGTCCACTCGCTACTTCATTGCAAGTACCTTGTGTGTATCTGGTTCTGCTCGTTCTGTTTCCCTGCCTCCGTATCTAACTCCTGTGTTCCAGCTATCTTCTTGTGCTTTCCAGTCTGTTCCATGTGAACAGAGCCCTGTCCTGTCTACCGCATCTGCGGGTTTTGCTCTGCTCTGCTTGTCTACCGCTTCTGCGGGTTTTGCTCTGCTCTGCTTGTCTACCCCACCTGCGGGTTTTGCTCTGCTCTGCTTGTCTACCGCACCTGCGGGTTTTGCTCTGCTCTGCTTGTCTACCGCACCTGCGGGTTTTGCTCTGCTCTGCTTGTCTACCGCACCTGTGGGTTTTGCTCTGCTCTGCTTGTCTACCGCACCTGCGGGTTTTGCTCTGCTCTGCTTGTCTACAGCATCTGCGGGTTTTGCTCTGCTCTGCTTGTCTATCGCACCTGCGGGTTTTGCTCTGCTCTGCTTGTCTACCGCATCTGTGGGTTTTGCTGTGCTCTGCTTGTCCACCGCACCTGCGGTTTTGCTGTGTTCTGCTTGTCCACCGCACCTGCGGTTTTGCTCTGCTCTGCTTGTCCACCGCACCTGCGGTTTTGCTCTGCTCTGCTTGTCTACCGCATCTGCGGGTTTTGCTCTGCTCTGCTTGTCTACCGCATCTGCGGCCCTGTTCCTGTATCCTAGTCTGTACTGGTTCCTATCTAGCCTGTGTTCCTACCTGCCAGTACCCACCTGTCTGCATATCAGCCGTGTCTGCCAGTATCCACCTGTCTGTATGCCAGCCTAACCTGCCTGTTCCTGCATTCCCCGGTGTGGGTCAACAGCTGTGACCGGGGTCTGACATGGAGTAGCACCTGGTCCCTCTGCTCGGTTCCTCCCTGGTTCACGGAATCGATTGAGCCACCATGCGACCTTGGTCGGACCGGGTTGATACTTAGTCACGCCCCTCCAGGCACTCCTCGGTTCATGGTACAGTGGGATCACTAATCACGCTCACGCCAGTCTGCCCGGGCGTGAGCGTAACACAGTGACTAGTTGCAGGTACTTGCTTTCGGGACACGATCTTACCTACATTTTCTGGTCCCATCCTATTTTATAAAGGCACATAGCCATGGGTTTCTTTTTCCTTTAATATAATAGGTCTCTCTTTATTTTTGAATAACTTATGGTACTTTAATTGCCTACTTAAGACACCGTACATCACTTGACCATACTGCCCACTGTTGCTGCATGTTCTTCTCCGGGCATGAACCAATACAACCTAGCATTTTAGGTTTCCGTAAAATAAGTTTCAATTTGGTTGAAGGGGGAGGGTCGTCAATATGTAAAAAATAAAAAAAAATTATAAAAAAAAACCCAAACAATAACAATGTTGAACATATTTAAGCAATGTTCCTACCTCCTGGCATTAGTCTTCACATGGTATTTTTTAGCCAGGGTAAATTCATGAGCATTATTCCAAATAATTGTAAATAAATTCTTACAGTAAGGCTGTGTGCCCACTATGCGTTTTTTAAGCGTTTCTGCAGCGGCAATTCTGCTTAAAAAACGCTTGGTAGAAGGTCTGCTATGTTCCCCAATGATAATCTGCATGTGCTGTGCACATGCTGCGGAAAGTTTTGCTGCGGATTATCATTGCGGAAAAATCCGCAGCACTGCCAATTATTTTGCGTAATCGCGGCGTTTTCACCGCCATTGACTTGCCTTGAATTACATAATATCACTACATGTGTACATGCGGATATTAAGCGATTCAATGTGCGGATAGTACACGGGTTTGGAGAAGAGGAGACTCTCCTCCAGACCCGGGTACCATAGTACCTGTAAAAAAAAAGAATTAAAATAAAAAATATACTTTATACTTACCTTCTGATGGCCACCGGTCTCCATAGCGATCCGTCCTTGCTTCCCGGCAGCTCGTGATGGTCTAAAAGGACCTGCCATGACGTCATTTAGTCATGTGACAGGTCATGCGACTGCTGACTTCGGCAGTCGCGTGACCCATCGCATGACTAAATGACGTCACGGCAGGTCTTTTTACACAACCGCGAGACACCAGGAAGACCGGACGCATCGGATAAGGAGACAGGGGGCCATGAGAAGGTAAGTATAATTTTTATTTTTTACCATTCTTTCGGTCACACTATATAAATCCATGCCGTTTGCATGGATTTATATAGTGTGACCAAGTTGTCAAGCACTTTCCAAGTGATGCTAAAATCACTTGGAAAGCGCTTGTCAACCCGCATGCGAAATTGCATGTGCAAAACGCTTCAATTACGCTTGTCCCTGACAGGAAAAACGCATGTACAATCCACATGTACAATGCGCATGCGTTTTTTCTTCCAGGGAGATGCAGAAACGCTCAGGAAAAATCCGGAGCATTTCTGCATCGTGGGCACAAAGCCTAAATCGAGACATTTAACTGTGCAGGCCTGTTTTGCCACAAATGTGTAAATTGGAGACACGTAGACGCACACTGATACTGTGGGCAGACTGTTGTTCAATTGTCCTTTTTGTTAATCATGTGTATCCTGCCTGTGCCCAGCATTTCTGGTTGATGTGATTTTTATCTGAGCTAGGCAAAGTTAGTCAAGAAACTTTAGAAACTAACTCAACATTATCCTTGTGGCCAAAATGTTTGCTAAACCCAAACACTGTACTGGCACTGAAGTTAGAAGGGTGATAGGTTTTTTTTTTCTATCTGTAACATCACCAGTACTGCTGGCAGCATAGTCTGACAAGTACATAAGGGGTAAGAAACGGAGGCCGTAATGGATTATATGTCTGCAAGATGTAGTCTCAGACAGTGACACAATCAACTGGATTCAGTGTTCTGCACAATCTATCTACTACGCTGCCATAAAACTTAAAACTGTACATAGCGGAAATTCCAATCAGTCACTGACACCTGTTTCTGTTCTGCTTCTCAGTCCCCTAACCCACAGCACCCTGGGGGCTAAGGAACATACTACACCAGAAAAACTTCTTCCAGTTAATTTTTTTTTAAAGAGATGAACAGCTTTTGTTCCCGGAAGGCATGATGCTGGAGGAGATGGAGAATACCATTCTAATGCCAAGCAGTGTTGCAGGTTCGGCGAGATGTGGTGATAGGACCACTGGCAGGAGTATTAGCAGTCTAAGCAAGGACAAATATTGGTGTGGTAGTCAGGCGGAGGCGCAATGAGCGCTGGGCATTTCACACTTGACAATTAGGGATGATTATGATTCTGTGGTGGACAATACCTGGTAACCAGAATGGTCATGAGGAAGTGAGGTTATCATAGGAGGAGGCTACTGGAATTGGTGATACAGACGACGTGCAGCAAAAAGGTCCTTCAGGGCCAAATCAGCTGTCAGCTCTCGAGCAGGTGATACCGCAAGTGCTGTTGATGATGGAGGCTCTACAGCACCTGAAAGGTGTATTGACGGTGGGGGTGAGTCCAACGTGTGGGCTTGTCATGTTTGGAAGTTCTTTTGCATGTTGCCATCAAACGATTCTTTGGCGCTCTGCAAAAAGAAAATAAGCCATGCACATCCTGGCATGTATAGACAAACTATGGCTTTGTATCAGCGCATGAAGCAACATCACCTGCTCATTTAGCAAAGTCAAGGTGGCCAGCAATCAGAGCAGGCCTCAAGTTGTCCTCCTCCCCACACTCCTTTTTCAGTCACCCTAAAGTAGTACCTGGTTGGTGTCATCATTGCCGCCATCATAATTGTCATCCTCTACTGTATGCCATATTCAAAGAACACCTCCTTCCCAACAGCAAATATCCATCCCGGATTGTGTGTTAAGAACACAAGCGTATGCTCCCATTCTTCCATTACCGAACTAATCTTGCACCTTGTTGCTGCCTAACCAACTTGTGGATACTTTCTAGAAATTATGGCATATGCTCAGTTTCACTGAAAGATACTAACCCGCCATTATTTCTCACAGAAAGGTATGTGTGCAGGAGACCGTAGGCCCCTCTCTGTACTTGTCTTTGAGATACTGTAGATGCCTTGAAGGACAACTATGGCTAGGAGCTATACATGAGTTTCACAGCTTACTGGGTGAATGTTTTTAGTGGCAGCAATGCACTACTGCGACTGGGACAGGTGGTGAGGTCTCCGCAACTGGGAGCTACATCTGTTTCCACCACCAGGCAGATGCCTATCCCCAACAACTATAGGGCATATCATTAAGTCCACATACCAACGACTTTTTTATTCCCGCTCATGTAAGGCAGCCACTTTGAGTAGCCACTGTTACAGGATTAGGGAATTGGCTCATGGGATCACCGTCTCCTGGACTAGATGGGCACTTCTGGCACCCCAAAGCACAGATCACACCAGGCACATTTGGAACATCTGGCCGCAACTAGTTTTATTGGTTCGGTACAACAGCAAAACAAAATGCAAAGGATACAAAATAAATCCTATGCTGGCTGCTAACTAAATGGTCAAAGTCCTGACTCTCCAGAGCTGGGCCTAGTGAAAGCTCCTGAGTCCTAACCAAACAATAGCTTTACCCACAGCATTTTTACCAGGAGCAGAGAGAAAGCCATCAGCTTGTGGACTCTATGCCCCTTCATACCATATCTGAGCATTAGATGATTAGCCACAATTATTCCAAACACCTGGAGAGGCTAAATGAAAAAGGGAAAATATAGAGTTCTGCCTGACTGGTTTATTTACGCCGAATATGACAGGAACCTAGGGTAAATGTCACACTCTCTCACCCTTTTCCCCGTTGCATATCTTCCCCCTTGTGTTGACATTGGGGGGTGAAACACCTAACTACTAAACCATAGACTCTGGAAGTTGTATCTACATCACCAAACTGACATTCTGGTTTATGGTCTACAGAAAAACTAAAATGTTTTATCACGTTTGTACTAACTGGAAGTTCAGACAACACAGCACTATTGTTCTGTACAAGATCCTTTACCTCTTGTACCTGATAACATGTTTGACATTGTCATTATCAATGTAATATGGAAGCAAGGAGCCAGCTCCACGGATGTAAAAATCCTCTTTATTGGTACATGTTAAAATTCCAAATAACATTCATATCGGCTTAGAGCAATAAAAAATACTGACGCATTTCTGGTACGTCAAGCACTTTTAGGTCTTGCTCACATGAAATTTCTCCATCTCCATTCTCTGTGTCATCGGATGTCGGAGTGCACTCAGATAACATTCAAGTGCAGTCCGATGTTTCACATGCACCCATAGACTAGTATAGGTCCATGCGATCCGAATTCCGGAGTCACTTGCGGCATGCCGTGATGTTTTCCACAGACAGATTTGGTCTGTAGAAAAAGATTCGCACATCTGCTCTGCCCCATAGTATAACATTGGTTCGAGTGCTACCTGATAAAACATTGCATAGCACTCAGCCGATTTATATGCTCACGTGAGCGAGTCCTCCATGACTAAAGGTGCTTGACATACCAGTGACGCGTCAATGGTTTTATTGTTCTAAGCTGATATGGATGTTATTTGGAATTTTAACATGTACCAATGAAGAAGATTTTTATGTCCTTGGAGCTTGATCTCTCTTCCTTGCTTCCAGATTTGGATGTTTTTGGTAGTAAAACTATCCGTGCTTCAGACCGGACTGGATTCAGGCATTACTGGTGAGCTGCACTTTGTTTCATCGCATATATGTAATATGCAGATCCACATGTATGTTGTGCCCATTAGCAAACAAATATAACCTAGAATAAAAACATAGGCCCGGATTAAACAAGTGTTTTCACCAAAAATCTAGAGGTTGAGAAAATATTTTGCAACTTTCGGAGTTATCTGCTGTGATAACTCCAAAAGTTGCAAAATTTTTGCCCAGCTTTGCCAAAATGGGTGGATCTAGGGGAGTACGGTGGGGTGACACAGCTCACCTAATTCATGATGAGCTGCAGTGTTCCTGACATTTTTACCTCAGGGACACTAAAAATACAATCAACTTTACAATATTAGAAACTGGTGCAATCAGCTCCCAATCCTTCCAGGTTCTTATCAGATTCACACGGTAAATTTGGTAGGGTTGGCGATTCCCTGGCTGACATACCTGGTGATTTACCTCTTCCACTATTTCATAAGCCTCTTGCCATTTAGTCAGCATGAAGATTTGCACTGTGGGAACAAGGACCAAAACCCTGTCACCGGTGTTGAAGTTCCGTATTTTAGCAGACCTAGTCTTATCCCGGGACTGACTCTCTTGGGCTTCCTTAAGGCGTTCCTTTATCAGGAGCATCTCTTGTTGCTTCTACCTTTTCTAATGCATTGTTTATGTGGGCTCCCTGGGTTGGGCTGTCCCAAAGAAATCCTTGAAAACTGGCAAGTCAGGGAGACCAATTTCAGGTGGAACTTCACCAACAATTTGCGCAAATACCTCTAAAGTTCTCCCAAGGGAATAGGTTCAACAATGGATAAATTTGGATTGGTGAAACACATGCAGTATTTCCCACAGCCCCCCCCCCCCACCCGAAAAAAAAAGGAAAGTCTCGACCCACAATCACATTATGTATTAAAGTCTTTACCCTACCAAATTCATGGATCACTTTTTGAGGTTTCAAAAGACAGGACAGCAGTAGGATAATCCTTAGTGTCCCCATGTATAGAGGTGACTCATTAATCTGCTTAGCAGTTTTCTGCTGCACCGTGGACCAGAGTCAGCAGACTACCCAAGTCCAACAGAGCAATAACAGATTGTCCCTGTACAATCCCATGGCAGGTTCTTCTCTCCAGGTTAGGTGACTGCAAGGCAAAGTAGGCAGGACTAGTAAACTGTGACTTTCTTCGCCCATTACCACATCCACATTACAGTCCCTGACAGTGCCAGAAAACCGTATCCATGCCATACAAATGCCTTTTAGGACCAACTGGCTTTAATAGCTTGGTTAAAGAGTCTACATTAGTTTCCCATTTAAGGGCCTCCTGGGGTCCACTTGTCCCACATAGCAATGTATCTGAACTGGCAGGGCTTGAACAAATTGGTCTAGGACCACGCCTTCAAACATTTGGCCTGCAGTTGAGACCTCCAGTTGTGACCTCTAGTTGTATCCACTATTTAGCCAGATGGAAAAGTGTGTATCCGCTATGCTGTAACCTCATGTGTAACCCGTAAGCGAGCAAGTACTTCCCCCTTTAGTTTGGTATCATGCTCACTTAAGTCAAAGTACGCCTTCTAGCTAAGTTCACAAGATGCATTTTTAATGCGTTTTCGCTGCGGTTTTCCCACCGCTTGTAATAGGTCTGCCAGGTACTGCAATGCGAATCTGGATGTGCTGTGCACATGATGCGGACATTTCTGCTCCGGATTCGCATTGCGGTAAAAACCGCAGCATGACCATTGTTTGGGTGTTTCCGCCGCAAATTTGCACCCATTGACTTGCATTAAATCGCAGCAAACCCCCAGGTATAATATCTATACCTGCGGATATGCTGCGTTTCAATAAAACGCGCTGCGGGTGGTACCCTGGTCGGGAGAGGAGGACTGCATCTCTTCTCATCCGACCACCGCTCTCGCTGATAACAGCAAGAGCGGTGTGGATGGGAGGAGCAGTGGTCTGCTCTCCACACCCCGCTTGCCAGCGGTCAAAAAAAAGTAAAAAGAAAAAAATTAAACCTTATACTCACCTGTCCGGTGGCCCCCGGTGTCCTCCTGGTGCCCGGCGATGCCGTCTCCCCGGCGACCAGCGGTAAGCATCAGCTGATCGGTCACTGGGGTTGATCAGCTGATCAGCTCCGGTTAGCTTACCACCATGGGAACATTCTTGCGAATGTTCCCAGGGTCAGCCGATGTTCACGTGACCGATCAGCTGATCGGTCACGCGACCATCAGCTGATCGGTCACGCGACCATCAGCTGATCGGTCACGTGAACATTAGCTGACCCTGGGAACATTCGCAAGAATGTTCCCATGGTGGTAAGCTAACCGGAGCTGATCAGCTGATCAACCCCAGTGACCTCCTGTAGCACGTACACTGATAGGGGTGTTTTTTCACCCCTGTCAGTATACATTGCTGTCTTCTACAGCAGTGACATCAGTGATGGCTGATGTCACTGCTGTAGAAGTGACCCGGATCGTCGTGGGACAATCGTTGACGGTACGTGGACTACGTCATTGACGGCGGACAGGTGAGGGATATGGTTGTTTGTTATTTTGCGTTTTTTTCAGAAGATCAATGGCTTCTCGGACGGAGTGTAATAAAAAAAACTGTGTGTTTTTTATTTCATTAAAATACTTTATTCTGGCTGTGTCTTTTATTGAAAAAGTGGCGACCATTTTACTACGCGGTTAGTAATGGGGGTGTCTTATAGACGCCCTCCATTACTAACCTGGGCTTCACGTCAGCCTCCAATACACGTGCACCCCAATCCCATTACTCCACTCACCACCGCTACCGGGCAGTGGGAAGAGCGGAGGCTAAGCGCCAGATTTTTTAATTTTAGGCTCTGTGCCCACGATCCGGACGTAGTAGCGCTTTGGACACATATTTTTTGCTGCGTCGAAAACGTTGCGTTCTATTGAACGCAGGTAAATTCACATGTGTTCACTGAACCATGCGTATTTACCGCATTCTATACATTCTAGTGGTCAAATTTCTGTTGCGGAGACTAACGACTCCTCAAGAGAATTTGACATGCTGTGGTCCTGAAAGACGCCCTGCATGTCAGTGTCCACGAGTGATCCGCAGCCTCTGATGCACGCATAATGGACACGGGATTTCTACAGATCCCATCTACTATACCGCAACATCTGGACACTGTGGGTTTGACGCTGTATAAACATGCAGTGTCAAACCTGCAGCGGCTCCTGACAGTGGCCAAGTACCCAAACTCACCCGCAGCATGTCAATTTTTCTAGCGGACACGCCAGTCTCTGCTGCAGATTTTGACCGATTGAAGTGTCATTATATGCGGTGGATTCATATGTATTGACAACAAAAGTGCGGCATTACAACACCACATTTTGGACGCAACAAAAATGCACTGCGTTTAAAGCGCTGCCGAGTGCTGATCAGGGGGACGTAGCGGCTAACAAACCAGCTGTAAGATGTTATTTAATGGCCAGGGAACATGTTTGCAAATGGCACCTTCCCAGGCTAAAATTACCAGCTCACAGTAGCCGCATAAATTACATGAATAGAAATGCTAATGAAGATTGGGTGAATGGGATCAGCTGACACCTAGCTCTTTTGTTTGGTGATGACAAGGTGTCAATCAGACCTTTTCATGACCAAAACTAATTTAAGTAAAGAGTTAAATAAACACACAGACACAGAGCAAACACTTTATTTGAAATACAAGAGACACATTCTTTAATCATTCAAATTAACCAATATACTCACCCCAGTTCTGAGGGTAATCCAAGGGTTTAAGCAATGTCCCACCAAATAACTTTATTTAGCTCCAAAAAGCATTCATTGATGCACAAAAACGCATCAAAAACGCCCAGCGTTTTTCCTGCCAAAGAGATGCAGAAACGCTCAGGAAATTTCTGCTTCAAATCCTGATTGTGCGCACATAGCCTCTGGGGTTCCCCACTGAGAAATGGAGACGAACTATCTGCTGGTTGCTCCTTTCGCTTTGTATCTTTCTCAGAAATCGTGAGGAATGCTTACACGTCATCCTCAGGTATCATTTTTTAAGATTTCACCTGGACTGGAGCTTTTTCTGCCATTCGTTTGTGGACTATCTGCCCTTTTATAAAATACCTGTACATTGTAGGTGATTAGCCCGATTCATCACAAACACCTGGAGTGGCTAAATGGAGCAGGGAAAATATAGAGTTCCCGGCTACCAAACTGCCTGACTGGTCAATTTACACAATATATGACAGTGTAAAAGGGGCAAATGTGCAGAACATCACACATTTTCACCTGGCCATGTTACAGCACCCTTTTAGACCCTTGCTATAAAAGCGAAAGGGAGTCCAAATGGGCTTATTACCAATATAAGCTCTTTGCCAAGCAAACACCTGCCACCTGCTTGATTGACTAACAGACCCCTCTACGATCTGTAGATATGTTTCCCCCGTTTGTGCAGTAGGGCTACAGCAAGACAACAAGTAGCGGAGGCAGCAGCATCACCTACAGTATATATTGCATGTTGGAGATATTTTATCTGCTATTGTGACAACCAGGTGCACTTCAGCAAACACAAACACACCAGCTCAATATCCAGGTTCATGTGTCCAGTCTGAGGTAGATACCCTGAGCCCCGATGCCATATACTTTTGGGTCAGCAAACTGGACCAGTGGGAAAAAAAGTTGTGTTTAGCTTCTAGTGTCATGTCAGAGAGAGTATTTAGTATCAAAGAGGGCCACAAGTGTGGAAAACCTAACATTTCTCCAAATGAATCAGGCATGGATCAGTGAAGACTTTCATGCACCTACGGCTGATGCCAATGATTAACTCGGTCATAATATCTATCTGCCTGACCATCCATTGACTGTCTTTTACACAGTTCTTCTGCCACCAGTGCCGATGAACTCAGCCGGGCATCTCACTGTCCATCATGTCATGTATACTGCAGCAATGCTACTGCCGGGAATGCCATTGCTGGGACTAAAGTGCCAACATCTCCTTGCATACCGCTTCCTAATTCTCTACCATACTGCTCCTGCCACAGCCACGTCTCCTGGCTGCCCACTCTGTTTCTTAGTACTAAACAGCACAACTGATGACAGGAAATACTCTCTCGAGGGTATACAGTTATGAACCAGCTACCTAAATAGGGCTAATTTTAGTAAAGGTTTGGTGAGAACAAGCTATAACTTCTTCACTTTGAAATCAGTACCCCTGTTTTATCTCCCTAAAAAGGTGATAATTTTAGGATGGCTGGATATAAAGCCTTAGTAATTGCCTAATCATTTTATGATTAAACAACCAGCTGCAAATCCCAAAAGGAATAATTTTTTAATCCTAGTGGAGAAAAAAATAACTTCTTCACATCCAAAACTGTATACCTGTTTTATCACCTTAATTAAAGGGATAATTTTTGGAACGCTTATAAAAAAGCTATGATTAGCAAAGTTCTAAGCTCTTAGTACTTCCCAAATATGGATAATTTTTGCACCCAACTGTGTGAAAATGATATGGCTTTTTCTGTTTTCAGAACAGAAACCCTGGCATTCTGCACTTTAAAAAAGCACTTGCATTTTTTACATGCATTTTTTTTCCGACTCCTCATAGAAGCCTATATGCAATAAAGAGAATATGACACCAGGCTTTTGCCACCTAATCTAAGAGTAACATAATGTAAAGAGACAGACCCTGATTCAAATAGTGTCACTTACTGGGCTGTTTGCTATAGATTTTATGCAATCACAGTTTTATCAGCAGGAGATTATCACTAGAAGACTAAAAACCTGCAGCTATGTAGGTAGTTCTCCATATTCATGCTTTGCATAACCCAGCCCCAAAAACTGATTGGCAACTTTCTGTGAGTAAGGGATGACACAGGCCGATTGTTACTTCTGCATCCCTAAACACCCTATACAGGTGTCCCCAGATGCATGCTGCCATATCTTGAAGCACGCTGGGACTTTATCGTCATGAAGAATAAGACAGACGTTATAAAATAAACTAAAGTACAATAGGTAATACAGATGCATCTCACTAAATTAGAATATCACCAAAAAGTTAATTTATTTCCGTTCTTCAATACAAAAAGTGAAACTCATATGTTATATAGAGTCATTACCAACAGAGTGATCTATTTCAAGTTCTTATTTCTGTTAATGTTGATGATTATGGCTTACAGCCAATGAAAACACAAAAGTCATTATATCATTAAATTAGAATAATTAACAAAAAACACCTGCACAGGCTTCCTAAGAATTTGAAAAGGTCCATTAGTCTGTTTCAGTAGGCTCCACAATCATGGGGAAGACTGCTGACTTGACAGATGTCCATTGACACACTCCATAAGGTCCCAGAGCTCCAATTTTCATTTGGAAATCAAGGTCCCAGAGTCTGGAGGAAGAGTGGAGAGGCACACAATCCACGCTGCTTGAGGTCTAGTGTGACGTTTCCACAATCAGTGATGGTTTGGGGAGCCATGTCATCTGCTGGTGTAGGTCCACTGTGTTTTATCAAGACCAAAGTCAGTGCAGCCGTCTACCAGGAAGTTTTAGAGCACTTCATGTTTCCCTCTGCCGACAAGCTTTTGGGAGATGGAAATTTCATTCTCCAACAGGAGATGCACCACACGGAACATCACTTGTGAGGAACATTACTGAAGAACAACAGGTTATTTTGAGGACCTCCATCTTCCCAGTACAGTGCCAAACGGGTAAATGTGTTTCGCTGCGACCACTGAACTCTGCACTCCTTTATTATGTATATTGTTGTCCTTTATTACACAGTGCCATCTCTTGTTATGTACAGCACCGACCCTTACATATTGGATTATTTATAGCCCCCTGTTCTTTATTACATACTGTCCTCTCTTGTTAGATATATAATGCAATGACTGCTGATGGAGCATGGAAAAGTTTATTTTCTAATGGAGGAGCTGATGGACTGGTCTTCTGGTCACTGACTGCTCCATCCGAAGTCATTTTATATCTAACAAGAGACGACTATGTAATAAAAGAGGGCGCTGTGAATAACAAAACAACCAAGAATATACTATTTAGGGGACAGCACTGTACATAACAGCAGAAGAAGCTATATAATAAGGGACATCACCATATATAACTAGAGAGGATGGTACGTAATAAGGGAGGGTGTTATACATAATAAAAGAGGAAAGTATGTAACTAAGGACAGTGCTATACATAATAAGTGAGTACACTATATACTAAGGGACTGTGCTATACATAATAAGTGAGTACACTATATACTAAGGGACTGTGCTATACATAATATGGCTACATTCCTGTATCTGTGTGCAGTGTCGGTGTCCTGTGCTTTTACAGACATATTGAGCATGTCCTATTCTGATCCCCAAAATCGGATCAGAACAGGACATTCTCTGACCACCATGGATCTCATTCTCAGATCCATGATTTTCACAGATGTCAGAGTAGACCTATAAAACTCTACGAGTCCGTGCGCCATCCGATAAAAAAATCTGGCAGCACACGGACATTTCACACAAATGTAAGAATGCAGCCTAAGAGATTTTACAGATAACATTACAGATAACACAAAAACCAGGGGAGGAGTCCTGAGGAGATAATTTGCATATTCCCACTGCATTTTGGGGTAAGTGAAGAGTCTCCGCGAGCTCAAAGAACACTGGATTTTGGCTGTTGGAGCTGAAAAGAGGACATCGGTAAACCGCGCGCCGGTAGGCGCGCGCATTTTGAAGCTTTTTTTTAAGCTTTTTTCACTGTTTTCAGAACATTAACAATAAGAACATGGAAGAGTCCAGGAGCCATTTGGTGAGCTGCATATCCTGCTACATGTTCACAGACTTGCCAGTGGAAAAGCCAAACTTCACATGCCAGAAATGCAAGCTTGTGTCCCTGTTGGAGGAAAAGTTGCGAAATCTAGAAGAGAGGTTAACTACCTTGAAAATCATTAAGGAAGGTGAAGAGTTCTTAGACAGAGCAGAATTATCTCTTCATGATTCAGAAAGAGAAGAAATTCGAACTGCACCTGACGAAACAGAGGAATGGAAGCATGTGACCCACAGAAGCAGGAGGATCGAGAGGCAGTCAGCACCCATACTGCTCAGGAACCAGTACCAGGCTCTCACGCAGGAGAACCAGGAAGAAATACAGCAAAATAAGACTTTGCCAGCAATGAATAACCTTGTAAGCCCTCAGAATCCTCCTGGATGGAGAAAGAAGAATGTTGTGAAGAAAAAACGGAGAGTGGTGGTCATGGGGGATTCCCTGTTAAGAGGAACAGAGGCCGCTATCTGCAGACCAGACATAACCTCAAGAGAAATGTGCTGTCTTCCAGGAGCAAAAATTAAAGATGTGTCTGACAGGATATCAAGACTCTTCAGACCTACAGATCACTACCCATTCCTGCTAATACATGTGGGGACAAATGACACCGCAAGAAAGGACCTGGAAACCATCTGCAGAGACTTTGAAGACTTAGGCAAGAAAGTGAAAGAATTGGGAGCGCAGGTGGTCTTCTCATCCATCCTCCCAGTGGATGGCCATGGAACAATGAGGTGGAATAAGATTCTACAGGTGAACAACTGGCTACGTCGATGGTGCCGTCAACAAGGATTTGGATTTCTGGATCACGGAATGAATTACCTATACGATGGACTACTTGCTAGAGATGGGGTGCACCTTACGAAGACTGGAAAACATGTATTTGGAAGTCGCCTTGCTACACTCATCAGGAGAGCTTTAAACTAGAACAATGTGGGAAGGGAAACAAAAGGCCAGAAAAAGCCATACAGCTGACAAATACTATTGAGATCTCTGCTACTGGAAGTGGAAAGGAAGAACAAAGACAAAACAATTTAAATAATAAAAATATGGGAGGAAGAGAAACCAATCACAAACTAAAATGTTTTTATACAAATGCACAAAGCATGGGCAACAAACAAGGAGAATTGGAACTACTAATGCAGGAAAAGGAATATGATGTCATTGGAATCACTGAAACTTGGTGGGACGATACACATGATTGGAATAAAAGGCTAAAAGGATACAACTTATTTGCAAGAAACAGACTTGATAAACGAGGAGGAGGTGTTGCATTGTATGTTAGAAAAGCGTATATCTGCACAGAGATTGAAGCTTCAGAGACTGGGAGTTCTGTGGAAACTGTTTGGGTAAGAATACAAGGAGAGAACAACGGAAAGGACACCATTGTAGGCATTTACTACAGGCCACCTGGGCAAGCTGAAGATATGGATGAACTCTTTATGTATCAAATGACCAAGTTCTCCAAAAAATATGACGTAGTGGTCATGGGAGATTTCAACTATCCAGACATTTGTTGGGAATCTCTCTCAAGTAAAACTAACAGGTCAAGCAAATTCTTATCCTCTCTTGCTGACAACTTTATCTTCCAAAAGGTAGGGGAGAAAACAAGGGGATCTGCTACTTTGGATCTAATCCTTATAAACAGGGAGGAAATGGTTGAGGAGGTAAAAGTGGCTGGGACCCTAGGAGGCAGCGACCATGCTATTATAGAATTTTGGATAACTAGAGGAGGAAGACATGTGAAGACTCAAACTTCAAGGTTAGATTTTAGAAAGGCAGATTTTAAGAGACTCAGAAAGAGAATAGGAGGGATCCAATGGCTGGATGTCCTTAAGGACAAAAATGTCCAGGAAGGATGGGAAATTTTTAAAAATGAGATTCTCAAAGCACAATCGTTAACAATCCCGAAAAGTAGAAAGAATGGGAAGCATTTAAGGAAACCAGGATGGATGAACACAGAACTTAAACACATGCTAAAAAGAAAGAAAGAATTGTTTATTAAATGGAAAGAGGGAGGCATATCTAAAAAAGATTATAATGCAGTCTGCAGATCCTGTAGGGCACGTATCAGGTTAGCTAAAGCTGACAATGAATTAAGGCTTGCAAGAGATGTCAAAAGCAATAGAAAAGGATTTTGGGGGTATGTCAAAAGTAAAAGAAAAGTCAAAGATGCTATAGGATTTTTACAGGATGAAAATGGAGAAATGGTAAGAGAGGATGTTGAGAAGGCCGAACTTTTTAATTCCTATTTTGCATCTGTTTTCTCTCAGAAAGAAAATGTAACATCAACTGATCTTCACTGTCCTTTTAAAGGAATAGAGGAATCCAAGTTATCTGTAAACAGAAAGATTGTGAGGGAATATTTAGCTAACATAAATGAGTTCAAGTCTCCAGGTCCAGATGAATTACACCTCAGAGTACTGAAGGAGATCGTAGAAGAAATTTTAGAACCACTCTCCATAATCTTTGAAAATTCTTGGAGAACAGGAGAAGTCCCAGAAGACTGGAGAAGAGCAAATGTTGTTCCTATCTTCAAAAATGGGAAGAAGGTGGACCCAGGGAACTATAGGCCGGTGAGTCTGACTTCTATACCAGGAAAGATCTTTGAACAAATTATTAAACAACATGTATGTAAGTACATGGATAAGAATGAAGTGATTAACCAGAGTCAGCATGGGTTTGTAACTAACAAGTCATGTCAGACTAACTTAATTTCCTTCTATGACAGAATCACTGACTGGGTGGATCAGGGAAATGCTGTAGATATAGTATATCTTGACTTCAGCAAAGCATTTGACAAAGTATCTCACACCATCCTTATTGAAAAAATGACCAAGTATGCAATGGACCAGGCAACTGTTAGGTGGATTCATAACTGGCTTAGTGATCGGACTCAAAAGGTGGTTGTAAATGGCTTCACATCCAGCTGGATGAATGTCTCAAGTGGGGTACCACAGGGCTCCGTCCTGGGACCTGTATTGTTCAACATCTTTATCAATGATTTAGATGAAGGAATTGAGGGTAAACTGATTAAATTTGCTGATGACACAAAGCTAGGAGGGATATCTAATACTAGAGAAGAGAGAGAGAGGATTCAAAAAGACCTAAATAAACTGGAGCAGTGGGCAGCAACCAACAGAATGGTTTTTAACAGGGAAAAATGCAAAGTACTACATCTGGGCAATAAAAATGAAAAAAGCATATACAGAATGGGAGGAATAGAGCTAAGCAACAGCACATGTGAAAAAGACTTAGGTATACTAATAGATCATAGACTGAACATGAGTCAACAGTGTGATGCAGCAGCAAAAAAGGCAAATACAATTCTGGGATGTATTAACAGAAGCATACAGTCTAGATCACGTGAAGTCATTATCGGTCCAATTACTTTTGGTCCCTTTAAAAACAGGGTGGCACATGTTAAGGAGCTGAAACTCCTAAACCCTTCATCCAATTTTAATGTGGATACCCTCAAATGAAAACTGAAAGTCTGAACTTCAACTGCATCTGAATTGTTTTATTTAAAATTCATTGTGGTAATGTCTAGAACCAAAATTTGAAAAATGTTGTCTATGTCCAAATATATATGGACCTAACTGTATGTACCCCACCATTAATACACTATTAGCCATGCACCAATCAAAATATAAAGTGATAAGCAGCACAGTGCCCCCCATTAACTATAGTCTCCACTGCCTAATAAACATAAATTATTCAGTCTCTGTGACTCTCCCCAATTAACTTCAAGGTTATGTACACACGGAAAGTATGCAAGGTTTTAGAGTACAAGCAAAATAAATGAGATCCCTGAAGTCTCATGCACACGTTCCTTATTTTTTCCTTGCAGATTTGCAGCAGATTAAAATCTGCATAATGTCAATTCTTGCAGCGTATTTCCCCCATACTAATCAATGGCGAAAATGCGTAACGAAACCATGAAAAAAACATGGCAAAGAAATGTATTTTACGCAGCGTTCTTTCTGCCAGCACATTAGGATTTACAACAGAATTTTCTCCTGCAAATTCTGAATATGTGCACATAGCCTTAGTCCCTGTCCTGTGTCCCCCCATTCATTACAAGTCCTTGATAGCATCATAATAAATTTGAAGGTGGGAGGAGACATTATCAGGTACTGAGCATCCTCTGCCACCTCCCAATTCATTACAAGTCCCTGATAGTGTCTTCTCCCACCTTTCAATTCATTATAAAGTGTCCTATCCACCTTACCCCCTCCTCTCCCACCTCGCAATACATTTTAAGTCCTTGATAGTGTCATAATGAATTGTGAGATGGGGAGGATGCTATTAGGGACTTAGCACCCTCCTCCACCACCAGATTCATTTTACATCCTTATCTAATGTCCTCAACTCCATGTTCATAAGTCTATTATAAGTCCCTCTTACTCACACCCCAATCCCACACCCTCCTCATTGTCCCCTCCCCCACCTCCCCCATCGTTGTCTCCCGCACCCCCATCATTGTCCTCTCCCCCATATCCCTCATTGTCCTCTCCCACACATAACTCATTGTCCTCTCCCCCACCTCCCTCATTGTCATGCCCCCCACCCCCATCATCCTCTCCCGCATCCCCATCATTGTCCTCTCACGCACCCCCATCATTTTCCTCTCCCCCCATATCCCTCATTGTCCTCTCCCACACATCCCACATTGTCATCTCCCCCATCCCCATGATTGTTCTCTCCCCCACATGCCATGATTTTCTTCTCCTCCCCCATCCCCATGATTGTTCTCTCCCCCACATGCCATGATTTTCTTCTCCACTACCCCCATCATTGTTCTCACCCACCACCCCCATCATTGTCCTATCCCCAGTGTATTAGTAAAAAAAAAAAACACACAACACTCACCTCTCCGTACGTTCCCCCGCAGCATCGTTGTCACTGTCACCTTTCTCTCTGATGCGTCTGTGTCAGAGAGAAAGCGCTGGGCAGGAAGCAGAGAACATGTTCCTGCAGCTTCACTGCCATTTTCTCCTGTGGGCAGCGAAGCTGCAGGGATCGCTCCCTGCCCGCCGCACATAATGAAGGCAATCTGGCCATGGGCCTCCGGAGATTCAGGCTCTGAGAAACAGGCCAGATTGCCCTCATTATCAGCCGCCCTGTAAGGGACCCCCTCCACCTCTGGGCCTCGCTGCAGCTGCACTAGCGGTATGTCCGCCCCTGGGTTTGCTGGTCTAATGTAACAAGTAACAGAAGTAACGTACCGCCATGTGTAACCGTGAAGTTCCTGACTCTGGATTGTGCAGAAGATATATTCTTTAACCACTTCGCGCCAGGGCCTGTTTTTGCCTTCGTGACACGCCGATACCCCATATGTGGAGGAAAACTACTGTTTGGGTGCATGGCAGGGTTCGGAAGGGAAGGAGCGCCATTTGACTTTTTGAATGTAAAATTTGCTTGAATAATTAGCGGACGCCATGTTGCATTTGGGGAGCCCCTGATGAGCCTAAACAGTGGAAACCTCCCACAAGTGACACCATTTTGGAAACTAGACCCTTTAGGGAGCTTATCTAGATATGTGGTGAGCACCTTGCACCCCCAGGTGCCTCACAGAAGTTTATAATACTGAGCCATAAAAATAAAATTTTCACATTTTTCCCACAAAAAATGTTTTTCATCCCCTAATTTTGCACTATCATAAGGATAACTGGAGAAATTGCACCATGAAATTTGTTGTGCAATTTCTCCTGAGTACGCCGATACCCCATATGTGGGGGAAAGCCACTGCTTTGGTGTACGGCAGGGTTCGGAAGAGAAAGGAGCGCTATGTTGGCTGGGATAGGTTGCAGACACCATGTTACATTTGAAGAGTCGCTGACATGCCGAAACAGCAGAAACCCCCACAAGTGACCCCATTTTGTAAACTACACCTCTCAAGGAATTCATCTAGGGAAGTAGTGAGTATTTTTTAATTTTTAAATTTATACCATTGGGCAGTGAAGAAAACATAATTGTATTTTTACCACAAAAAAATGTTTTACCCTCAGGTTTTACATTTTCACACAGGGCAATGGGTAAAAATGGTGCCGAAATGTGTCACACAATTTCTTCTAAAAGTGGCAATACCCCATATGTGGCTGTATCGTACTGCTTAGCCATACGGCGAGATCTGGGAGGGACGGAGCGCTATTTGACAATTGGAGAACAAATTATTGTAGAATAGGCATTTGGATTTGGGAGCACAAAATTTTCCAAATTTCTTTTGGGGGGCAAGGGCCATTTCGCTTTTCCAGAGCCTTTCTGCTACCAGTAACTTGGAATATTTTTAACAGATGACGGACCTGAGTGGGGACTAGCTTTTTTTGAGGACTGAGTTGAAGCTTTTATTGGGAACATTTTATGTAACATTTATCCTGTGCTCTAGGCTGAGCACTTACATCGGGGTTTCCATCTAAATTTCCAAGTGATGTAATTCAGATGAAACCCCTGCGGGGTCCATTCACTGTAGTGAGGCAGCAGAGTTACTCTGGACTCCGTCTAGCCTCTGTTTAGCCGTGTACTTTTTTTCAGAAGTGCACAAAACTGTGGCCAACCGTACTTTTATGCACGCCTAAAAAAAATGACACCGTGGGATCACAGGCCAGATGGCATCCACAGTGGCCTATATCTGCCTCATTACAGGGAATCTTCCATCATGGGTTCCGTCTGAATCATGTATTTCAGAGATTTACACGGAAACTCTGGTGTAAGTGCTCAGCGCAGAGGGCAGGATAAGTGTGAGCAGAGCCTTACTGCGATCTTTGGGAGACATAATAAACAAATCAGTAGCAGGTGAAGAATTGGTTTTATTTATTTTTTACGCCGTTCCTCGTGCGGTATAAGTGATGAGATTACTTTATTCTTCGGGTCGGTGCGATTACAGAGATACCAGATTTATATCGGGTTTTTATGATTGACAGCTGTCACACACTAAGAGACGCTTTTTTTTGCAAAATCTAGTTTTTGCATCGCCATATTTTGAGAGCTATAATTTTTCCATATTTCGGCCGACAGAGTCATGTGATGGCTTGTTTTTTGCGGGACGAGTTGACATTTTTATTGGTACCATTTTTGGGTACGTGACATTTTTTGATCGCTTTCTATTCCGTTTTTTGGGAGGTAAAATTAACAAAAAACAACAATTCAGGAATTGTTTTTTGAGGTTTTTTTCATGCCGTTCTGCGTGTGGTAAAAGTGATAAGGCAGCGTTATTCTTCGATCAATACATTTACAGCGATACTACACTTACTGTATTTTTTTTTATGTTTTGGCGCTTTTATACAATAAAACAATTTTATAGAAAAAATATTTTTTTTGCATCACTTTATTCTGAGAGCTATAACTTTTTTATTTTTTGGGTGATGGAGCTGTATGGCGGCTTTTTTTTTGTGGAACAAGATGACGTTTTCAGCGGTACCATTTTTATTTCCATTTTGCTTTTTGATCGCATTTTTTTCCACTTTTTGTTTGGCGATATGATGAAAAAGCATAGTTTTTTGCTCCTTTTTTTATTTATTTTTATTACGGTGTGCACAGAAGGAGTAAATTAGTGTGACAGTTTTATAGATCGGGTTGTTTCGGACGCGGCGATACCAAATATGTGTACTCTTTTTGTTTTTGCATAAATATACGGATTTATTGGTTTAATATCTTATTTATTTATTTTGTGAATTTTTTTTAACAGTTTGAAAACATTTTTTAGACTTTTTTTTTACATTTTTACTTAGTCCTGTATGGGACATTAATTTTTATTTTTCTAATCATTGTTCTCATGCAATGTAATAGTCATGTATTACATTGCATGAGAAGTTTGCTGACAGTTTCACACTGTCTGTCTCCTGCTGGACTTCAGCTGCAGGCTGAGCTCAGCAGGACACCATATATGGCAGATCTGGAGGCAGTCATGTGACCTCCAGCTGCCATAACAACGGCAGGTCCTGGAAGGCATCAGGGGGCCGTCGGAGAGGTAAGTGGACGACCCCCTCTCCTCTCACTATCTTCTATATTCCGCGATCACTATAGATCACGGCATATAGAAGATAGCAAAGGGTTAACATCATTGGGATCTGATCCAATCAGGTCCCGATGATGTCCCCTGTCAGAGCTGTCGCTCTGAACCGCAACTGCAGAACTTGCAGGACCATGGGGGTCCTGAGGGCTGCGGGACCACCGACCGTTCATAAACGTTGGCGCTGCACAGAGCCCAGGCAGCGCCGACGTTTATGTACAGTGGGCAGTCGGGAAGCGGTTAAGTGTTGTGCATGCTATCTGATGTACATATGTCTCATCAGTTTGTTCAGTAAAGAAAACTTTATTTTTTGGACTCTGGTCTCCTTCATTTATCTCTACCTCATCGGGTCCTGGCCTGCCATGTCAGGCAGCAGCATGCACCAGGTAAAAGCACACACCCAGCCAGGACCCTATTTTCTGTAGCGTGGTGGGCGCCAATGCGATACTTGGCCACTGTCGCCCCGCCTGTTACGCAATCACAATAATCTGACCAAGAGTCATTACTAGTGTTGAGCGAGCATGCTCGACACTGCTTGGTACTCGCCCGAGCATCTCACGGCGTGCACCGAGCATTTCCGGGTTACTCGGGCGGGAGCTCGGGTCTCCGCCCTGCACGCTTGGCACTCTTTACAGAGCTAATGAACATGCAGGGATTGCCAGCCAGTCACTGTAATGTCGCAGCCATGTTGTTTGTGGGCATTACAGTGATTGGCTGGCCGCACAGCGTCACCTCAAGTATTTAAAACCGGGCGCCGCCATTTTGGACACTGTCGCCCGGGATCAGAAAGTGTAGGGTCAGTGCTGCTGAGTTAGGGAGAGATATATAGTGCAAAATAGGTAGTGTAGGGTCTCTAAAGCCTGCCAAATGAAACAAACAGTCCTTCTCAGGACTAATATCCATCCCAGATATCAGGCAAGCAGGCAGGCAGGCTGTATAGGAGACGCAGTGGTTATACCAACAAACACTGCATTACAGTCCTGTGTGCTCCTGCTGGTCAAATTGCTAGACTTATCCCCCGGTCTCAGGGGCCAGGAAAAATCCTTTTTTTTTTTCATCTAAATCCTGTATTTTTTTTTCCCTCAGTCAGACTGTACAAATACGCGTCTTATTAACGTTTTGGTATCCCCCCCCCCCCCCCCCCAAAAAAAAAAATTGAGTGAGTCTGTGACTTTTCAGACACCAATATATCTGTTTAAAATAGTCTGGTGTAAGCCAGATAACTAGAACTGTGGTTTTGCAGTTCCACGGTTCAAATCTCAGTATTATGCAGCTTTTGACCTTTTTTCCATAAGAAAAAAAAACAGTAATAGTGTCTCGCTGACTGTTCAGACACAAATATATCTTTTTAAGAGATTCTGGTGTAGGCCAGATAACTATAACTGTGGTTTTGCAGTTCCACGATTCAAATTTCTGTATTATCCTGCTTTTGGTCTTTTTTCCGTAAAAAAAAACAGTAATAGTGTCTCGCTGACTGTTCAGACACAAATATATCTGTTTAAAAGATTCTGGTGTAGGCCAGAGAAATAGAACTGTGGTTTTCCTCTTCCACTGTTCTAATCTCCTTTTTATTACCCTTTTTCCATTGATCGTGCGAGTGTAAGCTATTTTACTTCATTTACAATGGGCAAGGCGCGTGGCAAGGGACGGGGAACTGGACGTTCTGGTGATGGTGCGTGTAGAGGACGGGGCCGTGGCCAAGGTGAAAATGTGCCACAACCAACAGCCACATCTTCTCGCTCCCACTTCTTGAATTACTAGAGAAGCACACTACAACACCAGTATTGCGAACTGATCAGTATGAACAGGTTATTAATTGGATAGCAGATAATACTTCCAGTTACCTGGGCACCACCACCTCCGGTCTGTCTTCCACATGGTCAAGTTTTAGTAGCCGTGAGTCTCGACCGCATACTCCTCCTCACACTGATGCTCCTTCCTCCCACCATGCCGAGTGTCGTCAGACAGCAACTGATCCCACAGTTGGACACTCTGAAGAGCTGTTCACTGGTCCATTTCCATATTTGTGCCCCTTGCCTGCTCCGCTTGAAGTGGTGGAAGAGAAGATCCCATGTAGCGATGCCCAAATATTTGAACAGCCACGGCCAGAGGAAGTCGACGCTTACAATTTGTCACAAGAGGTGGACGATGACGAGACACAATTGCGACGAAGTGAGGAGGAGGATCGTGGTGTGCAAGTGGAAGAGGAGGAGGTGGTGGATGATCTAGCAACTGACCCAACGTGGCAGGAGGACACGCAGAGCGAGGCCAGCAGCACACAGGGGGAGGGAGGCAGAGTACCCCAACAGGCAGGAAGAAGCAGTGTGGTGGCCGCACACAGAAGGCGGGCAACAGTTCCCCGTAACACCAACACGAGGGACGTTGCCAGTACAACCAGTAGGTCTTCTAGAGTCTGGAATTTTTTTAAAGACTCTGCTGATAACCCAAAAAAGCCATTTGTACCACCTGCCATGCCAGCATCTGCAGGGGTGACAAAACTACCAGCCTGACCACCACCAGCATGATCAGGCACATGTCAGCAAAGCACCCGACTTTGTAGGGCGAACCCCAGGGTCCACGACCAGTGTCAGCGGGTGTCATTACTGCTTCTTCCACTGTTGCACTTGTAAGAGAACCCCCTGTTGTGCGTGCAAGGCAATCCCCTGTCCATACTGCATGCCAAGATGCCCACTGCTCTCAGTCTTCACTTGTTATGGCAGTTTCTAAAGAAACAGCATCAACGTCCACGTCCCACCGCAGCGTTCAATTGTCCATATCCCAGAGCTTTGAGCGAAAGCGCAAATTCGCAGCCAACGCCCCACAGGCCACAGTCCTAAATTCGCACATTTCACGACTGCTTGCGTTGGAAATGCTGCCTTTTAGGCTGGTGCAGACGGAATCCTTCCGCAACCTGGAAGAAAGAATTGCGACATTAAAACTCATCAAGGAAAATGAAGACTTCCTGGACAGAACAGAAGCGTCACTACTGGTCACGGAAAGTCAAGGAAGCATCAGAGAACCTCCAGAGGCAGACAAGTGGAGGCAAGTGACCAAAAGAAGCAAGAAGACCATGGAGACACCACCAACCACACAACTGAGAAACAGATTCCAAGGACTAGTGGAGGACGAAGATGGCACACCTAAGGATGAGGAACTACCAGCAAGCAAAAAAGGAAAGAGCACCCAGAAACACCCAGAAGCGACAAGAAAAAGGACAGCCAAGAAGGGAAGAAGAGTGGTGGTGGTGGGAGACTCACTACTGAGAGGAACAGAAGCAGCTATCTGCAGACCGGACATAACCGCAAGAGAAGTATGCTGCCTCCCAGGGGCGAAGATCAAGGATGTTACCGATAGGATACCGAAGCTCATCAGTTCCAAGGATGTCCACCCATTTCTTCTGATACATGTTGGCACCAATGACACGGCAAAGAAGGACCTACCGACAATCTGCAAGGACTTTGAAGCATTGGGGAAGAAAGTAAAAGAACTGGATGCGCAGGTAGTTTTTTCTTCTATCCTTCCAGTAGACGGGCATGGCGTCAGGAGATGGAACAGGATCCTTGAGGTGAACAACTGGCTGAGACGATGGTGCAGACAACAAGGATTTGGATTCCTGGACCACGGTGTGAATTACCTCTATGACGGACTCCTTGCCAGAGACGGACTACACCTCAACAAACTCGGGAAACACACATTCGCCAGGAGACTCGCAACACTCATCAGGAGGGCGTTAAACTAGAAGAAGAGGGGATGGGAAGAAAAACGCCGGACACGATCATGCAACCAGAGAACATACTAATGAAAGATATGAAGTGCGACAAAGAAGGTCCAAGACAAGATACTTGGAAGGGAGGTAAGAAAATTTGTAATACAATCCACAGGGAGAAGATTGGAACAAAACAAAATCGTGTAAACTGCGTGCTAGCAAATGCCAGGAGCCTGACAAACAAGATGGATGAACTGGAAGCAGAAATATCTACAGGTAACTATGACATAGTGGGAATAACCGAGACATGGTTAGATGAAAGCTATGACTGGGCAGTTAACTTACAGGGTTACAGTCTGTTTAGAAGGGATCGAAGAAGTCGGAAAGGGGGTGGAGTCTGTCTATATGTAAATAGCAAAAAGAACTTCGGCACTCCATACATGAAAATATAAGAAATATTGTATCTAGACTAATGTCATTTTGAAAAATGAAGGTTTTTTGCGCATAATTTGGCCAATTTATGTGTGCCCATCAACCACGACAAGGTCACCTTCGTATGATGGGAAACTACGCTATGCTACCACTGAATATGCCACTCTTGGGCTGTAAGCCTGTATGGACAATATGTCTCTGCTTGGGCTTTTAACCTACAATGTATGGGCTGGTAGAGCTAGTTAAAACCACCTGTGACTGAATGGGAGGGACACATGGTCAGAAAAAAGGCTGTCAAACTTCTAATAGTGTGAACACGTACCTGCTGCAATGCTCCAGGAGCGGGATCCCAAAAATGATTAATAGAAAAAAGAGAGGGGTCGCTCACTGGTCTATTCGGGTGCTCTGAAGAAAAGAGTAATCTCAATAGCAAAAAGAACTTCGGCACTCCATACATGAAAATATAAGAAATATTGTATCTAGACTAATGTCATTTTGAAAAATGAAGGTTTTTTGCGCATAACTTGGCCAATTTATGTGTGCCCATCAACCACGACAAGGTCACCTTCGTATGATGGGAAACTACGCTATGCTACCACTGGATATGCCACTCTTGGGCTGTAAGCCTGTATGGACAATATGTCTCTGCTTGGGCTTTTAACCTACAATGTATGGGCTGGTAGAGCTAGTTAAAACCACCTGTGACTGAATGGGAGGGACACATGGTCAGAAAAAAGGCTGTCAAACTTCTAATAGTGTGAACACGTACCTGCTGCAATGCTCCAGGAGCGGGATCCCAAAAATGATTAATAGAAAAAAGAGAGGGGTCGCTCACTGGTCTATTCGGGTGCTCTGAAGAAAAGAGTAATCTCAATAGCAAAAAGAACTTCGGCACTCCATACATGAAAATATAAGAAATATTGTATCTAGACTAATGTCATTTTGAAAAATGAAGGTTTTTTGCGCATAATTTGGCCAATTTATGTGTGCCCATCAACCACGACAAGGTCACCTTCGTATGATGGGAAACTACGCTATGCTACCACTGGATATGCCACTCTTGGGCTGTAAGCCTGTATGGACAATATGTCTCTGCTTGGGCTTTTAACCTACAATGTATGGGCTGGTAGAGCTAGTTAAAACCACCTGTGACTGAATGGGAGGGACACATGGTCAGAAAAAAGGCTGTCAAACTTCTAATAGTGTGAACACGTACCTGCTGCAATGCTCCAGGAGCGGGATCCCAAAAATGATTAATAGAAAAAAGAGAGGGGTCGCTCACTGGTCTATTCGGGTGCTCTGAAGAAAAGAGTAATCTCAATAGCAAAAAGAACTTCGGCACTCCATACATGAAAATATAAGAAATATTGTATCTAGACTAATGTCATTTTGAAAAATGAAGGTTTTTTGCGCATAATTTGGCCAATTTATGTGTGCCCATCAACCACGACAAGGTCACCTTCGTATGATGGGAAACTACGCTATGCTACCACTGGATATGCCACTCTTGGGCTGTAAGCCTGTATGGACAATATGTCTCTGCTTGGGCTTTTAACCTACAATGTATGGGCTGGTAGAGCTAGTTAAAACCACCTGTGACTGAATGGGAGGGACACATGGTCAGAAAAAAGGCTGTCAAACTTCTAATAGTGTGAACACGTACCTGCTGCAATGCTCCAGGAGCGGGATCCCAAAAATGATTAATAGAAAAAAGAGAGGGGTCGCTCACTGGTCTATTCGGGTGCTCTGAAGAAAAGAGTAATCTCAATAGCAAAAAGAACTTCGGCACTCCATACATGAAAATATAAGAAATATTGTATCTAGACTAATGTCATTTTGAAAAATGAAGGTTTTTTGCGCATAATTTGGCCAATTTATGTGTGCCCATCAACCACGACAAGGTCACCTTCGTATGATGGGAAACTACGCTATGCTACCACTGGATATGCCACTCTTGGGCTGTAAGCCTGTATGGACAATATGTCTCTGCTTGGGCTTTTAACCTACAATGTATGGGCTGGTAGAGCTAGTTAAAACCACCTGTGACTGAATGGGAGGGACACATGGTCAGAAAAAAGGCTGTCAAACTTCTAATAGTGTGAACACGTACCTGCTGCAATTCTCCAGGAGCGGGATCCCAAAAATGATTAATAGAAAAAAGAGAGGGGTCGCTCACTGGTCTATTCGGGTGCTCTGAAGAAAAGAGTAATCTCAATAGCAAAAAGAACTTCGGCACTCCATACATGAACATATCCAGTGGTAGCATAGCGTAGTTTCCCATCATACGAAGGTGACCTTGTCGTGGTTGATGGGCACACATAAATTGGCCAAATTATGCGCAAAAAACCTTCATTTTTCAAAATGACATTAGTCTAGATACAATATTTCTTATATTTTCATGTATGGAGTGCCGAAGTTCTTTTTGCTATTGAGATTACTCTTTTCTTCAGAGCACCCGAATAGACCAGTGAGCGACCCCTCTCTTTTTTCTGTCTATATGTAAAGACGTGTCTAAAGCCTACAATACGGGAGGATGTATGGGAGGGAAATGAGGAGGTCGAGTCCTTATGGGTGGAGATACATGGGGCAAAAAACAATAATAAAATTATCATAGGAGTCTGTTATAAACCACCAAATATAGCAGAAGCCATGGAAAGTCTATTAATGAGACAAATAGACGAAGTAGCAAAAAATAATGAGGTGCTTATTATGGGGGACTTCAACTACCCCGATATAGACTGGGAAACCGAAAGCTGTAGATCTCAGAAAGGAAACAGGTTTCTGTCAATTATCAAAGACAATTATTTGTCACAACTTGTGCAGGAACCAACTAGAGGGACGGCCCTTTTAGACTTAATATTAACTAACAGGCCAGACAGAATAACTGAGGTGCAGGTCGGGGGGCACCTGGGAAATAGTGACCACAACATTATACAATTCCATCATGTGCTTCAGTAGGGTGCCCAGCAAGGGAGTCACAAAAACACTGAACTTCAGGAGGGCAAAGTTTGATCAGCTAAGAGATGCCCTTCACCTTATAGACTGGGATAGTATCTTTAGTAATAGGAGCACGGATAGAAAATGGGACATTTTCAAAACAGTCCTACATAGTCACTGTAGAAGGTACATACCTTATGGGAATAAAAGGGCTAGGAATAGGAGGAAGCCAATGTGGCTAAATAAGGAAGTCAAGAGGGCAATGAAAAACAAAAAAAGGGCTTTCGGTAAACTTAAACAAGAAGACAGCGAGGAAGCGCTAATATCTTATGGGAAAAAAACAAAATCTGTAAGAAACAAATAAGAATAGCAAAAGAGGAGACAGAGACCAATTGCCAAGGAAAGTAAAACGAATCCCAAACTGTTCTTTAACTATATAAACAGTAAAAGGATTAAAACTGATGGAGTTGGCCCATTGAAAAATAACCTGGGTAAAATCATAGAGGGCGATGAGGGTAAAGCAAACCTACTCAATAGCTTCTTCTCCACTGTTTTCACAAAAGAAAACAATTTATCGGAGGAAATGCAGAGTGATAAAGTAAACCCTCCGCTAAATATCACCCACCTAACCCAGGAGGAAGTTCAGAAACGCCTAAATAATATCAAAATATACAAGTCACCAGGCCCAGATGACATACACCCCCGGGTACTAAAAGAATTAAGTAATGTGATAGACAGGCCGCTGTATCTTATATTCAAGCACTCTTTATGGACAGGGACTGTCCCACTAGACTGGCGCCAAGCAAATGTGGTACCAATATTCAAAAAGGGGTCTAAAAGTGACCCTGGGAACTATAGACCAGTCAGCTTAACGTCTGTTGTGGGTAAATTGTTTGAAGGATTTCTTAGAGATGCTATTGTAGAATATCTTAATGATAATAACTGTCTAACTCCATATCAACATGGATTCATGAGGGATCGCTCCTGCCAAACAAACCTGATCGCCTTCTACGAGGAGGTGAGCTCACAGCTGGACCGAGGAGAGTCAGTGGATGTTGTATACCTTGACTTCTCCAAAGCGTTTGATACCGTGCCACACAAAAGGTTGGTATATAAAATGAGAATGCTTGGTCTGGGGGATAATGTGTGCAAGTGGGTAAATAGCTGGCTGAGTGATAGAAAGCAGAGGGTGGTTATCAATGGAGTAAGCTCAGGGTGTGTCAGGGTTACTAGCGGGGTGCCTCAAGGGTCTGTCTTGGGCCCTATATTATTTAATATATTTATTAATGATCTAGTGGAAGGGTTGCATAGTAAAATAGCAATATTTGCAGATGATACTAAACTTTGTAAAGTAGTTAATACAGATGAGGACAGGGCACAGCTACAGGAGGATTTAGATAAATTGGGAGTTGGGCCAAAAAATGGCAAATGGGGTTCAATGCCGATAAATGTAAGGTCATGCACATGGGAAAGAAAAACAGCAGTCACCCATACATATTAAATGGGAAACCGTTGGGGAAATCTGACATGGAGAAGGACCTGGGCGTCTTGGTTAACAGCAAATTAAATTGGAGTGCCCAGTGTCAGGCAGCAGCTGCAAAGGCAAATAGAGTCATGGCATGCATCAGAAGAGGAATAGGGGCATATGATGAGAACATTGTTCTTCCTCTGTATAAAGCGCTGGTAAGGCCGCACTTAGAATATTGTGCACAGTTCTGGGCTCCGGTGCTCAGGAAAGACATATTGGAGCTAGAGAGGGTACAAAGGAGGGCGACTAAGGTAATAAAGGGAATGGAGGGACTAGAATACCCAGAGAGGTTGTCAAAATTAGGCCTATTTACATTGGAAAAGAGAAGGCTTAGGGGAGACCTCATAAACATGTATAAATACATCAGGGGGCAGTACAGAGATCTCTCCCATGACCTGTTTATACCAAGGATGGTGACAAAGACGAGGGGGCACACTATGCGTCTGGAGGAAAGGAGGTTCCTGCACCAGCATAGAAGGGGATTCTTTACGGTCAGAGCCGTGAGACTCTGGAACTCTCTGGGAGAGGAAGTGGTGATGTCCAACTCACTTAATGAGTTCAAGAGAGGCCTGGACGCCTTTCTTGAGAACAATAAAATTACATCTTATGCTTAGTTAATTAATCCAGGGATTTAATCTTACTGCCAGATTGGTGTCGGGAAGTGAATTTTTCCTCAGTGATGTAAATTGGCCTATACCTCATGGTTTTTTGTTGCCTTCCCCTGGATCAACGCTGCGGAATAGCTGCAGTGCACAAGAAATAGGCTGAACTGGATGGACGCTTGTCTTTTTTCGGCCTTATAAACTATGTAACTATGTAACTATGTAACCTTATGGCGGTGGCCGTCCCTCGGTACTCGGTCCCCAGCCGACACTATTTTGCCCGGTGTGCCATCCCCGCACTACACAAGCACGTGTCCCAAAACATCGGCCGTGCCCTCAACAACACAGTTACTGGGAGAGTCCACCTGACAACGGACACGTGGGCAAGTGCTTGTGGCCAGGGACGGTACATCTCCCTGATGGCACACTGGGTAAACATAGTGGAAACCGGGACCCAGTTGGACCTTGGGACGGGACACATCCTCCCCACACCGAGGATTGCGGGCCCTATGTCAGTCAGAGTTGCCCCCACAGTGTACAGCTCCTGCGCATCATCCTCCTCCTCCTCCTCATGTTCAGCCACCATCTCAGATATCACCACATCAGTTACAAGCTGGAAGCACTGCAGTACTGCCTCAGCCAAGCGGCAACAGACTGTGCTGAAACTCATAAGCTTAGGTGATAAACCTCACACTGCTAGTGAGTTGTGGACAGCTGTGAAAGAGCAGGCAGATCTGTGGCTGAGACTGCTGAACCTACATCCAGGTATGGTCGCGTGTGACAATGGCCGTAACCTGGTGGCGGCTCTGAGGCGAGATCACACACGTACCATGCCTGGCTCATGTGCTTAACCTTGTGGTTCAGCGGTTTCTTAAATCGTACCCCGAGTTGCCAGATCTGCTCGTCAAAGTACGCCGCCTGTCAGCTCATTTTCGGAAGTCAGCTACAGCTTCCGCCGCCCTTGCTGTGTTGCAGCAGCGTTTGCAGCTTCTGGCACACCGACTGGTGTGTGATGTCCCCACACGTTGGAACTCTACCCTCCACATGTTGCAAAGGATTTGTGAACAGAAGAGAGCAGTTGTGGAGTACCAGCTGCAACAAGGCCGTCGATATTCAGGTAAGACTCCACACATAAGACCTCAGGAGTGGACCTGGATATCTGACATATGTATCATCCTGACAAACTTTGAGGAGTCCACCAAGATGGTGAGTGGCGATGACGCCATCATTAGCATCAGCATCCCACTTGTCTGTCTTTTGCAACGCTCTCGGCAGAGAATTAAAGAGGAGGCATTGCAGCCAGAGTATGATGATATGGATCAAGAAGCCGTAGCGGGCGATTACACACAGCCCAGCCTCATCTCATCCCAACGTGCATTGGGGGACAATGAGGGAAAGGAGGAAGAACAGGAGCTGGTATCATGCGCTGTAGACGGTAGTACCTGTACAACTGTCATACCGTCGGTTCAGCGTGGGTGGCCTGAGGACAGGGGGGAGAAAGGAGGAGGAGAGCATGGTCAGTCGTCATCTTGGTGAGGACACGGAAGTCTTGCCCGTTACCAGTCTGGCACGCATGGCTGACTTTATGTTACGCTGCCTTAACTGTGACCCTCGCGTTGTCAAAATGTTGGGTGACAGTCATTACTGGTTGGTGACACTTTTAGACCCCCGCTACAAGGAGAACTTTCACTCTCTTATTCCTGAGGTGGAGAGGTCTACAAAAATGGGGCAGTACCAGAAGGCCCTTGCTGCAGAACTGTTAAAAAAATTCCCATCTGAACACTCTAGCGGCAGAGGTCACAGTTCGTTGCCAACCAAGGCGTACAGGCGAGAGAGACGCAACTCCAATCCAGCAGAGGCAGGGGAACACTGTCAACGTTCTGGGACAGTTTTCTGAGACCCGCCCAGCTTACAGGCCCTGAGGCGCGGGGTACTCTCACAAGGAGTGGAAAGTTTCAAAAGATGGTGAGGGAGTACCTTGCCGACCGTACCAGCGTCCTCCGTGATTCCTCTGTGCCTTTTAATTATTGGGTATCCAAGCTGGACACTTGGAATAAACTTGCTCTGTACGCCTTTGAGGTCCTGGCCCGCCCTGCCGCTAGCATGTTATCAGAGCGTGTTTTGAGTGCCGCTGGGGGAATTATAACTAATAAGTGCACTCGCCTGTCAACTGACAATGCAGACAAGCTGACCCTTATCAAAATGAACAAGGGCTGGATTGGGCCAGACTTCTCATCACCACCAAATGACAGCAGAGTAACATAAAGTCAAATTCACTGTGTTATTTCGGGAGGTGTATTCCCATGCACCGCTTCACACCCACACATGGTTATACGCTTCCTCATTTTGGCTGTATTTTGCTCTTCTCCTTATCCTCAGCCTCCACCACCACTATACCACCAGGATGACCGTGGTCCGTGTTTCCAGCATTGCAAGTTCCTCCGTCCTAATTTTTGGCAGCTTTTGCTTGGAAGGCATAGGCAAAGACTATGGGAGACCCACTCCCCAATAATGGGAATAATGTTTTGAATATGCTGTACAGCATGGCTCTTGTTTGCCAGCATTGCAAGTTCCTCCGTCCTAATTTTTGGTTGCTTTTGCTTGGAAGGCATAGGCAAAGACTATGGGAGACCCACTCCCCTATAATGGGAATAATGTTTTTAATATGCTGTACGGCATGGCTCTTGTAAGGGGCATTAAAACCATCTTGTTAAGCTACTCTGAACTCCACGTCTCTTCCAAGGGGCATTAAAACCGTCTTGTTAAGTTACTGTGACCTCCACGTCTCTTCCAAGGGGCATTAAAACCGTCTTGTTAAACCACTCTGAACTCCACGTCTCTTCCAAGGGGCATTAAAACCGTCTTCTTAAGCTACTGTGACCTCCACCACTCTTCCAAGGGGCATTAAAACCGTCTTGTTAAGCTACTGTGACCTCCACCACTCTTCCAAGGGGCATTGATATTGTCTTTTTATTCCACTGTGACCTCCACCACCCTTCCAAGGGGCATTAAAACCGTCTTGTTAAGTTACTGTGACCTCCACGTCTCTTCCAAGGGGCATTAAAACCGTCTTGTTAAGCTACTCTGAACTCCACGTCTCTTCCAAGGGGCATTAAAACCGTCTTGTTAAGCTACTGTGACCTCCACCACTCTTCCATGGGGCATTGATATTGTCATTTTATTCCTCTGCGACCTCCACCACTCTTCCAAGGGGCATTAAAACCATCTTGTTAAGCTACTCTGAACTCCAAATCTCTTCCAAGGGGCATTAAAGCCATCTTGTTAAGCTACTGTGATCTCCACCACTCTTCCAAGGGGCATTGATATTGTCTTTTTATTCCACTGCGACCTCCACCACTCTTCCAAGGGGCATTAAAGCCGTCTTGTTAAGCTACTGTGACCTCCACCACTCTTCCAAGGGGCATTGAAACTGTCTTGTTAAGCTACTGTGACCTCCACGTCTCTTCCAAGGGGCATTAAAACCGTCTTGTTAAACCACTCTGAACTCCATAGCTCTTCCAAGGGGCATTAAAACCGTCTTGTTAAACCACTCTGAACTCCACAGCTCTTCCAAGGGGCATTGAAATGTTGTTTTTAATTACCTCTAACCTCCACGACTCTTATAACGGGCATTGCATTTCCTCCTAATTTTAGTCAGCTTTTGCTTTTCAATGCATAGGCGAACACTAATGGAGACCCACTCCCCAATAATGGGTAGAAGGTTTTTAGTACGCTGTAATCCACGTCTGTTTCAAGGGGCATTGCAGTTCCTCATAATTTTTGGAAAGCCTTCCATTCACTGCTTAGGCCAACAGTGTACAGGAGACCTAGTTGCTATAAATGGAAAAAACGGTTTAGTTAAGGCCCCATGTCACTTCCAAGGGGCATTGGAGTGCCTCGAAATTTTTGGTAGGCATTGCACTCACTGTATACTCTATAACTGTGTAGCCGAACCGCTCTGTAACGGGTCTGGGAGGCGGAACCTCTGAGCTACTATACAAGGGGGCGGCCCTTGTAAGGGAGCGGGTGGCAGTCTCTGGATGAACGGACAGGGAGATACGGCAAGTGATCAGGGCAGTCTCTGGGTAAAGGGTAGGTACGACCTGTGATGGCAGAGCCTCCGGGTAGGCTAGCAGGCAGATGGTAGATGTGTGCTCCCAGGTGAGCAAGCGAGAGTCTCTGGAATAGCAGGTGGTCACGGCACGTGACGGCGGAACCTCCGGGCTGGCAAGCAGGCAGGTAACGGAGAAGCGCTCCCAGGTGAGCGGACAAGAGTCTGAAGTAGCTGATGGTCACAGCACGTGACAACGGAGCCTCCGGGCAGGCAAGCAGGCAGGTAACGGAGAAGCGCTCCCAGGTGAGCGGGCAAGAGTCTGGAATAGCTGGTGGTCACAGCACGTGACGGCGGAGCCTCCAGGTAGGCAAGCGGGCAGGTAACGGAGAAGCGCTCCCAGGTGAGCGGGCAAGCTGGTCCATAGACAGACTGACCGGAGTTGTAAGGCAGACCGTCGGACCTCAGGAAAGCAGGCAGGTAGCTGATGTGCGCTCCCAGGTGAGCGGGCAGGCTGGTCCTTTAGACAGACTGACAGGAGTAGTAAGGCAGACCGTCGGACCTCAGACTGGCAGACAGGTAACAAGTATTCAGGCAGGAATCAGGCAGGTAACTGGCAGGAAACTGGCAGCGGGACCTGAGGGCTGAAGCACAGGTGAGACACAGGTGCAAACAACATTGCTCGGGCACCTCCATTTTGGAGGAGGTGCCTTATATATGATGAAGTCCTCCGGCCTTTGGCCGGGGACTCCTTAGGACGGCGCGCGCGGCCCCTTTAAGAGGAGGGGAGCGCGCGCGCGCGCGCCCTAAGCACAGGGGCCGGGAAGGAGCGCGCGCTGAGAGCAGAGCGGGAGGAGGACGCCGGGAAGGAGCGCGCGCTGACAGCAGAGCGGGGAGAGGACGCCGGGCACGGAGCAGAGCGGTGAGGGGAGCAGCGTTCCTGCCTAGCAGAGGGCAGGGACGCCAGCGCTACACGCTCCTTTTGGTACAGAAACATATCCTAAAAGACATGTGTGGTTGACTGGCCTGATATTGATGTGAATGGTCCCAGTTCCTCCTGCTCTTTCTCCTTTGCCACCACCTCATCCATCATTCATCACCTGAAGCTTTGTTTTAACGGGAGTCATAGAACTGGGATAGTAGCAGGAAAACATACAGCAATCCTCGGAGGAGGTAGGATATGCGCCAAAACGCTGACCACCTGAGGCCTAGCCGCTACTACAGACATATGAAAGACTGAAGAACCAAATCAATAAACAGGGTTGAAATACATACAATCCATGTGGACCCATGTTATTGCATATAGGTCTTTAAATCAGAACGGACCATCATATAATATACAAGAAACTCCCTGCTGAGCAGAGAAAAGAAAATGGTCACTCAAGTTCATGCAAAAAATATATATATCTTTATTGAAATATAAATACCACATAACAAAAATTTATATCTATACACAAAAGAACCACATCATGGGAACATGATGCTGGAGACCAACACCATATTGATAAAAATAGCACCATAAAACCATGTAACGCAGCGGCCACAATTGATGAGCCTATATATAGTGTAGATGAGTGAAAGGAGAAAAAATAATTATATCACCAATCTATATGTCCAATTATATGTAAATTTAGAACTGTAAATATTTGATCCTCGCAATCAATTTAAATCTAACTGTGACATACAGAGAACTAACAAATTGTAGCTGTTAAAGAACATACACCATATTAATATAATTGGCATTGCTCAAAGATATATGTACCTGGATAGTCACTAGGCCACCAATTGAACCGCTGTTGGCGTCACCCCGACGCACGTTTCGGTAAGAACCTTTTTCGCTTTCATTCTAAGGAACAGAAAGCTAAGGAGATAGATGGCCTCATGATCATGAATAATTTACTCATTGTGTAGGAGGCCGACCACTGCTGCTGTCTACCTTCTGAACTTTGTGTTGAAGCCTGATTGACCCAGGACCCGCAATCCTCTATGTCTGGAGGACGTGTTGCATCCCAGTGTCCAACTGTGTCCCGGCTTCCACAATATTAACCCAGTGTGAAGGCGTCAGTCAGATGGACCATCCCTGGCCACATTCACTAGTCCACATGTTTGTGGTTAGGCTGTCCTTCAAATAGGGGCGGCTGGGGACCGTTTATGGACACCCGGCTGCCCCCAGGCGGCTGGGGACCGTGTGTGGGCACCCGGCCGCGGGGCGGCTGGGGACCGAGTATGGACACCCGGCTGCCCCTGGCGGCTGGGGACCAAGCGTGGACACCTGGCCGCCGGGCGGCTGGGGACTGAGTATGGATACCAGACCGCTGACGCAGCAATGACGTGGTGGCCAGATTCTGCCTCCACATGCCTAAAAGGCCCAATTTCAAGTGCAAGCAAGCAAGCAGTATGGTATTGCAGCCTGCGGGTGGGTGGGTGGCAGGCTGCATACTTGCGCTTTCATTGCAAGGAATAGGGGAGGTACAATTGAACATTGCCCTGGGACAAGGACTTGCACGGGGATAGTTGCAAGTCTGCATCTTCTGATGCGGCAAGGATCACTTCTGATGGGCACACTTTTAGGCAGTGACCTGGGTGTCAGAGATGCTTCCTGGGGTCTTCCCCATGCTGTTCCCATGTCTTTTCAGCACTGTATGCATGTGTCACACAGCACATGGCCAGATAAGGTTGTAAAATGTTAAAATGACATTTCCCGGTGAATGCATTTGTCACGGTTGAAAGCAATACACAAGTGCAAAAACGCATAAAAAATGCTACTTGTGAACATAGCCCAAGGTGTGGAGGAGTATTTTTGTTTTTGGTTATTTATTTTACCTTATACACAAGTCTTTACCCAGGAAAGGAAGTTCCTTAACATATTTCACAGGAAAACCGTTTCAGTTTCGTTTTTGAACGTTTTATTGTGAGCCCGTAAAAGTGGCTTAATACCTCTGACCATGTTGTTGACAGCAGTGACCTGGGGGTCAGAAATGCTTCCTGGGGCGATCCCCATGCTGTCCCCATGTCATTTGAACACTGTCACTATCATTTTGGGCACTTTTTAGGCTTTCTACAGACTGCCGGGGGTGCCGCCGCCAAAATGCTCGGGTCTCCCATAGACTAACATTGGGCTCGTTGCTCGGGTCGAGCACCCGAGTATCACGGTGAGCTCGGCTCGAGCTTCGAGAACCCGAGCATTTTAGTGCTCGCTCAACACTAGTCATTACGAATTCTGTACCATCTAGTATTTTTTGTTTAGTAAAATACACTGCTCCCACCAGTGTCCCATCAAAGCTTTCAAAATGAGAATATTCCAAGAAAACCAACTATGCCACTTGACTTTATGACCAGATCTGGGCAACAATCCAAGGCTGTTATCAGGGAGCTCATTAGTGTCTATTGCACTTATTATGGAAGTAAAATAAAATTTCAAAAACTGTACAGATCACATCCCCCATCCAATGCATCAAACAGGACAGGAATGCATGGGGCTGACACAATATGAAACAAGCTCTTCAGGTTCTGGTATCATTATGGTGCTCGGATGCAGTAAGAAACATTTGGCTGTTTTAGGTGATACACAGTAATGAAATTGGCAGCAAAAAAACGCTGAAAGAATTGAAGTGCTGCAAATTTAAAGCTTCTCCAAATCTGCAAATCACAAATAAGCAACATGTGCATGAGACTTCAGGATTCTCATTTTGTTTGCTGACCTCAGGAAACCCTTTTGATTTTGTAACAAAACTGCGCATGAAAAATTAAGCAAAAATGCAACGCGTGCACACAGCCTTACACAGGAAAAATATGTTCCCATAAAAGTCTATGGGGCAGTTCACATACCAGAGTTTTTTTCGTGGTCCAAGTGTTCACAAATAATTTACCGAAATGTTTGTTTTTTAATCTGAGTCATGAAAGAATATCACTCATACAAGTACATTAGTCTGTGAAAATCACTGATGATGTCTGTTTGATGACTGTTTTACAATGTTTGCTAGAAGTTTGTGAACCCTTCAACAGTAGTTTTTGCATACAAGAAAAACTAGTGAAACCCTGATGGAAAAACTGACACACTGACCTAAGCCATGAAAATCTGATTCAGCACATTGATGCAGATTGGTCTGGGTTGGTTTTTTTTTCACGTACAACACAAATCACTGACATCTGAATGAGGCCAATTTTTGTGCCCATGGGATTGATTGTCTGCGAATTTACTGCAGCAGAAATTCCACAGCAACAGTCTGCAGAAAAATATGATTTTAATGGTTCTAACAACGGTTATAACAGTAGAACAAGAGTCCAAACTACGTGAAATGCTTCAGATTTACTGCAGATTTCATCATTGGCATTGCAACGTGAAAAATTAATTATGAAAGTCCGCAGGACAAATTGAAATGTTAATATTACATTTTCTGCAGCATCTGTTAACTTCTTCTGTAGATATTCTCCACTATGTGTAGGTGAGATTTTGTAAAATGCTCATATTATAATATGCAGAAGATTTCTCATACACAAATCCACTGCTCAGTCGAGATGTGTGAATATTCCCTTAGAGAAACCATGGGGCCTCATTATAAACCATGTAGTGGGCTTCATTCTAGGCCTCATTCAGATATTCATGTTACATGTTCCTGTTGTATCCATTTTTTTCACAGATGTTGTGTCCATTTTGGGACGTACTAAACTGCATATTGGGATGATGGGATTATGGGCTGCAATGCTAGACTCGACCACTAGATGGCAGCACATTTTTCAAATGCAGACCAGGAAATGACTTCTGGCCTTGATACTGGATTAGAAGAAGCAGCAGTTTTTAACTCTTGACCTGTAATATAGAAAGAAATCAGAGGGAATTCAATGGAAATACTAAAATGAATCAGAACATCCAAACGGCTGGATTAAAGTTTAATAATAGAACCAGGGAAAACAGATTGTAACTATTTGGGATTATGTGTAGAATATCGGGGTTACACACGCCTGGTGATATATCTCATCAACATCTCATAGGAATATAGGTATAATTATTGTTCTGTATGGGGATTATGGCTAAAATATCACAAATACACATGCCCAGGAACATACTTCATCTACTTCTGATAGGAATATGTATATAACTATTGTTCTGTATGGGGATTATGGGTGAAATATCGCAAATACACATGCCCAGGAACATATTTCATCTACTTCTCATAGTAATATGGGTATAACTATTGTTCTGTATGGGGATTATGGGTGAAATATCACAAATACACATGCCCAGGAACATATTTCATCTACAGTACAGACCAAAAGTTTGGACACACCTTTTCATTTAAAGATTTTTCTGTATTTTCATGACTATGAAAATTGTACATTCACACTGAAGGCATCAAAACTATGAATTAACACGTGGAATTATATACTTAACAAAAAAGTGTGAAACAACTGAAAATATGTCTTATATTCTAAGTTTTTCAAAGTAGCCACCTTTTGCTTTGATGACTGCTTTGCACACTATTGGCATTCTCTTGATGAGCTCAGAAATCGCAGGTTAACAGCAGCTCAGATTAGAGACCAGGTCAATGCCACACAGAGTTCTAGCAGCAGACACATCTCTACAACAACTGTTAAGAGGAGACTTTGTGCAGCAGGCCTTCATGGTAAAATAGCTGCTAGGAAACCACTGCTAAGCACAGGCAACAAGCAGAAGAGACTTGTTTCGGCTAAAGAACACAAGGAATAGACATAAGACCAGTGGAAATCTGTGCTTTGGTCTGATGAGTCCAAATTTGAGATCTTTGGTTCCAACCACCGTGTCTTTGTGCGAAGCAGAAAAGGTGAACGGATGGACTCTACATGCCTGGTTCCCACCGTGAAGCATGGAGGAGGAGGTGTGATGGTGTGGGGGTGCTTTGCTGGTGACACTGTTGGGGATTTATTCAAAATTAAAGGCATACTGAACCAGAATGGCTACCATAGCATCTTGCAGCGGCATGCTATTCCATCCGGTTTGCGTTTAGTTGGACCATCATTTATTTTTCAACAGGACAATGACCCCAAACACACCTCCAGGCTGTGTAAGAACTATTTGACCAAGAGGGAGAGTGATGGGGTGCTACGCCAGATGACCTGACCTCCAGTCACCAGACCTGAACCCAATCGAGATGGTTTGGGGTGAGCTGGACCGCAGAGTGAAGGCAAAAGGGCCAACAAGTGCTAAGCATCTCTGGGAACTCCTTCAAGATTGTTGGAAGACCATTTCCGGTGACTACCTCTTGAAGCTCATCAAGAGAATGCCAAGAGTGTGCAAAGCAGTCATCAAAGCAAAAGGTGGCTACTTTGAAACTTTGAAGAACCTAGAATATAAGACATATTTTCAGTTGTTTCACACTTTTTTGTTAAGTATATAATTCAACATGTGTTAATTCATAGTTTTGATGCCTTCAGTGTGAATGTCCAATTTTCATAGTCATGAAAATACAGAAAAATCTTTAAATGAGAAGGTGTGTCCAAACTTTTGGTCTGTACTATATATATATATATATATATATATATATATATATATATATATATATATATATATATTTATCCCAAATAGTCATGCCCAATACCACATTGGATGAATTTCCCATAATAATATGCACATAGTTATTCACCTACATGGTAATTCAATGTGAAATATTATATTTAGAGAGGCCAAATAATTTTGCAGCTTTGTTTGAAAAAATATCTTTAAAAACTTGTGGGCACCTAAGCTCCATAATAAATGAATACCTATATGTACATTTATATTACAGCGTCAAATAGGCTAAGTAATTTCCTTTTAAAGCTTCGTAATTCTGCATTCAATGGTGCTGTAATAAGTCAGTATAGGCTGTTTATTGTCTCTATATGACGGCTTTTTATTAATATTGCGAAAAAAAATTTAACTATTAATTTGAAAATATCAGCATTGATTTCCTGGACATATGCAGGGTTTATACGCTCAGGCATAGGCGGATTATAATGAGGGCAATCCGGGCGACCGCCCGGGGCCCCGAGCCTGCAGAGGGCCCGCGGCTCCGGGCGGGGTGTCTAATGCCGGATTGCCCGTATTATATGTGCGGGCCGCCGCGGCACATACCGGTAGCAGTGGCGGGTGGGGGGGCCCGGGAGGGGGGGCCCCGTACCGCTCCCCCAGCAGCGGCCGCCGCTACTTCTTCATCGGCCGGGCCAGCACTGCAGCAGTTAACTTTTCTGTGCTGGCCCGGCCGCGTCACTGCTAGGAGACACGGCCCTGTGCGCGGCCGTGTCTCCTAGCTGTGACGTCACGCAGTGCGCACGCGGCCTGCAGTGCTGCACCGGAAAGCCTGAGGACTGGAGCCGAGCCGGGGGAAGGTGAGTGTGTATGTGTGTGTGTATGTATGTATGTATGTATGTATGTATGTGTGTGGGCAGATGTCATTGTGTGATGTCTGTTTGTGTGTGTGTGTGTATGTGTGTGTGTGTGTATGTATGTATGTGTGTGTGTAGGCAGATGTCATTGTGTGATGTCTGTTTGTGTGTGTGGGGGGGTAGATGTCATTGTGTGATGTCTGTTTGTATGTGTGTGTGTATGTGTGTGTGTGGGCAGATGTCATTGTGTGAAGTCTGTTTGTGTGTGTGTGTAGGCAGATGTCATTGTGTGATGTCTGTTTGTGTGTGTATGTGTGTGTGTGTGTGTGTGTGTGTGTAGGCAGATGTCATTGTGTGATGTCTGTGTGTGTATGTGTGTGTAGGCAGATGTCATTGTGTGATGTCTGTTTGTGTGTGTGTGGGCAGATGTCATTGTGTGATGTCTGTTTGTATGTGTGGGCAGATATCATTGTGTCATGTCTGTTTATATGTATTTTTGTGTTTTTAATGTGTTTATGCGTGTATGTATATGTCTGTATATGTTTGTGTGTGTGCGTGACTGCGTGCGGCCTCCTGCTGAGTATAGTTGGCGCCGTGCGGCCCCCTGCTGTATCTGGGGGGGCGCCGTGCGGCCCCCCGCTGTGCATAGATGGCTACGTGCGGCCCCCCGCTGTGTATAGATGGCTACGTGCGGCCCCCCGCTATGTATAGATGGCGCCGTGCGGCCCCCCACCGTGTATTAATGGCGCCGTGCGGCCCCCTGCTGTGTAGAGATGGCGCCGTGCGGCTCCCCGCTGTGTATAGATGGCTACGTGTGGCCTCCCGCTGAGTATAGATGGCGCTGTGCGGCCTCCTGCTGTCTCTGGGGGGGCGCCGTGCGGCCTCCCGCTGTGTATAGATGGCTACGTGCGGCCTCCCGCTGAGTATAGATGGTGCTGTGCGGCCTCCTGCTGTCTCTGGGGGGGGCGCCGTTCGGCCTCCCGCTGTGTATAGATGGCTACGTGCGGCCTCCCGCTGTGTATAGATGGCTACGTGCGGCCTCCCGCTGTGTATAGATGGCTACGTGCGGCCTCCCGCTGAGTATAGATGGCTACGTGCGGCCTCCTGCTGTCTCTGGGGGGGGCGCTGTGCGGCATCTATACTCAGCAGGAGGCCGCACTTAGCCATCTATACACGTATACTCAGCAGGAGGCCGCACGTAGCCATCTATACGGTGCCATCTATACACAGCGGGAGGCCGCACGTAGCCATCTATACACAGCGGGAGGCCGCACGGCGCCATCTATACACAGCGGGAGTTTCAGTGCTTTGCAAGAGCAGTCAATAAATTCTGCTTGACTAATTCTGAGCACCATAAAGTCTTGTTCGCTTCTAACCTGCTGTCTTCATTTTCAGCTTGCTGAATTCTAGCTCATTTACTGTCATTCGAGACGATGCCTTTGCTGGTCTCTTTCACCTTGAATACCTGTAAGTGCTCCACTTAATGTCATATTTTTGATTCTGTTCTTCTTCATCTACTGGCATGTGCAATTGTATGAGCAAGTATTCATATGAATTTATGACCTACTTAAACCTTTGAGGATCTTAAATTTTATTCAATCAAATTTTTTTCCAGTTTAAAACTATGGGACATATATGTGCCTTGGTCCTCAAAGGGTTTTTAAAGGGGCTGCAAACATAAATACGAAAAAAATAATTCAATTAGTGCTTTTTGTGTTCATTTAATTTTTGTTTGAAGTCCATTTTTTTTATATACCTTGAAATTAAGCCCTACCCCATGGAATGAAGCCCTACCTACACGACATCTGAGAGCTACATGTATCCTGCTTGTGAGGTGCCTGTCCGTCACTACTATTCAGTTTTAGGGTCCACTCACTAAGCCATATATTCTCTCATGCAAGAGAATAGGGCCAATTATGCTAATGACACTCGGCTCAAACTCTGTCAGAGCTTCAACTGAGTGTGATCCGATTCTCTCGCAGCACAGATATGGAGAAGATGGAGAACTTACTTTCTCCATCTTCTCCATAGTCTCTGTGAGTGTTCATCGGACTGCACTTGGATGACATCCGAGTGCAGTCTAATGTTTTACGTGCACCCATAGACTTGTATGGGTGCACATGGTCCGAATATCGAATGAGATTATTTTCTCATGCCAATAATCGCAGATCTGCACTGTCCCATAGTATAACATAGGACCGAGTCCTATCTGATAAAACATCACATAGCATTCGGCCGTGTTATACGACAGTGTGAGCGAGCTCTTAGAGTCAAGGAATATTTACATGCAGATGATGATATTACTCTCCCAGTGTATATTTTTTTAGGCGAGTTCATAGTAAATGCTTTGCCTTTTTGACATGTGATCAACTAAAGAACAAGAAAGATTTAGGACCTCCCCTATAGAGAAACGGAAAATAGTTTGGAGGACTTGCATGTCCTTTTTTATTTATTATGAGAAAATCATAAAAGATCCCGTTTTTTAACCATGCTGTGACTTTCTGCTGAGGGAGAGGGAGAGAGTTGCCCTATTCAGAGTCTGTAATAAGACCTGCTGACAAAAGTGTTGAAGATACAGTCTAATGTGAATTAACAATGAAAAAAAGTTAATTTCACAAATGGCTTGTATTTTTTTAATACAAACTTTTTTGTCTTTACAGCTCCTTTAAAGGGAATCTGTCATCAGGTTTTTGCCACCTAATCTGAGAGCAGCATAATGTAGGGTTAAAGGCACTGATTCCAGTAATGTGTCACTTACTGGGCTGCTTAGTGTTGTTTTGATAAAATCATTGATTTGTCAGAAGGTAATTATCACTAGATGACTAGTAAGTTCTGTAGGACCCCACCCCCATCACTGATCAGTAGATTTCTGTGTACACTGAGCATGGGCAGAAACCTGCCAATCAGTGGTGTGGGTGGGGCTATACAGAGTGCAGCATTCAGAGAGCTGCTAGATCTGCAGCAGATAAAACGGTGATTTTCTCAAAATGACAACAAGCAGCTGAAAAAGTGACACATCGCTGGAATCAGGGTATCTGCCCCAATATTGTGCTGCTCTCAGATGGGGCAGCACAATTAATATTGTGCCAAATTAATTTCCCGTGAACTATCACATGATCTATCACAGGGGATCATGTGACATGTCACGTGATAAATCAGGTGGGGGGGGGGGCGCGCCTTCTAAACTGCCCGGGGCCCTTGCTACTCTTAATCCACCCCTGCGCTCAGCGATGCTGAAACAGGCCTGTAAAGACTGGTTTAACAAAGGTTTTTTTTTTTTTCAAGATTGTGAAAACTGTCTGAAGTATTGACTTGAAAATAGCTTTTGTGACTTTATTGATATATTTTGTGGTTGTATGTCAATGTTGCTGAAATAAGCAAATGAAGGCTGATTTAAGAGACTTTTGACTGTTTATCTTCAGTACTGAAAAAATGGCTTAAAGCTGACCTGTCATCACATTCAATGCCACCAAGCCGCAGCTATGGTGGCATAGCTGACAGGTCCAGCAGTGTGGACAGCCCTCTATCCGACTCCCTGGTGCCTCCGCACTAAAATATTACACTTTATTCCCCTCGGCGGGCACCACTGGAAGCATGAAGTGTCTGTATCGGTCCGATGGAGTGTGAACAAATCTGCGCTATCTACAATGCACTGCGTCATCAGTTGCTGGGCAGGAATTTTTTTTACTGCCCAGCGACTGATGACGCGACACAGCGCAGGGCTCAAGCACTGATTGGCTCACACTCCAGAACACCAACAGGACCACTTCCTGATTCCCGTTACGCGCATCAAGGGGGCAATAAAGTTTAGTATTTCAGTGAGGAGGCACCAGGGAGGTGGACAAAGGTCTCTCCACACTGCTGGACCTGTCAACTATGCCACCATAGCTGCGGCTTGGTGGCATTGAATGTGATGACAGGTCCTCTTTAAAGCGTCGAGTTGATAATAGCCTTTGTTTTCCTGGTGAAATTTTATGCTTAGCTTCTCAATCGTGCATAGCGTGTGCTGTCAACCAACAAACACCTTACCCCACTAATTTCACATAAAATGTAATGTGATATGATCATCAGATGTGGATGATTATATTATTGATTATTATCAATATTTATTTATATGGGGATTATGATTTGGATAACATGGCTACAAATCCCAACTCCCATATTTATCCTTTACCTGATAAAAATATCCAGTAGAGTCTCTTTTAGGCTATGTGCACACGATGCGTATTTCATGCGGAAAATTCCGCAGCGTAAACGCATGAATTACGCATGTTAGCCTTCTGCCATGGTCCCCTATGGCATTCCGCAATTGTAATGCCCACGCTGCGGAATTTTCCGCAGCGTTTTTTTGTGCGGAAAATTCCGCAGCATGTCAATTCTTTGTGCGTTTACGCATGCGGAATTGCCATCTACAATGCAGTAGAAAACGCAAGGCAATTCCGCATGTGCAAAACGCACGAATTACGCGCGAAAAACGCATGCCAAATTCCGCATGCGTTTTCCAGGAAAAAGGACATGCGGAAATTTCCGCTTCAAATACGCATCGTGTGCACTTAGCCTTATCCAAGCTAAACGGGACCAGAGGGTGCTTAGATTAGTGAAAAACTTGGATAACTCAAACAACTGAATAAAATGCCCCCCTTTGTATCCTGCTGTCCCGCTTTGGGTCTTCCTGTCCCTCTTGTATCCTTCTGTCCCTCTGTGTATCCTCCTTTTGTGTCATCCTACCTCTCTTTTATGTTCTACTGTCCGCTTTTGTCCCTTTTTTGTGTTGAAAAGGGGAGCCCTGGGCAGCCGCCTGGATTCTTGGATAAAGCAGTAAATTGGCTGGCAAAGTGCTGTATACGTTACCCTCATCTTTTTCCCACAGTCACACCAAAAAACAAAAACAACACACAAAAAAAAAAAAAAAAAATAATTTATTTTTTGTTAAAGGGACTGCCACTGCCAAATCACATGTGTTGTGCTCGGCAGGCCTGCATTGACCTGCTGCCGCACAGCACAGTGGTCCCAGCCGCGCTCCGATCCGATGAGCCGTTCGGGTGCTACGGCCCCCGGAACGGAGAACGTGCTGGGCTGTCACAGCGCTGGGACTAGTCCTGTGACGTAGCTCCCCCATTCAAGTCAATGGGAGGAGACCCCGTCCCCGGGACTAATCTCTGCTCTCACAGCCAGCATGTGCTCCATTCCAGGGGCCGTAGCACCTGAACAGCTCATCGGATCAGAGCGCGGCTGGGATCACTGTGCTGTGCTCAGCAGGCCTGTATTGGGCTTCTGACGCAGAGCATAGTGAGACCAGCGGCGCTCCGATCCGATGTACCGTTCCGGTTCTATGGCCCCTGGAACGGAGCGCACGCTGGCTGTCAGAACGGTACATCGGATCGGAGTGTCTCTGGTCTCATTATGCTTTGTGTCAGCAGGTCAATGCAGGTCTGCTGACAGAAGAAAAGATGATTTTGAGGTGGCAGATTAAATGGCTTTTACAACTGCAGCATGTCTTTCTCTATACATGGAGAGATCCAGCTCAGGATGGTCACCTGACCGTTACCAAAGCAACATCTTAGGGGAAAAGTTACAAAGTTACATATATTAGATGCTACGACTAGCCTCTCAGTGACCCTCCCAGGATGAAGGAGAATCTGCCTACATTCTTAAACTGAGTTTTCTTTCTCTGACCATTGTACCAATCTAATGGCGAACACACCATATTTAAGAGACAAGAAGGATGACATTACAAATCAACAGTTTATTGACCTGATTGGAAAGGTAGCCAGAGGAGAAATTCCAGAAGAACTAATTATGCATGGTCCACCAGTGACTCCCAAAGGAGGAGAAATTTACATCTTTGTGCCTCTAAATAGTCTTCAAGAAAATAATTATTCAAGAGATCAATACAGATTAGCATCAACTCAGCGCAGGCCCAACCGCAAAACCTGTGTGAGGCAGCCTGATTCTAATTTCATGGGTGGCACTGCATCACATTACGCCGATGCAGCGTCGGCCACAAAATTAGCATCAGGCTGCCTCACACAGGTCTTGCAATAGCGCCCACACTGATCTGATGCGGAAACTCAGTGCGGGCGCCAGCCATAGCGAGACCTGAGTAATGCAATGCGGCGCAGCCCTCCTGATTAGCATTGGCTCAACACAGCTGGCTATTGTCAATGCTGAAATTGCCGTTTCGCACCCACAGCTACCAGAATGCAGCTTCTGGTCCACATCGTGAAACACTTGGCTTTGAAAATAAAAAATAAAAAAAGGATATTTTCTAACTACTATGGGACTCTTGTTGGGTCAAACTGGTCACTATACCCCCTAAAACATTCCTTAGGGGGTGTAGTTTCCAAACTGGGGTCACTTTTTGGGGGTTCCACTGTTGAGTTACCTCAGGCGGTCTTCAAATGGGACATGGCCTCCTAGATTTCTTCCAGAGAAATCTACCCCCAAAAAACCGCATAGCGCTCCTTCTGTGTTGTGCTCTGCTGTGCGCCCATACTTTAGTTTACGGGTACATGTGGGGTGTTTCTGTAAACGGCAGAATTTGGGTAACCCATTTTGGGTTCGGTTTTGCTGTTAACCCTTTTTGGGTTGTAGGTAAAATTGGATTACAATGGAATATCTGCACAAAAAAATGAAAATTTGAAATTTCCCCTTCACTCTGCTTGAATTCCTGTGGAACATGTAAAGCTTTAAAAATCAGTTTTGAACACTTTGAGGGGTGTAGTTTGAAAAGTGGGGTCATTTATGGAGGGTTTCTGTTATGTAACCATAGTAATATGACTTCATATCACGTCCTAAAAAAAAAAAATTTCATTTCCAAAATGATGCCAATATAAAGTAGACATGTGGAGAATTTTAACTTAGAAAAAATATGGGGGGTATCAGTATTTTTGTAAAAAGCAGAGCATTTAAAAGTTAAAAAATAGCGATTTTTTTCAAATTTTTTTGCGTATTTTTTATGCAGAAAGGTATAATACAGTGGCTCACATTTAGCACTGACTTGAAGTACAATATGTCACGAGAAAACAATCTCAGAATGGCTTGGATAGGTAAAAGCGTTCCCGAGTTATTACCACATGAAGTGACACTGGTCAGATTAGCAAAAAATGGCCTGGGCATTTGGGTGAAAATAGGCATGGGGCTGAAGGGATTAAGATGGTGGGATGTTCAATCACCATTTTTTTTTTTAATAATTAATAAAAACTGAAAGAGCAACCGTCACCAAAATCTTTTTTTTCACCATTGGTTAGCTGCATCTATCAGCATGCTAGCCATGTTTTTTTCTTTGTTTTTTTAATGTCACTATTTACCTTGTATTTTGCGACCGCAACTCCAGAGATTGCAGCTTCCGGTCCACATCGTATGTCAGTTAGGCTGAGTTTGCACTTATGGACGGGCTCGTTATGGCCCTTCCGGATACCTATGGCATAAGGCCTGCACAAAGCTGGCACTTTTGCCGGTTACGTCAGCTCTTTATAGAGCTGACATCACAGGCAGTACCTTCTTGTGATTGGATGAGGGAGGGGAGCTCATCACCACCCATTTGCTCCACTGACAGGTCGGCCCGGCAGTGAGTTGCCATGCACCCGTCGGCATCCATCCACCTCCATGTCACTGCACCAACTGACCAATGCAGAAGAAGACGGGGCTCCCCTGCAACAAGAGGCAGAGAGGCCATCCCTGCTGCCCAGAGAGGACACGACAGAGCTGATGAGTACTTTAAACTGCGAGGGGAGGCAGGTGGGTGCCGGCCAGTGCGGGACAACTCGCTGCCGGTCCAGATCAGCCCGGCAGCGAGCTGTCAGAGGGCTTGCACAGATGGATATCTGTACCAGTAAAATAGTGGGAAAACTAGATCGGTTATGGTATGTATGCAAATCTATGGATTTTTTAACGTTTGGATACCATAATCGTCACTTGGCCGCTCACGAATAACGACCGCAACTTCAGTCCTGATGCGTCCGTTGTCCGGTGACCATTATTATAACTGTGTACATTCGTGCCACTTGTGTTATCAATCCAAGTCAATGGAGATTAGTAACGAACCCTCTGGTCTTAAGGGTGAACTAAAGCAGGTGCGAACCTAACCTAACAATACTGACGTACGATGTGGACCAGAAGCTGCATTCTGGTAGCTGTGGGTGCGAAACGGCAATTTCAGCATTGACAATAGCCACCTGTGTTGAGCCAATGCTAATCAGGAGGGCTGCGCCGCATTGCATTACTCAGGTCTCGCTATGGCTGGCGCCCGCACTGAGTTTCTGCATCAGCTCAGTGCGGGCGCTATTACAAGACCTGTGTGAGGCAGCCTGATGCTAATTTTGTGGCCAACGCTGCATCGGAGTAATGCGATGCAGTGCCACCCATGAAATTAGAATCAGGCTGCCTCACATAGGTTTCGCGGTTGGGCCTGCACTGAGTTGATGCTAATGCATCAGCTCAGTGCGGGTGTCATAGCAAGACATGAGTAATGCAATGCAGCAACGCCTTCCTGATTAGCATTGGCCCAACACAGGCAGCCTGTGTCGAGGCTGGAATTCTGGCTCACGGTCACACTCGTCACTGACGTGCGATGCAGAACAGAAGCCTTAATATGTGGAACTGTAGGTGCAGAATACAAGGTCAACCACTGTGGTAACATAAAAAAATAATTGTTCACAGTTGCTCTTTACAGATAAACTGAAGCAACATATGACAAAAAAAAAAGACAAACTGATTTATTTTTACAGTCAGCTTTGTTTTGCACAGATTTTTGCAAATTCCCTTTCACAATGGAAAAATGATTTAGAAATAGTGTTGAGCATTCCGATACTGAAATATTGGGTATCGACCGATATTCGCGGCATCGGAGTTCCGATACTGAGTTCCGATACTTTTAGAATATCGAATACCGGAATCGGAAGTTCCCATAATGCCTGCGCTCTGCAGTGTCTCTGAAGGATGACAAGCTGGATGGCAGCGCTCAGCTTACTGTACTTGTCATTTAGTGTTAAAGGATTTATTAAAAAAAATAATAGTGTTTTCATGCACCGTCTCTTTAAAAAAGCCGGCTGGCAATTCAGCATCGGTACCCGACAATTTAGAATAGAAAGAATAGAGCATCACACATAGATTAGATACATAGAAACATGTCAGTCACATATATAAGAAGTACAGTGATAGGGTTGATTACTGTACTTGTCATTTAGTGTTAAAATAAAGGATTTATTAAAAAAAAAAATTGGCGTGGGGTTCCCCATAATTTTAGTCTCTAGTGGAGGTTAAGCAGACAGCTGGGGCAGATGTTTGAAGCCTGGGAAAGGGGTAATACCCACGGAACTTCCCAGGCTACTAATATCAGCCCCCAGCTGAATACCTAGCCTTTACTAGCTATTAAAATGGGGGACCCCACAAAAAATGATGTGGGGTCCCCCCTATTTTAATAGCTAGCAAAGGCTAGGCAGACAGCTGGGGGCTGATATTAATAGCCCAGGAAGGGTGCCATGAATATTGGCCCCCTCCCAGGCTAGAAACACCAGCCGTCAGCCGCCCCAGAAATGGCGCATCCATAGGACGGCATAAAGATGAGCCGAGGTCATGTCCAATGAACTCAGCTCACCTCATGCACGCCACTGACAGCGTGGGAGAATTCTCCTGCGCATGCGGTGAGCGTGAAAGAATTCTCCTGCTGAAGCGCTGAGCGCAGGAGAATTTTCCCACGCTGTCAGTGACGTGCACGAGGTGAGCTGAGTCCATTGGACATGACCTCGGCTCATCTGGATGCCGTCACAGCCAGACACTGAGGAGCGCAAGCATGCCTGCGCTTCTCAGTGTGTGCGGCATGGCAAGCTGGATGGCAGTTTTCGGCTGCGATCCAGCCTGTCATGTGAATGTAGCAGAGCTGGAGCCGTCATGGGAACCATGGAAAGATAAGGATGAGGTTGCTTTATTATTTTACTTTTATTGCAGAAGACATTGGCTTCAGCTGGAATGGGCGTGATGGTAAGTATGGTTTAATTTAGAACATTAAAAAATTGTGTGTTTATTTCAATTAAAGGACTTTATTCTGGGTGTTGTGTTTTTTTAAATACTTTACTAGAAATTCATGGCGGTCATGTCTAATATTGGCGTGACCCCATGAATTTCGGGCTTAGGGCCAGCTGATAATGCCAAGCTGGCCCTAACCCCTTTATTACCCAGTGAGCCACCGCACCAGGGCCCTGGATGAGTTGGGTACACCGCCAGAAGATGGCGCTTCTATGAACGCGCCATTTTCTGGGGTGGCTGCGGACAGCAATTTGCAGCGGGGGGGCCCAGAAATCTTGGGCCTCCCTGCGCTGCGGATTCCAGCCCCCAGCTGCCTAGATGTACCTGGCTGGACGCAAAAATAGGGCGAAGCCCCACGTATTTTTTTTTAAATTATTTCATGAAATTCATGAAATAATTTTTTAAAAAAAGGGCTTCCCTATATTGTTGTGTCCGGCCAGGTACAAATAGGCAGCTGGTGGTTGGGGGCAGCTCGTTCCTGCCTGCTGTACCTGGCTGGACACAAAAATATGGCGAAGGCCACGTCAAATTTTTGGTGAAAAATTCAATAAAATAAAAAAAAAAAACACATTTAAGGACTGCATCTTTATTAACCCCTCCACGATGCTGAATTGCCGGCCGGCTTTTTTAAAAAGACGGTGCATGAAAACACTATTATTTTTTTTTAATAAATCCTTTAACACTAAATGACAAGTACAGTAAGCAACACTGTCACTGTACTTCTTATATATGTGACTGACATGTTTCTATCTATCTAATCTATGTGTGATGCTCTATTCTTTCTGTTCTAAAATGTCGGGTACCGGTGTATGCCACTGCTGAATTGCCGGCTTTTCATGTAATACATTCTACATTATTCTTAGTTGTTTTCCTTCATGTAGAATTAACCTACAAGGAAAGAAAGGGTTTATTTTCATTCCTATATTTGTGTCCCATTGACTTGCATTGGTTTCCAGTATCGGAATCGGCGATATCCGATATTTTTTGGGTATCGGTCAGATCCAATCCGATCCGATATTTCCCGATATTGGAAGGTATCGCTCAACACTATTTAGAAACCCACCTTTTTGGAGTTATGTTTCCACATACCACTTGTGCTGCTTGTTGTTTCCTCTTGAAATCCATCTGTATTGATCTCTTGAATAATCATTTTCTTGAAGACTATTTAGAGGCACAAAGATGTAAATTTCTCCTCCTTTGGGAGTCACTGGTGGACCATGCATAAATAGTTCTTCTGGAATTTCTCCTCTAGCTACCTTTTCAATCAGGTCAATAACCTGTTGATTTGTAAGGTCATCCTTCTTGTCTCTTAAATATGGTTTGTTCGCCATTAGATTGGTACAATGGTCAGTTTAAGAATGTAGGCAGATTCTCCTTCATCCTGGGAGGGTCACTGAGAGGCTAGTAGTAGCATCTAATACAGTATATGTAACTTTGCGTAACGGGGCTGGGAGGTGGAACCTCTGAGCGGCAATACAAGGGGGAAGTCCTTGTAAGGAAGCGGGTGACTCCCATGGAAGGCAAGCAGGTAGCCACAGCAAGTGACGGGGACAGTCTCTGGGTAAGCAGGCAGGTGGTCACGGCAAGTGACGGGGACAGTCTCTGGGTAGACAGGCAGGTGGTCACGGCAAGTGACGGGGACAGTCTCTGGATAGACAGGCAGGAGGTCACGGCAAGTGACGGCAGGATCTCCAGGCAGGCTGGCAGAAAGCAAGCAGGTGCTCCCAGGAGAGCGGGCAGACAGACGAGGCGGATACCAGACAGGTAACTGGCAGGCCCTCCCAGGTGAGCGGGCTGACGGAGACAGCAGGTAACAGGTGGACGCTCCCAGGTGAGCGGTCAGACAGACGAGGCAGGTGACAGGCAGGTAACTGGTGGACGCTCCCAGGTGAGCGGTCTGACAGACGAGGCAGGTGACAGGCAGATAACTGGCGGATAACAGGCTGGCAGGCAGGACGAGAAGTCAGGCTAGCAGCGGGACCTGAGGGCTGAAGCACAGGAAGACACAGTGCAAACAACTTTGCTCGGGCACCTCCATTTTGGAGGAGGTGCCTTATATATGGGAGATCCTCCGGCAATTGGCCGGGGACTCCTTAGGACGGCGCGCGCGGCCCCTTTAAGAGAGAGGGAGTGTGCGCGCCCTAAGCACAGTGCCTGGGAAGCAGCGCGCGCTGCTAGCGCGGGAGGAGGACGCCGAGCACGGAGCAGAGAGGTGAGGGGAACGGCGTCTCTGCCTGGCAGGGGGCAGAGACGCCGATGCTACACTTTGTAACTTTTCCCCTAAGATGTTGCTTTGGTAACGGTCAGGTGACCATCCTGAGCTGGATCTGATGTACCGTTCGGGTGCTACGGCCCCTGGAATGGAGCACGTGCTGGCTGTCAGAGCGCTGGGACTAGTCCCATGATGCAGCTCCTCCATTGAACTCAATGGAGGAAACCATGTGACTGGACTAAACCCGGCTCTGACAGCCAGCGTGCGCTCCGTTCCAGGGGCCGTAGAACCGGAACGGTACATCGGATCGGAGCGCCGTTGGTCTCACCATGCTCTGCGTCAGCAGGCCAATACAGGCCTGCTGAGCACAGCACAGTGACCCCAGCCGTGCTCTGATCTGATGAGCTGTTCGGGTGCTACGGCCCCTGGAATGGAGCACATGCTGGCTGTCAGAGCCGAGATTAGTCCTGGTCAAGGGGTCTCCTCCCATTGACTTGAATGGAGGAGCTACGTCACAGGACTAGTCCCAGCGCTGTGACAGCCCAGCACGCGCTCCGTTCCAGGGGCTGTAGCACCCGAACGGCTCATCGGATCGGAGCGCGGCTGGGATCACTGTGCTGTGCGGCAGCAGGTCAATGCAGGCCTGCTGAGCACAACACATGTGATTTGGCAGTGGCAGTCCCTTTAACAAAAAAGAAATTATTTTCATTTTTTTTTTGTGTGTTGTTTTTGTTTTTGGTGTGTCTGTGGGAAAAAGATGAGGGTAACGTATACAGCACTTTGCCAACCAATTTACTGCTTTATTCAAGCATCCAGGCGGCTGCCCAGGGCTCCCCTTTTCGACACCAAAAAGGGACAAAAGCGGACAGTAGAACATAAAAGAGAGGTAGGATGACACAAAAGGATACACAGAGGGACAGAAGGATACAAGAGGGACAGGAAGACCCAAAGCGGGACAGCAGGATGCAAAGGGGGGCATTTTATTCAGTTGTTTGAGTTATCCAAGTTTTTCACTAATCCAAGCACCCTCTGGTCCCGTTTAGCTTGGATAAAAGAGACTCTACTGGATATTTTTATCAGGTAAAGGATAAATATGGGAGTTGGGATTTGTAGCCATGTTATCCAAATCATAATCCCCATATAAATAAATATTGATAATAATCAATAATATAATCATCCACATCTGATGATCATATCACATTACATTTTATGTGAAATTAGTGGGGTAAGGTGTTTGTTGGTTGACAGCACACGCTATGCACGATTGAGAAGCTAAGCATAAAATTTCACCAGGAAAACAAAGGCTATTATCAACTCGACGCTTTAAAGAGGACCTGTCATCACATTCAATGCCACCAAGCCGCAGCTATGGTGGCATAGTTGACAGGTCCAGCAGTGTGGAGAGACCTTTGTCCACCTCCCTGGTGCCTCCTCACTGAAATACCAAACTTTATTGCCCCCTTGACGCGCGTAACGGGAATCAGGAAGTGGTCCTGTTGGTGTTCTGGAGTGTGAGCCAATCAGTGCTTGAGCCCTGCGCTGTGTCGCGTCATCAGTCGCTGGGCAGTAAAAAAATTCCTGCCCAGCAATTGATGACGCAGTGCATTGTAGATAGCGCAGATTTGTTCACACTCCATCGGACCGATACAGACACTTCATGCTTCCAGTGGTGCCCGCCGAGGGAATAAAGTGAAATATTTTAGTGCGGAGGCACCTGGGAGGCGGATAGAGGGCTGTCCACACTGCTGGACCTGTCAGCTATGCCACCATAGCTGCGTTTTGGTGGCATTGAATGTGATGACAGGTCAGCTTTAAGCCATTTTTTCAGTACTGAAGATAAACAGTCAAAAGTCTCTTAAATCAGCCTTCATTTGCTTATTTCAGCAACATTGACGTACAACCACAAAATATATCAATAAAGTCACAAAAGCTATTTTCAAGTCAATGCTTCAGACAGTTTTCACAATCTTGAAAAAAAAAAAAGCAAAAACTTTGTTAAACCAGTCTTTACAGGCCTGTTTCAGCATCGCTGAGCGTATAAACCCTGCAGATGTCCAGGAAATCAATGCTGATATTTTCAAATTAATAGTTCAAACTGTTTTCGCAATATTAATGAAAAGCTGTCACATAGAGACAATAAACAGCCTATACTGACTTATTACAGCGCCATTGAATGCAGAATTACGAAGCTTTAAAAGGAAATTACTTAGCCTATTTGACGCCGTAATATAAATGTACATATAGGTATTCATTTATTATGGAGCTTAGGTGCCCACAAGTTTTTAAAGATATTTTTTCAAACAAATCTGCAAAATTATTTGGCCTCTGTAAATATATTTCACATTGAATTACCATGTAGGTGAATAACAATATGCATATTATTATGGGAAATTCATCAAATGTGGTATTCGGCATGACTATTTTGGATAAAAAAATATATATATATGTTCTTAAAATAAAACGATAAAATATGTTACTGGGCATGTGTATTTGTGATATTTAACCCATAATCCCCATACAGAACAATAGTTATACCCATATTCCTATGAGAAGTAGATGAAATATGTTCCTGGGCATGTGTATTTGTGATATTTCACTCATAATCCCCATACAGAACCATGGTTATACCCATATTCCTATTGAATGTAGATGAAATATGTTCCTGGGCATGTGTATTTGTGATATTTCACCCATAATCCCCATACAGAACAATAGTTATACCCATATTCCTATGAGAAGTAGATGAAATATGTTCCTGGGCATGTGTATTTGTGATATTTCACTCATAATCCCCATACAGAACAATAGTTATACCCATATTCCTTTGAGAAGTAGATGAAATATGTTCCTGGGCATGTGCATTTGCGATATTTCACCCATAATCCCCATACAGAACAATAGTTATATACATATTCCTATGAGAAGTAGATGAAATATGTTCCTGGGCATGTGTATTTGTGATATTTCACCCATAATCCCCATACAGAACAATAGTTATACACATTTTCCTATGAGAAGTAGATGAAATATGTTCCTGGGCATGTGCATTTGCGATATTTCACCCATAATCCCCATACAGAACAATAGTTATACACATATTCCTATGAGAAGATGAAATATGTTCCTGGGCATGTGTATTTGTGATATTTCACCCATAATCCCCATACAGAACAATAGTTATACCCATATTCCTATGAGAAGTAGATGAAATATGTTCCTGGGCATGTGTATTTGTGATATTTCACCCATAATCCCCATACAGAACAATAGTTATACTCATATTTCTATCAGAAGTAGATGAAGTTTGTTCCTGGGCATGTGTATTTGTGATATTTCACCCATAATCCCCATACAGAACAATAGTTATACCCATATTCCTATGAGAAGTAGATGAAATATGTTCCTGGGCATGTGCATTTGTGATATTTCACCCATAATCCCCATACAGAACAATAGTTATACACATATTCCTATGAGAAGTAGATGAAATATGTTCCTGGGCATGTGTATTTGTGATATTTCACCCATAATCCCCATACAGAACAATAGTTATACCCATATTCCTATGAGAAGTAGATGAAATATGTTCCTGGGCATGTGTATTTGTGATATTTCACCCATAATCCCCATACAGAACAATAGTTATACTCATATTCCTATCAGAAGTAGATGAAGTTTGTTCCTGGGCATGTGTATTTGTAATATTTCACCCATAATCCCCATACAGAACAATAGTTATACCCATATTCCTATGAGAAGTAGATGAAATATGTTCCTGGGCATGTGCATTTGTGATATTTCACCCATAATCCCCATACAGAACAATAGTTATACAAATATTCCTATGAGAAGTAGATGAAATATGTTCCTGGGCATGTGTATTTGTGATATTTCACTCATAATCCCCATACAGAACAATAGTTATACCCATATTCCTTTGAGAAGTAGATGAAATATGTTCCTGGGCATGTGCATTTGCGATGTTTCACCCATAATCCCCATACAGAACAATAGTTATACACATATTCCTATGAGAAGTAGATGAAATATGTTCCTGGGCATGTGTATTTGTGATATTTCACCCATAATCCCCATACAGAACAATAGTTATACCCATATTCCTATGAGAAGTAGATGAAGTATGTTCCTGGGCATGTGTATTTGTGATATTTCACCCATAATCCCCATACAGAACAAGAGTTATATCCATATTCCTATGAGAAGTGGATGAAGTATGTTCCTGGGCATGTGTATTTGTGATATTTCACCCATAATCCCCATACAGAACAATAGTTATACTCATATTCCTATCAGAAGTAGATGAAGTTTGTTCCTGGGCATGTGTATTTGTGATATTTCACCCATAATCCCCATACAGAACAATAGTTATACCCATATTCCTATGAGAAGTAGATGAAATATGTTCCTGGGCATGTGTATTTGTGATATTTCACCCATAATCCCCATACAGAACAATAGTTATACCCATATTCCTATGAGAAGTAGATGAAATATGTTCCTGGGCATGTGTATTTGTGATATTTCACCCATAATCCCCATACAGAACAATAGTTATACTCATATTCCTATCAGAAGTAGATGAAGTTTGTTCCTGGGCATGTGTATTTGTGATATTTCACCCATAATCCCCATACAGAACAATAGTTATACAAATATTCCTATGAGAAGTAGATGAAATATGTTCCTGGGCATGTGTATTTGTGATATTTCACCCATAATTCCCATACAGAACAATAGTTATACCCATATTCCTATGAGAAGTAGATGAAATATGTTCCTGGGCATGTGCATTTGTGATATTTCACCCATAATCCCCATACAGAACAATAGTTATACACATATTCCTATGAGAAGTAGATGAAATATGTTCCTGGGCATGTGTATTTGTGATATTTCACCCATATTCCCCATACAGAACAATAGTTATACCCATATTCCTATGAGAAGTAGATGAAATATGTTCCTGGGCATGTGTATTTGTGATATTTTAGCCATAATCCCCATACAGAACAATAGTTATACAAATATTCCTATGAGAAGTAGATGAAATATGTTCCTGGGCATGTGTATTTGTGATATTTTAGCCATAATCCCCATACAGAACAATAGTTATACAAATATTCCTATGAGAAGTAGATGAAATATGCTCCTGGGCATGTGTATTTGTGATATTTCACCCATAATTCCCATACAGAACAATAGTTATACCCATATTCCTATGAGAAGTAGATGAAATATGTTCCTGGGCATGTGCATTTGTGATATTTCACCCATAATTCCCATACAGAACAATAGTTATACCCATATTCCTATGAGAAGTAGATGAAATATGTTCCTGGCCATGTGTATTTGTGATATTTTAGCCATAATCCCCATACAGAACAATAGTTATACAAATATTCCTATGAGAAGTAGATGAAATATGTTCCTGGGCATGTGTATTTGTGATATTTCACCCATAATTCCCATACAGAACAATAGTTATACCCATATTCCTATGAGAAGTAGATGAAATATGTTCCTGGGCATGTGCATTTGTGATATTTCACCCATAATTCCCATACAGAACAATAATTATACCTATATTCCTATGAGATGTTGATGAGATATATCACCAGGCGTGTGTAACCCCGATATTCTACACATAATCCCAAATAGTTACAATCTTTTTTCCCTGGTTCTATTATTAAACTTTAATCCAGCCGTGTGGATGTTCTGATTCATTTTAGTATTTCCATTGAATTCCCTCTGATTTCTTTCTATATTACAGGTCAAGAGTTAAAAACTGCTGCTTCTTCTAATCCAGTATCAAGGCCAGAAGTCAGTTCCTGGTCTGCATTTGAAAAATGTGCTGCCATCTAGTGATCGAGTCTAGCATTGCAGCCCATCATCCCAATATGCAGTTTAGTACGTCCCCAGGTCCGGGCACGGTGTGTATCGGGGCCACCCCACGGCTCCATCGGGTTTGGCCCCTCTCTCTCGCCGTCTATCGGTCGCAACGTGCTGATGTCAACGCGCGTCATCTCCAGGGCAGAGGAAAATGGCGGAGCCTTTACCGGAGCCTGGAGGGGGCTTGTGTGAGAACTGTCCGGCGGACATCAGATCCCGTGTCCCGGTAGGAAGGGGGGAGAGGAGTGAGAGCAGGGGGCGACAAGCAGGAGATGAGCGGGGAGCCGGAGGGCAGAAGGGGCGCTGAGTGGTAATCGCTGTGCACAGCTGCTGGCACCATGATCATCACAGGAGAGATGGTGTGCTGCCATCTGCTGCTTTGCAGCCTGACAACTTGTCCTCAGCTCGGCCGTGCACACAGCTGATCCCACGGCCACCCACTGCCAGCATTAGGCCCGAGCGGGGGGCAGCCATAAACCAGGGCGTAGCTAGGGGGGGCGGGCATGTGACCCGGGCGTAGTCGGCAGGGGGTCGCCTAAGGCGGCGATCCGATGTGTGCCGCCCCCCGGACCAGGAGTCGGCGGTTCTCTGAGCGGGCGTCATGCAAAAAAGCTGCAGCGTGCCGGCTCCTAGTAATCAATTGTGCTTGAGTCAAACGCAAGTACAATTGAAGCTCTGACCGTCGGCAGCATGATCACTCAGGTCACGTGATCATGCTGCTGACGTCACTCACTGGCGCCCACAGGAGAGAGCAGAGCCTCGGTGGTAAGTTCTCCTGTGGAGCTGAAGACACCGAAGATTCAGACCGGGGTGGGTGGGAGACTTGGCATAAATTGTGCAGGGGGGGGGAGCATAGCTATAAATTGTGCAGGGGGGGAGCGTAGCTATAAATTGTGCAGGGGGGGAGCGTAGCTATAAATTGTGCAGGGGGGGGGAGCATAGCTATAAATTGTGCAGGGGGGGAGCGTAGCTATAAATTGTGCAGGGGGGGAGCGTAGCTATAAATTGTGCAGGGGGGGAGCGTAGCTATAAATTGTGCAGGGGGGGAGCGTAGCTATAAATTGTGCAGGGGGGGAGCGTAGCTATAAATTGTGCAGGGGGGGAGCGTAGCTATAAATTGTGCAGGGGGGGAGCGTAGCTATAAATTGTGCAGGGGGGGAGCGTAGCTATAAATTGTGCAGGGGGGGAGCGTAGCTATAAATTGTGCAGGGGGGGAGCGTAGCTATAAATTGTGCAGGGGGGGAGCGTAGCTATAAATTGTGCAGGGGGGGAGCGTAGCTATAAATTGTGCAGGGGGGAGCGTAGCTATAAATTGTGCAGGGGGGGAGCGTAGCTATAAATTGTGCAGGGGGGGAGCGTAGCTATAAATTGTGCAGGGGGGAGCGTAGCTATAAATTGTTCAGGGGGGGAGCGTAGCTATAAATTGTGCAGGGGGGGAGCGTAGCTATAAATTGTGCAGGGGGGGAGCGTAGCTATAAATTGTGCAGGGGGGGAGCGTAGCTATAAATTGTGCAGGGGGGGAGCGTAGCTATAAATTGTGCAGGGGGGGAGCGTAGCTATAAATTGTGCAGGGGGGGAGCGTAGCTATAAATTGTGCAGGGGGGGAGCGTAGCTATAAATTGTGCAGGGGGGGAGCGTAGCTATAAATTGTGCAGGGGGGGAGCGTAGCTATAAATTGTGCAGGGGGGGAGCGTAGCTATAAATTGTGCAGGGGGGGAGCGTAGCTATAAATTGTGCAGGGGGGGAGCGTAGCTATAAATTGTGCAGGGGGGGAGCGTAGCTATAAATTGTGCAGGGGGGGAGCGTAGCTATAAATTGTGCAGGGGGGGAGCGTAGCTATAAATTGTGCAGGGGGGGAGCGTAGCTATAAATTGTGCAGGGGGGGAGCGTAGCTATAAATTGTGCAGGGGGGGAGCGTAGCTATAAATTGTGCAGGGGGGGAGCGTAGCTATAAATTGTGCAGGGGGGGAGCGTAGCTATAAATTGTGCAGGGGGGGAGCGTAGCTATAAATTGTGCAGGGGGGGAGCGTAGCTATAAATTGTGCAGGGGGGGAGCGTAGCTATAAATTGTGCAGGGGGGGAGCGTAGCTATAAATTGTGCAGGGGGGGAGCGTAGCTATAAATTGTGCAGGGGGGGAGCGTAGCTATAAATTGTGCAGGGGGGGAGCGTAGCTATAAATTGTGCAGGGGGGGAGCGTAGCTATAAATTGTGCAGGGGGGGAGCGTAGCTATAAATTGTGCAGGGGGGGAGCGTAGCTATAAATTGTGCAGGGGGGGAGCGTAGCTATAAATTGTGCAGGGGGGGAGCGTAGCTATAAATTGTGCAGGGGGGGAGCGTAGCTATAAATTGTGCAGGGGGGGAGCGTAGCTATAAATTGTGCAGGGGGGGAGCGTAGCTATAAATTGTGCAGGGGGGGAGCGTAGCTATAAATTGTGCAGGGGGGGAGCGTAGCTATAAATTGTGCAGGGGGGGAGCGTAGCTATAAATTGTGCAGGGGGGGAGCGTAGCTATAAATTGTGCAGGGGGGGAGCGTAGCTATAAATTGTGCAGGGGGGGAGCGTAGCTATAAATTGTGCAGGGGGGGAGCGTAGCTATAAATTGTGCAGGGGGGGAGCGTAGCTATAAATTGTGCAGGGGGGGAGCGTAGCTATAAATTGTGCAGGGGGGAGCGTAGCTATAAATTGTGCAGGGGGGGAGCGTAGCTATAAATTGTGCAGGGGGGGAGCGTAGCTATAAATTGTGCAGGGGGGGAGCGTAGCTATAAATTGTGCAGGGGGGGAGCGTAGCTATAAATTGTGCAGGGGGGGAGCGTAGCTATAAATTGTGCAGGGGGGGAGCGTAGCTATAAATTGTGCAGGGGGGGAGCGTAGCTATAAATTGTGCAGGGGGGGAGCGTAGCTATAAATTGTGCAGGGGGGGAGCGTAGCTATAAATTGTGCAGGGGGGGAGCGTAGCTATAAATTGTGCAGGGGGGGAGCGTAGCTATAAATTGTGCAGGGGGGGAGCGTAGCTATAAATTGTGCAGGGGGGGAGCGTAGCTATAAATTGTGCAGGGGGGGAGCGTAGCTATAAATTGTGCAGGGGGGGAGCGTAGCTATAAATTGTGCAGGGGGGGAGCGTAGCTATAAATTGTGCAGGGGGGGAGCGTAGCTATAAATTGTGCAGGGGGGGAGCGTAGCTATAAATTGTGCAGGGGGGGAGCGTAGCTATAAATTGTGCAGGGGGGGAGCGTAGCTATAAATTGTGCAGGGGGGGAGCGTAGCTATAAATTGTGCAGGGGGGGAGCGTAGCTATAAATTGTGCAGGGGGGGAGCGTAGCTATAAATTGTGCAGGGGGGGAGCGTAGCTATAAATTGTGCAGGGGGGGAGCGTAGCTATAAATTGTGCAGGGGGGGAGCGTAGCTATAAATTGTGCAGGGGGGGAGCGTAGCTATAAATTGTGCAGGGGGGGAGCGTAGCTATAAATTGTGCAGGGGGGGAGCGTAGCTATAAATTGTGCAGGGGGGGAGCGTAGCTATAAATTGTGCAGGGGGGGAGCGTAGCTATAAATTGTGTGGGGGAGCTATAAATTGTGCAGGGGACATATTTATTCAGTGTGGAGGGGAGATTTCATCTGTGGGGAGTGGTTGCGGACACATTATTGGTAGCGAGGGGGAAAATGTGTACAGACACAGTATGGGGAGTTGGGGGGATGTGTGAGGAGGAAATATTAGTAGGTAGGGGGAAACGTGTAAGGAGACTATTGAGGGGAATAGTGTGAGGAGACAGTATGGGGGAAGAAAAGTGTGAGTGAGCACAGAGACTGAGTAGTGGGTGGGGTATAGCATGGGGGGACAGTGTAAGGTCACAGCCAGGAGGGAACAGTATGCTAAGGAGTGGGAGTGTAGAGACTGGGCCCTATAGGGGGGACACCGTGTGAGGACAGTGTGAAGAGAGGACCCAGTATGGAAAGGAGAGGGCAGTGTGGAGGGCATGTACCATAAGAGGGACAGTATGAGGGTCATATTTTGTGCAGGGAATATAGTGAGGGGCAATTATTTATTCAGGGGCTCAGTGTAGAACATATATTTTTATTCAGGAGCATTTTAATGACACTGCTATCTTTCAGGGCATCGTGTCGGGATGTGTTGCAGAAAACCGGAGAAGATGGAAGTCTGCAGAAACGAGCTGTGGATGAGAAAAGTCATCATGGAGTCTGGACAAGAGGAAGAATAGAAAGAGACCGACTCCAGAGACAACGTCCTCTATCAGGTACCTGGATGTAAATGTTTTTTATGATGCTGACGTTTTTTTATTTTTATTTATATTAGGAGCATTAAAGATGTTGTCCACATTCATGATGAGTCTGCAGTCACTCTGTGACTGCAGACTTCTGAATTCTCACAGTGCGCACTGCACACTGTCAGGATTCTCTCGTGCCGGCAATTTGTATACATGCAGTCACGTGCCGACTAGACATGTGTGGCCTCACTCAATGAAAATGTATTGAGGGAGGCTGGACATGTCTAGTCGGAATGTGGCCAAAAGTATTCAAATCGCATACTTGTGGTGACATGACCGTCCACTGTTGCCACGGCAAGGGAGAATCCTAAAAGTGTGTAGTGCATGCGCTGTGAGAATTCAGAAGCCTGCAGTCACACAGTGACTGCAGACTTTCATCTCAAACCTGGACAAGCCCATTAATTATAAAATGAAGCTCTGTAGCCAATTCAGACAGCAAGTAATATACTCACTGTCAGGATTCAGCTCTGCTTGCAGGTTCCATTAGTCATCACATGGCCACTTCACTCACATGAGATTTTCATACTTATGGCCACGTGACAACGAGCGTTTCTTTCTGCTTCTCTCAGAGAGAATTAGGAAGAGCAGCTCGTCGGCATGTGACTAAGGCCACGGCCCCACTAGTATTTGGTCAGTATTCGGTCAGTATTTTTTCTCAGTAGTGGGAGCCAAAACCAGGTGAGGAACAATCAGAGAAAAGGTATAATATAAACCAGTGCATCAATTCTGCATTTATCACCCACTCCTGAGAAAAAATACTGACCAAATACTGATAGTGAGGCCGTGGCCTTAGTGTGCAAATCGCATATGTGCTGGGGAAGGCGCAAGGAGGGGGGAGCCAAACTTAATTCTTGCCCCGGGTGCTAGAAGACCTAGATCCACCTCTGCATAAGGTCACACAATCACTGCCCGAGCCAGTGCCAGGTCGTCAGCATGTGGCCAGTGCTCACTGGTGTCTGTGCCTGGGAAAGCTGGGAGCCGTCCTGTGCACAGCACTGTTGTAATACTGCTGCCAGGGTGCCGGCAGGGAGATATGGGGAGTCATCACACAGGGTAGCAGTGCCAGGGGGCACATCACTGCATGTAAGCGTCTCACATCAGTGTCATGGCTGCAGAGCCATACATGGTGTCTGTCGCTGTGTCCAGGAAGGATAATGATGGAGGCTCCGACTAATTTGACCAGGATCAGGATTTGAATCAGGATTAAGATCAAAAAAATAATTTTCCCTGGCCCCTGATACCTGGGGCTATTTCTAGAAATATCTGTAACAGCCGCAGCAGACAGAACTGGAATGGAGCCTCTTGTGCTGTATTATGCTCTGCAGTCTGCCACATACGCCACGCTGACACCCCATTTGTTGGAGAAAACTACTGTTTGGGCGCATGTCAGGGCTCGGAAGGGAAGGAGTGATGCTTTTCAATGCAGACTTTGATGGAACGGTCTGCGGGCGTCATGTCACGTTCTCAGAGCCCCTGATGGGCCTAAACAGTGGAAATGCGCAACAAGTGCCCCCTTTTTGGAAGTGGTAGCTGATTTTTGAATATTATAATGTAGTGTCATACGTCAGTTGTGTAGGACAACCTGACGAACACTACATAACTGACGTATGACAACCTGACGAACACTACGTCAGTTGTGTAGTGTTCGTCAGGTTGTCATACGTCAGAAATTAATTTAGTAGTGCATGGAAGTATGGTACCTTCTGAAACATTCTTTCATGCACAGGCCGGGTTTGTCGGGGCAGGTGTCACATTGATAAATGGTGTCCTTGCTTATTCCCCTTTTATAACACACTCTGCACCTCTTTTGTGACTTACCTTTTTTTGTGACTTGAGGGATCTGTCCCGGGAAATGCTGGCCTGGTACAATTCTTGGTCCTCCAGTTCCGGAAGTACTGGGGCCCGCTTCGTCACCGCTGCGAAATATCAGGGCCTTGATAACTGTCTCCTGGAAGTGAAGGTACGACGCAGAAGTCTGGCCTGCGCATTGTGACAGAAGGAAAGCGTTGTGCATTGCCATCTGTACAAGGTGCACCGCCAACTTCTTATACCATACCTTGGCCTTTCTCAAAGCACTGTACTGCTGGGGGACTTGATCAGAGAGATCAACTCCCCCCATGTACTTGTTGTTCCCCAGTACACAGTCTGGTTTGCCGACCTGTGTAGTGGAACCTTGTACAGTGCTGAGGGTGCACCTTGAATTATCGTTGTAATGCAAGAACTTGTGGATGGCCTCAAAACTTGTCCGGGTCATGACCATTCGGAACACTGGAGTGTTATACAAAACGTCAACACTCCAGTATTGCCGAACCTCTGGCTTCTTCACGATCCCCATATGAAGGACCAGGCCCCAAAACTTCATTAATGCGGGACCACAGTAAAGACCATGACTGAATAGTACGTCATTGGTCCAATCGGCCCAGGTCATAATGACGTACTATTAGGTCACACATCAGAAAGGGGTTAAGATTTAAAAAGAGAAAACAGTAGTTTGACAATAAATGGCTTCACCCAACCAATAACCATGAGTGGAGAAAAAGTTTTTTTGTTATCATTCATATTTTCTGAAATGAGGCCAAGAAAGGAAAAATTCTGCCGGGGTATGTAAACTTTTGGGCACAACTGTATATTTGCCACAAAATGCAGACATCTGTGAACCAGAGGGGAATGGCCTCTGCTCATCTATATCAGATAGCTAAGACTGAGCTAGATGCAGGGTATTTAAGGTAGAGTAAACAAGGAGGCTATAAATAAGGGTGGGGGTAGAGCAGTGATTAGGTGACAGACATACCAGAACACATATACATCCAGCAAAGGTATGGGGGAATCACAGTAGGAGCAAAGCTGGGTTTCATACCTGTAGGAGGAATGGAGAAACAGATCTTGATTAGAATGCGATGGTGGTGGCTCATGGAAAGAAAAACATTTTTGTGTTACATGTAAAAAAAAAAACAGCCTAAATCAGGCTGTTTTTTTTTTTTAGGCTATGTTCATACATTGTGTTTTGCTGCGTTTTTTTATGCACATTGAAAGCTGCTTTTTACAGTACTATCAAAAGCTATGAGGTTTCAGAAATCTCATGCACACACTGGATTTTTTTACTTCACTGAATTTGAGAACTGCCATGTTTTTGAAATCTGCAGCGCGTCAATTCTTTAAACATTTTTTGCAGCGTTTTTTCACCCATAGAAAGCAATAAAAAAGTGAAAAAATGCTGTAAAAGCGCAATGGAGTTTTTGGTGAGTAAAACTAGCTTTATTAAAGGGAATCTGTCACCCCCTGGGACTTTTCCGACCGCTAATATGGGAATACAGGTTATAGAAATGTGAACTTATACTTACCTGTATAACCCATATTAGAGGTCTGGTTTCTGTGTAATAGCTTTTTATTAAATTATTTGTGCTAAGCTTGGCTCCCCCCGTGGGATGCCAAGAAATCCCCCCTACTAGCCCTATTTTCATGCTCACCCCACCTCCCTTGCACAGGGCCCTGTGACGTGCAGTTCCTGGCTGGATCCTGCTCTGTTTCCCCTGTATGGACGGTGCTCTTCTCCCTGCCGTCTGTATAGCCTTGTGCGCAGGCGCCAGTGAGTCACTCTGCCTTCCCAGCGCCTGCGCACAAGATTCCTGCTGCACAAGGCTATACAGACGGCAGGGAGAAGAGCGCCGTCCGTACAGGGGAAACAGCGCAGGCACGGGATCCGGCCAGGAACTGTCGTCACAGGTCCCTGTGACGTGCAGGGAAGGTGGGGTGAGTATGAAAATAGGGCTATTACACAGAAACCAGACCTCTAATATGGGCCATACAGGTAAGTACAGATTCACATTTCTAGCACCTGTATGCCCATATTAGCGGTCTGAAAAGTCCCAGGGAGTGACAGATTCCCTTTAAACATGCACTGTAGGCAAGCACACATGTAATGCACATCCAAAAACGCTGTAAAAAAAACTTGTCAAACACTGAAAAACGGGTGTTGTGAACACACTGTTTTTAGCGTCATGAGGAGACAAAAAAAAATGAAGAAAAAAATGCTGCATGTGAACGTGGCCTTAGACAGGTCATTTCCTGATGACCGCTTCCCTTTAACCCCTTTACGACATAGGGCGTATTAGTACGTATCTGTGCCGTGGGACTTATGGACCAGATACGTATTTATACGCCCTGGCGATTTCGCCCGCACACAGGCTGTGCGGGCGCGATCGCCGCCGGGTGTCCGCTGATTGTCACTGCTGACACCCGGTGCTATGTGCAGGGAGCGGTCACGCACCGCTCCCAGCACATTAACCCACCGCAATTCTGCGATCGAAGTCGATCGCAGCATTGCGGTGGCTTAGGGGAGGCCTCACCTCCTCTTCCGGCCTCCAGAGCTGTCTGCAGTGGCTTCCAGGATGTTGCCATGACGACCCGATGTCGTCATGACAACATCCAGGTCACCAGACAGCAGAAAGATTTTTTGGACATGCACAATGCATCTCCAAACTATCTTCTCCCTGTCCAGCGCTGACAGCCTGCATGGCACAGGGATGGTGCTCCATTCCTGTGCCATGCAGGCGATCAGAGAAAAAAAAGTGAAAGTCTCATAGTGGGACAAAGTAAAAAAGTAAAAAAACTGTCATAAAGTGAAAAAAAAAAAAAAAAATTGTAAAAATATAAAAAAAAAAAATAAAAAAAATAATCCACCAAAAATAAAAATATAATGTACCCATCAATAAATATTATTATAAAAAAAAAACAATAAAAGTACACATTTGGTATCGCTGCGTCCGGAGCGACCTGACCTATAAAACTGTCCCACTAGTTAACCCCTTCAGTGAACACGGTAAAAAAAAAAAACTAAGCAAAAAACAATGCTTTATCACCATACCGCCAAACAAAAAATGGAATAACACGCGATCAAAAAGACGAATATAAATAAAAATGGCACCGCTGAAAACGTCATCTCGTCCCGCAAAAAACAAGCCGCCATTCAGCTCCATCACCCGAAAAATAAAAAAGTTATAGCTCTCAGAATAAAGCGATGCTAAAATATAATTTTTTATATAAAATTGCTTTTATTATGTAAAAGTGCAAAACATAGAAAAACTATATAAATGTGGTACCGCTGTAAACGTACTGACCCAAAGAATAAAGCTGCCTTATCAATTTTACCACACGCGGAAGAGAATAAAAAAAAAATAATAATAATTCCTGAATTGTTGGTTTTTGTTTATTCTGCCTCCCAAAAATCGGAATAGAAATCAAAAAATGTCACGTGCTTGAAAATGCCACCAATAAAAACGTGTTTTTTTTCCACTTTTTCATTTTTACAAATCAATTTGTGAAGCACCTGGGGCTTCCAAGTGCTCACTATGCATCTAGATAGGTGGCTTGGGGGGTCTCGTTTCCAAAATGGGGTCACTTGTGGGGAGTTTCCACTGTTTAGGCACATCAGGGGCTCTCCAAACGCAACATGGCGTCCGCTAATTATTCAAGCAAATTTTACAATCAAAAAGTCAAATGGCGCTCCTTCCCTTCTGAGCCCTGCCGTGCACCCAAACAGTGGTTTTTCCCCACATATGGAGTATATGCGTGCCCAGGGGAAATTGCACAACAAATTTTGGGGTCCATTTTTTCTTGTTACCCCTGCAAAAATAAAAAAAATTGGGTCTAAAGTAACATTTTTGTGAAAAAAGGTAAATGTTCATTTTTTTCTTCCACATTCCAAAAATTCCTGTGAAGCACCTGAAGGGTTAATAAAGTTCTTGAATGTGGTTTTGAGCACCTTGAGGGGTGCAGTTTTTAGAATGGTGTCACTTTTGGGTATTTTCTGTCATAAAGACCTCTCAAAGTGACTTCAAATGTGATGTGGTCCCTAAAAAAAATGGTTTTGTAAATTTTGTTGGAGAAATAAGAAATCGCTGGTCAACTTTTAACCCTTATAGGTTCCTAACAAAAAAAAATTTTGGTTCCAAAATTGTGCTGATGTAAAGTAAACATGTGGGAAATGTTATTTATTAAGTATTTTGTGTGCCATATCTCTCTGATTTAAGGGCATAAAAATTCAAATTTTGAAAATTGCAAAATTTTCAAAATTTTCGCCAAATTTCATTTTTTTTCACAAATAAACGCAAGTGATATCGAAGAAATTTTACCACAATCATGAAGTACAATATGTCACGAAAAAACAACCTTAGAATCAGGGGGATCCGTTGAAGCGTTCCAGAGTAATTTCCTCATAAAGTGACAGTGGTCAGAATTGTAAAAATTGGCCTGGTCATTAACGTGCAAACCACCCTCGGGGGTAAAGGGGTTAAAAAAATGTGCATGCAGTCTTGTACTATAATATATGCTTTTACCTTAAATTCTAAACTAACATTTCACTAAGAATTCATTGCATTGATGTTTCTGTTTCCTGACCGCAAAGGATTTGCTTCAACCCAAAATTGTGACTTGACTGTTTTTAACAAGACCATTGATATTGCGTTACCTCTCAAAGCCACAGTATCCAACGTGAAGAGTTTTATCAACATGAGCAACAAAAAAGTTATTTTAAAGTCACCTGTAAGGCCTAATGTAACGGTTTTTATAGCCGATGATGGTGAAACCTCAGACATTGAGGAAACCAGCTTTTCTGAGCCAGGGAATGCAACACTTGAAGACTTCTACCCGCAAATGATTCAGAACATGAGCAGGATTTTGAATGTAAATATTAAAAATGAGGCGGCTGTTCATATTGTCCGGCATTACAGAAGCCACATTTGGTGTAAACATAAGTTAATAGGCAAGAAAATGCTCGACAGGTGTCTGAATAAGACGTACACAATATTCCCTGCACCACATGTAGAGGAAGCTGCAAATGCTCTTCATTCCACATTGCTGCAGGATCAATGTTTGAGCAGATCAGCTTTAGGGGATTCCGTTAAAAGTCAGAAAGCAAGTCTGTTTTTACATAAATTAGAAAGTCCTGTCGTCTCATTCACACATCACCATCTCTCCAAGAGCAACAGTAATGAACCTTTTGAATGTATCGTAGATAATCAGGTTGTATACAGAGACAGGCCACTTTCTTGCAAACAGCACGAAGAAGAAAGTTATGTTACTGCTTTTCGTTACAGCTCAAGAATATCGTCTGACTTTTTCAAAATGGCCAATAGCCCAACAAGGAGTATAACCAACGAAGGCCAAATGCATGTTGACATAGCCAAATCTTCATATGACAAAGACTCAAGGCAACAACACACTCTGAGCAGAAGAAAATCTTTTTCTGGGTCTTCTGTTTTGTAAAGCCCTGAAAACATGGTTGTCAGAGCAAGCTGCAATATGAGCAAAATGACCAGGAGCCCAAGTAGGTATCTAACCAGTCCAAATCTGGTGGACGTTGAAAGCATGGACGCTACAATGAACACATTGGGCAGGTAGCAGATAAAACACGCAGTCTGACCCAGAGAAATTCGTTTTCTGGATTTGCTGTAGCTCACAGTCCAACTAAGGCATTTGAAAACCTGTATAAGAAGCTAACACAGACTAGATGTTGGCCTGATTATACAGTGGTTACAGCCAAAGTCCAGTTATCCAACACAATTGCTTCTTTGGTTAATTCACCAGGATCTGTAAGAGCCAAGAGGCCACTAAGTCATGATTTATCATTTTCAATGTCAAAGAAACCCAGGAACCCAACTGAAGCAATAATCGGTACTTCAAAACAATCATCTCATGGTAGTCCGACATGGTCAGAAGCCAGCTCTACCCAGCGACATTTGGTAAGTTCTTATTAATGTTTGACATCTTCATCTGCAGTAAATCAAATATATATCAAATGTTTTACAAGGCCACTAGATATCTGTTCAGCCCCAACCTCGCCATTACCATGCATGTTCAGCATGTTCTGTGCATTGAACATTTCAGTGCAGTATGTGAATTAAGTTATCCGCACATGCTATGTGTGTTACAATCGGAGACTTTACTGCTATGTGTAATTGCAATGGATTCCTGACAACAATGTACACTACACTTTTGTTCCTGCCAAAACACGGGATGTTTGATAAATACTTTATATGCAATATTTCATCCTTTGTTTTTTTATGGTGGATAACCCCTTTTAAACATTTATTTTCAGGTTGTTGCTTCAGCTCTTCCAGCTCATATGTGGCTTCACAGTCCAAGTTCGCAGTCAAAGAGTAAGTAAACTTTTTGAATCTTCTAGGGATAAAAATATTATTTTTAATTTTTCTTTTAAAACCCTATTTTCGGTAAGAAATGGGATAATAGTTTACTCATAATGGCTTCTAGATGTCATAAATGTTTGCAGATTCCTTGCTTTTTTTGTTTTTTTTGTCATGGGTTTTTCCTCATGGAGAACTGTAGAGTGTAATCACATTTCACATTGCAAATGCAGGGACCAGTTCATCAAAGCTTTTACGCCAGAAATTTGGAGTAAACCGCTTTGAAAAGTCACCAAATTGTTGCAAGTGGAGGCTGTGCTAAAATTTTGCGGCTCCTGGCGTTCTCGTGCCTTTTTCGCCCTGCTTCAACAAAGTGGATGGAGCGTGTGCAAGGGGCATGGTGACTGCCGCTCATCAAATTCATCACGAGTGGTGGCGTTTGCTACATCACAAAGCTGAAGTAAGATATGTGGCGAGGCACGGATGAAGGCACACCCCATTTGACATTGGCTCATAGTGTTTACGTTGGCTTTATAATAATTTTCTTATTACAGGATCCTTTTCCCCAGGAAAAATGGTGGAAGTCCTAAAAGAACAAATAGATGATACTGTAAACAATATGTATATTTCATCTTTTTAGGAACAGTTTTACTCGCAGCTAGGAGCAGGAGAGTGCTTAGATGAAACATCCTGATGATGTGGAAAAAGTGAAGGAACTGCTTTGTCCCTTCACATGTCTTTGCTTGCAGTACATGTGTTATCCGTTTTCACACGTACTGCAAACACTGACACACGCACACCCATTTAATTCTATGGTGCCGCACACATGTCAGTGTTTTCCACATGGAACGTGTGTCCGTGTGCAAAACCCATAGACATGTCCTTTTTTTCCCGGCTGCACGGATGAAATGATATCCATATGCCGTCCGTGTTTCGTACCAGAATAGAAATGAAAGTTTTTCTGGTGTTAAAGATGTGCAAAGATAGACATAGATTATTAGCTATGAAGTTCATAGATTGAAACATGTTCGTATATTTTTCGGATTATAAGTCGCACTCCCCCCCCCCCCCCCCCAAATTTTAAGGTAGCTTAACGGGGGAAGGGGCCACTGCAGGGTAGAGCGGTGTCACAGGAGGCGGTGTTGCTGCTTCAGGAGGCCGGCGGCGGCATGAGTGAGGCGGCGATGCTACAGGCCTTGGGCTCTCATAAGATTTCGGCGCCGCTGAGCGGAGTCTCTTTTCCCATTGACTTCTCTGCCGTGGGCTTTGGGTAAATGGCTGCCAGCCTGAAGCAGCCACTCTGCCTCCTGTGACCCCTCTCCGCCGCCATCCTCCCCTCGCCTCCCCTCTCCCCTGGTAAACTACCGTTAAAACGCACCATAACACGTACCACCATTTTGTTTGAAAAATGTTTTTCCCTATTTTCCACCCCTTCATGGTCTGGTGCATCTTATAGTCCTTAAACGACAGGATATAATCAGTGCTTCACGTGTGTAGCTTACTATACATGTATTTAGCGAATAAATAATTGAAAAAATGGCTTGGGGTCCCCCCTATTTTTATTAACCAAGTAAGGGAAAGCAGACAGCTCTGAGCTAATCTTATGCTGGGAAAGGGCCAATATTCATGGACCTTCCACCATATTAATATCAGCTCGCAGCTGTCTGCTTAGTCTTTGCTGGCTATTAAAAATAGTGGGGACCCCACATCTTTTTTTAGGGTGCCCCCTTTTTTTAATAACCAGTAAAGGCTAAGCAGACAGCTGTGAGCTGATATAAATAGGCTGCGAAGCTCCATGGTTATTGGCCCCTTCCTAGCATAATTAGACCAGCTCACAGCTGTCTGCTTTCCCTTAGCTGGTTATTAAAAATAGGAGGTCCCCACGCCATTTTTTTCATTTATTTATACATGTACCTTAAACTACGCATGCACAGCACTAATTATGTATCTCACGGACATCTTTCTATCCATCTCTATCTTTGCATATCTAACACCTAAACATCTGTCATTAGTATTCTGCATTCTATTCCAGTACATGTCACACTGATGGTACACACGGATGACACAAGCGTACACACTGACTCGTACATTCGTGTCCAACATGGATGGCACACAGATTACAGATCTCACGGGTACTGTTTTTTCCAGTATCGAAATCACCGAGATGTGTGAAGGGGGCCTTAGTAGGATTTTTCTTCCTGCCTTTTGGAATCTGTTGCTTTTTAGATTTTTTTTAGCCTAGATCATTCTGCTTTTCAGCTCATTTTCACTTTGAACAATTTATAAATATATCCATGCAACAGTATCCTTAGTTTTTAATTTTTCTATGCTTTGTTTAAATTTGTAATGTTTTTTTTTTCTTTTTTTGCATAAAGCATATCCCGGAAGCTAACTTACCAAGATGACGACAACTAAAAGGCGTCTCCTCGAAAGTATCTATTTTTGCAATTGGAAAGAAAAAGCTTGTTCATTGGTTTTAAATATTGTCTTTGTGGAATATTCCTGTGATACCATATCAATATCCTAACTTAAAGGGAGTTTTTCAGCCCCAAAACCCATATTAAATTGCTTAAATAGTGATACAGTGGACTTGGCCTCTATAAAAACTATACCAGTAAAAAAACACATTTTAGTGGCTGAGAAAAAGACTTCTGTCATATGGAAATGAGGGAGCTGTGTTGCACCTTTGGCATGGCTAAGGGCTGTGCACTCTTACTCCCCTTTAATTTTCATTCTGAACACTTATTCAGATTGACAGCGCTCGCTTGCCTGAACTCTTTCGGCGGTACACTCACAATGAAAGAGCCAGTGGTGAGAGCATACCTGCGCTGACACTGTGTGCACGCCGCTCAGTTCCTTCAGGGACAGTGCTCAGAATCCAATTTGAGGAGGGGTAACAGTGAAAAGAGCCTTTGGCCACACTAAGGGGCACCAAAGCCCACTCATTTGCATATGAGATTTAAGTCCTCTTCTTGGCACCTATGCAAATCATACCAACAGTATACATTGTATATATCTGTTTTATACAGACTTCCTTTGAAAGTTGGGCTTTCTTGTTTTATGCTTTGCCAAATCAAAAAGTTTGAGAAGTTAATAAATGTTGCACTTTCTTGTTTTAATTCCTTGATCTTAAGATTTCTGTACTTGCATTTATTAATGTAAAGGAGTTTTTACCTAATATCTAATAATGGCAATATACTAGCAAATCATAGGTTGGAGCCGCTACCAGAGGTTTACAACTGCTTCCTAGTATTATGGTGGCCTATTCTACCAATAATAATTGCAGCATCAGTTGCTGGAAATCAAATTCATTAGTGACAACCAATATGGCTGACGACAAAGTTGCACAACTTTTGGCTACTGCTGTAAAATCAGATTTGTTATGCGTAGGGCTGTGGAGTCGGTAAGCCAAACCTGCGACTCCGACTCCTCAATTTCCCTTACTCCGACTCCCACATATATTGCTTATATTTAAGTGAAAAATGTATTGTAGTACAATGTGAACATCAGACATTTCATCATTTTTATGATACAATAATCAAGATATTTAGATAGGACATTTCATAACTTTCCCAAATTCCTGTGAAAAAATATTCAGGACATTCTGCATTGAACTACTTTACCCAGTTTATTATATATTTTAGGAGTCGGAGTCTGTCCATTTTATACCGACTCCGACTCCACCAAAATGAGCACCGACTCCACAGCCCTAGTTATGCGGCCATGTTTAAGTGGAAATTCTATAAAATATTACGAGAAAAAAAGTTTTAAAATTAATGTTAAATTGTTGCCTGTTAATTGTGATGCATCATCTCTCAAACGAGTCAGGTAATTTTACTTAACTGCTTCCCGACCGCCCACTGTACATAAACGTCGGCGCTTGCTGGGCTCTGTGCAGCGCCGACATTTATAAATGGTCGGTGGTCCCGCAGCCCTCAGGACCCCCAGGGTCCTGCAAGCGCTGCGGGTGCGGCGCAGAGCGACAGCTCTGACAGGGGACATCATCGGGACCTGATTAAATCAGGTCCCAATGATGTTAACCCTTTGCTATCATCTATATGCCGCGATCTATAGTGATTTCGGCATTTAGAAGATAGTGAGAGGAGAGGGGGTCATCCACTTACCTCTTCGACGGCCCCCTGATGTCTGACAGGACCTGCCATTGTCATGGCAGCCGGAGGTCACATGACCGCCTCCGGGTCTGCCATGTACGGTGTCCTGCTAGGCTCAGCCTGCAGCTAAAGTCTAGCAGGAGACACTGACTGTGAAACTGTCAGCAAAGCTCTCATGCAATGCAATACATGTCTATTGCATGAGAACAGTGATTAGAAAAATAAAAATTAATGTCCCATACAGGACTAAGTAAAAATGTAAAAAAAAAGTCTAAAAAATGTTTTCAAACTGTTCAAAAAAAAATCACAAAATAAATGAAAATAAATAAAATATTAAACCAATAAATCTGTATATTTATGCAAAAACAAAAAAAGTACACATATTTAGTATCGCCACGTCTGAAACAACCCGATCTATAAAACTGTCACACTAACTCCTTCTGTGCACACCGTAATAAAAATAAATAAAAAACGAAGCAAAAAACTATGCTTTTTCATCATATCGCCAAACAAAAAGTGGAAAAAAATGCAATCAAAAAGCAAAATGGAAATAAAAATGGTACCGCTGAAAACGTCATCTTGTTCCGCAAAAAAAAAGCCGTCATGCAGCTCCATCAGCCAAAAAATAAAAAAGTTCGAGCTCTCACAATAAAGCGATGCAAAAAAAATATTTATTTTTACAAAATTGTTTTATTGTGTAAAAGCGCCAAAACATAAAAAAATATATGGTAAGTGTAGTATCGCTGTAAACGTACTGACCCGAAGAATAATGCTGCCTGATCACTTTTACCACACTCAGAACGGCATAAAAAAAAACCTCAAAAAACAATTCCTGAATTGTTTGTTTTTGTTAATTTTACCTCCCAAAAAATGGAATAGAAAGCGATCAAAAAATGTCATGTACCCAAAAATGGTGCCAATAAAAATGTCAACTCATCCCGCAAAAAACAAGCCGTCACATGACTCTGTCGGCCGAAATATGGAAAAATTATAGCTCTCAAAATATGGCGATGCAAAAACTAGATTTTGCAAAAAAAAGCGTCTTTTAGTGTGTGACAGCTGTCAGTCATAAAAACCACATATAAATCTGGTATCTCTGTAATCGCACCGACCCGAAGAATAAAGTAATCTAATCAGTTATATCACACTAGGAACGGCGTAAAACATAAATAAAACCAATTCTTCACCTGCTACTGATTTGTTTATTATGTCTCCCAAAGATTGCAGTAAGGCTCTGCTCACATTTATCCTGCGCTCTGCGCTGAGCACTTACACCAGAGTTTCCGTGTAAATCTCTGAAATACGTGATTCAGACGGAACCCATGACGGAAGATTCCCTCTAATGAGGCAGATATAGGCCACTGTGGATGCCGTCTGGCCTGTGATCCCACGGTGTCAGTTTTTTTAGGCATGCAAAGTGCAATTGGCCACAGTTTTGTGCACTTATGAAAAAAAGGACACCGCTAAACAAAGGCCAGACGGAGTCCAGAGTAACTCTGCTGCCTCATTACAGTGAATGGATCCCGCAGGGGTTTCATCTGAATTACATCACTTGGAAATTTAGATGGAAACCCCGATGTAAGTGCTCAGCCTCGAGCGCCGGATAAACAATATGTAAAATGTTCCCAATAAAAGCTTCAACTCAGTCCTCAAAAAAGAGCTAGTCCCCACTCAGGTCCGTCATCTGTTAAAAATATAAGGGACTTCCAAGTTACTGGTAGCAGAAAGTCTCTGGAAAAGCGAAATGGCCCTTGCTCCCCAAAAGAAATTCAGAAAATTTTGTGCTCCCAAATCCAAATGCCTATTCTACAATAATTTGTTCTCCAATTGTCAAATAGCACTCCGTCCCCCCCAGATCTCGCCGTATGGCTAAGCGGTACGATACAGCCACATATGGGGTATTGCCACTTTTAGAAAAAATTGCGTGACACATTTCGGCACCATTTTTACCCATTGCCCTGTGTGAAAATGTAAAATCTGAGGGTAAAACATTTTTTTGTGGTAAAAATATAATTATGTTTTCTTCACTGCCCAATGGTATTAATTTAAAAATTAAAAAATACTCACTACTTCCCTAGATGAATTCCTTGAGAGGTGTAGTTTACAAAATGGGGTCACTTGTGGGGGTTTCTGCTGTTTCGGCATGTCAGCGACTCTTCAAATGTGATATGTTGTCTGCAACCTATCCCAGCCAACATAGCGCTCCTTTCTCTTCCGAACCCTGCCGTACACCAAAGCAGTGGTTTTCCCCCACATATGGGGTATCGACTTACTCAGGAGAAATTGCACAACAAATTTCATGGTGCAATTTCTCCTGTTATCCTTCTGATAATGCAAAATTAGGGGATGAAAAACATTTTTTGTGGGAAAAATGTGAACATTTAATTTTTACGGCTCAATATTATAAACTTCTGTGAAGCACCTGGGAGTGCAAGGTGCTCACCACACATCTAGATAAGTTCCGTAAGGGGTCTAGTTTCCAAAATGGTGTCACTTGTGGGAGGTTTCCACTGTTTAGGCACATCAGGGGCTCTCCAAACGCAACATGGCGTCCGATAATTATTCAAACAAATTTTACATTCAAAAAGTCTAATGGCGCTCCTTCCCTTTCGAACCCTGCAGTGCGCCAAAACAGTGGTTTTCCCTCACATATGGGATATCAGCGTGCTCATGAGAAATTGCACTACAAATTGTGTAGTCCATTTTTTCCTGTTACCCTTGTGAAAATAAAAAAATTGGGTCTAAAGTAACATTTTTGTGAAAAAAAGTTAAATGTTCATTGCTTTCTTCCACATTCCAAAAATTCCTGTGAAACACCTGAAGGGTTAATAAACTTCTTGAATGTGGTTTTGAGCACCTTGAGGGGTGCAGTTTTTAGAATGGTGTCACTTTTGGGTATTTTCTGTCATAAAGGCCCCTCAAAGTCACTTCAAAGAAGATGTGGTCCCTAAAAAATGGTTTTGTAAATTTTGTTGGAAAAATGAGAAATCGCTGGTCAACTTTTAACCCTTATAGCTTCCTAACAAAAAAATTTTGGTTCCAAAATTATGCTGATGTAAAGTAGACATGTGGGAAATGTTATTTATTAACTATTTTGTGTGACATATCTCTCTGATTTAAGGGCATGAAAATTCAAAGTTTGAAAATTGCAAAATTTTCGCCAAATTTCCTATCTTTTTCACAAATAAACGCAAGTGATATCAAAGAAATTTTACCAGTATCATGAAGTACAATATGTCACGAAAAAACAATCTCAGAATCAGCGGGATCCGTTGAAGCGTTCCAGAGTAATTACTTCATAAAGTGACAGTGGTCAGAATTGAAAAAAATTGGCCTGGTCACGAAGGCAAAAACAGGCTCTGGCGCGAAGTGGTTAAAGGTGTTGTCCACTACTGTTGACAACCCCTTCTCAATTACAATATCCCCCCATGTAAAATAATAACAGCCTGTACTCTCCTCCGATGCCGTAACAGCTACGTCGGTTGTTCATGTGTCATTGTCATATAATCTCTACAGCCAATCAGGGCCACTTATGGGCTGCTTTACTCACACTTCTTTCTAACATAACTGGCGTCTGGAGGAAGTTAGAAAGCAGGAGAAGTTCTCACTTCAGTTTCGTCTGATGGAAGTAAGTGAAGCGACCCATTAGTGGCCGCTGATTTGGCTGCAGGGCTCACTTGACATGAGCTTGTCACAGAAGACCCAACGTCAACGTCGCTGGAGCGATACCAGTGTTGGAGGGTAAATACGATTTTTATTTTACATGGTGGAATATAGTAATTGAGAAGAGGTTGTCTGTCGTGGTGGACAACTCCTTTATAGTTTCTTTTGTAATCCCACATGGGTTGTGTGTATGTATATATGTGTGTATATATATATATATATATATATATATATATATATACACACACACACTCACTACAGACCAAAAGTTTGGACACACCTTCTCATTTAAAGATGTTTCTGTATTTTCATGACTATGAAAATTGTACATTCACACTGAAGGCATCAAAACTATGAATTAACGCATGTGGAATTATATAGTTAACAAAAAAGTGTGAAACAACTGAAAATATGTCTTATATTCTAGGTTCTTCAAAGTAGCTACCTTTTGCTTTGATGACTGTTTTGCACACTCTTGGCATTCTCTTGATGAGCTTCAAGAGGTGGTCACCGGAAATGGTCTTCCAACAATCTTGAAGGAGTTCCCAGAGATGCTTAGCACTTGTTGGCCCTTTTGCCTTCACTCTGCGGTCCAGCTCACCCCAAACCATCTCGATTGGGTTCAGGTCTGGTGACTGTGGAGGCCAGGTCATCTGGCGTCAGTGGCGTACCGCCAATGGCGACAGACCACGCCACTGCTATGGGGTCCGTGGCCGGAGGGGGCCCGTGAGCCGGGAGGGCCCCAAGCAGCATGGGAACGAGGAGGATAGGTGAGTAGGAGGTTGCGGCGGCAGAGGAGCGGGTTGCGGCAGTGGAGGAGCGGGGCACACGCAGTAGCCCCTGCCGCTGCTACTACGTGTGCCCGCAGCTAAAGGGACATGAATATTCCCTCTTCTCCACTCCCATGGACGTGGAGAAGAGGGAATATTCATTCTCTTCAGCAGTTGGCACGGAGGAGCGCTGAGCCGCGGCTCCTGTCAGTGCCCGCTGCTAAAGAGAAAGCATATTCATGCTTCTTCACGCCCATAGTCTCGGCGTGGAGAGGAGTGAATGTGCCAGCAGCAGCAGCAGCTCACCTCGGCTTCTGAGAGCGTGCGCAGCTCAGATGCCGACATGAGCTGCTGCAGACAGGACTCGGCGCTGGAGCAGAGGTGAGGAAGGAAGGTGAGTAATACTGTTTATTGTTTTGTGTGCAGTGATTGGGGGATGAGGGGGCCACACATACCAAAATACTTGGATTGAGGAGGCCACACATACCAGGAATGGGGGATTGAGGAGGCCACACATACCAGGATTTGGGGATTGAGGAGGCCACATTTACCAGGATTGGGGGATTGAGGAGGCCACACATACCAGGATTGGGGGATTGAGGAGGCCACACATACCAGGATTGGGGGATTGAGGAGGCCACACATACCAGGATTGGGGGATTGAGGAGGCCACACATACCAGGATTGGGAGATTGAGGAGGCCACACATACCAGGATTGAGGGGTTGAGGAGGCCACACATACCAGGATTGAGGGGTTGAGGAGGCCACACACACCAGGATTGAGGGGTTGAGGAGGCCACACACACCAGGATTTGGGGATTGAGGAGGTCACACATACCAGGATTTGGGGATTGAGGAGGCTACACATACCAGGGATTGTGGGGGCCACAGATACCAGGGATTGTGGGATTGAAGGGGCCACACATACCAGGATGGGAAATTTAGCTGCTGCTGCATTTCTCACCCTAGGCTTATACTCAAGTCAATAGGTTTTCCCATTTTTATGTGGTAAAATTAGGGGCCTCGGCTTATATTCGGGTCAGTTTATTTAAAATATACGGTATTTTAAAATCAGTGAGTACGTGGTGCCCATAATACTGCAGGACTGTGGCGTGCATTATACTATATGGGGGCTGCATTTTACCCTATGGGGTGTGTAATATACTGTATGGAGGACTATGGGGAGTGCATTATATTCTATGGAGGACCATGGGAAGTTCATTATACTATATGGAGGATTATGGGGGGCGCATTATACTATATAAAGGATTATGGGGGCGCATTATACTATATGGAGGATTATGGGGGGAGCATTATACTATATGGAGGATTATGAGGGCGCATTATACTATGTGGAAGATTATTGGTGGTGTATTATACTATATGGAAGGCTATGTTGGGCCATTATAATATTTGAGGGCTATGTGGGGGGCCGTTATACTGTATGAAAGCAATTATACAGTGTGAAGGTTTATGTGGGGTCCATTATACTGTTTGGAGGGCTGTGTGGGGGCCATTATACTGTTTGGAGGGCTGTGTGGGGGCCATGAGAGTGTATGGAGGGCTCTGTGGGGTTCACAGTTGGGGGATTATACTGCGTTAGGGTCACCATACTTTGCCATGGGAGTTGAAGTGGGGTACAATAGGATCATTATACTGTGCATGTGGAGGAATACACCATAGGGGTATCATACTGTTTGGGGGGCACTTTTGTTGGCATCATACTTTATGGGGCAATGAAAGAGGAATCTACGACTTCAGAAGGAGGAAAATTTCTATGTAAAGGCTGGAAAGTTATGAGATCTGCTCTTCTGTGACACAGACTAATATTTATTTATTTTTTGTGGGGGGGGGGGGCCCAATTAGAGCTTCTGCTATGGGGCCCCATGACTTCTATGTACGCCCCTGTCTGGCGTAGCACCCCATCACTCTCCCTCTTGGTCAAATAGCCCTTACGAAGCCTGGAGGTGTGTTTGGGGTCATTGTCCTATTGAAAAATAAATGATGGTCCAACTAAACGCAAACCGGATGGAATAGCATGCCGCTGCAAGATGCTGTGGTAGCCATACTGGTTCAGTATGCCTTAAATTTTGAATAAATCCCCAACAGTGTCACAGCAAAGCACCCCTAAACCATCACACCTCCTCCTCCATGCTTCACGGTGGGAACCAGGCATGTAGAGTCCATCCGTTCACCTTTTCTGCGTCGCACAAAGACACTGTGGTTGGAACCAAAGATCTCAAATTTGGACTCATCAGACCAAAGCACAGACTTCCACTGGTCTAATGTTCATTCCTTGTGTTCTTTAGCCCAAACAAGTCTCTTCTGCTTGTTGCCTGTCCTTAGCAGAGGTTTCCTAGCAGCTATTTTACCATGAAGGCCTGCTGCACAAAGTCTCCTCTTAACAGTTGTTGTAGAGATGTGTCTGCTGCTAGAACTCTGTGTGGCATTAACCTGGTCTCTAATCTGAGCTGCTGTTAACCTGCGATTTCTGAGGCTGGTGACTCAGATAAACTTATCCTCAGAAGCAGAGGTGACTCTGTCTTCCTTTCCTGGGGCGGTCCTCATGTGAGACAGTTTCTTTGTAGCGCTTGATGGTTTTTGCAACTGCACTTGGGGACACTTTCAAAGTTTGCCCAATTTTTCGGACTGCCTGACCTTCATTTCTTAAAGTAATGATGGCCACTCGTTTTTCTTTACTTAGCTGCTTTTTTCTTGCCATAATACAAATTCTAACAGTCTATTCAGTAGGACTATCTGCTGTGTATCCACCAGACTTCTGCACAACACAACTGATGGTCCCAACCCCATTTATAAGGCAAGAAATCCCACTTATTAAACTTGACAGGGCACACCTGTGAAGTGGAAACCATTTCCGGTGACTACCTCTTGAATCTCATCCAGAGAATGCCAAGAGTGTGCAAAGCAGTCATCAAAGCAAAAGGTGGCTACTTTGAAGAATCTAGAATATAAGACATATTTTCAGTTGTTTCACACTTTTTTGTTAAGTATTGTGATGCAGCAGACATCCCTTTAATGGTTCAGTGTGTTTTGAATGACCATGTACCTTCCCCTTTAACTGACTGGTCACATGACCGTGACATCACACAGGTCCTTATGCACACAGATGGTCTGGACACATGACTGTGACATCAGTTAAGGTCCTATCTGTGGGTGTGTGTATGTGTGCTGCAGTATATATAAACCCTGTGTGTTCCTGTGTGTGTGTGTTCCGGTGTGTAGGAGTTCCTGGGTGTTGGGAGCTCCTGTGTGGGCACCGTGTGAGAGGCACGAGGCTGTTCCCTGTGTGTGGGGGGGAACACCGCTCGTGTGAGGCCTGGTGGACTCCTGGGAGGTGAAGCCTGGATCCCTGTGTGAGAGTGTGGGGGATGCCAGTAAGCCTCGGAGTGCCACACAAGCGTCCAGGAAGGCGAAGCCTGGGTATGATATGTGTAATATGCCAGTAAGTCTTAAAGGGAGTGATGGCTGGAGACCACGTGGGGGGAAGCCGAAGAGACACAGTGGTGGCGTATGAAAAGGACTATAACAGCTGAAGCCGGCGAAGGTAATACTCTTGTGTTATGGACATTTACATGGATATTGTTTTAGTATTACCTTGCGGAAGGCTGTAATTAGAGCCAAGTGGGCCGGTCTGCCACTTGGGCTCGTGGACTTTATCAGTGTGTCGGCGGGCCACGGAGTTGGACCCGGAAAGAAGCTGTTTATGAAGTGTAATAAACTGCTGAGCATTGTTTAAAAACGGAAAGCGTATCATATGTGAGTTTATCGACACATCGAAGCGACTATCCCCCAGGATAATGACAAGCGCTGCCTTACATGTGGTTTGAGAGTGCGGGCAGCTGCAGTCTGGTTGCTGGGAGCAACTGCAGTCTGGTTGCTGGGAGCAACTGCAGTCTGGTTGCTGGGAGCAACTGCAGTCTGGTTGCTGGGAGCAACTGCAGTCTGGTTGCTGGGAGCAACTGCAGTCTGGTTGCTGGGAGCAACTGCAGTCTGGTTGCTGGGAGCAACTGCACAGGTCGACGAGTGTGGTAAAGCATCTGACTGCAAATCGGCGGGGTTGTGAAGGTCGTCGTCGCACTCAAACCTGGTTTGCTGTGGCTCGGCGGCGCTCACGAAGGTCAAAGCATCTTGCTGCAACTCGGCGGGGTTGCGAAGGTTGTCGTCGAACTCAAACCTGGTTTGCTGTGGCTCGGCGGGGCTCACGAAGTTCAAAGCACCTTGCTGCAACTCGGCGGGGTTGCAAAGATTGACGTCGCACTCAAATCCTGTTTTGCGGTGGCTCGGCGGGGCCACGAAAATTTTTTCGGGGAGAGCGGTGAAGTTCAAGTGTGAACAGTGTAACGTGATGGCTGTGAGCAAAGCAGCAGAGGTGTCTGGAGCTAATGAGCGTTTGAAGGGCCGATTGGGACCTCATCAGGTATTTGAGAAACTCTTAATGGACATGGTGCGGGAACCGCAGGAGCTGTGGGCACCGTATAGAATGGCGGCGGTGGACCATTCTATGAACTCTCCGGGGGCGCCCGTGTTGTCCCAGAGTGCCCGGGGAGGTGGTAAGAGATGTTGTGAACTGAGTCCTAAGACTGTCGCTGATGTTTTTTGTAAAAATTCCCTTACAGGTGTGGTGGTTAAAAAAGGGGACGGAGTCTAAAAAAGGGGCGGATTTTCACAAGAGTGTGGAGTGTAGAAAACTGGAAATTGTTGCTGATTGTGGGTTGGTACCTCCTAAAATTGACAATGTGACCATTGATAACGGGGTAGTTCCAGTGGAAGGGGGTGACGTCAAAGTGGGAGGTGACCTGTTAGTCCACAACACCATGGGGAGTGACACAGACCCCATAGCGGACAGTGACACTACGGAAGTAGAGGGAGAGGTCAGTCAGGAGGGGCTAGACGAGGGGAGAGAGTCCACCTCTCGTCGTAGACGGCGCAGGGGCCACAAAAAGGTTGCTCCTGTACTCTTTGCTGAAAGTGAAAGTAAAGAAAATGTAATGGTGTGTGCCATTGTTTCAAGTGTGGATCCTCCTTCAGAGGCAGAAGAGGAGGTGACCGACCTGGAGAACGTGTCCTCAGACCAGCGGAGCCTGGAGTCTGAACGGCAGAGGGTTTACCAGGTTGTGAAGAACTTACAGCGAGATCTAAAGGGAAGCAACAAGGAAGTTGTCCAGTGGAAGGAGATGTTCCACGCAATTAAGGAGGACCGCCGCAAAATCAAGGAAGAGGTTTTGCAGTTGAAGCTTGAAAAGGAGGCGCGGCAGGATGGTGTTTCTGGACGTGAACAAATCATAGAACGACTGCGCAAACAGCTCAACCAGGAGCTGTGTGACTCCAGGAAGGAGTGTGGTGAATGAAGTAGGGAACTGCAACAGAGTAAGAGAGATTATGAGGATCTCCTCAAGGTGAAGGAGAAACTAGAGGAGGATAAGGCGGATGCAGAGCAAGTGTGCCAAGTGGTTGAGACCACTCTGCAAGACACCCGTGAGGAGAATGATGATCTCCGGGGAAAGACCCTAGATCTGGAAGCTCAGGTGAAGGAGCTACAGATGTCCTGTGATACTCTCCAGAAGGAGGAGACGTACCTTAAGGAAACAGTCAGCAAGATGGAAGCTGAGCGAGAGAAGATGGAGGAATCCATCGGAAAAGCCACAGACCAGGGCCAGGAGTTAACCGCTGGTGATGGGAGGTATGAAGAAGATACCTCCTCGAGTGATGTGGGCTCGGAGGATTCGGTGGATGTCGGAGCCGAGATCAAGCAGCTCAAGGAGTTGCTACAAGCCCAGTGGACGCAAGAGAAGCGTGAGAGACTGGCTATTGAGAGCCGAGTGGGCGCATTGGAGACGGAGAGGTCTGAGAGAGCTCAGCTGCTGGAAGAGCAGTTGAAGCAGGAAGAGCTTCAGAGATGGACTGCTGAGAGGTGAGTAACTGAGCTGGAAGGAGAAGTTTTAGAGCTCAAAAGTCGCCTAGCAAAGTGTCACATGGTGAACGAGGTCTCCTTGGAGAAGGGAAAAGGCAAACAAGTTGCACTTACTCCCTTAGACCATGAGAAGGTGGACCTGAGGAGAGCTAAGAGTATGGTGTTGGAAGATAAAGGTGAAGTGGAGGTGGTCAAGACGAAAAGTTGTGAAGTTGTAGCTGTGAGTCAGCTCAGGGGAAGCATCCAGGATGAATAAGCTGGAAGTCAGTTGTCCCTGAAACCTGAGCTGGTTGATCGTCTGGAAACCACTGGTGAGACCGAAACATCTCGGTACAAGTGCCTCGTAGATGTACCCGAGGACTTGAGGGAAGAATGCACCCGTGAGTTCGTGCATGAGGAGTTTAAGAAGGCCGTGGGAGCCTGTAAGGTGTACTCGACCTCAGAAGCTAAACAGCTGGTGGTCCTGTCCACAACCGAAGTCACGGTGAAGAGGGTGGCGATCCTGAGTGACATAGAGTGGCGATGTATTCGCACGAAGCGGTTTCTCCGATTGAAGACGGAGCAAGCCGCTAGACAACTGGAGCTGATGAGAAAGGCTCACAGTCTGCGAGAAGAGGTCATCCGGGTGCCTCGTGTTCTGGTGAGAGAGCTCATTGGGAGAAATGGCCGAGCCATGCAGATGATGGTGAAGAAGTCTGGTGTGGTAAAAGTAAGCAGTCCACGTGATCGTCGGGACTGGATGCCGGATGAAGACGGCATGGTGTCGTTCTACGCTGTAGGAACGGAAGAAAGTCTTGCAGATATGAGCATGCTGGTGGAGTACCGAGTGACCTACCTGCGAGAGGTGGAAAAGTTGAATCTCACTAGACTGCGAGTGGATAGACAGCATCATCTGAGCAGCAGAAGATGGCAGCCGTCTAGAAAGTGTGAGACCAGACAGAGAAAGGGCTCCCTAAATATCAGAGCAGCTGAGGTTAGGGACCTTTCAAGATGTCCTGGGAGTGGGTTTGGAGGTAGTGAGACCTCCAGTGACTCAGGGTTGAGTGGCCCATACAATCGACCCAATAGAGGACGGAACCATTTGGAGTCACACTGTTGTATTGACCGCTGGGAGCGGGGGAGACCTGGTAGGGTTTCGAGTGACCGCTAGGAGCGGGGAGACCTGACAAGGTTACGACTGACCGCTGGGAGCGGGGGAAGTCTGACAATTTTACGACCCGGAAATGTGACTTGACGGAGTCGATGACATTGACAGATGGTAGGTCCCTAAGGAGTGGGCTAATATCAATGACTAATGTTCCAGGGGCTGGACAACGCAAGGGTCAAGTGCATGGTCTCAGTGTGAACTGTGGGATATAGACTGTTTGTGTATATTATGTGTTCAACCCCACAAGTTTGAACAGAGGGGGGGAATATGTGATGCAGCAGACATCCCTTTAATGGTTCAGTGTGTTTTGAATGACCATGTACCTTCCCCTTTAACTGACTGGTCACATGACCGTGACATCACACAGGTCCTTATGCACACAGAAGGTCTGGACACATGACTGTGACATCAGTTAAGGTCCTATCTGTGGGTGTGTGTATGTGTGCTGCAGTATATATAAACCCTGTGTGTTCCTGTGTGAGTGTGTTCTGGTGTGTAGGAGTTCCTGGGTGTTGGGAGCTCCTGTGTGGGCACCGTGTGAGAGGCATGAGGCTGTTCCCGGTGTGTGGGGGGGAACACCGCTCGTGTGAGGCCTGCTGGACTCCTGGGAGGTGAAGCCTGGATCCCTGTGTGAGAGTGTGGGGGATGCCAGTAAGCCTCGGAGTGCCACACGAGCGTCCTGGAAGGTGAAGCCTGGGTATGATATGTGTAATATGCCAGTAAGCCTTAAAGGGAGTGACGGCTGGAGACCACGTGGGGGGAAGCCGTAGAGCCACAGTGGTGGCGTATGAAAAGGACTATAACAGCTGAAGCCGGCGAAGGTAATACTCTTGTGTTATGGACATTTACATGGACATTGTTTTAGTATTACCTTGCGGAAGGCTGTAATTAGAGCCAAGTGGGCCAGTCTGCCACTTGGGCTCGTGGACTTTATCAGTGTGTCGGCGGGCCACGGAGTTGGACCCGGAAAGAAGCTGTTTATGAAGTGTAATAAACTGCTGAGCATTGTTTAAAAACGGAAAGCGTATCAAATGTGAGTTGATTGACGCAGCGAAGCGAGTATCCCCCAGGATAATGACAAGCGCTGCCTTACAGTATATAATTCCACATGTGTTAATTCATAGTTTTAATGCCTTCAGAGTGAATGTACAATTTTCAAAGTCATGAAAAAAGTCAGAAAAATCTGTAAATGAGGTGTGTCCAAACTTTTGGTCTTTACTGTATATGTTTTTTTACCATATTTACCAAACAATTATCTTACCATTTCCCCCACTGCAGTTGTTCTGCCATTCTTACTGTAAGTGCTATGCACTACATAGCTTCATCACAAACCACAAGCAGCAGGGAGAAAAAAAATAGGTTTTCCTTAAATTCGAGAAATCCCCTTGATCTGTTTAGATCTTACTCATGCATGGCATAATGGCTACTTCTGAAAAGAAATATGGAAAAACATGGTTAACAGTATTACTATACTGTTCTATGTGTAAGCAAATGGTGTGCTGTTCCCGTGGTTTATTAGTTGGGTCTATCTGGACATATGCCCACTGTTGAAACAGGGGGAAGGAGGGCTACTTTTTATTCAAGAGGGACTGATGGCTAATTTCACATGTCCAACATTAATGGCCTGAATCTGGACCATCCGTGGGTCACCTGATCTCATCAGCCTCATATATCTATGGGGCTGGTGAGTTCTGATCCAACGACCTGCTGCCGGTCCAGATATCGCAGTCTGTACACTGCGTGAATGTCGGACTTGCAAAACCGGCCTATCACCATCAGAAGATTGAATATTCATAAGACTGTACAGTCTGTTTAATGTACACTAATCTCTCCATGTCATCATTTTGGAAGTGGAAAAGTTTGCATAGGACCTGTCATGTGCTGAATTATTCTCAGGTTTTGAATGCTGAGGGGCACTAGGCATTTTAGAGCATAATTCTTGAATTGTTAAAACCTATATAAATGTAAACTGTACACTGTATAAATGTCACGACAATGTTTTACAGAAATACCTGATTTTTTTTTTTTTTTCAGGAGAAATAAATACTTTGAATAGTTTGTGCATTGTCTCTTGTGTACCTGCATGAAGCCTTCCTCCACCTAAAACAAAGGCTTTCTCAACCCTCTTTGGATCAGTCAGTGGTCTGAGTTCAACATAGAGAAAAAAAGAAGTTTTGCTTCGCAAAAAAAGACACAAAGAGGCCCACCTCTATGCGGATGGTCAGCAGTTCACTATCAGTTCTGATCCAGGAGTTGGCCCACACTATAGTTGTTGGATGGTTGCCAATTTTAAAAAACCTTTGAAATTACATATTAACTCTCTGATATTTCAAGTCTTTGACAAAGGGTTGTGGATTTGCTGGTCTGGTATTAAGATCGCTCCACTGAACTGCTGACTTAAAATTTAAAGGGAACTTGTTTCCATAAAATGCTCTCCAATCTGCAGGCATCATGTTATAGAGCAGGGCCATTTGTACCACCTGCCAGGCCAGCATCAGCAGGGGTGACAAAACTACCAGCCTGACCACCACCAGCATGATCAGGCACATGTCAGCAAAGCACCTGACTCTGTGGGACGAACCCCAGGGTCCACGACCAGTGTCAGCGGGTGTCACCACTGCTTCTTTCGCTGTTGTGCGTGTAAGAGAACACCCTGTTGTGCGTGCAAGGCAATTCCCTGTCCATACTGCATGCAAAGTTGCCTCCTCCTCTGTTTTCACTTGTTATGGCAGTTTCTCAAGAAACAGCATCAACGTCCACGTCCCACCGCAGTGTTCAATTGTCCATATCCCAGACCTTTGAAAGAAAGCGCAAATTCGCAGCCAACGCCCCACAGGCCACAGTCCTAAATTCGCACATTTCACGACTGCTTGCATTGGAAATGCAGCCTTTTAGGCTGGTGGAGACAGAATCCTTCCGCAACCTTATGGCGGTGGCCGTCCCTCGGTACTCTGTCCCCAGCCGACACTATTTTGCCCAGTGTGCCATCCCCGCACTACACAAGCACGTGTCCCAAAACATCTGCCATGCCCTCAACAACGCAGTTGCTGGGAGAGTCCACCTGACAACGGACACGTGGACAAGTGCTTGTGGCCAGGGACGGTACATCTCTCTGACGGCACACTGAGTAAACATATTGGAAGTCGGGACCCAGTCGGACCTTGGGACGGAACACATCCTCCCCACACCGAGGATTGCGGGCCCTATGTCAGTCAGAGTTGCCCCCACAGTGTACAGCTCCTGCGCATCATCCTCCTCCTCCTCCTCATGTTCAGCCTCCATCTCAGATATCACCACATCAGTTACAAGCTGGAAGCACTGCAGTACTGCCTCCGCCAAGCGGCAACAGGCTGTGCTGAAACTCATAAGCTTAGGGGATAAACCTCACACTGCTTGTGAGTTGTGGACAGCTGTGAAAGAGCAGGCAGATCTGTGGCTGAGACCGCTGAACCTACATCCAGGCATGGTCGTGTGTGACAATGGCTGTAACCTGGTGGCGGCTCTGAGGCGAGATCACACACGTACCATGCCTGGCTCATGTGCTTAACCTCGTGGTTCTGCAGTTTCTTAAATCGTACCCCGAGTTGCCAGATCTGCTCGTCAAAGTACGCCGCCTGTCAGCTCCTTTTCAGAAGTTGGCTACAGCTTCCGCCGCCCTTGCTGTGTTGCAGCGTTTGCCGCTTCCGGCACACCGACTGGTGTGTGATGTCCCCACACGTTGGAACTCTACCCTCCACATGTTGCAAAGGATTTGTGAGCAGAAGAGAGCAGTTGTGGAGTACCAGCTGCAACAAGGCCGTCAATATTCAGGTCAGACTCCACACATAAGACCTCAGGAGTGGACCTGGATGTCTGACATATGTACCATCCTGACAAACTTTGAGGAGTCCACCATTATGGTGAGTGGCGATGATGCCGTCATTAGTGTCAGCATCCCACTTGTCTGTCCTTTGCAAGGCTCTATGCAGAGAATTAAAGAGGAGGCATTGCAGCCAGTGTATGATGAGATGGATCAAGAAGCCGTAGCAGGTGATTGCACACAGCCCAGCCTCATCTCATCCCAATGTGCATTGGGGGACAATGAGGGAGAGGAGGAGGTGGAAGAACAGGAGCTGGTATCATGCGCTGTAGACGGTAGTACCTGTGCAACTGTCATACTGTCGTTAAGCAAGGGTGGCCTGAGGACAGGGGGGGAGGAGGAGGAGAGCATGATCAGTCATCATCTTGGTGAGGACACGGAAGTCTTGCCCGTTACCAGTCTGGCACGCATGGCTGACTTTGTTACGCTGCCTTAACCTTGACCCTCGCGTTGTCAAAATGTTGGGTGACAGTCATTACTGGTTGGTGACACTTTTAGACCCCCGCTACAAGGAGAACTTTCACTCTCTTATTCCTGAGGTGGAAAGGTCTACAAAAATGGGGCAGTACCAGAAGGCCCTTGCTGCAGAACTGTTAAAAAAATTCCCATCTGAACACGCTAGCGGCAGAGGTCACAGTTCGTTGACCAACCAGGCGAGAGAGACGCAACTCCAATCCAGCAGAGGCAGGGGAACACTGTCAACGTTCTAGGACAGTTTTCTGAGACCCGCCCAGCTTACAGGCCCTGAGGCGCGGGGTACTCTCACAAATAGTGGAAAGTTTCAAAAGATGGTGAGGGAGTACCTTGCCGACCGTACCAGCGTCCTCCGTGATTCCTCTGTGCCTTTTAATTATTGGGTATCCAAGCTGGACACTTGGAATGAACTCGCTCTATACGCCTTGGAGGTCCTGGCCTGCCCTGCCGCTAGCATGTTATCTGAGCGTGTTTTTAGTGCCGCTGGGGGAATTATAACTGATAAGCGCACTCGCATGTCAACTGACAATGCTGACAAGCTGACCCTTATCAAAATGAACAAGGGCTGAATTGGACCAGACTTCTCATAACCACCAAATGTCAGCAGAGTAACAAAGTCAAATACACTGATGTTTCGGGAGGTGTATTCCCATGCACTGCTTCACACCCACACATGGGTATATTTTTGCTCTTCTCCTTATCATCAGCCTTCACCACCACTATACCACCGGGTGACCGTGGTCTGTGTTGCCAGCATTGCAAGTTCCTCCGTCCTAATTTTTGGCAGCTTTTGCTTGGAAGGCATAGGCAAAGACTATGGGAGACCCACTCCCCAATAATGGAAATAATGTTTTTAATATGCTGTACTGCATGGCTCTTGTAAGGGGCATTAAAATCATCTTGTTAAGCTACTGTGACCTCCACGTCTCTTCCACGGGGCATTGATATTGTCTTTTTATTCCACTGCGACCTCCACCACTCTTCCAAGGGGCATTGATATTGTCTTTTTATTCCACTGCGACCTCCACCACTCTTCCAAGGGGCATTGATGTTATCTTTTTATTCCACTGGGACCTCCACGTCGCTTCCAAGGGGCATTAAAACCGTCTTGTTAAACCACTCTGAACTCCACGTCTCTTCTAAGGGGTATTAAAACCGTCTTCTTAAGCTACTGTCACCTCCCCGTCTCTTCCAAGGGGCATTAAAACTGTTTTGTTAAACCACTCTGAACTCCACGTCTCTTCCAAGAGGCATTAAAACCGTCTTGTTAAACCACTCTGAACTCCACGTCTCTTCCAAGTGGCATTAAAACTGTCTTGTTAAGCTACTGTGACCTCCACGTCTCTTCCACGGGGCATTGATATTGTCTTTTTATTCCACTGAGACCTCCACCACTCTTCCAAGGGGCATTAATATTGTCTTTTTATTCCACTGGGACCTCCACCACCCTTCCAAGGGGCATTAAAACCGTCTTGTTAAACCACTCTGAACTCCACGTCTCTTCCAAGGGGCATTAAAACTGTCTTGTTAAGCTACTGTGACCTCCCCGTCTCTTCCAAGGGGCATTAAAACTGTTTTGTTAAACCACTCTGAACTCCACGTCTCTTCCACGGGGCATTGATATTGTGTATTTATTCCACTGCGACCTCCACCACTCTTCCAAGGGGCATTGATATTGTCTTTTTATTCCACTCTGAACTCGACAGCTCTTCCAAGGGGCATTGAAATGTTGTTTTTAATTACCTCTAACCTCCACGACTCTTCCAAGGGGCATTGCATTTCCTCCTAATTTTAGTCAGCTTTTTCTTTTCAATGCATAGGCAAACACTAGGGGAGACCACTCCCCAATAATGGGTAGAAGGTTTTTAGTACACTGTAATCCACGTCTGTTTCAAGGGGCATTGCAGTTCCTCATAATTTTTGGAAAGCCTTCCATTCTCTGCTTAGGCCAACAGTGTACAGGAGACCCAGTTGCTATAAATGGAAAAAACAGTTTAGTTAAGGCCCTCTGACCTCCATGTTACTTCCAAGGGGCATTGGAGTGCTTTTAAATTTTTGGTAGGCATTGCACTCACTGTATGCCCTATAACTGTGTAGCCGAACCGCTCCTTTTGGTACAGAAACATATCCTACAAGACGTGTGGTTGATTGGCCTGATATTGATGTGAATGGTCCCTGTACCTCCTGCTCTTTCTCCTTTGCCACCACCTCATGCATCATTCATCACCTGAAGCTTTGTTTTAACGGGAGTCATAGAACTGGGATAGTAGCAGGAAAACATCCAGCAATCCTCGGAGGAGGTAGGATATGCGCCAAAACGCTGACCACCTCAGGCCTAGCCGCTACTGCATACATGCGCTTGCATTCCAAGGAACAGAAAGCTAAGGAGATGGATGGCCTTATGATCATGAATAATTTACTCGTTGTGTAGGAGGCCGACCACTGCTGCTGTCTCCCTTCTGAACTTTGTGTTGAAGCATGATTGACCCAGGACCCGCAATCCTCTATGTCTGGAGGACGTGTTGCATCCCAGTGTCCAACTGTGTCCCAGCTTCCACAATATTAACCCAGTGTTAAGGCATCAGTGAGATGGACCATCCCTGGCCACATTCACTTGTCCACGTGTTTGTGGTTAGGCTGTCCTTCCCACTAAATGCACTGGGGAGGTCACAGGTAACGTTTTGGTATGCGCGCTTGTGTATAAGGCGCACCGGGACAAATAGGGGCGGCTGGGGATCGTTTATAAACACCCGGCTGCCCCCTGGCGGCTGGAGACTGCATGGATACCAGGCCGCCGACACAGCCATGACATGGTGGCCGGCGTCTGCCTCCACAAGCCTAAAAGGCCTCATTTCAAGTGCAAGCAAGCTAGCAGTATGGTGTTGCAGCCTGGGGGTGGGTGGGTGGCAGGCTGCACACTTACGCTTGCATTCCAAGAAAACAAAGCAGATGCTAACTTCTATCATCATCATCATGCTCCTCACCTTGGCACTCTCAACTCCCCTGATGGAGAAGCCAGGGCCCACCTGAGGAGTCTGGTTGTCTGGTGGGCTCGGCCAATGCTGCCCTAAATCAGGCCAGGCTAAGAAAAGTGTGAGGAAGGTTACCGGGACAAATAGGGGCGGCTTGGGACCGAGTATGGACACCCGGCCGCCCCCCTGGCGGCTGGGGACCGAGCGTTTACACCCGGCCGACCGGCGGCTGGGGACTGAGCATGGATACCAGGCCACCGACGCAGCCATGACGTGGTGGCCAGATTCCGCCTCCACATGCCTAAAAGGCCCAATTTCAAATGCAAGCAAGCAGTATGGTATTGCAGCCTTGGGGTGGGTGGCAGGCTGCATACTTGCGCTTGCATTGCAAGGAATGGGGGAGGTACAATTGAACACTGCCCTGGGACAAGGACTTGCACGGGGATAGTCTGCATCTTCTGATGCCGCAAGGATCACTTCTGATGGGCACACTTTTAGGCAGTGACCTGGGTGTCAGAGATGCTTCCAGGGGTCTTCCCCATGCTGTTCCCATGTCTTTTCAGCACTGTATGCATGTGTCACACAGCACATGGCCAGATAAGGTTGTAAAATGTTAAAATGACATTTCCCGGTGAATGCATTTGTCACGGAAAGCAATACAAAAGTGCAAAAACACATAAAAAATGCTACTTGTGAACATAGCCCAAGGTGTGGAGGAGTATTTTTGTTTTTGGTTATATATTTTACCTTATACACAAGTCTTTACCCTGGAAAGGATGTTCCTTAACATATTTCACAGGAAAACCGTTTGTTTCGTTTTTGAACATTTTATTGTGAGCCCATAAAATTGGCTTAATACCTCTGACCATGTTGTTGACAGCAGTGACCTGGGGGTCAGAAATGCTTCCTGGGGCGATTCCCATGTCCCCATGTCATTTGAGCACTGTCACTATCGTTTTGGGCACTTTATAGGCTTTCTACAGACTGCCGGTCACGTTACTGGCGATACTGGACTGGAGGTCAGTGGCCGGAGCAGATATGTACAGGTGACCTGACCATGGGAAGACTTCTGGAGATGCAGTATATGGCGGTGGTAGTTCACTATGTCGGCAGATGCAGGGGCCCGCCCGAGCAAGGGACGGTCGGGATCACACACAAGCACCAGGTTCGTTTAGGCTATCAAATTACGAGGTAGGAACAGCAGAGTTTTCACAAGAAGCAGGAAGGCGCCAGCAGAACACCTTCCAAATCAGGAGCTCAGATAATGCTTCACTCAGTTAGACTGAGCACCACAATATACTCAGCAACAGGAAGCTGCACAGGGCCAGGTATATATAGCAGGTCCAATCAATCTCAATCAGGGCGGGAACAATCAGCAGGGCAGGTGATGATCTCTATCCCAGACGAAGTTCATATGGTTTCAGGCAGGAGTTATACAAGTTCCGAATAGCTCCACAGCAAAGGAACAGACTGGCAAGCAATGGGTCACAGGTTCAAATCCTAACACTGCTGGGGGTGCCGCCGCAAAAATGCTCGGGTCTCCCATAGACTAACATTAGGCTCGTTGCTCTGGTCGAGCACCCGAGTATCACTGTGAGCTCGGCCCGAGCTTCCAGCACCTGAGCATTTTAGTGCTCGCTCAACACTACTCCTGTTGTGCCCACATAAACACTGTGAAACGCGTTGAGGTAGACAGTGGAGGGCGATGCTGTGAATGAAGAACAGATTATTGAATACCTAAAGATAAAATTATAAAACATAGGACTCTTCCATATCCTTGTAAAGCCTCCTTTCCATACCCAATATAGGTGTTTTCTACCATTTTGGTAGAAAAAAAAACAGCGATTTGCTCGTAATTTAGGAAAAGTAGAAGAATGTTGTACACAGCTCTGCAATCTGACTAGTATATGTATCTTTGAAAGTAATCTTTTAACTCACTTAGACCTTAAAGGTCGGAGAAATTCATAATGGAAATTACAAGGTAGTCGGATCTTATCCACATTCACAGAATCGGCTGATTTTATTCTATTGTATACGGTAACTTTTACTGTAAACCATATTACAGAAAAATACAAACATATTTTCACACATTCCACATCTTTAAAATAAACAATTATGATAGTTTCATTGATTTGTAGCTACTTTTCCAAAATTGCCAGCAAACAGATTATTGCACGCCTAAAAATCAAATTAAAAAACATAGGTCTCCTCCATATCCCCTCAAAGCCTCCTTTCCATCGCCAATATCGGCGTGTTTTCTACTATTTTGGTAGAAAAAAAAAAACAAAGTGATTTGCTCATAATTTAAGAAATGTAGAAGAATGTTTTACACAGCTCTGCAATGTCTACTTTAGTATATGCATCTTTGAAAGTAATCTTTTAGCTCACTTAGACTTGAAAGGTTGGAGAAACACGTAATGCAAATTACAAGGTAGTCGGATCTTATCCACATTTACAGAATGGGCTGGCTTTATTCTATTGTGTATGGTAACATTTACTATAAAGCATATTACAGAAAAAATACATATTTTCACACATTCCACATATTCAAAACTAACAGTTATGTTAGTTTCATTGATTTGCAGCTACTTTTCCAAAATTGTCAGCAAACAGATTATTGAACACGCAAAAATAAAATTAAAAAACATAGGCCTCCTCCATATCCTCTCCAAGCCTCCTTTCCATCCCCAATATAGGTGTGTTTTCTACCATTTTGGTAGAAAACAAAAGTGATTTGCTCATAATTTAGGAAAAGTAGAAGAATATTGTACACACTCCCCTTGAGAAAGCACTGGGTGTGCGAAACACGCATTGGGGCGTTACTTGTGGTGCAGGACTGTGTAGCACCCCGAGGGTTCGGTTGCTACAGAGGTATTGCATCTCACCCAGATGTGCGATATCTCACTTCCAGGTAAGGATGGAGTGTGGCTCAGGACCCTAACACCCACATGCACTACACCACATTTCCGGGGGACAGCTCGACGGTGCTCCCATTAGTTATGCAGGCACGAGTGAGCATGTCCCTGGCTGGAGTGGGGGGAGGGAACACCTAGAGAAGGGAACCCGGTAGTGTGTGCGTGGGGGAAGTAGATCCTGGGTGCACTCTGTACAGGAGTATAAAGGGAGGCACCATCTTGGAAAGGGAGAGAGTTGAGAGAGGAGAAGACAGGGAGCAGAGCTGCTTTATGGGCTCTGCTCCACAGGCAGGCCCTGTCAGGAGGCCTGAGCCTGGAGGAGGAAGAGGAGCAGACTGGGCTCCAGAAAGGAAAGAGGGGACCCCAGGGGTGTGGACTGGCTGGAAGCCACCACACGCCCGCCGCTACCTGAGTAGGGGGGTCAGGTCAAGAAGATGGGAACCGGATCCCAAATTAGTGGAGGAGAGAAACTACCCTCAACTAAGAACCGGAGGCTGCGACATTACATGTGGAGCAGCCCCTCACCACACCCGCTAGAAAGGCACCACATAGGACCTGGGAAACGCAGGCCAACGTTTGCCCACCAAGAAGGTCCGAGGCAGCTGGACATAAGCGTGGTCACTAGTGGGGTTGAAGACCAGAAACAGGGGACATAAAGGGGGTCCTGCAAAGCACTCCGGAAAGACCTGGGAGTTGACCGAGCCCCTCGCCTGGTGAGCACAGCGCGACACAGGCGGCCACCTCTGCAGCGGTGGCCTGGAGCAGTAACCGAGTAACCGTGAGTAAAGACCCTGAACTGCACCACCAAGACTCCGAGTTGTCTTTGTTGCGCTCGTGTACCACCATCACCCCCATCATCTATCCGCGCTGCCCTGAGGCCATACCCCTCCCGTTGGGGGTTATACCACCACGCTGCACATCCTTATACACCTGGCCTCAGTGGACTGTTCTGCAGCGGCGGCTTCAAAGCCGCACTCAACGGGTGGCGTAGTCGATCACAGAAACAACAACTACCAAGACTGCCAGCCACTCAGTTTGACTCCCTGGGCACGGACCGGGTCACCGCCACGAGACTACTACCCCCATCTGATCCGGATCCGGGTAAGCTCCCCCGTGTGCGCGATGCCGCGCGAAGCAGCAGGCCCAGGGGCGCGTCAACTTTTGGCGTAGTCGGCAGGATTTCGTGCCCGCAACCACCGGGTACTGCGTGCCTGAACAAGAGACTTTCAAACTCACCTGTGGCGAAGATTCCCGCCATCCGGCGCCATTTCCAGCCTTCTTCCCGCCATCCGTGAAGATTCCCGCCATCCGGCGCCATCTTCCGCTTCCTTCCCGCCATCGGTGGAGTTTTCCCGCCATCCGGCGCCACCTTCAGCCTTCTTCCCGCCATCTGTGGAGTTTTCCCGCCGTTGGACGCCATCTTGAGGACGCCGCGCGGGAAAAAGAGGGGCGTGGACTCCGAAAAGCCCGCGAGAACTGAAGCCCCGCCTCACGTCCGGACGTTGCGTCAGGTCCTGGAAGGAGCCCAGCAGACGCCGACGTCACAGGAGCGCGACGGAAGGTCCTCAACCCTGACGATCCACTGCGGAGCCGCGGCCTACGGAAGAGGATCATCGCCAGGTAGGCCACGGTCCACCAGGGGGGAGGAGGACACCAGGAACGGACAGCAAGATGGCGGACCGGCAGCAGACTAAGCTGCTCAGCATCGGCAGCGTCCCAGCCGTCGCGGGCCCCGACCAGCACCAGGAGAAGACGCGTGACGCAGGAGCGGTCGCGGGAGCAGGTAAGAGGAGTCTCCCTGTCCCGGACGCTGCCAGCGTCAGCCTGCTCCCGGGCCACCCGGTGGAGCCGCCGATCCCGGGCGCTGCAGACGCAGACCTGCTCCAGACCTGGGCACTGCCACCACCAGCCCGTGCCCAGGCCCAAAGTCGCACCCCCTGACCCCGGGCGTCATTAACAGTATCACTCAGACCCCGAGTACCAAGAGGGCCCGGACGGGTCTGAACCTGAGAAAGAGAAAGGAGCGTGTGGAGCACACCGTTAATCGTAAACGGTAAAAGAGGAGATGTAAATAGTTACCCGACCGGGTATAAGGACTGTTGTGGGACTGTTTCCACTAAGAGTGTGGTCCCCGTTGGGACAGAAAAAGAACTGTTTCCCTTATCCCTTATCTGGCTGGGGACTGAGAACAGCCACCCCTACCTGGCCGAGGACTGAGAGCGGCCATATCCTGTAAATAATTATGTGTTTCTAATAATGTATAGGAGTTCTTGGTGGATTTACCGGGAATCCTTTGTACAGTTAGTGGAGCGTAACCCAGGATGGACTAAAAGACTGTTAAGGACTCGGGGCAGGACAGACCCCTACCTGGTTACGTCTCCCTGTTTTAGGAAAATGGACACCTGGTTGCAGAATAAACTGTGACCTGTTATAAAGAGACTTCTTCGTGGATCTGCTGCTAGAAATGTTTTATATGAAAAATTTATATGCTAGAATGTGTTACTATGAAAAAGAGTTCCAGAACAGTACATATGCACTTATACCGTTTAAGAGAGAGCCGTTCCCATAAAGGGAAACTGAATGTTGATACCTGTTGTACTTGTTGTTTATGAAAAATTTGCATGTTCTAATGTATACCCTGTCTTTTGCTCAGTTCCAGCCCGCGGACGTGCTGGGTTTTGCCAGGGGGGAATGTAGCACCCCCGAGGGTTCGGTTGCTACAGAGGTATTGCATCTCACCCAGATGTGCGATATCTCACTTCCAGGTAAGGATGGAGTGTGGCTCAGGACCCTAACACCCACATGCACTACACCACATTTCCGGGGGACAGCTCGACGGTGCTCCCATTAGTTATGCAGGCACGAGTGAGCATGTCCCTGGCTGGAGTGGGGGGAGGGAACACCTAGAGAAGGGAACCCGGTAGTGTGTGCGTGGGGGAAGTAGATCCTGGGTGCACTCTGTACAGGAGTATAAAGGGAGGCACCATCTTGGAAAGGGAGAGAGTTGAGAGAGGAGAAGACAGGGAGCAGAGCTGCTTTATGGGCTCTGCTCCACAGGCAGGCCCTGTCAGGAGGCCTGAGCCTGGAGGAGGAAGAGGAGCAGACTGGGCTCCAGAAAGGAAAGAGGGGACCCCAGGGGTGTGGACTGGCTGGAAGCCACCACACGCCCGCCGCTACCTGAGTAGGGGGGTCAGGTCAAGAAGATGGGAACCGGATCCCAAATTAGTGGAGGAGAGAAACTACCCTCAACTAAGAACCGGAGGCTGCGACATTACATGTGGAGCAGCCCCTCACCACACCCGCTAGAAAGGCACCACATAGGACCTGGGAAACGCAGGCCAACGTTTGCCCACCAAGAAGGTCCGAGGCAGCTGGACATAAGCGTGGTCACTAGTGGGGTTGAAGACCAGAAACAGGGGACATAAAGGGGGTCCTGCAAAGCACTCCGGAAAGACCTGGGAGTTGACCGAGCCCCTCGCCTGGTGAGCACAGCGCGACACAGGCGGCCACCTCTGCAGCGGTGGCCTGGAGCAGTAACCGAGTAACCGTGAGTAAAGACCCTGAACTGCACCACCAAGACTCCGAGTTGTCTTTGTTGCGCTCGTGTACCACCATCACCCCCATCATCTATCCGCGCTGCCCTGAGGCCATACCCCTCTCGTTGGGGGTTATACCACCACGCTGCACATCCTTATACACCTGGCCTCAGTGGACTGTTCTGCAGCGGCGGCTTCAAAGCCGCACTCAACGGGTGGCGTAGTCGATCACAGAAACAACAACTACCAAGACTGCCAGCCACTCAGTTTGACTCCCTGGGCACGGACCGGGTCACCGCCACGAGACTACTACCCCCATCTGATCCGGATCCGGGTAAGCTCCCCCGTGTGCGCGATGCCGCGCGAAGCAGCAGGCCCAGGGGCGCGTCAACTTCATTTAGCGATACTCTTGATGGGTAAGTCAGATGGTTTAGGCTGGTGCTCCCATTTGGGTAAGCATCATTCTGTTATTTTCTTCATATAGATTTATTTGTGAGTCATACTACTATATTCAATTTTAGGGTCCTCAATGATATGGTATGTGACTCGTGACCTTATTTGTATGGCCACATTTTATAGCATGTTGCTAGGTGGTTTGGGAGATGTTATTATTATTGCCTTATCTAGTCTCCTTTCCATGAATACTTACCCATAGGAATTAGATTCCACTACTGGAAATTACTTTTGTCCATATGTGCCCATTTTTTCTGTTTCATCCTTTTCCTCTTAAAAATCTTTTTAATTCTGTGATTATTCAATGATTTTTTATTCACTATTTGTTAATAAAGAATATTATTATATATATTTGCAAGTGGTATTTGGATTTATTTCAAGTTTAGGTGGTACAGCTCGGTAATGTCTACTTCAGACATCTGTCTAGGATATGTGTCTTTGAAAGTAATCTTTTAGATCACTTAGACCTAAAAGGTCGGAGAAACACATAATGCAAATTACAAGATGGTCGGATCTTATCAAAATTTACAGAATCAGCTGATTTTCTTCTATTGTGTATGGTAACCTTTATTATAAAGCATATTACAGACAAAAGCAAACATATTTTCACACATTCCACATCTTTAAAATTAACAATTATGATAGTTTCATTGATTTGTAACTACTCTTCCAAAATTGTCAGCAGATTATTGCACACCTAAAAATAAAATTAAAAAACATAGGCCTCCTCCATATCCCCTCAAAGCCTCCATTCCATCGCCAATATAGGTGTGCTTTTCACCATTTTGGCAGAAAAAAAACAAAGTGATTTGCTTGTAATTTAGGAAATGTAGAAGATTGTTGTACACAACTCTGCAATGTCTACTTCAGACATCTGTCTAGCATATGTATCTTTGAATGCACCGTATTTTTCGGACAACAAGAAGCACTTTTTTTTCCCCCCAAATTTGGGAGGAAAATGGGGGGTGCATCCTATGGTTTGAAAATAACTTACCGTTGGTGGTGGAGTGGGATCACAGGGCCATCAGGAAGGTGGTGGCGCCGGAGGAAGAAGGCAGCAGCAGAAGAGGAGGAGGTGAGGCGGGCCGGAATCTGCCTGGGGGCCGGGGCCCTGCCGGGTACCGGGGCAATTGTCTTGCTGTGAGTGGCGTGAGCGGCTTCCGGTTCGCCCGGCCATCTTTCTAAAGCTGTGATCTACAGGAAAATGGCCGCCGGAGCCGGCACATGCGCTCTGCCATGCCGGCGGCCATTTTTCTGTAGATCACAGCTTCAAAAAGATGGCCGCGCACACTGGAAAATGCTCACACCGCTCTTCCATGCCAGCAAGAAACCAGCCTCGGTACCAGGCCCCAGCACCAGCCACCAGGCCCCCAGCCCACCAGTGCCAGGCCCTCACCGCCAGCCACCAGTGCCAGGCACACAGGCCCCCAGCGCCAGCCACCAGGCCCCTAGCCTCAGGCCCGCGCCACCAGTGCCAGGCCACCAGCCCACCAGTGCCAGGCCCCCAGTGCCAGCCACCAGGCCCCCTGCCCCAGGCCACCAGTGCCAGGCACCCAAGCCTCAAGTGCCAGCCACCATGCCCCCAGAGCCAGGCACCCTTGCCCCCAACCACCAGGCCCCCAGCCCCAGGCCACCAGCGCCAGCCACCAGGCCACCAGCACCAGGCCCGGCTTCCTGAAGGACCCTGCCTTCTGTGACCCCCGCTCCACCGCCCCCAGGTAAGATACCTATTCAAACTATAAGACGGACCCCCCATCTTATAAAAATATTTTTTTCCCTATTTTCCACCCCAAAATTTGGGGTGCGTCTTATGGTCCGGTGTGACTTATAGTCCAAAAAATATGGTAATTAGTGATGAGCGAGTGTATTCGTTACTATTCAGTGTTCACTCGGATAGTACGGTACTTGGGTTACTCGTTATACTGCGAGTATATAGCCTCGCTATATTTGGATGTCCCGCCCTGCAGTTTTGGTGACTCCTTTGCAGCCACTAAACATGCTGGGCTTCTTAACCAATCACAGTAACGCCGCAGACATCTTGGTTGTGGCATTACTGTGACTGGCTGGCTGCTCAGCATCATAGAGTTTATTTAAGCCCTGCCGCCACCATTCCGTGCACATTGCATCCAGAGCCTGGGTTGTAATAGCCTATAGAGAGATCGCTGACCTGCTAGGGAGAGTGTTTAGGCCTCTTGGTAAAACAAAAGCCCTTTTAAGGGCTACCTGCAGTGTATACTAGTTCTGTGTTTAAAGGAGCCGCTCACTAGCTCCATAGTATCACCAAAAAAATAGCACTTTTCAGAGCTGAAGACCCACAACAAAGTCAGAGTAAAGGGAGGGAGAGATTGTGTATTAGGTAGGAAGTATATTAGGTAGTGCTCTTCCAGTGTCCATCTTAAAACAGCAATATTTTTCCAACACACAGAAGTAGCATTTTGTGCTGCCATTTTTTTTTTAGCACCGGTCTATTTTCCCTGCTGTTTTAGGGGTCAGAGCCTGCCTTCTGTCCATATTAGTCCATTTAAAAAATCATTGAGTGCCCTACACAAAACAGTAGTCCAAACATTTCCTACTGCCTGCTACAAAGCACGCACCAGGCCATTTTAACCACTATTTTGGGGTGTCAGCCTGCCTTCTGTCCATATTAGTCCACTTAAAAAATCATTGAGTGCCCTACACAAAGCCGTAGTCCAAACATTTCTTACTGCCTGCTACAAAGCATGCATCAGGCCATTTTAACCACTATTTTGGGGTGTCAGCCTGCCTTCTGTCCATATTTGTCCACATAAAAAATCATTGAGTGCCCTACACAAAGCAGTAGTCCAAATGTGGCGCCCCTGAGGGTTCGGTCGCCACAGAGGTATTGCATCTCATCCAGAGGTGTGGTATCTCACTCTCAGGTAAGGAAGGAGTATGGCTCAGGACCCTAACACTACATCCACTACACCACATTTCCAGGGGACAGGGCGAGATTGCTCCTACGGGAGAGCACAGTCCCTGAGCCCTGGCTGGAGTGGGGAGGAACCACTTAGAGAGGGGGAACTAAGTAGTGGATGGGTGGAGGATATAGATCCTGGGAGCACTGGAGTAGGAGGTATAAAAGGGAGGAACCATCTTGGTTCAAGGAAGGAGAGTGAAGAGTTGGAGTTGTGAGAAGAAGTGACAGGAGCAGAGACTGTGCACGAGCTCTGCTCCAGAGGCGGGCCTAGTCAGGAGGCCTGAGCCTGGAGGAGAAAGGAGGAAAAGGGGAGCAGGAGAGGCTCCAGGACGAGGAGAGAAGGGACCCTAGGGGTACGGGCCGTGCAGCAAACCACCCGTATGCCTGCCACTGCCAGGAGGTAGGGGGGGTCAGGCCAAAGAAGGGGAACCGGGTCCCCCAGCCAGCAGAGACTACAAGACTCAACTGGGAACCGGAGGCTGCAGCACTTCAAGTACAGCAGGCCGTCCACACCAGCCACTAGGAAAGTAGCCACATAGGGCCAGGGGACAGAACACACGTCGCCCGTCAAGGCCCGAGGACACTGGGCAGAGGTGCCGCTAGGTGTGAGGTACAAGGAGAGAGGCCAGAGAGGACACACAGAAGGGGGTCCTGCTAAATGCTCCAGAGATACCTGAGGGTCGACTGAGCCCCTTACTGCGTGAGCACAGGACGCAGTGGGCTCTTACACTGGCCCTGTAACTGGAACTGCTTAAACCGTGAGTAAAGGATCTGGGACTGCATCATCTGGACTCTGTGATTATTCTTGCACCGCGTTACCTTGCACCATCACCATCATCATCCATACACGCTGCCCTGAAGCTCCACTCTTCCTGTGGGGAGTTACATCACCTTGCTGCACATACCACCAGCTTCAGTGGACTGCTCCGCAGCGGCGGTTCCTATTGACCGCATTCCACAGGTGGCGTAGTCGGACTATATATAACAGACACACATAGACTACCCTGGTTTGACCGTCCTGGGTCATGGACCAGGTCACCGCAGCGGTGACTTCAACCCCCAGCATCCACAAGGCCCGGCTCCGGGTACCCCCACGGCCCAGGGGGCGCGTCAACTTTGGCGTAGTCGGCAGGATACGTAGCCCATCCGTCACCATCGGATATTGTGTGTGACGCGCCCCCTGGGCCGTGGGGGTACCCAGAGCCGGGCCTTGTAAATACTGGGGGTTGTAGTCACCGTGGCGGCAACCCGGTCCGTGACCCAGGGCGGTCAATTCAGTGGCAGTCTATGTGTATAGGTTATATAGTCCGACTAGGCCACCTGTGGATTACGGTTATGGAGAACCGCCGCTGCGGAGCAGTCCACTGAAGCTGGTGATATGTGCAGCAAGTGTAGTATAACTCCCCACAGGAAGAGTGTAGCTTCAGGGCAGCATAAGTGGATGATGGTGGTGATAGTGCCTGGATCAGTAATAACAACACAGAGTCTTTGCAGTTCGGTCTTGGGGTCTTTACTGATGATAATTATATAGGCCCCAACGGGAGTACTTGCTAGGGATGAGGGCCTGGTAAGTCTGGGAGCAATCCTAGAATTCCCCTGGCCAGGTGGAGTTGTAGACCTGCCGTTCTGACTGTACTCTTTTGGCTATCCCGCTTATAGTCGTATTGTAGCCCACGTCCGTGAGTGTGACGTGCTGCTCACCCGTATGACTGGCGACTCGGATCCTGTGTACTCCTCGCTCCTCTGTGGCGGTACTGGTCCTCTCGTGTGGCTGAGCCTCCGGGCTCCTGGGGCCAGGAGACCTACAATCTCCTGCCTTGCGATATCTGTTGCTGGGCTTGAAGGATCCCACAGCCTCGGACTCCGGTGTCTGGTTCTCTGAAAGTACTCCAGCTAGGACGAGCTCTGCACAGCTCCAGTCCTCAGCTCCTTGCTTCTGTGTGTCCTCAACTCGACTACAGCCCTGTCTGAGCTAACCCCGCCTCCAGATCCAGTTATATAGGGCAGGATCCTCCCCTTTTCTGGTCTGGAGCAGGAGGTGTTGCATGTAGTGTGTTCCCAAACCAGGAAACTCCTGTTTTGCTCCCAGACATGGTATTACTACCACTGTGGCAACCAGACCCCCTGGGGTGCCACATGTGCCTAAGAAACTGTGTTTTCTACTGAATGTGGCGCCCACCCCTAAAGAACGGTTGCCATTATGTGCCAGCCAAACAACAACCAAAGGTCACCTCCCATCGTGGGCCAGATCCCAGAATGGCGCCAAAAGCGGGGCCCGCCCCAAACAGCAATAGTCATGTATGTGGATGTGTCCATCGACGTGGGGGGGCTGCCCTTGGAGGTGACCGACAGCAGACTGCCCTGGAACCGCCCCCAAAAGGGGAGGGGAGGCAAGAAAACTGAGAAACAGGGTGTGGTCTGGACCAGTCGAGGCAGGCCGCACCCGGGAAAGGAGATGGACCGTGGCAGCTCCGGAGACCCTGCCAGCGGCATGCTGCCAGCCGAAGCGCCTTATACCCTGGAGGAGCTGGTGGCCAAGCTCCCCCGGGAGGATACCGAATTCCTCCGCGCCGGCATGAAAGATCTGGGCCGGAGGATGGCCAGGGCGCAGCGAGACGCCATCGCGGATTGGAAGAGGGAGACGGAGCAAAGGATGGTGGCCCGGCAGCCTGCGACGCTGCCCAGCACCGGCGGCTCCCCAGCCTCCGAGGACCGGGTTCGGGGTCAGGAGACCACGTCTGACGCAGGAGCGGCCACAGGAGCAGGTAGGAGAAGTTCCCCTGTGCCAGACGGTGTAAGCGTCGACCTGCTCCTGGGTCCCCTGGTGGAGTCACAGTTCCCGGGCGTCACCGAGGCTGTCCCATTCCCGACGCCAGAGCCAGGCCCTTTAAACCAGGGTGAGACCGCCACGTGCCCACCATGCATGTACCAGGGCACACCAGTTCTAAGTGCCCTCCAGACGCCGGAGACAGCTCCAGGCACCAGCGACGCCGGCCTGCTCCTAGGTCCTCTGCAGGAGCCGCCCCCTCCGACACCCGAATGGGTGTATGGGCGCTTCCCCTGGGACTGGTCCGCGAAGGTGGAAGACCAGCGGCCTTCACTCCTGCCCGCTCCACAGCCCGCCGCCGCCGTCTCCCAGGTACCGGAGGATGAGGCCCAATTCGAGTGGGATCACTTGGGGGAGGATCTAATGGGGTTCTCCCAGGAGACCAGGGCAGCCGCAGCACGTCGCAAGGAGTTTTGCTACCAACAACTGGTGCAGATTGAAAAAGAGCGGAAGCTGCGGCGTGAGCGGTGGGAGCAACTCGAGGCTAATAATATGGAGGAGAAGGCCCGGGCCCGCCATGACAAACAAGCGGCTCGTGGTCCCAGAATTACCGGGACCGTTGTAAAATTCAACCTGGACACAGGATGGGGGTTCGTCTGGGACCCGCTGACAGACACGGATCGTTTTGTGAATAGGAGAGACGTGGAATCCCGCCTGCCAGAGGGACACCCAGATCAGGATCTGTATCCCGGGGACACCGTGTCCTACACCAGGCACCAAGGAGTCAGGGGCTGGTATGCCCTACATGTCCACCAGGTGGAGACAAAGCTCCGCCACGCTGAAGATCCGGCTGGGTCAGCAAGCGATGGACCAGTGCCTCCCCGGAGGGAGCACCCTTACTAAGTATAGTAAGAGGAACTGAGCATTTAGAATGTATATAGTTACCCGTCAGGGTATGCAGGGACACTGCAAAAAGTTAATGTTTACCCAGTTGCCTGGAAGGGTATAATCAGAAGTTTCCTTGTGTGCACTTAGTTACCCGGACCGGTTTCAAAAACTGACCGGCTGAGGACTGGGAGCAGCCACTTCTTGTAAATAGTTGCACCTCTTAAGGTGCCCCTTATTGGTTTTATAAGAACTACAACGAGTGACCTCAGAACGAAAACCCGTTGGAGGTGGCCGAAGACGAGGTCCAGCATCTGGATCGTCTAAGCCCTGCAGCCACCCCAGGGCCTCTGTTGAGGGTTTGGGACAGGCCCCTCATGTTCATGTTTGCAAGTTGGCACTTTAGTGAAAAATGGACACCTGGTTGCAGGCATTACTGTGACCGGTTGACCAAAAGATTTACTTGAAAATGTGTTGATATGAAAAATGTTTACAAAGAAAAATGTTTTATATAAAACAATGTGCTTATTAGTGTTGAGCCACCCCCGTAGTGTTCGAGTTCGGTTCGGTTCGTCGAACACCCGTGTGTTCGCCGAACTGTTCGTCGAACTGTTCGTCGAACACCTTCGAACACCGTTAAAACCAATGGCAGGCAAACAAAAACACATAGAAACACATAGAAAACACCTTCAAAGGTGTCCAAAAGCTGACAAACTGCTCAGAAGACACAACTAACACATGGAAAAGTGACAAGTACATATAGTCATGCGAAAAGAAAAGAGGTGGAGGAGTAAAAGGAGGGGGAGACACAGATATAGGCATGTCATGCCCTTCTAAAATCCAAAAAGTGAGAAGCCGAGACGGCCAGTCCGCTCCTGCCCGTGCCACCTCCGTGTCGCCGGGTTTGTGCCAGAGCCGCGGTGAACCCTGACGGCCAGCCCCCCTCTCCCAATACTGGTGCCTGTCCGCTGGTGGGTCGAGAGAGCCCCCTGTGGTGGAGGCAGCTCTAAGCTTTTTAATTTAAATTGTCCCTCTAATTTGAATGAATACACTTTAAATCCATTTACAAGGATCTATTGGAGGGCAAGTCTCATGCCAGCAGCCGCGTAATTCCAGCTCCAGTAGCGTCCACTAAAGCTGCTGCAGTTAAAAAGCTTTTATAAGGATCGAGCTCGGCTGTCCACCGCAAGGCATCCTAGTGCCAGTCCCAGCCCCTATGCCTTGGGGTGCCTCCTGATGCTCTTCACTAAGTATCCCGTGGTCCCGAAGCATTTCCTTTGAAAAAATTAAGTGTCCAAACTACAGGTGGTGTAGCTTGCTTAACAGCCGGGATAATCCGCTGACTAGCAGACACTGCTACTAGGCACAAAGTATTTCCTGGGCTAGATGCAGTTAAAAATTTGTAAGTAGATACTCTCGTTGGATGCTGAGAAAGCATTCCATAGAGTCTCCTGGCACGCCATATATGATTCTCTTAAAAAGCTTGGGGTAGGGGTCTAGGGGACCCTTTTATAGCCAAAATCACGGCCCTGTATCACAATACGTCACCTAGGCTGAAGATAAATGGAACTGTAGCACCGAGGGCTCGGTTGCTACAGACGTATTGCACCTCACCCAGAGGTGTGATATCTCACTCTCAGATAAGGATGGAGTGTGGATCAGGACCCGACACCTGCATGCATTACACCACATTGCCGTGGGGCAGGGCGACCAATATGCCCCTGAGATGGGCACGACAGTCCCTGTCCCTGGCTGGAGTGGGGGGAGGGAACACTGAGGAAGGGGAACCCTGCAGTGCAGGAGCAGGGAGGAAGCAGTTCCTGGGTGCATTGAGAAGGGAGTATAAAAGGTGGGCACCATCTTAGTTCAGTGCAGAGAAGTCTGAGCAGAAGTGGCAGGGAGCAGGGGCTCTGCATGAGCTCTGCTCCGGAGGCGGGCCTAGTAACAGAGGCCCAGGCCTGCAAGAGGGAGAAGGAAGGAAGAGGAGCGGAGAAGGCTCCAGGAACGAGGAATGAAGGGATCCCAGGGGTGCGGACGGGCGAGTCGCCACCGCACGCCCGAATCCACCTGCGTGGAGGGGTCAGGCCAAAGGGGGAGACCGGTCCCCGAACTAGTGGAGGCAGGAAACGACCCTCAGCTAGAAACCGGAGGCTCTGACATTTTATGTGGCGCAGCCCCTTGCTCCACCCGCTAGGAAGGCACCACATAGGGTCAGGGAAACTGGCGCCAAGTTTACCAAGAGGAGGCCCGAGGCAGCCGGACAGAAGTGTTGGTAAGAAAGGCCAGACAAAGGACACACAAAGGGGGTCCTGTGAAGCGCTCCAAAGTTATCTGGGAGTTGTCTGAGCCCCTCACCTGGTGAGCACAGTACGACGTGGGCAGCCGTTACCTGCAGACGTGGTCTGGATAATAAGAACTGTGAGTAAAGGCCCTGAACTGCATCACTGACTCCGTGTCGTTACTGCTGCTGCCCTGCACCATCACCCCCATCCTCCGCATACACTGCCCTGAGGCTATACTCCTCCCGTGGGGAGTTATGCTACGCTCTGCTGCACCCACAACACCAGCCTTAGCGGTCTGCCCTGTAGCGGCGGTTCACTCTGACCGCAATCCACGGGTGGCGTAGTCGGACATTTAAACATCAAAACCACATAAATAGTTCCGCCACTGGTTTGACCGCCCTGAGCCACGGAACCGGATCGCCGCCACGAAGACTACAACCACCAGCATCCACCAAAAAGGGTCCGGCTCCGGGTGTCCCAAGGCCCAGGGGGTGCGTCAGAACATTTTCATCACCTTTCACAATCACCAATGGGACAAGGCAGGGATGTCCTCTGTCCCCTCTCTTATACATCCTAGTGACGGAGCACCTGCTCTCATCAATTCGCCATAACCCCAATATTAGGTGGATTGAGGTGGGAGGCACCGAGTACAAGTGCTCTCTATTTGCTGATGATGTCCTAGTATATATCACTCAATCACATATATCCATCCCTGCTGTTATGGCTGAAATAGATCACTTTGTTACATGGTAAAATTTTAAAATCAATGCAGCGAAGTCTGAGGCCCTCGATGTCTCCCTCCCTAAATCCATATAGGATTCCATCCAGTCCAACTTTCCCTTTGCCTGGCCCTCACAGGGTATCAAATACTTAGGAATTCCTATTCATAGAGACCTCTCCCATCTATGTTATCTTAATTTTGGGCCCTTTATTGAACAATTCCATACAGACCACGGTTGGCAAGTTGGAACTGTGAGATTCACTACGTGCACCACTGGTATTTTGTGGAAAAGCACATGTAAGATTCTGCAACAGTCTCTGCTGATACTCCTGCATGCGTGCATCCCTTTCTATGGCAGGAATAATTTCTGCAAATTTACTTTTGTACCGGGGATCTAACAGTGTGGCAACCCAGTAGTCAGGATTATTTCTAATTCTCACAATTCGAGGGTCATGTTGCAGGTAGTGCAGCAAGAAGGCACTCATGTGTGTTGCGCATCCAGGAGCATCAAGTCCCTGTTGTGTTGGTGGCGAGGTAACAATCATGCTTCCTTCCTCTGTCCTCTCCCCCCAACCTCGCACAACAGAAATGTGATCAAGGTCTCCCTCATCTGATGAGTCTTCCATCAGTTCGTCCTCCACTTCTTCCTGGGCTCCTGCACCTTCCTCACTAGTTTGGCTGCTACCATGCGCCCTGGTAAAATCATCTCCCCCACCCTCACATGCCTGCCGCCCTGGTGCTGCCGACCGTCTGGACCTTGCAGATGTTAGCCCTTCCGCATACAACTCCTCCTCCTCTACTTCCTCCACCTCCTCTTGTGCCACCACCTGACTCCGAATTCTGTTTAACATGTGCTCCAGCATGTAAATCACCGGAATAGTCATGCTGATAATGGCATCGTCAGCACTAAACATCTTCGTCGCCATTTCAAAACTGTGCAGAAGGGTGCATAGGTCCCTGATCTGAGACCACTCCTCCAGCGTGATTTGCCCCACCTCTGAATCTCGTTGGCCCAGGCTATACGTCAGAACGTATTGCACCAGGGCTTGTCGGTGCTGCCACAGTCGCTGCAACATGTGCAGAGTTGAATTCCACCGGGTAGGCACATCGCATTTTAGCCGGTGAAGTGGCAGGCCCAACGACTTCTGTAGAGATGTAAGTCGCTGAGCTGCGGGATGCGAACGGCGGAAGTGAGCACACAGCGACCGTGCCCTCTGCAGAAGGCCATCTAGTCTGGGATAGTGGGCTAAAAATTGCTGGACAACCAGGTTCAACACGTGAGCCATACAAGGCACGTGTGTGACATTGCCCCGGCGAAGGGCCGCACCCAGGTTTGCAGCATTGTCGCACACGGCCTTCCCTGGTTTCAGGTCCAGTGGAGACAACCATTCATGAAATTGGTTCTCCAGAGCTGACCACAACTCCTCAGCTGTGTGACTCACATTTCCCAGACATTTCAATGTAAAAACCGCCTGATGACGTTGAGCCCTACTGCCAGCATAGTAAGGAGGTGTGCAGGATCCCTTCTGCGCAGTTAGAAAGCTTGTGGCATGACCAGACAGGCTTTGGGTGCAGGTGGAAGACCGAGAGGAGGTTGAGGAGGCAGAAGCAGTGGAGGAAAAATGACATAAAGAGGATTGACGCACAACTCGTGGGGACGGCAAGACTTGGACAGCAGCCCCTTGTCCTGCTGTCACCATAGTTACCCAGTGCCCAGTCAGCGACATGTAACGCCCCTGTCCATGCCTACTCGTCCAAGTGTCTGTGGTGAAATGCACCCTGTCACACACAGAGTTTCTCAAAGAAGCGGTGATGTTGTGTGCGACATGCTGGTGGAGCGCAGGCACACCTTTCTTTGAGAAGTAGTGCCGACTGGGCATCTGGTACTGGGGCACTGCGACGGACATAAGGTCTCGAAAATCCTCTGTGTCCACCAGGCGGAAAGGCAGCATTTCTGTAGCCAAGAGCTTGCAGATGGTGAAATTCAACCTCTTAGCTTTCTCATGGCTAGGAGGAAATGGTCTTTTACTTGTCCACATCTGAGGGACCGAGGGCTGGCTATTGTGCTTAGACGGGGTTGATAAGTGTGTCCCCGGCAAACTGCCGGTCTGTGAGGAAGATGCAGGCGGACATGTTAGGTTGCCTTGATCCAAAGGTGGTGCTATCGATGTCGGACAGCGCTCAAGACCAGCTGGTGTTACCACCTCCAAAGAAAATGATGACCTGCCAATCACGCTGGCTGTTGCGGGTAAAGAGGTGGCAGGTCTGCGCCCCAAAACAGGTGTGACTGCTGTCCCCCCAGTCACAGAGGATGAAGAGGCCGCGGATGCACAAGATATGGCAGACGGTGGTTGGCCCGGCCGGCTAGACCGCATTGTAGCACACTGAGCTTCCCACTGCAACTTATGCTTCATGTCCATGTGCCGGTTCATGCATGAAGTACTCAAACTATGTATTTTTTGGCCTCTACTTAGCTTTTGCTGACAAATGTTACAGATAACACGAGTTGGGTCATCTTTATCGATCTGAAAAAATGCCCAGGCTATGCAAGGCTTAGCACCCATGCGACCTGAAGAGCCACCACGACTTGTGGTGAGAGGCAGAGTTGTGTTTGAGGATGCAGTTGTTGACGTGCTTCCAGTACTACGTCTCTGTCCAGGAAGGCGCAACCTGACCTCGTCGTCACTAGCATCTTCCTCCACCTCCTCTGCTGACCTCATCTCTTGGCTGACTGTGGGTTGACAGTAAGTGGGATCTCCGACCTCATCATCATCACCCTGTGCGTTATCACACCCGTCGTCCTCAGAGCCAACCTGTTCCTGCCCTGACAAAAAACTAAAGTTGTCGCTCCAATCAGGTATTTGAGTCTTATCATCGTCTTCCTCATTGTCTCCACCAACAGGAGTTACAGTTTGGGAATGAGGGTCTACATTATGGTCAGAACCTTCTGCGTCTGGTCCTGGATCCGACTCATAAAGATTCTGGGCATCAGTGCAGATCATTTCCTCGTCTGGATTCACAGAAGCGCTGGAGTCGACCTCTGATTCCCAGGCTATAGTATGAGTAAACAGCTCTGCAGACTCAACCATCTGTTCTACCTCATACTCAGACGGGCAGCTGGAGATTTGGGAGCTGTGAGGAAGCAAGTGCGATTTGGGTGACACCTTTGAGGACTGGAGTATTTGTGATGTTGAAGTTGATGTGGAGGAGAGCCCACTTAAAGGAGCACTTGATATCCGTTGAAGCACCTGCTGTTTTTGTGCCTCATCTGGAATTTGTAGCGATTGGCGTGGCCGTAAGAAAGGGATCTTATCACATTGTCCGCTAAAAGAAGTAGACATTTTAGTTTGGCTGGAAGATGGTCTTTCTTCTGCACCTACCCCACGGACACAACCTTTTTTCCCCTTCCCAACACGCCTATTCCCCTTTCCACCAGCAGCAGGCCTTTTTCCACTCATTTTGGTGGTTAACTAATTCACAACTCTGGAGTTGTTTGCACAAAAAAACAATGGATGGTAACCGAGCAGAGCTGAGTGGCCAAACTGTGGTATTAGGCCAAAACTATTGGCTGGGTTAGATGCAGAAAAAAATTATTTTTAATTTGCAACCTGATGGAGGTCAGTATAGATGGACTAATAGACCAAGTCCCACACACCGCTAGAAGCCCAAATATTTTTTCAGAGCTAGATGCAGAAATTTTTTTTATTCAATTTGCAACCTGATGGAGGTCAGTATAGATGGACTAATAGACCAAGTCCCACACACTGCTAGAAGCCCAAATATTTTTTCAGAGCTAGATGCAGAAAAAAATTATTTTTAATTTGCAACCTGATGGAGGTCAGTATAGATGGACTAATAGACCAAGTCCCACACACTGCTAGAAGCCCAAATATTTTTTCAGAGCTAGATGCAGAAAAAAATTATTTTTAATTTGCAACCTGATGGAGGTCAGTATAGATGGACTAATAGAACAAGTCCCACACGCTGCTAGAAGCCCAAATATTTTTTCAGAGATAAATGAAGAAAAAAATTATTTTTAATTTGCAACCTGATGGAGGTCAGTATAGATGGACTAATAGACCAAGTCCCACACACTGCTAGAAGCCCAAATATTTTTTCAGAGCTAGATGCAGAAAAAAATTATTTTTAATTTGCAACCTGATGGAGGTCAGTATAGATGGACTAATAGACCAAGTCCCACACACCGCTAGAAGCCCAAATATTTTTTCAGAGCTAGATGCAGAAAAAAATTATATTCAATTTGCAACCTGCTGGAGGTCAGTATAGAAGGACTAATAGAACAAGTCCCACACACTGCTAGAAGCCCAAATATTTTTTCAGAGCTAAATGAAGAAAAAAATTATTTTTAATTTGCAACCTGATGGAGGTCAGTATAGATGGACTAATAGACCAAGTCCCACACACTGCTAGAAGCCCAAATATTTTTTCAGAGCTAGATGCAGAAAAAAATTATATTCAGTTTGCAACCTGATGGAGGTCAGTATAGATGGACTAATAGAATGATGCTATGCCCAAAAGATTTTACTTCACTAGGTGCAGTAAAAAAATTGGTATTCTATACACAGGTGGTATATCTTGCAACACAGATAGGCTACTCCACTGACTAACACACTCTGCAATAGGCCAAAAAGGATTAGCTTTGCTAGATTCAGCCAAATGCTGTGAAAAAAACTTGCACAGCACTGGCACAGACCTGCCTGGCAAAAACTGATAGGAACTGATGTAACCTAGTCCTGAAAAGGACTCCAATTACAATTAGTCTTTACTCCCACAATCTATCTATTTAAGAGCACAGACCTGCCTGATAAAAGTCGTAGGAAATGCTGTAACCTAGTCCTTAAAAGGACTGCAATCACAACTATTCCCTACTCCCAAGCTATCTGTATATTTGTGCGAAAATTGGCTTGAAATTAACAAGGTATAGCGCACACAGCAACAGCGGTGCCGTCTAACACGCAGCTGCAGCAGTGAGAAAATGGTGGCGACGGGGAAAATGGCTTGGTCTTATAGGGCAAGGACATGTGACATACACTGCCAATCACACATGCCCTTGCTTGTGTGAAAAAAAGCACTTCGCTCCGTGTGTGCGCTGCAGATAGGCTGACAGATTGCACCTCCCCACTGCAAATGCGGGAAAGAGAAAAAAAAATGGAGATCTTCATTGTTCCTGCAGAGATCCATCCCCTGCCCCTCCCCCCGCCCCGCTGTACACTCAAACTGCGTATTAACATTAATTTTCATCATTACTGAGAAAAAATCCAGTTATGATTTTGGTGCACGAACAGTTATCGAACATAACCTCGAACAGCCGAATTTTTCTCAAATTGTTCGTGTTCGCCGACCGGCTCGAACACCGCCCAAAACAGCTCGAATTTGAGATTGGCGAACAGTTCGAGTAGAACAACGCTCATCTCTAGTGCTTATACTAGAGAAAAGTTTTATGATGTTTTATATGTGAAGGGAAGTGTTATTAAAAGTGCACTTATAATGTTTTGCAGCAACGTTGAAAGAAGTATGCCTCCCATAAAGGGAAGAAGTGTTGTTTACAGTCTTAGAAGCGGATGCATCCTAAAATTTTGCATGCCTTTGAAATATATATCTGTCTTTTACTCTGTTCCAGCCCGCGGACGTGCTGTGTTTTACCAGGAGGGTGTGTGGCGCCCCTGAGGGTTCGGTCACCACAGAGGTATTGCATCTCATCCAGAGGTGTGGTATCTCACTCTCAGGTAAGGAAGGAGTATGACTCAGGACCCTAACACTACATCTACTACACCACATTTCCGGGGGACAGGGCGAGATTGCTCCTACGGGAGAGCACAGTCCCTGATCCCTGGCTGGAGTGGGGAGGAACCACTTAGAGAGGGGGAACTAAGTAGTGGATGGGTGGAGGACGTAGATCCTGGGAGCACTGGAGTAGGAGGTATAAAAGGGAGGAACCATCTTGGTTCAAGGAAGGAGAGTGAGGAGTTGGAGTTGTGAGGAGAAGTGACAGGAGCAGAGGTTCTGCACGAGCTCTGCTCCAGAGGCAGGCCTAGTCAGGAGGCCTGAGCCTGGAGGAGAAGGGAGAAAAAGGTGAGCAGGAGAGGCTCCAGGACAAGGAGAGAAGGGATCCTAGGGGTACGGGCTGTGCAACAAGCCACCCGTATGCCCGCCGCTGCCAGGAGGTAGGGGGGTCAGGCCAAAGAAGGGGAACCGGGTCCCCCAGCCAGCAGAGACTACAAGACTCAACTGGGAACCGGAGGCTGCAGCACTTCAAGTACAGCAGGCCGTCCACACCAGCCACTAGGAAAGTAGCCATATAGGGCCAGGGGACGGAACACACGTCGCCCTCCAAGGCCCGAGGACACTGGACCGAGGTGCCGCTAGGTGTGAGGTACAAGGAGAGAGGCCAGAGAGGACACACAGAAGGGGGTCCTGCTAAATGCTCCAGAGATACCTGAGGGTCAACTGAGCCCCTTACTGCGTGAGCACAGGACGCCGTGGGCTCTTACACTGGCCCTGTAACTGGAACTGCTTAAACCGTGAGTAAAGGATCTGGGACTGCATCATCTGGACTCTGTGATTATTCTTGCACTGCGACACCTTGCACCATCACCACCATCATCTATACACGCTGCCCTGAAGCTCCACTCTTCCTGTGGGGAGTTACATCACCTTGCTGCACATACCACCAGCTTCAGTGGACTGCTCCGCAGCGGCGGTTCCTATTGACTGCATTCCACAGGTGGCATAGTCGGACTATATATAACAGACACACATAGACTACCCTGGTTTGACCGCCCTGGGTCACGGACCGGGTCACCGCAGCGGTGACTACAACCCCCAGCATCCACAAGGCCCGGCTCCGGGTACCCCCACGGCCCAGGGGGCGCGTCACAAACATTTCCTACTGTCTGCTACATAGCACACATCAGGCCATTTTAACCACTATTTTGGGGTGTCAGCCTGCCTTCTGTCCATATTTGTCCACATAAAAAATCATTGAGTGCCCTACACAAAGCAGTAGTCCAAACATTTCCTACTGCCTGCTACAAAACATGCATCAGGCCATTTTAACCACTATTTTGGGGTGTGAGCTTGCCTTCTGTCCATATTATATATTAGAAAAACCCGGCACTCAAGATTTTAGTGAGAAATTATATAAAGTTTTTAATGAAGTAGGTACAATAAAATTGACAAACGTTTCGGTCCCTCGGGACCTTCATCAGTGTACTACAAAGAAAAGAAAGAAACAAACAATTACATACAATACAAATTGTGGTCATTTTTCTGAAAACGCTGATTCAAAAAAAAATATATAGGAGGAAAACACAACCAAGTGCAGTTCCTTTCAGCCGCAAATATACCTTAATGAAGCGACATAGGGGAGGGATATGGGGGGAATTGGGATGGATGTCCCGTGGGAGATATAGAAAAAAGAGTAAAGTAACATACCAAGGCAAGGGTCATGAGGTGGATAAAATCCACTACGGAAGCTGTAGAGGAAAAGTAGTTCCGTTAAGGGAGACCCATGTGTGTTACAAAGTAAAAGGTGGATACTAAGGAAAAAGGCATACCTGAACTGAAAACTGTTAATGTATACTTTGGAGTATAAGAGATGGTATGTTCGTGGTAATGGCTGTAAAGGATATAGAATAGGTGAGAGACAAATACTATAAAACCCCAGACACAGGGGGCATGTGGTGGGAGACACATACCTGTGGTGTGCTGACCTGTAGAACGTGGTGTCCACCGCTTGTTCAATGGTGGTGCAGTGAAGATGGTCCGAACCCCAGGGTTTATATATGGTGGGGGGGAAGTAGAAATGTGTGTTGGGAGAGATATTGGTGGCAGTGGGACGCTGAGAAGGCGCGTAGCTGTGAGGACCCGAAACCGGAAGTGACGCGAACGCGTGTCATCGGGTCATGTGACCGTCACATGGGCAGAAGTGCCTCTGTTTGCGTTCCACAAGCTGAATGGTGCGTTCCACTGCGTGCTGGCGATATGTGGCTGGCTAATAGAAGCAGGTAGATAGTGAAATCCAGAAGGGGGACATCCATAGGGAGCAGGAGAAGAGGTAGAGGTCTAGGTAGGTTGCTGGGGATAAAGAAAACCAAATAAGTAAAACATGCATATACATACAAAAGTAGTTAGTACCGAATATATGGCATGATTATCCCTCAGGTACAACCTTAAACCGAACATATATTATCTGTAACAGACCATGGTGTTATTATTATACATTAAGAGTGAAGGTCCACTGGCAGTATGTTTTGTGGGATGGGAGAATCCCAGAGTAATCAGGACCTGATGTATATGTATTTTAAATAAAAGAAAGCAGATCATAATCTCGATTGAGACCTTTGGGAGTTAATGTTTGTAACTCGTGAATCCAAAAGTATTCGCGGCGTTTGAGCATGCGGATGCGGTTGCCACCTCTTCGTGGTATGGGTACATGGTCTATTACCTGAAATTTAAGCTGTGAAACAATGTGTCCAGCGAATGAGAAATGATGTGGTATGGGTAGTAATAGATTTTTGCATCGGATGGTGGACTTATGTTTTGATATACGGTCTTTAATCGGTTGGGTGGTTTCTCCAATGTAGATAAGACCACATGGGCATTTAATGAGATAGATTACAAAGGAAGAATTGCATGTGAAGTAATCTCTAACGTGGTATTCTTTGCCAGAATGTGGATGATGAAACGTACTACCCCTGATGACATTGTTACATTGAAAACAGTGGAGACAGGGAAAGGTCCCAGTCTTGGGGTTTGAGAGGAATCTTTGTCTAGGTGTGGGAGGGTTGGTATGTAGGTCAGCTCGGATCAGACGATCTTTAATGTTGGGGGCTCTTTTGAAGCATGGGAGGAAAGGGTTTTTGAATTCAGGGACCGATGGATATGCCGTCTGTAAAATTTTCCAATGTTGACGAATCTTTTTATGGAGGATGCGTACTGCAGGGTGGTATGTATGGACAAAGGGGAGTCGGTCTGTGCTGGTTTGGCGGTTTGGGGTATCTGGGTTGAGAGATTTTTGTAGGAGAGCTGGGGGATATCCCCGTTCCAGAAATTTATGTTGCATCTCTCTGAGCCGAATGTCCCGTGTGGTAGTGTCACTTACTATGCGTTTCACCCTGTGGAACTGGGATTTAGGTATGGATGAAATTGTGGATTTGGGGTGTAAACTATTGAAACGGAGTAAGCCATTTCTGTCAGTTGGTTTGACATATAAATCTGTGGATAGTAGTCCCTCCCTATTCTTTAGGACCTTAGTGTCCAGGAAATTGATGGATTCAAGACTGGATGTGATGGTGAACCTGAGGCCCTCCCATGCCGTGTTAATGGTATTGAAAAAGGTGTCAAGGGTTTCCAAAGGGCCTCCCCATATACAGAAGATGTCGTCTATGTACCTCTTCCATGCAATGGCATGTAATTTATACAAATCGTTCGAGTAGACGACATCCTGCTCAAATTCCGCCATGTAGCAGTTGGCGTACGGAGGTGCCACATTTGAGCCCATCGCGGTTCCCTGTTTTTGAAGATAAAAGGTGTTCTCAAAGAGGAAAAAGTTCTTCGTGAGGACTAGGGCCAATAGATCCATACACAGATTTTGTGTGTCGATGGGTGTATCAACTCTGTTTAAAAGGTTGCCCACACATTCCATCCCTTTGTTGTGTATAAACTATTGACATCTAGAGTGACAAGAAGAGCGGTAGGCGGTATGTGGTGGATAGAATGAATTGTCTCCAGGAAAGCCCCTGTATCCAGTAAGTAAGAAGGGCTTTTCTGGGTTAGTGGGGTCAGTACCTTTTCCAAGAAGATGGATAAGGGGGATAGTATTGAGTCTGTTGAGGCCACAATGGGACGACCTGGAGGGTTTTCAAGGTTTTTATGGATTTTAGGAAGAATATAAAATACCGGTGTGATTGGAAATTTTTTTATTAGAAAGTCTCGTGTTTTGAGATCAATTGTTTTTTTTTGCTAGATAGTGGTCAACTGTGTTTAGGATAGAGGTGCTGATATCATGTGAGGGATTGCTTTCTAGTGTTGAATATACCTTAGTGTCATTAAGTTGACGCTGTATTTCCAGAGTATATTTATTTTTATCCATGACTACAATTGCCCCTCCCTTATCAGCAGGTTTGATTATAATTGTTTTGTCAGTTTCAAGAGTTTTAAGAGCCTGTTTGTCTACGTTTGACATGTTGTGGTGATAGTGAACCAAACCTTTTTGCATGTCACCTCTTAATTGTTCAAAGGAATTGTTGATAAAACCTATAAAGGTTTCTACCGCATGTTTGTCTCGGGGTGGGCGGTATGTGCTTTTGGACTTGAGACCTAGGCTAGCTGCAGTGATTTGAGCGGGGCCTGGTGATGGAGCGCTCTGAGTGCTTGGAGGTGTAAGTTCATGTGAGAAATGAGCTTTAAAACGAATGGAGCGGTAGAACCTTTGTAGCTCCATATCGAGCATGAACGTGTTACATCTGCCGGAGGGGCAAAAATTAAGTCCTTTCTGTAAAGCAGAGATCTCAGCAATGCTGAGAGACCGCGAAGAAATATTGACTACTAGCGTTGTAGTACCTGTGAGCGGGTAATTCGGATGAAGTCCGTTTTGCTTCTTCCGGGCGCCTTCTCGTCTGGTCCTTTTCTTCTGTTGCTCTTCTGCTGTGTGCCTAAAAAACGAGTAGAAGAGATAGGGGCACCACGTTCTGTCTCCGAGCCTGAGGTGGAGGGATCTGATGAGTAGTTTCTGTAGTGTGTATAGTTGCGCCTGGGGGCTTGTCTGTCGCGACGTCTATAAACTTTGTCTTGCTGGTAATCTTCTAAATCTCTGGCGAATTTAATTCTTTTTCTACTCTCCGTATCTCGTCTATGTTCTTCGATGATGGTGTCCGTTTTCCTTTTCAAGGTTTCCAATTCTTCAGGTGAGATCAACATGGAGAGTTGTGTCTCAATACTGGAAATTTGTTCTTTGGATGTCAGTTTTCAGTTCAGGTATGCCTTTTTCCTTAGAATCCACCTTTTACTTTGTAACACACATGGGTCTCCCTTAACGGAACTACTTTTCCTCTACAGCTTCCGTAGTGGATTTTATCCACCTCATGACCCTTGCCTTGGTATGTTATTTTACTCTTTTTTTCTATATCTCCCACGGGACATCCATCCCAATTCCCCCCATATCCCTCCCCTATGTCGCTTCATTAAGGTATATTTGCGGCTCAAAGGAACTGCACTTGGTTATGTTTTCCTCCTATATATTTTTTTTGAATTGGCATTTTCAGAAAAATGACCACAATTTGTATAGTATGTAATTGTTTGTCTGTTTCTTTCTTTTCTTTGTAGTACACTGATGAAGGTCCCGAGGGACCGAAACGTTTGTCAATTTTATTGTACCTACTTCATTAAAAACTCTATATAATTTCTCACTAAAATCTTGAGTGCCGGGTTTTTCTAATATATTGCATTCGGCTTGGTACCCTACCCGTGCACCAAGTATTAATCAGGAGTGCGATAGTTTTTGTTTTTCTGTCCATATTAGTCCACTTAAAAAATCATTGCGTGCCCTACACAAAGCAGTAGTCCAAACATTTCCTACTGCCTGCTACAAAGCACGCACTAGGCCATTTTAACCACTATTTTGGGGTGTCAGCCTGCCTTCTGTCCATATTAGTCCACTTAAAAAATCATTGAGTGCCCTACACAAAGCAGTAGTCCAAACATTTCCTACTGCCTGCTACAAAGCACGCACCAGGCCATTTTAACCACTATTTTGGGGTGTCAGTCTGCCTTCTGTCCATATTAGTCCACTTAAAAAATCATTGAGTGCCCTACACAAAGCAGTAGTCCAAACATTTCTTACTGCCTGCTACAAAGCATGCATCAGGCCATTTTAACAACTATTTTGGGGTGTCAGCCTGCCTTCTGTCCATATTTGTCCACATAAAAAATCATTGAGTGCCCTACACAAAGCAGTAGTCCAAACATTTCCTACTGTCTGCTACATAGCACGCATCAGGCCATTTTAACCACTATTTTGGGGTGTCAGCCTGCCTTCTGTCCATATTTGTCCACATAAAAAATCATTGAGTGCCCTACACAAAGCAGTAGTCCAAACATTTCCTACTGCCTGCTACAAAGCACGCACCAGGCCATTTTAACCACTATTTTGGGGTGTCAGTCTGCCTTCTGTCCATATTAGTCCACTTAAAAAATCATTGAGTGCCCTACACAAAGCAGTAGTCCAAACATTTCTTACTGCCTGCTACAAAGCATGCATCAGGCCATTTTAACCACTATTTTGGGGTGTCAGCCTGCCTTCTGTCCATATTTGTCCACATAAAAAATCATTGAGTGCCCTACACAAAGCAGTAGTCCAAACATTTCCTACTGTCTGCTACATAGCACGCATCAGGCCATTTTAACCACTATTTTGGGGTGTCAGCCTGCCTTCTGTCCATATTTGTCCACATAAAAAATCATTGAGTGCCCTACACAAATCAGTAGTCCAAACATTTCCTACTGCCTGCTACAAAGCATGCATCAAGCCATTTTAACCACTATTTTGGGGTGTCAGCCTGCCTTCTGTCCATATTAGTCCACTTAAAAAATCATTGCGTGCCCTACACAAAGCAGTAGTCCAAACATTTCTTACTGCCTGCTACAAAGCATGCACCAGGCCATTTTAACCACTATTTTGGGGTGTCAGCCTGCCTTCTGTCCATATTTGTCCACATAAAAAATCATTGAGTGCCCTACACAAAGCAGTAGTCCAAACATTTCCTACTGCCTGCTACAAAGCATGCACCAGGCCATTTTAACCACTATTTTGGGGTGTCAGCCTGCCTTCTGTCCATATTTGTCCACATAAAAAATCATTGAGTGCCCTACACAAAGCAGTAGTCCAAACATTTCCTACTGCCTGCTACAAAGCATGCAGCCGCCCATTTTACCCACAATTTTAGCTGTGACTGCTAGCTTGGCTTGTGCCATCAACATCTGAAAATCTGTCAACAAAACCCAAAATGCCTAAAAAGCCTGTTGTTAAGGGACGTGGACGTGGTGTTGTCAGTGGTGCGCGAGAAGGCACTCATTCTGTGTCAGGTCAGAAGACGCTTGATGCATCCACTATGTTCCTGGAAAAATTTCCTGGTCTGGAACGTAAACGTGTGTGGAAGCCAGAAGAGTGAGAGCAGATTCTGTCTTGGATAGCAGACAAGGCTTCTACGCAGCAACAAATCTTCCACGACCACACAGTCTATTGTGGATACACAGAAGGCTGGCCCATCCAATCCTGAAGCTGGTTCTCCTTTCTCCAGCCATTATCAGTCACAGGAGACATATGACTCCAAGCTTGGCCACTGTGAGGATCTGTCTGGTACGCATCCTTTGGTTGGCTCTGGCATATCATCATGAAGCATTGAAGAGGGACAAGAGGAGGTGGCGTGCGTTGAGTCTCAAGTATTTGAGGACCTGCGGCCAAAAGAAAGCCACTTGGCGGAACGTCATTTACTGTCTTCAGAGGTGGAGGCTGATGATGATGAGACACAGTTGCCATCAGGTCAGCCTACAATGTCAACTGGGAAGGAGTATGAGATGGAAGACGAGGTGGTTGATGATGAGTCCATTGATCTGACCTGGACCGCTGGCACGCATAGCCATGACAGCAACACAGAGGAAGATGGATATATAGCACCAACACAGGCACCAAGGGGTCGTGATTTGCCCAGAGTGAGAAGTGGGTCAACTGTTCCCAAGAGCACCCCCGCTGTGCGCCAAGTCAGGGCAAGGGGGCGTTCAGCTGCTGTGTGGAATTTTTTTCTGAAAGTCGTTCAGAGAAAAACATTGTAGTCTGTAGCATCTGCCATACCAAGTTGAACAGAGGCCAGGGCAAAGGCAAGTTAAGCACCACCAGTATGCAAAACCACATGGCAGCCAAGCACCCCAGTAGCTGGGCGAAAGACCAGGGTAACAAATCTGCGTCTGCTAGTCAAACCAATGCCATGTCGCCTGGGCTATGTCTTTCAGAATCTGCTGTTCAGGAAGCAGGCGCTCATACCTTCTTCCCACAAGCTGCGGTTTCTTACACACAACAAACATCAACCACATCCACTTCCTTGTCCCAGCAAAGCGTCCAATTGTCCGTGCCTGAGAGCTTGGAAAGAAAGCATAAATACCCAGCCACGCATCCACAGGCACAAATACTAAACTCGCAGATTGCCAAATTGCTAGCTGTGGAGATGTTGCCGTTAAGGCTTGTGGGAACACAGTCTTTCCGTGATCTCACAAGCACGTATTAAACAATCTGAACTGTGCTCTCACCAATGCGGTAACCAGGAAGGTCCACCTAGCAACAGACACCTGGACAAGTTGTTGTGGACAGGGACCATACATTTCTGTCACGCACACTGGGTGAACCTGGTGGAGGGTGGGACAAAGCCGCAAACTGGAACATCACACATCCTACCCACACCAAGAATAGCGGGCCCAACTTCTGTCAGGTTTTCCGCCTCTTCATATTCCACTTCCTCTCTCCCCTCCTCCTGCTTCTCATCCTCTGCTGAATTACCCTCCCCACCACTGCCAAGCTGGGACCTGTGCAGCAGCACATCAGCAAAGCGGCAACACCCTCTGCTGAAGCTGATCTGTTTAGGTGAGAAAGCACACACTGCAGCAGAGCTGTGGCAAGCTTTAAAACAACAGACCGATCAGTGGCTCTCCCTGCTGCACCTCCAACCCGGTCTGGTCGTCTGCGATAATGACATAACCTGGTGGCGGCTTTAAAGGTCGGCAATTTTCTGAAAACTTACCATGACTGGCTGTACCTACTTGAGAAGGTGCGCCATATTAGTGCCCATTTTCGCCATTCCTATACTGCTTTTGCTGCTTACAGCGCTACAAAAGCGCTTGAATTTGCCAAGTCACCGACTCATTTGCGACCTGTCCACTCGGTGGAACTCCACCTATCATATGTTGGCAAGGATTAGTGAACAGCAGAAGGCAGTAGCTGACTATCAGCTTCAGCATGCCCGTCACACTGAGAGACAGCCACCACACAACAACTGTCGAGTGGGTGTGGATCGCTGACATTTGTGAGGTTCTTGAGAACTTTGAGTACTGCACCAACCTTGTGAGCGGTGATCAGGCTATTATCAGAGTAACCATCCCGCTGCTGTGTCTCTTGAAACAATCACTGCATAATCTCAAAGATGAAGCTTTGAGTGCCCAGCATGTTGGTATGCAGCCAGATTTCCCAATGGGTGTTACTACCCAGCCCAGCCAATATTCTGAGGCAACAATGGGTGATGAGGAGGAAGATGAGGAGGATGAGGAGGGAGAGGACTTGTTTTTCTGTGCTACCGAGGGGACTTGTAATGCTACAGAGGGGACTCCCAACCCAAGCTTCATGTCTGTCCAGGCTGGATGGGCTGGAGATGAGGTGGAGGAGGAGGAGGCTAGTCAGCGTGAGGAGAGGATGAGTACTTTTTCTACTATTGGGGACACAGAACATTTGCCTTTTTGCAGCTTGGCCCACATGGCATAGTTCATGTGTAAGTGTCTGTGGCAAGATCCTCGCGTGATACACATTTTATCCAACAACCTATATTGGTTGGCCACCTTTCTGGATCCACAGTACAATGAGAAATTTCCTTCTCTCCTTTTGGAGTCACTAAAGAGTTTTACAATGGAATTGTTCAAGAGGGCTGTTGTAGATCAGTTGCTGAAAACATCACCCTCAGACAATGCTGGTGGCAGAGGTACCGGCTCTTTTCAACACCAAGAGATATTGGGGAGAGACACGAACACCTGCTCCAACTGAGGTGGGGGGGGGGGGGATGTGCACAAATTGGGCAATTTTCAATTCAAACCAGCACCACAGCAAGGGCTATCTGTGCCTGTAACAATGCCAAGGAGGGATAAGTTGCAGAACATGGTCAAGGAGTATTTAAGTGACCATACGTGTGTCCTTTCTGAAGCTTCAGTTTCCTTTCATTATTGGGTGTCTAAGCTGAACATTAGGCCCGACCTCTCCATATATGCCTTGGAGGTGCTGGCCTACCCGGCTGCTAGTGTGATGTCTGAACGTGTTTTCAGTTCCGCTGGGGCTATCATCACTGATAGGTGCACACACCTCTCCACGGAAAATGCAGACAGACTTACTCACAGACAGCAATCCAACCTAATTTCACCAAAAATGCAGATTCATGCTACTGCTGTTAACGTCACCCCCTTCCCATAAAAACCCGTTTCCTTCCTTCATCAACCATGACTCAGCCCATAGGGCTAATTTTTACAAACCCTATGCACATTGTGCAGTGGACAAACCAGGACAGTATTCCTACTCCAGCCAAACTACTATTTGTGATTGGAGGCCCTTGGGATGGTGACTTCCTGTGTCAACCATAGTAACATAGTAACATAGTTTTTAAGGTTGAAGGAAGACTAAGTCCATCTATTTCAACCCATAGCCTAACATGTTGATCCAGAGGAAGGCAAAAAAAAACCATGTGGCAACACTAAGCTCCACATTGGGGAAAAAAATTCCTTCCCGACTCCATAAGACAATCAGACTAGTTCCCTGGATCAACGCCCTATCAAGGAATCTAGTATTTATAACCTGTAATATTATACTTTTCAAGAAAGGCATCCATGCCCTTCTTAAATTTTAGTAGTGGATCACTCAATACAACATTATGCGGCAGAGAGTTCCATAGTCTCACTGCTCTTACAGTAAAGAATCCCCGTCTGTGATTATGATTAAACCTTCTTTCCTCCAGACGTAGAAGATGCCCCCTTGTCCCCGTCTCTGGCCTCAGAGTAAAAAGATCAGTAGAAAGGTCTTTGTACTGTCCCCTCATATACTTGTACATAGTAATAAGATCACCCCTAAGCCTTCTTTTTTCCACAGTAAATAACCCCAAGTGTAATAACCTGTCTTGGTATTGCAAACCCCCCAGTCCTCTAATAACCTTGGTCGCTCTTCTCTGCACCCTCTCTAGTTCAGCTATGTCTTTCTTATACACTGGAGACCAGAACTGTACACAGTATTCTAAGTGTGGTCGCACTAATGACTTGTATAGAGGTAAAATTATGTTCTCCTCATGAGCATCTATGCCTCTTTTAATGCATCCCATTATTTTATTTGCCTTTGCAGCAGCTGCCTGACACTGGCCACTAAACGTGAGCTTGTCGTCCACCAATACACCCAGGTCTTTTTCAGTTACAGTTTTGCCCAGTGTTTTACAATTAAGCATATAATTATACATTTTATTTCCTCTGCCCAAGTGCATCATTTTACATTTATCCCCATTAAAGCTCATTTGCCATTTATCAGCCCAAGCTTCTAGTTTACATAGATCCTCCTGTAATATAAAATTGTCCTCCTCTGTATTGATTACCCTGCAGAGTTTAGTGTCATCTGCAAATATTGAAATATTACTCTACATGCCCCCTACAAGGTCATTAATAAATATGTTAAAAGGAAGGGTGCCCAATACTGACCCCTGTGGTACCCCACTGTTAACTGAGACCCAGTCTGAGTGTTTTCCATTAATAACCACCCTTTGTTTCCTATCACTGAGCCAATTCTTAACCCACATACATATTTATGTATCAACCTTTTGTGTGGAACTGTATCAAAAGCTTTTGAAAAGTCCATATACACAACACCCACTGCATTTCCTTGGTCCAGTCCAGAACTTGCCTCCTTATAAAAACTGATCAGATTAGTTTGACCGGAATGGTCCCTCTTAAACCCATGTTGATATTGGGTCATGAGGTTATTCTTATTCAGATACTCTAGTATAACATCTCTTAGGAAACCCTCCAGGATTTTACCCACAGTAGAGGTTAAGCTTACTGACCTATAATTTCCGAGTTCAGTTTTTGTCCCCTTTTTGAATATTAGCACCACATTTGCTATATGCCAGTCGTGTGGTACAGACCCTGTTATTATGGAATCTTTGAAGATTAAAAATAATGGTCTATCTATAACGTTACTTAATTCCTGCAGTACTCGCGGGTATATCCCATCCGGGCCCGGGGATTTGTCAACTTTAGTGATTTTTAGACGCCGCCGTACTTCCTGCTGTGTTAAGCAAGTGACATTTAATGTTATCACTAATCATGTTTTCTGTCATGCGATTTTCTTGTGTAAATACGGTTGAAAAAAAATCATTTAGCATATTGGCTTTTTCCTCATCCTCATCCACCATTTCACCCAGACTATTTTTAAGGGGACCAACACTATAATTTTTTCGTTTTTTACTATTTATGTAGTTAAAGAATATTTTGGGGTTATTTTTACTTTCTCTGGCAATGATTCTCTCTGCCTCAATCTTTGCTGCCTTGATTTGGTTTTTACAGAATTTATTTAATTTTCTATATTTATTTAATGCTTCATCACTACCTACTTGCTTTTGTTCTCCAAATGCTTTCTTTTTGTCACTTATTGCGCCCCTTACAGCTCTATTTAGCCATAGTGGTTTCCTCCTATTTCTAGCATGTTTATTCCCATAGGGTATATATTGTGCACAGGTCCTATTCAGGATGCTAATAAATGTCTCCCATTTGCTTTGTGTAGTTTTATGTCTCAGGATATCGTCCCAGTTTATTGCACTAAGATCATCTCTCAACCGTTGGAAATTTGCCTTCCTGAAGTTTAGTGTCCTTGTAACCCCTCTACTACACATCTTATTAAAGGTTACATGAAAACGTATTATTTTGTGATCACTATTACCCAAGTGACCCCCAACTCGTATATTTGATATGCGGTCTAGCCTATTGGTTAATATTAGGTCTAGCAGTGCCCACCTTCTTGTTGGGTCCTGAACCAGTTGTGAAAGGTAATTGTCTCTCATAGTTGTCAAAAACCTATTACCTTTTCTTGAACTACAGGTTTCTGTCCCCCAATGTATTTCAGGGTAGTTGAAGTCCCCCATAATAATGACTTCTCCTTGAGTCGCTGCTTCATCTATTTGCTGTACGAGAATATTCTCCGCTGCTTCCATTATTTTTGGAGATTTATAACAAACCCCTATCAGTAATTTATTATTTTTTCCCCCTCCCCTTATCTCCACCCACAGGGACTCTACATTTTCATTAGATTCACATATATCCTCCTGCAAGATGGGTTTTAAGGATGATTTTACATATAAACACCCCCCCCTCGCTTGTTTGTACAGTCATTTCTGAACAGACTATAGCCCTGTAAATTAACTGCCCAGTCATGGCTCTCGTCCAGCCACGTCTCAGATATCCCTACCACGTCATAATTATTTTCCAACAAAATTAATTCTAATTCCTCCATTTTGTTGGTGAGGCTTCTGGCATTAGTGTACATGCATTTTATGTATCTCTCTGTACCTCTATTCCTTCTTACTTTATTGACTGCTTTAACCCCACCCCCAATTTCTTTATTTGTGCGCAGGTCACTATCTGCACTATCTTCCCCACCTATAAAATGAATACCCCCCAATCCCTAGTTTAAACACTCCTCCAACCTTCTAGCCATTTTTTCCCCCAGCACAGCTGCACCCTCCCCATTGAGGTGCAGCCGGTCCCTAGCGTAGAGTCAGTAGCCAACTGACAAGTCGGCCCAGTTCTCTAGGAACCCAAATCTCTCCTTCCTACACCAGTTCTTGAGCCACTTATTTATCTCCATAATCTCCCATTGCCTCTCTGGCGTGGCACGTGGTACTGGTAGTATTTCAGAGAATACCACCTTGGAGGTCCTTGCTTTCAGCTTGCAGCCTAATTCCCTGAGATCATCTTTAAGGACCTTCCACCTACATCTAACTGTGTAATTTGTGCCAATGTGCACCATGACCGCTGGGTCCTCACCAGCCCCTCCCAGTAATCTGTCAACCTGATCAGCGATGTGCCGGACTCGAGCGCCAGGTAGGCAGCACACTGTTCGACGATCCCTGTCTTTGTGACAGATTGCCCTATCTGTTCCCCTAATAATTGAGTCCCCCACTCCCAGCACCTGCCTGGCCTGCCCTGCTCTCCTATTTCCCTCTTTACTGGAGCTGACACTCCTCTGGCTTTCAGGGGACCATGACTCAGCCCATAGGGCTAATTTTTACAAACCCTATGCACATTGTGCAGTGTACAAACCAGGACAGTATTCCTACTCCAGCCTAACTACTATTTGTGATTGGAGGCCCTTGGGATGGTGGCTACCTATGTCAACCATGACTCAGCTCATAGGGCTTATTTTTACAAACCCTATGCACATTGTGCAGTCGACAAATCTGGAATGTACAGTGGTCCTACCAAACTAATATTTGTCATTGGAGGCCCTTGTCTCAGGTTGTGCCACATTGTGACTGAGATAAGGGATACATATTCAATAGAAATGTACTGTCAGTCACCCTATTTGGCAAAAAACATGCCTGGCTTGTGACACATTGGGACTGAGATAGGGGATACATATACAATAGAAATTTACACTGACTGTTGATGACCGACTGATGGCCCTCTGAAAACTTGAATTGAGGGCCACAATTACTACAGTGCTCCATCGTGTTACACTCGCACCCGGACTGACTGGCGTGAGCGTGATTAGTGATCCCACTGTACCATGAGCCAGGGAGTGCCTGGAGGGGTGTAACTAAGTATCAACCCGATCCGACCAAGGTCACACGGCGGCTCAGTCGACTCCGTGAACCAAGGAGGAACCGAGCAGAGGGACCAGGTGCAACTCCAGGTCAGACCCCGGTCACAGCTGTTGACCCACACCGGGGAATGCAGGAACAGGCAGGTTAGACTGGCATACAGACAGGTGGGTATTGGCAGGCACGGCTGGTATGCAGACTGGTGGGTACTGGTAAGCACGGCTGGTATGCAGACAGGTGGGCACTGACAAGCATGGCTGGCATGCAGACAGGTGGGTACTGGCAAGCACGGCTGGAGTGTAGACAGGGAGATACTGGCAAGCACGGCTGGAGTGCAGACAGGCAGGTGCTAGCAGGTTGGAGCGCAGGCTGGATAGGGTCCAGTATAGACTGGGAGACAGGAACAGAGCCGAAGATGTGGTAGACAAGCAGAGTAAAGCAAAACCGCTGGAGCGGAGGACAAGGCAGAGCAGAGCGGAACCGCAGGTGCAGTGGACAAGGCAGAGCAGAGCCAAACCGCCGGAGCGGTGAGCAAGCAGAGCAGAGCGAAACCGCAGGTGCAGTGGACAAGGCAGAGCAGAGCAAAACCGCCGAAGCGGTGGACAAGGCAGAGCAGAGAGGAACCGCCAGAGCGGTGGACAAGGCAGAGCAGAAAGGAACCGCAGGTGCGGTGGACAAGGCAGAGCAGAGAGGAACCGCCAGAGCAGTGGGCATGGCAGAGCAAAGAGAGACTGCTGGCATGGTGAGTAAGCAGAGCAGAACAAAACCGCAGGTGCGGTGGATAAGGCAGAGCAGAGAGGAACCGCCGGAGTGATGGGCAAGGCAGAGCAGAGCGAAACCGCCGGAGCAGTGAGCAAGCAGGGCAGAACAGGGCTGACAGTGCAGGCAGAGAGGACAGGGCTCTGTTCACATGGAACAGACTGGAAGATACAGGAAGATGGCTAGAACACAGGAGGTAGATACGGAGGAAGGGAAAAGGGACAAGCAGAACCAGATACACACAAGGTACTTACAATGAAGTAGTGAGTGGACACAAAACTCACAAACAGAAGTACAGAGACAACGAGTTGGAGCTAGGTGCAGGTTCAGACACTGCAGGAAAAGGGAGGGTACAGACATAGAGACAAACAGGTAACAGGCTAGGAGACAGTTCAGACAGAAACTGATACTGCAACGAGATACAGGAACGAGCCTGGGTATACAGCCCCCAGGGTGGCGGAAATGGACTAGAAGTCACAGATAACAGGCCTGGATATACAGCCCCCAGGATGACAGAAACAGACTAGAAGTCAGAGGTAACAGGCCTGGGTATGCAGCCACCACGGTGGCAGAAACAGACAAGATACAGGACAAGACCTAGCAACTCAGAGTCAAGGAGCACACTGATAGCTAGTGTTGCTCAGGCACCTCCTTCTGGGTGGAGGGGGTTTAAATATCCAGTGACTCACAGCAATAGGCTGGAGACGCATTAGGGGTGAGCCCACAGCAGCTATAAGAATCAGGAAGTAACTGGGCCGCCGCCCTAAGCAGTCAGACAAGAGACATTCAAACAGCATGAACTGGAGCAAGGTTTGCAGGCTGGACTGATGGGTAAGATTGCGGTCTTGCATGGTGGGAGGTGGTGCACTATGCAAGCATGCCACCAGGGATGTTACACATCGTAGATGTTTGACAAGGGAGGCCCTTGTCATGGAATCTCCCTGCACCTATGACACAGCTTCCAGGAGTAATTTTTGGAAATACAATGCACATTCTGTACTGGACCAAGCAATAGAGTATCAAGAAGTCTGTTCTTCCTATATAATCTGGGGAATATTGACAATCAAAATCTCTGAGCCATTTGGAGAAGCTTCTCCAACCCATCCTGGAGGGGGGCACCATATATCCTTTGTCCATTGACTTGCACAAGTGATATATTTGAGCTCGTCATCCAGTTGACTAGTGCAGCTTTATTTTTCCGGTTCACAGAGTTCAGCCATACCTGAGGATCGCAGGTCGCACTCACTACTGCCTTCTAGTTCTCCATGTCTCTTGCCCTTTTTCTCTGTAGTCTCTGCCCTTAAATGAGTTAAATAATAGAGTGAGGGCACTCTCAAATGTATTGTACACAAGAGGGACCTCCAAAATCTCTAGAGGAGGGCACTTTAAAATGTATATTATAGGGCCACACGAGCGCACTCACAAAACTCAGCTTTCCTGCCTACTGCAGGGCCTCTGAACATTTGAAATTAGGGCCGCAGTATCACATGGTGGTGGAGGAGTAGGAGGAGGAGGGTCAAGCCCAACGCTACAATGGGCACATTATAAACTGTTATTGAATATGTATTCCACTATCTGAGTGTCAATGATGGAGGGACCGCCCAAATGTATAAGTAACAGATGTCCCTCCAAAATGCAAGTTACAGAGCCACCTGAGGCCTCTCAGGTCAAAGATCAAGATACCTACTAGCAAGTTCTAGCTGTGCTTGTAAAGTGCTGGGGAATAGCAAACTAAAAATGACAGAGGGTCCTCCCAATTGTAAAAGGCGAAAAAAAGCCACAACAGTATGTGTGAACAAAGGCTAAAAGGCATATTTTTTTTGTTTTTCTGGTTTATTGTTAAATGCAATTTTGGTTAGGTTTGGTAGTTGTTCTTGTGTGTCTGTAAAAGTGGCGTTTTACTGTGACAAACTTATTCCCAGAAATCATATGTGAGTCAGAAATGCATGCAGGCATATTCTCCAGGCTCTTCCCATTCTGTTTCATCACTTTCCCATCCATTTCAGCCTTTTCCTCAGGCCCCCAGACCTCTTTGTAGGGTCAAGCAGAAAATTACTTGCATTTCCCATTGACTCGATACGAGCAGTGGCGTACCGCCAATGGCGGCAGGCCACGCGACTGCTATGGGGACCGTGAGCCGAGGGGGCCCGATAGCAGTCGCGCCCCTTCTGTAAAACCCGCTCCGCTGTTTGATTGCCGCCGCCCAGCGCCACTGTGTTCAGACATTACCATGCGCTGTGCGGCTATGTCTTGTAGTAATGACGGCAGGGCGACACTGCGCCTTTAATTGTGCTTGTGTCGTCCCTGCCGTGTCATTACGAGCAGACACAGCCGCACAGTGCACTGCGCGCGTCCATGTCTGAAATCAGTGTCGGCGGGCGGCGGCAATCAAATAGCGGAGCGGGGGTGCAGGAGGGGGGCCCTGTTTAAGGGAGGCCCCGATGGAGGGGGCCCTGTTTAAGGGAGGCCCCGATGGAGGGGGGGCCCTGTTTGTTTAAGGGAGGCCCCGATGGAAGGGGGGCCCTGTTTAAGGGAGGCCCCGATGGAAGGGAGGCCCTGTTTAAGGAAGGCCCCGATGGAAGGGGGATCCTGTTTAAGGGAGGCCCCGATGGAAGGGAGGCACTGTTTAAGGGAGGCCCCGATGGAGGGGGGGCCCTGTTTAAGGGAGGCCCCGATGGAGGGGGGGCCCTGTTTAAGGGAGGCCCCGATGGAGGGGGGGCCCTGATGAAGTGGCGGCAATCAAGCAGCGCCGGCGGAGCAGAGGGTGCAGGAGGGGGGCCCCGATTAAGTGCCGGCAATCAAACACTGCCGGAGGTCATCTCTGTGGACATGCTGGGGGAGCGGTCTGGGCTCCGACGGCGAGTGGGCCCCTCTGATGGTCCAGAGCCTGTGATGGCCATCAGACATGCCGGCGGCCCTGCACAGCTGGACCGGACACAGGACAAGGGGCAGGTAAGTGAGGCTTGCCACCAGATTCCCCAGTCCCCATATTAAATATATTTCTAATGTGTATTGTGTGTATGCCTGTGTATATATATATTTATGTCTGTTTTATGTGTTTTTAAGAATGTGTTCAAATATGTACGTATCTGTGTATGTGCTTGTCTGCATATGTATGTGTGCATATCTGTGTACCATCTGCATGTCTGCGTACCGTGTACGAGCATGTCTGCGTACTGTGTGCATGCGTGCATGTGTGCGTACTGTGTGTGTGCAAGCATGTCTGTGTACTGTGTGTGTGCATGTCTGCGTGCTGTGTGCGTGCATGTTTGCATATGTGAAGGGTGAGGGGGCAGCCTTTTCCCCGTGTTGTATACCTACATTTCTCCGCCGTATCTGAGCATCATGAATGTTGGTATGTATTAAAGGGGCCACTGAGACTCTTTCGCCCGGGGCCCACGAAAACCTGGAGCCGGCCCTGGTTGAAAGCAATGATGGAGGAGGGATAGTCATATGACACTCCATCTCCCTCATTACTCCTCCGCTTCTGACGCAGTGGGGTGATGACGCTCCACGCTCTGTCAGACAGTGGAGCTGGCAGCTGCTGAGGTGATGACAGAGACTGAAGCAGCGGGGAATGAGGAGCGGTGAGTATGTATTTATTTATTTTTGTAAATCAGTGAGTACTGATAGTACTGGAGGACTGGGGCTTCATTTTACCCTATGGTGGGGGCTGCCTTTTACCCTATGGGGGGCTGCATTATACTGCATACAGAACCATGAGGAGTTCATTATACTGTGTGGAGGACCATGGGGAGTTCATTATACTGTGTACAGGACCATGGGGAGCGCATTATACTGTGTGGAGGACCATGGGGAGCTCATTATACTGTGTGGAGGACCATGGGGAGTGCATTATACTGTGTGCAGGACCATGGCGAGTGCATTATACTGTGTGGAGGACCATGGCGAGTGCATTATACTGTGTGGAGGACCATGGCGAGTGCATTATACTGTGTATAGGACCATGGCGAGTGCATTATACTGTGTGGAGGACCATGTCGAGTGCATTATACTGTGTGGAGGAACATAGGGAGTGCATTATACTGTGTGGAGGACCATAGGGAGTGCATTATACTGTGTGGAGGACCATGGGGAGTGCATTATACTCAGTGGAGTGTGGAGAGGTGTGGGGGCCATTATACTGTATGTAGGCCCACTATACTGCATGGAAGGCTGTGTGGGGGTCACAGTTGGGGGATTATACTGTGTTGGGGTCACCATACTTTGCCCTGGGAGTTGAGGTGGGGTACAGTAGGCAGGGCTGTGGAGTCAGTAAGCCAAACCTCCGACTCCTCAATTTCCATGACACCGACTCCAACTGCGACTCCCTCATACATGGCTCATGTTTAAGTGATACATTTACTGTAGCACAGATTCATCTCAGCTAAAAGTCTAGCCCCTTAGATCAGGAATAGGACAGACATTTATAGGACATTTCATAACTTTCCCAAATTCTTAGGAAAAAAATATTCCCCACAAACTGCATTGAACTACTGTACCCAATTTATTATATATTTTAGGAGTCTGTCCATTTTATACCGACTCCCACTCCACAGCCCTGACAGTAGGGTCATTTCACTGTGCATGTAGAGGCTAATGAGGAGGAATTCACCATGGGAGTATCATACTGTGTTAAGGGGGGACGACACTTTTGTTGGCATCACATTTTATGGGGCAATGAAAGAGGAATCTAGGACTTCAGCAGGGAAGAAAATTGCTATGCAAAGGCTGGAAAGTTGTGAGATCTGCTCTTCTGAGCCCCCAACAATTATTTACATTTTTTTTTTTGGGGGGGGGCCCAATTAGAACTTCTGCTATGGGGCCCCATGATTCCTATGTACGCCCCTGGTTACGAGTATAGCGATTACGAATATTATGGTAATCGCTCATCACTGATGGTGATCTTTTAGCTCACTTAGACCTAAAAGGTCTGAGAAAAACAATGCAAATTACAAGGTAGTCGGATCTTATCCACATTAACAAAATTGGCTGATTTTATCCTATTTATTCTATTGTGTATGGTAACCTTTACTATAAAACATATTACAGACAAAAACAAACATATTTTCACACATTTCACATCTTTAAAATTAACAATTATGATAGTTTCATTAATTTGTAGCCTACTTTTCCAAAGTTATCAGCAAACAAACTATTGCACACCTAAAAATAAAGTTAAAAAACATAGCCCTCCTCCATATCCCCTCAAAGCCTCCTTTCCATCGCCAACATAGGTGTGCTTTTCACCATTTTGGGAGAAAAAAAACCCAAAGTGATTTGCTCGTAATTTAGGAAATGTAGAAGAATGTTCTACACAGCTCTGCAATGTCTACTTCAGACCTCTGTTTAGCATATGTATCTTTGAAATTACCGTATTTTTCGGACTATGAGACGCACTTCCCCCCCACACAAATTTGGGAAGAAAATGGGGGGTGCGTCTTATGGTTTCAAAGTACTGTAACTTACCGGTGGTGGTGGCGAGGGATCGCAGGGCCATCAGGAAGGTGGCGGCGGAAGCGACAGCAGAAGCAGGCGGCAGCAGAATAGGAGGAGGTGAAGCGAGTCCGTATCTGCCTGGTGGCCGGGGCCTTGCCGACTACCGGGACAGAGTCTTGCTGTGAGCGGCGTGAGCGGCTTCCGATCCGCGCGGCCATCTTTCTGAAGCTGTGTGCTAGAACCCTCCTGTTAGTTTTTGCTATCTTGTGTTTTGCGGTCACGTGACCAGCTGCCTATATATTCCAGCTCCGCCCTTCTGGCCTTGCTGGACTTCAGTGTTTTCTAGACTGTCTTACTAGCCAGGTGCTTCTGTGCCTATTCTGTCAGTCTGCTTGGTCCTCTGGGACCTCTAGTACTTTTTGTCAGTTTGTCTTTTGCTCTGCAACAACTTCTGTTAGGAGGTGTCCCATTTTTGTCCCAGTCCTTAGTTCTTTTAGGGACCCCTCCCTTTATTCTATAGGTCTCCGTTCAGACTAGCCGAGGATGAAGGCGGGTTTGTTCGCAAGGAACAGGCAGCCCGCTGCATCGTAGGGATTCAGCTTAGTCGTACGGTAGGGACAGCTTTCCCCTATCTTTCCTTAGTTTATGTTGCAGATAATAACAGTAAGTCCAGCACAAAAAAAAAACTATAGGAAAGAAATTCGGGGATCAGTATGGCTTCCGTCCAGGATTTGGCTCAACGCCTGCAGGGAATGTCTCTGGAGGTGGCCGAGCTTCAGCAACACGCGAGTAGCTGTCCTGGAGCGCATTTTGTCGAACCGAAGGTAGGACTGCCTGATATTTTTTATGGTAAACAGCAAGATTTTTTTTCCTTTAAAAATGCTTGTTTGTTATACTTTCGTTTGAGACCACGGTCCTCTGGGAATGAATCACAGTGCATTGGTTTTATTATGTCACTTTTGCACAAAGAACCACAGGGGTGGGCCTTTTCTCTCCAGCCTAATGATCCGTGTTTAAGTTCTGTTGAAGAATTTTTTTCTGCTATGGGGCTATTATATGACAATCCTGATCGAATCTCATCTGCTGAATCAGAACTTAGACGTTTGAATCAGGGGTCAGATGATGTTGAAATTTATTGCACACACTTCAGGAGATGGGCTTCAGAAGTTAAATGGAATAATTCTGCGCTGAAATGTTTATTTCTTGCTGGTCTGAGTGAAAGGGTTAAGGATTTGCTAATTGCATTCCCTGCACCTGAGACTCTGCAGGAAGCTATGCAGTTAGCTGTTTGTGTGGACAGGAGAATAAGGTCCAGGGTCAATGATGTAAAAACTCCTGTAACTTCAGGTCCTAGTTTCCAGAAAATCTGCTCTGACAAGTGGAGAACCAATGGAGGTTGGGGCGATGTCACTCCGCTCTCCAGAAAGAGATCGGAGATTCGCCGAAGGTTTGTGTCTTTATTGTGGCAAAGCTGATCATTTGATTAAGTATTGTGAGCGTCATTTAAGTAAAGAAAAAAAAAAGGTCAGTTACGCCCGTATAGCTTGTTTACGCTCTGCAGGAGTGTTCCTTTCTGGGAGTACTACTCTGCAGGGAGATTTAATTGAATTTCAGGTATTTGTGGATTGTGGTTCAACACTTAATGTGATTGATAAAGAGTTTTTGGAAAAACTTAAATTGGAATCCAAACCTTTGTCATCGCCTATTTCTGTGGTTGCTATTGATAACACTCCTTTGAAATGTATAACTCACAAGACTGCTGCATTTCCTCTCACTATCAATGGTGTTCACCAAGAAATTTTGGACTTGGTTGTTTTGGATAATTTGCCCTCTCCAGTTGTTCTAGGATTGCCTTGGTTAAAATTGCACAATCCTTTGTTGGACTGGTCTACTAATGTGATTAAGTCTTGGAGTCCGAAGTGCTATGATAATTGTTGTAATGGTCGCATGGCGGCTGTGGAAAAAGGGGAATTACCGATACCTATTCAAGATTTTTGGAGGGTTTTTTCGGAGGAGGAGTCGCAAGTTTTACCTCCTCATAGGGATTATGATTGCGCCATTGAGTTTGTTCCAGCTGCTACTCTTCCCAAAAGTTGCTTGTTTAATCTGACTAACCCTGAAAGAAAGGCCTTGGAGGAGTACATAGAAACTAGCCTGGCTGCTGGTCACATTAGACCTTCTAAGTCGCCTGTGGCAGTCGGATTCTTCTTTGTTAAAAAAAAGGACGGCGGTTTACGTCCATGTCTGGATTTTCGTGAAATTAATAAGATTACCGCACGCAATTCCTACCCATTGCCGTTAATTCCTGACTTGTTTAACCAGTTAGTGGGGGCCAAGTGGTTCTCAAAAATTGATCTCCGAGGGGCATACAATTTGTTACGAGTGAAGGAGGGTGATGAATGGAAAACTGCTTTTAACACTCCGGTAGGTCATTTTGAGATTCTGGTGATGCCTTTCGGTCTTACCAATGCACCTGCATCTTTTCAGAACCTTATTAATGACATCTTGAGACCTTTGATTAGTAAGAATGTGGTTGTGTATTTGGATGACATTTTGATTTATTCACCAGATCTTGAGTCCCATTGGCAGAGTGTACGTGAAGTTTTGCAGTTATTGAGTGATAATTCACTCTTTGCTAAGCTGGAGAAATGTGAGTTTGCTGTGCAGAAAATTAGTTTTTTGGGCTAAATTATCTCCAGCGAGGGCTTTGAGATGGACCCTGTGAAGGTTCAGGCTTTGCAGGAATGGCCTAGGCCTATTGGTTTGAAATCTATACAGAAGTTTTGGGGTTTTGCCAATTATTACAGGAAATTCATTAAGAATTTTTCTGTAATTGTTAAACCTCTAACCGATCTCACCAGGAAAGGTGCGCATACGGCCCAGTGGACTACTGAAGCCATTGAAGCATTTGAGTATCTCAAAGAGAGGTTCAGTTCTGCCCCTATCCTTATGCAGCCTGACGAGACCAAGCCTTTTTTGGTCGAGGTCGATGCTTCATCAATGGGGCTCGGAGCAGTTTTGTCTCAAGAGAACAAGGGTGGAGTACATCCTTGTGCCTTCTTTTTCGAAAAAATCTTCGGAAACCGAACTGAATTATGATGTTGGTAATCGGGAGCTGCTGGCTATTAAACTTGCGTTTGAACACTGGCGTCATTTTTTGGAAGGCGCTAGATTTCCTATGCAGGCTTTCACAGATCATAAGAATTTGATCTATCTGGATGCTGCCAAGCGCTTGAATGCCCGTCAAGCTAGGTGGGCACTTTTTTTTTCTGTTTCATTTTTCTGTTACCTATATCCCTGGTACTAAGAATGTTAAAGCTGATGCTTTATCTCGCAGCTTCTCTCCTACGGTTGGTGCCGAGGAGGAGGAGAGCATTTTGCAGAAAGGAGTTGTGGTGGCGGCATTAGACTCCGATTTGGAGAATGGGATTCTGAATGCTCAAGATGATGCTCCATCTAACACTCCCCATGGGATGTTGTTCGTGCCTAGAGCCTTTAGGAGAGATTTGTTTGTGGAGTGTCATGAGTCTCGGTTGGTAGGTCATCCAGGAGTTTCGGAGACTAAGAGACTTATCAGTCGCAGTTTTTGGTGGCCTGGATGGCAGAAGGAAGTCATCAAATGGGTGCGTCAGTGTACTGTGTGTGCAAGGTCAAAGTCTTCACATACTCCTGCTGCGGGGTTGCTTTGTCCTCTGGAGGTTCCCAGTGCACCTTGGACGCATCTCACTATGGATTTTATTACTGATCGTCCTGTGTCTGAGGGGTTTACTGTCATCTGGGTGGTCGTGGACCGTTTTAGTAAGATGTGTCATTTGGTTCCATTCATTAAGTTGCCCTGCGCCAAGACTCTAGCTAAGGCGTTTGTTAAGGAGATTGTCAAGCTCCATGGCATCCCCACGGATATTGTTTCTGATAGAGGACCTCAGTTTGTGGCTCACTTTAGGTGTGCTTTTTGTGACAGGTTGGGAGTCCATTTGTCATTTTCGTCTGGTTATCATCCTGAGTCTAATGGACAGACTGAAAGAAAGAACCAGGATGTTGAACAGTTTTTGCATTGTTTTGTGGCAGACAATCAAGAGGTGTGGACTGAGTTTCTGCTTCTCGCAGAATTTGCTCTTAACAATCATACATCCTCCTCTGCTGGGTGTTCTTTTTTGTGTTGTACTGGGAGACATCCGTCTTTTGGTTCGTTCTCCAAATTGGGGTCGGCTGTGCCGGAGGAGGAGAATTTTTCCGGTGATTTGGAGAGAGTTTGGACTAATGTACGTTGTAACCTGCAAGAGGCTAACAAGAAGTCCAAGAAGTATTTTGACAGGAAACGTAAAGAGGTTTTGTTTACTGTGGATGACATGATTTGGTTGTCCTCGAAGAACCTGCGGTTGAGGATTCCCTCTAAAAAACTGGGTCCTAAGTTTCTGGGTCCATTTAAAGTGCTTCAGGTTGTTAACCCATCTGCTGTTAGGTTGGAGGTCCCTACTTCCTGGAAGATTAATCCTGTGTTTCATGTTTCCTTGTTGAAAAAGGCTGACGTATCTAATAGGGACGCCACTGTCACAGTTCCTCCTGTGGTGGAAGACGGCGAATATGAAATTTCTCGTATTTTGAATTCTAGATTGCATAGAGGGAAATTACAGTATCTTGTCTCCTGGAAGGGTTTCGGTCCTGAAGACAACTCCTGGGTAAGGACGGATAATATCTCTGCCCCTAGGCTTGTTAAAGCTTTCAACAGGAGGTTTCCTGATAGGCCTGGGCCTGGAGGATCCGGAGGATCCTCATAGTAGAGGGGGTACTGTTAGAACCCTCCTGTTAGTTTTTGCTATCTTGTGTTTTGCGGTCACGTGACTAGCTGCCTATATATTCCAGCACTGCCCTTCTGGCCTTGCTGGACTTCAGTGTTTTCTAGACTGTCTTACTAGCCAGGTGCTTCTGTGCCTATTCTGTCAGTTTGCTTGGTCCTCTGGGACCTCTAGTACTTTTTGTCAGTTTGTCTTTTGCTCTGCAACTACTTCTGTTAGGAGGTCTCCCATTTTTGTCCCAGTCCTTAGTTCTTTTAGGGACCCCTCCCTTTATTCTATAGGTCTCCGTTCAGACTAGCCGAGGACGAAGGCGGGTCTGTTTGCAAGGAACAGGCAGCCCACTGCATCGTAGGGATTCAGCTTAGTTGTATGGTAGGGACAGCTTTCCCCTATCTTTCCTTAGTTTATGTTGCAGATCATAACACTGTGATCTACAGGAAAATGGCCGCTGGAGCCGGTGCATGCGGTTTGCAATGCTGGTGGCCATTTTCCTGTAGATCACAGCTTAAGAAAGATTACCGAGCACACTGGAAGCCGCTCACGCCGCTCTGCCACGCCAGGAAGACTCCGGCCCCGGTGCCAGGCCCCAGCACCAGCCACCGGTTCGCCATCCCCAGGCCACCAGAGCCAGGCACCCAGGCCACCAGCACCAGGCCCGGCTTCCTGAAGGACCCTGCCTTCTGTGACCCCCGCTCCATCGCCCCCTCGGTAAGATACCTATTCAGACTATAAGACAGACCCCCATCTTATAAAATATATATTTTTTCCTATTTCTTCTGCTTGTTGCCTGTCCTTAGCAGTGGTTTCCTAGCAGCTATTTTACCATGAAGGCCTGCTGCACGAAGTCTCCTCTTAACAGTTGATGTGTCTGCTGTTAGAACTCTGTGTGGCATTGACCTGGTCTCTAATCTGAGCTGCTGTTCACCTGCGATTTCTGAGGCTGGTGACTCGGATAAACTTATCCTCAGAAGCAGAGGTGACTCTTGGTCTTCCTCTCCTGGGGCGGTCCTCATGTGAGCCAGTTTCTTTGTAGCGCTTGATGGTTTTTGCAACTGCACATGGGGACACTTTCAAAGTTTTCCCAATTTTTCGGACTGATTGACCTTCATTTCTTAAAGTAATGATGGCCACTCGTTTTTCTTTACTTAGCTGCTTTTTTCTTTCCATAATACAAATTCTAACAGTCTATTCAGTAGGACTATCAGCTGTGTATCCACCTGACTTCTGCACAACACAACTGATGGTCCCAACCCCATTTTTAAGGCAAGAAATCCCACTTATTAAACCTGACAGGGCACACCTGTGAAGTGAAAACCATTTCGGGTGACTACCTCTTGAAGCTCATAAAGAGAATGCCAAGAGTGTGCAAAGCAGTCATCAAAGCAAAAGGTGGCTACTTTGAAGAACCAAGAATATAAGACATATTTTCAGTTGTTTCACACTTTTTTGTTAAGTATATAATTCCACATGTGTAAATTCATAGTTTTGATGCCTTCAGTGTGAATGTACAATTTACAAAGTCATGAAAATACAGAAAAATCTTTAAATGAGAAGGTGTGTCCAAACTTTTGGTCTGTACTGTAGGTGTGTTTTTTCTACCATTTTGGTAGAAAAGAAAACAAAAGTGATTTGCTCATAATTTAGGAAAAGTAGAAAAATGTTGTACACAGCAATGTCTACTTTAGACATCCGTATAGCGTATGTATCTTTGAAAGTAATCTTTTAGCTCACTTAGACATAAATGGTCGGAGAAATACATAATGCAAATTACAAGATAGTTGGATCTTATCAAAATTTACAGAATCGGCTGACTTTCTTCTATTGTGTATGGTAACCTTTATTATAAAGCATATTACAGACAAAATAAAACATATTATCACACATTCCACATCTTTAAAATTAGCAATTATGATAGTTGCATTGATTTGTAGCTACTTTTCCAAAGTTATCAGCAAACAAACTATTGCACACCTAAAAATAAAGTTAAAAAACATAGGCCTCCTCCATATCCCCTCAAAGCCTCCTTTCCATCGCCAATATAGGTGTGTTTTTCACCATTTTGGAAGAAAAAAACAAACAAAGTGATTTGCTCGTAATTTAGGAAATGTAGAAGAATGTTCTACACAGCTCTGCAATGTCTACTTCAGACATCTGTCTAGCATATGTATCTTTGAAAGTACCGTATTTTTCGGACTATAAAACGCACTTTTTTCCCCCCAAATTTGGGAGGAAAATGGGGGGTGTGTCTTATGGTTTCAAAGTAACTTACCGGTGGTGTTGGCGTGGGATCGCAGGGCCATCGGGAAGGTGGCAGCGGAAGCGACAACAGATGCAGGCGGCAGCAGAATAGGAGGAGGTGAAGCGAGCCTTTTTCTGCCTGGTGGCCAAGGCCTTGCCGAGTACCGGGGCCAGAGTCTTGCTGTGAGCGGCGTGAGCAGCTTCCGATGCGCGCAGAAAACTTTCTGAAGCTGTGATCTACAGGAAAATCCCGGTGGCCATTTTCCTGTAGATCATAGCTTCAGAAAGATTACCAAGCACACTGAAAGCTGCTCACGCCGCTCTGCCACACCCGCAAGACACCAGCCCTGGTACCAGACCCCAGCACCAGCCATCAGGTCCCCATCCCCAGGCCACCAGCACCAGGCACCCAGGCCACCAGCGCCAATCCACCAGCCCCCAGACCAAGACCACCAGCGCCAGGCCCAGCTTCTTGAAGGACCCTGCCTCCTGTGACCCCCGCTCCATCGCCCCACCAGGAAAGATACCTATTCAGACTATAAGACTGACCCCCATGTTATAAAAAATATGTTTTTTCCTATTTTCCACCCCAAAATTTGGTGTGCGTCTTATGGTCCGGTGCGTCTTAAAGCCTGAAAAATACGGTAATCTATTAGCTCACTTAGATCTAAGAGATCTGAGAAACACAATGCAAGTTATAAGGTAGTCGGATCTTATCCACATTAACAAAATTGGCTGATTTTATTCTATTGTGTATGGTAACCTCTACTATAAAACATATTACAGACAAAAACAAACATATTATCACACATTTCACATCTTTAAAATTAACAATTATGATAGTTTCATTGATTTGTAGCTACTTTTCCAAAGTTATCAGCAAACAAACTATTGCACACCTGAAAATAAAGTTAAAAAACATAGGCCTCCTCCATATCCCCTCAAAGCCTCCTTTCCATCGCCAACATAGGTGTGTTTTTCACCATTTTGGGAGAAAAAATAACCAAAGTGATTTGTTCGTAATTTAGGAAATGTAGAAGAATGTTCTACACAGCAATGTCTACTTCAGACCTCTGTTTAGCATATGTATCTTTGAAATTACCGTATTTTTCGGACTATGAGATGCACTTTTTTCCCCCACAAATTTGGGAAGAAAATGGGGGGTGCGTCTCATGGTTTCAAAGTAACTTACCGGTTGTTGTGGCGTGGGATCGCAGGTCCATCAGGAAAGTGACGGCGGAAGCGACAGTAGAAGCAGGCAGCAGCAGAATAGGAGGAGGTGAAGCAAGCCCTTATCTGCCTTGTGGCCAGGGCCTTGCCGACTACCGGGGCCAGAGTCTTGTTGTGAGCGGCGTGAGCGGCTTCCGATGTGCGTGGCCATCTTTCTGAAGCTGTGATCTACAGGAAAGTGCGTATGAGCTTTGCAATGCCAGCGGCAATTTTCCTGTAGATCACAGCTTCAGAAAGATTACAGAGCACACTGGAAGCTGCTCACGCCGCTCTGCCACGCCCGCAAGACACCAGCCTTGGTAGCAGGCACCAGCCACCAGGTCCCCATCCCCAGGCCACCAGCGCCAGGCACCCAGGCCACCAGCCCCCAGCCAAGGCCACCAGCGCCAGGCCCGGCTTCCTGAAGGACCCTGCCTCCTGTGATCCTCGCTCCATGGCCCCCCCAGGTAAGATACCTATTCAGACGATAAGACAGACCCCCATCTTATAAAAATATTTTTTTTCCTATCTTCCACCCCAAAATTTGGTGTGCGTCTTATGGTCCGGTGAGTCTTAAAGCCCGAAAAATACGGTAATCTATTAGCTCACTTAGATCTAAAAGATCTGAGAAACACAATGCAAATTATAAGGTAGTCGGATCTTATCCACATTAACAAAATTGGCTGATTTTATTCTATTGTGCATGATAACCTTTACTATAAAACATATTACAGACAAAAACAAACATATTTTCACACATTTCACATCTTTAAAATTAACAATTATGATAGTTTCAATGATTTGTAGCTACTTTTCCAAAATTGTTAGCAATCAGATTATTGCACACCAAAAACTAAAATTAAAAAACATAGGCCTCCTCCATATCCCCTCAAAGCCTCCTTTCCATCGCCAATATAGGTGTGTTTTTTCTACCATTTTGGTAGAAAAGAAAACAAAAGTGATTTGCTGCTAATTTAGGAAAAGTAGAAAAATGTTGTACACAGCAATGTCTACTTTAGACATCTGTCTAGCATATGTATCTTTGAAAGTAATCTTTTAGCTCACTTAGGCGTAAAAGATCGGAGAAATACATAATGCAAATTACAAGATAGTCGGATCTTATCAAAATTTACTATAAAGCATATTACAGACAAAAAAAAACATATTTTCACACATTCCACATCTTTAAAATTAACAATTATGATAGTTTCATTGATTTGTAGCAACTTTTCCAAAGTTATCAGCAAACAAACTATTGCACACCTAAAAATAAAGTTAAAAAACATAGGCCTCCTCCATATACCATCAAAGCCTCCTTTCCATCGCCAATATAGGTGTGTTTTCTACCATTTTGGTAGAAAAAAAACAGCGATTTGGTAGTAATTTAGGAAAAGTAGAAGAATGTTGTACACAGCTCTGCAATGTCTACTTCAGACATCTGTCTAGCATATGTATCTTTGAAAGTACTGTATTTTTCAAACTAACTTACCAATGGTGGTGGCATGGGATCACAGGGCCATCAGGAAAGTGGTGGTGGAGGTGACAGCAGAAGCAGGCAGCAGCAGAATAGGAGGAGCTGAAGCGAGCCCATATCTGCCTGGTGGCCAGGGCCTTGCTGAGTACCGAGGTCAGAGTGTTAGGCGTCGGGTGTTTGCTGGATTTGAAATGGGTCCAGAACTTTCTGTGGTCTCCCATTCTGGTCCAGCTGGGGCTGATGCTGCTCCACATCGTCATCAGTCCCAACGCCTAGCTGGTCCACGAGATGTACAGGTGGTCTCTTGGGAATTTGTGCCTAGCAACATGAAGCATGGGTTCCGGAGGGAGACAGGGCTGCTGAAGCCTAAGTCCAGGATTCTCTGTACTGAGCATACCCGTGACATGGCGGACCGTGATTGGTGGTTTGGGAGTCAGCTGATCCGATGACCTGGCACCGCCTGATTGGTCGCGGGTGAAGTCACCAATGGTGAGACGGTGGGCAGGGCTTAATCGTTAAAAGGCCCGCCCACAAACATGGCGGCGCGCTCTGATCATTGAGCTGTGATGGTGTTGTGTGGACGCTTGGGCTCCACGTGTGCTTTAGTTTGTGCAGGCAGGTTTAGTGGAAATAGGCAGGCTAGATGAAATAGGCAGGTAGCTTCATCTGACAGCCTGGTTCTGACAATGGGGTCGTCTTACACCCCGAGCAGTCTGCAGACACCCTATTCCCGGTACCTCCTGTAAGCCACGTGGAGAGATACTCCTCAGTCCGGTAGCACGCAGGCTTGGGCACGTATTCACCGGCGTGAGTCACACACGCATCCTAGCACCAACAGTGTAGTCCCTGTGCCGCAACAGGACTACAGATATATTATTTATCGCACATCTCTCGTGCAGTTAACGGAGATAGTGCAAATCCCTATTCCTGTTCCAGTGTGCTGTAACATGGAGGGGATTGCGATTTAAGTTGGTTGTTTCCTTTTCACCTGGAAGGTGTTCGGCCGCAGTCCACCAGGCTGCATCGCGGACCCCGGGTTCGATTGCGTTCCATTATAATAAAGTTGTTTGCAACCGTCCCCTTAACAGTATCAGAGCGCCAGGGTCTTGCCGAACATGGCTGAGAACCAGCAACTGCAACGCTATATACAGCAACTTGAGGCCAGACTTAGGAATCTGGAACAAGCTGCCCCGGTCGCTGATATCACTGCAGTAGCTACCCTGGCAGCTTCTCAAGCAGCCAATCTGGTTAACACGGCTGCGGTGAAAGCTGCGACAGCTGCAACTGCCCCATTACCCCATTTTGCCCTCCCGGAAAAATTTCCTGGGGACAGTAAATCCTGCAGGGGTTTTATTAATTTATGCTCCATTCAGTTGGAGATGATGGAGGCACGGTTCCCCTCCAAAAGAGCCAAAGTGGGTTATGTCATCTCGTTACTCTCCCACCGGGCTCTGGTGTGGGCTACTCCTCTGTGGGAGCGGAATGATCTGGTTGTGGCTAATGCAGATCTTTTCCTTAAGGCTCTAAAGAGTGCATTCCTAGGTCCTCAGGTCACGCATGATACGGCTCTTAAGCTTCTTGCGTTGATCCAGGGTTCGGCCACCGCCAGCCACTATGCCATCCAGTTCAGAACCTTAGTGGCTGAACTGGATTGGTCTGAGCGGTCGCTAATCCTGGTGTTTTGGAGGGGGCTGGCTGGGCATATTAAAGATGCTCTAGCTACCAGAGAGATCCCAATCTCTCTGGAAGAGTTAATCACTCTCGCTAACCGAATAGATCTGCGTCATGCAGAACGCAAGTTAGAGCTGGAGGTTTCCAGACCTCTGTTTCGGTTGGCAGCCTCTTTCACTAGACCCATTTCCAAACCAGTGACTCCCGACCCGGAGCCTGAGGCTATGGATATATCCCGGACTGAGTCTAACCTCTCTCGTTCCCGACCTGCACATCTCTTGGAGTTCCCCGTTATTAAGGGTTCCAAGCAGTCGGGAAAACGAGTGTGTCTAACAACCGTTGGAGGAGGTGTGTTAGATTCTGGGGCTTCTTCCTCCAAATTATTGTATAAGGTGACATTTTCCTTCGGAGCATCCGCAGTTACTGCCAAGGCGTGGGTGGATTCTGGCACCGATGGCAATTTTTTGTCATCTACGTTTGCCCAGAGGCATGCCATCCCTATAGAGTTACTGCCAAGACCAATGAACTTTAGGGTAGTCAACGGTTCACTCCTGGACACACAAATCACCCATCAGTCGATTCCCCTCACCATGTCATTTCCTCAGGGTCACTGGGAGGTTATATCCTTTCTTATTATTCCCGGGGGATTAGATGAGGTGTTATTGGGTCTTCCATGGTTACGTTGTCACACTCCACACATTGACTGGAATACGGGGAGAATTTCTTCCTGGAGTGAGAATTGTGTGTCTCAGTGTATGGTTACAGTCACCCAGAGGGTATTCTCTGACCCTTCTACCGATGTGACCTCCCGCACAGATCCCCTGTCTGTCCCCGAGACCCAGGTCTTGTCAGATTATGTCAAAAAGAACCCCCGGGTAGACCTTTTGTCCCAGTCCATGGATATTGCTGAGGACGATGATGAGCCCAGGCTCACCGTTCCTTCAGGAAGTATGTGGAGGGTGGCCCCAGTGCCCTTAAACCAGGTTCCTTCGGGGAAGACATTTGTTCCCCCTAATCTACAAAATGAGGTGCTCTCCTGGGCTCATGCCCCTAAGATCGGAGCCCATCTTGGGGTCAAACGTACCGCAAAGTCCCTTCAACGGTCCTATTGGTGGCCCCGGTGGCGCCAGGACGTTAAGGAATATGTTCTTGCATGTGCCTTCTGTGCGAGAGATAAATCATCCTGTCAAAGTCCGGCTGGCCTTCTCCACCCGTTACCTGTGTTTGACTCCACAGATAGAGAGTCGGCTGACACTCTTCGTCATCCTGCTCCCGTATTCTATCCGGGCGACAGAGTGTGGCTCACGGCTCGCAATACTAAAGTATGCGGGGAATCTGCTAAGTTTGCCCCCCGTTTTATTGGTCCTTTCAAAATTTTGGCCCAAGTAAACTCTGTAATGTACCGGTTACAGTTACCACGATACCTGAGGGGTCACGGCATTTTCCATGTGTCGCTCCTTAGACCCGTTCACCTGACAAAACTCACTGAACCCCAACCTGCTACAGACACCAGGGGTGATAATCTCGAGGTACAGGCTATTATGGGGTCTAAGATAGCTCGTGGGAAAAATAGTTACCCAGTACACTGGAGGGGCCATGGATCTGAGGATCATCCCTGTGAACCGGTGGACCACATTCATAGTCCCCTGCTCATTGAGGAAAATGAGCGTCAAGTGGAGGGGGATGTTAGAAGGGGGGATAATGTTAGGCATCGGGCTTTTGCAGGATTTGAAATGGGTCCAGAACCTTCTGTGGTCTCCCATTTGGGTCAAGCTGGGGCTGATGCTGCTCAGCATCGTCGTTAGTCCCAACGCCTAGCTGGTCCACGAGATGTACAGGTTGTCTCTTGGGTATTTGTGCCTAGCAACATGAAGCATGGGTTGCGGAGGGAGACAGGGCTGCTGAAGCCCAAGTCCAGGATTCTCTGTACTGAGCATGCCCGTGACATGGCGGACCGTGATTGGTGGATTGGGAGTCAGCTGATCCGGTGACCTGGCACCGCCTGATTGGTCGCGGGTGACGTCACCAATGGTGCGACGGTGGGCAGGTCTTAATCTTTAAAAGGCCCGCCCACAAACATGGCGGCGCGCTCTGATCATTGAGCAGTGATGGTGTTGTGTGGACGTTTGGTCTCTTGGGCTCCACGTGTGCATTAGTTTCTGCAGGCAGGTTTAGTGGAAATAGGCAGGCTAGATGAAATAGGCAGGTAACTTCATCTGACAGCCTGGCTCTGACAAAGGGGTCGCCTTACACCCCGAGCAGTCTGCAGACACCCTATTCCCAGTACCTCATGTAAGCCACGTGGAGAGATACTCCTCAGTCCGGTAGCACGCCGGCTGAGGGCACTTATTCGCCGGAGTGAGTCACACACGCATCCTAGCGCCAACAGTGTAGTCCCTGTGCCGCAACAGGACTACAGATATATTATTTATCGCACATCTCTCGTGCAGTTATCGGAGATAGTGCGAATCCCTATTCCCGTTCCAGTGTGCTGTAACACGGAGGGGATTGCGATGTAAGTTGGTTGTTTCCTTCTCACCCGGAAGGTGTTCGGCCGCAGTCCACCAGGCAGCATCGTGGACCCCGGGTTCGGTTGCTTTCCATTATAATAAAGTTGTTTGCAACCGTCCCCTTAACACAGAGTCTTGCTGTGAGTGGCGTGAGCGGCTTACGATGCTCGTGGCCATCTTTCTGAAGCTGTGATCTACAGGAAAATGGCCGCCGGAGCCCGCGCATGCGCTTTGCAATTCCGGCGGCCATTTTCCTGTATATCACAGCTTTAGAAAGATGACTGGGCACACTGGAAGCTGCTCACACCGCTCTGTCATGCCAGCAAGACACCTGCCCCGATACCAGGCCCCAGCACCAGTCACCAGGTCCCCATCCCCAGGCCACCAGAGCAGGGCCACCAGCTCCAGGCCACCAGCCCCCAGACCAAGGCCACAAGCGCCAGGCCCGGCTTCCTGCCTCCTGTGATTTGCTCATAATTTAGGAAAAGTAGAAAAATGTTGTACACAGCAATGTCTACTTTAGACATCCATATAGCGTATGTATCTTTGAAAGTAATCTTTTATCTCACTTAGACGTAAAAGGTCGGAGAAATACATAACGCAAATTACAAGATAGTCGGATTTTATCAAAATTTACAGAATCGGCTGATTTTCTTCTATTGTGTATGGTAACCTTTACTATAAAGCATATTACAGACAAAAAAAACATATTTTCCCACATTTCACATCTTTAAAATTAACAATTATGATGATTTCATTGATTTGTAACTACTTTTCCAAAATTGCCAGCAAACAGATAATTGCACACCTAAAAATACGTTAAAAAACACAGGCCTCCTCCATATCCCCTCAAACCCTCCTTTCCATCGCCAATATAGGTCTGTTTTTCACCATTTTGGTAGAAAAAAAAACCAAAGTGATTTGCTCGTAATTTAGGAAATGTAGAAGAATGTTCTATACAGCTCTGCAATGTCTACTTTAGACATCTGTCTAGCATATGTATCTTTGAAAGTACCGTATTTTTCGAACTATGAGACGCACTTCCCCCCCCTCAAATTTGGCAAGAAAATGGGGGGTGCGTCTTATGGTTTCAAAGTAACTTACCGGTTGTGGTGGCGTGGGATCGCAGGGCCATCAGGAAGGTGGCGGCGGAAGCGACAGCAGAAGCAGGCAGCTGCAGAATAGGAGGAGGTGAAGCGAGCCCGTATCTGCCTTGTGGCTGGGGCTTTGCCGACTACCAGGGCCATAGTTTTGCTGTGAGCGGCGTGAGCGGCTTCCGATGCGCGCGGCCATCTTTCTGAAGCTGTGATCTACAGGAAAATGGCCGCTGGAGCTGGCGCATGCGCTTTGCAATGCCGGTGGCCATTTTCCTGTAGATCACAGCTTAAGAAAGATTACCGAACACACTGGAAGTCGCTCACGCCACTCTGCCACGCCAGCAAGACACCGGCCCTGGTACCAGTCCCCATCACCAGCCACCAGCACCAGCCACCAGTTCCCCATCCCCAGGCCACCAGAGCCAGGCACCCAGGCCATCAGTGCCAGACCCGGCTTTCTGAAGGACCCTGCCTCCTTTGACCCCCGCTCCATTGCCCCCCAAGGTAAGATACCTATTCAGACTATAAGACAGACCCCCATCTTATAAAAAATATTTTTTTTCCTATTTTACACCCCAAAATTTGGTGTGCGTCTTATGGTCTGGTGAGTCTTAAAGCCCGAATAATACGGTAATCTATTAGCTCACTTAGATCGAAAAGATCTGAGAAACACAAAGCAAATTATAAGGTAGTCGGATCTTATCCACATTAACAAAATTGGCTGATTTTATTCTATTGTGTATGATAACCTTTACTATAAAACCTACTACAGACAAAAACAAACATATTTTCACACATTTTACATTTAACAATTATGATAGTTTCATTGATTTGTAGCTACTTTTCCAAAATTGTTAGCAATCAGATTATTGCACACCAAAAACTAAAATTAAAAAACATAGGCATCCTCCATATCCCCTCAAAGCGTCCTTTCCATCGCCAATATAGGTGTGTTTTCTACCATTTTGGTAGAAAAAAAACAGCGATTTGGTAGTAATTTAGGAAAAGTAGAAGAATGTTGTACACAGCTCTGCAATGTCTACTTCAGACATCTGTCTAGCATATGTATCTTTGAAAGTAATCTTTTGGACCACTTAGACGTAAAAGGTCGAAGAAATACATAATGCAAATTACAGTGTAGTCGGATCTTATCCACATTTACAGAATCGGCAAATATTCTTCTATTGTGGATGAAGCATATTACAGACAAAAAAAACATATTTTCACACATTCCACATCGTTCAAATTAACAATTATGATAGTTTCATTGATTTGTAGCTACTTTTCCAAAGTTATCAGCAAACAAACTATTGCACACCTAAAAATAAAGTTAAAAAACATAGGCCTCTTCCATATCCCCTCAAAGCCTCCTTTCCATCGCCAATATAGGTGTGTTTTCTACCATTTTGGTAGAAAAAAAACAGCGATTTGGTAGTAATTTAGGAAAAGTAGAAGAATGTTGTACACAGCTCTGCAATGTCTACTACAGACACCTGTCTAGCATATGTATCTTTGAAAGTAATCTTTTAGACCACTTAGACGAAAAAGATCGGAGAAATACATAGCGCAAATTACAGTGTAGTCGGATCTTATCCACATTTACAAAATCGGCAAAAATTCTTCTATTGTGTATAAAGCATATTACAGACAAAAAAACATATTTTCACACATTCCAAATCCTTAAAATTAACAATTATGATAGTTTTATTGATTTGTAGCTACTTTTCCAAAGTTATCAGCAAACAAACTATTGCACACCTAAAAATAAAGTTAAAAAACATAGGCCTCCTCCATATCCCCTCAAAGCCTCCTTTCCATCGCCAATATAGGTGTATTTTCTACCATTTTGGTAGAAAAAAATCAGCGATTTGGTAGTAATTTAGGAAAAGTAGAAGAATGTTGTATACAGCTCTGCAGTGTCTACTTCAGACATCTGTCTAGCATATGTATCTTTGAAAGCAATCTTTTGGACCACTTAGACGTAAAAGGTCGGAGAAATACATAATGCAAATTACAGTGTAGTCGGATCTTATCCACATTTACAGAATCGGCAAAAATTCATCTATTGTGTATAAAGCATATTACAGACAAAAAAAACAAATTTTCACACATTCCACATCTTTAAAATTAACAATTATGATAGTTTCATTGATTTGTAACTACTTTTCCAAAGTTATCAGCAAACAAACTATTGCACACCTAAAAATAAAGTTAAAAAACATAGGCCTCCTCCATATCCCCTCAAAGCCTCCTTTCCATCGCCAATATAGGTGTGTTTTCTACCATTTTGGTAGAAAAAAAACAGCGATTTGGTAGTAATTTAGGAAAAGTAGAAGAATGTTGCACACAGCTCAGCAATGTCTACTTCAGACATCTGTCTAGCATATGTATCTTTGAAAGAAATCTTTTAGACCACTTAGACGAAAAAGGTCGGAGAAATACATAATGCAAATTACAGTGTAGTCGGATCTTATCCACATTTACAGAATCGGCAAAATTTCTTCTATTGTGTATAAAGCATATTAAAGACAAAAAAACATATTTTCACACATTCCACATCTTTAAAATGAACAATTATGATAGTTTCATTGATTTGTAGCTACTTTTCCAAAGTTATCAGCAAACAAACTATTGCACACCTAAAAATAAAGTTAAAAAACATAGGCCTCCTCCATATCCCCTCAAAGCCTCCTTTCTATCGCCAATATAGGTGTGTTTTCTACCATTTTGGTAGAAAAAAAACAGCGATTTGGTAGTAATTTAGGAAAAGTAGAAGAATGCTGCACACAGCTCTGCAATGTCTACTTCAGACATCTGTCTAGCATATGTATCTTTGAAAGTAATCTTTTAGACCATTTAGACGAAAAAGGTCAGAGAAATACATAATGCAAATTACAGTGTAGTCGGATCTTATCCACATTTACAGAATCGGCAACATTTCTTCTATTGTGTATAAAGCATATTAAAGACAAAAAAAACATATTTTCACACATTCCACATCTTTAAAATTAACAATTATGATAGTTTCATTGATTTGTAGCTACTTTTCCAAAGTTATCAGCAAACAAACTATTGCACACCTAAAAATAAAGTTAAAATACATAGGCCTCCTCCATATCCCCTCAAAGCCTCCTTTCCATCGCCAATATAGGTGTGTTTTCTACCCTTTTGGTAGAAAAAAAACAGCGATTTGGTAGTAATTTAGGAAAAGTAGAAGAATGTTGCACACAGCTCTGCAATGTCTACTTCAGACATCTGCCTAGCATATGTATCTTTGAAAGTAATCTTTTAGACCACTTAGACGAAAAAGGTCAGAGAAATACATAATGCAAATTACAGTGTAGTCGTATCCTATCCACATTTACAGAATCGGCAAAATTTCTTCTATTGTGTATAAAGCATATTACAGACAAAAAAAAACATATATTCACACATTCCACATCCTTAAAATTAACAATTATGATAGTTTCATTGATTTGTAGCTACTTTTCCAAAGTTATCAGCAAACAAACTATTGCACACCTAAAAATAAAGTTAAAACACATAGGCCTACTTTCCATTGCCAATATAGGTGTGTTTTCTACCATTTTGGTAGAAAAAAAACAGCGATTTGGTAGTAATTTAGGAAAAGTAGAAGAATGTTGCACACAGCTCAGCAATGTCTACTTCAGACATCTGTCTAGCATATGTATCTTTGAAAGTAATCTTTTAGACCACTTAGACGAAAAAGGTCGGAGAAATACATAATGCAAATTACAGTGTAGTCGGATCTTATCCACATTTACAGAATCGGCAAAATTTCTTCTATTGTGTATAAAGCATATTACAGACAAAAAAAACATATTTTCACACATTCCACATCTTTCAAATTAATAATTATGATAGTTTCATTGATTTATAGCTACTTTTCCAAAGTTATCAGCAAACAAACTATTGCACACCTAAAAATAAAGTTAAAAAACATAGGCCTCCTCCATATCCCCTCAAAGCCTCCTTTCCATCGCCAATATAGGTATATTTTCTACCATTTTGGTAGAAAAAAAACAGTGATTTGGTAGTAATTTAGGAAAAGTAGAAGAATGTTGTATACAGCTCTGCAATGTCTACTTCAGACATCTGTCTAGCATATGTATCTTTGAAAGTAATCTTTTGGACCACTTAGACGTAAAAGGTCGGAGAAATACATAATGCAAATTACAGTGTAGTCGGATCTTATCCACATTTACAGAATCGGCAAAATTTCTTCTATTGTGTATAAAGCATATTACAGACAAAAAAAAACATATATTCATACATTCCACATCCTTAAAATTAACAATTATGATAGTTTCATTGATCTGTAGCTACTTTTCCAAAGTTATCAGCAAACAAACTATTGCACACCTAAAAATAAAGTTAAAAAACATAGGCCTCCTCCATATCCCCTCAAAGCCTCCTTTCCATCGCCAATATAGGTGTGTTTTCTACCATTTTGGTAGAAAAAAAACAGCGATTTGGTAGTAATTTAGGAAAAGTAGAAGAATGTTGCACACAGCTCTGCAATGTTTACTTCAGACATCTGTCTAGCATATGTATCTTTGAAAGTAATCTTTTAGACCACTTAGACGAAAAAGGTCGGAGAAATACATAATGCAAATTACAGTGTAGTCGGATCTTATCCACATTTACAGAATCGGCAAAATTTCTTCTATTGTGTATAAAGCATATTACAGACGAAAAAAACATATTTTCACACATTCCACATCTTTCAAATTAATAATTATGATAGTTTCATTGATTTATAGCTACTTTTCCAAAGTTATCAGCAAACAAACTATTGCACACCTAAAAATAAAGTTAAAAAACATAGGCCTCCTCCATATCCCCTCAAAGCCTCCTTTCCATCGCCAATATAGGTGTGTTTTCTACCATTTTGGTAGAAAAAAAACAGCGATTTGGTAGTAATTTAGGGAAAGTAGAAGAATGCTGTATACATCTCTGCAATGTCTACTTCAGACATCGGTCTAGCATATGTATCTTTGAAAGTAATCTTTTGGACCACTTAGACGTAAAAGGTCGGAGAAATACATAATGCAAATTACAGTGTAGTCGGATCTTATCCACATTTACAGAATCGGCAAAAATTCATCTATTGTGTATAAAGAATATTACAGACAAAAAAAACAAATTTTCACACATTCCACATCTTTAAAATTAACAATTATGATAGATTTATTGATTTGTAGCTACATTTCCAAAGTTATCAGCAAACAAGCTTATGCACACCTAAAAATAAAGTTAAAAAACATAGGCCTCCTCCATATCCCCTCAAAGCCTCCTTTCCATCGCCAATATAGGTATATTTTCTACCATTTTGGTAGAAAAAAAACAGTGATTTGGTAGTAATTTAGGAAAAGTAGAAGAATGTTGCACACAGCTCTGCAATGTCTACTTTAGACATCTGTCAAGCATATGTATCTTTGAATGTAATCTTTTAGAACACTTAGACGAAAAAGGTCGGAGAAATACATAATGCAAATTACAGTGTAGTCGGATCTTATCCACATTTATAGAATCGGCAAAAATTCATCTATTGTGTATAAAGCATATTACAGACAAAAAAAACAAATTTTCACACATTCCACATCTTTAAAATTAACAATTATGATAGATTCATTGATTTGTAGCTACATTTCCAAAGTTATCAGCAAACAAGCTTATGCACACCTAAAAATAAAGTTAAAAAACATAGGCCTCCTCCATAACCCCTCAAAGCCTCCTTTCCATCGCCAATATAGGTGTGTTTTCTTCCATTTTGGTGGAAAAAAAACAGCGATTTGGTAGTAATTTAGGAAAAGTAGAAGAATGTTGTACACAGCTCTGCAAGGTCTACTTCAGACATCTGTCTAGCATATGTATCTTTGAAAGTAATCTTTTGGACCACTTAGACGTAAAAGGTCGGAGAAATACATAATGCAAATTACAGTGTAGTCGTATCTTCTCCACATTTACAGAATCGGCAAATTTTCTTCTATTGTGTATAAAGCATATTACAGACAAAAAAACATATTTTCACACATTCCACATCGTTCAAATTAACAATTATGATAGTTTCATTGATTTGTAGCTACTTTTCCAAAGTTATCAGCAAACAAACTATTGCACACCTAAAAATAAAGTTAAAAAACATAGGCCTCCTCCATATCCCCTCAAAGCCTCCTTTCCATCGCCAATATATGTGTGTTTTCTACCATTTTGGTAGAAAAAAAACAGCGATTTGGTAGTAATTTAGGAAAAGTAGAAGAATGTTGCACACAGCTCTGCAATGTCTACTTCAGACATCTGTCTAGCATATGTATCTTTGAAAGTAATCTTTTAGACCACTTAGACGAAAAAGGTCGGAGAAATACATAATGCAAATTACAGTGTAGTCGGATCTTATCCACATTTACAGAATCGGCAAAATTTCTTCTATTGTGTATAAAGCATATTAAAGACAAAAAAAACATATTTTCACACATTCCACATCTTTAAAATGAACAATTATGATAGTTTCATTGATTTGCAGCTAGTTTTCCAAAGTTATCAGCAAACAAACTATTGCACACCTAAAAATAAAGTTAAAAAACATAGGCCTCCTCCATATCCCCTCAAAGCCTCCTTTCCATCGCCAATATAGGTGTGTTTTCTACCATTTTGGTAGAAAAAAAACAGCGATTTGGTAGTAATTTAGGAAAAGTAGAAGAATGCTGTATACATCTCTGCAATGTCTACTTCAGACATCGGTCTAGCATATGTATCTTTGAAAGTAATCTTTTGGACCACTTAGACGTAAAAGGTCGGAGAAATACATAATGCAAATTACAGTGTAGTCGGATCTTATCCACATTTATAGAATCGGCAAAAATTCATCTATTGTGTATAAAGCATATTACAGAGAAAAAAAAACAAATTTTCACACATTCCACATCTTTAAAATTAACAATTATGATAGATTCATTGATTTGTAGTTACATTTCCAAAGTTATCAGCAAACAAGCTATTGCACACCTAAAAATAAAGTTAAAAAACATAGGCCTCCTCCATAACCCCTCAAAGCCTCCTTTCCATCGCCAATATAGGTGTGTTTTCTACCATTTTGGTAGAAAAAAACAGTGATTTGGTAGTAATTTAGGAAAAGTAGAAGAATGTTGCACACAGCTCTGCAATGTCTACTTCAGACATCTGTCTAGCATATGTATCTTTGAAAGTAATCTTTTAGACCACTTACACGAAAAAGGTCGGAGAAATACATAATGCAAATTACAGTGTAGTCGGATCTTATCCACATTTACAGAATCGGCAACATTTCTTCTATTGTGTATAAAGCATATTACAGACAAAAAAAAACATATTTTCACACATTCCACATCCTTAAAATTAACAATTATGATAGTTTCATTGATTTGTAGCTACTTTTCCAAAGTTATCAGCAAACAAACTATTGCACACCTAAAAATAAAGTTAAAAAACATAGGCCTCCTCCATATCCCCTCAAAGCCTCCTTTCCATCGCCAATATAGGTGTGTTTTCTACCATTTTGGTAGAAAAAAAACAGCGATTTGGTAGTAATTTAGCAAAAGTAGAAGAATGTTGCACACAGCTCTGCAATGTCTACTTCAGACATCTGTCTAGCATATGTTTCTTTGAAAGTAATCTTTTAGACTACTTAGACGAAAAAGGTCGGAGAAATACATAATGCAAATTACAGTGTAGTCGGATCTTATCCACATTTACAGAATCGGCAAAATTTCTTCTATTGTGTATAAAGCATATTACAGACAAAAAAAACATATTTTCACACATTCCACATCTTTCAAATTAATAATTATGATAGTTTCATTGATTTATAGCTACTTTTCCAAAGTTATCAGCAAACAAACTATTGCACACCTAAAAATAAAGTTGAAAAACATAGGCCTCCTCCATATCCCCTCAAAGCCTCCTTTCCATCGCCAATATAGGTGTGTTTTCTACCATTTTGGTAGAAAAAAAACAGCGATTTGGTAGTAATTTAGGAAAAGTAGAAGAATGTTGCACACAGCTCTGCAATGTCTACTTCAGACATCTGTCTAGCATATGTATCTTTGAAAGTAATCTTTTAGACCACTTAGACGAAAAAGGTCGGAGAAATACATAATGCAAATTACAGTGTAGTCGGATCTTATCCACATTTACAGAATTGGCAAAATTTCTTCTATTGTGTATAAAGCATATTAAAGACAAAAAAAACATATTTTCACACATTCCACATCTTTAAAATGAACAATTATGATAGTTTCATTGATTTGCAGCTAGTTTTCCAAAGCTATCAGCAAACAAACTATTGCACACCTAAAAATAAAGTTAAAAAACATAGGCCTCCTCCATATCCCCTCAAAGCCTCCTTTCCATCGCCAATATAGGTGTGTTTTCTACCATTTTGGTAGAAAAAAAACAGCGATTTGGTAGTAATTTAGGAAAAGTAGAAGAATGTTGCACACAGCTCTGCAATGTCTACTTCAGACATCTGTCTAGCATATGTATCTTTGAAAGTAATCTTTTAGACCACTTAGACGAAAAAGGTCGGAGAAATACATAATGCAAATTACAGTGTAGTCGGATCTTATCCACATTTACAGAATCGGCAAAATTTCTTCTATTGTGTATAAAGCATATTAAAGACAAAAAAAACATATTTTCACACATTCCACATCTTTAAAATTAACAATTATGATAGTTTCATTGATTTGTAGCTACTTTTCCAAAGTTATCAGCAAACAAACTATTGCACACCTAAAAATAAAGTAAAAAAACATAGGCCTCCTCCATATCCCCTCAAAGCCTTCTTTCCATCGCCAATATAGGTGTGTTTTCTACCATTTTGGTAGAAAAAAACAGTGATTTGGTAGTAATTTAGGAAAAGTAGAAGAGTGTTGCACACAGCTCAGCAATGTCTACTTCAGACATCTGTCTAGCATATGTATCATTGAAAGTAATCTTTTAGACCACTTAGACGAAAAAGGTCGGAGAAATACATAATGCAAATTACAGTGTAGTCGGATCTTATCCACATTTACAGAATAGGCAAAATTTCTTCTATTGTGTATAAAGCATATTACAGACAAAAAAAAACATATATTCACACATTTCACATCCTTAAAATAAACAATTATGATAGTTTAATTGATTTGTAGCTACTTTTCCAAAGTTATCAGCAAACAAACTATTGCACACCTAAAAATAAAGTTAAAACACACAGGCCTCCTCCATATCCCCTCAAAGCCTCCTTTCCATCGCCAATATAGGTGTGTTTTCTACCATTTTGGTAGAAAAAAAACAGCGATTTGGTAGTAATTTAGGAAAAGTAGAAGAATGTTGTACACAGCTCTGCAATGTCTACTTCAGACATCTGACTAGCATATGTTTCTTTGAAAGTAATCTTTTACACCACTTAGACAAAAAAGGTCGGAGAAATACATAACGCAAATTACAGTGTAGTCGGATCTTATCCACATTTACAGAATCGGCAAAATTTCTTCTATTGTGTATAAAGCATTTTACAGACAAAAAAAACATATTTTCACACATTCCACATCCTTAAAATTAACAATTATGATAGTTTCATTGATTTGTAGCTACTTTTCCAAAGTTATCAGCAAACAAACTATTGCACACCTAAAATTAAGTTAAAAAACATAGGCCTCCTCCATATCCCCTCAAAGCCTCCTTTCCATCGCCAATATAGGCGTATTTTCTACCATTTTGGTAGAAAAAAATCAGCGATTTGGTAGTAATTTAGGAAAAGTAGAAGAATGTTGTATACAGCTCTGCAATGTCTACTTCAGACATCTGTCTAGCATATGTATCTTTGAAAGTAATCTTTTGGACCACTTAGACAAAAAAGGTCGGAGAAATACATAATGCAAATTACAGTGTAGTCGGATCTTATCCACATTTACAGAATCGGCAAAATTTCTTCTATTGTGTATAAAGCATTTTACAGACAAAAAAAACATATTTTCACACATTCCACATCCTTAAAATTAACAATTATGATAGTTTCATTGATTTGTAGCTACTTTTCCAAAGTTATCAGCAAACAAACTATTGCACACCTAAAAATAAAGTTAAAACACATAGGCCTACTTTCCATTGCCAATATAGGTGTGTTTTCTACCATTTTGGTAGAAAAAAAACAGCGATTTGGTAGTAATTTAGGAAAAGTAGAAGAATGCTGTATACAGCTCTGCAATGTCTACTTCAGACATCTGTCTAGCATATGTTTCTTTGAAAGTAATCTTTTAGACCACTTAGACGTAAAAGGTCGGAGAAATACATAATGCAAATTACAGTGTAGTCGGATCTTATTCACATTTACAGAATCGTCAAAAATTCTTCTATTGTGTATAAAGCATATTACAGACAAAAAAAACAAATGGTCACACATTCCACATCTTTCAAATTAATAATTATGATAGTTTCATTGATTTATAGCTACTTTTCCAAAGTTATCAGCAAACAAACTATTGCACACCTAAAATAAAGTTAAAAAACATAGGCCTCCTCCATATCCCCTCAAAGCCTCCTTTCCATCGCCAATATAGGTGTGTTTTCTACCATTTTGGTAGAAAAAAAACAGCGATTTGGTAGTAATTTAGGAAAAGTAGAAGAATGCTGTATACATCTCTGCAATATCTACTTCAGACATCGGTCTAGCATATGTATCTTTGAAAGTAATCTTTTGGACCACTTAGACGTAAAAGGTCGGAGAAATACATAATGCAAATTACAGTGTAGTCGGATCTTATCCACATTTATAGAATCGGCAAAAATTCATCTATTGTGTATAAAGCATATTACAGACAAAAAAAATTTTTTTCACACATTCCACATGTTTAAAATGAACAATTATGATAGATTCATTGATTTGTAGCTACATTTCCAAAGTTATCAGCAAACAAGCTATTGCACACCTAAAAATAAAGTTAAAAAACATAGGCCTCCTCCATAACCCCTCAAAGCCTCCTTTCCATCGCCAATATAGGTGTGTTTTCTACCATTTTGGTAGAAAAAAACAGCGATTTGGTAGTAATTTAGGAAAAGTAGAAGAATGTTGCACACAGCTCAGCAATGTCTACTTCAGACATCTGTCTAGCATATGTATCTTTGAAAGTAATCTTTTAGACCACTTAGACGAAAAAGGTCGGAGAAATACATAATGCAAATTACAGTGTAGTCGGATCTTATCCACATTTACAGAATCGGCAAAATTTCTTCTATTGTGTATAAAGCATATTACAGACAAAAAAAACATATTTTCACACATTCCACATCTTTCAAATTAATAATTATGATAGTTTCATTGATTTATAGCTACTTTTCCAAAGTTATCAGCAAACAAACTATTGCACACCTAAAAATAAAGTTAAAAAACATAGGCCTCCTCCATATCCCCTCAAAGCCTCCTTTCCATCGCCAATATAGGTATATTTTCTACCATTTTGGTAGAAAAAAAACAGTGATTTGGTAGTAATTTAGGAAAAGTAGAAGAATGTTGTACACAGCTCTGCAATGTCTACTTCAGACATCGGTCTAGCATATGTATCTTTGAAAGTAATCTTTTGGACCACTTAGACGTAAAAGGTCGGAGAAATACATAATGCAAATTACAGTGTAGTCGGATCTTATCCACATTTACAGAATCGGCAAAATTTCTTCTATTGTGTATAAAGCATATTACAGACAAAAAAAAACATATATTCATACATTCCACATCCTTAAAATTAATAATTATGATAGTTTCATTGATTTATAGCTACTTTTCCAAAGTTATCAGCAAACAAACTATTGCACACCTAAAAATAAAGTTAAAAAACATAGGCCTCCTCCATATCCCCTCAAAGCCTCCTTTCCATCGCCAATATAGGTATATTTTCTACCATTTTGGTAGAAAAAAAACAGTGATTTGGTAGTATTTAGGAAAAGTAGAAGAATGTTGCACACAGCTCTGCAATGTCTACTTTAGACATCTGTCAAGCATATGTATCTTTGAATGTAATCTTTTAGAACACTTAGACGAAAAAGGTCGGAGAAATACATAATGCAAATTACAGTGTAGTCGGATCTTATCCACATTTATAGAATCGGCAAAAATTCATCTATTATGTATAAAGCATATTACAGACAAAAAAAACAAATTTTCACACATTCCACATCTTTAAAATTAACAATTATGATAGATTCATTGATTTGTAGCTACATTTCCAAAGTTATCAGCAAACAAGCTTATGCATACCTAAAAATAAAGTTAAAAAACATAGGCCTCCTCCATAACCCCTCAAAGCCTCCTTTCCATCGCCAATATAGGTGTGTTTTCTACCATTTTGGTGGAAAAAAAACAGCGATTTGGTAGTAATTTAGGAAAAGTAGAAGAATGTTGTACACAGCTCTGCAAGGTCTACTTCAGACATCTGTCTAGCATATGTATCTTTGAAAGTAATCTTTTGGACCACTTAGACGTAAAAGGTCGGAGAAATACATAATGCAAATTACAGTGTAGTCGTATCTTCTCCACATTTACAGAATCGGCAAATTTTCTTCTATTGTGTATAAAGCATATTACAGACAAAAAAACATATTTTCACACATTCCACATCGTTCAAATTAACAATTATGATAGTTTCATTGATTTGTAGCTACTTTTCCAAAGTTATCAGCAAACAAACTATTGCACACCTAAAAATAAAGTTAAAAAACATAGGCCTCCTCCATATCCCCTCAAAGCCTCCTTTCCATCGCCAATATATGTGTGTTTTCTACCATTTTGGTAGAAAAAAACAGCGATTTGGTAGTAATTTAGGAAAAGTAGAAGAATGTTGCACACAGCTCTGCAATGTCTACTTCAGACATCTGTCTAGCATATGTATCTTTGAAAGTAATCTTTTAGACCACTTAGACGAAAAAGGTCGGAGAAATACATAATGCAAATTACAGTGTAGTCGGATCTTATCCACATTTACAGAATCGGCAAAATTTCTTCTATTGTGTATAAAGCATATTAAAGACAAAAAAAACATATTTTCACACATTCCACATCTTTAAAATGAACAATTATGATAGTTTCATTGATTTGCAGCTAGTTTTCCAAAGTTATCAGCAAACAAACTATTGCACACCTAAAAATAAAGTTAAAAAACATAGGCCTCCTCCATATCCCCTCAAAGCCTCCTTTCTATCGCCAATATAGGTGTGTTTTCTACCATTTTGGTAGAAAAAAAACAGCGATTTGGTAGTAATTTAGGAAAAGTAGAAGAATGCTGTATACATCTCTGCAATGTCTACTTCAGACATCGGTCTAGCATATGTATCTTTGAAAGTAATCTTTTGGACCACTTAGACGTAAAAGGTCGGAGAAATACATAATGCAAATTACAGTGTAGTCGGATCTTATCCACATTTATAGAATCGGCAAAAATTCATCTATTGTGTATAAAGCATATTACAGACAAAAAAAAACAAATTTTCACACATTCCACATCTTTAAAATTAACAATTATGATAGATTCATTGATTTGTAGTTACATTTCCAAAGTTATCAGCAAACAAGCTATTGCACACCTAAAAATAAAGTTAAAAAACATAGGCCTCCTCCATAACCCCTCAAAGCCTCCTTTCCATCGCCAATATAGGTGTGTTTTCTACCATTTTGGTAGAAAAAAACAGTGATTTGGTAGTAATTTAGGAAAAGTAGAAGAATGTTGCACACAGCTCTGCAATGTCTACTTCAGACATCTGTCTAGCATATGTTTCTTTGAAAGTAATCTTTTAGACTACTTAGACGAAAAAGGTCGGAGAAATACATAATGCAAATTACAGTGTAGTCGGATCTTATCCACATTTACAGAATCGGCAAAATTTCTTCTATTGTGTATAAAGCATATTACAGACAAAAAAAACATATTTTCACACATTCCACATCTTTCAAATTAATAATTATGATAGTTTCATTGATTTATAGCTACTTTTCCAAAGTTATCAGCAAACAAACTATTGCACACCTAAAAATAAAGTTGAAAAACATAGGCCTCCTCCATATCCCCTCAAAGCCTCCTTTCCATCGCCAATATAGGTGTGTTTTCTACCATTTTGGTAGAAAAAAAACAGCGATTTGGTAGTAATTTAGGAAAAGTAGAAGAATGTTGCACACAGCTCTGCAATGTCTACTTCAGACATCTGTCTAGCATATGTATCTTTGAAAGTAATCTTTTAGACCACTTAGACGAAAAAGGTCGGAGAAATACATAATGGAAATTACAGTGTAGTCGGATCTTATCCACATTTACAGAATTGGCAAAATTTCTTCTATTGTGTATAAAGCATATTAAAGACAAAAAAAAACATATTTTCACACATTCCACATCTTTAAAATGAACAATTATGATAGTTTCATTGATTTGCAGCTAGTTTTCCAAAGCTATCAGCAAACAAACTATTGCACACCTAAAAATAAAGTTAAAAAACATAGGCCTCCTCCATATCCCCTCAAAGCCTCCTTTCCATCGCCAATATAGGTGTGTTTTCTACCATTTTGGTAGAAAAAAAACAGCGATTTGGTAGTAATTTAGGAAAAGTAGAAGAATGTTGCACACAGCTCTGCAATGTCTACTTCAGACATCTGTCTAGCATATGTATCTTTGAAAGTAATCTTTTAGACCACTTAGACGAAAAAGGTCGGAGAAATACATAATGCAAATTACAGTGTAGTCGGATCTTATCCACATTTACAGAATCGGCAAAATTTCTTCTATTGTGTATAAAGCATATTAAAGACAAAAAAAACATATTTTCACACATTCCACATCTTTAAAATTAACAATTATGATAGTTTCATTGATTTGTAGCTACTTTTCCAAAGTTATCAGCAAACAAACTATTGCACACCTAAAAATAAAGTAAAAAAACATAGGCCTCCTCCATATCCCCTCAAAGCCTTCTTTCCATCGACAATATAGGTGTGTTTTCTACCATTTTGGTAGAAAAAAAACAGTGATTTGGTAGTAATTTAGGAAAAGTAGAAGAATGTTGTACACAGCTCAGCAATGTCTACTTCAGACATCTGTCTAGCATATGTATCATTGAAAGTAATCTTTTAGACCACTTAGACGAAAAAGGTCGGAGAAATACATAATGCAAATTACAGTGTAGTCGGATCTTATCCACATTTACAGAATAGGCAAAATTTCTTCTATTGTGTATAAAGCATATTACAGACAAAAAAAAACATATATTCACACATTTCACATCCTTAAAATAAACAATTATGATAGTTTCATTGATTTGTAGCTACTTTTCCAAAGTTATCAGCAAACAAACTATTGCACACCTAAAAATAAAGTTAAAACACACAGGCCTCCTCCATATCCCCTCAAAGCCTCCTTTCCATCGCCAATATAGGTGTGTTTTCTACCATTTTGGTAGAAAAAAAACAGCGATTTGGTAGTAATTTAGGAAAAGTAGAAGAATGTTGTACACAGCTCTGCAATGTCTACTTCAGACATCTGACTAGCATATGTTTCTTTGAAAGTAATCTTTTACACCACTTAGACAAAAAAGGTCGGAGAAATACATAATGCAAATTACAGTGTAGTCGGATCTTATCCACATTTACAGAATCGGCAAAATTTCTTCTATTGTGTATAAAGCATTTTACAGACAAAAAAAACATATTTTCACACATTCCACATCCTTAAAATTAACAATTATGATAGTTTCATTGATTTGTAGCTACTTTTCCAAAGTTATCAGCAAACAAACTATTGCACACCTAAAATTAAGTTAAAAAACATAGGCCTCCTCCATATCCCCTCAAAGCCTCCTTTCCATCGCCAATATAGGCGTATTTTCTACCATTTTGGTAGAAAAAAATCAGCGATTTGGTAGTAATTTAGGAAAAGTAGAAGAATGTTGTATACAGCTCTGCAATGTCTACTTCAGACATCTGTCTAGCATATGTATCTTTGAAAGTAATCTTTTGGACCACTTAGACGAAAAAGGTCAGAGAAATACATAATGCAAATTACAGTGTAGTCGGATCTTATCCACATTTACAGAATCGGCAAAATTTCTTCTATTGTGTATAAAGCATATTACAGACAAAAAAAACATATTTTCACACATTCCACAACTTTCAAATTAACAATTATGATAGTTTCATTGATTTATAGCTACTTTTCCAAAGTTATCAGCAAACAAACTATTGCACACCTAAAAATAAAGTTAAAAAACATAGGCATCCTCCATATCCCCTCAAAGCCTCCTTTCCATCGCCAATATAGGTGTGTTTTCTACCATTTTGGTAGAAAAAAAACAGCGATTTGGTAGTAATTTAGGAAAAGTAGAAGAATGCTGTATACAGCTCTGCAATGTCTACTTCAGACATCTGTCTAGCATATGTATCTTTGAAAGTAATCTTTTGGACCACTTAGACGTAAAAGGTCGGAGAAATACATAATGCAAATTACAGTGTAGTCGGATCTTATCCACATTTACAGAATCGGCAAAATTTCTTCTATTGTGTATAAAGCATATTAAAGACAAAAAAAACATATTTTCACACATTCCACATCTTTAAAATGAACAATTATGATAGTTTCATTGATTTGTAGATACTTTTCCAAAGTTGTCAGCAAACAAACTATTGCACACCTAAACATAAAGTTAAAAAACATAGGCCTTCTCCATATCCCCTCAAAGCCTCCTTTCCATCGCCAATATAGGTGTGTTTTCTACCATTTTGGTAGAAGAAAAACAGCGATTTGTTAGTAATTTAGGAAAAGTAGAAGAATGCTGTACACAGCTCTGCAATGTCTACTACAGACATCTGTCTAGCATATGTATGTTTGAAAGTAATCTTTTAGACCACTTAGACGAAAAAGATCGGAGAAATACATAATGCAAATTACAGTGTAGTCGGATCTTATCCACATTTACAAAATCGGCAAAATTTCTTCTATTGTGTATAAAGCATATTAAAGACAAAAAAAACATATTTTCACACATTCCACATCTTTAAAATGAACAATTATGATAGTTTCATTGATTTGTAGATACTTTTCCAAAGTTGTCAGCAAACAAACTATTGCACACCTAAACATAAAGTTAAAAAACATAGGCCTTCTCCATATCCCCTCAAAGCCTCCTTTCCATCGCCAATATAGGTGTGTTTTCTACCATTTTGGTAGAAGAAAAACAGCGATTTGTTAGTAATTTAGGAAAAGTAGAAGAATACTGTACACAGCTCTGCAATGTCTACTACAGACATCTGTCTAGCATATGTATGTTTGAAAGTAATCTTTTAGACCACTTAGACGAAAAAGATCGGAGAAATACATAATGCAAATTACAGTGTAGTCGGATCTTATCCACATTTACAAAATCGGCAAAAATTCTTCTATTGTGTATAAAGCATATTACAGACAAAAAAAACATATTTTCACACATTCCACGTCCTTAAAATTAACAATTATGATAGTTTTATTGATTTGTAGCTACTTTTCCAAAGTTATCAGCAAACAAACTATTGCACACCTAAAAATAAAGTTAAAAAACATAGGCCTCCTTCATATCACCTCAAAGCCTCCTTTCCATCGCCAATATAGGTGTGTTTTCTACCATTTTGGTAGAAAAAAAACAGCGATTTGGTAGTAATTTAGGAAAAGTAGAAGAATTTTGCACACAGCTCTGCAATGTCTACTTCAGACATCTGTCAAGCATATGTATTTTTGAAAGTAATCTTTTAGACCACTTAGACGAAAAAGGTCGGAGAAATACATAATGCAAATTACAGTGTAGTCGGATCTTATCCACATTTACAGAATCGGCAAAATTTCTTCTATTGTGTATAAAGCATATTACAGACAAAAAAAAACCATATATTCACACATTTCACATCCTTCAAATTAACAATTATGATAGTTTCATTGATTTGTAGCTACTTTTCCAAAGATATCAGCAAACAAACTATTGCACACCTAAAAATAAAGTTAAAAAACATAGGCCTCCTCCATATCCCCTCAAAGCCTCCTTTCCATCGCCAATATAGGTGTGTTTTCTACCATTTTGGTAGAAAAAAACAGCCATTTGGTAGTAATTTAGGAAAAGTAGAAGAATGTTGCACACAGCTCTGCAATGTCTACTTCAGACATCTGTCTAGCATATGTGTCTTTGAAAGTAATCTTTTAGACCACTTAGACGAAAAAGGTCGGAGAAATACATAATGCAAATTAGAGTGTAGTCGGATCTTATCCACATTTACAGAATCGGCAAAATTTCTTCTATTGTGAATAAAGCATATTACAGACAAAAAAAAACATATATTCACACATTCCACATCCTTAAAATTAACAATTATGATAGTTTCATTGATTTGTAGCTACTTTTCCAAAGTTATCAGCAAACAAACTATTGCACACCTAAAAATAAAGTTAAAACACATAGGCCTCCTCCATATCCCCTCAAAGCCTCCTTTCCATCGCCAATATAGGTATATTTTCTACCATTTTGGTATAAAAAAAACTGCGATTTGGTAGTAATTTAGGAAAAGTAGAAGAATGTTGTATACAGCTCTGCAATGTCTATTTCAGACATCTGTCTAGCATATGTATCTTTGAAAGTAATCTTTTAGACCACTTAGACGTAAAAGGTTGGAGAAATACATAATGCAAATTACAGTGTAGTCGGATCTTATCCACATTTACAGAATCCGCAAAAATTCTTCTATTGTGTATACAGCATATTACAGACAAAAAAAAAAAATTTCACACATTCCACATCTTTAAATGTAACAATTATGATAGTTTCATTGATTTGTAGCTACTTTTCCAAAGTTATCAGCAAACAAACTATTGCACACCTAAAAATAAAGTTAAAAAACATAGGCCTCCTCCATATCCCCTCAAAGCCTCCTTTCCATCGCCAATATAGGTGTGTTTTCTACCATTTTGGTAGAAAAAAAACAGCGATTTGGTAGTAATTTAGGAAAAGTAGAAGAATGTTGCACACAGCTCTGCATTGTCTACTTCAGACATCTGTCTAGCATATGTATCTTTGAAAGTAATCTTTTGGACCACTTAGACGTAAAAGGTCGGAGAAATACATAATGCAAATTACAGTGTAGTCGGATCTTATCCACATTTACAGAATCGGCAAAATTTCTTCTATTGTGTATAAAGCATATTACAGACAAAAAAAAACATATTTTCACACATTCCACATCTTTTAAATTAACAATTATGATAGTTTCATTGATTTGTAGCTACTTTTCCAAAGTTATCAGCAAACAAACTATTGCACACCTAAAAATAAAGTTAAAAAACATAGGCCTCCTCCATATCCCCTCAAAGCCTCCTTTCCATCGCCAATATAGGTGAGTTTTCTACCATTTTGGTAGAAAAAAAACAGCGATTTGGTAGTAATTTAGGAAAAGTAGAAGAATGCTGTATACATCTCTGCAATGTCTACTTCAGACATCTGTCAAGCATATGTATCTTTGAAAGTAATCTTTTAGACCACTTAGACGAAAAAGTTCGGAGAAATACATAATGCAGATTATAGTGTAGTCGGATCTTATTCATATTTACAGAATCTGCAAAATTTCTTCTATTGTGTATAAAGCATATTAAAGACAAAAAAAAACATATATTCACACATTCCACATCCTTAAAATTAACAATTATGATAGTTTCATTGATTTGTAGCTACTTTTCCAAAGTTATCAGCAAACAAACTATTGCACACCTAAAAATAAAGTTAAAAAACATAGGCATCCTCCATATCCCCTCAAAGCCTCCTTTCCATCGCCAATATAGATGTGTTTTCTACCATTTTTGTAGAAAAAAAACAGCGATTTGTTAGTAATTTAGGAAAAGTAGAAGAATGTTGTACACAGCTCTGCAATGTCTACTACAGACATCTGTCTAGCATATGTATCTTTGAAAGTAATCTTTTAGACCACTTAGACGAAAAAGATCGGAGAAATACATAGTGCAAATTACAGTGTAGTCGGATCTTATCCACATTTACAAAATCGGCAAAAATTCTTCTATTGTGTATGAAGCATATTACAGACAAAAAAAACATATTTTCACACATTCCACGTCCTTAAAATTAACAATTATGATAGTTTTATTGATTTGTAGCTACTTTTCCAAAGTTATCAGCAAACAAACTATTGCACACCTAAAAATAAAGGTAAAAAACATAGGCCTCCTTCATATCCCCTCAAAGCCTCCTTTCCATCGCCAATATAGGTGTGTTTTCTACCATTTTGGTAGAAAAAAAACAGCGATTTGGTAGTAATTTAGGAAAAGTAGAAGAATGTTGCACACAGCTCTGCAATGTCTACTTCAGACATCTGTTAAGCATATGTATTTTTGAAAGTAATCTTTTAGAACACTTAGACGAAAAAGGTCGGAGAAATACATAATGCAAATTACAGTGTAGTCGGATCTTATCCACATTTACAGAATCGGCAAAATTTCTTCTATTGTGTATAAAGCATATTACAGACAAAAAAAAACATATATTCACACATTCCACATCCTTCAAATTAACAATTATGATAGTTTCATTGATTTGTAGCTACTTTTCCAAAGTTATCAGCAAACAAACTATTGCACACCTAAAAATAAAGTTAAAAAACATAGGCCTCCTCCATATCCCCTCAAAGCCTCCTTTCCATCGCCAATATAGGTGTGTTTTCTACCATTTTGGTAGAAAAAAAACATGATTTGGTAGTAATTTAGGAAAAGTAGAAGAATGTTGCACACAGCTCTGCAATGTCTACTTCAGACATCTGTCTAGCATATGTATCTTGGAAAGTAATCTTTTGGACCACTTAGACGTAAAATGTCGGAGAAATACATAATGAAAATTACAGTGTAGTCGGATCTTATCCACATTTACAGAATCGGCAAAAATTCTTCTATTGTGTATAAAGCATATTACAGACAAAAAAAAACATATTTTCACACATTCCACAACTTTCAAATTAATAATTATGATAGTTTCATTGATTTATAGCTACTTTTCCAAAGTTATCAGCAAACAAACTATTGCACACCTAAAAATAAAGTTAAAAAACATAGGCCTCCTCCATATCCCATCAAAGCCTCCTTTCCATCGCCAATATAGGTATATTTTCCACCATTTTGGTAGAAAAAAAACAGCGATTTGGTAGTAATTTAGGAAAAGTAGAAGAATGTTGTATACCGCTTTGCAATGTCTATTTCAGACATCTGTCTAGCATATGTATCTTTGAAAGTAATCTTTTGGACCACTTAGACGTAAAAGGTTGGAGAAATACATAATGCAAATTACAGTGTAGTCGGATCTTATCCACATTTGCAGAATCGGCAAAAATTCTTCTATTGTGTATAAAGCATATTACTGACAAAAAAAAAAAAATTTCACACATTCCACATCTTTAAATGTAACAATTATGATAGTTTCATTGATTTGTAGCTACTTTTCCAAAGTTATCAGCAAACAAACTATTGCACACCTAAAAATAAAGTTAAAAAACATAGGCTTCCTCCATATCTCCTCAAAGCCTCCTTTCCATCGCCAATATAGGTGTGTTTTCTACCATTTTGGTAGAAAAAAAACAGCGATTTGGTAGTAATTTAGGAAAAGTAGAAGAATGTTGCACACAGCTCTGCAATGTCTACTTCAGACATCTGTCTAGCATATGTATCTTTGAAAGTAATCTTTTGGACCACTTAGACGTAAAAGGTCGGAGAAATACATAATGCAAATTACAGTGTAGTCGGATCTTATCCACATTTACAGAATCGGCAAAATTTCTTCTATTGTGTATAAAGCATATTACAGACAAAAAAAACATATTTTCACACATTCCACATCTTTTAAATTAACAATTATGATAGTTTCATTGATTTGTAGCTACTTTTCCAAAGTTATCAGCAAACAAACTATTGCACACCTAAAAATAAAGTTAAAAAACATAGGCCTCCTCCATATCCCCTCAAAGCCTCCTTTCCATCGCCAATATAGGTGTGTTTTCTACCATTTTGGTAGAAAAAAAACAGCGATTTGGTAGTAATTTAGGAAAAGTAGAAGAATGCTGTATACATCTCTGCAATGTCTACTTCAGACATCGGTCTAGCATATGTATCTTTGAAAGTAATCTTTTGGACCACTTAGACGAAAAAGGTCGGAGAAATACATAATGCAAATTACAGTGTAGTCGGATCTTATCCACATTTATAGAATCGGCAAAAATTCATCTATTGTGTATAAAGCATATTACAGACAAAAAAAACAAATTTTCACACATTCCACATCTTTAAAATTAACAATTATGATAGATTCATTGATTTGTAGCTACATTTCCAAAGTTATCAGCAAGCAAACTATTGCACACCTAAAAATAAAGTTAAAAAACATAGGCCTCCTCCATATCCCCTCAAAGCCTCCTTTCCATCGCCAATATAGGTGTGTTTTCTACCATTTTGGTAGGAAAAACATAGCGATTTGGTAGTAATTTAGGAAAAGTAGAAGAATGTTGCACACAGCTCTGCAATGTCTACTTCAGACATCTGTCTAGCATATGTATCTTTGAAAGTAATCTTTTAGACCACTTAGACGAAAAAGGTCGGAGAAATACATAATGCAAATTACAGTGTAGTCGGATCTTATCCACATTTACAGAATCTGCAAAATTTCTTCTATTGTGTATAAAGCATATTACAGACAAAAAAAAACATATTTTCACACATTCCACATCTTTCAAATTAATAATTATGATAGTTTCATTGATTTATAGCTACTTTTCCAAAGTTATCAGCAAACAAACTATTGCACACCTAAAAATAAAGTTAAAAAACATAGGCCTCCTCCATATCCCCTCAAAGCCTCCTTTCCATCGCCAATATAGGTGTGTTTTCTACCATTTTGGTAGAAAAAAAACAGCCATTTGGTAGTAATTTAGGAAAAGTAGAAGAATGCTGTATACATCTCTGCAATGTCTACTTCAGACATCTGTCTAGCATATGTATCTTTGAAAGTAATCTTTTGGACCACTTAGGCGTAAAAGTTCGGAGAAATACATAATGCAAATTACAGTGTAGTCGGATCTTATCCACATTTACAGAATAGGCAAAATTTCTTCTATTGTGTATAAAGCATATTACAGACAAAAAAACATATTTTCACACATTCCACATCTTTAAAATTAACAATTATGATAGTTTCATTGATTTGTGGCTACTTTTCCAAAGTTATCAGCAAACAAACTATTGAACACCTAAAAATAAAGTTAAAAAACATAGGCCTCCTCCATATCCCCTCAAAGCCTCCTTTCCATCGCCAATATAGGTGTGTTTTCTACCATTTTGGTAGAAAAAAAACAGCGATTTGGTAGTAATTTAGGAAAAGTAGAAGAATGTTGCACACAGCTCTGCAATGTCTACTTCAGACATCTGTCAAGTATATGTATCTTTGAAAGTAATCTTTTAGACCACTTAGACAAAAAAGGTCGGAGAAATACATAATGCAAATTACAGTGTAGTCGGATCTTATTCACATTTACAGAATCGGCAAACTTTCTTCTATTGTGTATAAAGCATATTACAGACAAAAAAAACATATTTTCACACATTCCACATTCTTAAAATTAACAATTATGATAGTTTCATTGATTTGTAGCTACTTTTCCAAAGTTATCAGCAAACAAACTATTGCACACCTAAAATGAAGTAAAAAAACATAGGCCTCCTCCATATCCCCTCAAAGCCTCCTTTCCATCGCCAATATAGCTATATTTTCTACCATTTTGGTAGAAAAAAAACAGTGATTTGGTAGTAATTTAGGAAAAGTAGAAGAATGTTGTATACAGCTCTGTAATGTCTACTTCAGACATCTGTCTAGCATATGTATCTTTGAAAGTAATCTTTTAGACCACTTAGACGAAAAAGGTCGGAGAAATACATAATGCAAATTACAGTGTAGTCGGATCTTATCCACATTTACAGAATCGGCAAAATTTCTTCTGTTGTGTATAAAGCATATTACAGACAAAAAAAACATATTTTCACACATTCACATCTTTCAAATTAATAATTATGATAGTTTCTTTGATTTATAGCTACTTTTCCAAAGTTATCAGCTAACAAACTATTGCACACCTAAAAGTAAAGTTGAAAAACATAGGCCTCCTCCATATACCCTCAAAGCCTCCTTTCCATCGCCAATATAGGTGTGTTTTCTACCATTTTGGTGGAAAAAAAACAGCGATTTGGTAGTAATTTAGGAAAAGTAGAAGAATGTTGTACACAGCTCTGCAATGTCTACTTCAGACATGTGTCTAGCATATGTATCTTTGAAAGTAATCTTTTAGACCACTTAGACGAAAAAGGTCGGAGAAATACATAATGCAAATTACAGTGTAGTCGGATCTTATCCACATTTACAGAATCGGCAAAATTTCTTCTATTGTGTATAAAGCATATTACAGACAAAAAAAACATATTTTCACACATTCCACATCTTTCAAATTAACAATTATGATAGTTTCATAGATTTATAGCTACTTTTCCAAAGTTATCAGCAAACAAACTATTGCCCACCTAAAAATAAAGTTAAAAAACATAGGCGTCCTCCATATCCCCTCAAAGCCTCCTTTCCATCGCCAATATAGGTGTGTTTTCTACCATTTTGGTAGAAAAAAACAGCGATTTGGTAGTAATTTAGGAAAAGTAGAAGAATGTTGCACACAGCCCTGCAATGTCTACTTCAGACATCTGTCAAGTATATGTATCTTTGAAAGTAATCTTTTAGACCACTTAGACGAAAAAGGTCGGGAAATACATAATGCAAATTACAGTGTAGTCGGATCTTATTCACATTTACAGAATTGGCAAAAATTCTTCTATTGTGTATAAAGCATATTACAGACAAAAAAACAAATTTTCACACATTCCACATCTTTAAAATTAACAATTATGATAGTTTCATTGATTTGTAGCTACTTTTCCAAAGTTATCAGCAAACAAACTATTGCCCACCTAAAAATAAAGTTAAAAAACATAGGTCTCCTCCATATCCCCTCAAAGCCTCCTTTCCATCGCCAATATAGGTGTGTTTTCTACCATTTTGGTAGAAAAAAAACAGCGATTTGGTAGTAATTTAGGAAAAGTAGAAGAATGTTGTACACAGCTCTGCAATGTCTACTTCAGACATCTGTCTAGCATATGTTTCTTTGAAAGTAATCTTTTAGACCACTTAGACGAAAAAGGTCGGAGAAATACATAATGCAAATTACAGTGTAGTCGGATCTTATCCACATTTACAGAATGGGCAAAATTTCTTCTATTGTGTATAAAGCATATTACAGACAAAAAAAACATATTTTCACACATTCACATCTTTCAAATTAATAATTATGATAGTTTCATTGATTTATAGCTACTTTTCCAAAGTTATCAGCAAACAAACTATTGAACACCTAAAAATAAAGTTAAAAAACATAGGCCTCCTCCATATCCCCTCAAAGCCTCCTTTCCATCGCCAATATAGGTGTGTTTTCTACCATTTTGGTGGAAAAAAAACAGCGATTTGGTAGTAATTTAGGAAAAGTAGAAGAATGTTGTACACAGCTCTGCAATGTCTACTTCAGACATCTGTCTAGCATATGTTTCTTTGAAAGTAATCTTTTAGACCACTTAGACGAAAAAGGTCGGAGAAATACATAATGCAAATTACAGTGTAGTCGGATCTTATCCACATTTACAGAATCGGCAAAATTTCTTCTATTGTGTATAAAGCATATTACAGACAAAAAAAACATATTTTCACACATTCCACATCTTTGAAATTAACAATTATGATAGTTTCATAGATTTATAGCTACTTTTCCAAAGTTATCAGCAAACAAACTATTGCCCACCTAAAAATAAAGTTAAAAAACATAGGCGTCCTCCATATCCCCTCAAAGCCTCCTTTCCATTGCCAATATAGGTGTGTTTTCTACCATTTTGGTAGAAAAAAACAGCGATTTGGTAGTAATTTAGGAAAAGTAGAAGAATGTTGCACACAGCCCTGCAATGTCTACTTCAGACATCTGTCAAGTATATGTATCTTTGAAAGTAATCTTTTAGACCACTTAGACGAAAAAGGTCGGGAAATACATAATGCAAATTACAGTGTAGTCGGATCTTATTCACATTTACAGAATTGGCAAAAATTCTTCTATTGTGTATAAAGCATATTACAGACAAAAAAACAAATTTTCACACATTCCACATCTTTAAAATTAACAATTATGATAGTTTCATTGATTTGTAGCTACTTTTCCAAAGTTATCAGCAAACAAACTATTGCCCACCTAAAAATAAAGTTAAAAAACATAGGTCTCCTCCATATCCCCTCAAAGCCTCCTTTCCATCGCCAATATAGGTGTGTTTTCTACCATTTTGGTAGAAAAAAAACAGCGATTTGGTAGTAATTTAGGAAAAGTAGAAGAATGTTGTACACAGCTCTGCAATGTCTACTTCAGACATCTGTCTAGCATATGTTTCTTTGAAAGTAATCTTTTAGACCACTTAGACGAAAAAGGTCGGAGAAATACATAATGCAAATTACAGTGTAGTCGGATCTTATCCACATTTACAGAATGGGCAAAATTTCTTCTATTGTGTATAAAGCATATTACAGACAAAAAAAACATATTTTCACACATTCACATCTTTCAAATTAATAATTATGATAGTTTCATTGATTTATAGCTACTTTTCCAAAGTTATCAGCAAACAAACTATTGAACACCTAAAAATAAAGTTAAAAAACATAGGCCTCCTCCATATCCCCTCAAAGCCTCCTTTCCATCGCCAATATAGGTGTGTTTTCTACCATTTTGGTGGAAAAAAAACAGCGATTTGGTAGTAATTTAGGAAAAGTAGAAGAATGTTGTACACAGCTCTGCAATGTCTACTTCAGACATCTGTCTAGCATATGTTTCTTTGAAAGTAATCTTTTAGACCACTTAGACGAAAAAGGTCGGAGAAATACATAATGCAAATTACAGTGTAGTCGGATCTTATCCACATTTACAGAATCGGCAAAATTTCTTCTATTGTGTATAAAGCATATTACAGACAAAAAAAACATATTTTCACACATTCCACATCCTTAAAATTAACAATTATGATAGTTTCATTGATTTGTAGCTACTTTTCCAAAGTAATCAGCAAACAAACTATTGCCCACCTAAAAATAAAGTTAAAAAACATAGGTCTCCTCCATATCCCCTCAAAGCCTCCTTTCCATCGCCAATATAGGTGTGTTTTCTACCATTTTGGTGGAAAAAAAACAGCGATTTGGTAGTAATTTAGGAAAAGTAGAAGAATGTTGTACACAGCTCTGCAATGTCTACTTCAGACATCTGTCTAGCATATGTTTCTTTGAAAGTAATCTTTTAGACCACTTAGACGAAAAAGGTCGGAGAAATACATAATGCAAATTACAGTGTAGTCGGATCTTATCCACATTTACAGAATCGGCAAAATTTCTTCTACTGTGTATAAAGCGTATTACAGACAAAAAAAAACATATTTTCACACATTCCACATCTTTCAAATTAATAATTATGATAGTTTCATTGATTTATAGCTACTTTTCCAAAGTTATCAGCAAACAAACTATTGCACACCTAAAAATAAAGTAAAAAAACATAGGCCTCCTCCATATCCCCTCAAAGCCTCCTTTCCATCGGCAATATAGGTGTGTTTTCTACCATTTTGGTAGATAAAAAACAGCGATTTGGTAGTAATTTCGGAAAAGTAGAAGAATGCTGTATACATCTCTGCAATGTCTACTTCAGACATCGGTCTAGCATATGTATCTTTGAAAGTAATCTTGTGGACCACTTAGACGTAAAAGGTCGGAGAAATACATAATGCAAATTACAGTGTAGTCGGATCTTATCCACATTTACAGAATCGGCAAAATTTCTTCTATTGTGTATAAAGCATATTACAGACAAAAAAAACATATTTTCACACATTCCACATCTTTCAAATTAACAATTATGATAGTTTCATAGATTTATAGCTACTTTTCCAAAGTTATCAGCAAACAAACTATTGCCCACCTAAAAATAAAGTTAAAAAACATAGGCGTCCTCCATATCCCCTCAAAGCCTCCTTTCCATTGCCAATATAGGTGTGTTTTCTACCATTTTGGTAGAAAAAAACAGCGATTTGGTAGTAATTTAGGAAAAGTAGAAGAATGTTGCACACAGCCCTGCAATGTCTGCTTCAGACATCTGTCAAGTATATGTATCTTTGAAAGTAATCTTTTAGACCACTTAGACGAAAAAGGTCGGAGAAATACATAATGCAATTTACAGTGTAGTCGGATCTTATTCACATTTACAGAATTGGCAGAAATTCTTCTATTGTGTATAAAGCATATTACAGACAAAAAAAAAATTTTTTCACACATTCCACATCTTTAAAATTAACAATTATGATAGTTTCATTGATTTGTAGCTACTTTTCCAAAGTTATCAGCAAACAAACTATTGCACACCTAAAAATAAAGTTAAAAAACATAGGCCTCCTCCATATCCCCTCAAAGCCTCCTTTCCATCGCCAATATAGGTGTGTTTTCTACCATTTTGGTGGAAAAAAAACAGCGATTTGGTACTAATTTAGGAAAAGTAGAAGAATGTTGTACACAGCTCTGCAGTGTCTACTTCAGACATCTGTCTAGCATATGTATCTTTGAAAGTAATCTTTTAGACCACTTAGACGAAAAAGGTCGGAGAAATACATAATGCAAATTACAGTGTAGTCGGATCTTATCCACATTTACAGAATCGGCAAAATTTCTTCTATTGTGGATAAAGCATTTTACACACAAAAAAACCCATATTTTCACACATTCCACATCCTTAAAATTAACAATTATGATAGTTTCATTGATTTGTAGCTACTTTTCCAAACTTATCAGCAAACAAACTATTGCCCACCTAAAAATAAAGTTAAAAAACATAGGCGTCCTCCATATCCCCTCAAAGCCTCCTTTCCATCGCCAATATAGGTGTGTTTTCTACCATTTTGGTAGAAAAAAACAGCGATTTGGTAGTAATTTAGGAAAAGTAGAAGAATGCTGCACACAGCCCTGCAATGTCTACTTCAGACATCTGTCAAGTATATGTATCTTTGAAAGTAATCTTTTAGACCACTTAGACGAAAAAGGTCAGAGAAATACATAATGCAAATTACAGTGTAGTCGGATCTTATTCACATTTACAGAATTGGCAAAAATTCTTCTATTGTGTATAAAGCATATTACAGACAAAAAAACAAATTTTCACACATTCCACATCTTTAAAATTAACAATTATGATAGTTTCATTGATTTGTAGCTACTTTTCCAAAGTAATCAGCAAACAAACTATTGCCCACCTAAAAATAAAGTTAAAAAACATAGGTCTCCTCCATATCCCCTCAAAGCCTCCTTTCCATCGCCAATATAGGTGTGTTTTCTACCATTTTGGTAGAAAAAAAACAGCGATTTGGTAGTAATTTAGGAAAAGTAGAAGAATGTTGTACACAGCTCTGCAATGTCTACTTCAGACATCTGTCTAGCATATGTTTCTTTGAAAGTAATCTTTTAGACCACTTAGACGAAAAAGGTCGGAGAAATACATAATGCAAATTACAGTGTAGTCGGATCTTATCCACATTTACAGAATCGGCAAAATTTCTTCTATTGTGTATAAAGCATATTACAGACAAAAAAAAACATATTTTCACACATTCCACATCCTTAAAATTAACAATTATGATAGTTTCATTGATTTGTAGCTACTTTTCCAAACTTATCAGCAAACAAACTATTGCACACCTAAAATTAAGTTAAAAAACATAGGCCTCCTCCATATCCCCTCAAAGCCTCCTTTCCATCGCCAATATAGGTGTGTTTTCTACCATTTTGGTTGAAAAAAAACAGTGATTTGGTAGTAATTTAGGAAAAGTAGAAGAATGTTGTATACAGCTCTGCAATGTCTACTTTAGACATCTGTCTAGCATATGTATCTTTGAAAGTAATCTTTTAGACCACTTAGACGAAAAAGGTCAGAGAAATACATAATGCAAATTACAGTGTAGTCGGATCTTATCCACATTTACAGAATCGGCAAAATTTCTTCTATTGTGTATAAAGCATATTACAGACAAAAAAAACATATTTTCACACATTCCACATCTTTCAAATTAACAATTATGATAGTTTCATAGATTTATAGCTACTTTTCCAAAGTTATCAGCAAACAAACTATTGCCCACCTAAAAATAAAGTTAAAAAACATAGGCGTCCTCCATATCCCCTCAAAGCCTCCTTTCCATTGCCAATATAGGTGTGTTTTCTACCATTTTGGTAGAAAAAAACAGCGATTTGGTAGTAATTTAGGAAAAGTAGAAGAATGTTGCACACAGCCCTGCAATGTCTGCTTCAGACATCTGTCAAGTATATGTATCTTTGAAAGTAATCTTTTAGACCACTTAGACGAAAAAGGTCGGAGAAATACATAATGCAATTTACAGTGTAGTCGGATCTTATTCACATTTACAGAATTGGCAGAAATTCTTCTATTGTGTATAAAGCATATTACAGACAAAAAAAAAATTTTTTCACACATTCCACATCTTTAAAATTAACAATTATGATAGTTTCATTGATTTGTAGCTACTTTTCCAAAGTTATCAGCAAACAAACTATTGCACACCTAAAAATAAAGTTAAAAAACATAGGCCTCCTCCATATCCCCTCAAAGCCTCCTTTCCATCGCCAATATAGGTGTGTTTTCTACCATTTTGGTGGAAAAAAAACAGCGATTTGGTACTAATTTAGGAAAAGTAGAAGAATGTTGTACACAGCTCTGCAATGTCTACTTCAGACATCTGTCTAGCATATGTTTCTTTGAAAGTAATCTTTTAGACCACTTAGACGAAAAAGGTCGGAGAAATACATAATGCAAATTACAGTGTAGTCGGATCTTATCCACATTTACAGAATCGGCAAAATTTCTTCTATTGTGTATAAAGCATATTACAGACAAAAAAAACATATTTTCACACATTCCACATCCTTAAAATTAACAATTATGATAGTTTCATTGATTTGTAGCTACTTTTCCAAACTTATCAGCAAACAAACTATTGCACACCTAAAATTAAGTTAAAAAACATAGGCCTCCTCCATATCCCCTCAAAGTCTCCTTTCCATCGCCAATATAGGTATATTTTCTACCATTTTGGTAGAAAAAAAACAGTGATTTGGTAGTAATTTAGGAAAAGTAGAAGAATGTTGTATACAGCTCTGCAATGTCTACTTTAGACATCTGTCTAGCATATGTATCTTTGAAAGTAATCTTTTAGACCACTTAGACGAAAAAGGTCAGAGAAATACATAATGCAAATTACAGTGTAGTCGGATCTTATCCACATTTACAGAATCGGCAAAATTTCTTCTATTGTGTATAAAGCATATTACAGACAAAAAAAACATATTTTCACACATTCCACATCTTTCAAATTAACAATTATGATAGTTTCATAGATTTATAGCTACTTTTCCAAAGTTATCAGCAAACAAACTATTGCCCACCTAAAAATAAAGTTAAAAAACATAGGCGTCCTCCATATCCCCTCAAAGCCTCCTTTCCATTGCCAATATAGGTGTGTTTTCTACCATTTTGGTAGAAAAAAACAGCGATTTGGTAGTAATTTAGGAAAAGTAGAAGAATGTTGCACACAGCCCTGCAATGTCTACTTCAGACATCTGTCAAGTATATGTATCTTTGAAAGTAATCTTTTAGACCACTTAGACGAAAAAGGTCGGGAAATACATAATGCAAATTACAGTGTAGTCGGATCTTATCCACATTTACAGAATGGGCAAAATTTCTTCTATTGTGTATAAAGCATATTACAGACAAAAAAAACATATTTTCACACATTCACATCTTTCAAATTAATAATTATGATAGTTTCATTGATTTATAGCTACTTTTCCAAAGTTATCAGCAAACAAACTATTGAACACCTAAAAATAAAGTTAAAAAACATAGGCCTCCTCCATATCCCCTCAAAGCCTCCTTTCCATCGCCAATATAGGTGTGTTTTCTACCATTTTGGTGGAAAAAAAACAGCGATTTGGTAGTAATTTAGGAAAAGTAGAAGAATGTTGTACACAGCTCTGCAATGTCTACTTCAGACATCTGTCTAGCATATGTTTCTTTGAAAGTAATCTTTTAGACCACTTAGACGAAAAAGGTCGGAGAAATACATAATGCAAATTACAGTGTAGTCGGATCTTATCCACATTTACAGAATCGGCAAAATTTCTTCTATTGTGTATAAAGCATATTACAGACAAAAAAAACATATTTTCACACATTCCACATCCTTAAAATTAACAATTATGATAGTTTCATTGATTTGTAGCTACTTTTCCAAAGTAATCAGCAAACAAACTATTGCCCACCTAAAAATAAAGTTAAAAAACATAGGTCTCCTCCATATCCCCTCAAAGCCTCCTTTCCATCGCCAATATAGGTGTGTTTTCTACCATTTTGGTAGAAAAAAAACAGCGATTTGGTAGTAATTTAGGAAAAGTAGAAGAATGTTGTACACAGCTCTGCAATGTCTACTTCAGACATCTGTCTAGCATATGTTTCTTTGAAAGTAATCTTTTAGACCACTTAGACGAAAAAGGTCGGAGAAATACATAATGCAAATTACAGTGTAGTCGGATCTTATCCACATTTACAGAATCGGCAAAATTTCTTCTATTGTGTATAAAGCGTATTACAGACAAAAAAAACATATTTTCACACATTCCACATCTTTCAAATTAATAATTATGATAGTTTCATTGATTTATAGCTACTTTTCCAAAGTTATCAGCAAACAAACTATTGCACACCTAAAAATAAAGTAAAAAAACATAGGCCTCCTCCATATCCCCTCAAAGCCTCCTTTCCATCGGCAATATAGGTGTGTTTTCTACCATTTTGGTAGATAAAAAACAGCGATTTGGTAGTAATTTCGGAAAAGTAGAAGAATGCTGTATACATCTCTGCAATGTCTACTTCAGACATCGGTCTAGCATATGTATCTTTGAAAGTAATCTTTTGGACCACTTAGACGTAAAAGGTCGGAGAAATACATAATGCAAATTACAGTGTAGTCGGATCTTATCCACATTTACAGAATCGGCAAAATTTCTTCTATTGTGGATAAAGCATTTTACACACAAAAAAACCCATATTTTCACACATTCCACATCCTTAAAATTAACAATTATGATAGTTTCATTGATTTGTAGCTACTTTTCCAAACTTATCAGCAAACAAACTATTGCCCACCTAAAAATAAAGTTAAAAAACATAGGCGTCCTCCATATCCCCTCAAAGCCTCCTTTCCATCGCCAATATAGGTGTGTTTTCTACCATTTTGGTAGAAAAAAACAGCGATTTGGTAGTAATTTAGGAAAAGTAGAAGAATGCTGCACACAGCCCTGCAATGTCTACTTCAGACATCTGTCAAGTATATGTATCTTTGAAAGTAATCTTTTAGACCACTTAGACGAAAAAGGTCAGAGAAATACATAATGCAAATTACAGTGTAGTCGGATCTTATTCACATTTACAGAATTGGCAAAAATTCTTCTATTGTGTATAAAGCATATTACAGACAAAAAAACAAATTTTCACACATTCCACATCTTTAAAATTAACAATTATGATAGTTTCATTGATTTGTAGCTACTTTTCCAAAGTAATCAGCAAACAAACTATTGCCCACCTAAAAATAAAGTTAAAAAACATAGGTCTCCTCCATATCCCCTCAAAGCCTCCTTTCCATCGCCAATATAGGTGTGTTTTCTACCATTTTGGTAGAAAAAAAACAGCGATTTGGTAGTAATTTAGGAAAAGTAGAAGAATGTTGTACACAGCTCTGCAATGTCTACTTCAGACATCTGTCTAGCATATGTTTCTTTGAAAGTAATCTTTTAGACCACTTAGACGAAAAAGGTCGGAGAAATACATAATGCAAATTACAGTGTAGTCGGATCTTATCCACATTTACAGAATCGGCAAAATTTCTTCTATTGTGTATAAAGCGTATTACAGACAAAAAAAACATATTTTCACACATTCCACATCTTTCAAATTAATAATTATGATAGTTTCATTGATTTATAGCTACTTTTCCAAAGTTATCAGCAAACAAACTATTGCACACCTAAAAATAAAGTAAAAAAACATAGGCCTCCTCCATATCCCCTCAAAGCCTCCTTTCCATCGGCAATATAGGTGTGTTTTCTACCATTTTGGTAGATAAAAAACAGCGATTTGGTAGTAATTTCGGAATAGTAGAAGAATGCTGTATACATCTCTGCAATGTCTACTTCAGACATCGGTCTAGCATATGTATCTTTGAAAGTAATCTTTTGGACCACTTAGACGTAAAAGGTCGGAGAAATACATAATGCAAATTACAGTGTAGTCGGATCTTATCCACATTTACAGAATTGGAAAAATTCTTCTATTGTGTATAAAGCATATTACAGACAAAAAAAACAAATTTTCACACATTCCACATCTTTAAAATTAACAATTATGATAGTTTCATTGATTTGTAGCTACTTTTCCAAAGTTATCAGCAAACAAACTATTGCACACCTAAAAATAAAGTTAAAAAACATAGGCCTCCTCCATATCCCCTCAAAGCCTCCTTTCCATCGCCAATATAGGTGTGTTTTCTACCATTTTGGTAGAAAAAAACAGTGATTTGGTAGTAATTTAGGAAAAGTAGAAGAATGTTGCACACAGCGCTGCAATGTCTATTTCAGACATCTGTCAAGCATATGTATCTTTGAAAGAAATCTTTTAGACCACTTAGACGAAAAAGGTCAGAGAAATACATAATGCAAATTATAGTGTAGTCGGATCTTATCCAAATTTACAGAATCGGCAAAATTTCTTCTATTGTGTATAAAGCATATTACACACAAAAAAAACATATTTTCACACATTCCACATCTTTCAAATTAACAATTATGATAGTTTCATAGATTTATAGCTACTTTTCCAAAGTTATCAGCAAACAAACTATTGCCCACCTAAAAATAAAGTTAAAAAACATAGGCGTCCTCCATATCCCCTCAAAGCCTCCTTTCCATTGCCAATATAGGTGTGTTTTCTACCATTTTGGTAGAAAAAAACAGCGATTTGGTAGTAATTTAGGAAAAGTAGAAGAATGTTGCACACAGCCCTGCAATGTCTGCTTCAGACATCTGTCAAGTATATGTATCTTTGAAAGTAATCTTTTAGACCACTTAGACGAAAAAGGTCGGAGAAATACATAATGCAATTTACAGTGTAGTCGGATCTTATTCACATTTACAGAATTGGCAGAAATTCTTCTATTGTGTATAAAGCATATTACAGACAAAAAAAAAATTTTTTCACACATTCCACATCTTTAAAATTAACAATTATGATAGTTTCATTGATTTGTAGCTACTTTTCCAAAGTTATCAGCAAACAAACTATTGCACACCTAAAAATAAAGTTAAAAAACATAGGCCTCCTCCATATCCCCTCAAAGCCTCCTTTCCATCGCCAATATAGGTGTGTTTTCTACCATTTTGGTGGAAAAAAAACAGCGATTTGGTACTAATTTAGGAAAAGTAGAAGAATGTTGTACACAGCTCTGCAATGTCTACTTCAGACATCTGTCTAGCATATGTATCTTTGAAAGTAATCTTTTAGACCACTTAGACGAAAAAGGTCGGAGAAATACATAATGCAAATTACAGTGTATTCGGATTTTATCCACATTTAGAGAATCGGCAAAATTTCTTCTATTGTGTATAAAGCATTTTACACACAAAAAAAAACATATTTTCACACATTCCACATCCTTAAAATTAACAATTATGATAGTTTCATTGGTTTGTAGCTACTTTTCCAAACTTATCAGCAAACAAACTATTGCACACCTAAAATTAAGTTAAAAAACATAGGCCTCCTCCATATCCCCTCAAAGCCTCCTTTCCATCGCCAATATAGGTATATTTTCTACCATTTTGGTAGAAAAAAAACAGTGATTTGGTAGTAATTTAGGAAAAGTAGAAGAATATTGTATACAGCTCTGCAATGTCTACTTCAGACATCTGTCTAGCATATGTATCTTTGAAAGTAATCTTTTAGACCACTTAGACGAAAAAGGTCAGAGAAATACATAATGCCAATTACAGTGTAGTCGGATCTTATCCACATTTACAGAATCGGCAAAATTTCTTCTATTGTGTATAAAGCATATTATAGACAAAAAAAACATATTTTCACACATTCCACATCTTTCAAATTAACAATTATGATAGTTTCATAGATTTATAGCTACTTTTCCAAAGTTATCAGCAAACAAACTATTGCCCACCTAAAAATAAAGTTAAAAAACATAGGCGTCCTCCATATCCCCTCAAAGCCTCCTTTCCATCGCCAATATAGATGTGTTTTCTACCATTTTGGTAGAAAAAAACAGCGATTTGGTAGTAACTTAGGAAAAGTAGAAGAATGTTGCACACAGCCCTGCAATGTCTACTTCAGACATCTGTCAAGTATATGTATCTTTGAAAGTAATCTTTTAGACCACTTAGACGAAAAAGGTCAGAGAAATACATAATGCAAATTACAGTGTAGTCGGATCTTATTCACATTTACAGAATCGGCAAAATTTCTTCTATTGTGTATAAAGCATTTTACACACAAAAAAAACCATATTTTCACACATTCCACATCCTTAAAATTAACAATTATGATAGTTTCATTGATTTGTAGCTACTTTTCCAAACTTATCAGCAAACAAACTATTGCACACCTAAAATTAAGTTAAAAAACATAGGCCTCCTCCATATCCCCTCAAAGCCTCCTTTCCATCGCCAATATAGGTGTGTTTTCTACCATTTTGGTAGAAAAAAACAGTGATTTGGTAGTAATTTAGGAAAAGTAGAAGAATGTTGCACACAGCGCTGCAATGTCTATTTCAGACATCTGTCAAGCATATGTATCTTTGAAAGAAATCTTTTAGACCACTTAGACGAAAAAGGTTGGAGAAATACATAATGCAAATTACAGTGTGGTCGGATCTTATCCACATTTACAGAATCGGCAAAATTTCTTCTATTGTGTATAAAGCATATTAAAGACAAAAAAACATATTTTCACACATTCCAGATCTTTAAAATTAACAATTATGATAGTTTCATTGATTTGTAGCTACTTTTCCAAAGTTATCAGCAAACAAACTATTGCACACCTAAAAATAAAGTTAAAAAACATAGGTCTCCTCCATATCCCCTCAAAGCCACCTTTCCATCGCCAATATAGGTGTGTTTTCTACCATTTTGGTAGAAAAAAAACAGTGATTTGGTAGTAATTTAGGAAAAGTAGAAGAATGTTGCACACAGCTCTGCAATGTCTACTTCAGACATCTGTCTAGCATATGTATCTTTGAAAGTAATCTTTTAGACCACTTAGACGAAAAAGGTCGGAGAAATACATAATGCAAATTACAGTGTAGTCGGATCTTATCCACATTTACAGAATCGGCAAAATTTCTTCTATTGTGCATAAAGCATATTACAGACAAAAAAAACATATTTTCACACATTCCACATCTTTAAAATTAACAATTATGATAGTTTCATTGATTTGTAGCTACTTTTCCAAAGTTATCAGCAAACAAACTATTGCACACCTAAAAATAAAGTTAAAAAACATAGGCCTCCTCCATATCCCCTCAAAGCCTCCTTTCCATCACCAATATAGGTGTGTTTTCTACCATTTTGGTAGAAAAAAAACAGCGATTTGGTAGTAATTTTGGAAAAGAAGAAGAATGTTGTACACAGCTCTGCAATGTCTACTTCAGACATCTGTATAGCATATGTATCTTTGAAAGTAATCTTTTAGACCACTTAGACGAAAAAGGTCGGAGAAATACATAATGCAAATTACAGTGTAGTCGGATCTTATCCACATTTACATAAACGGCAAAATTTCTTTTTTTGTGCATAAAGCATATTACAGACAAAAAAACATATTTTCACACATTCCACATCTTTAAAATTAACAATTATGATAGTTTCATTGATTTGTAACTACTTTTCCAAAATTGCCAGCAAACAAGCTATTGCACACCTAAAAATAAAGTTAAAAAACATAGGTCTCCTCCATATCCCCTCAAATCCTCCTTTCCATCGCCAATATAGGTGTGTTTTCTACCAGTTTGGTAGAAAAAACAGCGATTTGGTAGTAATTTAGGAAAAGTAGAAGAATGTTGCACACAGCTCTGCAATGTCTACTTCAGACATCTGTCTAGCATATGTATCTTTGAAAGTAATCTTTTAGACCACTTAGACGAAAAAGGTCGGAGAAATACATAATGCAAATTACAGTGTAGTCGGTTCTTATCCAAATTTACTGAATCGGCAAAATTTCTTCTATTGTGTATAATTCATATTACAGACAAAAAAACCCATATTTTCACACATTCCACATCCTTAAAATTAACAATTATGATAGTTTCATTGATTTGTAGCTAGCTTTCCAAAGTTATCAGCAAACAAACTATTGCACAGCTAAAAATAAAGTTAAAAAGCATAGGCCTCCTCCATATCCCCTCAAAGCCTCCTTTCCATCGCCAATATAGGTGTGTTTTCTACCATTTTGGTAAAAAAAAAAACAGCGATTTGCTAGTAATTTTGGAAAAGAAGAAGAATGTTGTATACAGCTCTGCAATGTCTACTTCAGACATCTGTCTAGCATATGTATCTTTGAAAGCAATCTTTTAGACCACTTAGACGAAAAAGGTCGGAGAAATACATAATGCAAATTACAGTGTAGTCAGATCTTATCCACATTTACAGAATCGGCAAAATTTCTTCTATTGTGTATAAAGCATATTACAGACAAAAAAAACATATTTTCACACATTCCACATCTTTAAAATTAACAATTATGATAGTTTCATTGATTTGTAGATACTTTTCCAAAGTTATCAGCAAACAAACTATTGCACACCTAAAAATAAAGTAAAAAAACATAGGCCTCCTCCATATCCCCTCAAAGCCTCCTTTCCATCGCCAATATAGGTGTGTTTTCTACCATTTTGGTAGAAAAAAACAGCGATTTGGTAGTAATTTAGGAAAAGTAAAAGAATGTTGTACACAGCTCTGCAATGTTTACTTCAGACATCTGTCTAGCATATGTATCTTTGAAAGTAATCTTTTAGACCACTTAGACGAAAAAGGTCGTGTTATGCACACGCCCGGACTGACTGGCGTGTGCGGGTGTTGTGGTTCCACTGGACCATGGACCGGAGAGTGCCTGGAGGGGCGTGACTAAGTATCTGGCCGATCCGACCAAGTTGACACGACGGCATACGACGCCAGTGCACCAGGGAGAAACCGGGCAGAGGGACCAGGTGCTACTCCAGGTCAAACTCCGGACACGGGGGTTGACCCACACTGGGATTACTGGAACAGGCAGGTTAGGCTGGCACAGACTGGTGGATGTAAGCAAACACGGCAGGTATGCAGATGGGTGGATACAGGCGAGTATGCAGGCAGGGAGGTACTGGCCGAAAGGACGGGCTGGAGCACAGAAAGGTTAAGACCCAGTACAGACTGGGTCACAGAACCGCAGATGCGGTAGACAACCACAGCAGAGAGGGAACGCCCAAAGCGGTGGGCAAGAACAGAGCAGGACGGGGCTGCAGGAGCAGCGAGCACAAGCAGGGCAGGACAGGACTGCCGGAGCAGCGGGCAGAAGCAGGGCAGGACAGGACTGCCGGAGCAGCGGGCAGAAGCAGGGCAGGACAGGACTGCCGGAGCACCGGGCAGAAGCAGGGCAGGACAGGACTGCCGGAGCAGCGGGCAGAAGCAGGGCAGGACAGGACTGCCGGAGCAGCGGGCAGAAGCAGGGCAGGACAGGACTTCCGGAGCAGCGGGCAGAAGCAGGACAGGACTGCCGGAGCAGCGGGCAGAAGCAGGGCAGGACAGGACTGCCGGAGCAGCGGGCAGAAGCAGGGCAGGACAGGACTGCCGGAGCAGTGAGCAAAAGGGTCAGAGCGGAGCAAGGCTGCCGGAGCAGTGAGCAAAAGGGTCAGAGCGGAGCAAGGCTGCCGGAGCAGTGAGCAAGGAGTCAGAGCAGGACGGACAGGGCTCTGTTCACACGGAACAGACAGGAAGGGAAAGGCAGAGCCAGATACCCACAGGGTATTTGCAGTGAACTAGTAAGTGGACCACAAACTCACAAACGGGAGCACAGAGACAACAAGCAGGAGTTAGGTACGAGTTCAGACTCTGCAGAAAAAGGAAAGGAACGGACATAGAGGCAAAACAGGTAAAGGATAGGAGAGAGTTCAGACTGGAACTGAGTGTACGGAAGAGACCGACACTGCAGCGGGATACAGGAGCGGGTCTGGGAATACGGCCCCCAGAGAGGCGGAACGAACAGGCAAGGAGCGTGTACAGACAGGACAGACAAGATACAGGAACGGATCTAGGTAATCGGCCCCTAGAAGGCGGGAGGAACAGGCTAGGAGCGTGTTCAGACAGGCCTGGAAATACAGCCTCCAGGAAAGGCAGCAGGCAAGAGTACACAGACAGGACTCAGTTCAGACACGGGAACTGATACCGCAAGGCAGGAGACATAGACAGGACTCAGTTCAGACACGGGAACTGATACTGCAAGACAGGAGAAATAGACAGGACTAGTTCAGACAGGAACAGATACCGCAAGCCAGGGACACAAACAGGACTCTGTTCAGACGGGAACAGATACCGCAAGGCACAGACAGGCAGATCTAGGAATACGGCCCCTAGAAGGCGAAAGAACAGGCAAGAAGCGTGTTCACAAGAACAGACCACAGTTCAGACACAGAACTGGAAAACAGGCAGGAAAACAGGATAGGACCTGGCATGTCAGAGACAAAAAGCCGACTGACAGGACACAATGCTCAGGCGCCATCTTGAGGAAGAAGGTGATATAAATACCCAAAGATGGACAGCAATAGGCTGAAGGTGCAACAGGGGCGTGTCCGCAGCAGGTACAAGAAACAGGAAGTTCAGCGGGCGTCGCCCTATGCAGCCAAAACAGACAAACAGACAGCAAGGAGGGAAGCCAGAGAGACATTCTGGACTGGAGATCAAGTGCGCGCTCTTGCACAGTGGGAGATGGACCACCATGCAAGGACGCCGCCAGGTATGTTACAGTACCCCCCCCTTACGCCCCCTCTTCTTCAGGCCTGCCAGAATCTTCCGCAGGGAATTCAAGGACCAGTCGTTCACTTCAAGGAGATCACTTCCACTGTCCACAGGAAAAATTGATCTCATCTGGTTAGCTAGGATGCTACCTCCTATCCAGCCATCCTTAGCAACAGACGAAACGGGTGGAGTACCAGGAACAGCACACAAGGAAGTCTCTCTCCACATATTTTCAGGTGGCACCCCAGAGGGTACAGGAGACAACTGTAAGTCCTTCACCGGGTTGGAGGGGGACAGAGACTTGGGGGTAATCTCTGCTTCGAGGTACATCTTGTCAAGCTCACAGGAAGAAATAGACGGGTTATCAGGTACATAATGAGGAAAAGTCACTGTCTCTTTGTTATCTGGTGGTACCCCGGAGAATTCAGGAAACAACTGGAGGTCCTCCGCCGGGTCAGAAGAGTGCAGAGGCTCAGAGAAAACATCTGCTTCAGAGTACACTAGGTCGGACTCACTGGAGGAAGCAGGCGAGGTATCGGGTACCGAGTATAGGAAAGTCTCTGTCCATTCACCACCAGGTGGCACCCCAAAGGTTTCTGGAGACAACTGGAGGTCCTCCGCCTGGTCAGAGGGGTGTAGAGACTCAACGGTAACCTCTGCTTCAGAGTACACAAGGTCGGACTCACTGGACGAAGCAAGCGAGGTATCAGATCCAGGATATAGGAAAGTCTCTGTCCATTCACCACCAGGTGGCACCCCGAAGGGTTCTGGAGACAACTGGAGGTCCTCCGCCTGGTCGGAGGGGTATAGAGACTCGGGAGTAACCTCTGCTTCGGAGTACACTAGGTTGGACTCACTGGACGAAGCGAGCGAGGTATCAGGTACAGAGTAAAGGAGAGTCTCTGTCCTTTCGCTACCAGGTAGCACCCCGAAGGGTTCTGGAGACAACTGGAGGTCCTCCGCCTGGTCGGAGGGGTGTAGAGACTCGGGAGTAACCTTTGCTTCGGAGTACACTAGGTTGGACTCACTGGACGAAGCGAGCGAGGTATCAGGTACAGAGTATAGGAGAGTCTCTGTCCTTTCGCTACCAGGTAGCACCCCGAAGGGTTCTGGAGACAACTGGAGGTCCTCCGCCTGGTCGGAGGGGTGTAGAGACTCGGGGGTAACTACCACTTTGGGGTACCCATTGTCAGGCTCACAGGACGAAGCGGACAAAGTATCGAGTACCGAGTGTAGAGAAGTCTCTCTCCATTTGTCATCGAGTGGTATCCTGGAGGATTCAGGAGGCAACAGGGGGTCCTCCGCCAGGTAGTAGAGGTGCACAGACTCAGAGGTAACCACAGCTTTGGAGCATCATTGGACATGCACACCGGTTAAAGTGGGTGAAGCATCTGATGCCGGGTGCAGGAAGTTCTCCTGTGTGGAGTCTGGATGGGCAGAAGTCTCTTCGGGCAGGAGAACCGGAGCACTACCCATGCACATTACCCGTTGGGGCTTCTCCGGGATACAGGGAGATGAAGCTTCAGTAGGGACTTCAAGGTTGGGGACAGGAGGTCTCAGGGAGGACAGACCCTGGCGTGACGGCTTGCCTCTACGTCTAGCACGTCTGGACTGCCTCTTGAGGTTGGGAGAAGTATTCCGGAAAGCGTAGTCACCCTGTGAGGATTCTGGGTGGGCAGTAGTCTCATTGGGCTGGAGGACTATTGCGCTACCCACACACATTACCCATCGGGGCTGCTCCGGGATATTGGGAGGTGAAGCTTCAGCAGGAGCCTCCGGGTTAGGATCATCGAAGACCATTAGAAAGGCCACCAGGAAGGCCATTAGGTCCAGGAGGATCGGTTCCTGTGTTTCATATAGGGGGTTGATCCATTCCAAGGCATCACCCGCCAGGTAAGACATAATGAATGCCACCTTAACCCGATCGGTGGGAAAACATAGAGGGTAGAACTTGAAGTGTAGCATGCATTGCTCCACAAATGCACGACTTTATCTTGGATCCCCATAGTAACGTGGCGGATCCGCAGGAACGAGAGCAGATAGATCCATCTGGACGGGTGCGTAATTCGCCTGGAACTCAGCTGAGAAAAAAAATACATTTTATTTATTTATTTTTAATGCATGTATTCGCTGGAAAACTTCTCAGAGAGCGAAGGCCGTGGGGCTCAACGGGAACCATGGCCTGAGCATGCTGTTATGCACACGCCCGGACTGACTGGCGTGTGCGGGTGTTGTGGTTCCACTGGACCATGGACCGGAGAGTGCCTGGAGGGGCGTGACTAAGTATCTGGCCGATCCGACCAAGGTGGCACGACGGCATACGACGCCAGTGCACCAGGGAGAAACCGGGCAGAGGGACCAGGTGCTACTCCAGGTCAAACTCCGGACACGGGGGTTGACCCACACTGGGATTACTGGAACAGGCAGGTTAGGCTGGCACAGACTGGTGGATGTAAGCAAACACGGCAGGTATGCAGATGGGTGGATACAGGCGAGTATGCAGGCAGGGAGGTACTGGCCGAAAGGACGGGCTGGAGCACAGAAAGGTTAAGACCCAGTACAGACTGGGTCACAGAACCGCAGATGCGGTAGACAACCACAGCAGAGAGGGAACGCCCGAAGCGGTGGGCAAGAACAGAGCAGGACGGGGCTGCAGGAGCAGCGAGCACAAGCAGGGCAGGACAGGACTGCCGGAGCAGCGGGCAGAAGCAGGGCAGGACAGGACTGCCGGAGCAGCGGGCAGAAGCAGGGCAGGACAGGACTGCCGGAGCAGCGGGCAGAAGCAGGGCAGGACAGGACTGCCGGAGCAGCGGGCAGAAGCAGGGCAGGACAGGACTGCCGGAGCAGCGGGCAGAAGCAGGGCAGGACAGGACTGCCGGAGCAGCGGGCAGAAGCAGGGCAGGACAGGACTGCCGGAGCAGCGGGCAGAAGCAGGGCAGGACAGGACTGCCGGAGCAGCGGGCAGAAGCAGGGCAGGACAGGACTGCCGGAGCAGTGAGCAAAAGGGTCAGAGCGGAGCAAGGCTGCCGGAGCAGTGAGCAAAAGGGTCAGAGCGGAGCAAGGCTGCCGGAGCAGTGAGCAAGGAGTCAGAGCAGGACGGACAGGGCTCTGTTCACACGGAACAGACAGGAAGGGAAAGGCAGAGCCAGATACCCACAGGGTATTTGCAGTGAAGTAGCAAGTGGACCACAAACTCACAAACGGGAGTACAGAGACAACAAGCAGGAGTTAGGTACGAGTTCAGACTCTGCAGAAAAAGGAAAGGAACGGACATAGAGGCAAAACAGGTAAAGGATAGGAGAGAGTTCAGACTGGAACTGAGTGTACGGAAGAGACCGACACTGCAGCGGGATACAGGAGCGGGTCTGGGAATACGGCCCCCAGAGAGGCGGGACGAACAGGCAAGGAGCGTGTACAGACAGGACAGACAAGATACAGGAACGGATCTAGGTAATCGGCCCCTAGAAGGCGGGAGGAACAGGCTAGGAGCGTGTTCAGACAGGCCTGGAAATACAGCCTCCAGGAAAGGCAGCAGGCAAGAGTACACAGACAGGACTCAGTTCAGACACGGGAACTGATACCGCAAGGCAGGAGACATAGACAGGACTCAGTTCAGACACGGGAACTGATACTGCAAGACAGGAGAAATAGACAGGACTAGTTCAGACAGGAACAGATACCGCAAGGCAGGGACACAAACAGGACTCTGTTCAGACGGGAACAGATACCGCAAGGCACAGACAGGCAGATCTAGGAATACGGCCCCTAGAAGGCGAAAGAACAGGCAAGAAGCGTGTTCACAAGAACAGACCACAGTTCAGACACAGAACTGGAAAACAGGCAGGAAAACAGGATAGGACCTGGCATGTCAGAGACAAAAAGCCGACTGACAGGACACAATGCTCAGGTGCCATCTTGAGGAAGAAGGTGGTATAAATACCCAAAGATGGACAGCAATAGGCTGAAGGTGCAACAGGGGCGTGTCCGCAGCAGGTACAAGAAACAGGAAGTTCAGCGGGCGTCGCCCTATGCAGCCAAAACAGACAAACAGACAGCAAAGAGGGAAGCCAGAGAGACATTCTGGACTGGAGATCAAGTGCGCGCTCTTGCACAGTGGGAGATGGACCACCATGCAAGGACGCCGCCAGGTATGTTACAGGTCGGAGAAATACATAATGCAAATTACAGTGTAGTCGGTTCTTATCCACATTTACTGAATCGGGAAAATTTCTTCTATTGTGTATAATTCATATTACAGACAAAAAAAAACATATTTTCACACATTCCACATCCTTAAAATTAACAATTATGATAGTTTCATTGATTTGTAGCTACTTTTCCAAAGTTATCAGCAAACAAACTATTGCACAGCTAAAAATAAAGTTAAAAAACATAGGCCTCCTCCATATCCCCTCAAAGCCTCCTTTCCATCGCCAATATAGGTGTGTTTTCTACCATTTTGGTAAAAAAAAAAACAGCGAATTGCTAGTAATTTTGGAAAAGAAGAACAATGTTGTATACAGCTCTGCAATGTCTACTTCAGACATCTGTCTAGCATATGTATCTTGGAAAGTAATCTTTTAGACCACTTAGACGAAAAAGGTCGGAGAAATACATAATGCAAATTACAGTGTAGTCGGATCTTATCCACATTTACAGAATCGGCAAAATTTCTTCTATTGTGTATAAAGCATATTACAGACAAAAAAAAACATATATTCACACATTCCACATCCTTAAAATTAACAATTATGATAGTTTCATTGATTTGTATCTACTTTTCCAAAGTTATCAGCAAACAAACTATTGCACACCTAAAAATAAAGTTAAAAAACATAGGCCTCCTCCATATCCCCTCAAAGCCTCCTTTCCATCGCCAATATAGGTGTGTTTTCTACCATTTTGGAAGAAAAAAAACAGCGATTTGGTTTTAATTTAGGAAAAGTAGAAGAATGTTGCACACAGCTCTGCAATGTCTACTTCAGACATCTGTCTAGCATATGTATCTTGGAAAGTAATCTTTTAGACCACTTAGACGAAAAAGGTCGGAGAAATACATAATGCAAATTACAGTGTAGTCGGATCTTATCCACATTTACAGAATCGGCAAAATTTCTTTTATTGTGTATAAAGCATATTACAGACAAAAAAAAACATATATTCACACATTCCACATCCTTAAAATTAACAATTATGATAGTTTCATTGATTTGTAGCTACTTTTCCAAAGTTATCAGCAAACAAACTATTGCACACCTAAAAATAAAGTTAAAAAACATAGGCCTCCTCCATATCCCCTCAAAGCCTCCTTTCCATCGCCAATATAGGTGTGTTTTCTACCATTTTGGTAGAAAAAAAACAGCGATTTGGTAGTAATTTAGGAAAAGTAGAAGAATGTTGCACACAGCTCAGCAATGTCTACTTCAGACATCTGCCAAGCATATGTATCTTTGAAAGAAATCTTTTAGACCACTTAGACGAAAAAGGTCGGAGAAATACATAATGCAAATTACAGTGTAGTCGGATCTTATCCACATTTACAGAATCGGCAAAATTTCTTCTATTGTGTATAAAGCATATTACAGACAAAAAAAACATATTTTCACACATTCCACATCTTTAAAATGAACAATTATGATAGTTTCATTGATTTGCAGCTACTTTTCCAAAGTTATCAGCAAACAAACTATTGCACACCTAAAAATAAAGTTAAAAAACATAGGCCTCCTCCATATCCCCTCAAAGCCTCCTTTCCATCGCCAATATAGGTGTGTTTTCTACCATTTTGGTAGAAAAAAAACAGCGATTTGGTAGTAATTTAGGAAAAGTAGAAGAATGTTGCACACAGCTCTGCAATGTCTACTTCAGACATCTGTCAAGCATATGTATTTTTGAAAGTAATCTTTTAGAACACTTAGACGAAAAAGGTCGGAGAAATACATAATGCAAATTACAGTGTAGTCGGATCTTATCCACATTTACAGAATCGGCAAAATTTCTTCTATTGTGTATAAAGCATATTACTGACAAAAAAAAAACATATATTCACACATTCCACATCCTTAAAATTAACAATTATGATAGTTTCATTGATTTGTAGCTACTTTTCCAAAGTTATCAGCAAACAAACTATTGCACACCTAAAAATAAAGTTAAAACACATAGGCCTCCTTTCCATTGCCAATATAGTTGTGTTTTCTACCATTTTGGTAGAAAAAAAACAGCGATTTGGTAGTAATTTAGGAAAAGTAGAAGAATGTTGTACACAGCTCTGCAATGTCTACTTCAGACATCTGTCTAGCATATGTTTCTTTGAAAGTAATCTTTTAGACCACTTAGACGAAAAAGGTCGGAGAAATACATAATGCAAATTACAGTGTAGTCGGATCTTATTCACATTTACAGAATCGGCAAAATTTCTTCTATTGTGTATAAAGCATATTACAGACAAAAAAAAGCATATTTTCACACATTCCACATATTTCAAATTAACAATTATGATAGTTTCATTGATTTGTAGCTATTTTTCCAATGTTATCAGCAAACAAACTATTGCACACCTAAAAATAAAGTTAAAAAGCATAGGCCTCCTCCATATCCCCTCAAAGCCTCCTTTCCATCGCCAATATAGGTGTGTTTTCTACCATTTTGGTAGAAAAAAACAGCCATTTGGTAGTAATTTAGGAAAACTAGAAGAATGTTGCACACAGCTCTGCAATGTCTACTTCAGACATCTGCCTAGCATATGTATCTTTCAAAGTAATCTTTTAGACCACTTAGACGAAAAAGGTCAGAGAAATACATAACGCAAATTACAGTGTAGTCGTATCCTATCCACATTTACAGAATCGGCAAAATTTCTTCTATTGTGTATAAAGCATATTACAGACAAAAAAAAAACATATATTCACACATTCCACATCCTTAAAATTAACAATTATGATAGTTTCATTGATTTGTAGCTACTTTTCCAAAGTTATCAGCAAACAAACTATTGCACACCTAAAAATAAAGTTAAAACACATAGGCCTACTTTCCATTGCCAATATAGGTGTGTTTTCTACCATTTTGGTAGAAAAAAAACAGCGATTTGGTAGTAATTTAGGAAAAGTAGAAGAATGTTGTACACAGCTCTGCAATGTCTACTTCAGACATCTGTCTAGCATATGTTTCTTTGAAAGTAATCTTTTAGATCACTTAGACGTAAAAGGTCGGAGAAATACGTAATGCAAATTACAGTGTAGTCGGATCTTATTCACATTTACAGAATCGGCAATATTTCTTCTATTGTGTATAAAGCATTTTACAGACAAAAAAAACATATTTTCACACATTCCACATCCTTAAAATTAACAATTATGATAGTTTCATTGATTTATAGCTACTTTTCCAAAGTTATCAGCAAACAAACTATTGCACACCTAAAAATAAAGTTAAAAAACATAGGCCTCCTCCATAACCCCTCAAAGCCTCCTTTCCATCGCCAATATAGGTGTGTTTTCTACCATTTTGGTAGAAAAAACCAGCGATTTGGTAGTAATTTAGGAAAAGTAGAAGAATGTTGCACACAGCTCTGCAATGTCTACTTCAGACATCTGTCTAGCATATGTATCTTTGAAAGTAATCTTTTAGACCACTTAGACGAAAAAGGTCGGAGAAATAAATAATGCAAATTACAGTGCAGTCGGATCTTATCCACATTTACAGAATCGGCAAAATTTCTTCTATTGTGTATAAAGCGTATTACAGACAAAAAAAACATATCTTCACACATTCCACATCTTTCAAATTAATAATTATGATAGTTTCATTGATTTATAGCTACTATTCCAAAGTTATCAGCAAACAAACTATTGCACACCTAAAAATAAAGTTAAAAAACATAGGCCTCCTCCATATCCCCTCAAAGCCTCCTTTCCATCGCCAATATAGGTATATTTTCTACCATTTTGGTAGAAAAAAAACAGTGATTTGGTAGTAATTTAGGAAAAGTAGAAGAATGTTGTATACAGCTCCGCAATGTCTACTTCAGACATCTGTCTAGCATATGTATCTTTGAAAGAAATCTTTTGGACCACTTAGACGTAAAAGGTCGGAGAAATACATAATGCAAATTACAGTGTAGTCGGATCTTATCCACAATTACAGAATCGGCAAAATTTCTTCTATTGTGTATAAAGCATATTACAGACAAAAAAAACATATTTCAACACATTCCACATCCTTAAAATTAACAATTATGATAGTTTCATTGATTTGTAGCTACTTTTCCAAAGTTATCAGCAAACAAACTATTGCACACCTAAAAATAAAGTTAAAAAACATAGGCCTCCTCCATATCCCCTCAAAGCCTCCTTTCCATCGCCAATATAGGTGTGTTTTCTACCATTTTGGTAGAAAAAAAACAGCGATTTGGTAGTAATTTAGGAAAAGTAGAAGAATGTTGCACACAGCTCTGCAATGTCTACTTCAGACATCTGTCTAGCATATGTATCTTTGAAAGTAATCTTTTAGACCACTTAGACGAAAAAGGTCGGAGAAATACATAATGCAAATTACAGTGTAGTCGGATCTTATCCACATTTACAGAATCGGCAAAAATTCTTCTATTGTGTATAAAGCATATTACAGACAAAAAACAAATTTTCACACATTCCACATGTTTAAAATTAACAATTATGATAGATTCATTGATTTGTAGCTACATTTCTAAAGTTATCAGCAAACAAGCTATTGCACACCTAAAAATAAAGTTAAAACATAGGCCTCCTCCATAACCCCTCAAAGTCTCCTTTCCATCGCCAATATAGGTATGTTTTCTACCATTTTGGTAGAAAAAAACAGCGATTTGGTAGTAATTTAGGAAAAGTAGAAGAATGTTGCACACAGCTCTGCAATGTCTACTTCAGACATCTGTCTAGCATATGTATCTTTGAAAGTAATCTTTTAGACCACTTAGACGAAAAAGGTCGGAGAAATACATAATGCAAATTACAGTGTAGTCGGATCTTATCCACATTTACAGAATCGGCAAAATTTCTTCTATTGTGTATAAAGCGTATTACAGACAAAAAAAACATATTTTCACACATTCCACATCTTTCAAATTAATCATTATGATAGTTTCATTGATTTGTAGCTACTTTTCCAAAGTTATCAGCAAACAAACTATTGCACACCTAAAAATAAAGTTAAAAAACATAGGCCTCCTCCATATCCCCTCAAAGCCTCCTTTCCGTCGCCAATATAGGTATGTTTTCTACCATTTTGGTAGAAAAAAAACAGTGATTTGGTAGTAATTTAGGAAAAGTAGAAGAATGTTGTACACAGCTCTGCAATGTCTACTTTAGACATCTGTCAAGCATATGTATCTTTGAATGTAATCTTTTAGAACACTTAGACGAAAAAGGTCGGAGAAATACATAATGCAAATTACAGTGTAGTCGGATCTTATCCACATTTACAGAATCGGCAAAATTTCTTCTATTGTGTATAAAGCATATTACAGACAAAAAAAACATATATTCACACATTCCACATCCTTAAAATTAACAATTATGATAGTTTCATTGATTTGTAGCTACTTTTCCAAAGTTATCAACAAACAAACTATTGCACACCTAAAAATAAAGTTAAAACACATAGGCCTCCTCCATATCCCCTCAAAGCCTCCTTTCCATCGCCAATATAGGTATATTTTCTACCATTTTGGTAGAAAAAAAACTGCGATTTGGTAGTAATTTAGGAAAAGTAGAAGAATGTTGTATACAGCTCTGCAATGTCTATTTCAGACATCTGTCTAGCATATGTATCTTTGAAAGTAATCTTTTGGACCACTTAGACCTAAAAGGTCGGAGAAATACATAATGCAAATTACAGTGTAGTCGGATCTTATCCACATTTACAGAATCGGAAAAAATTCTTCTATTGTGTATAAAGCATATTACAGACAAAAAAAACAAATTTTCACACATTCCACATCTTTAAAATTAACAATTATGATAGTTTCATTGATTTGTAGCTACTTTTCCAAAGTTATCAGCAAACAAACTATTGCACACCTAAAAATAAAGTTAAAAAACATAGGCCTCCTCCATATCCCCTCAAAGCCTCCTTTCCATCGCCAATATAGGTGTGTTTTCTATCATTTTGGTAGAAAAAAACAGCGATTTGGTAGTAATTTAGGAAAAGTAGAAGAATGTTGCGCACAGCTCTGCAATGTCTACTTCAGACATCTGTCTAGCATATGTATCTTTGAAAGTAATCTTTTAGACCACTTAGACGAAAAAGGTCGGAGAAATACATAATGCAAATTACAGTGTAGTCGGAACTTATCCACATTTACAGAATCGGCAAAATTTCTTCTATTGTGTATAAAGCGTATTACAGACAAAAAAAACATATTTTCACACATTCCACATCTTTCAAATTAATAATTATGATAGTTTCATTGATTTATAGCTACTATTCCAAAGTTATCAGCAAACAAACTATTGCACACCTAAAAATAAAGTTAAAAAACATAAGCCTCCTCCATATCCCCTCAAAGCCTCCTTTCCATCGCCAATATAGGTATATTTTCTACCATTTTGGTAGAAAAAAAACAGTGATTTGATAGTAATTTAGGAATAGTAGAAGAATGTTGTATACAGCTCTGCAATGTCTACTTCAGACATCTGTCTAGCATATGTATCTTTGAAAGTAATCTTTTCGACCACTTAGACGTAAAAGGTCGGAGAAATACATAATGCAAATTACAGTGTAGTCGGATCTTATCCACATTTACAGAATCGGCAAAATTTCTTCTATTGTGTATAAAGCATATTACAGACAAAAAAAACATATTTCAACACATTCCACATCCTTAAAATTAACAATTATGATAGTTTCATTGATTTATAGCTACTTTTCCAAAGTTATCAGCAAACAAACTATTGCACACCTAAAAATAAAGTTAAAAAACATAGGCCTCCTCCATATCCCCTCAAAGCCTCCTTTCCATCGCCAATATAGGTATATTTTCTACCATTTTGGTAGAAAAAAAACTGCGATTTGGTAGTAATTTAGGAAAAGTAGAAGAATGTTGTATACAGCTCTGCAATGTCTATTTCAGACATCTGTCTAGCATATGTATCTTTGAAAGTAATCTTTTGGACCACTTAGACGTAAAATGTCGGAGAAATACATAATGAAAATTACAGTGTAGTCGGATCTTATCCACATTTACAGAATCGGCAAAAATTCTTCTATTGTGTATAAAGCATATTACAGACAAAAAAAAACATATATTCACACATTCCACATCCTTAAAATTAACAATTATGATAGTTTCATTGATTTGTAGCTACTTTTCCAAAGTTATCAGCAAACAAACTATTGCACACCTAAAAATAAAGCTAAAAAACATAGGCCTCCTCCATATCCCCTCAAAGCCTCCTTTCCATCGCCAATATAGGTATATTTTCTACCATTTTGGTAGAAAAAAAACAGCGATTTGGTAGTAGTTTAGGAAAAGTAGAAGAATGTTGTATACAGCTCTGCAATGTCTATTTCAGACATCTGTCTAGCATATGTATCTTTGAAAGTAATCTTTTAGACCACTTAGACGAAAAAGGTCAGAGAAATACATAATGCAAATTACAGTGTAGTCGGATCTTATCCACATTTACAGAATCGGCAAAATTTCTTCTATTGTGTATAAAGCATATTACAGACAAAAAAAGCATATTTTCACACATTCCACATATTTCAAATTAACAATTATGATAGTTTCATTGATTTGTAGCTACTTTTCCAAAGTTATCAGCAAACAAACTATTGCACACCTAAAAATAAAGTTAATACACATAGGCCTCCTTTCCATTGCCAATATAGCTGTGTTTTCTACCATTTTGGTAGAAAAAAAACAGCGATTTGGTAGTAATTTAGGAAAAGTAGAAGAATATTGTACACAGCTCTGCAATGTCTAATTCAGACATCTGTCTAGCATATGTTTCTTTGAAAGTAATCTTTTAGACCACTTAGACGAAAAAGGTCGGAGAAATACATAATGCAAATTACAGTGTAGTCGGATCTTATTCACATTTACAGAATCGGCAAAATTTATTCTATTGTGTATAAAGCATATTACAGACAAAAAAAAACAAATGTTCACACGTTCCACATCTTTCAAATTAATAATTATGATAGTTTCATTGATTTATAGCTACTTTTCCAAAGTTATCAGCATACAAACTATTGCACACCTAAAAATAAAGTTAAAAAACATAGGCATCCTCCATATCCCCTCAAAGCCTCCTTTCCATCGCCAATATAGGTGTGTTTTCTACCCTTTTGGTAGAAAAAAAACAGCGATTTCTTAGTAATTTAGGAAAAGTAGAAGAATGTTGCACACAGCTCTGCAATGTCTACTTCAGACATCTGCCTAGCATATGTATCTTTCAAAGTAATCTTTTAGACCACTTAGACGAAAAAGGTCAGAGAATTACATAATGCAAATTACAGTGTAGTCGTATCCTATCCACATTTAAAGAATCGGCAAAATTTCTTCTATTGTGTATAAAGCATATTACAGACAAAAAAAACATATTTCAACACATTCCACATCCTTAAAATTAACAATTATGATAGTTTCATTGATTTATAGCTACTTTTCCAAAGTTATCAGCAAACAAACTATTGCACACCTAAAAATAAAGTTAAAAAACATAGGCCTCCTCCATATCCCCTCAAAGCCTCCTTTCCATCGCCAATATAGGTGTGTTTTCTACCATTTTGGTAGAAAAAAACAGCCATTTGGTAGTAATTTAGGAAAACTAGAAGAATGTTGCACACAGCTCTGCAATGTCTACTTCAGACATCTGCCTAGCATATGTATCTTTCAAAGTAATCTTTTAGACCACTTAGACGAAAAAGGTCAGAGAAATACATAATGCAAATTACAGTGTAGTCGTATCCTATCCACATTTACAGAATCGGCAAAATTTCTTCTATTGTGTATAAAGCATATTACAGACAAAAAAAAAACATATATTCACACATTCCACATCCTTAAAATTAACAATTATGATAGTTTCATTGATTTGTAGCTACTTTTCCAAAGTTATCAGCAAACAAGCTATTGCACACCTAAAAATAAAGTTAAAACACATAGGCCTACTTTCCATTGCCAATATAGGTGTGTTTTCTACCATTTTGGTAGAAAAAAAACAGCGATTTGGTAGTAATTTAGGAAAAGTAGAAGAATGTTGTACACAGCTCTGCAATGTCTACTTCAGACATCTGTCTAGCATATGTTTCTTTGAAAGTAATCTTTTAGATCACTTAGACGTAAAAGGTCGGAGAAATACGTAATGCAAATTACAGTGTAGTCGGATCTTATTCACATTTACAGAATCGGCAATATTTCTTCTATTGTGTATAAAGCATTTTACAGACAAAAAAAACATATTTTCACACATTCCACATCCTTAAAATTAACAATTATGATAGTTTCATTGATTTATAGCTACTTTTCCAAAGTTATCAGCAAACAAACTATTGCACACCTAAAAATAAAGTTAAAAAACATAGGCCTCCTCCATAACCCCTCAAAGCCTCCTTTCCATCGCCAATATAGGTGTGTTTTCTACCATTTTGGTAGAAAAAAACAGCGATTTGGTAGTAATTTAGGAAAAGTAGAAGAATGTTGCACACAGCTCTGCAATGTCTACTTCAGACATCTGTCTAGCATATGTATCTTTGAAAGTAATCTTTTAGACCACTTAGACGAAAAAGGTCGGAGAAATACATAATGCAAATTACAGTGCAGTCGGATCTTATCCACATTTACAGAATCGGCAAAATTTCTTATATTGTGTATAAAGCATATTACAGACAAAAAAAACATATCTTCACACATTCCACATCTTTCAAATTAATAATTATGATAGTTTCATTGATTTATAGCTACTATTCCAAAGTTATCAGCAAACAAACTATTGCACACCTAAAAATAAAGTTAAAAAACATAGGCCTCCTCCATATCCCCTCAAATCCTCCTTTCCATCGCCAATATAGGTATATTTTCTACCATTTTGGTAGAAAAAAAACAGTGATTTGGTAGTAATTTAGGAAAAGTAGAAGAATGTTGTATACAGCTCCGCAATGTCTACTTCAGACATCTGTCTAGCATATGTATCTTTGAAAGAAATCTTTTGGACCACTTAGACGTAAAAGGTCGGAGAAATACATAATGCAAATTACAGTGTAGTCGGATCTTATCCACAATTACAGAATCGGCAAAATTTCTTCTATTGTGTATAAAGCATATTACAGACAAAAAAAACATATTTCAACACATTCCACATCCTTAAAATTAACAATTATGATAGTTTCATTGATTTGTAGCTACTTTTCCAAAGTTATCAGCAAACAAACTATTGCACACCTAAAAATAAAGTTAAAAAACATAGGCCTCCTCCATATCCCCTCAAAGCCTCCTTTCCATCGCCAATATAGGTGTGTTTTCTACCATTTTGGTAGAAAAAAAAACAGCGATTTGGTAGTAATTTAGGAAAAGTAGAAGAATGTTGCACACAGCTCTGCAATGTCTACTTCAGACATCTGTCTAGCATATGTATCTTTGAAAGTAATCTTTTAGACCACTTAGACGAAAAAGGTCGGAGAAATACATAATGCAAATTACAGTGTAGTCGGATCTTATCCACATTTACAGAATCGGCAAAAATTCTTCTATTGTGTATAAAGCATATTACAGACAAAAAACAAATTTTCACACATTCCACATGTTTAAAATTAACAATTATGATAGATTCATTGATTTGTAGCTACATTTCTAAAGTTATCAGCAAACAAGCTATTGCACACCTAAAAATAAAGTTAAAAAACATAGGCCTCCTCCATAACCCCTCAAAGTCTCCTTTCCATCGCCAATATAGGTATGTTTTCTACCATTTTGGTAGAAAAAAACAGCGATTTGGTAGTAATTTAGGAAAAGTAGAAGAATGTTGCACACAGCTCTGCAATGTCTACTTCAGACATCTGTCTAGCATATGTATCTTTGAAAGTAATCTTTTAGACCACTTAGACGAAAAAGGTCGGAGAAATACATAATGCAAATTACAGTGTAGTCGGATCTTATCCACATTTACAGAATCGGCAAAATTTCTTCTATTGTGTATAAAGCGTATTACAGACAAAAAAAACATATTTTCACACATTCCACATCTTTCAAATTAATAATTATGATAGTTTCATTGATTTGTAGCTACTTTTCCAAAGTTATCAGCAAACAAACTATTGCACACCTAAAAATAAAGTTAAAAAACATAGGCCTCCTCCATATCCCCTCAAAGCCTCCTTTCCGTCGCTAATATAGGTATATTTTCTACCATTTTGGTAGAAAAAAAACAGTGATTTGGTAGTAATTTAGGAAAAGTAGAAGAATGTTGCACACAGCTCTGCAATGTCTACTTTAGACATCTGTCAAGCATATGTATCTTTGAATGTAATCTTTTAGAACACTTAGACGAAAAAGGTCGGAGAAATACATAATGCAAATTACAGTGTAGTCGGATCTTATCCACATTTACAGAATCGGCAAAATTTCTTCTATTGTGTATAAAGCATATTACAGACAAAAAACAAATTTTCACACATTCCACATGTTTAAAATTAACAATTATGATAGATTCATTGATTTGTAGCTACATTTCTAAAGTTATCAGCAAACAAGCTATTGCACACCTAAAAATAAAGTTAAAAAACATAGGCCTCCTCCATAACCCCTCAAAGTCTCCTTTCCATCGCCAATATAGGTATGTTTTCTACCATTTTGGTAGAAAAAAACAGCGATTTGGTAGTAATTTAGGAAAAGTAGAAGAATGTTGCACACAGCTCTGCAATGTCTACTTCAGACATCTGTCTAGCATATGTATCTTTGAAAGTAATCTTTTAGACCACTTAGACGAAAAAGGTCGGAGAAATACATAATGCAAATTACAGTGTAGTCGGATCTTATCCACATTTACAGAATCGGCAAAATTTCTTCTATTGTGTATAAAGCGTATTACAGACAAAAAAAACATATTTTCACACATTCCACATCTTTCAAATTAATAATTATGATAGTTTCATTGATTTGTAGCTACTTTTCCAAAGTTATCAGCAAACAAACTATTGCACACCTAAAAATAAAGTTAAAAAACATAGGCCTCCTCCATATCCCCTCAAAGCCTCCTTTCCGTCGCTAATATATGTATATTTTCTACCATTTTGGTAGAAAAAAAACAGTGATTTGGTAGTAATTTAGGAAAAGTAGAAGAATGTTGCACACAGCTCTGCAATGTCTACTTTAGACATCTGTCAAGCATATGTATCTTTGAATGTAATCTTTTAGAACACTTAGACGAAAAAGGTCGGAGAAATACATAATGCAAATTACAGTGTAGTCGGATCTTATCCACATTTACAGAATCGGCAAAATTTCTTCTATTGTGTATAAAGCATATTACAGACAAAAAAAACATATATTCACACATTCCACATCCTTAAAATTAACAATTATGATAGTTTCATTGATTTGTAGCTACTTTTCCAAAGTTATCAACAAACAAACTATTGCACACCTAAAAATAAAGTTAAAACACATAGGCCTCCTCCATATCCCCTCAAAGCCTCCTTTCCATCGCCAATATAGGTATATTTTCTACCATTTTGGTAGAAAAAAAACTGCGATTTGGTAGTAATTTAGGAAAAGTAGAAGAATGTTGTATACAGCTCTGCAATGTCTATTTCAGACATCTGTCTAGCATATGTATCTTTGAAAGTAATCTTTTGGACGACTTAGACCTAAAAGGTCGGAGAAATACATAATGCAAATTACAGTGTAGTCGGATCTTATCCACATTTACAGAATCGGAAAAAATTCTTCTCTTGTGTATAAAGCATATTACAGACAAAAAAAACAAATTTTCACACATTCCACATCTTTAAAATTAACAATTATGATAGTTTCATTGATTTGTAGCTACTTTTCCAAAGTTATCAGCAAACAAACTATTGCACACCTAAAAATAAAGTTAAAAAACATAGGCCTCCTCCATATCCCCTCAAAGCCTCCTTTCCATCGCCAATATAGGTGTGTTTTCTACCATTTTGGTAGAAAAAAACAGCGATTTGGTATTAATTTAGGAAAAGTAGAAGAATGTTGCGCACAGCTCTGCAATGTCTACTTCAGACATCTGTCTAGCATATGTATCTTTGAAAGTAATCTTTTAGACCACTTAGACGAAAAAGGTCGGAGAAATACATAATGCAAATTACAGTGCAGTCGGATCTTATCCACATTTATAGAATCGGCAAAATTTCTTCTATTGTGTATAAAGCATATTACAGACAAAAAAACCATATATTCACACATTCCACATCCTTAAAATTAACAATTATGATAGTTTCATTGATTTGTAGCTACTTTTCCAAAGTTATCAACAAACAAACTATTGCACACCTAAAAATAAAGTTAAAACACATAGGCCTCCTCCATATCCCCTCAAAGCCTCCTTTCCATCGCCAATATAGGTATATTTTCTACCATTTTGGTAGAAAAAAAACTGCGATTTGGTAGTAATTTAGGAAAAGTAGAAGAATGTTGTATACAGCTCTGCAATGTCTATTTCAGACATCTGTCTAGCATATGTATCTTTGAAAGTAATCTTTTGGACCACTTAGACGTAAAATGTCGGAGAAATACATAATGAAAATTACAGTGTAGTCGGATCTTATCCACATTTACAGAATCGGCAAAAATTCTTCTATTGTGTATAAAGCATATTACAGACAAAAAAAAACATATATTCACACATTCCACATCCTTAAAATTAACAATTATGATAGTTTCATTGATTTGTAGCTACTTTTCGAAAGTTATCAGCAAACAAACTATTCCACACCTAAAAATAAAGCTAAAAAACATAGGCCTCCTCCATATCCCCTCAAAGCCTCCTTTCCATCGCCAATATAGGTATATTTTCTACCATTTTGGTAGAAAAAAAACAGCGATTTGGTAGTAGTTTAGGAAAAGTAGAAGAATGTTGTATACAGCTCTGCAATGTCTATTTCAGACATCTGTCTAGCATATGTATCTTTGAAAGTAATCTTTTAGACCACTTAGACTAAAAAGGTCAGAGAAATACATAATGCAAATTACAGTGTAGTCGGATCTTATCCACATTTACAGAATCGGCAAAATTTCTTCTATTGTGTATAAAGCATATTACAGACAAAAAAAGCATATTTTCACACATTCCACATATTTCAAATTAACAATTATGATAGTTTCATTGATTTATAGCTACTTTTCCAAAGTTATCAGCAAACAAACTATTGCACACCTAAAAATAAAGTTAAAAAACATAGGCATCCTCCATATCCCCTCAAAGCCTCCTTTCCATCGCCAATATAGGTGTGTTTTCTACCCTTTTGGTAGAAAAAAAACAGCGATTTCTTAGTAATTTAGGAAAAGTAGAAGAATGTTGCACACAGCTCTGCAATGTCTACTTCAGACATCTGCCTAGCATATGTATCTTTCAAAGTAATCTTTTAGACCACTTAGACGAAAAAGGTCAGAGAATTACATAATGCAAATTACAGTGTAGTCGTATCCTATCCACATTTAAAGAATCGGCAAAATTTCTTCTATTGTGTATAAAGCATATTACAGACAAAAAAAACATATTTCAACACATTCCACATCCTTAAAATTAACAATTATGATAGTTTCATTGATTTATAGCTACTTTTCCAAAGTTATCAGCAAACAAACTATTGCACACCTAAAAATAAAGTTAAAAAACATAGGCCTCCTCCATATCCCCTCAAAGCCTCCTTTCCATCGCCAATATAGGTATATTTTCTACCATTTTGGTAGAAAAAAAACTGCGATTTGGTAGTAATTTAGGAAAAGTAGAAGAATGTTGTATACAGCTCTGCAATGTCTATTTCAGACATCTGTCTAGCATATGTATCTTTGAAAGTAATCTTTTGGACCACTTAGACGTAAAATGTCGGAGAAATACATAATGAAAATTACAGTGTAGTCGGATCTTATCCACATTTACAGAATCGGCAAAAATTCTTCTATTGTGTATAAAGCATATTACAGACAAAAAAAAACATATTTTCACACATTCCACAACTTTCAAATTAATAATTATGATAGTTTCATTGATTTATAGCTACTTTTCCAAAGTTATCAGCAAACAAACTATTGCACACCTAAAAATAAAGTTAAAAAACATAGGCATCCTCCATATCCCCTCAAAGCCTCCTTTCCATCGATAATATAGGTGTGTTTTTTACCATTTTGGTAGAAAAAAAACAGCGATTTGGTAGTAATTTAGGAAAAGTAGAAGAATGTTGCACACAGCTCTGCAATGTCTACTTCAGACATCTGTCTAGCATATGTATCTTGGAAAGTAATCTTTTAGACCACTTAGACGAAAAAGGTCGGAGAAATACATAATGCAAATTACAGTGTAGTCGGATCCTATCCACATTTACAGAATCGGCAAAATTTCTTCTATTGTGTATAAAGCATATTACAGACAAAAAAAAACATATTTTCACACATTCCACATCCTTAAAATTAACAATTATGATAGTTTCATTGATTTGTAGCTACTTTTCCAAAGTTATCAGCAAACAAACTATTGCACACCTAAAATTAAGCTAAAAAACATTGGTCTCCTCCATATCCCATCAAAGCCTCCTTTCCATCGCCAATATAGGTATATTTTCTACCATTTTGGTAGAAAAAAACAGCGATTTGGTAGTAATTTAGGAAAAGTAGAAGAATGTTGTATACCGCTTTGCAATGTCTATTTCAGACATCTGTCTAGCATATGTATCTTTGAAAGCAATCTTTTTGACCACTTAGACGAAAAAGGTTGGAGAAATACATAATGCAAATTACAGTGTAGTCGGATCTTATCCACATTTACAGAATCGGCAAAAATTCTTCTATTGTGTATAAAGCATATTACAGACAAAAAAAAAAAAATTTCACACATTCCACATCTTTAAATGTAACAATTATGATAGTTTCATTGATTTGTAGCTACTTTTCCAAAGTTATCAGCAAACAAACTATTGCACACCTAAAAATAAAGTTAAAAAACATAGGCCTCCTCCATATCCCCTCAAAGCCTCCTTTCCATCGCCAATATAGGTGTGTTTTCTACCATTTTGGTAGAAAAAAAACAGCGATTTGGTAGTAATTTAGGAAAAGTAGAAGAATGTTGCACACAGCTCTGCAATGTCTACTTCAGACATCTGTCTAGCATATGTATCTTTGAAAGTAATCTTTTGGACCACTTAGACGTAAAAGGTCGGAGAAATACATAATGCAAATTACAGTGTAGTCGGATCTTATCCACATTTACAGAATCGGCAAAATTTCTTCTATTGTGTATAAAGCATATTACAGACAAAAAAAACATATTTTCACACATTCCACATCTTTTAAATTAACAATTATGATAGTTTCATTGATTTGTAGCTACTTTTCCAAAGTTATCAACAAACAAACTATTGCACACCTAAAAATAAAGTTAAAACACATAGGCCTCCTCCATATCCCCTCAAAGCCTCCTTTCCATCGCCAATATAGGTATATTTTCTACCATTTTGGTAGAAAAAAAACTGCGATTTGGTAGTAATTTAGGAAAAGTAGAAGAATGTTGTATACAGCTCTGCAATGTCTATTTCAGACATCTGTCTAGCATATGTATCTTTGAAAGTAATCTTTTGGACCACTTAGACGTAAAATGTCGGAGAAATACATAATGAAAATTACAGTGTAGTCGGATCTTATCCACATTTACAGAATCGGCAAAAATTCTTCTATTGTGTATAAAGCATATTACAGACAAAAAAAAACAAATTTTCACACATTCCACAACTTTCAAATTAATAATTATGATAGTTTCATTGATTTATAGCTACTTTTCCAAAGTTATCAGCAAACAAACTATTGCACACCTAAAAATAAAGTTAAAAAACATAGGCATCCTCAATATCCCCTCAAAGCCTCCTTTCCATCGCCAATATAGGTGTGTTTTCTACCATTTTGGTAGAAAAAAAACAGCGATTTGGTAGTAATTTAGGAAAAGTTAAAGAATGTTGCACACAGCTCTGCAATGTCTACTTCAGACATCTGTCTAGCATATGTATCTTGGAAAGTAATCTTTTAGACCACTTAGTCCAAAAAGGTCGGAGAAATACATAATGCAAATTACAGTGTAGTCGGATCCTATCCACATTTACAGAATCGGCAAAAATTCTTCTATTGTGTATAAAGCATATTACAGACAAAAAAAAAAAAATTTCACACATTCCACATCTTTAAATGTAACAATTATGATAGTTTCATTGATTTGTAGCTACTTTTCCAAAGTTATCAGCAAACAAGCTATTGCACACCTAAAAATAAAGTTAAAAAACATAGGCCTCCTCCATATCCCCTCAAAGCCTCCTTTCCATCGCAAATATATGTGTGTTTTCTACCATTTTGTTAGAATAAAAACAGCGATTTGGTAGTAATTTAGGAAAAGTAGAAGAATGTTGCACACATCTCTGCAATGTCTACTTCAGACATCTGTCTAGCATATGTATCTTTGAAAGTAATCTTTTAGACCACTTAGACGAAAAAGGTCGGAGAAATACATAATGCAAATTACAGTGTAGTCGGATCTTATCCACATTTACAGAATCGGCAAAATTTCTTCTATTGTGTATAAAGCATATTACAGACAAAAAAAACCATATTTTCACACATTCCACATCTTTCAAATTAATAATTATGATAGTTTCATTGATTTATAGCTACTTTTCCAAAGTTATCAGCAAACAAACTATTGCACACCTAAAAATAAAGTTAAAAAACATAGGCCTCCTCCATATCCCCTCAAAGCCTCCTTTCCATCGCCAATATAGCTATATTTTCTACCATTTTGGTAGAAAAAAAACAGTGATTTGGTAGTAATTTAGGAAAAGTAGAAGAATGTTGTATACAGCTCTGCAATGTCTACTTCAGACATGTGTCTAGCATATGTATCTTTGAAAGTAATCTTTTAGACCACTTAGACGAAAAAGGTCGGAGAAATACATAATGCAAATTACAGTGTAGTCGGATCTTATCCACATTTACAGAATCGGCAAAATTTCTTCTATTGTGTACAAAGCATATTACAGACAAAAAAAACATATTTTCACACATTCCACATCTTTAAAATTAACAATTATGATAGTTTCATTGATTTGTAGCTACTTTTCCAAAGTTATCAGCAAACAAACTATTGCATATCTAAAAATAAAGTTAAAAAACATAAGCCTCCTCCATATCCCCTCAAAGCCTCCTTTCCATCGCCAATATAGGTGTGTTTTCTACCATTTTGGTAGAAAAAAACAGCGATTTGGTAGTAATTTAGGAAAAGTAGAAGAATGTTGCACACAGCTCTGCAATGTCTACTTCAGACATCTGTCAAGTATATATATCTTTGAAAGTAATCTTTTAGACCACTTAGACAAAAAAGGTCGGAGAAATACATAATGCAAATTACAGTGTAGTCGGATCTAATTCACATTTACAGAATCGGCAAACTTTCTTCTATTGTGTATAAAGCATTTTACAGACAAAAAAATCATATTGTCACACATTCCACATCCTTAAAATTAACAATTATGATAGTTTCATTGATTTGTAGCTACTTTTCCAAAGTTATCAGCAAACAAACTATTGCCCACCTAAAAATAAAGTTAAAAAACATAGGTCTCCTCCATATCCCCTCAAAGCCTCCTTTCCATCGCCAATATAGGTGTGTTTTCTACCATTTTGGTAGAAAAAAAACAGCGATTTGGTAGTAATTTAGGAAAAGTAGAAGAATGTTGTACACAGCTCTGCAATGTCTACTTCAGACATCTGTCTAGCATATGTTTCTTTGAAAGTAATCTTTTAGACAACTTAGACGAAAAAGGTCAGAGAAATACATAATGCAAATTACAGTGTAGTCGGATCTTATCCACATTTACAGAATCGGCAAAATTTCTTCTATTGTGTATAAAGCATATTACAGACAAAAAAAACATATTTTCACACATTCCACATCTTTCAAATTAACAATTATGATAGTTTAATAGATTTATAGCTACTTTTCCAAAGTTATCAGTAAACAAACTATTGCCCACCTAAAAATAAAGTTAAAAAACATAGGCGTCCTCCATATCCCCTCAAAGCCTCCTTTCCATTGCCAATATAGGTGTGTTTTCTACCATTTTGGTAGAAAAAAACAGCGATTTGGTAGTAATTTAGGAAAAGTAGAAGAATGTTGCACACAGCCCTGCAATGTCTACTTCAGACATCTGTCAAGTATATGTATCTTTGAAAGTAATCTTTTAGACCACTTAGACGAAAAAGGTCGGAGAAATACATAATGCAAATTACAGTGTAGTCGGATCTTATTCACATTTACAGAATTGGCAAAAATTCTTCTATTGTGTATAAAGCATATTACAGACAAAAAAAACAAATTTTCACACATTCCACATCTTTAAAATTAACAATTATGATAGTTTCATTGATTTGTAGCGACTTTTCCAAAGTTATCAGCAAACAAACTATTGCCCACCTAAAAATAAAGTTAAAAAACATAGGTCTCCTCCATATCCCCTCAAAGCCTCCTTTCCATCGCCAATATAGGTGTGTTTTCTACCATTTTGGTAGAAAAAAAACAGCGATTTGGTAGTAATTTAGGAAAAGTAGAAGAATGTTGTACACAGCTCTACAATGTCTACTTCAGACATCTGTCTAGCATATGTTTCTTTGAAAGTAATCTTTTAGACCACTTAGACGAAAAAGGTCAGAGAAATACATAATGCAAATTACAGTGTAGTCGGATCTTATCCACATTTACAGAATCGGCAAAATTTCTTCTATTGTGTATAAAGCATATTACAGACAAAAAAAACATATTTTCACACATTCCACATCTTTCAAATTAACAATTATGATAGTTTCATAGATTTGTAGCTACTTTTCCAAAGTTATCAGCAAACAAACTATTGCCCACCTAAAAATAAAGTTAAAAAACATAGGTCTCCTCCATATCCCCTCAAAGCCTCCTTTCCATCGCCAATATAGGTGTGTTTTCTACCATTTTGGTAGAAAAAAAACAGCGATTTGGTAGTAATTTAGGAAAAGTAGAAGAATGTTGCACACAGCCCTGCAATGTCTACTTCAGACATCTGTCTAGCATATGTTTCTTTGAAAGTAATCTTTTAGACCACTTAGACGAAAAAGGTCGGAGAAATACATAATGCAAATTACAGTGTAGTCGGATCTTATTCACATTTACAGAATTGGCAAAAATTCTTCTATTGTGTATAAAGCATATTACAGACAAAAAAAACAAATTTTCACACATTACACATCTTTAAAATTAACAATTATGATAGTTTCATTGATTTGTAGCTACTTTTCCAAAGTTATCAGCAAACAAACTATTGCCCACCTAAAAATAAAGTTAAAAAACATAGGTCTCCTCCATATCCCTTCAAAGCCTCCTTTCCATCGCCAATATAGGTGTGTTTTCTACCATTTTGGTAGAAAAAAAACAGCGATTTGGTAGTAATTTAGGAAAAGTAGAAGAATGTTGTACACAGCTCTGCAATGTCTACTTCAGACATCTGTCTAGCATATGTTTCTTTGAAAGTAATCTTTTAGACCACTTAGACGAAAAAGGTCGGAGAAATACATAATGCAAATTACAGTGTAGTCGGATCTTATCCACATTTACAGAATAGGCAAAATTTCTTCTATTGTGTATAAAGCATATTACAGACAAAAAAAACATATTTTCACACATTCACATCTTTCAAATTAATAATTATGATAGTTTCATTGATTTATAGCTACTTTTCCAAAGTTATCAGCAAACAAACTATTGCACACCTAAAAATAAAGTTAAAAAACATAGGCCTCCTCCATATCCCCTCAAAGCCTCCTTTCCATCGCCAATATAGGTGTGTTTTCTACCATTTTGGTGGAAAAAAAACAGCGATTTGGTAGTAATTTAGGAAAAGTAGAAGAATGTTGTACACAGCTCTGCAATGTCTACTTCAGACATCTGTCTAGCATATGTTTCTTTGAAAGTAATCTTTTAGACCACTTAGACGAAAAAGGTCGGAGAAATACATAATGCAAATTACAGTGTAGTCGGATCTTATCCACATTTACAGAATCGGCAAAATTTCTTCTATTGTGTATAAAGCATAATACAGACAAAAAATACATATTTTCACACATTCCACATCTTTAAAATTAACAATTATGATAGTTTCATTGATTTGTAGCTACTTTTCCAAAGTTATCAGCAAACAAACTATTGCACACCTAAAAATAAAGTTAAAAAACATAGGCCTCCTCCATATCCGCTCAAAGCCTCCTTTCCATCGCCAATATAGGTGTGTTTTCTACCATTTTGGTGGAAAAAAAACAGCGATTTGGTAGTAATTTAGGAAAAGTAGAAGAATGTTGTACACAGCTCTGCAATGTCTACTTCAGACATCTGTCTAGCATATGTATCTTTGAAAGTAATCTTTTAGACCACTTAGACGAAAAAGGTCGGAGAAATACATAATGCAAATTACAGTGTAGTCGGATCTTATCCACATTTACAGAATCGGCAAAATTTCTTCTATTGTGTATAAAGCATTTTACACACAAAAAAAACCATATTTTCACACATTCCACATCCTTAAAATTAACAATTATGATAGTTTCATTGATTTGTACCTACTTTTCCAAACTTATCAGCAAACAAACTATTGCACACCTAAAATTAAGTTAAAAAACATAGGCCTCCTCCATATCCCCTCAAAGCCTCCTTTCCATCGCCAATATAGGTATATTTTCTACCATTTTGGTAGAAAAAAAACAGTGATTTGGTAGTAATTTAGGAAAAGTAGAAGAATGTTGTTTACAGCTCTGCAATGTCTACTTCAGACATCTGTCTAGCATATGTATCTTTGAAAGTAATCTTTTAGACCACTTAAACGAAAAAGGTCAGAGAAATACATAATGCAAATTACAGTGTAGTCGGATCTTATCCACATTTACAGAATCGGCAAAATTTCTTCTATTGTGTATAAAGCATGTTACAGACAAAAAAACATATTTTCACACATTCCACATCTTTCAAATTAACAATTATGATAGTTTCATAGATTTATAGCTACTTTTCCAAAGTTATCAGCAAACAAACTATTGCCCACCTAAAAATAAAGTTAAAAAACATAGGCGTCCTCCATATCCCCTCAAAGCCTCCTTTCCATCGCCAATATAGGTGTGTTTTCTACCATTTTGGTAGAAAAAAACAGCGATTTGGTAGTAATTTAGGAAAAGTAGAAGAATGTTGCACACAGCCCTGCAATGTCTACTTCAGACATCTGTCTAGCATATGTATCTTTGAAAGTAATCTTTTAGACCACTTAGACGAAAAAGGTCGGAGAAATACATAATGCAAATTACAGTGTAGTCCGATCTTATCCACATTTACAGAATCGGCAAAATTTCTTCTATTGTGTATAAAGCGTATTACAGACAAAAAAAACATATTTTCACACATTCCACATCTTTCAAATTAATAATTATGATAGTTTCATTGATTTATAGCTACTTTTCCAAAGTTATCAGCAAACAAACTATTGCACACCTAAAAATAAAGTAAAAACACATAGGCCTCCTCCATATCCCCTCAAAGCCTCCTTTCCATCGGCAATATAGGTGTGTTTTCTACCATTTTGGTAAATAAAAAACAGCGATTTGGTAGTAATTTCGGAAAAGTAGAAGAATGCTGTATACATCTCTGCAATGTCTACTTCAGACATCGGTCTAGCATATGTATCTTTAAAAGTAATCTTTTGGACCACTTAGACGTAAAAGGTTGGAGAAATACATAATGCAAATTACAGTGTAGTCGGATCTTATCCACATCTACAGAATTGGCAAAAATCCTTCTATTGTGTATAAAGCATATTACAGACAAAAAAAAACAAATTTTCACACATTCCACATCTTTAAAATTAACAATTATGATAGTTTCATTGATTTGTAGCTACTTTTCCAAAGTTATCAGCAAACAAACTATTGCCCACCTAAAAATAAAGTTAAAAAACATAGGCGTCCTCCTTATCCCCTCAAGGCCTCCTTTCCATCGCCAATATAGGTGTGTTTTCTACCATTTTGGTAGAAAAAAACAGCGATTTGGTAGTAATTTAGGAAAAGTAGAAGAATGTTGCACACAGCTCTGCAATGTCTACTTCAGACATCTGTCTAGCATATGTATCTTGGAAAGTAATCTTTTAGACCACTTAGACGAAAAAGGTCGGAGAAATACATAATGCAAATTACAGTGTAGATGGATCTTATCCACATTTACAGATTCGGCAAAATTTCTTCTATTGTGTATAAAGCATATTACAGACAAAAAAAACATATTTTCACACATTCCACATCTTTAAAATTAACAATTATGATAGTTTCATTGATTTGTAGCTACTTTTCCAAAGTTATCAGCAAACAAACTATTGCACACCTAAAAATAAAGTTAAAAAACATAGGCCTCCTCCATATCCCCTCAAAGCCTCCTTTCCATCGCCAATATAGGTGTGTTTTCTACCATTTTGGTAGAACAAAACAGTGATTTGGTAGTAATTTAGGAAAAGTAGAAGAATGTTGCACACAGCGCTGCAATGTCTACTTCAGACATCTGTCAAGCATATGTATCTTTGAAAGTAATCTTTTAGACCACTTAGATGAAAAAGGTCGGAGAAATACATAATGCAAATTACAGTGTAGTCGGATCTTATCCACATTTACAGAATCGGCAAAATTTCTTCTATTGTGTATAAAGCATATTACAGACAAAAAAAACATATTTTCACACATTCCACATCTTTCAAATTAACAATTATGATAGTTTCATTGATTTATAGCTACTTTTCCAAAGTTATCAGCAAACAAACTATTGCACACCTAAAAATAAAGTTAAAAAACATAGGTCTCCTCCATATCCCCTCAAAGCCTCCTTTCCATCGCCAATATAGGTGTGTTTTCTACCATTTTGGTAAAAAAAAAACAGCGATTTGGTAGTAATTTAGGAAAAGTAGAAGAATGTTGTACACAGCTCTGCAATGTCTATTCAGACATCTGTCTAGCATATGTATCTTTGAAAGTAATCTTTTAGACCACATAGACGAAAAAGGTCGGAGAAATACATAATGCAAATTACAGTGTAGTCGGATCTTATCCACATTTACAGAATCGGAAAAATTTACTTCTATTGTGTATAAAGCATATTACAGACAAAAAAAACATATTTTCACACATTCCACATCTTTAAAATTAACAATTATGATAGTTTCATTGATTTGTAGCTACTTTTCCAAAGTTATCAGCAAACAAAATATTGCACACCTAAAAATAAAGTTAAAAAACATAGGCTTCCTCCATATCCCCTGAAAGTCTTCTTTCCATCGCCAATATAGGTGTGTTTTCTACCATTTTGGTAGAAAAAAAACAGCGATTTGGTAGTAATTTAGGAAAAGTAGAAGAATGTTGCACACAGCTCTGCAATGTCTACTTCAGACATCTGTCTAGCATATGTTTCTTTGAAAGTAATCTTTTAGACCACTTAGACAAAAAAGGTCGGAGAAATACATAATGCAAATTACAGTGTAGTCGGATCTTATCCACATTTACAGAATCGGCAAAAATTCTTCTATTGTGTATAAAGCATATTACAGACAAAAAAACAAATTTTCACACATTCCACATCTTTAAAATTAACAATTATGATAGTTTCATTGATTTGTAGCTACTTTTCCAAAGTTATCAGCAAACAAACTATTGCACACCTAAAAATAAAGTTAAAAAACATAGGTCTCCTCCATATCCCCTCAAAGCCTCCTTTCCATCGCCAATATAGGTGTGTTTTCTACCATTTTGGTAGAAAAAAAACAGCGATTTGGTAGTAATTTAGGAAAAGTAGAAGAATGTTGCACACAGCTCTGCAATGTCTACTTCAGACATCTGTCTAGCATATGTATCTTTGAAAGTAATCTTTTAGACCACTTAGACGAAAAATGTCGGAGAAATACATAATGCAAATTACAGTGTAGTCGGATCTTATCCACATTTACAGAATCGGCAAAATTTCTTCTATTGTGCATAAAGCATATTACAGACAAAAAAAACATATTTTCACACATTCCACATCTTTAAAATTAACAATTATGATAGTTTCATTGATTTGTAACTACTTTTCCAAAATTGCCAGCAAACAGATTATTGCACACCTAAAAATAAAGTTAAAAAACATAGGCCTCCTCCATATCCCCTCAAAGCCTCCTTTCCATCACCAATATAGGTGTGTTTTCTACCATTTTGGTAGAAAAAAAACAGCGATTTGGTAGTAATTTTGGAAAAGTAGAAGAATGTTGTATACAGCTCTGCAATGTCTACTTCAGACATCTGTCTAGCATATGTATCTTTGAAAGTAATCTTTTGGACCACTTAGACGTAAAAGGTCGGAGAAATACATAATGCAAATTACAGTATAGTCGGATCTTATCCACATTTAGAGAATCGGCAAAATTTCTTCTATTGTGTATAAAGCATATTACAGACAAAAAACAACATATTTTCACACATTCCACATCCTTAAAATTAACAATTATGATAGTTTCATTGATTTGTAGCTACTTTTCCAAAGTTATCAGCAAACAAACTATTGCACACCTAAAAATAAAGTTAAAAAACATAGGTCTCCTCCATATCCCCTCAAATCCTCCTTTCCATCGCCAATATAGGTGTGTTTTCTACCATTTTGGTAGAAAAAAAACAGCGATTTGGTAGTAATTTAGGAAAAGTAGAAGAATGTTGCACACAGCTCAGCAATGTCTATTCAGACATCTGTCTAGCATGTGTGGCACCCCAGGGGTCTGGTTTCCACAGTAATAGCAATATTACGTCTGTGAGCAGGTGGGAGGTCTCCTGGGCAGGAATCCTAAGCATGCCACACCTCCTGCCCAGTCCTGGGAGGGGAAGAACTTCCCCTACATAAACTGGGGCTGAGGCAGGGTTAGGAGAGAGGAGTTCCAGACAGAGACGGAGTCTGGTCTGGACACGCAGAAACAGGGACAGAGAGACCTCAGGAGCTCTGTAGGAGCCAAGGAGAAGCGCCAGGGGCTGGAGCTGTGCAGAGCTCGCCCTGGGAGAAGGTACTAAAACCGGACACAGGAGTCCGAGGCTGTGGGGACTAAGATATACCCAGCAGCAGAATCCATCCGGCAGGGGATTCCAGGTCCTCTGGCCATAAAAGCCCGGAGGCTCAGTCACAACGAAGGGACCAGCACCGCCATCCCGGAGCGGAGGCTAACAGGAGGCCCCAGGTCACCAGCCATACGGGTGAGCACCACACGGTATACCCAGGGACGTGGGCTACTTGTAACCGCCGAAAGCAGGGTAGCCAGGAAGGGTACAGACTAACGGGAAGGCCTACAACTCCACCTGGCCAGGGGAACTCCGGCTTACTCGCAGACTAACCAGGCCCCAACTACTAGCCAGTACTCCCGGGGGAATTTGCCTTGTACCATCAGTAAAGACCCTGAACTGTACCCTCGCGTCTCTGTGCTTCCTTGTCGCACCATTAGTGCTGGGACATCCACACCATCACTCTCAACATCAACCTCATCCTCTGCCCTGAGGCCATACCCCTCCCGTTGGCGGTTATACCATCCACGCTGCACATCCGTACCACCGGCCTCAGCGGACTGCCCTGCAGCGGCGGCTTCATAGCCGCATTCAACGGGTGGCGTAGTCGGACACTAATACCATCATACCAATAACTGCCACTTAGTTTGACCGCCCTGGGCACGGACCGGGTCACCGCCACGGAGAACTACAACCCCCAGCGATCCGGCTCCGGGTATTCCCCCTGCACAGCAGCAGCGCACAGGCCCAGGGGGCGCGTCAACTTTGGCGTAGTCGGCAGGATTACGTGCCCGCAACCACCGGGTACTGCATGCCTGAAAAAAGAGACTTTTATACTTACCTGTGGTGAAGTTTCCCGCCGTCCGGAGTCGTTTCCCGCCATCTGGAGCCGATTCCCGCCATCTGACGCCATCTTCTGCCTTCTTCCCGCCATCCGTGGAGTTTTCCCGCCGTTGGACGCCATCTTGAGGACGCCGCGCGGGAAGAAGAGGGGCGTGGACTCCGAAAACCCGCGAGAACTGAAGCCCCGCCTCTCGTCCGGACGTTGCGTAAGGTCCTGGAAGGAGCCCAGCAGACGCCGACGTCACAGGAGCGCGACGGAAGGTCCTCAACCATGACGATCCACTGCGGAGCCGCGGCCTACGGAAGAGGATCATCGCAAGGTAGGCCACGGTCCACTAGGGGGGAGGAGGATGTCGGATACGGAGGAGAGCTTCACTGCCACAGCCGCCGCCAGCGCCACCGCTGCTGCGGTCATGCCTTTCACCATGCCCTATATCCGGGGGGCAGCCTGGCTACCCCAGTACTCAGGGGAGTCACATACCTTAAATGACTTCAGAGAAAGGCTGGATAGCCTCTTCCAGGTGTATCCCCTCACGGAGGCGCAAAAAGTGAGCATCCTGGTGGCCCAATTAATCGGGGCAGCCCAAAGGGAGGTAAAGTCCTGGCCACCTGGGAGGAAGAGGACTGTCAGAGACATACTAACCCGGCTGAAAGACACATTTGACACCCGCACCTCAGCCGAAATAAAACTAAGATTTTATGGGTGCAAACAACGGGCACATGAGAGTATAAGAGACTATGCTCTAAACCTACAAGAGGTCCTGAGAGCCATTAAGCAGGCAGACCCTGACAGCGTGGGAAATGAAGATAAGCTGTTGACTGAACAATTCATTGAGGGTCTACTGTGCAATGCCCACCGAACCCAGTTGCGGGCAATGGCCTTACAGGACCCTGACCTGGACTTTGCACAGTTCAAGGACAGAGCCATCCGGGTGCTCCGAGAACCGGCACCAGGTGGCGCTGTGACCCACAGGCGCCCTGCTATCACTTATCACCAGGAGACGGCGCCCTTGTCTGCAGGGCCTGTGGGAGCTGATGCGCAGGCTTTAAACAGTGACCCGGCTACAGACCTGCACCATCAGGTCCAAGAGCTAACTAAAAGCGTTGCCGCGCTAACCCAAACTGTGCAGTCTTTACAGGTTTCTACTGCAGGGAAGATCGAGCTGGCATCCGGACCGGAGGACATCCCGTGGCGCCGACCAAGGAGGACCCCACCGGCCAGAGGAAGACCCAGCGATCGATACAACGAGGACGGACGACCTATTTGCCACCGCTGCAATCAACCCGGACATGTGGCAAGGTACTGTCATTTAAACGGGCACAACCTGGGGTAGAGGGCCAACCCCCAGGCATAAGACCATCAGGCCCATCAAACTGGCGTGATAAATACGTAGGGGGACGTCCAATCTTGCCTGTGGTACTGGATGGCATTCCTATGAGTGCCCTACTAGACACCGGGTCACAGGTCACCACCATCCCGTACGTGCTCTTCAAGCAGTACTGGAATGACTCGGACATAACCCACTACCCAGATGACGACCTGAGTATCATCGCCAGCAATGGTCAGCCCGTGCCGCAGGTGGGATTCAAAGAGGTGACCATTAAGATCGGTAAAGTCGAACTGGCGGCACAAGGACTGATAATAGTGGACATAGACCGTCATGAGAGTCACCCTAGAATAACCTTAGGAACTAATGTGATTGAAAATTGTCTTGCAGAGGTGATTCTCATTTTACAGCAGGTTGCCAAGAACGCCAGTTCCGGCCAGCAGCGTGTGCTCCAAAAAGAGATCCGGGCACTGATGAAGCGGCAACAGGTGGAACTATCTGGTGGTGAGATAGGTAGCGTGAGAATGTGTGACCCGTTCCCTATTGCCATGCCCCCGAAAAGTGAGATGATGATTTGGTGCCGGGCAGCTATTGGTCTAAGAGGTAGAGACTACCAAGCAATGGTAGAACCCGTCTACTCAGACAGTAGGCCCACCATTTTGACAGCACGGGGGGTGGTCGATGTACGCCATGGGAGGGTGCCCGTTCGCATCATAAATATCGGGGAGAGAGAAGTATACCTGCCCCGGTATGCCACGCTAGCTAAATTGTTCACCATAAACCAGAATTCTGTACAGGCCGTGGAACCCTTGCCTCCATCTCAACCAGAGGAAGGTAACGGCTCTAAGAAACCAATGAAAGACTGGTGTCAGCAACTACATCTGGGTACTGACTCCACTCCCTCACACCAGAAACAAGGAGTCTATCGGGTGGTTCAAGAGTACGAGAGAGTGTTTAGTAAACACCCGTTAGACTTCGGGCGAGTAAAGGGGGTAGAACACCACATCCCCACGGGAGACCATCCTCCCATAAAGGAGAGATACCGACCCGTACCCCCTGCACACTACCAACACGCCAAGGGGATGCTTAGAGACATGAAGGAGGCTGGGGTAATCAGGGACAGCTGTAGCCCCTGGGCAGCTCCACTAGTCTTAGTGAAAAAGAAGGACAACACTATGAGAATGTGTGTAGACTACAGGAAGGTCAACCGTATCACACACAAAGATGCGTACCCGTTACCAAGGATAGAAGAGTCCTTAGCTGCATTAAAATCTGCTAACTTCTTCTCTACTTTGGATCTCACTAGCGGGTACTGGCAGGTTCCTGTAGCAGAGGCAGACCGGGAGAAGACCGCATTCACCACCCCGATGGGTCTCAGAGAATTTAACTGCATGCCGTTCGGGCTCTGCAACGCACCAGGAACCTTCCAACGGTTGATGGAATGCTGTCTGGGACACCGGAACTTCGAGACGGTCCTGTTATACCTGGACGATGTCATCGTCTATTCCAAGACCTACGAGGACCACCTGAAACACCTGGCAGAAGTGTTCGAAGCTCTGGCAAACTACGGCCTAAAGGTGAAACCCTCCAAGTGTCACCTCCTGAAACCAAAGGTGCAATACCTGGGACACGCGGTGAGTGCTGACGGAGTGGCTCCTGACCCTGATAAGATCACCATGATTAAGGACTGGCCAAGACCCTCCAGCATAAAGGAAGTGCGGCAGTTCCTCGGGTTGGTAGGCTACTACCGAAGATTCATTCCCAGTTTCACCAAAATGGCAGCCCCTATGCAGGACCTTCTGATAGGTCAATCTCGAAAAGCCAAAAACGAGAAGCCGCCCTTCAGGTGGGAAAAGCTGGAAGGAGAGTCCTTTTGCCAGCTGAAGATGGCCCTCACGGGGGATGAAATCCTGGCATATCCAGACTACAGCCAGCCCTTTATCCTCCACACGGACGCAAGTAACATCGGGCTAGGAGCCGTGCTGTCCCAGATCCAGCAAGGAAAAGAACGGGTAATCGCTTACGCTAGCCGAAAGCTACGACCCACCGAGAGGAACCCTGAGAATTATAGCTCATTCAAGCTGGAGTTCCTGGCAGTAGTGTGGGCAGTGACCGAACGTTTCAAGCATTATCTTGCCTCCTCCAAATTCATCGTGTACACGGATAACAACCCGTTGACACACCTGGACACTGCAAGGCTCGGTGCTCTGGAACAGAGATGGATGGCTCGCCTGTCCAACTTTGAATTCACCATCAAATACCGGGCAGGACGCTCAAATGCCAACGCGGATGCCCTGTCTAGAATGCCGAACTTACCGGACGTAGGGGAAGATCCAGAAGATCTGGAAGAAGTTGAGCTCCCTGCGTTCCACCGTCATGGGATTACCCTGTATTCCAGCTGTGTGAAGGACAGGCGCTCCGCGACGTTCAATCCCTTGCCCCACTACAACTGGGCGGAGACGCAAGACAGTGATCCTGCAGTCCGCCTGGTGAAGGAAATGCTGACCCAAGCCGATGCCAGTCTGGACCCAGACGCCCCAGTGGAGACTAAGCAACTGTGGAAGGAGAAAAGTAGGCTGTTCCTCTACAGGGAGAAGTTGTGCCGGAGAATGGTTAACTCTTGAACACATGAGTTGACCTGGCAGGTAGTGGTCCCCAGACGAGACGCGGCTATGATTCTGGAGGCGTACCACAACGGAGCAGGACATTTCGGGTGGAAGAAGCTGGAGTTCTTGTTGCGTGAACGGTTCTACTGGGTAGGCATGAGAGGAGCCATCGAGAGGTGGTGCAGAGACTGTGGACCGTGCCACCTAAGAAGGAAGGACCGTGCCAGCCAGAAGACTCCCTTGCAGCCCATCATCACCCGACAGCCACTGGAACTGGTAGCCCTGGACCATGTGAAACTGGCTCCAAGCAGATCTGGGTATGTCTACGCCCTCACAATCGTAGATCATTACTCCCGGTTCCTGGTGGTGGTCCCGGTCAAGGACTTAACGGCTCAAACAGCAGCTAGAGCCTTCCAGCAGCACTTCTGCCGTCCACACGGGTACCCGGACCAAGTGCTGACAGACCAAGGGCCAGCCTTCGAAGCAGAAGTCTTCCAGGAGTTCTGCAACCTGTATGGCTGCACGAAGATAAGAACAACGCCCTATCACCCTCAATCCAATGGACTCTGCGAGAAGATGAACCAGGTGGTGATAGACCTCCTGAAAACATTGCCCCTGGAAGAACGCAGTATGTGGCCTGAGAAGCTGCCTGATCTGGTGGACCTATACAACCACATCCCTGTAGGTTCTACCAACTGTACCCCGGCTTACCTAATGAGAGCGAGACCTGGTAAGCTGCCTATCGACCTGGATATGGGAGTCCTGACGCCCGATGACACCTCGCCAGAGGCAGACTGGGATACAGAACGGCAGCAGCAGTATCGGAAAGTGCAGGAGAGGGTGGAGCGAAGTCTGTCTCAAGCTAGAGAAAGGCAAGAGAGGGCTTATAATCAGTATGCTTCCGCTGTTCCCCTGGTACCTGGAGAGCAGGTCTTGAAGAGGAAAAGACGGCTCCACAAGTTGGACGACCAGTGGGAGAAGGACCCGTACACCGTACTGCCATCAAGCCATGAGAGCCCAAAGATTTGCGTGATCAGTAAGGATGGAGGAGAAACCACAGCCGTTGTCTCCAGAGACCACCTGAAGAAGTGTCCCGAGCAGCTGCAAAGCCCTGAAGAAGAAGATCAAGAAAACCCTCGACCCGCAGAGGAAAGGGAAGAAATGATCAGGACTGTACTCGGAGACTTCCCCCGGTCTTGGACACAAGTAAACGGTGCTGTCGTGGTACCCGTCCTCACCTTTCTCCAGCCAGCCCCGCAAGTGCCTACAGAGGAACCGGAAGAGCTGGAAGAGCAGCCGGCCCAAGAGGCAGAAGAGTACACACCAGCAGTACAGGAGGATCAACCCTCTGCTAGTAGTGAGCCTGCCGTGCCCCTAGTGAGCCAAAGAGTGCGCAGAAAGCTGCCCAGCCTGCCCATAACACCTCCTACACCCTGTAGTGCAGGACCAGTTAGTGAGCTCCGTAGGTCCACTAGGGTTACCAGAGGCCAGATGCCCATACGTTGGAGAATCTAAGTTGGCTAATTGCTTTAACTATTTTATGTTTACCTGTTTTGTTGTAGCCGTTGCTAATTATGTTTTTCAGTTACAGATTTCTTTATATGGACTGACAGGTTATGGACAGTGAATAACCGGAACTCTGTTGTAAATATGTTTGGAGCGTAACCCAGGAATGGACTAAAGACTGTTAAAGACTCGGGGCAGGACAGACCCCTACCTGGTTACGCCTCCCTGTTCTTTGGTGAAATGGACACCCTTATTGCTTCCCGGTTACGGACACGCCGTGACCATCTCATGTATTTAATTGTTATTGTTTATACCCTGTTATGTTTTTGAAAAAAAAAAATATATGTTTAGTCCGGGAGTACTAAATTTCACTAGGGGGGAATGTGGCACCCCAGGGGTCTGGTTTCCACAGTAATAGCAATATTACGTCTGTGAGCAGGTGGGAGGTCTCCTGGGCAGGAATCCTAAGCATGCCACACCTCCTGCCCAGTCCTGGGAGGGGAAGAACTTCCCCTACATAAACTGGGGCTGAGGCAGGGTTAGGAGAGAGGAGTTCCAGACAGAGACGGAGTCTGGTCTGGACACGCAGAAACAGGGACAGAGAGACCTCAGGAGCTCTGTAGGAGCCAAGGAGAAGCGCCAGGGGCTGGAGCTGTGCAGAGCTCGCCCTGGGAGAAGGTACTAAAACCGGACACAGGAGTCCGAGGCTGTGGGGACTAAGATATACCCAGCAGCAGAATCCATCCGGCAGGGGATTCCAGGTCCTCTGGCCATAAAAGCCCGGAGGCTCAGTCACAACGAAGGGACCAGCACCGCCATCCCGGAGCGGAGGCTAACAGGAGGCCCCAGGTCACCAGCCATACGGGTGAGCACCACACGGTATACCCAGGGACGTGGGCTACTTGTAACCGCCGAAAGCAGGGTAGCCAGGAAGGGTACAGACTAACGGGAAGGCCTACAACTCCACCTGGCCAGGGGAACTCCGGCTTACTCGCAGACTAACCAGGCCCCAACTACTAGCCAGTACTCCCGGGGGAATTTGCCTTGTACCATCAGTAAAGACCCTGAACTGTACCCTCGCGTCTCCGTGCTTCCTTGTCGCACCATTAGTGCTGGGACATCCACACCATCACTCCCAACATCAACCTTATCCTCTGCCCTGAGGCCATACCCCTCCCGTTGGGGGTTATACCATCCACGCTGCACATCCGTACCACCGGCCTCAGCGGACTGCCCTGCAGCGGCGGCTTCATAGCCGCATTCAACGGGTGGCGTAGTCGGACACTAATACCATCATACCAATAACTGCCACTTAGTTTGACCGCCCTGGGCACGGACCGGGTCACCGCCACGGAGAACTACAACCCCCAGCGATCCGGCTCCGGGTATTCCCCCTGCACAGCAGCAGCGCACAGGCCCAGGGGGCGCGTCACATGTGTATCTTTGAAAGTAATCTTTTAGACCACTTAGACGAAAAAGGTCGGAGAAATATATAATGCAAATTACAGTGTAGTCGGATCTTATCCACATTTACAGAATCGGCAAAATTTCTTCTATTGTGTATAAAGCATATTACAGACAAAAAAACATATTTTCACACATTCCACATCTTTAAAATTAACAATTATGATAGTTTCATTGATTTGTAGCTACTTTTCCAAAGTTATCAGCAAACAAACTATTGCACACCTAAAAATAAAGTTAAAAAACATAGGCCTCCTCCATATCCCCTGAAAGCCTTCTTTCCATCGCCAATATAGGTGTGTTTTCTACCATTTTGGTAGAAAAAAAACAGCGATTTGGTAGTAATTTAGGAAAAGTAGAAGAATGTTGCACACAGCTCTGCAATGTCTACTTCAGACATCTGTCTAGCATATGTATCTTTGAAAGTAATCTTTTAGACCACTTAGACGAAAAAGGTCGGAGAAATACATAATGCAAATTACAGTGTAGTCGGATCTTATCCACATTTACAGAATCGGCAAAATTTCTTCTATTGTGTATAAAGCATATTACAGACAAAAAAAACATATTTCACACATTCCACATCTTTAAAATTAACAATTATGATAGTTTCATTGATTTGTAGCTACTTTTCCAAAGTTATCAGCAAACAAACTATTGCACACCTAAAAATAAAGTTAAAAAACATAGGCCTCCTCCATATCCCCTGAAAGTCTTCTTTCCATCGCCAATATAGGTGTGTTTTCTACCATTTTGGTAGAAAAAAAACAGCGATTTGGTAGTAATTTAGGAAAAGTAAAAGAATGTTGTACACAGCTCTGCAATGTTTACTTCAGACATCTGTCTAGCATATGTATCTTTGAAAGCAATCTTTTAGACCACTTAGACGAAAAAGGTCAGAGAAATACATAATGCAAATTACAGTGTAGTCGGATCTTATCCACATTTACAGAATCGGCAAAATTTCTTCTATTGTGTATAAAGCATATTACAGACAAAAAAACATATTTTCACACATTCCACATCTTTAAAATTAACAATTATGATAGTTTCATTGATTTGTAGGTACTTTTCCGAAGTTATCAGCAAACAAACTATTGCACACCTAAAAATAAGGTTAAAAAACATAGGCCTCCTCCATGTCCCCTCAAAGCCTCCTTTCCATCGCCAATATAGGTGTGTTTTCTACCATTTTGGTAGAAAAAAAACAGCGATTTGGTAGTAATTTAGGAAAAGTAGAAGAATGTTGCACACAGCTCTGCAATGTCTACTTCAGACATCTGTCTAGCATATGTATCTTTGAAAGTAATCTTTTAGACCACTTAGACGAAAAAGGTCGGAGAAATACATAATGCAAATTACAGTGTAGTCAGATCTTATCCACATTTACATAATCGGCAAAATTTCTTCTGTTGTGCATAAAGCATATTACAGGCAAAAAAACATATTTTCACACATTCCACATCTTTAAAATTAACAATTATGATAGTTTCATTGATTTGTAACTACTTTTCCAAAATTGCCAGCAAATAAATTATTGCACACCTAAAAATAAAGTTAAAAAACATAGGCCTCCTCCATATCCCCTCAAAGCCTCCTTTCCATCACCAATATAGGTGTGTTTTATACCATTTTGGTAGAAAAAAAAAAGCGATTTGGTAGTAATTTTGGAAAAGTAGAAGAATGCTGTATACAGCTCTGCAATGTCTTCTTCAGACATCTGTCTAGCATATGTATCTTTGAAAGTAATCTTTTGGACCACTTAGACGTAAAAGGTCGGAGAAATACATAATGCAAATTACAGTGTAGTCGGATCTTATCCACATTTACAGAATCGGCAAAATTTCTTCTATTGTGTATAAAGCATATTACAGACAAAAAAAACCATATTTTCACACATTCCACATCCTTAAAATTAACAATTATGATAGTTTCATTGATTTGAAGCTACTTTTCCAAAGTTATCAGCAAACAAACTATTGCACACCTAAAAATAAAGTTAAAAAACATAGGTCTCCTCCATATCCCCTCAAAGCCTCCTTTCCATCGCCAATATAGGTGTGTTTTCTACCATTTTGGTAGAAAAAAAACAGCGATTTGGTAGTAATTTAGGAAAAGAAAAAGAATGTTGTACACAGCTCTGCAATGTTTACTTCAGACATCTGTCTAGCATATGTATCTTTGAAAGTAATCTTTTAGACCACTTAGACGAAAAAGGTCGGAGAAATACATAATGCAAATTACAGTGTAGTCGGTTCTTATCCACATTTACTAAATCGGCAAAATTTCTTCTATTGTGTATAAAGCATATTACAGGCAAAAAAAAACATATTTTCACACATTCCACATCTTTAAAATTAACAATTATGATAGTTTCATTGATTTGTAGCTACATTTCCAAAGTTATCAGCAAACAAACTATTGCACAGCTAAAAATAAAGTTAAAAAACATAGGCCTCCTCCATATCCCCTCAAAGCCTCCTTTCCATCGCCAATATAGGTGTGTTTTCTACCATTTTGGTAAAAAATAAAACAGCGATTTGCTAGTAATTTTGGAAAAGAAGAAGAATGTTGCATACAGCTCTGCAATGTCTACTTCAGGCATCTGTCTAGCATATGTATCTTTGAAAGTAATCTTTTAGACCACTTAGACGAAAAAGGTCGGAGAAACACATAATGGAAATTACAGTGTAGTCGGATCTTATCCACATTTACAGAATCGGCAAAATTTCTTCTATTGTATATAAAGCATATTACAGACAAAAAAAAACATATTTTCACACTTTCCACATACTTAAAATTAACAATTATGATAGTTTCATTGATTTGTAGCTACTTTTCCAATATTGCCAGCAAACAGATTATTGCACACCGAAAAACAAAATGCTAAAAAACATAGGCCTCCTCCATATCCCCTCAAAGCCTCCATTCCATCGCCAATATAGGTGTGTTTTCTACCATTTTGGTAGAAAAAAAACAGCTATTTGGTAGTAATTTAGGAAAAGTAGAAGAATGTTCTACACAGATCTGCAATGTCAACTTCAGACATCTGTCTAGCATATGTATCTTTGAAAGTAATCTTTTAGACCACTTAGACGAAAAAGGTCGGAGAAATACATAATGCAAATTACAGTGTAGTCGGATCTTATCCACATTTACAGAATCGGCAAAATTTCTTCTATTGTGCATAAAGCATATTACAGGCAAAAAAACATATTTTCACACATTCCACATCTTTAAAATTAACAATTATGATAGTTTCATTGATTTGTAACTACTTTTCCAAAATTGCCAGCAAACAAACTATTGCACACCTAAAAATAAAGTTAAAAAACATAGGTCTCCTCCATATCCCCTCAAATCCTCCTTTCCATCGCCAATATAGGTGTGTTTTCTACCAGTTTGGAAGAAAAAAAACAGCGGTTTGGTAGTAATTTAGGAAAAGTAGAAGAATGTTGTATACAGCTCTGCAATGTCTACTTCAGACATCTGTCTAGCATATGTATCTTTCAAAGTAATCTTTTGGAACACTTAGACGTAAAAGGTCGGAGAAATACATAATGCAAATGAGAGTGTAGTCGGATCTTATCCACATTTACAGAATCGGCAAAAATTCTTCTATTGTGTATAAAGCATATTACAGACAAAAAAAAACAATTTTTCACACATTCCACATCGTTCAAATTAACAATTATGATAGTTTCATTGATTTATAGCTACTTTTCCAAAGTTATCAGCAAACAAACTATTGCACACCTAAAAATAAAGTTAAAAAACATAGGCCTCCTCCATATCCCCTCAAACCCTCCTTTTCATCGCCAATATAGGTGTATTTTCTACCATTTTGGTAGAAAAAAAACAGCGATTTGGTAGTAATTTAGGAAAAGTAGAAGAATGTTGCACACAGCTCTGCAATGTCTACTTCAGACATCTGTCTAGCATATGTATCTTTGAAAGTAATCTTTTAGACCACTTAGACGAAAAAGGTCGGAGAAATACATAATGGATATTACAGTGTAGTCGGATCTTATCCACATTTACAGAATCGGCAAAATTTCTTCTATTGTGTATAAAGCATATTACAGACAAAAAAAATATATTTTCACACATTCCACATCTTTAAAATTAACAATTATGATAGTTTCATTGATTTGTAGCTACTTTTCCAAAGTTATCAGCAAACAAACTATTGCACACCTAAAAATAAGGTTAAAAAACATAGGCCTCCTCCATATCCCCTCAAAGCCTCCTTTCCATCGCCAATATAGGTGTGTTTTCTACCATTTTGGTAGAAAAAAAACAGCGATTTGGTAGTAATTTAGGAAAAGTAGAAGAATGTTGCACACAGCTCTGCAATGTCTACTTCAGACATCTGTCTAGCATATGTATCTTTGAAAGTAATCTTTTAGACTACTTAGACGAAAAAGGTCGGAGAAATACATAATGCAAATTACAGTGTAGTCGGATCTTATCCACATTTACATAATCGGCAAAATTTCTTCTGTTGTGCATAAAGCATATTACAGACAAAAAAACATATTTTCACACATTCCACATCTTTAAAATTAACAATTATGATAGTTTCATTGATTTGTAGCTACTTTTCCAAAGTTATCAGCAAACAAACTATTGCACACCTAAAAATAAAGTTGAAAAACATAGGCCTCCTCCATATACCCTCAAAGCCTCCTTTCCATCGCCAATATAGGGGTATTTTCTACCATTTTGGTAGAAAAAAAACAAAGATTTGGTAGTAATTTAGGAAAAGTAGAAGAATGTTGTATACAGCTCTGCAATGTCTACTTCAGACATCTGTCTAGCATATGTATCTTTGAAAGTAATCTTTTGGAACACTTAGACGTAAAAGGTCGTAGAAATGCATAATGCAAATGACAGTGTAGTCGGATCTTATCCACATTTACAGAATCGGCAAAATTTCTTCTATTGTGTATAGAGCATATTACAGGCAAAAAAAAACATATTTTCACACATTCCACATCTTTAAAATTAACAATTATGATAGTTTCATTGATTTGTCGATACTTTTCCAAAGTTATCAGCAAACAAACTATTGCACACCTAAAAATAAAGTTAAAAAACATAGGCCTCCTCCATATCCCCTCAAAGCCTCCTTTCCATCGCCAATATAGGTGTGTTTTCTACCATTTTGGTAGAAAAAAACAGCGATTTGGTAGTAATTTAGGAAAAGTAAAAGAATGTTGTACACAGCTCTGCAATGTTTACTTCAGACATCTGTCTAGCATATGTATCTTTGAAAGTAATCTTTTAGACCACTTAGACGAAAAAGGTCGGAGAAATACATGATGGAAATTACAGTGTAGTCGGATCTTATCCACATTTACAGAATCAGCAAAATTTCTTCTATTGTATAAAAAGCATATTACAGACAAAAAAACCCATATTTTCACACATTCCACATCCTTAAAATTAACAATTATGATAGTTTCATTGATTTGTAGCTACTTTTCCAATATTGCCAGCAAACAGATTATTGCACACGCAAAAACAAAATGATAAAAAACATAGGCCTCCTCCATATCCCCTCAAAGCCTCCTTTCCATCGCCAATATAGGTGTGTTTTCTACCATTTTGGTAGAAAAAAAACAGCGATTTGGTAGTAATTTAGGAAATGTAGAAGAATGTTGTACACAGCTCTGCAATGTTTACTTCAGACATCTGTCTAGCATATGTATCTTTGAAAGTAATCTTTTAGACCACTTAGACGAAAAAGGTCGGAGAAATACATAATGCAAATTACAGTGTAGTCGGTTCTTATCCACATTTACTGAATCGGCAAAATTTCTTCTATTGTGTATAATTCATCTTACAGACAAAAAAAAACATATTTTCACACATTCCACATCCTTAAAATTAACAATTATGATAGTTTCATTGATTTGTAGCTAGCTTTCCAAAGATATCAGCAAATAAACTATTGCACAGCTAAAAATAAAGTTAAAAAACATAGGCCTCCTCCATATCCCCTCAAAGCCTCCTTTCCATCGCCAATATAAGTGTGTTTTCTACCATTTTGGTAAAAAAAAAAACAGCGATTTGCTAGTAATTTTGGAAAAGAAGAAGAATGTTGTACACAGCTCTGCAATGTCTACTTCAGACATCTGTCTAACATATGTATCTTTGAAAGTAATCTTTTAGACCACTTAGACGAAAAAGGTCGGAGAAATACATAATGGAAATTACAGTGTAGTCGGATCTTATCCACATTTACAGAATCGGCAAAATTTCTTCTATTGTGTGAAAAGCATATTACAGACAAAAAAAAACATATTTTCACACATTCCACATCCTTAAAATTAACAATTATGATAGTTTAATTGATTTGCAGCTACTTTTCCAAAGTTATCAGCAAACAAACTATTGCACACCTAAAAATAAAGTAAAAAAATATAGGCCTCCTCCATATCCCCTCAAAGCCTCCATTCCATCGCCAATATAGGTGTGTTTTCTACCATTTTGGTAGAAAAAAAACAGCTATTTGGTAGTAATTTAGGAAAAGTAGAAGAATGTTGTACACAGCTCTGCAATGTCTACTTCAGACATCTGTCTAGCATATGTATCTTTGAAAGCAATCTTTTAGACCACTTAGACGAAAAAGGTCGGAGAAATACATAATGCAAATTACAGTGTAGTCGGATCTTATCCACATTTACAGAATCGGCAAAATTTCTTCTATTGTGTATAAAGCATATTACAGACAAAAAAAACATATTTTCACACATTCCACATCCTTAAAATTAACAATTATGATAGTTTCATTGATTTGTAGCTACTTTTCCAAAGTTATCAGCAAACAAACTATTGCACACCTAAAAGTAAAGTTGAAAAACATAGGCCTCCTCCATATACCCTCAAAGCCTCCTTTCCTTCGCCAATATAGGGGTATTTTCTACCATTTTGGTAGAAAAAAACAGTGATTTGGTAGTAATTTAGGAAAAGTAGAAGAATGTTGTATACAGCTCTGCAATGTCTACTTCAGACATCTGTGTAGCATATGTATCTTTGAAAGTAATCTTTTAGACCACTTAGACGAAAAAGGTCGGGGAAATACATAATGCAAATTACAGTGTAGTCGGATCTTATCCACATTTACAGAATGGGCAAAATTTCTTCTATTGTGTATAAAGCATATTACAGACAAAAAAAACATATTTTCACACATTCCACGTCCTTAAAATTAACAATTATGATAGTTTCATTGATTTGTAACCACTTTTCCAAAATTGCTAGCAAACAGATTATTGCACACCGAAAAATAAAGTTAAAAAACATAGGCCTCCTCCATGTCCCCTCAAAGCCTACTTTCCATCGCCAATATCGGTGTGTTTTCTACCATTTTGGTAAAAAAAAAACAGCGATTTGGTAGTAATTTTGGAAAAGTAGAAGAATGTTGCACACAGCTCTGCAATGTCTACTTCAGACATCTGTCTAGGATATGTATCTTTGAAAGTAATCTTTTAGACCGCTTAGACGAAAAATGTCGGAGAAATACATAATGCAAATTACAGTGTAGTCGCATCTTATCCACATTTACAGAATCGGCAAAATTTCTTCTATTGTGTATAAAGCATATTACAGACAAAAAAAAAAACATATTTTCACGCATTCCACATCCTTAAAATTAACAATTATGATAGTTTCATTGATTTGTAACCACTTTTCCAAAATTGCCAGCAAACAGATTATTGCACACCTAAAAATAAAGTTAAAAAACATAGGCCTCCTCCATATCCCCTCAAAGCCTCCTTTCCATCGCTAATATAGGTGTGTTTTCTACCATTTTGGTAGAAAAAAACAGTGATTTGGTAGTAATTTAGGAAAAGTAGAAGAATGTTGTATACAGCTCTGCAATGTCTACTTCAGACATCTGTCTAGCCTAAGTATCTTTGAAAGTAATCTTTTAGACCACTTAGACGAAAAATGTTGGAGAAATACATAATGCAAATTACAGTGTAGTCGGATCTTATCCACATTTACAGAATCGGCAAAATTTCTTCTATTGTGCATAAAGCATATTACAGACAAAAAAACATATTTTCATACATTCCACATCTTTAAAATTAACAATTATGATAGTTTCATTGATTTGTAACTACTTTTCCAAAATTGCCAGCAAACAGATTATTGCACGCCTAAAAATAAAGTTAAAAAACATAGGCCTCCTCCATATCCCCTCAAAGCCTCCTTTCCATCACCAATATAGGTGTGTTTTCTACCATTTTGGTGGAAAAAAAACAGCGATTTGGTAGTAATTTTGGAAAAGTAGAAGAATGTTGTATACAGCTCTGCAATGTCTACTTCAGACATCTGTCTAGCATATGTATCTTTGAAAGTAATCTTTTAGACCACTTAGACGTAAAAGGTCGGAGAAATACATAATGCTAATTGTAGCATCGGCGTCCCTCTCACCTCCCCGCTCCCCGCGCGGCGTCCTCCTGCGCTCCTCTTCCTGCTGCTGCCGGCGTGTACAGGTTCCCGGGCAGTGTGCTTAGGGCGTGCGCGCGCTCCCCCTCTCTTAAAGGGCCCGTCCTAAGGAGTCCCTGGCCAATAGCCGGAGTGCCTCCCATTTATAAGCACCTCCTCCAATATGGAGGTGCCTGAGCAATAGTTGATGCACAGCATACTTAACTCTGCTTCAGCCCTCAGGTACAGTTGCCAGCCTGACTACTGTTCCAGTCCGCCAGTCTGACTACTCCCCAGCCCGACAGTCTGTCTACCGTTCAACCTGCCAGTCTGTCTATGGGCAAGTCCGCCTGCTTACCAGGAAGCACCTGCCAGTTACCTGCCTGCTACCTGCGGTGCCTGCTAGCCTGCTCACCTGGGAGCACTCGCCTGTTACCTGCCTGTTACCTGCTAGCCTACCTGGAGGCTCTGCCGTCACTTGCCGTGACCACCTGATAGCCTACCTGGAGGCTCCTGCTGTCACTTGCTGTGACCACCCGCCCGCTAACCTAGAGACTTCAGCCTGCTTGGCCGTCACTTGACGTGACCACCTGTTAGCCTACCTGGAGGCTCCTGCTGTCACTTGCCGTGACTACCTGTCTGTTAACCTAGAGACTTCTACCTGCTCTGCCGTCACGTGCCGTGACCACCTGTCAACTACCCAGAGACTTCTGCCTGCTTGTTGTGACCATCCGCTATACCGGTCAGTCCCCGTCTGCTAACCTGTGGGAGCCACCTGCTCTCTTACAAGGTCATCCCCAGAGTAGCACCTGGTCCCTCGGCTCGGTCCCTCCCTGGTCACGGAGTCGTTAGCCGCCGTACGACCAGGGTCGGTCTGAGTTGATACTTAGTTACGCCCCTCTGGGTCCCTCCTTGCACCGCGGCACAGAGGTTCCACCACCCGGATCCGTAACAGCTTGCTCGGGCCTTGGAACCCGGTGCCCCCAGACTCCCGCAATCTCCGACCTGCACCAGGAGGTCTTACGTCAGAGGGCTCAACAGGAGTCGATCCCGTCCTACCTGCTGTCTGTTAACTCTCACCTAGGTGCATTGTCCGATCTGTCTGTGTCCTTCTCTGCTCAGGCAGCACCTACTTCCGCGGCACCACAACCTAGTCCTATTATGACGTCCGGCTATGGACCCCGGCTCTCGGCACCTCCACGTTTTGCTGGCAACCCCGCCTTACCTCGAGGTTTCATAAACCAGTGCACCCTGCACTTTGAACTCTTGACTCATCAGTTCATCTCCGACCGGGCAAAGGTGGCATTCATCATGTCCCATCTCACGGGAGAAGCACTGGCATGGCTAAATCCCCTGTGGGAGAGAGGGGATCCCCTGGTCTCCGACCTATCATCTTTCCTCGCTGCTTTCTGGAAAGTCTTCGATGAACCAGGGCAAAAATCCTCTTCAGCCTCCTCTCTGCTATGTCTCCGCCAAGAGAGTCTCACCGTGGGCCAATATGCCACACGGTTCTGTATCCTCGCTACTGAGCTTGCCTGGGATAACGAGGCTCTGGTGTCCGTCTTCTGGGAGGGCCTTTCCGGCCAGATTAAGGATGAGCTAGCCGGTCGGGACATTCCTACCACCCTGGATGACCTGGTGTCACTCGCTACCCGGATTGACATCCGGTTCCAAGAACGCACCAAAGAGACTACCCGGGAGAGAAAATTCCTCCTCCTTGCTCCTACTTTCCAGAGACCTGCCTCTCAACCAGTCACTCCCCGGGCGCATTCGCCCGAACCCATGCAGATCAACCAGACCAAGATGGTCAAATCTCGCAAAGAGTCACGTCAAGCCAAGGGGAGCTGTTTCTATTGTGACAGTAAAGAGCACCTGATCCGTTCCTGCCCGGAGAGGTCGGGAAACTTCAGTGTCTAGGACCGCTAGGAGAGGTCATCCTCGGCAAAAGTAAGCCCTCTCCATCCCTGACTTTGTCTGTCTCTATCTCCTGGGGAGAGAAAACATAGTAACATAGTAACATAGTTTGTAAAGCCGAATAAAGACTTGCGTCCATCAGTTCGACCTGTTAGTTCTGTAATTGCTAAAGTTGATCCAGAGGAGGGCAAAAACCCCAAATGATTTAGCCAATCTTCACCTGAGGAAAAATTCCCTCCCGACTCTGAAACCAGCAGTCAGAATAAATCCCTGTATCAACCTACTATTTTATTTTTAAGTATATGCTGAAATCTGCCTGGTATCTAGAAATGCATCCAGTCCCCGCTTGAACTGGTGTAGTGAATCTGACATTACCGTCTCCTCACTCAGTGAATTCCATATTCTCACTGCTCTTACCGTAAAGAACCCCTTCCTATGCTGGTGCTGAAACCTTTTCTCTTCCAGTCTTAGTGAATGCCCTCTTGTTACCGTAATATCCCTCCTTTTGAACAAATCCCGGGCAAGATCTCTATACTGTCCCCTAACATATTTGTACACATTTATTATGTCCCCCCTCAACCTTCTCTTTTCCAGGCTGAATAGTCCTAGTTTTGCCAATCTCTCTGGGTATTGCAGTCCCTCCATTCCCTTTATTAATTTTGTTGCCCTCCTTTGTACCTTTTCAAGCTCATTTATATCCTTTCTATATATTGGGGCCCATAACTGAGCACAGTATTCCAAGTGTGGTCTGACCAGTGCTTTGTACAGTGGAAGAACAATGTTCTCATCCTTTGCAGCTATACCTCTTCTGATACATCCCATTATCCTGTTTGCCCTTACAGCAGTGGCCTGACTTTGGGCACTCCAATTTAGTTTGTTATCAATCAAGATGCCCAAGTCCTTCTCCATCTCTGAATTCCCCAATGATTTCCCATTCAGTGAGTACTGGTGACTTCCATTTTTCCTTCCCATATGTATGACCTTACATTTCTCCTCGTTAAACCTCATTTGCCATTTAATGCTCCACCTACCCAGCTTATCCAAATCCCTCTGTAGGTCTGCACTGTCCTCTTTTGTATTAATTGTTTTACATAACTTTGTGTCATCTGCAAATATTGATATTTTACTATTTATCCCGTTGACTATGTCGTTAATAAAGATATTAAATAACATTGGGCCTAGTACAGACCCTTGTGGTACCCCACTAGTGACGCTTACCCAATCTGAGTATATTCCATTTATAACCACCCTCTGCCTTCTATCCTTTAGCCAGTTAGCTACCCACTTGCAGACATTTTCCCCCAGCCCCATCATTCTCATTTTGTATACCAACCTATTATGTGGCACGCTATCGAACGCTTTTGAGAAGTCGAGATACACGACATCCACTGGTTCCCCCTGATCTACTCGAGAGCTAACCTCCTCGTAGAAGTCAATCAGGTTTGTTTGGCAGGAGCGATTCCTCATGAATCCATGTTGGTTCGGGATTAAAAGATTATTAGCATCAAGATGCTCCGTAATTGCCTCTTTAATGAAGCTTTCAAAAATTTTGCCCACAACGGACGTCAGACTCACCGGCCGATAGTTTCCGGCGTCACTTTTTGCTCCCTTTTTGAATATTGGCACTACATTCGCCTGTCGCCAATCAAGTGGCACAGACCCAGTCTCAACAGAGTCCTTAAATATAAGATATAACGGTCTGTCTATCACATTACTTAGTTCCCTTAGTACCCGTGGGTGTATGCCATCAGGTCCTGGTGATTTGTTTATTTTAATGTTACTGAGGCGTTTCTGTACCTCAACTTGCGTTAGATTTGTCATACTTAGTGGAGGATTAAGCTTGTCACTTCTCATTTCTCCTGTTAGTTCTATTTCCTTTGTGAAAGTTGTCGAAAAAAAATTATTTAATAGATTAGCTTTATCCTCATCTTTCTCTATGATTTTGCCTTCCTCACTTTTTATCGGTCCAATATTATCCGATTTAATCCTTTTACTATTTATATACGTAAAGAACAGTTTGGGATTTGATCTACTTTCCCTAGCAATACGTCTCTCTGTTTCCTCCTTCGCTATTTTTATTTGTTTTTTACAGTTTCTCGTTTTTTTCTTGTAACACATTAGTGCCTCCTTACTGTTTTCCTGTTTTAATCTCTTGAATGCCTCTTTTTTGCTATTTAACGCCCCTTTTACGTTCTTGTTCAACCATATTGGTTTCCTCTTATTTCTGGCCCTTTTATTCCCATACGGTATATACCTCTCGCACTGAGTATTCAGAATTCTTTTGAAGGTTTCCCATTTACTATTCGTATTCCATTGATTAAGTACTTTGTCCCAGTCAATAAGTTGAAGGTTTTCAATCAGCTGATCAAACTTCGCCCTCCTAACATTTAATGTTTTTGTTGTTCCCTTATTGATAACCCTACTGAAGGGCATTTTGAAGTCGATAATATTATGATCGCTTTTACCTAGGTGCCCCCCTATCTGTACTTCAGTTATTCTATCAGGCCTATTAGTCAATATTAAGTCCAACACGGCCTTCCCTCTCGTTGGTTCCTGCACTAGTTGGGAGAGATAATTATCCTTAATATTTGTCAAGAACCTTTTTTCTTTCTGAGATCTACAGGTTTCTGTTTCCCAGTCAATATCCGGGTAGTTGAAATCCCCCATTACAATCACTTCATTATGTTTTGCTACTTTGTCTATTTGTCCTAATAGCAGATTCTCATTCTCCTCTGTTATATTTGGTGGCTTATAGCAGACCCCCAGTAATATTTTATTATTATTTTTTGCCCCCTGTATCTCTACCCACATGGACTCGACCCCCTCTTCTCCCTCTCCTATATCTTCCCTTAGTCTGGGTTTTAGACATGACTTTACATATAAGCAGACTCCTCCGCCTTTCCCCTGTTTCCGGTCCCTTCTAAATAAACTATAATCTCATAAATTTACCGCCCAGTCGTAGCTATCGTCTAGCCAAGTCTCTGTTATACCTACGATGTCATACCTCTCCTCCGATATAAGCGCCCGCAGCTCATCTGCCTTATTGGTCAGGCTTCTTGCGTTGGTCAGCATGCAAGATAAAACTTTGGGGTTATTTAGCATCCTATTCTTCTCTAACGATCTAACTGTACTATCCCCACCCCCCTCTCCACCCTCATTATATTCACTTCTCCCCTTCCCCCTTGCTTGCCTCACATCCCACCTATTTCCTTGGTTCCCCCCCCCATCTCTAGTTTAAAAACTCCTCCAACCTATTAGCCATCTTCTTCCCCAGCACCGCTGCACCCTCCCCATTGAGGTGCAGCCCGTCCCTACGGTAGAGCCTGTAGCCGACCGCGAAGTCGGCCCAGTTCTCCATGAACCCAAACCCTTCTGCCTTGCACCAACTCTTTAGCCACTTATTCACCTCCCTAACTTCCTGTTGGCGCTCCTGTGTGGCTCGCGGGATTGGTAGTATTTCTGAGAAAACTACCATGGAGGTCCTTGCCCTAAGCTTCCTACCTAGGTCCCTGAAATCATTTTTAAGGACCCTCCATCTACCACTCACTTTGTCATTGGTGCCGATGTGGACCATGACCGCTGGGTCTTCGCCAGCCCCACCCAGTAACCTGTCAACCCGATCCGCGATGTGCCGGACTCGAGCGCCAGGGAGGCAGCACACCGTTCGGCGATCCCGGTCTTTGTGACAGATTGCCCTGTCTGTCCCCCTAATAATAGAGTCACCCACTACCAGAACCTGTCTTGCCTGCCCTACACTTCCATCCTCCCCCTCATTACTGGAGCATACACTCCCCCGGCGGTCAGAGGATCTGTCGTGCTCCAATAATGCCGGTTCTGAACCAGCCTTCCTATACTTCTTCCCTCTATCCCTCCTAACTGTTATCCAGGTCCCTGCCTGTTCAGCCTGCACTTCCCCTCTATGCTCCACCCCCAGTATTGACCCATTGAGTGTCTGCTCGGTGAGCAGCAAACTCCGTTCCAGTCTCTTTGAAATTGCTCATCTGGATTCTGGAGCTGCTGGAAACCTCATTTCCCAATCCCTGGTAGAGAGATACCGAATTCCCACCAAACCTCTGGCTGAACCATTGTCCGTCGCCTCCGTGGATGGAAGACTCCTCCCGGTGACCATCCTGCTCGTCACTGAGCCCCTAACCCTGCAGGTGGGAATGCTGCACTCGGAGAAAATCTCCTTGCATGTGCTGTCCGGACTCTCTCACTCCCTATTGCTAGGTCTACCCTGGCTCCAGACACATGAACCCGTGCTGAACTGGCAATCCGGTGAAGTACTCCGGTGGGGGCAGGACTGCCATAGGACCTGCCTGATTCCAGTTCGCCCGACTCGTCCACCACCTACCCCAGCTAATTTACCCGGTATACCGGCTCCTTACTGGTCCTACGCGGATGTCTTCGGTAAAAAAGAAGCAGAGACACTGCCACCTCATAGGCCATATGATTGCCCGATCGACCTGGTACCTGGCGCCACTCCACCCCGTGGGCGTATTTACCCGTTGTTGGCGACCGAAACCCGGGCCATGTCTGAGTACATTGAGGAGAATCTGGCTAGGGGATTCATCCAGAAATCTACCTCCCCTGCTGGAGCCGGATTCTTCTTTGTCAAGAAGAAAGATGGCTCACTACGCCCCTGTATTGATTATAGAGGACTCAATCAGATCACGGTAAAAAACAAATATCCCCTGCCGCTCATCTCCGAGTTGTTTGATCGCCTTAAGGGTGTCAGGATTTTTTCCAAGCTGGATCTACGTGGAGCGTATAACCTGGTCCGAATCCGTCAAGGGGATGAGTGGAAGACGGCATTCAATACCCGGGACGGTCACTATGAATACCGTGTGATGCCCTTCGGTCTCTGCAATGCTCCCGCTGTCTTCCAAGAATTGGTCAACGACAACTTCCGTGATCTTCTTTACACCTGCGTGGTGGTATACCTGGACGATATCTTGGTCTTCTCTCCGGATCTTCCCAGACACCAGAGGGATGTTCGTCAGGTCCTGCTTAGGCTCAGGCAGAACCACCTTTATGCAAAATACGAGAAATGCCTTTTCGAGCCGACCTCTCTTCCATTCCTGGGCTACGTTATCTCCCAGACAGGCTTATGAATGGATCCCGAGAAACTCTCTCCTGTCCTAAAGTAGCCCCATCCGGAGGGGTTTAAGGCGATTCAGCGGTTCCTGGGCTTCACCAACTACTATCGTCTCTTCATTCCGCACTGATCGTCCCGGACTGCTCCCATATCTGCGTTCACCCGTAAGGGACCAAATCCTAAGGTATGGTCGCCCGAAGCTGAGGAGGCCTTCCTCTCCTTAAAGCAAACCTTCTCCTCTGCTCCGGTACAGCACCGTCCGGACTGCAACAAATAATTCTACCTGGAGGTTGATGCTTCCTCCTCCGGAGCCGGAGCAGTGCTCACCCAAAAGTCTTCATCCGGGAGAATGGTAACCTGCGGCTTCTTCTCCAAACTCTTCTCCTCGTCTGAGCGCAACTACTCCATTGGAGACCGAGAATTGTTAGCCGTTAAATTGGCACTGGAGGAATGGCGCTACCTGCTTGAAGGGGCTCTATACCCGGTGATCATCTATACGGATCACAAAAATCTGGCATATCTCCAAAATGCCCAAAGACTCAATCCGCGTCAGGCCCGGTGGTCTTTGTTCTTCGCCCGCTTCGACTTCGTCCTACATTTCCGCTCGGCGGACAAGAATGTCAAAGCCGACGCCTTGTCCCGATCCTTCCTGTCCTCCAATCAAGAGGAAGAGCCTTTGCACATCATCGACCCCTCCAAGGTGATGAAGGTGGCCCCCTTGGATCTGACTCGTCTTCCACCCGGTAAGACGTTTGTAGCAGTACCACATCGTGAGAAGGCTCTTCACTGGGGTCATTCACCTAAACTAGCTGGCCATGCTGGCCAAAAGAAGACCTTCCTGCTCATCTCCCGCCATTACTGGTGGCCTACCCTGGGCAGGGATGTGGTAGACTTCGTCTCAGCCTGTTCGTCCTGTGCCCGCAACAAAGTTCCCAGACATCTACCAGCCGGCCATCTTCTGCCTCTTCCCGTACCTGATGCCCCATGGCAACACATTGCTATGGACTTTATTACAGATCTCCCTGTCTCTGCCGGTTGTACAGTCATTTGGGTGGTCACCGACCGCTTCTCTAAAATGGCCCAATTCATCTCTCTGCCTGGTCTCCCGTCTGCATCAGAGCTAGCTAAGGACTTCATCCTTCACATCTTCCGTCTCCATGGCCTACCCCTCCACATCGTGTCAGATCGAGGGGTTCAGTTCACCTCACGTTTCTGGAGAGCTACGTGTAAGCTGCTGGATGTCACCCTGGATTTCTCCTCCGCTTACCATCCACAGTCCAATGGTCAAGTGGAGCGGATCAACCAGACCCTTACCAGCTACCTCTGGCGCTTTGTTAACGCTCACCATACTGATTGGGTGGATCTCCTGCCATGGGCCGAATTCTCCTACAACAACCATGAGAGCGAATTGTCTTCCAAGTCTCCGTTCTTTATAGTCTATGGTCAAAATTCGCGGATTCCGTTTCTCGTCTCCGCTTCTGTGGACAACCCTGCCGCGGAGTCTCTGGTCAGCGAATTTTCCACCATTTGAGAGAGTGCTAGGTCCACACTTCTTCAGTCCTCCGAGCGGATGAACAGACATGCTGACAAGAGACATCTGGATCCGCCTCAATTCCGTCCGGGAGACAAGGTTTGGCTCTCTTCCAAACATGTTCGGTTCAAAATACCCTCCTACAAGTTGGGTCCTCGGTTCATCGGTCCATTTGAAGTCCTTAAACAAATCAATCCTGTGGCCTACAAGTTAAAACTCCAAGCCACCTTACGGATCCCCAACTCCTTCCACGTATCTCTCCTCAAACCAGTTGCCTTTAATTATTTTTCCAACAATCCAGGTTCTTCCCCTGCTCCGGTTTCCGCTGAGGACGTTTTTGAGGTAGAGAATATTCTGGCCACCAAAAGGGTAAGAGAAAAAGCCTTTTTTCTGGTGGATTGGAAGGGATTTGGTCCAGAGGAGAGAACTTGGGAACCCAGTGAGAACATCCATGTCCCGCGTCTCCTTGAAAAATTTCTTTCTGGCCTCAAAAAGAGGGGGCGTAAAGGGGGGGTACTGTAGCATCGGCGTCTCTGCCCCCTGCCAGGCAGAGACGCCGTCCCTCTCACCTCCCCGCTCCCCACACGGCGTCCTCCTGCGCTCCTCTTCCTGCTGCTGCCGGCGCGCGCAGCTTCCCGGGCACTGTGCTTAGGACGCGCGCTCCCCCTCTCTTAAAGGGGCCGCGCGCCGTCCTAAGGAGTCCCCGGCCAATAGCCGGAGGACCTTCCATTTATAAGGCACCTCCTGCAATATGGAGGTGCTCGAGCAATAGTTGTTGCACAGCATACTTACCTCTGCTTCAGCGCTCAGGTCCAGTTGCCAGCCTGACTACTGTTCCAGTGCGCCAGTCTGACTACTCTCCAGCCCGACAGTCTGTCTTCCGTTCAACCTGCCAGTCTGTCTATGGGCAAGTCCGCTTGCTTACGAGGAAGCACCTGCCAGTTAACTGCCTGCTACCTGCCGTGCCTGCTAGCCCGCTCACCTGGGAGCACTCGCCTGTTACCTGCCTGTTATCTGCTAGCCTACCTGAAGGCTCTGCCGTCACTTGCCGTGACCACCTGATAGCCTACCTGGAGGCTCCTGCTGTCACTTGCCGTGACCACCTGCCCTCTAACCTAGAGACTTCAGCCTGCTTGGCCGTCACTTGCCGTGACCACCTGTTAGCATACCTGGAGGATCCTGCTGTCACTTGACGTGACTACCTGTCTGCTAACCTAGAGACTTCTACCTGCTCCACCTGTCAACTACCCAGAGATTTCTGCCTGCTTGTTGTGACCATCCGCTATACCTGTCAGTCCCAGTCTGCTGACCCGTGGGAGCCACCTGCTCTCTTACAAGGTCGTCCCCAGCGTACACCTGGTCCCTCGGCTCGGTCCCTCCCTGGTCACGGAGTCGTTAGCCGCCGTACGACCAGAGTCGGTCTGAGTTGATACTTAGTTACGCCCCTCTGGGTCCCTCCTTGCACCGCGGCACATTTACAGAATCGGCAAAATTTCTTCTATTGTGTATAAAGCATATTACAGACAAAAAAACATATTTTCACACATTCCACATCTTTAAAATTAACAATTACGATAGTTTCATTGATTTGTAGCTACTTTTCCAAAGTTATCAGCAAACAAACTATTGCACACCTAAAAATAAAGTTAAAAAACATAGGCCTCCTCCATATCCCCTCAAAGCCTCCTTCCATCGCCAATATAGGTGTGTTTTCTACCATTTTGGTAGAAAAAAAACAGCGATTTGGTAGTAATTTTGGAAAAGTAGAAGAATGTTGTACACATCTCTGCAATGTTTACTTCAGACATCTGTCTAGCATATGTATCTTTGAAAGTAATCTTTTAGACCACTTAGACGAAAAAGGTTGGAGAAATACTGTTAGGGGGGGGTTGCAGACAACTTTATTTTAATGGAACGCAACCGACCCCGGGGTCCGCGATGCAGCCTGGTGGGCTGCTGCCGAACACTTTCCGGGTGAAAAGGTATGCAACCAACTTAAACGATAAGCCCTTCCGTGTTACTGTACACAGGAATGGGTATAGCGGTTCGCACTATCTCCGTTAGTTTTCCGGTCGCACATCTCTCGTGCTGCTATCTGTAGCCCTGTTACCGCACAGAGACTACACTAGTGGCGCTAGGATGAGTGTGTGACTACGCCGCCGGGTACACGTGCCTCCAGCCGGCGTGCTACCGGACTGAAGGGTATTACTCCACGTGACTGAGAGGTGATAGCCGTGGACAGGACGTCTGCAGCCTGCTCCGGGAGATAGGTGACCCCTTTGGCTGAGCCAGGCTGCAAGACGAAGCTACCTGCCTAAGCACATCTAAGCCTGCCTAAGCAACCTGTGCTAATCAGCCGAGCGAACTCTGGCATCGACAGGTCACGGAGTGAACAGCTAGGGAGCACATGCAACACCATTGTCCACACAGCAGCATCACTTGCTCAATGATCAGAGCGCGCCGCCATGTTTGTGGGCGGGCTTTTAAAGACTAAGCCCGACCCACCGTCGCAGCATTGGTGACGCCACCCGTGGACCAATCAGGCGGTGCCTCTCGGACTTAGGCTGCAGTAGCCTAGTCTCTCTCCGCAACCTGAGCTTCATGTTGCTAGGCACAAATAAACGAGATACCACTTGTACATCTCGTGCATTGGCTAGGCGTTGGGACCGACGGCGATGCTGTGCAGCATCAGCCCCGGCTGGACCAGAATGTGAGATCACAGAATCCACTGATGACTCAGAACCCATTTCTGATCCAGCAAGCGCAAGGCGCCTAACATTATCCCCCCTTCTAGCCTCCCCCTCCACTTGACACTCATATTCCTTAATCAGCAGGGGGGCATGAATGTGGTCCACTGGCTCCCAGGAGCGATCCTCAGATCCATGACCTCTGCAGTGTACGAGGTAAAAAATTTTCCCCCGTACTGTCTTGAACCCCACAATCGCCTGTACCTCGAAATCATCACCCCTGGTGTCTGGAGCAGATTGGGGTTCCGAAAATTTTTTCAGACGAACCGGCTTGAGAAGCGACACATGAAAGGTGTAGTGAATACTCATGTGTCGAGGTAATTGTAACCGGTACACTACGGGGTATATTTGGGCCAGGATTCTGAAAGGACCAATAAAACGGGGAGCAAACTTAGCGGATTCCCCGTGTACTCTGATGTTGCGAGCCGCGAGCCACACTCTGTCGCCCGGGGAGAATACGGGGGCTGGACGACGATGAGCGTCAGCCGACTCTCTCATCCGATTTTTGGAAGCCAAAATAGCCTCCTGGGTATTATCCCAAACCTCCTGCGCCTCCAGAGCCCAATCTCTGACCCCAGGTTCCACAGAGGAAACCGGCATAGGAACCGGGACTCACGGATGTTGGCCATTATTTAGGAGAAATGGAGTCTGACCCGTGGAATCCGCCACTGCGTTGTTGAAGGCTAAGTCTGCCCAGGGAAGCAATATCGACCAGTCATTCTGGTTGGCCGAAATGAAATGGTGCAAGTATGTCACCAGCGTCTGGTTAGTGCGTTCCACCAGACCATTGGTCTCCGGGTGATAGGCAGTGGAAAGATTCAGTTCAATGCTGAGCAAATTACACAATTCTTTCCAAAACCGGGAGGAAAACTGTGGTCCCCGGTCACAGACAATCCTATCAGGCATCCCGTGGATACGGAAAATGTGACGAATGAACAATAATGCCAGAACCCGAGAGGAAGGGACCCTAGGCAGAGGGACCAGGTGAACCATCTTAGAGAAATGGTCAGACACCACCCATATAGTTGTGTTTCCCCAGGACTTATGCAACTCAACAATAAAATCCATCCCAACCAGCTCACAAGGTCTATCCGCCATGGGTAACGGATGAAGAAGACCAGCCGGCCTCTGATGGGACGATTTATTTCTCGCACAGGAGACACACACTGGGACATACTCCTTAACGTCCTGGGATAACCGAGGCCACCAATACGACCGTTGGAGAAGCTCTGTGGTACGCTTGACCCCAAAATGACCTCCGATCTTAGAGGCATGTGCCCAGGACAGTACCTCATTCTGTAAATTTGGAAGAACAAACATCCTCCCGGGAGGAACCTGGTTTAGGGACACTGGAGCCAGCGTCCGCATACACTCTGGCGGAACAATGAGCCTTGGCTCGTCCTCGTCCTCAGCCGTATCCATAGACCGGGACAAAGCGTCCGCCCGAGGGTTCTTTTCTCCTTTTAAAAAATGAAAGGAAAAATTGAATCGGGAAGAGAAAAGAGACCACCTGGCCTGACTCGGGTTATGACGCTGCGCCGTCTGTAGGTACGAAAGGTTTTTATGATCGGAATATACCACGAAAGGATGTTTAGCTCCCTCCAAGAGGTACCTCCATTCCGAAAAAGCCATCTTAATAGCCAGCAATTCTTTGTCACCAATCGTATAATTCTTCTCTGCTGGAGAGAAGGTCTTGGAGAAGAAAAAACATGGTCTTGTCCGACCTTGTTCATTCTTTTGAGAGAGAACCGCTCCTGCTCCGACAGAGGAGGCATCGACCTCCAGGAAGAATGGCTTGTCCACATCCGGGCGATGGAGAATGGGAGCTCTGGCAAAGTAGGATTTAATCTCCTGGAACGCCTCGGATGTCTCCTGAGACCAGTACTTGGGATTGGCACCCTTCCGGGTTAAAGCGGCTAAGGGAGCCACCAGAGTGGAAAAATGTGGTATGAACTGCCGGTAGTAGTTAATAAAGCCCATGAAGCGTTGTACTGCTTTAAGAGAATGGGGCTCCTGCCAGTTCAGTACCGCCACCAACTTTTGTAGATCCATAGCCAATCCCTTACTGGATATGATGTTGCCCAGGAACGGTAACGACTCTCGTTCAAACTGACACTTCTCCAGTTTACAGTACAAAGAATTTGCTCGCAATCGCTCGAAAACTCTGCGAACATCCTCTCGGTGTGTGGAGAGGTCCAGGGAAAAAATAAGAATATCATCAAGATAGATTACCACGGAAGATAGCAGCAAATCCTGAAAGATATCGTTGACAAAATCTTGAAAAACCGCAGGGGCATTGCATAATCCGAAAGGAATGACGAGATACTCGTAATGGCCATCACGAGTGTTAAAGGCTGTTTTCCACTCGTCGCCCTCATGGATTCGCACCAGATTATATGCCCCTCGCAAGTCCAGCTTAGTGAAAATATGAGCCCCTAGCAACCTGTCAAATAGCTCAGAAATAAGGGGCAGAGGGTATTTATTCTTGATGGTGATGGCATTTAGTCCCCTGTAATCAATGCAGGAACGCAAATCACCTCCTTTCTTCTGGACGAAGAAAAACCCCGCTCCCGCAGGAGAGACCGATTTTCTGATAAACCCCCGAGCCAGATTCTCTTTGATATAGTCAGACATGGCCTGGGTTTCGGGTACAGACAGAGAGTAGACCCTACCGCGAGGGGGCTCAGTACCGGGAACCAGGTCAATAGGGCAGTCATACGGTCGGTGGGGAGGTAAAGTCTCAGCAGCCTTTTTAGAAAAGACATCCGCAAAGCTCCGATATTGCACAGGCAGAGCGGACAAGTCGGGAGAAGGCTGTAACCATACACTGGGGCACACAATCTTTACCCCAGGAAGAAATTCTCCCTGTACTCCAGTCAATGTGTGGAGAGTGATGGCGTAGCCAAGGAAGGCCCAATAACACCTCATCGAATCCCCCGGGGATAATAAGGAAGGAGATAACCTCCCGGTGACCCTGAGGAAACAACATGGTGAGGGGAAGAGACTGGTGAGTGATTTGTGTATCCAGCAGAAAAGCGTTGAGCACCCTGATGTTCATTGACCTAGAAAGTAACTCCATAGGAATGGCATGCCTCTGGGCAAATGCTGAAGACAAAAAATTGCCATCGGCTCCAGAATCCACCCACGCCTTGGCAGTAACAATGGTTGTTCCGAAGGACAACGTCACCTCATAAAGTAATTTGGAGGACGAAACCCCTGAATTTAACACACCCCCTCCAACGGTGGTTAGACACCCTCGTTTCCCGACTGCTTGGAAACCTTATTAACGGGGTACTCCAAGGGATGTGCAGGTCGGGAACGAGGGGGCTTAGACTTAGTCCGGGATATGTCCATAGCCTCAGGCTCTGGGTTGGGAACCGCGGTTTGGACAAAGGCCTAGAGAAAGCGGGTGCCAACCAAAACCGAGGTCTGGAAACCTCCAGCTTTAACTTACGATCTGCATGACGTAGAGCTATTCGGTTAGCAAGTGTTATTAATTCTTCCAGAGAGGTTGGAATCTCGATGGTAGCTAGGGTATCTTTAATATGCCCTGCCAGCCCCCTCCAAAACACCGGGATTAGCGACCGCTCAGCCCAATCCAACTCAGCCGCAAAGGTTCTGAACTGGATGGCATAGTGACTGGTGGTGCCCGAACCCAGGCTCAACGCAAGAAGCTTGAGAGCCGTATCATGCATAACCTGAGGCCCCAGGAATACACTCTTTTGGGTTTTAAGGAAAAGACCCACATTAGCCACTACCGGGTCATTTCGCTCCCACAGAGGAGTAGCCCACTCCAGAGCCCGGTGGGAGAGTAATGAGATGACATATCCCACTTTGGCTCTATCGGAGGGGAACCGTGCCTCCATCATCTCCAACTGAATGGAGCATAAATTCATAAAACCCCTGCAGAATTTACTGTCCCCAGAAAATTACTCCGGGAGAGAAAAACAGGGTAATGGGACATTTGCAGTGTTCAAAGCAGCCGAGTTAACCAGATTGGCTGCTAGAGAAGCCGCCTGGGTAGCCACTGCAGTGATGTCAGTGACCGGGGCAGCTTGTTCCAGAGACCTAAGTCTGGCCTCAAGTTGCTGTACATAGCGCTGCAGTTGCTAGCTGTCGGCTATGTTCGGCAAGACGCTGGGGCTCTGATACTGTTAGGGGGGTGGTTGCAGACAACTTTATTTTAATGGAACGCAACTGACCCCGGGTTCCACAATGCAGCCTGGTGGGCTGCTGCTTAACAATTTCCAGGTGAAAAGGTATGCAAATAACTTAAACGATAAGCCCTTCCGTGTTACTGCACACAGGAATGGGTATAGGAGTTCACACTATCTCCGTTAGCAGCACGGGAGATGTGCGACCGGAAAACTATCTGTAGCGCTGTTACCGCACAGAGACTACACTAGTGGCGCTAGGATGAGTGTGTGACTACGCCGACAGGTACACGTGCCTCCAGCCGGCGTGCTACTGGACTGAAGGGTACTACTCCACGTGACTGAAAGGCGATAGCCGTGGACAGGACATCTGCAGGCTGCTCGGGGAAATAGGTGACTCCTTTGGCTGAGCCAGGCTGCAAGACGAAGCTACCTGCCTAAGCACATCTAAGCCGGCCTAAGCAACCTGTGGTAATCAGCCGAGCGAACTCTGGCATCGGCAGGTCACGGAGTGAACAGCTAGGGAGCACGTGGAACACCGTTGTCCACACAGCAGCATCACTTGCTCAATGATCAGAGCGCGCCGCCATGTTTGTGGGCGGACCTTTTAAAGACTGAGCCCGACACACCGTTGCACCATTGGTGACGCCACCCATGGACCAATCAGGCGGTGCCTCTCAGACTTAGGCTGCAGTAGCCTAGTCTCTCTCCGCAACCTGTGCTTCATGTTGCTAGGCACAAATACTTGAGATACCACTTGTACATCTCGTGCATTGGCTAGGCGTTGGGACCGACATTGATGCTGTGCAACATCAGCCCTGGCAGGACCAGAATGGGAAACCACAGAATCCACTGATGCCTCAGAACTCAGTTCTGATTCAGCAAGCGCCCGGTGCCTAACAAATACATAATGCAAATAACAGTGTAGTCGGATCTTATCCACATTTACAGAATCGGCAAAATTTCTTCTATTGTGTATAAAGCATATTACAGACAAAAAAAAAACATTTTCACACATTCCACATCCTTAAAATTAACAATTATGATAGTTTCATTGATTTGTAGCTACTTTTCCAAAGTTATCAGCAAAAAAACTATTGCACACCTAAAAATAAAGTCAAAAAACATAGGTCTCCTCCATGTCCCCTCAAAGCCTCCATTCCATCGCCAATATAGGTGTGTTTTCTACCATTTTGGTAGAAAAAAAACAGCGATTTGATAGTAATTTAGGAAAAGTAGAAGAAAGTTGTACACAGCTCTGCAATGTCTACTTCAGACATCTGTCTAGCATATGTATCTTTGAAAGTAATCTTTTAGACCACTTAGACGAAAAAGGTCAGAGTAATACATAATGCAAATTACAGTGTAGTCGCATCTTATCCACATTTACAGAATCGACAAAATTTCTTCTATTGTGTATAAAGCATGTTACAGGCAAATAAAACATATTTTCACACATTCCACATCCTTAAAATTAACAATTATGATAGTTTCATTGATTTGTAACTACTTTTCCAAAGTTATCAGCAAACAAACTATTGCACACCTAAAAATAAAGTTAAAAAACATAGGCCTCCTCCATATCCCCTCAAAGCCTCCTTTCCATCGCCAATATAGGTGTGTTTTCTACCATTTTGGTAGAAAAAAAACAGCGATTTGATAGTAATTTAGGAAAAGTAGAAGAATGTTGTACACAGCTCTGCAATGTCTACTTCAGACATCTGTCTAGCATATATATCTTTGAAAGTAATCTTTTAGACCACTTAGACGAAAAAGGTCAGAGAAATATATAATGCAAATTACAGTGTAGTCGGATCTTATCCACATTTACAGAATCGACAAAATTTCTTCTATTGTGTATAAAGCATATTACAGAAAAAAAAACATATTTTCACACATTCCACATCTTTAAAATTAACAATTATGATAGCTTCATTGATTTGTAGATACTTTTCCAAAGTTATCAGCAAACAGATTATTGCACACCAAAAAATAGAGTTAAAAACCATAGGCCTCCTCCATATCCCCTCAAAGCCTCCATTCCATCGCCAATAAAGGTGTGTTTTCTACCATTCTGGTAGAAAAAAACAGCGATTTGGTTGTAATTTAGGAAAAGTAGAAGAAAGTTGTGCACAGCTCTGCAAAGTCTACTTCAGACATCTGTCTAGCATATGTATCTTTGAAAGTAATCTTTTAGACCACTTAGACGAAAAAGGTCAGAGTAATACATAATGCAAATTACAGTGTAGTCGCATCTTATCCACATTTACAGAATCGGCAAAATTTCTTCTATTGTGTATAAAGCATATTACAGACAAAAAAAACATATTTTCACACATTCCACATCCTTAAAATTAACAATTATGATAGTTTCATTGATTTGTAACTACTTTTCCAAAGTTATCAGCAAACAAACTATTGCACACCTAAAAATAAAGTTAAAAAACATAGGCCTCCTCCATATCCCCTCAAAGCCTCCTTTCCATCGCCAATATAGGTGTGTTTTCTACCATTTTGGTAGAAAAATAACAGCAATTTGGTAGTAATTTAGGAAAAGTAGAAGAATGTTGTACACAGCTCTGCAATGTCAACTTCAGAAATCTGTCTAGCATATGTATCTTTGAAAGTAATCTTTTGGACCACTTAGATGTAAAAGGTCGGAGAAATACATAATGCAAATTACAGTGTAGTCGGATCTTATCCACATTTACAGAATCGACAAAATTTCTTCTATTGTGTATAAAGCATATTACAGAAAAAAAAACATATTTTCACACATTCCACATCTTTAAAATTAACAATTATGATAGTTTCATTGATTTGTAGATACTTTTCCAAAGTTATCAGCAAACAAACTATTGCACACCTAAAAATAAAGTAAAAAAACATAGGCCTCCTCCATATCCCCTCAAAGCCTCCTTTCCATCGCCAATATAGGTGTGTATTCTACCATTTTGCTAGAAAAAAACAGCGATTTGGTAGTAATTTAGGAAAAGTAGAAGAATGTTGTATACAGCTCTGTGTAGCATCAGCGTCTCTGCCCCCTGCCAGGCAGAGATGCCGTCCTTCTCACCTCCCCGCTCCCCGCGCGTGTCCTCCTGCGGTCCTCTACTGGTTGCTGCCGGCGCGCGAAACATCCCGGGCACTGAGCTTAGGGCGCGCGCGCTCCCCAGCTCTTAAAAGGGCCGCGCGTGCCGTCCTAAGGAGTCCCCAGCCAATAGTCGGAGGACCTCCCATATATAAGGCACCTCCTCCAAAATGGAGGTGCTCGAGCAATAGTTGTTGCACAGCATACTTACCTCTGCTTCAGCCCTCAGGTCCAGTTGCCAGCCTGACTACTGTTCCAGTCCGCCAATCTGACTACTCTCCAGCCCGACAGTCTGTCTTCCGTTCAACCCGCCAGTCTGTCTATGGGCAAGTACGCCTGCTTACCAGGAAGCACCTGCCAGTTACCTGCCTGCTACCTGCCGTGCCTTCTAGCCCGCTCACCTGGGAGCACTCGCCTGTTCGCTGCCTGTTACCTGCTAGCCTACCTGGGGACTCTGCCGTCACTTGCCGTGACCACCTGATAGCCTACCTGGAGGCTCCTGCTGTCACTTGCCGTGACCACCCGCCCGCTATCCTAGAGACTTCAGCCTGCTTGGCCGTCACTTGCCGTGACCACCTGATAGCCTACCTGGAAGCTCCTGCTGTCACTTGCCGTGACTACCAGTCTGATAACCTAGAGACTTCTACCTGCTCTGCCGTCACATGCCGTGACCACCTGTCATCTACCCAGAGACTTCTGCCTGCTTGTTGTGTCCATCCGTTATACAGGTCAATCCCAGTCTGCTGACCCATGAGAGCCACCTGCTCTCTTACAAGGTCGTCCCCAGAGTAGCACCTGGTCCCTCTGCTCGGTCCTTCCCCGGTCACGGAGTCGTTAGCCGCCATATGACCAGTGTCGGTCTGAGTTGATACTTAGTTACGCCCCTCTGGGTCCCTCCTTGCACCGCGGCACAGAGGTTCCACCACCCGGATCCATAACAGTTTGCTCGGGCCATGGATCCCGATGGCCCCCAGACCCCCGCAATCTCCGACCTGCACCAGGAGGTCTTACGTCAGAGGGCTCAACAGGAGTCCATCCTGTCCTACCTCGCCTAGGTGCATTGTCCTATCTGTCTGTGTCCTTCTCTGGGCAGGCAGCGCCTACTTCCGCGACACCACAACCTAGTCCTATTATGGCGTCTGGCTATGGACCCCGGCTCTCGGCACCTCCACGTTTTGCTGGCAACCCCGCCTTAGCTCGGAGTTTCATAAACCAGTGCACCCTGCACTTTGAACTCTTGGCTCATCAGTTCATCTCCGACCGGGCCAAAGTGGCATTCATCATGTCCCATCTCACTGGAGAAGCACTGGCATGGCTAAATCCCCTGTGGGAGAGAGGGGATCCCCTGGTGTCCGACCTATCGTCTTTCCTCGCTGCTTTCCGGAAACTCTTCGATGAACCAGGACGAAAATCCTCTTCAGCCTCCTATTTGCTACGTATCCGCCAAGAGAGTCTCACCGTGGGCCAATATGCCATACGGTTCCGTACCCTCACTTCTGAGCTTGCCTGGGATAACGAGGCTCTGGTATCCATCTTCTGGGAGGGTCTTTCCGGCCGGATTAAGGATGAGCTAGCCGGTCGGGACATTCCTACCACCCTGGATGACCTGGTGTCATTCACTACCCGGATTGACATCCGGTTCCAAGAATGCACCAAAGAGACTACCCGGGAGAGAAAATTCCTTCGCCTTGCTCCTACTCTCCAGAGACCTGCCTCTCAACCAGTCACTCCCCGGGCGTACTCGCCCGAACCCATGCAGATCGACCAGACCAAGATGGTCAAATCTCGCCAAGAGTCACGTCGAGCCGAGGGGAGCTGTTTCTATTGTGGCAGTAAAGAGCACCTGATCCATTCCTGCCCGGAGAGGTCGGGAAACTTCAGGGTCTAGGACCGCTTGGAGAGGTCGTCCTAGGCAAAAGTAAGTCCTCTCCATCCCTGACTTTGTCTGTCTCTATCTCCTGGGGAGAGAACCGTCTCTTTGAAATCTCTCATCTGGATTCTGGAGCTGCTGGAAACCTCATTTCCCAGTCCCTGGTAGAGAGATACCGAATTCCCACCAAACCTCTGGCTGAACCATTGTCTGTCGCCTCCGTGGATGGAAGACTCCTTCTGGTGACCATCCTGCTTTTCACTGAGCCCCTAACCCTGCAGGTGGGAATGCTGCACTCAGAGAAAATCTCCTTCCATGTGCTGTCCGGACTCTCTCACTCCCTATAGCTAGGTCTAACCTGGCTCCAGGCACATGAATCCGTACTGCACTGGCAATCCGGTGAAGTACTCCGGTGGGGGCAAGACTGCGATAGGACCTGCCTGATTACGGTTCGCCCGACTCGTCCACCACCTTCCCCAGCTAATTTACCCGGTCTACCGGCTCCTTACTGGTCCTACGTGGATGTCTTCGGTAAAAAGGAAGCAGAGACACTGCCACCTCATCGGCCATATGATTGCCCGATCGACCTGGTATCTGGCACCACTCCACCCCGTGGGCGTATTTACCCGTTGTCGGTGGCCGAAACCCGGGCCATGTCTGAGTACATTGAGGAGAATCTGGCTAGGGGATTCGTCTGGAAATCTACCTCCCCGGCTGGAGCTGGATTCTTCTTTGTTAAGAAGAAGGATGGCTCGCTACGCCCCTGTATTGATTATAAAGGACTCAATCAGATCACGGTAAAAAACAAATAACCCCTGCCGCTCATCTCCGAGTTGCTTGATCGCCTTAAGGGCGCCATGATCTATTCCAAGCTGGATCTACGTGGAGCATATAACCTGGTCCGAATCCATCAAGGAGATGAGTGGAAGACGGCATTCAATACCCGGGACGGTCACTATGAATACCGTGTGATGCCCTTCAGTCTCTGCAATGCTCCCGCTGTCTTCCAAGAATTGGTCAACAACATCTTCCGTGATCTTCTTTACTCCTGCGTGGTGGTATACCTGGACGATATCTTGGTCTTCTCTCCGGATCTTCCCACACACCGGAGGGATGTTCGTCAGGTCCTGCTTAGGCTCAGGCAGAACCACCTTTATGCAAAATATGAGAAGTGCCTCTTCGAGCAGACCTCTCTTTCATTCCTGGGCTACGTTATCTCACAGACAGGCTTACGAATGGATCCCAAGAAACTCTCTGCTGTCCTAAAGTGGCCCCGTCCGGAGAGGTTGAAGGCGATTCAGCGGTTCCTGGGCTTCGCCAACTACTATCGTCTCTTCATTCCACACTTCTCTTCCCGGACTGCTTCCATATCTACGCTCACCCGTAAGGGAGCAAATCCTAAGGTATGGTCGCCCGAAGCTGAGGAGGCCTTCCTCTCCTTAAAGCAAGCCTTCTCCTCTGCTCTGGTACTGCACCGTCCGGACTGCAGCAAACAATTCTACCTGGTGGTTGATGCTTCCTCCTCCGGAGCTGGAGAGGTGCTCACCCAAAAGTCTTCATCCAGGAGAATGGTAACCTGCGGCTTCTTCTCCAAACTCTTCTCCTCGTCTGAGCGCAACTACTCCATTGGAGACCGAGAATTGTTAGCCGTTAAATTGGCGCTGGAGGAATGGCACTACCTGCTTGAAGAGGCTCTATACCCGGTGATCATCTATACAGATCACAAAAATCTGGCATATCTCCAAAATGCCCAAAGACTCAATCCGCGTCAGGCCCGGTGGTCTTTGTTCTTCGCCCGCTTCGACTTCGTCCTACATTTCCGCCCAGCGGACAAGAATGTCAAAGCCGACGCCTTGTCCCGATCCTTCCTGACCTCCGATCAAGAGGAGGATCCTATGCACATCATCGACCCCTCCAAAGTGATGAATGTGGCCCCCTTGGATCTGACTCGTCTTCCACTGGGTAAGACGTTTGTAGCGGTACCAGATCGTGAGAAGGTTCTTCGCTGGGGTCATTCATCTAAACTAGCCGGCCATGCTGGCCAAAAGAAGACCTTCCTGCTCATCACCCGGCATTACTGGTGGCCTACCCTACGCAAGGATGTGGTAGACTTCGTCTCAGCCTGTTCATCCTGTGCCCACAACAAAGTTCCCAGACATCTACCAGCCTCTTCCCGTACCTGATGCCCCGTGGCAACACATTGCTATGGACTTTATTACAGATCTCCCTGTCTCTGCCAGTTGTACAGTCATTTGGGTGGTCACCGAACGCTTTTATAACATGGCCCACTTCATTCCCCTGCCTGGTCTCCCATCTGCATCGGAGCTGGCTAAGGACTTCATCCTTCACATCTTCCGTCTCCATGGCCTACCCCTCCACATTGTGTCGGATCGAGGAGTTCAGTTCACCTCACGCTTCTGGAGAGCTACGTGTAAGCTGCTGGATGTCACCCTGGATTTCTCCTCCGCTTACCATCCACAGTCCAATGGCCAAGTGGAGCGTATCAACCAGATCCTTACCAGCTACCTCCGGCACTTTGTTAATGCTCACCATACTGATTGGGTGGACCTCCTACCATGGGCCGAATTCTCCTACAACAACCATGAGAGCGAATCGACTTCCAAGTCCCCGGTCTTTGTAGTCTATGGTCAACATCCCCGGATTCCGTTTCCTGTCTCCGCTTCTGTGGACAATTCTGCCGCGGAGTCTCTGGTCAGCGAATTTTCCACTATTTGGGAGAATACTAGGTCCGCACTTCTTCAGTCCTCTGAGCGGATGAAGAGATATGCTGACAAGAGACGTCTGGATCCGCCTCAATTCCGTCCGGGAGACAAGGTTTGGCTCTCCTCCAAACACGTTCGGCTCAAAATACCCTCCTACAAGTTGGGCCCTCGGTTCATCGGTCCATTTGAAGTCCTTAAACAAATCAATCCAGTGGCCTACAAGTTAAAACTCCCAGCCACCTTAAGGATCCCAAACTCCTTCCACGTATCTCTCCTCAAACCAGTTGTCTTTAATTCTTTTTCCAACAATCCAGGTTCTCCTCCTGCTCCGGTTTCCGCTGAGGACGTTTTTGAGGTAGAGAATATTCTGGCAACTAAAATTGAAAGAGGAAAAACCTTTTTCTGGTGGATTGGAAGGGGTTTGGCCCAGAGGAGAGAACTTGGGAACCCAGGGAGAACATCCATGCCCCGCTTCTCCTTGAAAAATTTATTTCTGGCCTAAAAAAGAGGGGGCGTAAAGGGGGGGTACTGTAGCATCGGCGTCTCTGTCCCCTGCCAGGCAGAGACAACGTCCCTCTCACCTCCCCGCTGCCCGCGCGGCGTCCTCCTGCGCTCCTCTTCCTGCTGCTGCAGGCGAGCGCAGCTTCCCGGGCACTGTGCTTAGGGCGGACGCGCGCTCCGCCTCTCTTAAAGTGGCCACGCCCGCCATCCTAAGGAGTCCCCGGCCAACAGCCGGAGGACCTCCCATATATAAGGCACCTCCTCCAAAATGGAGGTGCTCGAGCAATAGTTGTTGCACAGCATACTTACCTCTGCTTCAGCGCTCAGGTCCAGTTGCCAGCCTGACTACTGTTCCAGTGCGCCAGTCTGACTACTCTCCAGCCCGACAGTCTGTCTTCCGTTCAACCTGCCAGTCTGTCTATGGGCAAGTCCGCTTGCTTACGAGGAAGCACCTGCCAGTTACCTGCCTGCTACCTGCCGTGCCTGCTAGCCCGCTCACCTGGGAGCACTCGCCTGTTACCTGCCTGTTACCTGCTAGCCTACCTGGAGGCTCTGTCATCACTTGCCGTGACTACCTGATAGCCTACCTGGAGGCTCCTGATGTCACTTGCCGTGACCACCCGCCCCCTAACCTGGAGACTTCAGCCTGCTTGGCCGTCACTTGCCGTGACCACCTGACAGCCTACCTGGAGGCTCCTGCTGTCACTTGCCGTGACTACCCGTCTGCTAACCTAGAGACTTCTACCTGCTCTGCCGTCACGTGGCGTGACCACCTGTCATCTACCCAGAGACTTCTGTCTGCTTGTTGTGTCCATCCGCTATACCAGTCAGTCCCAGTCTGCTGACCCGTGAGAGCCACCTGCTCTCTTACAAGGTCGTCCCCAGAGTAGCACCTGGTCCCTCTGCTCGGTCCCTCCTGGTCACGGAGTCGTTAGCCGCCGTACGACCAGGGTCGGTCTGAGTTGATACTTAGTTACGCCCCTCTGGGTCCCTCCTTACACCGCGGCTCAGAGGTTCTACGACCCGGATCCGTAACACTCTGCAATGTCTACTTCAGACATCTGCCTAGCATATGTATCTTTGAAAGTAATCTTTTAAACCACTTAGACGTAAAAGGTCGGAGAAATACATAATGCAAATTACAGTGTAGTCGGATCTTAGCCACATTTACAGAATCGGCAAAATTTATTCTATTGTGTATAAAGCATATTACAGATAAAAAAAACATATTTTCACACATTCCACATCTTTAAAATTAACAATTATGATAGTTTCATTGATTTGTAGCTACTTTTCCAAAGTTATCAACAAACAAACTATTGCACACCTAAAAATAAAGTTAAAAAACATAGGCCTCCTCCATATTCCCTCAAAGCCTCCTTTCCATCGCCAATATAGGTGTGTTTTCTACCATTTTGGTAGAAAAGAAACAGGAATTTGGTAGTAATTTAGGAAAAGTAGAAGAATGTTGTATACAGCTCTGCAATGTCTTCTTCAGACATCGGTCTAGCATATGTATCTTTGAAAGTAATCTTCTAAACCACTTAGACTTATAAGGTCGGAGAAATACATAATGCAAATTACAGTGTAGTCGGATCTTATCCACATTTACAGAATCGGCAAAATTTCTTCTATTGTGTACAAAGCATATTACAGACAAAAAAAACATTTTTTCACACATTCCACATCTTTAAAATTAACAATTATGATAGTTTCATTGATTTGTAGATACTTTTCCAAAGTTATCAGCAAACAAACTATTGCACACCTAAAAATAAAGTTAAAAAACATAGGCCTCCTCCATATCCCCTCAAAGCCTCCTTTCCATCGCCAATATAGGTGTGTTTTCTACCATTTTGGTAGCAAAAAAACAGCGATTTGGTAGTAATTTAGGAAAAGTAGAAGAATGTTGTACACAGCTCTGCAATGTCAACTTCAGACATCTGTCTCGCATATGTATCTTTGAAAGTAATCTTTTAGACCACTTAGACGTAAAAGGTCGGAGAAATAAATAATGCAAATTACAGTGCAGTCGGATCTTATCCACATTTACAGAATCGGCAACATTTCTTCTATTGTGTATAAAGCATATTACAGACAAAAAAAACATATTTTCACACATTCCACATCCTTAAAATTAACAATTATGATAGTTTCATTGATTTGTAACTACTTTTCCAAAATTATCAGCAAACAAACTATTGCACACCTAAAAATAAAGTTAAAAAACATAGGCCTCCTCCATATCCCCTCAAAGCCTCCTTTCCATCGCCAATATAGGTGTGTTTTCTACCATTTTGGTAGAAAAAAACAGCGATTTGGTAGTAATTTAGGAAAAGTAGAAGAATGTTGTACACAGCTCTGCAATGTCTACCTCAGACATCTGTCTAGCATATGTATCTTTGAAAGTACCGTATTTTTGGGACTATACGACGCACTTTTTTTCCCCCAAATTTGGGAGGAAAATAGGGGGTGTGTCTTATGGTTTCAAACTAAATTACCGGTGTTGGTAGCATGGGATCGCAGGGCCATCAGAATGGTGGCGGCGGAAGCGACAGCAGAAGCATGCGGCAGCAGAATAGGAGGAGGTGAAGCGAGCCGTATCTGTCTGGTGGCCAGGGCCTTGCCGAGTACCGAGGCCAGAGTGTTAGGCACCGAGCGTTTGCTGGTTTTGAATGGGTCCAGAACCTTCTGTGGTCTCCCTTTCGGTTCCAGCCGGGACTGATGCAGCTCAGCATCGTCGTCAGTCCCAAAGCCTAGCTGGTCCACGAGATGTACAGGTTGTGTCTCGCGTATTTGTGCCTAGCAACATGAAGCATGGGTTGCGGAGGGAGACAGGGCTGCTAAAGCCTAAGTCCAGGATTCTCTGTACTGAGCATGCCCGTGACATGGCGGACCGTGATTGGTGGTCTGGGAGTCAGCTGATCCGGTGACCTGGCACCGCCTGATTGGTCGCGGGTGACGTCACCAATGGTGCGACGGTGAGCAGGGCTTAATCCTTAAAAGGCCCACCCACAAATATGGCGGCGCGCTCTGATCATTGAGCAGTGATGGTGTTGTGTGGACGCTTGGTCTCTTGGGCTCCACGTGTGCTTTAGTATCTGCAGGCAGGTTTAGTGGAAATAGGCAGGCTAGATGAAATAGGCAGGTAGCTTCATCTGACAGCCTGGCTCTGACAAAGGGGTCGCCTTACACCCCGAGCAGTCTGCAGACACCCTATTCCCGGTACCTCCTGTAAGCCACGTGGAGAGATACTCCTCAGTCCGGTAGCACGCCGGCTGAGGGCACGTATTCTCCGGCGTGAGTCACACCCGCATCCTAGCGTCAACAGTGTAGTCCCTGTGCCGCAACAGGACTACAGATATATTATTTATCGCACATCTCTCGTGCAGTTAATGCAGATAGTGCAAATCCCTATTCCCGTTCCGGTGTGCTGTAACACGGAGGGGATTGCGATTTAAGTTGGTTGCTTCCTTCTTACCTGGAAGGTGTTCTGCCGCAGTCCACCAGGCTGCATCGCGGACCCCGGGTTCCGTTGCGTTCCATTATAATAAAGTTGTTTGCAACCGTCCCCTTAACAGTATCAGAGCGCCAGGGTCTTGCCGAACTTGGCTGACAACCAGCAACTGCAGCGCTATATACAGCAACTTGAGGCCAGACTTAGGACTCTGGAACAAGCTGCCCCGGTCGCTGATATCACTGCAGTAGCTACCCTGGCAGCTTCTCAAGCAGCCAATCTGGTTAACATGGCTGCGGTGAATGCTGTGACAGCTGCAACTGCTCCATTACCCCGTTTTGCCCTCCCAGAATAATTTTCTGGGGACAGTAAATCCTGCAGGGGTTTTATTAATTTATGCTCCATTCAGTTGGAGATGATGGAGGCACGGTTCCCCTCCGAAAGAGCCAAAGTGGGTTATGTTATCTCGTTACTCTCCCACAGGGCTCTGGAGTGGGCTACTCCTCTGTGGGAGCGGAATGATCTGGTTGTGGCTAATGCGGGTCTTTTCCTTAAGGCTCTAAAGAGTGTATTCCTAGGTCCTCAGGTCACGCATGATACGGCTCTTAAGCTTCTTGCGTTGATCCAGGGTTCGGCCACCGGCAGCCACTATGCCATCCAGTTCAGAACCTTAGCGGCTGAACTGGATTGGTCTGAGCGGTCGCTAATCCCGGTGTTTTGGAGGGGGCTGGCTGGGCATATTAAAGATGCTCTATATACCAGAGAGATCCCAACCTCTCTGGAAGAGTTAATCACTCTCGCTAACCGAATAGATCTGCATCATGCAGAAGGCAAGTTAGAGCTGGAGGTTTCCAGACCTCGGTTTTGGTTGGCACCCTCTTTCTCTAGACCCATTTCCAATCCTGCGACTCCCGACCAGGAGCCTGAGGCTATGGATATATCCCGGACTGAGTCTAACCTCTCTCGTTCCCGACCTGCACATCTCTTGGAGTTCCCCGTTATTAAGGGTTCCAAGCAGTCGGGAAAACGAGTGTGTTTAACCACCGTTGGAGGAGGTGTGTTAGATTCTGGGGCTTCTTCCTCCAAATTATTGTATAAGGTGATATTGACCTTCAGAGCATCCGCAGTTACTGCCAAGGCGTGGGTGGATTCTGGCGCCGATGGCAATTTTTTGTCATCTACGTTTGCCCAGAGGCATGCCATCCCTATAGAGTTACTGCCAAGACCAATGAACTTTAGGGTAGTCAACGGTTCACTCCTGGACACACAAATCACCCACCAGTCGATTCCCCTCACCATGTCATTTCTTCAGGGTCACGGGAGGTTATCTCCTTTCTTATTATTCCCGGGGGATTAGATGAGGTGTTATTGGGTCTTCCATGGTTACGTTGTCACACTCCACACATTGACTGGAATATGGGGAGAATTTCTTCCTGGAGTGAGAATTGTGTGTCTCAGTGTATGGTTACAGTCACCCGGAGGGTAGTCTCTGACCCTTCTACCGATGTGACCTCCGGCACAGATCCCCTGTCTGTCCCCAAGACACAGGTCTTGTCAGATTATGTCAAAAAGAACCCCCGAGTAGACCTTTTATCCCAGTCCATGGATACGGCTGAGGATGATGACGAGCCCAGGCTCACCGTTCCTTCAGGAAGTATGTGGAGGGTGGCCCCAGTGCCCTTAAACCAGGTTCCTTCGGGGAAGACATTTGTTCCCCCTAATCTACAAAATGAGGTGCTCTCCTGGGCTCATGTCCCTAAGATCGGAGCCCATCTGGGGTCAAACGTAACACAAAGTCCCTTCAACGGTCCTATTGGTGGCCCCGGTGGTGCCAGGATGTTAAGGAATATGTTCTTGCATGTGCCTTCTGTGCGAGAGATAAATCATCCCGTCAAAGTCCGGCTGGCCTTCTCCACCCGTTACCCGTGGCGGACTCCACAGATAGAGAGTCGGCTGACACTCTTCGTCGTCCTGCTCCCGTATTCTATCCGGGCGACAGAGTGTGGCTCACGGCTCGCAATACTAAAGTATGCGGGGAATCTGCTAAGTTTGCCCCCTGCTTTATTGGTCCTTTCAAAATTTTGGCCAAAGTAAACTCTGTTATGTACCGGTTACAGTTACCATGACACCTGAGGGGTCACGGCATTTTCCATGTGTCGCTCCTTAGACCCGTTCACCTGACAAAACTCGCTGAACCCCAACCTGCTACATACACCAGGGGTGATAATCTCGAGGTGCAGGCTATTATGGGGTCTAAGATAGTTCGTGGGAAAAATAGTTACAAAGTACACTGGAGGGGCCATGGATCTGAGGATCATCCCTGTGAACCGATGGACCACATTCATGCTCCCCTGCTCATTGAGGAAAATGAGCATCAAGTGGAGGGGGATGTTAGAAGGGGGCATAATATTAGGCATCTGGCGTTTCCTGGATTTGAAACCTTCTGTGGTTTCCCATTCCAGTCCTGCCAGGGCTGATGCTGCTCAGCATCATTGTCAGTCCCAACGCCTAGCTAGTCCACGAGATGTACAGGTTGTCACTTGGCTATTTGTGCCTAGCAGCATGAAGCATGGGTTGCGGAGGGAGACAGGGCTGCTGAAGCCCAAGTTCAGGATTCTCTGTACTGAGAATGCCATTGACATGGCGGACCGTGATTGGTGGTTTGGGAGTCAGCTGATCCGGTGACCTGGCACCGTCTGATTGGTCGCGGGTGACGTCACCAATGGTGCGATGGTGGGCATGGCTTAATCTTTAAAAGGCCCGCCCACAAACATGGCGGTGCGCTCTGATCATTGAGCAGTGATGGTGTTGTGTGGACGCTTGGTCTCTTGGGCTCCACGTGTGCTTTAGTTTCTGCAGGCAGGTTTAGTGGAAATAGGCAGGCTAGATGAAATAGGCAGGTAGCTTCATCTGACAGCCTGGCTCTGACAAAGGGGTCGCCTTACACCCCGAGCAGTCTCCAGACACTCTATTCCCGGTACCTCCTGTAAGCCACGTGGAGAGATACTCCTCAGTCCGGTAGCACGCCTGCTGAGGGCACGTATTCACCGGCGTGAGTCACACACGCATCCTAGCGCTAACAGTGTAGTCCCTGTGCCGCAACAGGACTACAGATATATTATTTATCTCACACCTCATGTGCAGTTAACGGAGATAGTGCGAATCCCTATTCCCGTTCCGGTGTGCTGTAACACGGAGGTGATTGCGATTTAAGTTGGTTGTTTCCTTCTCACCCCGAAGGCCGCAGTCCACCAGGCTGCATCGTGGACCCCGGGTTCGGTTGCGTTCCCTTATAATAAAGTTGTTTGCAACCGTCCCCTTAACACAGAGTCTTGTTGTGAGCTGCGTGAGCGGCTTCCGATGCGTGTGGCCATCTTTCTGAAGCTGTGATCTACAGGAAAATGGCAGCCGGAGACGGCGCATGCGCTTTGCAATTCTGGTGGCCATTTTCCTTTATATCACAGCTTCAGAAAGATTACTGAGCACACTGGAAGCTGCTCACACCGCTCTGTCATGCCAGCAAGACACCGGCCCCGATACCAGGCCCCAGCACCAGTCACCCAGGCCACCAGCACCAGGCCACCAGCCCCCAGGCCAAGCCAACCAGCGCCAGGGCCGGCTTCCTGAAGGACCCTGCCTCCTCTGACCCCCGCTCCATCGCCCCCCCATGTAAGATACCTATTCAGACTATAAGACCTACCCCCATCTTATAAAAAATATTTTTTTCTTATTTTTCACCCCAAAATTTGTTGTGCGTCTTATGGTCCTATGCGTCTTAAAGCCTGAAAAATACGGTAATCTATTAGCCTCCTCCATATCTCCTCAAAGCCTCCTTTCCATCGCCAACAATAGGTGTGTTTTTCACCATTTTGGGAGAAAAAAAACCAAAGTGATTTGCTCGTAATTTAGGAAATGTAGAAGAATGTTCTACGCAGCTCTGCAATATCTACTTCAGACATCTGTCTAGCATATGTATCTTTGAAAGTACTGTATTTTTCGGACTATAAGACGCACTTATTTCCCCCCAAATTTGGGAGGAAAATGGGGGGTGCGTCTTATGGTTTCAAACTAATTTACCAGTGGTGGTGGCATGGGATCGCAGGGCCATCAGGAAGGTGGCAGTGGAATCGACAGCAGAAGCAGGCGGCAGCAGAATAGGAGGAGGTGAAGCGAGCCCGTATCTGCCTGGTGACCGGGGCCTTGCCGAGTACCAGGGCCAGAGTCTTGCTGTGAGCGGCGTGAGCGGCTTCTGATGCGCGCGGCCATCTTTCTGAAGCTGTGATCTACAGGAAAATGGCAGCCGGAGCCGGCGCATGCGCTTTGCAATGCCGGCGGCCATTTTCCTGTAGATCAAAGCTTCAGAAATATTACCGAGCACACTGGAAGTCACTCATGCCGCTCTGCCATGCCAGCAAGACACCGGCCTCGGTACCAGGCCCTAGCACCAGCCACCAGGTCCCCATCCCCAGGCCACCAGCGCCAGGCACCCAGGCCACCAGCACCAGGCCACCAGGCCACCAGCCCCCAGCCCAAGGCCACCAGCGCCAGGCCCGGCTTCCAGAAGGACTCTGCCTCCTGTGATCCCCGCTCCATCGCCCCTCCAGGCAAGATACCTATTCAGACGATAAGACAGCCCCCCAACTTATAAAAAATCTTTTTTTTCCTATTTTCCACCCCAAAATTTGGTGTGCGTCTTATGGTCCGGTGTGTCTTAAAGCCCAAAAAATACGGTAATCTATTAGCTCACTTAGATCTAAAAGATCTGAGAAACACAATGCAAATTATAAGGTAGTCGGATCTTATCCACATTAACAAAATTGGCTGATTTTATTCTATTGTGTATGTTAACCTGTTAGGCGCCGGGCGGTTGCTGGATCTGAAATGGGTTCAGAATCTTCAGTGGATTCTGTGGTCTCCAATTCTGGTCCAGCCAAGGCTGATGCTGCACAGCATCGCCGTCGGTCACAACGCCTAGCTAGTGCACGAGATGCACAAGTTGTATCTCGGGTGTTTGTGCCTAGCAGTATGAAGTATAGGTTGCGGAGGGAGTCTGGGCTCCGTCAGCCTAAGTCCAAGATGCATCGCACTGAGCATGCCCGTGACATGGCGGACCGTGATTGGTGGTTCGGGAGCCAGCTGATCCGGTGACCTGGCATCGCCTGATTGGTCACGGGAGACGTCACCAATGGGGCGACAGTGGACAGGGCTTAATCTTTAAAAGGCCCGCCCACAAACATGGCGGTGCGCTGTGATCTTTGAGCAGTGATGGTGTTGTGTTGACGCTTGGCCTTTTGAGCTCCACGTGTGCTTTAGTGGAAATAGGCAGGTGTAGTGGAAATAGGCAGGTTAGTGGATGTAGCGTCGGCGTCCCTGCCTCCTGCTAGGCAGAGACACCGTTCCTCTCACCTCCCTGCTCCGTCCTCGGCGTCCTCTTCCCGCGCTGCTGGCAGCGCTCGCCGCTTCCCGGGCACTGTGCTTAGGGCGCGCGCGCTCCCTCTCTCTTAAAGGGGCCACGCGCGCCATCCTAAGGAGTCCCCGGCCAATTGCCGGTGGAACTCCCATATATAAGGCACCTCCTCCCAAATGGAGGTGCCCGGGCAAAGTTGTTGCAAAGCCTTTCACCTCTGCTTCAGCCCTCAGGTCCCGTTGCCAGTCTGTTTTCCAGCTCTGTCTACCTGCTTGCATTCCCTGCGGTCCGACAGTCTGTCTACCAGCATCCGCCAGTCTGTCTATGGACCAGTCCGCCTGCGGATCAGGAAGCACCTGCCTGATACCTGCCTGATACCTGCCTGATACCTGCCTGAGACCACCTGCCAGCCAGCCGAGAGACTCTTACCCGCTCACCTGGGAGCGCTCACCTGCTACCCGCCAGCTAGCCTACCTGGAGGCTCGGCCGTCACTTGCCGTGACCACCTGCCAGCCAGCCGAGAGACTCTTACCCGCTCCCCTGGGAGCGCTCACCTGCTACCCGCCTGCTAGCCTACCTGGAGGCTCTGCCGTCACTTGCCGTGACCACCTGCCTGTCTAGAGACTCTTACCCGCTCCCCTGGGAGCGCTCACCTGCTACCCGCCTGCTAGCCTACCTGGAGGCTCTGCCGTCACTTGCCGTGACCACCTGCCTGTCTAGAGACTCTTACCCTGCTGTCACTTGCCGTGACCACCTGCCTGTCTAGAGACTCCTACCCTGCTGTCACTTGCCGTGACCACCTGCCTGTCAAGAGACTGTTCCCGTCACTAGCCGTGACCTCCTGCCCTTCTACCCAGAGACTGTCCCTGTCACTTGCCGTGACTACCTGCCCGCCTTCCTTGAGAGCCACCCGCTTCCTTACAAGGACTGCCCTTTGTATAGTAGCTCAGAGTTTCCACCTCCCAGACCCGTTACAGTGGAAATAGGTAGGTAGCTTGGCCGTACAGACTGGCTCTGACTAGGGGGTCGCCATACAACCTGAGCAGTCTGCGGACGCCATATTCCCGGTACCGCCTGTGTGCCACGTGGAGTGATTCTCCTCAGTTCGGTAGCACGCCGGCTGACAGCACTTACACGCCGGCGTGAGTCACACACGCATCCAAGCGCCAACTGTGTAGTCCCTGTGCTGCAACAGGACTACAGATACTTTATTTATCTCACATCTCTCGTGAAGTTAACTGAGATAGTGCAGATTTCTATTCCCGCTCCGGTGTGCTGTAACATGGAGGGGATTGTTATTCAAGTTGGTTTTTCCATCTAACCCGGAAGGTGTTCGGCTGCAGTCCACCAGGCTGCATTGCCGATCCCGGGGACGGTTGCTTTCCATTATAATAAAGTTTGTTTGCAACCGTCCTCATAACAAACCTTTACTATAAAACATATTACAGACAAAAACAAACATATTTTCACACATTTCACATCTTTAAAATTAACAATTATGATAGTTTCATTGATTTGTAGCTACGTTTCCAAAATTGTTAGCAATCAGATTATTGCACACCAAAAACTAAAATTAAAAAACATAGGCCTCCTCCATATCCCCTCAAAGCCTCCTTTCCATCGCCAATATAGGTGTTTTTTTTTACCATTTTGGTAGAAAAGAAAACAAAAGTGATTTGCTCATAATTTAGGAAAAGTAGAAAAATGTTGTACACAGCAATGTCTACTTTAGACATCCGTATAGCATATGTATCTTTGAAAGTAATCTTTTAGCTCACTTAGACGTAAAAGGTCGGAGAGATACATAATGCAAATTACAAGATAGTCGGATCTTATCAAAATTTACAGAATCGGCTGATTTTCTTCTATCGTGTATGGTAACCTTTACTATAAACCATATTATAGACAAAAAAAAACATATTTTCACACATTCCACATCTTTAAAATTAACAATTATGATAGTTTCATTGATTTGTAACTACTTTTCCAAAATTGGCAGCAAACAGATTATTGCACACCTAAAAATAAAGTTAAAAAACATAGGCCTCCTCCATATCCCCTCAAAGCCTCCTTTCCATCGCCAATATAGGTGTGTTTTCTACCATTTTGGTAGAAAAAAAAAGCGATTTGGTAGTAATTTAGGAAAAATAGAAGAATGTTGTATACAGCTCTGCAATGTCTACTTCAGACATCTGTCTAGCATATGTATCTTTGAAAGTAATCTTTTAAACCACTTAGACGTAAAATGTCGGAGAAATATGTGGCACCCCAGAGGGTCTGGTTGCCACAGTGGTAGTAATACCATGTCTGGGAGCAAAACAGGAGTTTCCTGGTCAGGGAACACACTACATGCAACACCTCCTGCCCCAGGCCAGAAAGGGGAGGTTCCTGCCCTATATAACTGGATCTGGAAGCGGGGTTAGCTCAGACAGTGTCAGGAGTCAAGTAGGACACAGGAGTAAGAAGCCAGGGACTGGAGCTGGGCATAGCTCATCCTGGACAGGATACAGAGGACCGGACACCGGAGTCCGAGGCTGTGGGACCCTTCAGGCCCAGCAGCAGATACCGCAGGGCAGGGGATTGCAGGTCTCCTTACCCACCAAAGCCCGGAGGCTCAGCCACATGAAAGGACCAGTACCGCCACAGAGGAACGAGGATCCGAGTCACCAGCCATACGGGTGAGCACGGCACGTCACACTCAGGGACGTGGGCTACAACACGACTATAAGCGGGATAGCCAAAGAGTACAGTCAGAACGGCAGGCCTACAACTCCACCTGGCCAGGGGAATTCTAGGATTGCTCCCAGACTGACCAGGCCCTCATCCCTAGCAAGTACTCCCGTTGGGGTCTATATAATTGCTACCAGTAAAGACCCTAGGACTGCACTGCAAAGACTCCGTGTTATCATTACTGATACCGGCACTATCACCACCACCATCCACGCACACTGCCCTGAAGCTACACTCTTCCTGTGGGGAGTTACATCACCTTGCTGCACATACCACCAGTTTCAGTGGACTGCTCCACAGCGGCAGTTCCCAATAACCGCATTCCACAGGTGGCGTAGCCGGACTATACAAACAGATTCACATAAACTACCATGGTTTGACCGCCCTGGGTCACGGACCGGGTCGCCGCCACGGTGACTACAACCCCCAGCATCTACAAGGCCCGGATCCGGGTGCCCCACAGCCCAGGGGGCGCATCAACTTTGGCGTAGTCGGCAGGATTACGTGCCCGCTACCACCGGGTACTGCGCGCCTTCATAGACGCCGTGCAGGAAGAAGAGGGGCGTGATCGCTGAAAACGCGAGAAGTCCAAAGCCCTGCCCCACGCACTGACGCAGCGCCAGGTTCTGGAAGGAGCCACAGTGAACGCTGACGTCAGACGCGTGCGACGCCAGGTCCTCGACGGAGACCATCGCCTGTGGAACTGTGGCCTACGGAAGGAAAGAGAAGGAAGGTAGGCCACGGTTCACTAGGGGGGAGGAAGACGCCCAATATGGAGGGAACTTCAACCACCGGCGCGGCCGCTGCCGCGGTAATGCCATTTACCATGCCTTATATACCGGGGGCAGCGTGGTTGCCCCAGTACTCAGGAGAGTCGCACACCCTGAGTGACTTCAAGGAGAGACTAAGCAGTTTATTTAAAGTATACCCCCTGTCCGAGGAGCAGAAAGTGAGCATCCTCATAGGCCAGTTGATTGGTGCAGCCCAGAGAGAAGTAAAATCCTGGTCAGCAAGAGAAAAAGGAACTGTAAAAGAGATACTGGCCCGCCTAAAGGACACTTTTGACACCCGTACTACAGCAGAGATAAAGATGAAGTTTCATGGGTGCAAACAACGGGCACAGGACAGTGTATTGGACTATGCTTTAAACCTGCAGGAGGCACTGAGGGCCATCAAACAGGTAGACCCTGACAGTGTGCGTGATGAAAACAGACTGTTAACCAAACAATTTATTGAGGGTTTACTGTCCAGCTCCCACTGAACCCAGCTGCGCATAATGGCTCTGCAAAACCCTGACTTGGACTTTGCTCAGTTTAAGTACAGGGCCATCCGGGTGCTACGAGAACCAGCACCAGGTGGCGCTACAGCTCACCGGCGCCCAGCTATCACCTACCACCAGGAGGTGGCACCCTTTTCCCCAGAGCCTGTAGGAGCTGATGAACAGACTCTGGACAATGCCCCATCTACAGACCTGCACCATCAGGTCCAAGAGTTAACTAAAAGTGTAGCTGCGCTAACCAAAACTGTGCAGTCCTTGGAGGTGTCCACCAAAGGGAAGATCCAGCTGGCTTCCAGTCCGGAGGATGTACCGTGGCTCCGACAGAAGAGGATTCCACCATCCAGAGGGAAGAACAGCGACCGCTACGACCAGGATGGACAACCCATCTGCCGCCGCTGCAACCAGCCAGGACATTATGCAAGGTACTGTCATTTAAACGAGCAAAACCTGGGGCAGAGGGCCAACCCCCAGGCATAAGACCACCAGGCCCATCAAGCTGGCGAGACAAATATGTGGGAGGACGACCGGTCCTACCTGTGGTGCTGGACGGCTTTCCAATGAGCGCGTTGCTGGACACTGGATCCCAGGTGACCACCATCCCCTACATTCTTTTCAAAAGGTACTGGACTGATTCTGATATCACCCGCCGTCCGGATGAACATTTTAGCATTTACACCAGCAATGGTCAACCCGTACCTCAGGTGGGGTTCAAGGAAATGACCATAAAGGTTGGCAAAGTCGAACTGCCAGCACAAGGACTGATTATTGTCGACATTGATCGCCGAGAAAGTCATCCTATGATAACCTTAGGCACTAATGTCATTGAAAATTGTCTTGCAGAAATAATTGTCTTGTTACAGCAGGTTGCGGAGACCGCCAGTTCCAGCCAGCAGCGGGTTCTACAAAGAGAGATCAGAGCCCTGATGAAAAGACAACAGGTAGAATTGTCTGGTGGTGAGATTGGCAGCGTTAGGATGAGTGACCCATTCCCTATTGCCATGCCCCCAAGAAGTGAAATGCTGATATGGTGCCGGGCAGCCATTGGTCTAAGGGGTAGAGATTACCAGGCCCTGGTAGAGCCCGTCTACTCTGACAGTAGGCCCACCATTTTGACAGCCAGGGGGGTGGTTGATGTCCGCCATGGGAGAGTGCCAGTCCGCATCCTGAACATTGGGGAAAAAGAAGTCCATTTGCCCCGGTATGCCACCCTAGCCAAGCTATTCACCGTCAATCAAAATTCTATAAAGACAGTGGAACCCTTACCTCCATCCAAACAGGCGGAGGATAACGGCTCCAAGGCACAGATGGAGGACTGGTGTCAGAAGCTGCATGTGGGCACTGACTCCACCACTCCACATCAAAAACAAGGAGTATACCGGGTGTTCCAGAACTATGAGAGGGTCTTCAGTAAACACCCACTCGACTTCGGGCAGGTAAAGGGGGTTCAACACCATATCCCCACGGGAGACCATCCACCCATTAAAGAAAGGTACCGGCCTGTACCGCCAGCACACTACCAAAATGCCAAAGGGATGTTACGAAAGATGAAGGAGGCTGGGGTAATAAGAGACAGTTGTAGCCCCTGGGCAGCTCCATTGGTTCTTGTAAAGAAAAAGGATGGCACAATGAGAATGTGTGTAGACTACAGGCAAATTAACCGCATAACTCATAAAGATGCATACCTGCTGCCCAGGATAGAGGAGTCACTAGCTGCATTAAAATCTGCTAATTATTTCTCTACTTTGGATCTTACTAGTGGGTATTGGTAGGTTCTTGTAGCAGAGGCGGATAAGGAAAAGACCGCATTCACCACCCCGATGAGCCTCAGCGAGTTCAACTGCATGCCATTCGGGCTCTGCAACGCCCCAGGAACCTTCCAGCGGTTGATGGAGTGCTGTCTAGTACATAAGAATTTCAAGACAGTCCTCCTGTACCTGGATGATGTGATAGTATACTCCAAGACGTATGAGCATCATCTGAAGCACCTGGCGGAAGTGTTTCAAGCCCTGGCTGGCTTTGGCCTGAAGGTGAACCCGTCTAAGTGCCACCTGCTGAAGCCCAAAGTACAGTACTTAGGACATGTGGTAAGCGCTGACGGTGTAGCACCAGACCCCGACAAGATCACCGTAATCAAGGACTGGCCGAGACCTTCCAGCATCAAAGAAGTGCGGCAGTTCCTCGGGTTGGTAGGCTACTACCGAAGGTTTATACCAGGCTTCACCAAGATGGCGGCACCCATGCAGGACCTCCGGATAGGCCAGTCCAGGAAGGCCAAGAACCAGAAACCACCATTCAAATGGGACAAGCTGGAAGATGAGTCCTTCACCAGGTTGAAGATGGTCCTAACAGGAGATGAGGTCCTGGCCTATCCCGATTATGGCCAACCCTTCATCTTTCACACGGACACGAGCAACGTGGGACTGGGAGCGGTGCTGTCCCAGATCCAACAAGGAAGAGAAAGGGTAATAGCCTATGCCAGCAGGAAGCTCCGGCCCACCGAAAGAAACCCAGAAAACTACAGCTCCTTCAAGTTGGAGTTCCTTGCCATCGTCTGGGCCGTGACTGAGCGCTTCAAGCATTATCTTGCCTCTTCCAAATTCACTGTGTACACGGATAATAACCCGCTGACACACCTGGACACTGCGAAACTTGGTGCCCTGGAACAAAGATGGATGGCCCGACTGTCTAATTACAAATTCACCATCAAGTACCAGGCTGGGCACAAGAATTCAAACGCAGATGCGCTGTCCAGAATGCCTAACTTGCCAGACGGGGGAGAAGACCCAGAGGAGCTGGAAGAGATAGAAATCCCCGCGTTCCACCTCCATGGAATAAAGCAGTGCTCCCATTGAGTGAAGAACAGGTGCTCGGCCAACAGAGAAGCCACGTTCAATTCATTGCCCCGCCATGGATGGGCATAAACACAAGACAGTGACCCGGTCGTCCGCCTAGTCAAAGAGTTGCTGACACAAGCTGCCTCATACCCTGATTCAGATGCTCCAGAAGAGACCAAACAGCTGTGGAAAGAAAAGAGCAAGCTGTTCATCTATGAAGGGAAGCTGTGTCGAAGAACTGTCAACTCCCGGACACATGAGCTGGTCTGGCAGGTGGTAGTCCCGAGGCGAGATGCGTCTATGGTCCTGGAAGCGTACCACGATGGAGCGGGACATTTTGGATGGAAGAAGTTGGAAGTCCTGCTACGTGAATGGTTCTATTGGGTTGGAATGAGGAAAGCAGTCGAGAGGTGGTGTTGAGAATGCGGACCATGCAACCTGAGAAGAAAAGACCGTGACAGCCAGAGGGCTCCCCTGCAGCCCATCATCACCAAGCAGCCACTCGAACTGGTAGCCCTGGACCATGTGAAGCTATCGCCGAGCAGGTCAGGCTATGTCTACGCTCTCACCATCGTAGACCACTACTCCAGGTTCCTGGTAGTAGTGCCAGTCAAGGACCAAACGGCTCAGACGGCAGCCAGAGCTTTTCAACAGCACTTCTGCCGCCCGCATGGTTACCCAGAGCGTGTGTTAACTGACCAAGGTCCGGCCTTCGAAGCGGAGGTATTCCAGGAGTTCTGCAACCTGTACAGCTGCAAGAAGATCAGGACAACGCCTTATCACCCCCCGACCAATGAGATGTGTGAAAAGATGAATCAGGTGGTGATAGACCTACTGAAGATGTTGCCCTTGGAGGAACGCAGCCTGTGGCCAGAAAAGTTGCCAGACCTGGTGGATCTCTACAACCACATCCCAGTGAATTCCACCAACTGCACACCAGCTTACCTGATGCGAGCGAGACCTGATAAGCTGTCCATCGACCTGGATATGGGAGTTCTGAAACCAGAGGACGCCTCACCAGATGCAGATTGGGACACTGTGCGACAACAGCAATACCGTAAAGTACAGGAAAGTGTTGAAAGAAGTCTGTCCCAAGCAAGAGAAAGGCAAGAGAGGACTTACAATCAACAAGCACCTGCTGCCCCCTTGTCACCGGGAGAGCAAGTCTTAAAGAGGAAGAGGCGACTCCACAAGTTGGATGACCAGTGGGAAAAAGAGCCGTACACCATCCTGTCCTCGAACCACGATAACCCTAAGGTGTACCTCATAAGTAAGGACGGAGGGGAAAGAACAGCCACGGTTTCCAGAGACCACCTGAAGAAATGTCCAGAGCAGCTGCAGCATGCTGAAGCAGACCAGGATATCCCTCAACCCGCAGAGGAAGTGGAAGAAATGGTCAGCTGGGTACTTGGAGAATTTCCACAGTCATGGACACAAGTGAATAACGCCATTGTTGTACCAGTCCTTACATTCCTCCAGCCAGCTCCTCAGGAAGCTGAAGAAGTCCCAGTAGAGTTGGAAGAACCATTGGCCCCAGAGACAGAAGATTCCTCACCAGCAGACCAGGAGAACCTACCCTCTGCTAGTAGCGAACCTGTCGTACCCACGGTAAGCCAAAGGATCCGTAGGAAGCTGCCCAACCTACCAGAGACACCTCCAAATACCTGTAGTGAGGTGAACATTGAGCCCACCACACCAGGGGTAAAGACAGGGGACCAAGGTAGAACACAGACAGACAGTGTGTTACGCAGGTCTACCAGAATCACCAGAGGTCAGATCCCTGCTCGCTGGAAAATCTAAATGTAACTATAACTGTATTGTTGAAATGTTGTATATGTGTGTATTATGTTTTTCCAGTTACCCGACAGGGTCCAAAAAGACTTTCAGGTTATGGACAATGGATAACCAAAAACTTTGCCTGTAAATAGTTGCACCTGTAAAGTGCCTCTTTTGTGCCAGACCACAGAACAAAAACCCGTGGAGGTGGCTGAAGACGTGGTCCAACATCCGGATCATCAATGCCCTGTAGCCACCCCAGGGCCTCCGTGGAGGGTTTGGGACGGGTCCCTCAAACTACATCTTCAGTGGAATGGACACCTGGTTAAGGATGATACCGTGACCTATAAAGACTGTAATGTTTGTAATATTCTAATGTACCTTGTTTATTGTTACCTGTTATTTTTGCAAAATATGTTCAGTCCCGGAGTACTGAAATTTACTAGGGGGGAATGTGGCACCCCAGAGGGTCTGGTTGCCACAGTGGTAGTAATACTATGTCTGGGAGCAAAACAGGAGTTTCCTGGTCAGGGAACACACAACATGCAACACCTCCTGCCCCAGGCCAGAAAGGGGAGGTTCCTGCCCTATATAACTGGATCTGGAAGCGGGGTTAGCTCAGACAGTGTCAGGAGTCAAGTAGGACACAGGAGTAAGAAGCCAGGGACTGGAGCTGGGCATAGCTCGTCCTGGGCAGGATACAGAGGACCGGAGTCCGAGGCTGTGGGACCCTTCAGGCCCAGCAGCAGAAACCGCAGGGCAGGGGATTGCAGGTCTCCTTACCCACCGAAGCCCGGAGGCTCAGCCACACGAAAGGACCAGTACCGCCACAGAGGAGCGAGGTATACACGGGATCCGAGTCGCCAGCCATACGGGTGAGCACGGCACGTCACACTCAGGGACGTGGGCTACAACACGGCTATAAGCGGGATAGCCAAAGAGTACAGTCAGAACGGCAGGCCTACAACGCCACCTGGCCAGGGGAATTCTAGGATTGCTCCCAGACTGACCAGGCCCTCATCCCTAGCAAATACTCCCGTTGGGGTCTATATAATTGCTACCAGTAAAGACCCTACAACTGCACTGCAAACACTCCGTGTTATCATTACTGATCCCGGCACTGTCACCACCACCATCCACGCACGCTGCCCTGAAGCTACACTCTTCCTGTGGGGAGTTACATCACCTTGCTGCACATACCACCAGCTTCAGTGGACTGCTCCGCAGCGGCGGTTCCCAATAACCGCATTCCACAGGTGGCGTAGTCGGACTATACAAACAGATTCACATAAACTACCCTGGTTTGACCGCCCTGGGTCACGGACCGGGTCGGCGCCACGGTGACTACAACCCCCAGCATCTACAAGGCCCGGATCCGGGTGCCCCACGGCCCAGGGGGCGCATCAAATACATAATGCAAATTACAGTGAAGTCGGATCTTATCCACATTTACAGAAATCCACATTTCTTCTATTGTGTATAAAGCATATTACAGACAGAAAAAAACATATTTTCACACATTCCACATCTTTAAAATTAACAATTATGATAGTTTCATTGATTTGTAGCTACTTTTCCAAAGTTATCAGCAAACAAACTATTGCACACCTAAAAAAAAAAGGTTAAACAACAAAGGCCTCCTCCATATCCTCTCAAAGCCTCCTTTCCATCGCCAATATAGGTGTGTTTTCTACCATTTTGGTAGAAAAAAAACAGCGATTTGGTAGTAATTTAGGAAAAGTATAAGAATGTTGTACACAGCTCTGCAATGTCTACTTCAGACATCAGTCTAGCATATGTATCTTTGAAAGTAATCTTTAAGACCACTTAGACGTAAAAGGTCGGAGAAATACATAATGTAAATTACAGCGTAGTCGGATCTTATCCACATTTACAGAATCGGCAAAATTTCTTCTATTGTGTATAAAGCATATTACAGACAAAAAAAACAAAATTTCACACATTCCACATCTTTAAAATTAACAATTATGATAGTTTCATTGATTTGTAGCTACTTTTCCAAAGTTATCAGCAAACAAACTATTGCACACCTAAAAATAAAGCTAAAAAACATAGGCCTCCTCCATATCCCCTCAAAGCATCCTTTCCATCGCCAATATAGGTGTGTTTTTCACCATTTTGGGAGAAAAAAACAACAAAGTGATTTGCTTTTAATTTAGGAAATGTAGAAGAATGCCATACACAGCTCTGCAATGTCTCCTTCAGACATCTGTCTAGCATATGTATCTTTGAAAGTACCGTATTTTTCGGACTATAAGACACACTTTTTTCCCCCCAAATTTGGGAGGAAAATGGGGGGTGCGTCTTATGAATTCAAAGTAACTTACCAGTGGTGGTGGGGTGGGATCGCAGGGCCATCAGGAAGGTGGCGACGGAATCGACAGCAGAAGCAGGCGGCAGCAGAATAGAAGGAGGTGAAGCGAGCCCCTATCTACCTGGTGGCCAGGGCCTTGCCGAGTACCGAGGCCAGAGTCTTGCTGTGAGCGGCGTGAGAGGCTTCTGATGCGCGTGGCCCTCTTTCTGAAGCTGTGATCTACAGGAAAATGGCCGCCGGAGCCGGCGCATGCGCTTTGCAATGCCGGCGGCCATTTTCCTGTAGATCATAGCTTCAGAAAGATTACCGAGCACACTGGAAGCCACTCACGCCGCTCTGCCAAGCCAGCAAGACACCGGCCTCGGTACCAGGCCCCAGCACCAGCCACCAGGTCCCCATCCCCAGGTCACCAGCGCCAGGCCACCAGTCCCCAGACCAAGGCCACCAGCGCCAGGCCCGGCTTCCTGAAGGACCCTGCCTCCTGTGACCCCCGCTCCATCGCTCCCCCAGGTAAGATACCTATTCAGACTATAAGACAGACCCCCATCTTATAAAAAATATTTTTTTTCCTATTCTTCACCCCAAAATTTGTTGTGCTTCTTATGGTCCGGTGCATCTTAAAGTCCGAAAAATACGGTAATCTATTAGCTTACTTAGATCTAAAAGATCTGAGAAACACAATGCAAATTATAAGGTAGTCGGATCTTATCCACATTAACAAAATTGGCTGATTTTATTCTATTGTATATGGTAACCTTTACTATAAAACATATTACAGATTAAAACAAACATATTTTCACACATGTCACATCTTTAAAATTAACAATTATGATAGTTTCATTGATTTGTAGCTACTTTTCCAAAATTGTTAGCAATCAGATTATTGCATACCAAAAACTAAAATTAAAAAACATAGGCATCCTCCATATCCCCTCAAAGCCTCCTTTCCATCGCCAATATAGGTGTGTTTTCTACCATTTTGGTAGAAAAAAACAGTGATTTGGTAGTAATTTAGGAAAAGTAGAAGAATGTTGTACACAGCTCTGCAATGTCTACTTCAGACATCTGTCTAGCATATGTATCTTTGAAAGGACTGTATTTTTCGGACTATAAGACGCACTTTTTTCCCCCCAAAGTTGGGAGGAAAATGGGGGGAGCGTCTTATGAATTCAAAGTAACTTACCGGAGGTGGTGGCGTGGGATCACAGGGCCATCAGGAAGGTGGCGGAGGAAGTGACAGCAGAAGCAGGCGGCAGCAGAATAGGAGGAGGTGAAGCGAGCCCCTATCTGCCTGGTGGCCGGGGCCTTGTCAAGTACCGAGGCCAGAGTCTTGCTGTGAGCGGCGTGAGCGGCTTCCAATGCGCGTGGCCATCTTTCTGAAGCTGTGATCTACAGGAAAATGGCCGACAGAGCCGGCGCATGCGCTTTGCAATTCGGCGGCCATTTTCCTGCAGATCACAGCTTCAGAAAGATTATTGAGCACACTGGAAGCCGCTCACGCCGCTCTGTCACGCCAGCAAGACACCGGCCCCGGTACCAGGCCCCAGCACCAGCCACCAGGTCCCCATCCCTAGGCCACTAGCGCCAGGCACCAAGGCCACCAGGCACCAGGCCACCAACCCCCAGCTCAAGGCCATCAGCGCCAGGCCCGGCCTCCTAAAGGACCCTTCCTCCTGTGATCCCCGCTCCATCGCCCCCCCAGGTAAGATACAGTACAGACCAAAAGTTTGGACACACCTTCTCATTTAAAGATTTTTCTGTATTTTCATGACTATGAAAATTGTACATTCACACTGAAGTCATCAAAACTATGAATTAACACATGTGGAATTATATACTTAACAAAATAGTGTGAAACAACTGAAAATATGTCTTATATTCTAGGTTCTTCAAAGTAGCCACCTTTTGCTTTGATGACTGCTTTGCACACTCTTGGCATTCTCTTGATGAGCTTCAAGAGGTAGTCACCGGAAATGGTTTTCACTTCACAGGTGTGCCCTGTCAGGTTTAATAAGTGGGATTTCTTGCCTTATAAATGGGGTTGGGACCATCAGTTGTGTTTTGCAGAAGTCTGGTGGATACACAGCTGATAGTCCTACTGAATAGACTGTTAGAATTTGTATTATGGCAAGAAAAAAGCAGCTAAGTAAAGAAAAACGAGTGGCCATCATTACTTTAAGAAATGAAGGTCAGTCAGTGTGAAAAATTGGGCAAACTTTGAAAGTGTCCGGAAGTGCAGTTGCATAAACAATCAAGCGCTACAAAGAAACTGGCTCACATGAGGACCTCCCCAGGAAAGGAAGACCAAGAGTCACCTCTGCTTCTGAGAATAAGTTTATCCGAGTCACCAGCCTCAGAAATCGCAGGTCAATGACACACAGAGTTCTAGCAGCAGACACATCAACTGTTAAGAGGAGACTGTGTGCAGCAGGCCTTCATGGTAAAATAGCTGCTAGGAAACCACTGCTAAGGACAGGCAACAAGCAGAAGAGACTTGTTTGAGCTAAAGAACACAAGGAATGGACATTAGACCAGTGGAAATCTGTGCTTTGGTCTGTTGAGTCCAAATTTGAGATGTTTGGTTCCAACCACCGTGTCTTTGTGCGACGCAGAAAAGGTGAACGGATGGACTCTACATGCCTGGTTTCCATTGTGAAGCATGGAGGAGGAGGTGTGATGGTGTGGGGGTGCTTTGCTGGTGACACTGTTGGGGATTTATTCAAAATTGAAGGCATACTGAACCAGCATGGCTACCACTGCACATTGGCCGTGCACACTGGAAGCCGCTCACGCTGCTCTGCCACGCTAGGAAAACACCGGAACATGGTACCAGGCATAAGCACCACCGCCATGCCCCCATCCCACCAGTGCCAGACCCCCAGCGCCAGCCACTAGACCCTCAGCCCACCAGTGCCAGGCCCCTAGTGCCAGCCACCAGTGCCAGGACCCAAGTCCCAAGTGCCAGCCATCAGGCCCCAAGCCTCAGGTTCCCAGCTCCAGCCACCAGGCCCCCTGCACCAGCCACCAGTGCCAAGCCACCAGCCCACCAGTGCCAGGCCCCCAGCACCAGCCACCAGGCCCCCAGCTCCAGGCCACCAGTGCCAGGCACCCAGGCCCCAAGCACCAGCCACCAGGCCCACAGCCCCAGGCCAGCAGTGCCAGGCACCCAGGCCACCAGACCCCCAGGCCACCAGGCCACCAGACAAGAAGGACCCTGCCTCCTGTGACCTCCGCTCCACTCCTCCCCAGAGAAAGATACCTATTCAGACTATAAGACGGACCCCATCTTATAAAAACTATCTGTTTCACTATTTTCCACCCCCAAATTTGGTGTGCGTCTTATGGTCCGAAAAATATGGTAATCTATTAGCTCACTTAGATCTAAAAGATCTGAGAAACACAATGCAAATTATAAGGTAGTCGGATCTTATCCACATTAACAAAATTGGCTGATTTTATTCTATTGTGTATGATAACCTTTACTATAAAACATATTACAGACAAAACAAACATATTTTCACACATTTCACATCTTTAAAATTAACAATTATGATAGTTTCATTGATTTGTAGCTACTTTTCCAAAATTGTTAGCAAGCAGATTATTGCACACCTAAAAATAAAGTTAAAAAACATAGGCCTCCTTCATATCCCCTCAAAGCCTCCTTTCCATCGCCAATATATGTGGGTTTTCTACCAATTTGGTAGAAAAAAAACCTCAGCGATTTGCACAGAATTTAGGAAAAGTAGAAATAGAATGTTGTACACAGCTCTGTAATGTCTACTTCAGAGATCTGTCTAGCTTATATATCTTTGATAGTAACCTTATAGCTCGATTAGACCTAAAAGGTTAGAAAAACACATAATGCAAATTACGAGGTAAGTGAATCATATTCAAATATACAGAATTGGGTGATTTTAGTCTATTGTGTATTAGCTATTCCTGTTGAACTCCCTAAACAGAAGAATGATCGGTTTGTCCAAATACTGTATGTATGTGTTGTGAATAGGGAGAAGGGAGTAAGTCAGAGCAAGACACCTCTGGTGACAGCTTATCTCAATTGGGGACAAAAGGATCGGTCATATTGTAATTCTACTGTGATGCTGGCTATTGTCACTTCTCACGGACAAGCTTTGAGGCAGGGGGAGTCAAAAAGTCTGGGGTCAAATACCAAGAGTGGACAGCTAAGGCACAGAGGCATGACAATAAAGTAAACAAGTTACAGTCCAAAGTCAGCAGTCCAAAAATTTGCGGATCAAGACAAAGGGTCAGGCTGCAGAAGATCAGAACAGCAGAACACTAAAGCACAAGTTAGGCACTCCAAAAAGCAAAGCTACGACTGCCAATGGTCTGACCATTGCCAGCCAGCTAAATAGCCAGGTGATCACCCTGAAAGGGAGACACCTATTGGAAGCCTTACAGACCCAGCCTTTGATTGGACTGCTGGTCAATCGTAAATTTGCATGGGGACAGCCCAGCACACCTCATCCCCTGACTGGAAGGCTAAACTATGCCTAATTAGCATGAGGACAGTCAGCATGCTCCAGTCCATGATTGCGTGGTTGGGCTATCCCATTCACAATACTGACAATCCAGCATGCTCCTGCCATCTAATGTAAAAATCTGTCTTTTTTGAATACATATTTTAACCATGAATTGAGAATTTTGAAAATTACTTATCTGGAGGAGAAAGTAGCAAATTTTTCTAATAAAATATATTACAAAGTTTCTTATTTTTATGTAGACTATTGATTTATGGGGGAAAAAACTATGGTTACTCTACACAGCGGAGAGATTGCAATTTATATATATCATTTTAGGACACCGAAACGCATTGTAAATATTGGCGCATGCCATGACAACTAGATGAGTCACATGCAGAACACTATTGCATTGAATGTCAGTTATGTAGGCGTCAAATTGTATCATAGCAAAGGGCCTACCTATAAGGACTGGGAAGACGCTTACCTCGCTTCATCCTCAGGAGACCTCTGTACAGGTCATTGTCTAATGATCTACTTGGATAAGCATGTGGGTCAGATGTATGAACAGGAGCCTATTCTCCACAATGTACAGAATATATGTAGAAATGTTTTTTTAACTGATTTTTTTTTATTTTTTGCTCATTCAATAGCTTTAAAGGTGCCATTGTGATGGGGATGGGATTGGAGAAGGAGGAAGAGGTGGAGGTGGAATAGCTGAAATATGTCATTGTTTGTACTTGATTTATTTTTTCTTTAATTTCTGGCCTGATAAAGGCTGGATACAGCCAGATACAGCCAAAATGTTGCCATATAGTGTTTGCTATGTAGTTTTAGGGATGGAATAAAAGCTACATTTTTCCTGAGAAGAAATATTCAGGTGCCTCGAATCTTTGAGAAAATGTTTAACTTACCTGCTACTCCTCAAGAGAATTTTTTCCACGTATCCTGAATCTGCTATCGGAAGTACGTCCATCTGAGTAAAAGTAATAGAAACGAAAATAATTTTAGGGTTGTAAATTGAGCATACCGCGACTAATGAATACATGAACTGCAATATTGGTGTAAACATTAAAAGCATGGGGTACTTATGTCCTACCTCTCCATATACCAAAAAAGGCATGCGTGAATGAGGATTGAAAAGGAAACCAGGCGTAGCTCGGAATTAAAACCTTGTATGTAAAGGTGGATAAGGGTGCTGATCCCTGGAAGGAGACAGGGGTACATATAGTGGTTAGGAACTGTCCATATTAAAAGGTCATCTTGACGTGGTTGGATGGCTTTATAACGTTTACAGCAGTATTGAAGTTTATGTATTCGTTAGTCTCAGTGTGCTTATACATTGTGTATGTATATGTTTGTACGCCACATATTGCATTTGTTCACCTGTGCATTAAAGGGGTTTTCCCACGAACAAAAGTTCCTTTTAATCAATAGATCTTTGAATAATAATAACTTCCACAGTTGAATGTATTTATATAAAATGTTCCTGTGCTGAGATAATCTTATAAATCTGCCCCTGCTGTGTACTGTGTAATGTCTGTGTCTGACCTTGTACGGAACATGGTCTGATCATACCACAGCTACTGGGCAGGGGAGGAAGAAAAAGAGTATATAGACATTTCAGCGGGGGATCACAGCTGATTCTTTCTTTGAAGTAAAATATTGTTTAAAAACAGGCAGGGAAATGTTTTAACTCACAAAAAGAATCAACTGTAATCCCGTGCTGTCCTGTCTGTATACTCTTTTGCTTCCTCCCCTGCCCAGGAGCTGTGGTATGATCAGACCGTGTACCATACACAGTCCGACACAGCCATTACACAGGGGAGCATGTATAAGATTATCTCAGCACAGAAACATATTATTTAAGCACATCCAATTGTGGAACTTATTATCATTCCAAGACCTATTGATTAAAATTAACTTTTGTTCATGGGAAAGCCCCTTTAATTTAATATTGAAGGTGTGGGGGCCCTATTTTTTCTTTTTTGGTGTAGTATATATCAAGTGATGTGGCACCTTCCAGGACTCAGCACCCTTATACACCCATCCTTCACATACAATATTTTAATTCCTAGCTACGCCTGGTTTCCTTTTCACTCCCCATTCAGATGGTTTGGCACAAGGAGACGTAGGACATATACTGGTTAGGGATCATCCATATTAAAAGGTACACCTTGACGTGGTTGGATGGTTGGATGGCTTTTGCGTTCTTTGATAAAAAAAAACGTTAAAACGCACCTGTCAACAGGATTGTGCTCAGTAAACCACATACACTGTCAGGTTGGCGCCATTACACTGATTAAAATGATACCTTTGTTGATGAAATTCGTCCTGTGGTTCTTCTGTAATCTTTACTTTCAGTTCTGAAATAATGATATGCTTGTGCTTCGGGGCGGGCCTTTGGGGAGGGGCTTTATCTGGTGCTCTGCTTATGTATTCACTTTCTGCGTTTTGGACAGGTCACTGATCCTTCAGTGACCTACCTCATATTTTAAATACTGCATATATAATTCTGTGGTTGAAATGAATAAATTTACATGCAACAAAATGGCACTGACGCCCGCTCATGCGCAGTAGCATCTCTCTGTTGCCAAGAGATGCTACTGTGCAAGCACAATCGGCGGCGCCATATTGCTGCAGTCAAATTTTTTTCCTACAGCAAAATGGTGCCTACGCAGGCGCAGCAGCACCTATTACTTGCCGATAAATGCTACTTTACAAGCGCCATTAGCGGCGCCATTTTGTTGGACGATAACACCGATAAAAGCTGATCGGTGATCAAACATTGATGCCCTATCTTACGAATAGGGTACCAATCAAAAAGTAGTGGACAACTCCTTTTAAAAAGAACCACAGGATGTATATCATCAACCAAGGTATCATTTTAATTAGACAGTGTATGTGGTTCACGGAGTACAATCCTGCTGACAGGTGCGCTTTAACTAAGTACCTTACGTTTTTAACATTAACAGCAATATTGGAGTTCATATATTCATATATTCATCAGTCGCAGTGTGCTAACGCAATGTGCACCTGTGCATTAATTTATTGTTAAAGGTGTGTGGGCCCTATTTCTTCTTTTTTCTTTTTTGCTAATTGAGCATACATCATGTAAGATAAAGACTACTGTGTTGCTGTAAAAAGTACTTTTCTTTAAAGCAGAAATACAGTAATGGGTTATTATAATATTAGCAGCAATCATCGATTACCTTAGTAATTGTGTTAAATTTGAGGTTTGATCACAGAAAGCAAAAAAGAGCTTTCCAAATGAGAGCTACTGTCTGATTATTGCTTTTGAATAAATAAAACATTATTGTTTTATTTATTGTTTGTTTCATTTCATATTTTAAAGTATAACTCTCATCTAATAATATTGATAAAAATATATCAAGCAAGTGCATAACAATGCTGTATTAGAGAATATGTTTCAATGTTCCTTATAGGAAAACTATCCAAGATCCCCTGTATAATAACAAAGGATAGCCTTTGTGCTATATACTATGTGGCTTTTGCCTGAAGGTGCAAGACCTATGTCATTACATTCCAAATCGAGCACTGGCTTTTATATGTAAAATAAAACATTTCTGCCAGGAATATGTTCCTATATCAATTTTGGTCTGCCATATATAAATATTAAGGGGTAAAGTTTCTCCTTGTGGAGAGTGACAAGTTAACGTAGGGAGACTTATAGGTCATGCAATGCAACTCTGAAAATGGAAATATGCAAATAGTCTTTTCAGAGTGGCCACGACTGTATTTGCAAATTTAAATTCCCAGGGGCCATTGCATGTCTATAATTCTCCCTAAGCATAACGACACTCTGCACAAGGAGAAATTTTACCCCTTAAAATGCCAATCATAGGCCTTTCATCCAGTCAAATCAGTTCTCCTGGTTTGCACTGATGAGGGGAAAAAACCTCAAAACACATGTCTGCAAATTCAGTTTCTGGTTTGGCTTCTTATTCTAAGACATGTGGAAAGACTTTTAGGATTACTTCGCCCCCTAGGTGGTACTAGAGTTCCAGTCTATTTTGAATATATATATATTGTGTAGTTTTCTGTGTATGATTTCTTATACTTATTTAGTTACAATGGGATATGTACGACTTCCTGTAATACATGCAAAATGCTCCACAATATCTCCTCGTATCTGCCATATTTGATATAACTAAAATCAGGGGAGCGCCAGGCTAATATGTAAAGGTTTTATGAACTCACAAATATACTGAAGTTTTTTTTACCATATAACTGTTTGCAGGGAGAGCTACCAACTTTAGCTTACTGTGTAAAGAAAGTGACTTCTGTGACCCTTGTAATATACGGCCTGTCACTGAACTGTGAGTCCTTGACATTTACACGACAATGGAAACCCATCCAGTCAAGAAAAAGTCAAAATGTCACACCGATCTAACAAAACAGCATGGAAAACTGGAAGGATCCTTACCTGCTATTCTGAGGTGAACTTTTCCTGCAGAACCATCTAGGATTGCCACTAGTGATGAGCAAGCATGCTCGTTACTCGAGATTTACGATCATGCACGGGTTTTCACCGAGTATCTTCAGCGTGCTCGAGTGTTATGTTTCAGTCACTCCGTGAGCATGATTTGTGACTGTCTGACAACTTTAATACATATGAGGAATGCCTGTTTCTTACGCATTCCTCACATGCAATAAAGCTGTCAAACAGTCACAAAGCATGCACACGAGAGACTGAAACATAACACCCGAGCACGCTGAAGTGGCTCGGCGAATGCACAGGCTCGCCGAAAGGGTTAACAGAACATGCTCGCTCATCACTAATTACCACCTAAAGATCTTCCATGTATGGAGAAAACGCTGGTCTTGTCTTAGATCTGCCTGATGAAATGAAGACTGCATGCTGCACACATCACAATTATTCCTCCATTCTATAAGCTGTGATGTCATAAAGGAAGGAAGAAGCCTATGATGTCATCAACTGAAGGTAGAAGCCTGAGAGTGATGTAGCTGAAAATCAAGAAAAAATCCTAATTTATACTTCATTGACTAATGTGCTTCAATTCACTTTTAGAATTAACAGAAAAATGTAAACTCTCAAAAAACAAAAACTGATTTGCTGTTTATAGCCAACAATCACAACTCAGCTTCCATTTTTTATCATCTTGGCATCTTCTGCTTTAGACCTCATTCACACGTCAGTATTTGATCAGTATTTTTACATCGGTGTTTATATGCAAAAACAAGAAGTGGAACTTACTTAGTTATTAGCACCCTGCACCATACATTTATGGCACTATCACTGCAGGGTATAGGTGTTGTACCCATATTATCACCCATGGGGCAATGGTTGTGATCAGCGGTAATGCCAAATATACAGACAGCTGCCATGTTTTGCATATTTTATACGGTAATGCAGCATTGTCTAGAATTATATAGGAGAAAATATTCTTTAGATAAGATACTATTTCCATAACTGCACTACAGACTGATGTTATCTACCTATAAATATTACATAAAACACACAGCCATGTACAATACACGGCTATTAGGTTGATGATCTTGTAATTTCAAAGTTCAGTAAATGACTATATTCAAGGCTATTTCACAGTGTTTTTGCCAGAAAAGTGGTGTAAAACATTTTGAAAAGTCAGAACTCTTACTTAATAACATTACTAAAAAAAAATCAAGCAAGAGCATAACAATATAGTAAACGCTGTATTACTTTATGAATTCTCTTTCAATGTTTCTTATAGGGTAATTATTCAAGATCCCCTGTATAATAACCGAGGATATCCTTTGTGTTATATACTACAGTTATATGAAAAAGTTTGGGCACCCCTATTAATCTTAAGCTTAATGTTTTATAAAAATTGGTGTTTTTGCAACAGCTATTTCAGTTTGATATATGTAATAACTGTTGGACACAGTAATGTTTCTGCCTTGAAATGAGGTTTATTGTACTAACAGAAAATGTGCAATCTGCATTCAAACAAATTTTGACAGGTGCATAAGTATGGGCACCCTTATCATTTTCTTGTTTTAAATACTCCTACCTACTTTTTACTGACTTACTAAAGCACTTTTTTTGGTTTTGTAACCTCATTGAGCTTTGAACTTCATAGCCAGGTGTATGCAATCATGAGAAAAGCTACTTAAAGTAGCCACTTGCAAGTTGTTCTCCTGTTTGAATCTCCTCTGAAGAGTGGCATTATGGGCTCCTCAAAACAACTGTTAAATGATCTGAAAACAAAGATTATTCAACATAGTTGTTCAGGGGAAGGATACAAAAAGCTGTCTCAGAGATTTAACCTGTCAGTTTCCACTGTGAGGAACATAGTAAGGAAATGGAAGAACACAGGGACAGTTCTTGTTAAGGCCAGAAGTGGCAGGCCAAGAAAAACATCAGAAAGGCAGAGAAGAAGAATGGTGAGATCAGTCAAGGACAATCCTCAGACCACCTCCAGAGAGCTGCAGCATCAACTTGCTGCAGATGGTGTCACTGTGCATCGGTCAACTATACAACGCACTTTGCACAAGGAGAAGCTGTATGGGAGAGTGATGCGAAAGAAGCCGTTTCTGCAAGCACGCCACAAACAGAGTCGGCTGAGGTATGCAAAAGCACATTTGGAGAAGCCAATTTCTTTTTGGAAGAAGGTCCTGTGGACTGATGAAACCAAGATTGAGTTGTTTGGTCATACAAAAAGGCGTTATGCATGGCGGCAAAAAAACACAGCATTCCAAGAAAAACACTTGCTACCCACAGTAAAATTTGGTGGAGGTTCCATCATGCTTTGGGGCTGTGTGGCCAATGCCGGCCCCGGGAATCTTGTTAAAGTTGAGGGACGCATGGATTCCACTCAGTATCAGCAGATTCTTGACAATAATGTTCAAGAATCAGTGATAAAGTTGAAGTTACGCAGGGGATGGATCTTTCAGCAAGACAATGATCCAAAAAAACGCTCCAAATCTACTCAGGCATTCATGCAGAGGAACAATTACAATGTTCTGGAATGGCCATCCCATTCTCCAGACCTGAATATCATTGAACATCTGTGGGATCATTTGAAGAGGGCTGTCCATGCTCGGCGACAATCAAACTTAACTGAACTGGAATTGTTTTGTAAAGAGGAATGGTCAAAAATACCTTCATCCAGGATCCAGGAAATCATTTAAAAGCTACAGGAAGCGACTAGAGGCTGTTATTTTTGCAAAAGGAGGATCTACTAAATATTAATGTCACTTTTCTGGAGAGGAGCCCATACTTATGCACCTGTCAAATTTTGTTTGAATGCAGATTGCACATTTTCTGTTAGTACAATAAACCTCATTTCAAGGCAGAAACATTACTGTGTCCAACAGTTATTACATATATCAAACTGAAATAGCTGTTGCAAAAACACCAATTTTTAAAAAACAATAAGCTTAAGATTAATAGGGGTGCCCAAACTTTTTCATATAACTGTATGTGGCTTTTGGCTGAAGGTGCAGGATCCAAGTCATTACATTCCAAATGGAGCACTGGCTTTTATATTTACAGCAAAACATTTCTCCCAGGAATATGTTCCTGTATCAATTTTGCTCTGCCATAGAAGTATTAAGAGGTAAAATTTATTCTTGTGCAGAATGCCAAGTTGGTGTAGGGAGCCTTATAGGCCATGCAATGCAAGTCCGGAAATGTAAATATACAAATAGTCTTTTCAGAGTGGCAACGACTCTATTTGCAAATTTAAATTCCCAGGGAACCATTGCTTACCTAGAATTCTCCCTAAACATACTTGGCACTCTCCACAAGGAGAAAATGTACCCCTTATAATGCATGTCAGAGGCCTCTCACCCAGTCAAATCAGTTCTCCTGGTTTTCAGTGATGAGAGGCATACACCCCAAAACATATCTCTGAAAACAGAGTTTCTGGTTTGGCTGCTTATGCTAAGACATGTGGCAAAACTTTTTAAAGGGTTGATATTGACTTTTAGGATTGCTACGCCCCATAGGTGCTAGTAGAGGTCTAGTCTATTTTTAATATAATTTTTTTTTTGTATAGTTTTAGGTGGATGATTTCTTACACTTGTTTAGTTACAATAGGATAGACGACATCCTGTAATATATGCAATATGCCCTATAATATCCCCTCATGTCCGCCATATTTGATATAACTAAAATCAGGGGTGCACCAGGCTAATATGTAAAAGTTTTATGACCTTCCAAAAATGCTGAAGTTTTTTACCATATAACTGTTTGAAAGGAGATCATATCAACTTTATCTTACTGTGTTATGAAAGTGACTTCTGCGTCCCTTGTAATATACAGCCTGAGTACTTGACATTCACACTACAATGGAAACCCATCCAGTCAAGAAAAAGTCAAAATGTCACACTATCTAACAAAACAGCATGGAAAACTGAAATAATCCTTACCTGCTATTCTGAAGTGAGCTTTTCCTGCAGAACAATCTAGGATTACCACTAGTGATGATCGAGCGTGTTCTATTAACCCCTTCGGCGAGCACCTGTCAGACAGGCAATCTCTGCATGTGTCACAACTGTCAAACAGCCATGACACTTGCAGGTGCTGCGACACTAAAAGAAATGCTGAGCATGCCAAAATACTCGGCGAGCACCCGAGCATGCTCGCCGAAGGGGTTGAAACAACACGGTCGATCATCACTAATTACCACCTAAAGATCTTCCATGTATGGAGAAAACGCTGGACTTGTCTGAGATGTACCTGATGGAATGAACACTATCTGCTGCACACATCACAACTATTCCTCCATTCCATCAGCTGTGATGTCATAAAGGAAGGAAGAAGCCTATGATGTCATCAAATGAAGGTAGAAGCCTGAGAGTGATGTAGCTTAAAATCAAGAAAAAATCCTAGTTTATACTGCACTGACTAATGTGCTTCATTTTTAGAATTAACAGAAAAATGTAAACTGTCAAAAAACAAAAACTGATTTGCTGTTTATAGCCAACAATCACAACTCAGCTTCCATTTTTTATCATCTTGGCGTCTTCTGCTATAGACCTCATTCACAAATCAGTATTTGATCAGTATTTTTACATCGATGTTTGTATGAAAAAACAAGAAGTGGAACTTACAGCAAAAAACAATAATTGAAAGATTGACACCTGTACTGTGTTTTGGAGACACTCCTAGTTTTGGCATACAAATACTGATGAAATACTGATCGAAAATACTGATGTGTGAAAATTGCCTTACATTTACGATGATGGAAGTTAGATATTAGCACCCTGCTGTCACGGGTGTGTTGCCACGAAGATCATCACGAGTACACAGCCTGACTTCTCGCAGCTGACTTGTTGGTGCTTTGTGTTTTTTCGGCAGTGAAGGAGTTAATTCTCTCTCTCTCTGGGCTAGCTGAGGTCCAGCCTCGCCCAGCTGCAATCAATGCTTCTTTAGTGAGACTCCTTCATATCCCTGCAGGTCTGTTTGGGAGGTGTCGGTGAAAGCTTTTCATTCAGACTTACAGAGCGGATCGTGGTGTTTGGAGTTGCTGAGATAAGTGTATTTGGAAGTGTTTTTTCCCTTTCCTCGCTTTATCATTTATCTCCTTTCCCGTTGGTGTTCCCTCTGTTGTAGTTGAGAAGTTGTTTGTATGCAAGGTGGTTTTGGTTTTTCCCTTGTACTGTCTCGTTCGTCTAAATACTGTGTGTGGGCATATTATTTCTGGTTCCCAATTGTTGTGATCGGGGTCCTTCTCAGGACTAGATTACTGAGGTGCAGGGATCCTCAGGAGGTAGGGGTTACGCTGGCGGCCTGGACCTCTGTACCTTTAACAGTACCTCCAGGTTGAGGGATTAGTCAGGGCCCCAGCTTAGGGTCAGCTTAGGCCCCCTACCTCCAGTATTCTGTGACAGTGTGACATTTTCACCGACCAACTTAGTTTTTCTCCAGCTACCATGGATCCAGTAGCCGGTCTAGCTCGGCAGTTGCAGAGTTTGTCCATGGGGCTGGCGGACGTTAGGTCCAAGGTTTTGCATCCTCTGGAGCAAGCCGGACCAGAACCTAAAGTAGCTCTCCCTGACAGGTTCACTGGGGGGCGGGACAAGTTTTTTGTTTTCCGGGAGGCATGCAAATTGTACTTTCGGCTGCGGCCTCGGTTATCGGGCAGCGAAGAACAAAGGGTGGGAATTGTCATCTCGCTCCTACAAGGGGACCCACAATCTTGGGCGTTCTCTCTTCCCCCAAGCTCCCCGGTTCTCCAGTCAGTGGATAGGTTTTTCGCTGCTCTGGGACTCGTATATGATGACCCAGATCGGATCTCCCTTGCTGAGTCTAAGTTACGTAGGATTCAGCAGGGAGATCGTCCGGCGGAGGAATTCTGTTCGGAGTTCCGTAGGTGGGCCACGGACACCCAGTGGAATGACCCGGCTCTTAGGAGCCAGTTTTGTCATGGTTTATCCGACAAATTACAGGATGTGTTGGCACAGTATGACTCTCCCGCGTCACTGGAAGCCGCTATGGCCCTTGCCATTCGCGTTGACAGACGGCTTCGGGAGAGGTGCGGGATAACTCTACCCCCTGTAATGTCTCCACCTCCTACAAGGTCCCCTCACATGGTGGTTCCCCTGGTCAGTCCGGAGGAGCCTATGCAATTAGGAGGGACATCATTTCGGGGAAGGGGACCGGTGGAGCGCCATAAGACAGGAAGGTGTTTCTTCTGCGGGAGAAAGGGACATTTTATTGGGGGGTGTCCATCCCGTCCCTTGCAGAGTAAAGAGTCGTCGAAAAAACTGTTGATCCCAGGTTGTGTGGTGGACGGCAATCTGGGAGTAGGTATTTCGTCCCTAGGTTCGTCTCAGTTTCTCGTACCGGCGGAGGTGGTGGTGGGTGCGAGAACTGAGAGGATATCTGTTCTTCTGGATAGTGGGGCCGGGGCTAATCTGGTTGATGCTCGGTTTGCCCGGGTTCAAGGTATGCGATTGAGTGAGTTGGCTAAACCCATCCCCATATTCTCGATCGATGCCAGGCCTCTCGGTCAGGGAAGTTTTTTGCAAGCTGTGCATGGCGTAAAACTTCAAGTGGGGGCAATACATAAAGAACTGTTGTCTTGCTACGTGTTGGAGGGTCTTCCCACTCCTATAGTGTTGGGCCTTCCTTGGTTAGCTAAGCATAACCCGGTTATTAATTGGCAAACCAGAGAGATAAGCCAATGGAGTAAATTCTGTAATAAAAACTGCATGAACACGGTCATCGGTGCGGTTACTCCTTGGGTCTTACCTCCATTTCTGGCGGACTTTGAGGATGTATTCTCGGAGAATGGGTGTCAGGAACTACCTCCTCATCGCGAGTATGACTGTTCTGTAAAACTGCTCCCTGAGGCCAAGTTACCTAAAGCTAGGTTGTATAACCTTTCTGGTCCTGAGAGGCAGGCCATGAAGGATTATATTTCTGAAAGTCTGGCTAAGGGGCATATTAGACCTTCATCTTCACCGGTGGCCGCGGGGTTCTTCTTTGTTAAGAAGAAAGATGGAGGCCTACGCCCTTGCCTGGATTTCCGTGAACTTAATCGGATTACGGTCCGAGATCCGTATCCGCTCCCACTTATTCCCGATCTCTTTAATCAGATCGTGGGCGCCAAATGGTTCTCTAAGTTGGATCTCAGGGGGGCGTACAATCTGATTAGGATGAAGGAGGGGGATGAGTGGAAGACGGCTTTTAACACTCCGGAGGGGCATTATGAGAACCTTGTCATGCCATTCGGTCTGACTAATGCCCCGGCGGTGTTTCAACACTTTGTTAATGATATTTTTCGCCACCTGGTGGGACAGTTTGTTGTCATTTATCTGGATGATATCTTAATTTACTCGCCGGATCTGGTGTCTCATCAGGAGCACGTTAGACAGGTGTTACAGATCTTGCGGGATAATAAACTGTATGCCAAGTGGGAAAAGTGTGTGTTCGCCGTACAGGAACTCCAGTTTTTAGGCTTCCTGGTTTCAGCGTCCGGTTTTCGTATGGACCCTGGGAAAGTGCGGGCAGTTCTTGAGTGGGATCGGCCGGAGAATCTTAAGGCACTACAACGTTTCCTGGGGTTTGCTAACTATTACCGGAAGTTCATTCGTAATTTCTCGTCCATGGTTAAGCCTCTCACAGACATGACTAAAAAGGGGACGGATTTTTCTAGGTGGTCTGACAAGGCTTGTCAAGCATTCTCCTCCTTGAAAAAATGTTTTGCCTCGGCACCCATACTCATTCAACCTGATGCGTCTCAGCCATTCTTTGTAGAGGTAGACGCTTCCGAGGTAGGGGTGGGAGCAGTATTGTCACAGGGTTCGTCCCCTGGTAAGTGGCATCCGTGCGCCTTTTTCTCTAAAAAATTGTCGTCCGCTGAGAGGAATTACGATGTCGGCAATAGGGAACTCTTGGCCATTAAGTTAGCTTTTGAGGAGTGGCGCCATTTTTTGGAGGGGGCAGTTCATCCGGTCACCGTCATCACCGATCACAAGAACCTGCTATATCTGGAGTCCGCTAAACGTCTGAATCCCAGACAAGCTAGGTGGTCATTGTTTTTTACCAGGTTTAATTTCGTCGTTACATATCGTCCTGGGTCTAAAAACGTAAAGGCGGATGCCTTATCTCGTAGTTTCCCTGGGGCCGGGAATACGGACGACCCGATTCCTATTCTTCAGGAGGGGGTGGTGGTTTCGGCAGTATGCTCTGAGCTGGAGGAGGAGATATTGGAGGCTCAGGGGGACGCCCCTGTTGGACCTCCGGGGAGACTGTTCGTTCCAGATCAGTTGCGACAAAAGGTGATCGAGGCACACCATAACTCAGTTTTTGCAGGACACCCGGGGAGTAAAGCAACTGTGGATCTCCTCTCGCGTCGGTTTTGGTGGCCTAACTTACATAAAGAGGTGGTAACTTTTGTCGCGTCCTGTGGGGTTTGTGCGCGCTCTAAGACCTCACATACCCGTCCGTCTGGGGCCCTTTTACCTTTGAAGATCCCGGAGCGTCCTTGGACTCATCTGTCTATGGACTTTATTACGGACCTCCCTCCGTCTTCGGGTAAAACGGTCATACTCGTTGTAGTGGACAGGTTCAGCAAGATGGCACATTTTATCGCTCTTCCGGCTCTCCCTAATGCTAAAACTCTTGCGCAGGTGTTCATTGGGGAGATTGTGAGGCTTCACGGGGTACCCTCCGAGGTGGTGTCTGATCGGGGGTCTCAGTTTGTGTCCAAGTTCTGGAAGGCGTTTTGTGCACGGCGGGGGATGCATTTGTCATTCTCGTCGGCTTTTCATCCTCAGACCAATGGTCAGACGGAACGTATGAACCAGAGCTTGGAGACATATCTTCGGTGTTTTGTGTCAGAGAACCAGGAGGACTGGGCTTCTTTCCTACCTCTGGCAGAGTTTGCTCTCAATAATAGGCGGAGCGAGTCCACTGGTAAGTCCCCGTTTTTTGGGGCATATGGTTTTCACCCCCAGTTTTGTACTTTCAGTAGGGGGGGCTCTTCGGGGGTTCCGGAGGAGGAACGATTTTCCTCATCTCTCGCTTCAGTATGGAGAGGGGTGCTGAAGAATCTGAATACTATGGGGAACCGATACAAACGTATGGCTGATAGGAGGAGAGTGTCTGGTCCGGACCTAAGTGTGAACGATCAGGTATGGTTGTCTACCAGGAATATTAAACTTAAGGTTCCCTCCTGGAAACTGGGTCCCAGGTTCATCGGGCCGTACAGAATCAGTTCTGTTATTAATCCGGTGGCATTCCGTCTTGACCTCCCCCCTACGTTTAAAATTCACAACGTGTTTCACAGATCATTGCTTAAGAGGTATGTGGCGCCGGTGGTACCGTCACCTTTACCTCCCCCTCCTGTGGTTGTCAATGGTAACTTGGAGTTCCAGGTATCGAGGGTCATTGATTCACGCTTTAATCGCCGGTCCCTTCAGTACTTGGTTCATTGGAAGGGGTATGGTCCTGAGGAGAGGATGTGGGTTCCTGCGTCGGATATTAACGCAGACCGATTAGTTCGGGCCTTCCACACGACTCACCCGAATAAACCTGGCCCTGAGGGTCCGGAGGCCCCTCGTAGAAGGGGGGGTACTGTCACGGGTGTGTTGCCACGAAGATCATCACGAGTACACAGCCTGACTTCTCGCAGCTGACTTGTTGGTGCTTTGTGTTTTTTCGGCAGTGAAGGAGTTAATTCTCTCTCTCTCTGGGCTAGCTGAGGTCCAGCCTCGCCCAGCTGCAATCAATGCTTCTTTAGTGAGACTCCTTCATATCCCTGCAGGTCTGTTTGGGAGGTGTCGGTGAAAGCTTTTCATTCAGACTTACAGAGCGGATCGTGGTGTTTGGAGTTGCTGAGATAAGTGTATTTGGAAGTGTTTTTTCCCTTTCCTCGCTTTATCATTTATCTCCTTTCCCGTTGGTGTTCCCTCTGTTGTAGTTGAGAAGTTGTTTGTATGCAAGGTGGTTTTGGTTTTTCCCTTGTACTGTCTCGTTCGTCTAAATACTGTGTGTGGGCATATTATTTCTGGTTCCCAATTGTTGTGATCGGGGTCCTTCTCAGGACTAGATTACTGAGGTGCAGGGATCCTCAGGAGGTAGGGGTTACGCTGGCGGCCTGGACCTCTGTACCTTTAACAGTACCTCCAGGTTGAGGGATTAGTCAGGGCCCCAGCTTAGGGTCAGCTTAGGCCCCCTACCTCCAGTATTCTGTGACAGTGTGACACCTGCATCAGACATTTATGGCACTATCACTGCAGGGTACAGGTGTTGTACCTATATTTTCACCCATAGGGCAATGGCTATGATCAGAGGTAAAGCCAAACATACAGACAGCTGCCATGTTTTGCATACTATATACAGTAATGCAGCATTGTCTATATAAAATAACATATAGAAACAGAAAAATGGAAGCAGCACTCCAAAAACAGTACAAATTATAGGACTTTAACGGCCAATGTGACAAAGATTGAGAAAGGTTCACACTATGAACTGAAACAAAAAATTGGAGGAAAAGAAGGTATGCAAAGACAGGGATCAACTTAAATGTAATAAATATTTATTGACACACAAGCCGAGACAAAAACATTTAAAAACACTTAAAAAGCACAAATGGCCATAACAATATTTCAGACAACAACACTATAGTATTGGCGTCTAATCCATCTGTCCGTGGGATGATACATGAAAGACCAATGAAATATACACCAGGAATTAAAGAACATTAGTCCACGGCAAACAATCTAGAGTCTGTTCTTGAAGCCCCTAAACAGAGGGATTTCTGAAGGTCAACTAAAGTGCTTTCAATAGTGCAAAAATACAGTACTATACAATGCAATATTATGTGTTATACAGTCCTGCTCATTGTTATTGGCACCCATGAAGTTTAAGTACATAATGTGGAATATCTCCTGAAAAAAATGAATCAAGTGAAACAGTTTTTTTATATAGAGAACTTGTGTTAAATACAAAAGAGCCAAGGATAAACAATAATTTAAAACAAAAAACAATGGGAGGGAAAAATAGAAAAACCTAAAGCTTGCTGTGTCACTGGTATTGGCACCCTTTACATTAATTTAGTATGGGAACACATTTTCACTCACCTGTGGTAAATCACAAAAGAGATTCACTTGTGATTAATTGACGATGCCCATGTGACATGAATTAGCCAATGAATGATGACTTCAGTGTTTCAAAAAGTCACATGTAGGCCCTGTTCTTTTGTCACAGTAGTGAAGACAAAGGAGCTGTCTGATGACATCAGAACTGCTATTATTAGCAAACACAAGACTTCCAAAGGATATAAGGCCATCTCCAAAGACCTTGGTATCCCAATTTCAACAGGGCGCAATGTTATTAAAAAGTTTACCAAGCATGGAACAGTCAAGAACCTCCCTGGATGTGGGAGAAAGAGGAAAATTGACAAGAGATGTCTTCAAAGGTTGGTGCAAATGGTGGAAAAAACACCACGTCAAACATACAAAGACCTGAAGGCCAACATGGAACAGTCTGGGTTCATGGTTTCAACAAGTACCATATGCCGCACACTAAACCAAGCAGAGCTTTATGAGCAAAGGCCAAGGAAGAAACCATTGCTGAAGAAAAGACATAAAAAGGAATGACTGATTTTTGCCAAAGCGTACCTTGACAAACCACAATCCTTCTGGCAAAATGTTCTGTGGACAGATGAAACAAAAATAGAGCTTTTTGGAAATGCAAAGCAACAGTTTGTTTACAGATTGCACAATGAAGTTTATAAGGAAAAGAACACCTTACCAACAGTTAAGCATGGTGGAGGATCCATAATGCTGTGGGGTTGCTTTGCTGCATTTGGTACTGGAGGCTTTTATGTATCACAGGATTCATGAAATCAGAGAATTATCAAGAGATTTTAGAGCGAAATGTCCTACCCAGTGTAAGAAAACTTGGTTTGAGTCGAAGATCATGGGTCCTCCAGCAAGACAATGACCCAAAGCACACATCCAAAAGTACACAGAAATTATTGAAAAAGAAAAAATGGACTGTTTTAAAATGGCCAGCAATGAGTCCCGACCTCAATCCCATTGAAAATCTTTGGGGTGAGCTGAAATCGGCCATTGGGAAAAAGAACCCTGAAAACATTCAAGAGCTTGAACAAGCTGTAAAGGAAGAGTGGGAGAAAATTCCAGCTGAGAAGTGCAAGAAGCTTATAGATGGCTACAAGAAATGTTTTGAGGCTGTCAGCAATGCCAAAGGGTGGGCAACCAAGTATTAATTAGGGGTAGCTTTATTGCAGGACTTGCTGTTTATTCTGTTTTTTCTTTTAAATTGCAACATGGAAATTGAAAAACAATGTTTTATTGTTGTATTGCTTTGGACCACTAATCATAAAATCCTGAGGATATACAGTACAGACCAAAAGTTTGGACACACCTTCTCATTTAAAGATTTTTCTGTATTTTCATGACTATGAAAATTGTACATTCACACTGAAGGCATCAAAACTATGAATTACCACATGTGGAATTATATACTTAACAAAAAAGTGTGAAACAACTGAAAATATGTCTTATATTCTAGGTTCTTCAAAGTAGCCACCTTTTGCTTTGATGACTGCTTTGCACACTCTTGGCATTCTCTTGATGAGCTTCAAGTGGTAGTCACTGGAAATGGTTTTAACTTCACACGTGTGCCCTGTCAGTTTTAATAAGTGGGATTTCTTGCCTTATAAATGTGGTTGGGACCATCAGTTGTGTTGTGCAGAAGTCTGGTGGAAACACAGCTGATAGTCCTACTGAATAGACTGTTAGAATTTGTATTATAGCAAGAAAAAAGCAGCTAAGTAAAGAAAAATGAGTGGCCATCATTACTTTAAGAAATGAAGGTCAGTCAGTGCGAAAAATTGGGAAAACTTTGAAAGTGTCCCCAAGTGCAGTTGCAAAAACCATCAAGCGCTACAAAGAAACTGGCTCACATGAGGACCGCCCCAGGAAAAGAAGGCCAAGAGTCACCTCTGCTTCTGAGGATAAGTTTATCCGAGTCACCAGCCTCAGAAATCGCAGGTTAACAGCAGCCCAGATTAGAGACCAGGTCAATGCCACACAGAGTTCTAGCAGTAGACACATCTCTTCAACAACTGTTAAGAGGAGACTTTGTGCAGCAGGCCTTCATGGTAAAATAGCTGCTAGGAAACCACTGCTAAGGACAGGCAACAAGCAGAAGAGACTTGTTTGGGCTAAAGAACACAAGGAATGGACATTAGACCCGCGGAAATCTATGCTTTGGTCTGATGAGTCCAAATTTGAGATCTTTGGTTCCAACCACCGTGTCTTTGTGCGACGCAGAGAAGGTGAACGGATGGACTCTACATGCCTGGTTCCCACCGTGAAGCATGGAGGAGGAGGTGTGATGGTGTGGGGGGGCTTTGCTGGTGACACTGTTGGGGATTTATTCAAAATTGAAGGCATACTGAACCAGCATGGCTACCACAGCATATTGCAGCGGCATGCTATTCCATCCGGTTTGCGTTTAGTTTGACCATCATTTATTTTTCAACAGGACAATGACCCCAAACACACCTCCAGGCTGTGTAAGGGCTATTTGACCAAGAAGGAGAGTGATGGGGTGCTACGCCAGATGACCTGGCCTCCACAGTCACTAGACCTGAACCCAATCGAGATGGTTTGGGGTGAGCTGGACCGCAGAGTGAAGGCAAAAGGGCCAACAAGTGCTAAGCATCTCTGGGAACTCCTTCAAGATTGTTGGAAGACCATTTCCAGTGACTACCTCTTGAAGCTCATCAAGAGAATGCAAAGAGTGTGCAAAGCTGTCATCAAAGCAAAAGGTGGCTACTTTGAAGAACCTAGAATATAAGACATATTTTCAGTTGTTTCACACTTTTTTGTTAAGTATATAATTCTTCATGTGTTAATTCATAGTTTTGATGCCTTCAGTGTGAATGTACAATTTTCATAGTCACAAAAATACAGAAAAATCTTTAAATGAGAAGGTGTGTCCAAACTTTTGGTCTGTACTGTAACTTTGGTACATTTCCATTTATTTCTGAAGATATTGTACAGTCTATGAAAAAAATAGGGGTGCCAATAATGGAGAGCAGCACTGTATGTACAAACACACACATCACAAGCCTAGTATGCAATAAGTATAAAAAGGCAGTACATGCTGCCAGCACCAAATAGTGGTTTACTACACCCAATGATGTGGTAGAAGATATAAAGGCTTAATGAAAGGTACAATATAGAAAATAAGCTTAGCACAATGGCAATATACTGCAGGCACAATAATAGGTCCGTATATCCTAGTGGCGCAAATGAAGATATTAATGCTTAGAAGGTAACCTGATAGAATGGACAGGACAGACAGACAGACATGGATGAAGATACCCAACATGTATCACCACTCAGGAATGTGACTTCATCAGGGGTAGGAGTATAACTTTGCCTGGCCTGTTAAGTCATTTATATACACACATGTAATTACATGGATTAGATCCAGCCGAGAGAGACAGGTGTAAACATTCACAGTTGCCACAGTGTGTTTTGCTTAGATGAGGTAACAGTTTTAGGTGCGCACACGTACACCGGAAGTAATGTCTCTGCATCCATGCTGTAACGCAAGACATGACCAGGAAATAAAACAATGTAGTTTAACAAATCAATAGTGAACGCTAATTACAGACACAATAATTAACGGCACACATATATTGCCTGATAAAGTTCCAACCTTATGTATCTATACCCACGCTCAATTAATGGAGTATTAGGAAAGGGTGCGTTTCCGTGCGCCGAAAATGATGTAATTGGAACCACATTGGAACACAAACATGCATTCCGGAAGTGAGTATCAGCCTGTCCAAGTAAGAGAGCAAAAAATCGGCGTATGCGCATTGTGAAGATGCAGAACGCTCCATCTGTCAGTGGAGCACAAGCTAGAGGTGTGCAGACGCACACCAGAAATTATGTCACCAGATACGCATTGGAGCGCAACAATGTGTTCCGGAAGTGAAATACCAACCTGTCCACACAAAAGGGCAAAGGATTGGCACCTGCACAATGCATAGGCACAGCTTATATGGTGACAGGTAACTGTCACCAGAGCGCATGTGTGCCCCCAAAAGGGCAATGCAGTACAAGCTTAAAGTAATCCCAGTATTGTGAGCTAGTCTTACATATAGCATTATAGCAACTTATGGCAAATATAACTGATAGGAATATACACATATTTTTGTTTTTATAGCAACAACTGAACAATAATGAAGTAAATAAATACAAAATCAGAAAAAGGAGAGTAAAGGTTCCCATCAATTTGAGACCAAAACAATGGTGTATCAATTGACTGGTAAGTATAGAGGTAAGTATAAGTCCAGTCTACACACTGAATGCATGTTCAGGATAAATTCAGAACATGTAAACATGAAACTCATACCGGGCATTAAATGCCATGTATTATCATAGAAATATCTTCCAATAGCAAACCAAAAATCGAGAGAGTCTCATGACCAAGAAAATCTCCACATGTTGATTCACATGCAAACATGAATGATAAGCTCTTTAGATAAATATCAATCACAGCAAATGAACACCCATATAGACAAGTGTGAATCTAGTGGGTGAATTCTTGTGGTATATTTCATTATGAAAAGATATCTACAGATATCAATAGATTAGTAGATGTTGTAATTAGTAATGATCGAGCGTGCTTGCTTCTGCTCTGTACTCGCCCGAGCATCTCACTGCTCGATATGCTCGGCGCTCGTCGAGTACTTCCGGGATGCTCGGGCGGGAGTTCGAGTCCCCGCACCGCATGTTTGGCGCTGTTTTAACAGCGAATAAACATACGAGGATTGACTGCCACATACTGTAATGCCGCAGCCATGTTGGTTGTGGCATTACAGTGATTGGCTAGCCGCATCTGGTCTATATCAGACCCGGTGACCCTACACTCATCACAGTCTACCCTTCAGACAGGTAGAGTAGGGAGAGATGCTGCTGAGTCAGGGAGAGAATTGGCAGTTTATTAGTTGGGTATAGGTATTCCACATCCACAGCAATATATATATATATATATATATATATATATATACACTGCTCAAAAAAATAAAGGGAACAATGAAACAACAGAATATACCTCCAAGTAAATCAAACTTCTGTGAAATCAAACTGTCCACTTAGGAAGCAACACTGATTGACAATCAATTTCACATGCTGTTGTGCAAATGGAATAGACAATAGATGGAAATTATTGGCAATTATCAAGACACACTCAATAAAGGAGTGGTTCTTCAGGTGGGGACCACAGACCACATCTCAGTACCAATGCTTTCTGGCTGATGTTTTGGTCACTTTTGAATGTTGGTTGTCCTTTCACACTTGTGGTAGCATGAGACGGACTCTACAACCCACAGAATTTGCCCAGGTTGTGCAGCTCATCCAGGATGGCACATCAATGTGAGCTGTGGCAAGAAGATTTGCTGTGTCTGTCAGCGTAGTGTCCAGAGGTTGCAGGCGCTACCAGGAGACAAGCCAGTACACCAGGAGACGTGGAGGGGCCGTAAGAGGGCAAGAACCCAGCAGCAGGACCGCTACCTCCGCCTTTGTGCAAGGAGGAACATGAGGAGCACTGCCAGAGCACTGCAAAATGACCTCCAGCAGGCCACAAATGTGCATGTGTCTGCACAAACAGTTAGAAACCGACTCCATGAGGGTGGTATGAGGTCCCGATGTCCACAGATGGGGGTTGTGCTCACAGCCCAACACCATGCAGGACGCTTGGCATTTGCCACAGAACACCAGGATTGGCAAAGTCGCCACTGGCGCCATGTGCTCTTCACAGATGAAAGCAGGTTCACACTGAGCACATGTGACAGACGTGACAGAGTCTGGAGATGCTGTGGAGAGCGATCTGCTGCCTGCAACATCCTTCAGCATGACCGGTTTCGCAGTGGGTCAGTATTGGTGTGGGGTGGCATTTCTTTGGAGGGCCGCACAGCCCTCCATGTGCTCGCCAGAGGTAGCCTGACTGCCATTAGGTACCGAGATGAGATCCTCAGACCCCTTGTGAGACCATATGCTGGTGTGGTTGGCCCTGGGTTCCTCCTAATGCAGGACAATGCCAGACCGTATGTGGCTGGAGTGTGTCAGCAGTTCCTGCAAGATGAAGGCATTGAAGCTATGGACTGGCCTGCCCATTCCCCAGACCTGAATCCGATTGAGCACATCTGGGACATCATGTCTCGCTCCATCCACCAACGTCACGTTGCACCACAGACTGTCCATGAGTTGGCGGATGCTTTAGTCCAGGTCTGGGAGGAGATCCCACAGGAGACCATCCGCAACCTCATCAGGAGCATGCCCAGGCATTGTAGGGAGGTCATACAGGCATGTGGAGGCCACACACAATACTGAGCCTCATTTTGACTTGTTTTAAGGACATGCCATCAAAGTTGGATCAGCCTGTAGTGTGTTTTTCCACTTTAATTTTGGGGGTGACTCCAAATCCAGGCCTCCATTGGTTAATAAATTTGATTTCCATTGATGATTTTTGTGTGATTTTGTTGTCAGCACATTCAACTTTATACAGACCAAAGTATTCAATGAGAATATTTCATTCATTCAGATCTAGGATGTGTTATTTGAGTGTTCCCTTTATTTTTTTGCGGCAGTGTATATACATCTGAACTAACAGTCCTTCTAAGGACTAATCCAGCTGCATATATTATTACTGATGATAGCAGGAGTTAGGCAGCTAGGGTTTGTGTAGAGTGTATAGAGCAGAATAGGGTCCATTGCACGTGCTGTCTGCTGATGTTACTGATATCCATAGACCTAGATATCAGGGCTAATTTTTATAGCTCCTACTCCTGATTATTTGCTTTAGGGCTCATACCAATATGTGAGAAAAAAAAACGTTCAAATATCTGGAATGAAAAAACAGAAGAGTGTCATGTGTTTTTCATGCGAGTGCTATGCGGTTTTCTCACCTAGCATCCCATTTACATCCGATTTCCATGCAATTTTAACATGGGCTTTTACAAAGGGGAATTATCTGGGTCATTTACACATGCGTTTTCTATGGAAATATTCTTCACTACATATATAAATATGTATATATATATATATATATATATATATATATATATATATACAGTATACATTTATATATACACAGTACAGACCAAAAGTTTGGACACACCTTCTCATTTAAAGATTTTTCTGTATTTTCATGACTATGAAAATTGTACATTCACACTGAAGGCATCAAAACTATGAATTAACACATGTGGAATTATATACTTAACAAAAAAGTGTGAAACAACTGAAAATATGTCTTATATTCTAGGTTCTTCAAAGTAGCCACCTTTTGCTTTGATGACTGCTTTGCACACTCTTGGTATTCTCTTGATGAGCTTCAAGAGGTAGTCACCGGAAATGGTTTTCACTTCACAGGTGTGCCCTGTCAAGTTTAATAAGTGGGATTTCTTGCCTTATAAATGGGGTTGGGACCATCAGTTGTGTTGTGCAGAAGTCGGGTGGATACACAGCTGATAGTCTTACTGAATAGACTGTTAGAATTTGTATTATGGCAAGAAAAAAGCAGCTAAGTGTAGCGTCGGCGTCCCTGCCTCCTGCTAGGCAGGGACGCTGTTCCCCTCACCTCTCTGCTCCGTGCCCGGCGGCTTCCTCCCGCTCTGCTTGCAGCGCCCGCTCTCCCCCGGCCACTGCGCTTAGGGCGCGCGCGCTCCCCCTCTCTTAAAGGGGCCGCGCGTCGCCCTAAGGAGTCCCTGGCCAATGGCCGGAGGATCCCTCCATATATAAGGCACCTCCTCCAAAATGGAGGTGCCCGAGCAATGTTGTTGCACTGTTCACTACTCTGCTTCAGCCCTCAGGTCCCGTTGCCAGTTACCTGCCAGTTACCTGCCAGTCTCCTGCCAGTTTGCTGCCTGATTCCTGCCTGTCATCCGCTTTCCTGCTTGCTAGCCTGAGGTCCGACAGTCTGCCTTCCGACACCTGTCAGTCTGTCTATGGACCAGCTTGCCCGATCACCTGGGAGCGCTCACCTGCTACCTGTCTGTTAGCCTACCTAGAGGCTCCGCCGTCACGTGCTGTGACCACCTGCCTATCCAGAGACTCTTGCCCGCTCACCTGGGAGCGCTCATCTGCTACCTGCCTGTTAGCCTACCTGGAGGCTCCGCCGTCACGTGCTGTGACCACCTGCCAGTCCAGAGACTCTTGCCCGCTCGCCTGGGAGCGCTCATCTGCTACCTGCCTGTTAGCCTACCTGGAGGCTCCGCCGTCACGTGCTGTGACCACCTGCCAGTCCAGAGACTCTTGCCCGCTCACCTGGGAGCGCTCATCTGCTACCTGCCTGTTAGCCTACCTGGAGGCTCTGCCGTCACATGCTGTGACCACCTGCCTATCCAGAGACTCTCGCCTGCTCACCTGGGAGCACTCATCTGCCATCTGCCTGCTAGCCTACCTGGAGGCTCAGCCATCACAGGTCGTACCTGCCCGTTTACCCAGAGACTGTCCCGGTCACTTGCTGTGACCTCCTGCCCGTTTACCCAGAGACTGTCCCGGTCACTTGCCGTGACCTCCTGCCCGTTTACCCAGAGACTGTCCCGGTCACTTGCCGTGACCTCCTGCCCGTTTACCCAGAGACTGTCCCGGTCACCTGCTGTGACTGTCTGCCTGTCTTCCCTGGTCGCCACCCGCTTCCTTACAAGGACCGCCCCCTTGTATAAGTTGCTCAGAGGTTCCGCCTCCCAGACCCGTTACAGTTTGCTCGGGCCATGGAACCCGGTGGCACCCAAGCTCCCTCGCTCTCGGACCTTTGTCATGAACTGTCCCGACAGAGGTCCCAACAGGAGTCCATCCTGGGTCATCTGCGGAATGTCAATACTCGCCTGGACACTTTGACTGCCCCACCAGCAACCACCGCTAGTGTCATGACTCGCAGCCCGGCTGCTCCGCTGCCCACCAATACCATAGTATCCTGCTCTGGAATCCGGCTTTCAGCACCTCCTCGCTTCGGAGGCGACTCCGCTCAAGCTCGGGGCTTCATTAACCAGTGCACCCTGCACTTTGAACACCAGTCCCATCAGTTTAATTCCGACCGGGCCAAAGTAGCCTTCACCATGTCCCATCTCACGGGAGAGGCACTGGCTTGGCTAAATCCTCTATGGGAGAGAGGAGACCCTCTGGTGTCCGACCTGCCAGCCTTTCTCACGGCTTTCCGGAAGGTCTTCGACGAACCCGGACGGAAGACCTCATCCGCCTCATCTCTGCTACGCCTCCGTCAAGGGAGTCTCACCGTGGGCCAATATGCCATACGGTTCCGTACCCTCGCTTCTGAGCTGGCCTGGGATAACGACGCCCCAGTGTCCGTCTTCTGGGAGGGTCTGTCCGGCCGTATTAAAGATGAACTCGCCGGTCGGGACATTCCTACCACTCTCGACGACTTGATTACACTTGCCACCCGGATTGACATCCGGTTCCAGGAGCGCGCTAGGGAGGTCACCCGTGAGAGGAGGATTCCACGTCTAGTCCCTACCTTCCAGAGACCCGTCACTCCCTCTGTTACTCCCCAGGCACACTCACCTGAGCCTATGCAGGTCGACCAGACCAAGATGGTCAAGACCCGTCAAGACTTACGTCGTGCCGAGGGGAGCTGTTTCTACTGTGGCAGTAAGGAGCACCGGATCCGTTCCTGCCCTGAGAGGTCGGGAAACGTCTGTGTCTAGGATCGCTCAGAGAGGTCGCTCTAGACAAAAGTAAATCCTCTCCATCCCTGATGCTGTCTGTTTCTATCTTCTGCGGAGAGAACCCCTATTTTGAACTGGCTCAACTTGACTCTGGAGCTACTGGAAATCTCATCTCTCAATCCCTGGTAGAAAAATACCACATTCCCACCAAACCTCTGGCCGTACCTTTATCTGTCGCCGCCGTGGATGGGGGTCTCTTACAACATCCCATCCAACTCATCACCGAATCTCTGACTCTACAGGTGGGAATGCTGCATTCTGAGAGCATCTCCTTTCATGTTCTGCCTGGACACTCTCACGCACTATTGCTTGGCCTGCCTTGGCTTCAGAAACATGCACCCGTGCTTGACTGGCAGACCGGAGAGGTCCTTCGCTGGGGACAGGACAGCCATAAGACTTGTCTAGTTCCCGTTCGTCCTGCCCGTCCTTCTCCTACCCCAGCCAATCTGCCCGGTCTTCCGGTTCCCTATTGGTCTTATGCAGATGTCTTCAATAAAAAAGAGGCAGAGACTTTACCTCCTCATAGACCATACAACTGGCCAATCGACCTGATGCCCGGCTCTACTCCTCCCCGTGGGCGAATCTACCCTTTGTCCGCTGCTGAAACCCGGTCCATGTCTGAATATATTGAGGAGAACCTGGCCCGGGGATTTATCCGGAAATCTACCTCCCAGGCGGGAGCAGGCTTCTTCTTTGTCAAAAAGAAGGACGGCTCACTCCGTCCATGTATAGACTATAGAGGCCTAAACCAGATTACTGTGAAGAATAAATACCCCCTTCCGCTTATTCCTGAATTATTTGACCGTCTGAGGGGGGCTAGAATCTTCACCAAACTGGATCTCCGTGGGGCGTATAACCTGGTCCGTATCCGTCAGGGGGACGAGTGGAAGACGGCATTCAATACCCGGGACGGCCACTATGAGTACCTTGTGATGCCCTTCGGTCTCTGTAACGCTCCTGCCGTCTTTCAAGAGTTGGTCAATGACATCTTCCGTGATCTTCTCTACTCCTGCGTGGTGGTGTACCTGGACGATATCTTGGTCTTCTCTCCGGATCTTCCTACTCACCGGAGGGACGTTAGTCAGGTCCTGCTCAGGCTCAGGCAGAACCACCTCTACGCTAAATATGAGAAGTGCATCTTTGAGCAGACCTCTCTTCCATTTCTGGGCTACATAATCTCTCAGACAGGTCTACAAATGGATCCTGAGAAACTGTCTGCCATCCAGAAGTGGCCCCGACCAGAGGGGTTGAAGGCTATTCAGCGGTTCCTGGGCTTCGCCAACTATTACCGCCTGTTCATACCGCACTTCTCTTCCCGGACCGCCACTATCTCTGCTCTCACCCGTAAAGGTACGAACCCCAGAGAATGGCCGCCCGAAGCAGAGGAGGCATTTCTTTCCTTAAAACAGGCCTTCCTCTCCGCCTCGGTGCTGCATCGTCCGGACGGCAACAAACAATTCTTCCTAGAAGTTGACGCCTCCTCCTTCGGAGCTGGGGCGGTACTTACCCAAAGATCTTCTTCCGGAAGAAAGGTAACCTGCGGCTTTTTCTCCAAACTTTTCTCCTCTTCTGAGCGCAATTATTCTATAGGAGACCGAGAATTGTTGGCCATTAAGATGGCACTGGAGGAGTGGCGTTACCTGCTCGAGGGGGCTCTCCACCCGGTAATAATTTACACTGACCACAAGAACTTGGCATATCTCCAGAGCGCCCAGAGACTTAACCCGCGCCAAGCCCGGTGGTCCTTGCTTTTTGCACGCTTTGATTTCATTCTTCATTTTCGTCTGGCTGACAAAAACATCAAAGCTGACGCCCTGTCCCGATCCTTTCTGGTGTCTGATCTTGAGGAGGAGCCTAAACACATCATCGATCCCGCCAGAGTAATGCAGGTAGCCCGCGTGGGCCTAAATCGTCTCCCTCCTGGTAAGACGTTCGTAACGGAGTCCGATCGGGAGAAGATTCTACACTGGGGTCACTCGTCTAAGCTAGCTGGGCACGCCGGTCAGAAGAAGACCCTCCAGCTTATTACCCGGCACTACTGGTGGCCTACCCTGCACAAGGATGTAATTGACTTTGTTTCTGCCTGTGTGTCCTGCGCCCGCAACAAAGTTCCGAGACACCTGCCTGCCGGCCGCCTTCTTCCTCTGCCTGTGCCTGCTGCCCCGTGGCAACATATAGCTATGGACTTCATAACAGATCTCCCCGTCTCTGCCGGTTGTACGGTCATTTGGGTGGTCGCTGACCGCTTTTCCAAAATGGCTCATTTTATTCCCCTGCCAGGTCTCCCGTCTGCTCCCGAGCTAGCTAAAGACTTTATCCGCCACATCTTCCGTCTCCATGGTCTGCCTCTCCACATCGTGTCGGATCGTGGGGTTCAGTTCACCTCACGCTTCTGGAGAGCCACATGTAAACTGCTCGACGTCACCCTGGACTTCTCCTCCGCTTACCACCCATAGTCCAATGGTCAAGTGGAGCGGATCAATCAGAATTTGACCAGTTACCTCCGGCACTTCGTTAATGCCCACCATTCAGACTGGGTGGATCTCCTACCATAGGCCGAGTTCTCTTACAACAATCACGAGAGCGAATCTTCTTCTAAATCCCCGTTTTTTGTAGTCTTCGGTCAGCATCCTCGGATCCCTTTTCCTGTCTCCACCTCTGTGGACAACCCGGCCGCGGAATCTCTCGTTAGCAAATTCTCCTCCATTTGGGAGAGTACCCGATCCGCACTCCTTCAGTCGTCCGAGCGGATGAAGAGACACGCCGACAAAAAACGCCTGGATTCCCCACAATTTCGTCCCGGAGATAAAGTCTGGCTCTCATCCAAATATGTCCGGCTCAAGATTCCTTCCTATAAGTTAGGGCCTCGGTTCATCGGTCCTCTGGAGGTTATCAAACAGATCAACCCGGTGGCCTTTAAATTGAAACTCCCGGCCAACTTACGGATCCCTAACTCCTTCCATGTATCTCTTCTCAAACCCGTGGTACTTAACTCCTTTTCCAAGTCTACAGGTACGCCTCCTGCTCCGGTTTCTGCTGAAGACGAGTTTGAGGTGGAGAACATTCTGGCCACCAAAAGGGTAAGAGGAAAGACCTTTTTTCTAGTGGATTGGAAGGGGTTTGGTCCTGAGGAGAGAACATGGGAGCCCCGGGAGAACATCCATGCCCCTCTCATCCTTGCTAAATTTCTGTCTGGCCTAAAAAAGGGGGGGCCTAAAGGGGGGGTACTGTAGCGTCGGCGTCCCTGCCTCCTGCTAGGCAGGGACGCTGTTCCCCTCACCTCTCTGCTCCGTGCCCGGCGGCTTCCTCCCGCTCTGCTTGCAGCGCCCGCTCTCCCCCGGTCACTGTGCTTAGGGCGCGCGCGCTCCCCCTCTCTTAAAGGGGCCGCGCGCGTCGCCCTAAGGAGTCCTCGGCCAATGGCCGGAGGATCCCTCCATATATAAGGCACCTCCTCCAGAATGGAGGTGCCCGGGCAATGTTGTTGCACTGTTCACTACTCTGCTTCAGCCCTCAGGTCCCGTTGCCAGTTACCTGCCAGTTACCTGCCAGTCTCCTGCCAGTTTGCTGCCTGATTCCTGCCTGTCATCCGCTTTCCTGCTTGCTAGCCTGAGGTCCGACGGTCTGCCTTCCGACACCTGTCAGTCTGTCTATGGACCAGCTTGCCCGCTCACCTGGGAGCGCTCACCTGCTACCTGTCTGTTAGCCTACCTAGAGGCTCCGCCGTCACGTGCTGTGACCACCTGCCAGTCCAGAGACTCTTGCCCGCTCACCTGGGAGCGCTCATCTGCTACCTGCCTGTTAGCCTACCTGGAGGCTCCGCCGTCACGTGCTGTGACCACCTGCCAGTCCAGAGACTCTTGCCCGCTCGCCTGGGAGCGCTCATCTGCTACCTGCCTGTTAGCCTACCTGGAGGCTCCGCCGTCACGTGCTGTGACCACCTGCCAGTCCAGAGACTCTTGCCCGCTCGCCTGGGAGCGCTCATCTGCTACCTGCCTGTTAGCCTACCTGGAGGCTCCGCCGTCACATGCTGTGACCACCTGCCTATCCAGAGACTCTCGCCTGCTCACCTGGGAGTACTCATCTGCCATCTGCCTGCTAGCTTATCTGGAGGCTCAGCCGTCACAGGTCGTACCTGCCCGTTTACCCAGAGACTGTCCCGGTCACTTGCTGTGACCTCCTGCCCGTTTACCCAGAGACTGTCCCGGTCACTTGCTGTGACCTCCTGCCCGTTTACCCAGAGACTGTCCCGGTCACTTGCTGTGACCTCCTGCCCGTTTACCCAGAGACTGTCCCGGTCACTTGCCGTGACCTCCTGCCCGTTTACCCAGAGACTGTCCCGGTCACCTGCTGTGACTGCCTGCCTGTCTTCCCTGGTCGCCACCCGCTTCCTTACAAGGACCGCCCCCTTGTATAAGTTGCTCAGAGGTTCCGCCTCCAGACCCGTTACACTAAGTATAGAAAAACGAGTGGCCATCATTACTTTAAGAAATGAAGGTCAGTCAGTGCAAAAAATTGGGAAAACTTTGAAAGTGTCCCCAAGTGCAGTTGCAAAAAACATCAAGCGCTACAAAGAAACTGGCTCACATGAGGACCGCCCCAGGAAAGGAAGACCAAGAGTCACCTCTGCTTCTGAGAATAAGTTTATCCGAGTCACCAGCCTCAGAAATCGCAGGTTAACAGCAGCTCAGATTAGAGACCAGGTCAATGCCACACAGAGTTCTAGCAGCAGACACATCTCTTCAACAAATGTTAAGAGGAGATTTTGTGCAGCAGGCCTTCATGGTAAAATAGCTGCTAGAAAACCACTGCTAAGGACAGGCAACAAGCAGAAGAGACTTGTTTAGGCTAAAGAACACAAGGAATGGACATTAGACCAGTGGAAATCTGTGCTTTGGTCTGATGAGTCCAAATTTGAGATCTTTGGTTCCAACCACAGTGTCTTTGTGCGGCGCAGAAAAACTGAACGGATGGACTCTACATGCCTGGTTCCAACCGTGAAGCATGGAAGAGGAGGTGTGATGGTGTGGGGGTGCTTTGGTGGTGACACTGTTGGGGATTTATTCAAAATTGAAGGCATACTGAACCAGCATGGCTACCACAGCATCTTACAGCTGCATGCTATTCCATCCGGTTTGCGTTTAGTTGGACAATCATTTATTTTTCAACAGGACAATGACCTCAAACACACCTCCAGGCTGTGTAAGGGCTATCTGACCAAGAAGGAGAGTGGTGGGGTGCTACGCCAGATGACCTGGCCTCCACAGTCACCAGACCTGAACCCAATCGAGATGGTTTAGGGTAAGCTGGACCGCAGAGTGAAGGCAAAGGGGCCAACAAGTGCTAAGCATCTCTGGGAACTCCTTCAAGATTGTTGGAAGACCATTTCCGGTGACTACCTCTTGAAGCTCATCAAGAGAATGCCAAGAGTGTGCAAAGCAGTCATCAAAGCAAAAGGTGACTACTTTGAAGAACCTAGAATATAAGACATATTTTCAGTTGTTTCACACTTATTTGTTAAGTATATTATTCCACATGTGTTAATTCATAGTTTTGATACCTTCAGTGTGAATGTACAATTTTCATAGTCATGAAAATACAGAAAAATCTTTAAATGAGAAGGTGTGTCCAAACTTTTGGTCTGCATATGGCTATATATATATATATATATATATCTATATACAGTATACATTTATAGATATATATATCTATATGTATATAGATATATATATATATATATATATATATATATACAGTACAGACAAAAAGTTTGGACACACCTTCTCATTTAAAGATTTTTCTGTATTTTCTTGACTATGAAAATTGTACATTCACACTGAAGGCATCAAAACTATGAATTAACACATGTGGAATTATATACTTAACAAAAAAGTGTGAAACAACTGAAAATATGTCTTATATTCTAGGTTCTTCAAAGTAGCCACCTTTTGCTTTGATGACTGCTTTGCACACTCTTGGCATTCTCTTGATGAGCTTCAAGAGGTACTCACCGGAAATGGTCTTCCAATAATCTTGAAGGAGTTCCCAGAGATGCTTAGCACTTGTTGGCCCTTTTGCCTTCACTCTGCGGTCCAGCTCACCCCAAACCATCTCAATTGGGTTCAGGTCTGGTGACTGTGAAGGCCAGGTTATCTGGCATAGCACTACATCACTCTCCTTCTTGGTCAAATTGCCTTTACACAGCCTGGAGGTGTGTTTGGGGTCATTGTCCTGTTGAAAAATAATGATGGTCCAACTAAACGCAAACCGTATGGAATAGCATGCCGCTGCAAGATGCTGTGGTAGCCATGCTGGTTCAGTATGCCTTTAATTTTGATAAAATCCCCAACAGTGTCACCAGCAAAGCACCCCCACACCATCACACCATCTCCTCCATGCTTCACGTTGGGAACCAGGCATGTAGACAAAGACACGGTGGTTGGAACCAAAGATCTCAAATTTGGACTCATCAGACCAAAGCACAGATTTCCACTGGTCTAATGTCCATTCCTTGTGTTTTTTAGCCCAAGCAAGTCTCTTCTGCTTGTTGCCTGTCCTTAGCAGTGGTTTCCTAGCAGCTATTTTACCATGAAGGCCTGCTGCACAAAGTCTCCTCTTAACAGTTGTTGAAGAGATGTGTCTGCTGCTAGAACTCTGTGTGCCATTGACCTGGTCTCTAATCTGAGCTGCTGTTAACCTGCGATTTCTGAGGCTGGTGACTCTGATAAACTTATCCTCAGAAGCAGAGGTGACTCTTGGTCTTCCTTTCCTGGGGCGGCCCTCATGTGAGCCAGTTTCTTTGTAGCGCTTGATGGTTTTTGCAACTGCACTTGGGGACACTTTCAAAGTTTTCCCAATTTTTCAGACTGACTGACCTTCATTTCTTAAAGTAATGATGGCCGCTTGTTTTTCTTTCCTTAGCTGCTTTTTTCTTGCCATAATACAAATTCAAACAGTCTATTCAGTAGGACTATCAGCTGTGTATCCACCAGACTTCTGCACAACACAACTGGTGGTCCCAACCCCATTTATAAGGCAAGAAATCCCACTTATTAAACCTGACAGGGCACACCTGTGAAGTGAAAACCATTTCCGTTGACTTTCTTCTTGAAGCTCATCAAGAGAATGCCAAGAGTGTGCAAAGCAGTCATCAAAGCAAAAGGTGGCTACTTTGAAGAACCAAGAATATAAGACATATTTTCAGTTGTTTCACACTTTTTTGTTAAGTATATAATTCCACATGTGTTAATTCATAGTTTTGATGCCTTCAGTGTGAATGTACAATTTTCATAGTCATGAAAATACAGAAAAATCTTTAAATGAGAAGGTGTGTCCAAACTTTTTGTCTGTACTGTATATAGTAACTGTAATGCACACGCCCGGACTGACTGGCGTGTGCGTGTATATGTAGTGATTCCACTGGACCGTACCGGAGAGTGAATGCCTGGAGGGGCGTAACTAAGTATCCACCTGATCCGACCAAGGTCGCACGACGGCATACGACGCCAGTGCACCAAGGAGGGACCGAGCAGAGGGACCAGGTGCTACTCCAGGTCAGACCCCGGACACGGCTGTTGACCCACACCGGGGAATACAGGAACAGGCAGGTTAGGCTGGCACACAGACTGGTGGGTTCAGGCATACACGGCAGGTATGCAGACGGGTGGATGCTGGCAAGCATGACTGGTATGCAAACAGGGAGGTACTGGCAGGTACGGCCGGTATGCAGGCAGGTGGATGTTGGTAAGCACGACTGGTATGCAGGCAGGGAGGTACTGGTAGGTACGACAGGTTGGAGCACAGAGTGGATAGGACCCAGTACAGACTGGGACTCAGGAACAGAACCGCAGATGCGGTGGACAAACACAGCAGAGTGAGGCCGCCCGGAGCGGCGAGCAAGAGCAGAGCAAGACGAGACCGCATGGAGCGGTGAGTGAGAGTAGAGCAGGACGAGGCCGCCTGGAGCAGCGAGCAAAGGGTCAGAGCAGAGCGAGACTGCCGGAGCAGCGAGCAAAGGGTCAGAGCAGAGCGAGACTGCCGGAGCAGCGAGCAAAGGGTCAGAGCTGAGCGAGACTGCCGGAGCAGCGAGCAAAGGGTCAGAGCAGAGCGAGACTGCCGGAGCAGCGAGCAAAGGGTCAGAGCAGAGCAAGACTGCCTGAGCAGCGAGCAAAGGGTCAGAGCAGAGCGAGACTGCCGGAGCAGCGAGCAAAGGGTCAGAGCAGAGCGAGACTGCCGGAGCAGCGAGCAAAGGGTCAGAGCAGAGCGAGACTGCCGGAGCAGCGAGCAAAGGGTCAGAGCAGAGCGAGACTGCCGGAGCAGTGAGCAAAGGGTCAGAGCAGAGCGAGACTGCCTGGAGCGGTGTGCAAAGGCAGAGCAGAGCGAGACCGTCTGGAGCGGTGAGCAAAGGCAGAGCAGGCAAGAACCGCCGGAGCGGTGAGCAAAGCAGAGCAGGAAAGAACCGCCGGAGCGGCGAGCAAGGCAGAGCAGAGGGGACAGGGCTCTGTTCACACGGAGCAGACAGGAAGGGAAAGGCAGAACCAGATACCCACAGGGTACTTGCAGTGAAGTAGCGAGTGGACCACAAACTCACAAACGGAAGTACAGTGACAACGAGCAGGAGTTAGGTACGAGTTCAGACTCTGCAGAAAAAGGGAAGATATGGGAGTAGAGAGAAACGGGAAACAGGCTGGAAGATGGTTAGGGCAGGAACAGACACTGGGAAAGGACACAGACAACAGATCTAGGTATGCGGCCCCTAGAGGGCGGAAGGAACAGGCTAAGAGCGTGTTCACACGGGCCTGGAATTACAGCCTCCAGGAAAGGCAGCTGGCTAGAGTACACAGACAGGACACAGTTCAGACACAGGAACTGATACCGCAAGGCAGGAAACATAGACAGGACCTGGCACATCAGTGACTAGACGCCAACTGACAGAACAAGATGCTCAGGCAAGGATTCCAGGGAGGAGCTGGGTTAAATACCAGGTGACAGACAGCAATAGGCTGAGGAAGCATCAGGGGTGTGTCTGCAGCAGCTACAAGAAACAGGAAGTTCAGCGGGCGTCGCCCTAAGCAGACAGAGCAGAGCAAAGCAGACCATATGGAAAGAAGCCAAAGTGATAGTCTGGACTGGAAATCAAGTGCACGCTCTTGCACAGTGGGAGATGGACCACTATGCAAGGACGCCGCCAGGTATGTTACAGTACGCCCCCCTTACGCCCACTCTTCTTCAGGCCTGCCAGAATCTTCCGCAGGGAATTCGAGGGCCAATCCTTCACTTCAAGGAGATTACTTCTGCTGTCCACAGAAAAAACTGGTCTCATCTGGGTAGCTAGGATGCTACCTCCTATCCAGCCATCCTCAGCAACAGACGACACGGGTGGAGTACCAGGAACAGCACACAAGGAAGTCTCTCTCCACATATTTTCAGGTGGCACCCCAGAGGGTACAGGAGACAATTGGAAGTCCTCCGCCGGGTTGGAGGGGGGCAGAGACTCGCAGGTAACTTCTGCTTCGGGGTACATCTTGTCAAGCTCACAGGATGAAATGGGCGAGGTATCAGGTACAAGGTGTAGAAACGTCACTGTCCCTTTGTTATCTGGTGGTACCCCGGAGGATTCAGGAAACAACTGGAGGCCCTCCACCGGGTCGGAGGAGTGCAGAGACTCAGGGGTAACCTCTGTTTCGGAGTACACTAGGTCGGACTCACTGGACGAAGCAGGCGAGGTATCAGGTACCGAGTATAGGAAAGTCTTTGTCCATTCACTACCAGGTAGCACCCCGAAGGGTTCTGGAGACAACTGGAGGTCCTCCGCCTGGTCGGAGGGGTGTAGAGACTCGGGGGTAACCTCTGCTTTGGAGTACACTAGGTCGGACTCACTGGACGAAGAGGGCGAGGTATCAGGTGCAGAGTATAGGAAAGTCTCTGTCCATTCGCTATCAGGTAGCACCCCGAAGGGTTCAGGAGACAACTGGAGGTCCTCCGCCTGGTCGGAGGGGTGTAGAGACTCGGGGGTAACCTCTGCTTCGGAGTACACTAGGTCGGACTCACTGTACGAAGCGAGCGAGGTATCAGGTACCGGGTGTAGGGAAGTCTCTCTCCATTTGTCATCAAGTGGTATCGCGGAGGATTCAGGAGGCAACAGGGGGTCCTCCGCCAGGTTGTAGAGGTGCACGGACTCAGAGGTAATCACTGCTTCGGAGTACCCTTGGACAGGCTCACCGGTTAAAGTTGGTGAAGTATCAGATACCGGGTGCAGGAAGTCCTCCTGTGTGGATTCTGGGTGGGCAGCAGTCTCTTCGGGCAGGAGAACTGGTGCGCTACCCACACACATTACCCATCGGGGCTGCTCCGGGATATTGGGAAGTGAAGCTTCAGCAGGGGCTTCCGGGTTAGGGTCATCAAAGACCATTAGAAAGGCCACCAGGAAGGCCTGCAGGTCCAGGACGATAGGATCCTGTGCGTCCCATAGGGGGGTGATCCATTTCAAGGCATCACCCGCTAGGTAAGACATCATGAATCCCACCTTAACCCGATCGGTGGGAAAATAAAGAGGGTAGAACTTGAAGTGTAGCAAGCATTGCTCCTCAAATGCACCACTCAGTCTTGGATCCCCATAGTACCGAGGCGGATCCGCAGGAACGAGTGCAGATAGATCCATCTGGACGGGTGCGTAATTCGCCTGGAACTCAGCTGATAGCAAAAAAATAATAAATTTCTTCTAGATGCACGTATTCGCTGAAAAACGTCTCAGAGAGCGAAGGCCGTGGGGCTCAACGGGAACCATGGCCTGAGCATGCTGTAATGCACACGCCCGGACTGACTGGCGTGTGCGTGTATATGTAGTGATTCCACTGGACCGTACCGGAGAGTGAATGCCTGGAGGGGCGTAACTAAGTATCCACCCGATCCGACCAAGGTCGCACGATGGCATACGACGGCAGTGCACCAAGGAGGGATCGAGCAGAGGGACCAGGTGCTACTCCAGGTCAGACCCCGGACACGGCTGTTGACCCACACCGGGGAATACAGGAACAGGCAGGTTAGGCTGGCACACAGACTGGTGGGTACAGGCAGACATGGCAGGTATGCAGACGGGTGGATGCTGGCAAGCACGACTGGTATGCAAACAGGGAGGTACTGGCAGGTACGGCCGGAATGCAGGCAGGTGGATGTTGGTAAGCACGACTGGTATGCAGGCAGGGAGGTACTGGCAGGTACGACAGGTTGGAGCACAGAGTGGATAGGACCCAGTACAGACTGGGACTCAGGAACAGAACCGCAGATGCGGTGGACAAACACAGCAGAGTGAGGCCGCCCGGAGCGGCGAGCAAGAGCAGAGCAAGACGAGACCGCCTGGAGTGGTGAGTGAAAGTAGAGCAGGACGAGGCCGCCTGGAGCAGCGAGCAAAGGGTCAGAGCAGAGCGAGACTGCCGGAGCAGCGAGCAAAGGGTCAGAGCAGAGCGAGACTGCCGGAGCAGCGAGCAAAGGGTCAGAGCAGAGCGAGACTGCCGGAGCAGCGAGCAAAGGGTCAGAGCAGAGAGAGACTGCCGGAGCAGCGAGCAAAGGGTCAGAGCAGAGCGAGACTGCCGGAGCAGCGAGCAAAGGGTCAGAGCAGAGCGAGACTGCCGGAGCAGCGAGCAAAGGGTCAGAGCAGAGCGAGACTGCCGGAGCAGCGAGCAAAGGGTCAGAGCAGAGCGAGACTGCCTGAGCAGCGAGCAAAGGGTCAGAGCAGAGCGAGACTGCCGGAGCAGCGAGCAAAGGGTCAGAGCAGAGCGAGACTGCCGGAGCAGCGAGCAAATGGTCAGAGCAGAGCGAGACTGCCGGAGCAGCGAGCAAAGGGTCAGAGCAGAGCGAGACTGCCGGAGCAGTGAGCAAAGGGTCAGAGCAGAACGAGACTGCCGGAGCAGTGAGCAAAGGGTCAGAGCAGAGCGAGACTGCCGGAGCAGTGAGCAAAGGGTCAGAGCAGAGCGAGACCGCCTGGAGCGGTGAGCAAAGGCAGAGCAGAGTGAGACCATCTGGAGCGGTGAGCAAAGGCAGAGCAGGCAAGAACCGCCAGAGCAGTGAGCAAGGCAGAGCAGGCAAGAACCGCCGGAGCGGCGAGCAAGGCAGAGCAGAGGGGACAGGGCTCTGTTCACACGGAACAGACAGGAAGGGAAAGGCAGAACCAGATACCCACAGGGTACTTGCAGTGAAGTAGCGAGTGGACCACAAACTCTCAAACGGAAGTACAGTGACAACGAGCAGGAGTTAGGTACGAGTTCAGACTCCGCAGAAAAAGGGAAGATATGGGCGTAGAGAGAAACGGGAAACAGGCTGGAAGATGGTTAGGGCAGGAACAGACACTGGGAAAGGACACATAAAACAGATCTAGGTATGTGGCCATAGAGGGCGGAAGGAACAGGCTAAGAGCGTGTTCACACGGGCCTGGAATTACAGCCTCCAAGAAAGGCTGCTGGCTAGAGTACACAGACAGGACACAGTTCAGACACGGGAACTGATACCGCAAGGCAGGAAACATAGACAGGACCTGGCACATCAGTGACTAGACGCCAACTGACAGAACAAGATGCTCAGGCAAGGATTCCAGGGAGGAGCTGGGTTAAATACCAGGTGACAGACAGCAATACGCTGAGGAAGCATCAGGGGTGTGTCTGCAGCAGCTACAAGAAACAGAAAGTTCAGCGGGTGTCGCCCTAAGCAGACAGAGCAGAGCAAAGCAGACCATATGGAAAGAAGCCAAAGTGATAGTCTGGACTGGAAATCAAGTGCGCGCTCTTGCACAGTGGGAGATGGACCACTATGCAAGGATGCCGCCAGGTATGTTACAGTAACAAAGTCACTGGCAGAACACTGGAGGGGAGATACGTGTCTCTGAGACTTTCTACTTCAGTGATGTAAAACATGGAGGTTTCTCCTGCACATTAGGTGCAGAGAGGGTTAACAGCCAGAGTTACAAGGGCATGCTTTACAGGTGGATAGCTAAATGCTGGGAGGGAAGCTATCCACCCTATCTCTTCTCCAGGGCGTGGTTTAGAGGCTATAAAAAGCCAGCCTTTTGACTCAGGAGGTGTTCAGTATCTGGAGGCCAGCTCCAGACACAGAAGCGTCTGTTTATTTCTGCCAAAGCTGAACCATGTGGTTTTTGCTAACCCTGAGTGACTGGACCCCGGCTGGTGCAAGGACTTTGCTGGACTCTTTACTTATTTTGCTTTGCCGTTAAGCCGGATGGGCTGTGTTTATTTTTCATGAACTTTACATTGGTTTATGCTGCTCAATAAACCAACTGAAAATTTAAAGAGACAGTGTTCCATTTATACCTCAATGCATAGCCGAATGAACCGATCTACCACAATATATATATATGTAGGTATACAGTATATATATCTATATAGATATATACAGATAGATACATACACAAATTCAGAAATATGTATATATAGATATAAATATGTGAGTGAGATATATATTCAAAGACTACAAACACCAACCCTCAGCCGCCCAGAAATGGCGCATCCATAAGATACCCAATTCTGGCACTAAGCCTCTGCTCTGCCCATTGCCCTGTGGTGGTGGCACCGTACATGTGCTGACTTCATTTGCCAGCACTTCAATTGTGAGAACTTTGCGCTCCTCTGTGTCTCTGCAGGATGGCAGGCTGGATAGTCAAATCCAGCTACTATGCAGCCTGCCATCTAGATGTAGCAGAGCTGGACCCATCGCGGGACAAATGGATTGTGTTCTTCACGTTGAAAAGGTGAGGTGAGGTTGGTTTATTATTTTATTTTTATTACAGATAACATGGAATTCAGAGGAATGGGTGTAATGGTAAGTAGGGCTTAATTTAGAACTATTATAGGAGTCTGTGTGGTTATTTCAAATAAAATATTTCATTCTGGGTATGGGTGCTTTTCTTTAACATTTCACTTTTACTATGTGGTTAGTAATGGGGGCATCTTATAGATGTACATGGAAGACGAGGTGGTGAACGATGAAGTCACTGACCCAACCTGGCAAGGTGACATGCATAATGAGGACAGCAGCACAGAGAGCGTTGCCACAGACACAAGGCGGGCATCTGTTCCCCGGAGCACCAACACGAGGGAAGTTGCCAGTGCAACTGTTAGGTCTTCCAGAGCCTGGCTGTTTTTAAAGACTTTCCAGATAACCCCAAAAAGGCCATTTGCAACATCTGCCATGCCAGCATCAGCTGGACCAGCTTGACCACCACCAGCATGCTCAGGCACATGACAGCATAGCACCCGACTAGTTGGGACGAACACCAGGGTCCAGAAACAGTGTCTGCGGGTGACACCACTGTGTGTTCTGGTGTTGTGCGTGCACGCCAATCCCCTGTCCATGGCGCAGACGAAGATGCCTCTCGCCCCGCACCTGTCACTGCACACTCGCAACCACCATCACCAACCACATCCACGTCCTTGTCCCAAAGCAGCGTTCAGTTGTCCCTACCCCAGTCCTTTGAACACAAGCAGCCAACCACCCACAGGCCACAGCACTAAACTGCCACATTTCATGAATGCTTGCACTTGAAATGTTGCCTTTTAGACTCATGGAGACGGAATCTTTCAGCAACCTCATGGCGGTGGCCATCCCTTGGTACTCGGTCCCCAGCCGCCACTATTTCTTCTGGTGTGCCATCCCCGCCTTACACAAGAAGCACGTGTCCCAGAACATTAGCCATGCCCTCAACAACGCAGTTACTGGGAAGGTACACCTAACCACAGACACATGGATAAGTGCTTGTGGCCAGGGACGGTACATCTCACTGATGGCACACTGGGTTAATATAGTGGAAACCGGGACCCAGTCAGACCCTGGGATGGAACACGTCCTCCCGACGCCGAGGATTGCGAGCCCTGCGTCAATCAGGGTTGCCCCCACATTCTACAGCTCCTGCACCTCCTCCTCTTCAGCCTCCATCTCCGAAATGACCACATCAGTTGGAAACTGGAAGCACTGCAGCACTGCCTCGGACAAGCGTCACCAGGCTGTGCTGAAGCTAATATGCTTAGGGGACAAACCGCACACTGCTGCAAAGTTGTTGACAGCTGTAACAGAGCAGAGCAGACCTATTCCTTAACAATGGTAACAATTTTTTTAATGAGGACCTCCTCTACGTCTCTTCAAAGGGGTATTGGAGTGCGTCAAATTTTTTGACAGCCCTTGCAGTCACTGCATGGGCTTTACCAGTATAGGAGACCCATTCCTTAACAATGATAATAATTTTTTTAATGAGGATCTCCTCTACGTCTCTTCAAAGGAGTATTGGAGTGTGTTCAATTTTTTGACAGCCCTTGCAGTCACTGCATGGGCTTTACCAGTATAGGAGACCCATTCCTTAACAATGATAATCATTTTTTTAATGAGGATCTCCTCTACGTCTCTTCAAAGGGGTATTGGAGTGTGTTCAATTTTTTGACAGTCCTTGAAGTCACTGCATGGGCTTTACCAGTATAGGAGACCCATTCCTTTATAATAGGAACATTTGTTTTACTGAGGCCGTCTTCTATGTCTCTTCAAAGGGGTAATAGAGTGCGTCCTAATTTTTGGCAGCCCTTTCAGTCACTGCATACGCAATAACAGTATAGGAGACCCGTTCCTTAATAATGGGATTTTTTTTTTTAAACCAGGCCCTCTATGTCTGTTCAAAGGTGTATTAAGGTTTTTCCAAATTTTGGGCAAGCTGTACAGTTACTGCATACACTATAACAGTATAGAAGACCAGCTCCTTAATACTGGGAATTTTTTTTTAAAATCAGGTCCTCTATGTCTGTTCAAAGGTTTATTGAGTTTTTTCCAAATTTAGGGCAGGCCTTACAGTTACTGCATACGCTATAACAGTATAGGAGACCCGCTCCCTAATAATGGGAATTTTTTTTTTAAATCAGGCCCTCTATGTCTCTTCAAAGGTGTATTGGGGTTTTTCCAAATTTTGGGCAGGCCTTGAAGTCACAGCATACGCAATAACAGCATAGGGAACCCGCTCCTTAATAATAGGAACAACAAACCATAGCCAACTGATGGTCCTCTAACAATAGTGAGGCCGACTGCTGCCCTTTAACAAAAGTAAGGGCTGTCTGATGGCCATATAAAACTAGGCTTTGTTACTTTCAGAGTCCCTCCTTCATAAAAGAAACAGGATGTGTATAATCATGTCTCACATACCACATGGCCAGATAAGGGAGTTAAATGTTAAAATGACATTTACCGGTAAATGTATTTTTCACCGCTGAAAGAAATGCAAAAGTGCAAAAACGCATCAAAAACACTAGATGTGAACATAAGCCAAGGTGTGGAGGAGCATTTTTTGGGGGGGTATTTATTTTGCCTTATATGCAAGTCATTACCCAGGAAAGAATGTTCCGTAACGTTTTTTCCAGGAAAATCCATTTTGGTGTCGTTTTTGTATGTTAAAAGTGGCTTAATACTCTGACAACATTGTTCACAGCAGTGACCTGGGAGTCAGAGATGCTTCCAGGGGTCTTCTCCCTGCTGTTCCCATGTCATTTAAGCTCTGTTCCCATTGATTAGGGCAATTTTTAGGCCCCCTGCAGACCTCCGGGGGGGGCGGAAGAATGCTTGAGTTTCCCATAGACTTACATTGGGCTCGTCGGTTGGGTCGAGCACCCGAGCATTATGATTTGCTCGACCTGAGCAATGAGCACCCGAGCATTTTAGTGCTCGCTCATCACTAGAAATGACGCATAAGCCGAGCGTGCGTTCCACGGTTCTCAACAGGATGCAGGAAATAGGTGAATTCCAATGGGTTGGCATTGAGGATAGGGGTGCATTCCAGCCCCCTGTCCGCTGAGTTTTGATTGCGATATTCTTTCAGCTGTGTACGGGAGAGGGAATTATCTGGAAGCTCTCTGATTAACGCCTGATCTACAAAACAGGTATTTAAGATCCCACATGATCATCTAGTGGTTATGCCATTTCACATAACAGGATCCAGGAGCAGGATACTGTTATGTTCTGCTACCAGAGCTAAGGAAAGAGAGGAGATCTGTCCCTACGATAGAACTCAGCTTAATCCCTACGATGTAACAGGGGACCTGATCCTGCGATCAGACCTGCTAAAGTCCTAAGCTAGTCTGTACGGAGACCTATAGATGTGGGGAAGGAATCCCTACAAGTACTAAGGACTGGGAGGAATATGGGACACCTCCTAACAGAAATAGTAGCAGACAGACGAACAAACAAAATACATAGAACATAGAGGTCAGTAGACCAAGCAAACTAACAGAGCAAGACACAGAGCACAGGCTAGCTAGAAAGTAGATATACAATGAAGTCCAGCAAAGCCAGAAGGGCGGAGCAGGATTAAATAGGCCAACAAGGTCATGTGACCAGCAAAGGAAAAAAAACCTAAGAGCAAGGTTCTAACAGTACCCCCCCTTCTAAGAGGATCCTCCGGATCCCCTAGGACCAGGCTTATCAGGAAATCTCCTGTGAAACGCTCTGATAAGTCTGGACGCGGAAACATCATCCGACCTCACCCAAGAGTTATCCTCGGGACCGAAACCTTTCCAGGCCACAAGATACTGCAAACTACCTCTATACCGTCTAGAGTTAAGGATGCGAGAAATTTCATATTCCCCGTCCTCCACCACCGGAGGAACAGAGGCAGAGGCGTCACAATCCGATACAACAGCTTTTTTCAACAGCGAGACATGAAATACCGGATTAATTCTCCAGGAGGTAGGAACCTCCAACCTAACAGCAGATTGGTTGACAACCTGAAGCACCTTAAAGGGCCCTACAAACTTGGGACCCAATTTCTTTGAAGGAATCCTCAACCGCAGATTCCTAGAGGACAACCAAACCATGTCACCAACAGCGAACAAAACCTCCTGTCGTTTCCTATCAAAGTAGTCTTTAGATTTTCTGTTGGCCTCCTGAAGATTACCACGCACATCCGTCCAAACTCTCTCCAAATCACCGGAAAAATTCTCCTCCTCAGGCACGGCAGATCACAACTTGGAGAACGACCCAAACGATGGATGTCTCCCAGAACAACAAAAAAAAGGCGAACAACCAGCAGAAGAAGATGTATGATTGTTCAGAGCAAATTCAGCAAGTGGCAGAAACTCAGACCACCCCTCTTGATTGTCTGCCACAAAACAACGCAAGAACTGCTCAACATCCTGGTTTTTCCTTTCTGTCTGGCCATTAGATTCAGGATGATATCCGGACGAGAACGATAAATGAACTCCCAACCTATCACAAAAGGCACGCCAAAAACGAGCCACGAACTGAGGACCCCTATCAGAAACAATGTCAGTAGGAACGCCATGAAGTCTGACAATTTCCTTGACAAAGGCCTTAGCGAGAGTTTTAGCGCAGGGCAGTTTGACGAAAGGAACCAAGTGACACATCTTGCTAAAACGGTCCACGACCACCCAGATGACAGTAAAACCCTCAGAGGGGGGAAGGTCAGTTATAAAGTCCATAGCCAAATGTGTCCAAGGAGCACTGGGAACCTCCAAAGGACAAAGCAACCCCGCAGCAGGAGTATGTGAGGACTTAGATCTAGCACATATAGTACATTGACGCACCCACTTAATGACTTCCTTCTGCCATCCAGGCCACCAAAAACTGCGACCCACCAGTCTCTTGGTCTCAGAGATTCCGGGATGACCTGCCAACCGAGATTCGTGACACTCAACAAACAAATCTCTCCTAAATGTCCCAGGCACAAACAACCTCCCATGAGGAGTGTTAGAAGGGGCATTCTCCTGTGCTTTAAGAATCTCATTTTCCAAAACGGAGTCCAAAGCAGCTATCACAACACCTTCTTGTAAAATGTTCTCCTCTTTCTCAGCACCGACTATGGGAGAAAAACTGCGAGACAAGGCATCCGCCTTAACATTCTTAGTACCAGGGATGTAAGTAACGGAGAAATTAAACCGCGAGAAAAACAGTGCCCACCTAGCCTGACGGGCATTCAGGCGCTTGGCAGCATCAAGATATATCAGATTTTTATGATCCGTAAGAACCTGAACGGGAAATTCCGCACCTTCCAAGAAGTGGCGCCAGTGTTCAAATGCGAGTTTAATAGCCAATAATTCCCGATTACCAATATCGTAATTCAGTTCAGTCTCCGAAAATTTTTTTGAAAAAAAGGCACAGGGATGTAATCCATCCCCGTTATCCTGAGACAATACTGCGCCAACCCCCACAGAGGAAGCATCAACCTCAACCAAAAACGGCCTAGTCACATCAGGCTGCATAAGGATGGGAGCAGAGGTGAACCTCTCCTTGAGATACACAAAAGCTTCAATGGCCTCAGAAGACCACTGAACCGCATCAGCACCTTTCCTGGGGAGATCAGTCAGAGGTTTGACAATACTAGAAAATTTTTTTATGAATTTTCTGTAGTAATTGGCGAAACCCAAAAACCTCTGTATCGATTTCAAACCAATAGGCCTAGGCCATTCCTGCACAGCCTGAACCTTAACCGGATGCATCTCAAAACCTTTGCTGGAGATAATGTAGCCCAAAAAACTAATTCTCTGTACAGCGAACTCACATTTCTCCAGCTTAGCAAAAAGCGAATTGTCCATTAATAACTGTAATACCTCACGCACTCTCCGCCAATGAGACTCCAGATCCGGCGAATAAATCAAAATGTCATCCAAATACACAACCACATTTTTGCCGATCAAAGGTCTAAGGATGTCATTAATCAGATTCTGAAAAAATGCAGGAGCATTAGTAAGACCAAAAGGCATAACCAGATTCTCAAAATGACCCACAGGAGTGTTAAAAGCAGTCTTCCATTCGTCACCCTCCTTCATGCGCAACAGATTGTATGCCCCCTTAAGGTCAATTTTAGAGAACCACTTGGCCCCCATTAACTGGTTAAACAGATCAGGAATCAATGGCAGTGGGTAAGGATTGCGTACAGTAATTTTGTTAATCTCACGAAAATCCAGACAAGGACGTAAACCGCCGTCCTTTTTTTTTACAAAAAAAAATCCAACCGCCACAGGAGACTTAGAGGGCCTAATGTGACCGGCGGCCAAACTTGTCTGTATGTATTCCTCCAAAGCCTTCCTCTCAGGAATAGTAAGGTTAAATAAACGACTTTTAGGAAGAGTCGCTCCAGGGACAAATTCAATAGAACAATCATAGTCTCTATGGGGAGGCAAAACCTGCGATTCCTTCTCAGAAAAAACTCTCCAAAAATCCTGAATAGGAACAGGCAATTCTCCCCTATCCAAAGCTGCAATACGCCCGTTACAACACTTGTCATAACATTTATGGCTCCAGGATTTAATTTCACTGGTAGACCAATCCAGTACAGGATTGTGAAATTTTAACCAGGGCAATCCCAATATTACTGGAGAAGGCAAGTTATTCAACACTACCAAATCCAATTTCTCATGGTGAACACCATTAATAGTGAGAGGAAATTCACAGACCTTGAGAGTAATATTCTTCAAAGGGGAACCATCCACAGAAACCACAGCAATGGGGGATGATAAAGGTTCAGGTTCTAAATTGAGTCTTTCCACGAATCCCCCATCAATTACATTCAGAGTAGACCCGCAATCAACAAACACCCGAAATTCCATTAATTTTTTCTGAGCAATCGTGGAAGCAGCTAAAAATATACCCTTGGAATTTAAACAGGCAATACGGGCGTGACTGACCATTTTTTTTTCTTTCTTCATACGAAGCTCACAGCCTTTAATCAAATGACCAGATTTTCCGCAATAGAAACACAAGCCTTCAGAAAATCGACGGTCTTTTTCTTGAGAGCGAGGTGCCACCGATCCAATCTCCATCGGTTCACCACTGTTAGTACACACATTCTCATAACCAGAAACTGACATAGCAGAGGATTTGCTCTCATTAACCCTAGCACGCAGTCTCCTATCCACCCGTATAGCTAATTGCATAGCCTGTTGCAAATCTTCAGGTGTAGGATAAGCAATTAGCAGGTCTTTAACCCTTTCACTGAGCCCAGCAAGAAATAGACTTTTCAGAGCAGAATCGTTCCACCCTGTTTGAGTAGACCAACGACGGAAATGAGTACAATATTTTTCCACATTACCTGATCCCTGTTTTAAACGTCTCAACTCAGTCTCAGCTGATGCGACACGGTCAGGATCATCATATAATAGTCCCAAAGCAGAAAAAAAACTATCCACTGATCTGAAGCATGTATCACTAGGTTGCAAAGAAAAGGCCCACTCCTGAGGCTCTTTGCGCAAAAGTGACATTATGAACCCTACGCGCTGGGATTCATCCCCAGAGGACTTAGGTTTCAAACGAAAATACAATAAGCAAGCATTTTTGAATGAAAAAAATTCTCGGTGTTCACCAAAAAATAAATCCGGCAAACATACCTTAGGCTCCAAGAAATGTGCTCCAGGACAGTTACTCACGTGCTGACGGAGCTCGGCCACCTCCAGAGAGAGTCCCTGCAGGCGATGAACCAAATCCTGAACCGACACCATGATGGAACAGAAAAATCTTTCCTTAGAGAATTTGCTGGCTGGACTTACTGTTATGTTCTGCTACCAGAGCTAAGGAAAGAGAGGAGATCTGTCCCTACGATAGAACTCAGCTTAATCCCTACGATGTAACAGGGGACCTGATCCTGCGATCAGACCTGCTAAAGTCCTAAGCTAGTCTGTACGGAGACCTATAGATGTGGGGAAGGAATCCCTACAAGTATTAAGGACTGGGAGGAATATGGGACACCTCCTAACAGAAATAGTAGCAGACAGACGAACAAACAAAATACATAGAACATAGAGGTCAGTAGACCAAGCAAACTAACAGAGCAAGACACAGAGCACAGGCTAGCTAGAAAGTAGATATACAATGAAGTCCAGCAAAGCCAGAAGGGCGGAGCAGGATTAAATAGGCCAACAAGGTCATGTGACCAGCAAAGGAAAAAAAACCTAAGAGCAAGGTTCTAACAGATACTGTGAACGTTTCTAGGCATGCATCTCCTGTGAATTTATCCCCCCCGAAGGACCCGAGAGGGAGAAACGCGTCGGGAGGCACACGTATGTAGGGTCAGTTCAATTCAAGGGCCAGATGTGGACTGCCCTTGTCAGGGCAGGAGCTGTGGAGTACTACGGTTAGCACAGAAATCTGAGGGCTACTTAGGACCTCCTTGAAGCTCCACCTGACAAACTGGTATACGAGATGGACATCTGATGTGATGATCGTTCCCCTTGGATAAAAAAAACTTGGGTGAGATCATTTCTGACTGTATAATGAATATATTTCCTTTATCACGAGTTATACGCTTGTGAGCATTGTCACTTTATGCAGTACATCAACACCGGTAGCTGTTTTATGCGAGCTGGACCACTGTCAGCCACATATAAGCATCTGTGAACTAATCATTGTTAGATTCACTATTTCATGAACCAAACTAGTTTCGTATTTTATTGGTTTAACTCAAATGAGGATGATTGTGTGCACTATTGATTTTTAGGTAATTGTGACGATACCACTTATTATCTTAATCAGCCAGACATCTAGATTTGTTTAGCCAAGAGAAATGCACTATTCTGTTTGTGTTGACTTGTATATAAATGTATATATATATATATATATATATGTGTATTTCTGTGGCTGGTCAAGAAGGACATGCGATTATTTGTATAACCCTGATTGCTGTCTTCTCTTGGTTTTGAAACAATAATGTTTGTTAATATGCTAATTACATATTATACTAAAGCCAGCTGAATGTTGATTTAAAGAGCCCCCTGCTATACCTACTATGTAAATTGATTAGCTCAAACAATGAGACCTGAGTGAGCCCTGCACCTTTACCTCTGCTTGTGACTGAAGACCTTACCCACATATGTAAATATAAAAAAGGGTTTTTCTATCCTGCTGCAAAGAGATTTGAAAGAGAGAATTGAAAGAGACTTTACAAGGAAAATCAAAGATCAGACTCTCTCAGACTATAAGCTTGGTAGCAGGGCTTTACCCAAAGAGACACAGATTTGGATTCTACATGATTCCAGCCTAAGGGTATATAGCCCTGACTGGAAAGATATGGATCAGATCCATTGACCATCAGAGTCTATGGATACATTTAGAGAGACCAGATTGAGACGATGAAGTCACCTGGCCCCTTGGATATGTTGTTTGGGGTTGCCAGGTGGGACCCTCCGGTCGCCTGGAACCCATGGAGACATTCGGAGAAGCCAGATTGGGACCAGCCGGACATCTGGCCCCATGGAAACTCTTGGAGAGCCCTGGGTGGGACCCTCGGGTCTCCAGGCCTTGTACCTCGATGGACTGTCAGCTTCCGAAGCTTGCCGCTACCTTCTCTCTGTGGGTTCCCGCCAAAAGAGGGGGCCACTAGTTGAGGTAGTTGGCCCGGGAAGTCCCAAAGTCGCAGCTGTTCTATCCCAGACGGGCCAGCGGAAGGGTGAGGACTGTGTAATGTTGTACCATCTTGGGTATTTGCTGGGACTGTTCTATATATTTTTGTTTGCTGGTGTTTCAATAAAGTATTGCCACCCTGTTTTACCATCGCTGTGTGGTACTGTCACAGTAGTGTACGATCGCTGTGTGGAACTATCGCTGTGGTGTACTATCACTGTGTGGTACGGTCACTGTAGTGTACCATCACTGTGTGGTACTATTGCTGTAGTGTACTATCGCTGTGTACTACTGTCACTGTAGTGTACGATCGTTGTGTGGTACTATCGCTGGGGTGTACTATAACTATGTGATATGGTCACTGTAGTGTACCATCGCTGTGTGGTACTATTGCTGTAGTGTACTATCGATGTGTACTACTGTCACTGTAGTGTACCATCGCTGTGTGGTACTATCGCTGGGGTGTACTATCACTATGTGATACGGTCACTGTAGTGTACCATCGCTGTGTCGTACTATTGCTGTAGTGTACTATCGCTGTGTGGTACTGTCACTGTATTGTACTGTTGCTGTGTGGTACTATTGCTGTGTGATTCTTTCGCTATAGTGTACTGCCACTATGTGGTACTGTCGTTGTGGTTGAGAAGAATAGTTCCTACAAATACTCAAATCCCGATTATTGGTCTTTAGACTGGACAGAATGAACTACTACGATAAATCTGGTGCATTTTAAGACTGTGTACCCTAAGTTTACACTGTCTAAGGCCACGGCCCAACTATTACTATGTGGTCAGTATTCGGTCAGTATTTTTTCTCAGGAGTGGGAGCCAAAACCAGGAGTGGGTGATAAATGCAGAATTGGTACACTTGTTTCTATTATACCTTTTCTCTGATAGTTCCTCACCTGGTTTTAGGTTGCACTCCTGAGGAAAAATACTGATCGAATACTGGTGAAAAAACTGATAGTGGAGCCGCAGCCTTAGGGAATTTCTCTCAGTGCTACCAAGTTTGGTGGATTGTCTCCTCTGAACACACGTTGACAGCTTCCTCTTTCCTGAGGTTACAGTGTGGTACTATCATTGTAGTGTACTGTTGCCGTGTGGTACTATAGCTATGTTGTACTATAACTGTAGTCTACAATAGATGTGGTGTACTATCAAACAGTGGTACTGTCACCCTAGTGTACTATCGCTGTGTGGTAATATATCTGTAGTGTATTATCACTGGGATGTACTAGCGCGCAGTGGTACTGTCAATGTAGTGTACTGTCGCTGTCGTGTACTATCGCTGTGTGGTACTATCACTGTAGTATACTATAACTGTACTTTATTATCGCTGTGGTGTACTATCGCACAGTGGTACTGTTGCTGTATGGTACTATCACTGTTGTATATTATTGCAGTCATGTACTATTGCAAAGTGGTACTGTTACTGAAGTGGACTATTGCTGTAGTGTACTATCGGTGTGGTGTACTATCATAAGGTAGTACTATCACTGTAGTGTACTATCGCACAGTGGTACTATAATTTATAACTGTAGGGTACGATCACTGTGTAGTACTGTCACTGTGGTGTACTATCGCTGTGTAGTATTATTGCTGTATTTTACTATAGCTGTGGTGTACTATCATACAGTAGTACTATCGCTGTAGTGTACTATTGCACAGTGATACTGTCATTATAGTGTACTATCGCTGTGTGGTACTGTTGCTGTAGGGTACCATCACTGTAGTGTACTATCGCTGTGTGGTACTATCACTGTAGTGTACTATCGCACAGTCGTACTATACTTTATAACTGTCTAATGGCCTTATTTACATTTTGCATGCACATCAATTTACGTTTCAGTTCAGACTCCCAGGTTTTTTCTTTGTAGTCTAATATGCAGTAGTGCATATAAGGGTGTGGCCGCCCTTTGTCTGAGCTGAAAGGTTCATTCTGCCTCTCAGGTCCATGCTTCTACTAAGGGTTCAGTCTCTCTGCCCTTATCCATATGTATGTCACTTGACAAATGGTAAGGTTTTAATATTAGAGTTAGGACTGTCCCATAAGGGTTGCCGTGACGTGGCGGGATGGATTTTACATTATTTTGATCAAAATTTATGTTAACTAAATACCCTTTATTATTTATCATTATTTCTATGCACTGTGCGATTTATCCATTTACTTTTAGGTATTAGTGTATTTAGCTTTTGTCTTTGTTTTTTTTGTTTTTTCTGTCTAATGGCCTTATGTGAACATTCATTTACATTTTGCATGCACATCAATTTGCGTTTCAGTTCAGACTCCCAGGTTTTTTCTTTATACTTTATAACTGTAGAGTACGATCACTGTGTGGTACAGTCACTGTAGTGTACTATCGCTGTGTGGTACTGTTGCTGTAGGGTACTATCACTGTGGTGTACTTTCGTACAGTGGTACTGTCACTGTAGGGTACTATCACTATGTGGTACTATCACGGTAGTGTACTATTGCTGTGGTGTATTATCATACAGTACTACTATCACTGAAGTGTACTATTGCACAGTGGTACTATAACTGTAGTGTACTGTCACTGTGTGGTACTGTGGCTGTATTGTACTTTCGCTGTAGTGTACTATTACTTTGTAATATTATCACTGTAATGTATTATGGCTGTAGTGTACTACTGTTGTGGTGTGCTATTGCTGTGTTGTCCTGTCAATCTAGTGTACTATCGCTGTAGTGTACTATTGCACAGTGGTATGTGGTATGTGGTACACAGTGCACTAGAGTACTATCGTTGTGTTGTACTCTCACTAGTGTACTATTGCTGTGGTGTACTATCACTGTGGTGTACTGTCACTAGTGTACTATCTCTGTGATGTACTGTCACTCTAGTGTACTATCCCTGTGGTGTACTCTCACTAGTGTACTATTGCTCTGGTGTACTACTGTATCGCTGTGATGCACTATCGCTGTGGTGTACTGTCACTCTAGTGTACTATCGCTGTGTGGTACTATTGCTGTGGTGTACTGTCACTTGTGTACTATCCCTGTGGTGTACTGTCACTAGTGTACTATCCCTGTGGTGTACTGTCACTAGTATACTATAGCTGTGGTGTACTGTCACTAGTGTACTATAGCTGTGGTGTACTGTCACTCTAGTGTACTATCGCTGTGGGGTACTGTCACTCTTGTGTACTATCGCTGTGGGGTACTATCCCTGTGGTGTACTGTCACTAGTGTACTATAGCTGTGGTGTACTGTCACTCTAGTGTACTATAGCTGTGGTGTACTGTCACTCTAGTGTACTATAGCTGTGGTGTACTGTCACTCTAGTGTACTATAGCTGTGGTGTACGGTCACTCTAGTGTACTATAGCTGTGGGGTACTGTCACTCTAGTGTACTATCGCTATGGGGTACTATCCCTGTGGTGTACTCTCACTAGTGTACTATAGCTGTGGTGTACTGTCACTAGTGTACTATAGCTGTGGCGTACTGTCACTAGTGTACTATAGCTGTGGTGTACTGTCACTCTAGTGTACTATCGCTGTGGGGTACTGTCACTCTAGTGTACTATCGCTGTGGGGTACTATCCCTGTGGTGTACTGTCACTAGTGTACTATAGCTGTGGTGTACTGTCACTGTAGTGTACTATAGCTGTGGTGTACTGTCACTCTAGTGTACTATAGCTGTGGTGTACTGTCACTCTAGTGTACTATAGCTGTGGGGTACTGTCACTCTAGTGTACTATAGCTGTGGTGTACTGTCACTCTAGTGTACTATAGCTGTGGTGTACTGTCACTCTAGTGTACTATAGCTGTGGGGTACTGTCACTCTAGTGTACTATCGCTGTGGGGTACTATCTCTGTGGTGTACTGTCACTAGTGTACTATAGCTGTGGTGTACTGTCACTGTAGTGTACTATAGCTGTGGTGTACTGTCACTCTAGTGTACTATCGCTGTGGTGTACTGTCACTCTAGTGTACTATCACTGTGGTGTACTGTCACTCTAGTGTACTATCGCTGTGGTGTACTGTCACTCTAGTGTACTATCGCTGTGGTATACTGTCACTCTAGTGTACTATCGCTGTGGTGTACTGTCACTCTAGTGTACTATCGCTGTGGTGTACTGTCACTCTAGTGTACTATTGCTGTGGTGTACTATCGCTGTGGTGTACTGTCACTCTAGTGTACTATCGCTGTGGTGTACTGTCACTCTAGTGTACTATCGCTGTGGTGTACTGTCACTCTAGTGTACTATCGCTGTGGTGTATTGTCACTCTAGTGTACTATCGCTGTGGTGTACTGTCACTCTAGTGTACTATCGCTGTGGTATACTGTCACTCTAGTGTACTATAGCTGTGGTGTACTGTCACTCTAGTGTACTATCGCTGTGGTGTACTGTCACTCTAGTGTACTATCGCTGTGGTATACTGTCACTCTAGTGTACTATTGCTGTGTGGTACTATTATATAAATATTAGCTACCTTAACATCTTCATCAGAGCTTTCATTACAGATTCTGTCACTTGTCCAACCTAAAATAAATTTACATAAGAATATTATCACCGCACGGAGCCCCACGAATTAGAGCAGATTCGTAGACGTCTTTTTTAGTGTTGAGCGAATTTGTTCGGCATTTCAAATTCGGGTTAGTTTTCGGGGTTCCGGTTTGTTCGCGTCAAAAAATCGCCTCCACCCACGAACATCCCTGATTTGCCACGCTGTCACGCAGATAACAGCGTGATAACATCTGCGTGACAGCATGGCAAATTAGGGATGTTCGTGGGCGGAGCAGATTTTTTTTGGCGCAAACAAGCCAGAACCCCGAACACGAACATGAATTTGAAATGCCGAACAAATTCGCTCAACACTAGTCTTGTTATCTGCATCGGTATTTTTTCTAAAGTCTGCAAATTGTCTCTTCAGAGAGGAAGATGACTACAACTCCAGTGCCGCCTTTAGGAAGTAGCAATCCTAAAAGTCAATATCGACTCTCTAACGAGCCTTGTCACATGACTTGGGGTAATAGCCAAAACCAAAATCTCAATTTGCAGACACTGTGTTTCGGGGTGCTGCCCCTCATCAGTGCAAAGTATGAGATCTGGTTTGGCTGGGTGAAAGGCATCTGACCGAGATCCAAGGGGTAACGTTTCTCCTTGCGGAGAGTGACATGTCAAGACACTGTGTTCCAGGATACTGCCCCTCGTCAGTGCAAAGTGTGATAACCCTTTAAAGAGGGTCAGGCACTGGTATTGCATTAAACTGAGCCTTAGACTACATTCAAATGCTCCATTAAATGCCTCTGCAAGGGTATGTGCACACGACCTCTTTTAGATACAGGTGTACCACCATAACTTTGATATAAGACACTTCAGGAAAACGCCTGCTGTGATTATTTGTCGTCAATTTTAACTTTTTTTTAACTATATAAAAGATTGTGGCAGGTTCAAATGGACGTCAGAAGAATGGACTGGTCACTTTTACCTATGTCATAGTTTTCCAAGCCTGAAGTGGTTAAAAGGAGCCAAAAAGACAGAACATGTGCACAGCGAGTCGCTTTGACATTATGTGCATATGTTCATTATTTTTAATGTTTATTGAGCACTTCCGCCTGAAAAAGAAGTCATGTGCACCTAGCCTAAGAAAGCTGAATATTTAAAGGGGGTCTCCGGGATTATAAAAAAAAGTGTTAGAATACTAAAACAATCATTACTTACCTATTCAATCTTCCTCCATCATTGCCAGTCATGCAGTGATGGTTTCACATCCATCATTTACTGATGGTCCATCACTGGCCTCAGTGGTGACATTTACAGCAGGTGACCAGTGATAGGCGGCAGTGGTCACATGAAAGATAGCCATGATGTCATAGCTGAAGGAGTGTAGCTAGATGGGGCAACCAGGCATAGGCTGAGGCACTAATACATGCCACTTGGCTAATTAGATACAGGGCTAGGGCAAGAATCTGAACCCTTGTCCTGGCAAAGGAAATCCTTGGCTCTACGAGTGACGTAAGGCAAATATACAGCTCCCGTATGCCGCCATATTACAGCCTTTAGGTTCGGTTCACTCTTTGTGTTCTGCCAGGGTTTCGGTACCCAGCACTATTCCTGCCATGAAAAAAACAGACACCTAATAGACCCATGATATAAATCGATGTATTCACATCTGTGTCGAGGGTTGTTAAGTTATGTTCACACTGAGTTTTTCAGGCGCACACTCCTATGAGGTTTTCTAGTAGAAACCACTTCGGGCCTCCGGATTCCCTGTTGTAGATTCAGTTACATTTGACATATTAAAAAGCACAATGTGAACGTCTTTTCTCTTGGTAAAATGATGGACACTATTATAGGTCAATAAGCTTCTAGCGCGCCCCAGCTTTCCGCCACAAACGGAATAAGTCACCAGGTTTTTGACACCTAATCTGATAGCGTAATGTAGAGTCAGACACCAGGATTCCAGAGATGTCACTTATTCACAACTAAAGCAAACATCCTAGTGACTGATACATTGCTGGAATCAGGGTATCTGCCCCTACATCATGCTGCTCTCATATGGGGTAGCAAAAACCTGGTGACAAATTTCCTTTAATTATGTTTTTCGGAAAATGTCCTTCAGAAAGCAGATGTGGACAAATCTTTATATAGAGTATTATTATCAGGCAAACGTTAAGTAATGGCACAGGTTATGATTGGCACTGGGGCTGTATCACTTCTGTGGGCAGTATTGGCACAGGTTATGCCTGGCACTGGGGCTGTATCACATCTACGGGCAGTATTGGCACAGGTTATGCCTGGCACTGGGGATGTATCACATCTACAGGCAGTATTGGCACAGGTTATGCCTGGCACTGGGGATGTATCACATCTACAGGCAGTATTGGCACAGGTTATGCCTGGCACTGGGGATGTATCACATCTACAGGCAGTATTGGCACAGGTTATGCCTGGCACTGGGGCTGTATCACATCTACGGGCAGTATTGGCACAGGTTATGCCTGGCACTGGGGCTGTATCACATCTACGGGCAGTATTGGCACAGGTTATGTTTGGCACTGGGGATGTATCCCTTCTACCGGCAGTATTGGCACAGGTTATGTCTGGCACTGGGGATGTATCACTTCTGTGGGCAGTATTGGCACAGGTTATGCCTGGCACTGGGGATGTATCACATATACGGGCAGTATTGGCACAGGTTATGTTTGGCACTGGGGATGTATCCCTTCTACCGGCAGTATTGGCACAGGTTATGCCTGGCACTGGGGATGTATCACTTCTGTGGGCAGTATTGGCACAGGTTATGCCTGGCACTGGGGATGTATCACATCTACAGGCAGTATTGGCACAGGTTATGCCTGGCACTGGGGATGTATCACATCTACAGGCAGTATTGGCACAGGTTATGCCTGGCACTGGGGCTGTATCACATCTACGGGCAGTATTGGCACAGGTTATGCCTGGCACTGGGGCTGTATCACATCTACGGGCAGTATTGGCACAGGTTATGTTTGGCACTGGGGATGTATCCCTTCTACCGGCAGTATTGGCACAGGTTATGTCTGGCACTGGGGATGTATCACTTCTGTGGGCAGTATTGGCACAGGTTATGCCTGGCACTGGGGATGTATCACATATACGGGCAGTATTGGCACAGGTTATGTTTGGCACTGGGGATGTATCCCTTCTACCGGCAGTATTGGCACAGGTTATGCCTGGCACTGGGGATGTATCACTTCTGTGGGCAGTATTGGCACAGGTTATGCCTGGCACTGTGGATGTATCACTTCTACGGGCAGTATTGGCACAGGTTATGATTGGCACTGGGGATGTATCAGTTCTGTGGGCAGTATTGGCACAGGTTATGCCTGGCACTGGGGCTGTATCACTTCTATGGGCAGTATTGGCACAGGTTATGTTTGGCACTGGGGATGTATCCCTTCTACCGGCAGTATTGGCACAGGTTATGCCTGGCACTGGGGATGTATCACTTCTGTGGGCAGTATAGGCACAGGTTATGCCTGGCACTGGGGATGTATCACTTCTACGGGCAGTATTGGCACAGGTTATGCCTGGCACTGGGGATGTATCACTTCTATGGGCAGTCTCACTGCATTTTATTTTATTATTGTAAGTTTTTGTTTTTGTTGTTAAACCTGTAAAAAGCAGAAAAAAAGAAATTGCAGAATAAGAAACCGACTTCAGTATCATAGATACTTATTCAATTCTGTGAAAATTGGCTATTTACCCACTTTGATGCCCAGAACCCATTTTGGACAAGGATAGAGTGACCTCAATTTGATGCGGGTCATCACTATGTACAGTACAGACCAAAAATTTGGACACACCTTCTCATTTAAAGATTTTTCTGTATTTTCATGACTATGAAAATTGTACATTCACACTGAAGGCATCAAAACTATGAATTAACACATGTGGAATTATATACTTAACAAAAAAGTGTGAAACAACTGAAAATAAGTCTTATATTCTAGGTTCTTCAAAGTAGCCACCTTTTGCTTTGATGACTGCTTTGCACACACTTGGCATTCTCTTGATGAGCTTCAAGAGGTAGTCACCGGAAATGGTCTTCCAACAATCTTGAAGGAGTTCCCAGAGATGCTTAGCACTTGTTGGCCCTTTTGCCTTCACTCTGCGGTCCAGCTCACCCCAAACCATCTCGATTGGGTTCAGGTCTGGTGACTGTGGAGGCCAGGTCATCTGGTGTAGCACCCCATCACTCTCCTCCTTGGTCAAATAGCCCTTACACAGCCTGGTCTTGTGTTTGGGGTCATTATCCTGTTGAAAAATAAATGATGGTCCAACTAAACACAAACCGGATGGAATAGCATGCCGCTGCAAGATGCTATGGTAGCCATGCTGGTTCAGTATGCCTTCAATTTTGAATAAATCCCCAACAGTGTCACCAGCAAAGCACCCCCACACCATCACACCTCCTCCTCCATGCTTCACGGTGGGAACCAGGCATGTACAGTCCATCCGTTCACCTTTTCTGCATCGCACAAAGACACGTTGGTTGGAACCAAAGATCTCAAATTTGGACTCATCAGACCAAAGCACAGATTTCCACTGGTCTAATGTCCATTCCTTGTGTTCTTTAGCCCAAACAAGTCTCTTCTGCTTGTTGCCTGTCCTTAGCAGTGGTTTCCTAGCAGCTATTTTACCATGAAGGCCTACTGCACAAAGTCTCCTCTTAACAGTTGTTGAAGAGATGTATCTGCTGCTAGAACTCTGTGTGGCATTGACCTGGTCTCCAATCTGAGCTGCTGTTAACCTGCGATTTCTGAGGCTGGTGACTCGGATAAACTTATCCTCAGAAGCAGAGGTGACTCATGGTCTTCCTTTCTTGGGCCGGTCATCATGTGAGCCAGTTTCTTTGTAGCGCTTGATGGTTTTTGCAACTGCACTTGGGGACACATTCAAAGTTTGCCCAATTTTTCGCACTGACTGACCTTCATTTCTTAAAGTAATGATGGCCACTTGTTTTTCTTTACTTAGCTGCTTTTTTCTTGCCATAATACAAATTCTAACAGTCTATTCAGTAGGACTATCAGCTGTGTATCCACCAGACTTCTGCACAACACAACTGATGGTCCCAACCCCATTTATAAGGCAAGAAATCCCACTTATTAAACCTGACAGGGCACACCTGTGAAGTGAAAACCATTTCCGGTGACTACCTCTTGAAGCTCATCAAGAGAATGCCAAGAGTGTGCAAAGCAGTCATCAAAGCAAAAGGTGGCTACTTTGAAGAACCTAGAATATAAGACATATTTTCAGTTGTTTCACACTTTTTTGTTAAGTATATAATTCCACATGTGTTAATTCATAGTTTTGATGCCTTCAGTGTGAATGTACAATTTTCATAGTCATGAAAATGCAGAAAAATCTTTAAATGAGGTGTGTCCAAACTTTTGGTCTGTACTGTATGTAATGGTGGCGTGAGATCAGGGGCCCAACGTCATTTAACCCTTTCAATAACGTCCTTCAGTGCCCACTTTGATGCCCATGTTTCTGCCAGTTTTATACATTTTGTAGCTGCGTTTAAGCATATTCACCCCTGGGCACCTCACTGCATTGTATAAGCATTGCATTGCCGAATAAGAAACTGAGGAATTAGAAAGCAACTTCTTCCTCTCTGTGCAGTGAGCGGCCCCGGCCATGTGACCAGGACGAGCTATTCCGGGAGGATGGTTCCCACGTCCATGTCACCCGAGGAGTGACCAGAGCCCTCTGTAATAATTGTGTGCTCAGGCCCAGGGTCCGGGGACGTACTAAACTGCATATTGGGATGATGGGATGATGGGATAATGGCCTGCAATGCTAAACTCGACTACTAGATGGCAGCACATTTTTCAAATGCAGACCAGGAAATGACTTCTGGCCTTGATACTGGATTAGAAGAAGCAGCAGTTTTTAACTCTTGACCTGTAATATAGAAAGAAATCAGAGGGAATTCAATGGAAATACTAAAATGAATCAGAACATCCACACGGCTGGATTAAAGTTTAATAATAGAACCAGGGAAAAAAGATTGTAACTATTTGGGATTATGAGTAGAATATCGGGGTTACACACGCCTGGTGATATATCTCATCAACATCTCATAGGAATATAGGTATAATTATTGTTCTGTATGGGGATTATGGCTAAAATATCACAAATACACATGCCCAGGAACATACTTCATCTACTTCTGATAGGAATATGGGTATAACTATTGTTCTGTATGGGGATTATGGGTGAAATATCACAAATACACATGCCCAGGAACATATTTCATCTACATTCAATAGGAATATGTGTATAACTATTGTTCTGTATGGGGATTATGGTTGAAATATCACAAATACACATGCCCAGGAACATACTTCATCTACTTTTCATAGGAATATGGGTATAACTATTGTTCTGTATGGGGATTATGGGTGAAATATGACAAATACACATGCCCAGGAACATATTTCATCTACTTCTCATAGGAATATGGGTATAACTATTGTTCTGTATGGGGATTATGGGTGAAATATCACAAATACACATGCCCAGGAACATATTTCATCTACATTCAATAGGAATATGTGTATAATTATTGTTCTGTATGGCGATTATGGTTGAAATATCACAAATGCACATGCCCAGGAACATACTTCATCTACTTCTCATAGGAATATGGGTATAACTATTGTTCTGTATGGGGATTATGGGTGAAATATGACAAATACACATGCCCAGGAACATATTTCATCTACTTCTCATAGGAATATGGGTATAACTATTGTTCTGTATGGGGATTATGGGTGAAATATCACAAATACACATGCCCAGGAACATATTTCATCTACTTCTCATAGGAATATGGGTATAATTATTGTTCTGTATGGGGATTATGGGTGAAATATCACAAATACACATGCCCAGAAACATACTTCATCTACTTCTCATAGGAATTTGGGTATAACTATTGTTCTATATGGGGATTATGGCTAAAATATCACAAATACACATGCCCAGGAACATACTTCATCTACTTCTGATAGGAATATGGGTATAACTATTGTTCTGTATGGGGATTATGGGTGAAATATCACAAATACACATGCCCAGGAACATATTTCATCTACATTCAATAGGAATATGTGTATAATTATTGTTCTGTATGGGGATTATGGTTGAAATATCACAAATACACATGCCCAGGAACATATTTCATCTACTTTTCATAGGAATATGGGTATAACTATTGTTCTCTATGGGGATTATGGGTGAAATATGACAAATACACATGCCCAGGAACATATTTCATCTACTTCTCATAGGAATATGGGTATAACTATTGTTCTGTATGGGGATTATGGGTGAAATATCACAAATACACATGCCCAGGAACATATTTCATCTACTTCTCATAGGAATATGGGTATAATTATTGTTCTGTATGGGGATTATGGGTGAAATATCACAAATACACATGCCCAGAAACATACTTCATCTACTTCTCATAGGAATTTGGGTATAACTATTGTTCTATATGGGGATTATGGCTAAAATATCACAAATACACATGCCCAGGAACATACTTCATCTACTTCTGATAGGAATATGGGTATAACTATTGTTCTGTATGGGGATTATAGGTGAAATATCACAAATACACATGCCCAGGAACATATTTTATCTACATTCAATAGGAATATGTGTATAACTATTGTTCTGTATGGGGATTTTGGGTGAAATATCACAAATGCACATGCCAAGGAACATATTTCATCTACTTCTCATAGGAATATGGGTATAACTATTGTTCTGTATGGGGATTATGACTAAAATATCACAAATACACATGCCCAGGAACATACTTCATCTACTTCTGATAGGAATATGGGTATAACTATTGTTCTGTATGGGGATTATGGGTGAAATATCACAAATGCACATGCCTAGGAACATATTTCATCTACATTCAATAGGAATATGTGTATAACTATTGTTCTGTATGGGGATTATCGGCGAATTATCACAAATGCACATGCCAAGGAACATATTTCATCTACTTCTCATAGGAATATGGGTATAACTATTGTTCTGTATGGGGATTTTGGGTGAAATATCACAAATGCACATGCCCAAGAACATACTTCATCTACTTCTCATAGGAATATGGGTATAACTATTGTTCTGTATGGGGATTATGGGTGAAATATCACAAATACACATGCCCAGAAACATACTTCATCTACTTCTCATAGGAATTTGGGTATAACTATTGTTCTATATGGGGATTATGGCTAAAATATCACAAATACACATGCCCAGGAACATACTTCATCTACTTCTGATAGGAATATGGGTATAACTATTGTTCTGTATGGGGATTATAGGTGAAATATCACAAATACACATGCCCAGGAACATATTTTATCTACATTCAATAGGAATATGTGTATAACTATTGTTCTGTATGGGGATTTTGGGTGAAATATCACAAATGCACATGCCAAGGAACATATTTCATCTACTTCTCATAGGAATATGGGTATAACTATTGTTCTGTATGGGGATTATGACTAAAATATCACAAATACACATGCCCAGGAACATACTTCATCTACTTCTGATAGGAATATGGGTATAACTATTGTTCTGTATGGGGATTATGGGTGAAATATCACAAATGCACATGCCTAGGAACATATTTCATCTACATTCAATAGGAATATGTGTATAACTATTGTTCTGTATGGGGATTATCGGCGAATTATCACAAATGCACATGCCAAGGAACATATTTCATCTACTTCTCATAGGAATATGGGTATAACTATTGTTCTGTATGGGGATTTTGGGTGAAATATCACAAATGCACATGCCCAAGAACATACTTCATCTACTTCTCATAGGAATATGGGTATAACTATTGTTCTGTATGGGGATTATGGGTGAAATATCACAAATACACATGCCCAGAAACATACTTCATCTACTTCTCATAGGAATTTGGGTATAACTATTGTTCTATATGGGGATTATGGCTAAAATATCACAAATACACATGCCCAGGAACATACTTCATCTACTTCTGATAGGAATATGGGTATAACTATTGTTCTGTATGGGGATTATAGGTGAAATATCACAAATACACATGCCCAGGAACATATTTTATCTACATTCAATAGGAATATGTGTATAACTATTGTTCTGTATGGGGATTTTGGGTGAAATATCACAAATGCACATGCCAAGGAACATATTTCATCTACTTCTCATAGGAATATGGGTATAACTATTGTTCTGTATGGGGATTATGACTAAAATATCACAAATACACATGCCCAGGAACATACTTCATCTACTTCTGATAGGAATATGGGTATAACTATTGTTCTGTATGGGGATTATGGGTGAAATATCACAAATGCACATGCCTAGGAACATATTTCATCTACATTCAATAGGAATATGTGTATAACTATTGTTCTGTATGGGGATTATCGGCGAATTATCACAAATGCACATGCCAAGGAACATATTTCATCTACTTCTCATAGGAATATGGGTATAACTATTGTTCTGTATGGGGATTTTGGGTGAAATATCACAAATGCACATGCCCAAGAACATACTTCATCTACTTCTCATAGGAATATGGGTATAACTATTGTTCTGTATGGGGATTATGGGTGAAATATCACAAATAGACATGCCCAGTAACATATTTTATCATTTTATTTTAAAAACAAATATATATATACTTATCCCAAATAGTCATGTCCAATACCACATTGGACGAATTTCCCAAAATAATATGCATATAGTTATTCACCTACATGGTAATTCAATGTGAAATATTATATTTACAGAGGCCAAATAATTTTGCAGCTTTGTTTGAAAAAATATCTTTATAAACTTGTGGGCACCTAAGCTCCATAATAAATGAATACCTATATGTACATTTATATTACAGCGTCAAATAGGCTAAGTAATTTCCTTTTAAAGCTTTGTAATTCTGCATTCAATGGCGCTGTAATAAGTCAGTATAGGCTGTTTATTGTCTCTATATGACGGCTTTTCATTAATATTGCGAAAACAATTTGAACTATTAATTTGAAAATATCAGCATTGATTTCCTGGACATCTGCAGGGTTTATACGCTCAGCGATGCTGAAACAGGCCTGTAAAGACTGGTTTAACAAAGTTTTTGCTTTTTTTTTTTTTTTTTCAAGATTGTGAAAACTGTCTGAAGAATTGACTTGAAAATAGCTTTTGTGACTTTATTGATATATTTTGTGGTTGTATGTCAATGTTGCTGAAATAAGCAAATGAAGGCTGATTTAAGAGACTTTTGACTGTTTATCTTCAGTACTGAAAAAATGGCTTAAAGCTGACCTGTCATCACATTCAATGCCACCAAGCCGCAGCTATGGTGGCATAGCTGACAGATCCAGCAGTGTGGACAGCCCTCTATCCGCCTCCCTGGTGCCTCCGCACTAAAATATTACACTTTATTCCCTCAGCGGGCACCATTGGAAGCATGAAGTGTCTGTATCGGTCCGATGGAGTGTGAACAAATCTGCGCTATCTACAATGCACTGCGTCATCAGTTGCTGGGCAGGAATTTTTTTACTGCCCAGCGACTGATGACGCGACACAGCGCAGGGCTCAAGCACTGATTGGCTCACACTCCAGAACACCAACAGGACCACTTCCTGATTCCCGTTACGCGCATCAAGGGGGCAATAAAGTTTAGTATTTCAGTGAGGAGGCACCAGGGAGGTGGACAAAGGTCTCTCCACACTGCTGGACCTGTCAACTATGCCACCATAGCTGCGGCTTGGTGGCATTGAATGTGATGACAGGTCCTCTTTAAAGCGTCGAGTTGACAATAGCCTGTGTTTTCCTGGTGAAGTTTTATGCTTAGCTTCTCAATCGTGCATAGCGTGTGCTGTCAACCAACAAACACCTTACCCCACTAATTTCACATAAAATGGAATGTGATATGATCATCAGATGTGGATGATTATATTATTGATTATTATCAATATTTATTTATATGGGGATTATGATTTGGATAACATGGCTACAAATCCCAACTCCCATATTTATCCTTTACCTGATAAAAATATCCAGTAGAGTCTCTTTTATCCAAGCTAAACGGGACCAGAGGGTGCTTGGATTAGTGAAAAACTTGGATAACTCAAACAGCTGAATAAAATGCCCCCCTTTGCATCCTGCTGTCCCGCTTTGGGTCTTCCTGTCCCTCTTGTATCCTTCTGTCCCTCTGTGTATCCTCCTTTTGTGTCATCCTACCTCTCTTTTATGTTCTACTGTCCGCTTTTGTCCCTTTTTTGTGTCGAAAAGGGGAGCCCTGGGCAGCCGCCTGGATGCTTGGATAAAGCAGTAAATTAGCTGGCAAAGTGCTGTATACGTTACCCTCATCTTTTTCCCACAGACACACCAAAAAATAAAAACAACACACAAAAAAAAAAAAAAAAATTGAAAATAATTTCTTTTTTGTTAAAGGGACTGCCACTGCCAAATCACATGTGTTGTGCTCAGCAGGCCTGCATTGACCTGCTGCCACACAGCACAGTGATCCCAGCCGCGCTCCGATCCGATGAGCCGTTCGGGTGCTACGGCCCCCGGAACGGAGCGCGTGCTGGGCTGTCACAGCGCTGGGACTAGTCCTGTGACGTAGCTCCCCCATTCAAGTCAATGGGAGGAGACCCCGTCCCCGGGAATAATCTCGGCTCTGACAGCCAGCATGTGCTCCATTCCAGGGGCCGTAGCACCCGAACAGCTCATCGGATCAGACCGCGGCTGGGATCACTGTGCTGTGCTCAGCAGGCCTGTATTGCCCTGCTGACGCAGAGCATAGTGAGGTCAGCGGCGCTCCAATCCGATGTACCGTTCCGGTTCTACGGCCCCTGGAACGGAGCGCACGCTGGCTGTCAGAGCCGGGTTTAGTCCGGTCACATGGTTTCCTCCATTGAGTACAATGGAGGAGCTGCATCATGGGACTAATCCCAGCGCTCTGACAGCCAGCACGTGCTCCATTCCATGGGCCGTAGCACCCGAACGGTACGTCAGATCGGAGCACCTCTGGTCTCATTATGCTTTGTGTCAGCAGGTCAATGCTGGTCTGCTGACAGAAGCAAAGATGATTTTGAGGTGGCAGATTAAATGGCTTTTACAACTGCAACATGTCTTTCTCTATACATGGAGAGATCCAGCTCAGGATGGTCACCTGACCGTTACCAAAGCAACATCTTAGGGGAAAAGTTACAAAGTTACATATATTAGATGCTACTACTAGCCTCTCAGTGACCCTCCCAGGATGAAGGAGAACCTGCCTACATTCTTAAACTGAGTTTTCTTTCTCTGACTATTGTAGCAATCTAATGGCGAACAAACCATATTTAAGAGACAAGAAGGATGACCTTACAAATCAACAGGTTATTGACCTGATTGAAAAGGTAGCTAGAGGAGAAATTCCAGAAGAACTATTTATGCATGGTCCACCAGTGACTCCCAAAGGAGGAGAAATTTACATCTTTGTGCCTCTAAATAGTCTTCAAGAAAATGATTATTCAAGAGATCAATACAGATGGATTTCAAGAGGAAACAACAAACAGCGCAAGTGGTATGTGGAAACACAACTCCAAAAAAGGTGGGTTTCTAAATCATTTTTCCATTGTGAAAGGGAATTTGCAAAAATCTGTGCAAAACAAAGCTGACTGTAAAAATAAATTAGTTTGTCTTTTTTTTTGTCATATGTTGCTTCAGTTTATCTGTAAAGAGCAACTGTGACCAATTATTTTTTTATGTTACTACAGTGGTTGACCTTGTATTTTTCACCTACAGTTCCACATATTAAGGCTTCTGTTCTGCATCGCACGTCAGTGACGAGTGTGACCATGAGCCAGAATTCCAGCCTCGACACAGGCTGCCTGTGTTGGGCCAATGCTAATCAGGAAGGCGTTGCTGCATTGCATTACTCATGTCTTGCTATGACACCCGCACTGAGCTGATGCATTAGCATCAACCCAGTGCAGGCCCAGCCACGAAACCTGTGTGAGGCAGCCTGATTCTAATTTCATGGGTGGCACTGCATCACATTACGCCGATGCAGCGTAGGCCGCAAAATTAGCATCAGGCTGCCTCACACAGGTCTTGCAATAGCGCCCGCACTGAGCTGATGCAGAAACTCAGTGCGGCGCCAGCCATAGCAAGACCTGAGTAATGCAATGCGGCGCAGCCCTCCTGATTAGCATTGGCTCAACACAGCTGGCTATTGTCAATGCTGAAATTGCCGTTTCGCACCCACAGCTACCAGAATGCAGCTTCTGATCCACATCGTACGTCAGTATTGTTAGGTTAGATTCGCACCTGCTTTAGTTCACCTTTAAGACCAGAGGGTAACAACTCCATTCTTTACAGTGAAGTAGCGGATCGTTACTAATCTCCATTGACTTGGATTAATAACACAAGTGGCACGAATGTACAGTTATAATAATGATCACCGGACAACGGACGCATCAGGACTGAAGTTGCGGTCATTATTCGTGAGCAGCCAAGTGACGATTATGGTATCCAAACGTTAAAAATTCCATAGATTTGCATACATACCATAACCGATCTAGTTTTCCCACTATTTTACTGGTACGGATATCCATCTGTGCAAGTCCTCTGACAGCTCGCTGCCGGGCCGATCTGGACCGGCAGCGAGTTGTCCCGCACTGGCCGATCTGGACCGGCAGCGAGTTGTCCCGCACTGGCCGGCACCCACCTGCCTCCCCTCGCAGTATTAAGTACTCACCGGCTCTGTCGGGTCCTCTCTGGGTGGCAGGGATGGCCTCTCTGCCTCTCGTTGCAGGGGAGCCCCGTCTTCTTCTGCATTGGTCAGTTGGTGCAGTGACATGGAGGTGGATGGGTGCCGACGGGTGCATGGCAACTCACTGCCGGGCCGAACTGTCAGTGGAGCGAATGGGTGGTGATGAGCTCCCCTCCCTCATCCAATCACAAGAAGGTACTGCCTGTGATGTCAGCTCTATAAAGAGCTAACGGAACCTGCAAAAGTGCCAGCTTTGTGCAGGCCTTATGCCATAGCTATCCGGAAGGGCCATAACGAGCCCGTCCATAAGTGCAAACTCAGCCTAACTGACATACGATGTGGACCGGAAGCCGCAATCTCTGGAGTTGCGGTCGCAAAATACAAGGTAAATAGTGACATTAAAAAAACAAAGAAAAAAACATGGCTAGCATGCTGATAGATGCAGCTAACCAATGGTGAAAAAAAGATTTTGGTGACGGTTGCTCTTTCAGTTTTTATTAATTATTAAAGAAAAAAAAAATGGTGATTGAACATACCACCATCTTAACCCCTTCAACCCCATGCCTGTTTTCACCCAAATGCCCAGGCCATTTTTTGCTAATCTGACCAGTGTCACTTCATGTGGTAATAACTCGGGAACGCTTTTACCTATCCAAGCCATTCTGAGATTGTTTCTCGTAACATATTGTACTTCAAGTCAGTGCTAAATGTGAGCCACTGTATTATACCTTTCTGTATAAAAAAATACAAAATACGCAAAAATTTTTGAAAAAAATCGCTATTTTTTAACTTTGAAATGCTCTGCTTTTTACAAAAATACTGATACCCCCCATATTTTTTCTTAGTTAAAATTCTCCACATGTCTACTTTATATTGGCATCATTTTGGAAATGAATTTTTTTTTTTTAGGACGTGATAGGGCTTAAAGTTTTACGCACAATTTTTAAAATTTACAACGCAGTTTTCAAAACTCACTTTTTAAAGGACCAACTCACTTCAGAAGTCATATTGCGATGGTTACATAACAGAAACCCTCCATAAATGACCCCACTTTTCAAACTACACCCCTCAAGGTGTTCAAAACTGATTTTTAAAGCATCGTTAACCCTTTACGTGTTCCACAGGAATTCAAGCAGAGCGAAGGGGAAATTTCAAATTTTCATTTTTTTGTGCAGATATTCCATTGTAATCCAATTTTACCTGCAACCCAACAAGGGTTAACAGCAAAACCAAACCCAAAATGGGTTACCCAAATTCTGCCGTTTACAGAAACACCCCACATGTACCCGTAAACTAAAGTATGGGCGCACAGCAGAGCACAACACAGAAGGAGCACTATGCGGTTTTTAGGGGGTAGATTTCACTGGAAGAAATCTAGGAGGCCATGTCCCATTTGAAGACCGCCTGAGGTAACTCAACAGTGGAACCCCCAAAAAGTGACCCCAGTTTGGAAACTACACCCCCTAAGGAATGTTTTAGGGAGTATAGTGACCACTTTGACCCAACAAGCGTCCCATAGTAGTTAGAAAATATCCTTTTTTTTTTTTCCAAAGCCAAGCGTTTCAAACTACTATGGGACGGGGGGGGGGGGGGGGGGTATCAGTATTTTTGTAAAAAGCAGAGCATTTCAAAGTTAAAAAATAGCGAACTTTTCCAATTTTTTTGCGTATTTTGTATTTTTTTATACAGAAAGGTATAATACAGTGGCTCACATTTAGCACTGACTTGAAGTACAATATGTCACGAGAAAACAGTCTCAGAATGGCTTGGATAGGTAAAAGCGTTCCCGAGTTATTGCCACATGAAGTGACACTGGTCAGATTAGCAAAAAATGGCCTGGGCATTTGGGTGAAAACAGGCATGGGGCTGAAGGGGTTAAGATGGTGGGATGTTCAATCACCATTTTTTTTTGTTTTATAATTAATAAAAACTGAAAGAGCAACCGTCACCAAAATCTTTTTTTCACCATTGGTTAGCTGCATCTATCAGCATGCTAGCCATGTTTTTTTCTTTGTTTGTTTTTTTAATGTCACTATTTACCTTTTATTTTGCGACCGCAACTCCAGAGATTGCAGCTTCCGGTCCACATCGTATGTCAGTTAGGCTGAGTTTGCACTTATGGACGGGCTCGTTATGGCCCTTCCGGATAGCTATGGCATAAGGCCTGCACAAAGCTGGCACTTTTGCAGGTTCCGTTAGCTCTTTATAGAGCTGACATCACAGGCAGTACCTTCTTGTGATTGGATGAGGGAGGGGAGCTCATCACCACCCATTCTCTCCACTGACAGGTCGGCCCGGCAGTGAGTTGCCATGCACCCGTCGGCACCCATCCACCTCCATGTCACTGCACCAACTGACCAATGCAAAAGAAGACGGGGCTCCCCTGCAACGAGAGGCAGAGAGGCCATCCCTGCCGCCCAGAGAGGACCCGACAGAGCCGGTGAGTACTTTAAACTGCGAGGGGAGGCAGGTGGGTGCCGGCCAGTGCGGGACAACTCGCTGACGGTCCAGATCGGCCGGCAGCGAGCTGTCAGAGGACTTGCACAGATGGATATCCGTACCAGTAAAATAGTGGGAAAACTAGATCGGTTACAGTATGTATGCAAATCTATGGAATTTTTAACGTTTGGATACCATAATCGTCACTTGGCCGCTCACGAATAATGACCGCAACTTCAGTCCTGATGCGTCCGTTGTCCGGTGACCATTATTATAACTGTGTACATTCGTGCCACTTGTGTTATCAATCCAAGTCAATGGAGATTAGTAACGCTTCGCTACTTCACCGTAAAGAATGGAGCTGTTACACTCTGGTCTTAAGGGTGAACTAAAGCAGGTGCGAATCTAACCTAACAATACTGACGTACGATGTGGACCAGAAGCTGCATTCTGGTAGCTGTGGTTGCGAAACGGCAATTTCAGAATTGACAATAGCCACCTGTGTTGAGCTAATGCTAATCAGGAGGGCTGCGCCGCATTGCATTACTCAGGTCTCGCTATGGCTGGCGCCCGCACTGAGTTTATGCATCAGCTCAGTGTGGGCGCTATTGCAAGACCTGTGTGAGGCAGCCTGATGCTAATTTTGTGGCCGACGCTGCATCGGCGTAATGCGATGCAGTGCCACCCATGAAATTAGAATCAGGCTGCCTCACACAGGTTTCACGGTTGGGCGTGCACTGAGTTGATGCTAATCTGTATTGATCTCTTGAATAATTATTTTCTTGAAGACTATTTAGAGGCACAAAGATGTAAATTTCTCCTCCTTTGGGAGTCACTGGTGGACCATGCATAAATAGTTTTTCTGGAATTTCTCCTCTGGCTACCTTTTCAATCAGGTCAATAACCTGTTGATTTGTAAGGTCATCCTTCTTGTCTCTTAAATATGGTTTGTTCGCCATTAAATTGGTACAATGGTCAGAGAAAGAAAACTCAGTTTAAGAATGTAGGCAGATTCTCCTTCATCCTGGGAGGGTCACTGAGAGGCTAGTCGTAGCATCTAATATATGTAACTTTGTAACTTTTCCCCTAAGATGTTGCTTTGGTAACGGTCAGGTGACCATCCTGAGCTGGATCTCTCCATGTATAGAGAAAGACATGTTGCAGTTGTAAAAGCCATTTAATCTGCCACCTCAAAATCATCTTTGCTTCTGTCAGCAGACCTGCATTGACCTGCTGACACAAAGCATAATGAGACCAGAGACACTCCGATCCGATGTACCGTTCGGGTGCTACGGCCCCTGTAATGGAGCACGTGCTGGCTGTCAGAGCGCTGGGACTAGTCCCATCATGCAGCTCCTCCATTGTACTCAATGAAGGAAACCATGTGACCGGACTAAACCCGGCTCTGACAGCCAGCGTGCGCTCCGTTCCAGGGGCCATAGAACCGGAATGGTGCATCGGATCGGAGCGCCGCTGGTCTCACTATGCTCTGCGTCAGAAGGCCAATACAGGCCTGCTGAGCACAGCACAGTGATCCCAGCCGCGCTCTGATCCGATGAGCTGTTCGGGTGCTACGGCCCCTGGAATGGAGCACATGCTGGCTGTCAGAGCCGAGATTAGTCCCGGTCACGGGGTCTCCTCCCATTGACTTGAATGGGGGAGCTACGTCACAGGACTAGTCCCAGCGCTGTGACAGCCCAGCACGTTCTCCGTTCCGGGGGCCGTAGCACCTGAACGGCTCATCGGATCGGAGCGCGGCTGGGACCACTGTGCTGTGCGGCAGCAGGTCAATGCAGGCCTGCCGAGCACAACACATGTGATTTGGCAGTGGCAGTCCCTTTAACAAAAAATAAATTATTTTCATTTTTTTTTGTGTGTGTTGTTTTTGTTTTTTGGTGTGTCTGTGGGAAAAAGATGAGGGTAACGTATACAGCACTTTGCCAACCAATTTGCTGCTTTATCCAAGCATCCAGGCGGCTGCCCAGGGCTCCCCTTTTCGACACAAAAAAGGGACAAAAGCGGACAGTAGAACATAAAAGAGAGGTAGGATGACACAAAAGGAGGATACACAGAGGGACAGAAGCAGGGGCGGAACTACCGCCCGTGCAGCCGGTTCATTGAACGGGGGCCCCGAGGGAGAGGGGGCCCCTCCAGCCTCCAGCAGGGCCGCCATCAGGGAATGACTGCCCTGACTCCAGTATGGGGCCCGGCCGGTAGGGGGGCCCCCCTCTTGTGCGTCTCTCTCCTCATGGGGCCCCCGGCCCCATGCTATGCGCCGGATCCGGGACATTTCAGCGCTGAGCTGCGCTGTTGCAGCAGCGCCTTCATGATTCCCCTGACTTCCGGTCATGTGACGGTGCCGTCACATGGCCGGAAGTCAGGAGAACCTGCTGTCAGTGATTTGGACGAGCGCCAGGATTCTGCAGGGATCGCATGGGGGTAAGTATAACAAGTTTTATTTTTTTTAAAATACAATTAACTAGGAGTGGAGAGATGGGAGATGAACGTGTGTGCGTGTGTGTGTGTGTGTGTGTGTGTGTGTGTGTGTGTGTGTGTGTGTGTGTGGGGGGGAGATGGGAGATGCACATGTGTGTGGGGGGGGGATGGGAGATGCACATGTGTGTGGGGGGGGGATGGGAGATGCACATGTGTGTGGGGGGGGGATGGGAGATGCACATGTGTGTGGGGGGGGAGATGGGAGATGCACATGTGTGTAGGGGGAGATGGGAGATGCACATGTGTGTGGGGGGGAGATGGGAGATGCACATGTGTGTGTGGGGGGAGATGGGAGATGCACATGTGTGTGGGGGGGGATGGGAGATGCACATGTGTGTGTGGGGGGAGATGGGAGATGCACATGTGTGTGTGGGGGGAGATGGGAGATGCACATGTGTGTGTGGGGGGAGATGGGAGATGCACATGTGTGGGGGGGGGAGATGGGAGATGCACATGTGTGGGGGGGGGAGATGGGAGATGCACATGTGTGGGGGGGGAGATGGGAGATGCACATGTGTGGGGGGGGGAGATGGGAGATGCACGTGTGGGGGGGGGAGATGGGAGATGCACGTGTGGGGGGGGGGAGATGGGAGATGCACATGTGGTGGGGGGGGATGGGAGATGCACATGTGGGGGGGTGAGAGAGGTGCACATGTGGTGGAGGGGGATGAGAGAGGTGCACATGTGGTGGAGGGGGATGAGGGAGGGGCACATGTGGGGGAGGGGGATGAGAGAGGGGCACATGTGGGGGAGGGGGACGAGAGGGGCACATGTGGGGGAGGGGGATGAGAGAGGGGCACATGTGGGGGAGGGGGTGAGAGATGTGCACATGGGGGGGGATGTGAGCTGCACATGGGGGGGTTTGAGAGCTGCACATGGGGGAATTGGGAGTAGGGGGATAATGAGCTGCACATAACGAATGTGGGGTGGGGGAGAGTAAATGATAAATGATGATGGGGTGGGGAGAGCACGGACATGATATAATGAATTGGGGCAGGGGGTGCATGTAAATATTGAATGCGGGGAGCAGGAAGTATAGAGTAGGGGGCGTTGCGGATGCAGGAGTGTGACTGGTAACAAATTGGCGGAAAGAGTAGAGGTTCTAATTAAATTATATATTAAGTGCCTATTTACAGTTAATGGGGGCACAGTGGTGGATTACAATTTATATTTGGAATGGTAGGTTGCATAATAACTAACCATATATTGATGGTGGATGCACGTCTGTATTCAGCTGCGTAATGTAGAAGTTGGGGAATGTGCTCTAGATAACTGTGTTATTTTATGCAGAGACGAGTCCTGGCTGGAAGACGTGATGGCGGTCTGTGCTGGATGGAGGAGAAAAGCGAAGATGAAGGACTTCACCTAGAGACGTCACCGGTGAGTCAGTCTATTACATGTACACTGTGTATAATGTCACTGGTGATCACTGTATTACCTGTACACTGACACTATATACAGAGCTCCTGTGTATAATGTCACTGGTGATCACTGTATTACCTGTACACTGACACTATATACAGAGCTCCTGTGTATAATGTCACTGATGATCACTGTATTACCTGTACACTATATACAGAGCTCCTGTGTATAATGTCACTGGTGATCACTGTATTACCTGTACACTGACACTATATACAGAGCTCCTGTGTATAATTTCACTGGTGATCACTAGATTACCTGGACACTTACGTTATACATACCATGTATAGAGCTCCCGTGTATAATGACACTTATGGTAATATTAGTAATGTGGTGGTAATATTCGTAATTTAGTGGTAATATGTGGTCTGGTCATGGTGTGGCAGTTTTTCTCCCTTCTGTGTGGTATTATTCAGTCACTATGTTGTGGTAATATGTGGTCTGGTCATGGTGTGGCGGTATTCCCTGTATGTGGTATTATTGGTCATTTAAAAAAAAAATGTATATGACACATTCCCTTAAAGAAAACTAAATAAAAATATATCTAAAAAGAGTATTGGATATTTTAAGAAAATTTTAATAGGTTAGAGTAGGGCCCGCCCAGAAGAGTCTACCTTATCGTGGTGGCGGCTTTAAAAATCTTTTGGCCAAAACAAAAGCTGCTGGCTATGTATGTGGCGCCGTCACATGGCCGAACGTCAGGAGAACGTGGTGGCAGCGACGTGGACGAGCGCCAGGATTCTGCAGGGATTGCATGGGGGTAAGTATAACAAGTTTTATTTTTTTTAAATACAATTAATTAACTAGGAGTGGGGGGAATCAGAGATGCACGGGGGGGATGAGAGATGCACATGGTGGGGATGAGAGATGCACATGGTGGGGGTGAGAGATGCACATGGGGGGGTGAGAGATGCACATGGGGGGGATGAGAGATGCACATGGGGGGGATGAGAGATGCACATGGGGGGGATGAGAGATGCACATGGGGGGGATGAGAGATGCACATGGGGGGGATGAGAGATGCACATGGGGGGGATGAGAGATGCACATGGGGGGGATGGGAGATGCACATGGGGGGGATGAGAGATGCACGGGGGGTGAGAGCTGCACATGGGTGGGATGAGAGCTGCACATGGGGGGGTGAGAGATGCACATGGGGGGTTATGTTTACATAACTTTGTTGCCTTATGAAGGGCAGGGGGGCCCCCCAAAATTTCTTGCACAGGGGCCCACTACAGTCTGTGTCCGCCCCTGGACAGAAGGATACAAGAGGGACAGGAAGACCCAAAGCGAGACAGCAGGATACAAAGGGGGGCATTTTATTCAGTTGTTTGAGTTATCCAAGTTTTTCACTAATCCAAGCACCCTCTGGTCCCGTTTAGCTTGGATAAAAGAGACTCTACTGGATATTTTTATCAGGTAAAGGATAAATATGGGAGTTGGGATTTGTAGCCATGTTATCCAAATCATAATCCCCATATAAATAAATATTGATAATAATCAATAATATAATCATCCACATCTGATGATCATATCACATTACATTTTATGTGAAATTAGTGGGGTAAGGTGTTTGTTGGTTGACAGCACACGCTATGCACGATTGAGAAGCTAAGCATAAAACTTCACCAGGAAAACACAGGCTATTTTCAACTCGACGCTTTAAAGAGGACCTGTCATCACATTCAATGCCACCAAGCCGCAGCTATGGTGGCATAGTTGACAGGTCAGATAGGGAGGCAGATAGAGGGTTGTCCACACTGCTGGACCTGTCAGCTATGCCACTATAGCTGCGGCTTGGTGGCATTGAATGTGATGACAGGTCAGCTTTAAGCCATTTTTTCAGTACTGAAGATAAACAGTCAAAAGTCTCTTAAATCAGCCTTCATTTGCTTATTTCAGCAGCACTGACGTACAACCACAAAATATATCAATAAAGTCACAAAAGCTATTTTCAAGTCAATACTTCAGACAGTTTTCACAATCTTGAAAAAAAAAAAAAAGCAAAAACTTTGTTAAACCAGTCTTTACAGGCCTGTTTCAGCATCGCTGAGCGTATAAACCCTGCAGATGTCCAGGAAATCAATGCTGATATTTTCAAATTAATAGTTCAAACTGTTTTCGCAATATTAATGAAAAGCCGTCATATAGAGACAATAAACAGCCTATACTGACTTATTACAGCGCCATTGAATGCAGAATTACAAAGCTTTAAAAGGAAATTACTTAGCCTATTTGACGCTGTAATATAAATGTACATATAGGTATTCATTTATTATGGAGCTTAGGTGCCCACAAGTTTTTAAAGATATTTTTTCAAACAGAGCTGCAAAATTATTTGGCCTCTGTAAACATAATATTTCACATTGAATTACCATGTAGGTGAATAATTATATGCATATTATTAAGGGAAATTCATCAAAAGTGGTATTGGGAAAAAAAAAAAATATATATATATATATATATATACAGTGCTGGCCAAAAGTATTGGCACCCCTGCAATTCTGTCAGATAATACTCAGTTTCTTCCTGAAAATGATTGCAATCACAAATTCTTTGTTATTATTCTCTTCATTTAATTTGCTTGCAAGGAAAAAACACAAAAGAGAATGAAGCAAAAATCAAATCATTGATCATTTCACAAAAAAAAACTCCAAAAAAGGGCCGGACAAAAGTATTGGCACCCTCAGCCTAATACTTGGTTGCACAACCTTTAGCCAAAATAACTGCGAACAACCGCTTCCGGTAACCATCAATGAGTTTCTTACAATGCTTTGCTGGAATTGTAGACCATTCTTCTTTGGCAAACGGCTCCAGGTCCCTGATATTTGAAGGGTGCCTTCTCCAAACTGCCATTTTGAGATCTCTCCACAGGTGTTCTATGGGATTCAGGTCTGGACTCATTGCTGGCCACCTTAGAAGTCTCCAGTGCTTTCTCTAAAACCATTTTATAGTGCTTTTGGAAGTGTGTTTTGGGTCATTGTCCTGCTGGAAGACCCATGACCTCTGAGGGAGACCCAGCTTTCTCACACTGGACCCTACATTATGCTGCAAAATTCTTTGGTAGTCTTCAGACTTCATAATGCCATGCACACGGTCAAGCAGTCCAGTGCCAGAGGCTGCAAAGCAACCCCAAAACATCAGGGAACCTCCGCCATGTTTGACTGTAGGGACTGTGTTCTTTTCTTTGAATGCCTCTTTTTTTTTCCTGTACACTCTATGTTGATGCTTTTTCCCAAAAAGCTCTACTTTTGTCTCATCTGACCAGAGAACATTCTTCCAAAACATTTTAGGCTTTCTCAGATAAGTTTTGGCAAACTCCAGCCTGGCTTTTTTATGTCTCGGGGTAAGAAGTGGGGTCTTCCTGGGTATCCTACCATACAGTCCCTTTTCATTCAGACGTCGACGGATAGTACGGGTTGACACTGTTGTACCCTCGGACTGCAGGGCAGCTTGAGCTTGTTTGGATGTTAGTCGAGGTTCTTTATCCACCATCCGCACAATCTTGCGTTGAAATCTCTCGTCAATTTTTATTTTCCGTCCACATCTAGGGAGGTTAGCCACAGTGCCATGGGCTTTAAACTTCTTGATGACACTGCACACGGAAGACACAGGAACATTCAGGTCTTTGGAGATGGACTTGTAGCCTTGAGATTGCTCATGCTTCCTCACAATTTGGTTTCTCAAGTCCTCAGACAGTTCTTTGGTCTTCTTTCTTTTCTCCATGCTCAATGTGGTACACACAAGGACACAGGACAGAGGTTGAGTCAACTTTAATCCATGTTAGCTGGCTGCAAGTATGATTTAGTTATTGCCAACACCTGTTAGGTGCCACAGGTAAGTTACAGGTGCTGTTAATTACACGAATTAGAGAAGCATCACATGATTTTTCAAAGGGTGCCAATACTTTTGTCCACCCCCTTTTTTAGGTTTGGTGTGGAATTATATCCAATTTGGCTTTAGGACAATTCTTTTTGTGTTTTTTTCATTGAAGACAAATTAAATGAAGAGAATAATACCAAAGAATTTGTGATTGCAATCATTTTCAGGAAGAAACTGAGTATTATCTGACAGAATTGCAGGGGTGCCAATACTTTTGGCCAGCACTGTATATATATATATCTAATATATATAATTGTCTTATCCCGTCTGTCTGTCCAGGAAATCCCGCGTCACTGATTGGTCCGGCCGCGGCCAATCAGCGACGCGGGATTTCAGAAAAAAGATGGCGGCCGTTAGCGGCTCATCTGCCGCACGGAGGTCAGCGGCGATGCAGCCGGGAGATGACCGGCACCTCTGTGAAGAGCGGTGTTTAAAGTTGGCGCCAATATCGCTGATTGGTCTCGGCCGGCTACGACCAATCAGCTATATTGGCGCCAAATTTAAACACCGTTGTGCTGATTGGTCGTGGCAGCCGGCCGCGACCAATCAGCGATATTGGCACCAACTTTAAACACCGCTCTTCACAGAGGTCTGCCGCGATGCAGCCGAAGTACCCTGACCGGCGGCGCCGCTGACCTCCATGCCGCTACCGTCGGGAGATCAGCGGCTAGGGCCACTGATCTCCCGACGGCAAGTGTGAAGGGAGGACCGGGGAGCGGCGCCGCCGGTCGGGATACTTCTGCTGCGAGCAGCCGGTCATCTCCCGCAGCGCCGCTCCCCGGTCCTCACTAATACAATTCGCTGATTGGTTGCGGCCGCTGGCGCCAAATTTAAACACCGTTCTGCTGATTGCGCCCGGTGTGCCACATACATATTCTAGGATACCCGATGCGTTTGAATCGGGCCACCATCTAGTATATATATATATATATATATATATATATATATATATATATATATATATATATATATATATATATATATGAACAATAGTTATACCTGTATTCCTATGAGAAGTAGATGAAATATGTTCCTGGGCATGTGTATTTGTGATATTTCAACCATAATCCCCATACAGAACAATAGTTATACCCATATTCCTATGAGAAGTAGATGAAGTATGTTCCTGGGCATGTGTATTTGTGATATTTTAGCCATAATCCCCATACAGAACAATAATTATACCTATATTCCTATGAGATGTTGATGAGATATATCACCAGGCGTGTGTAACCCCGATATTCTACACATAATCCCAAATAGTTACAATCTGTTTTCCCTGGTTCTATTATTAAACTTTAATCCAGCCGTGTGGATGTTCTAATTCATTTTAGTATTTCCATTGAATTCCCTCTGATTTCTTTCTATATTACAGGTCAAGAGTTAAAAACTGCTGCTTCTTCTAATCCAGTATCAAGGCCAGAAGTCATTTCCTGGTCTGCATTTGGTCGAGTCTAGCATTGCAGCCCATAATCCCATCATCCAATCATCCCAATATGCAGTTTAGTACCTCCCTTCATTTTTATCTGGTATCACGGATGACAAGGGCCAAAGCAAGTCTATGGGTCTGTGAAAAACATGTAGAACACATGGATGGCATCAGTGTACAGTCCGTATTGAAAAGTATAGGAGAAGCTTTGTAATATATTTATTTCTTTAGCCATCCATGAAAAACACTGATGATAAAAATGGATACACTAATGCACAACACTGGTACCATTTTTCACGTACGTGTTTAAACTCGGAGATGTGAATGAGGCCTTACTTTGAGGACAGCTAAAAGCAAGTCAACATGGAAAGCTTATGATTATTTTGGTCCCCACTAGGTACATTGTTACTTTTTTTTAAAGCATCTTCCACTTTTCCTCTATCTTCACACTATATCTGTAGTCACTTGGCACGTCCACCATCTCCTGATGCTTGCACTAGTGTGCTCATAGACTTCAATAGCCAAAGAGCCATCTTAGTACGTGTTTGGCTCATACACAGGGGCAGGCATAGCATTGGTGCAACCTGTGAAACTGCACAGGTGACCAAGAAGTAAGGGGGCACTTCTACCAACAAGCAGGTGGAATTGTGCATTATGCGGAGCTATTGGACTGTATAATGCCCATATACTGTTCTTGCACTGCGACCCTTTTCTGTGTTCCCCACTGGGACATACTGTAGTCTCTACTGTAACGAGAAGTGCAGCACAGCTATACATGGTGAGCTCCTCACCTACTTCCTCACAACTTTAGGTGTAAATAGATTCCCCCCACCAGCTGATATTAGATGCTGTGCCTGCTAAACTGGTAGCTACACCCATGCTTATCTGGATGTGTTGCTATACTGGAAAGGCTGAAATTCCCCAGCCTGTCTACACTGTCTAGCCATACTAGTGACCTCCAACCACCACCTCAGTGTATTTACATGGGTGAATAAACATCGAGGGGTTCAACATCTAGTTTTAAATTTAGGAAAATGATACATACATTTGTTTTGGTTCTATTCACATTCTCACAAACACGATACAGTATTTATACTGGGTTTTTTTGAGCCAGGATGCCATTCTCCTGACCATGCAAAAATGCCCTTCAGCAGGGGCATACATAGAAATCATGGGGACCCGTAGCAGAAAAACAAACAAAAAATTTTTTATATTCAGCGGGGTCACAGAAGAGCATATCTCACAACTTTGCAGTCCTTGCAAAGTAATTTTCCTCCTACTGAAGCCCTAGATTCCCTTTCATTGCACCCATAAAGTATAAAGCCAACAAAAGTGCCACACAAACACTGTATGATACCCCCATGGTGAATTCCTCCAGACTACCCTCCACACGCACAGCATGATGACCCTACTGTACCCCACCTCAACTCCCCCGGCAAAGTATGGTGACCCCAACACAGTATAATCCCCCAACTGTGACCCCTACACAGTTCTCCAGTATATTGGGCCTTTTAAATTCTGTAAAAACCAAATCAAGGCAGCAAAGATTGAGACAGACAGACTCATTGCCAGAGAAAGTAAAAATAATCCCAAAATATTTTTTAACTACATAAATAGTAAAAAACTAAAAAATGATAGTGTTGGCCCCCTTAAAAATAGTCTGGGTGAAATGGTGAATGAGGATGAGGAAAAAGCCAATATGCTAAATGATTTTTTTTCAACAGTATTTACACAAGAAAATCGGATGACAGAAAACATGATTAGTGATAACAAAAAAAAAATCTCCATTAAATGTCACTTGCTTAACCCAGCAGGAAGTACGGCAGCGTCTAAAAATCACTAAAGTTGACAAATCCCCGGGCCCGGATGGGATACACCCACGAATACTGCAGGAATTAAGTAACGTCATAGATAGACCATTATTTTTAATATTTAATGATTCCATAATAACAGGGTCTGTACCACAGGACTGGTGTATAGCAAATGTGGTGCCAATATTCAAAAAGGGGACAAAAATTGAACTTGGAAATTATAGGCCGGTAAGCTTAACCTCTACTGTGGGTAAAATCCTGGAGGGTTTCCTAAGAGATGCTATACTAGAGTATCTGAAGAAGAATAACCTCATGACCCAATATCAACATGGGTTTACGAGGGACCGTTCCTGTCAGACTAATCTGATTAGTTTTTATGAGGAGGCAAGTTCCGGACTGGACCAAGGAAATGCAGTGGATGTTGTGTATATGGACTTTTCTAAAGCTTTTGATACGGTTCCACACAAAAGGTTGATACATAAAATGAGAACAATGGGGATAGGGGAAAATATATGTAAGTGGGTTAAGAACTGGCTCAGTGACAGGAAACAAAGGGTGGTTATTAATGGATCACACTCAGACTGGGTCTCAGTTAACAGTGGGGTACCACAGGGGTCAGTATTGGGCCCCCTTCTTTTTAACATATTTATTATTGACCTTGTAGGGGGCATACAGAGTAGTATTTCAATATTTGCAGATGACACTAAACTCTGCAGGGTTATCAATACAGAGGAGGACAATTTTATATTACAGGAGGATCTATGTAAACTAAAAGCTTGGGCTGATAAATGGCAAATGAGCTTTAATGGGGATGAATGTAAGGTAATGCACTTGGGCAGAGGAAATAAAATGTATAATTATATGCTTAATTGTAAATCACTGGGCAAAACTGTAACTGAAAAAGACCTGGGTGTATTGGTGGACGACAAGCTCACGTTTGGTGGCCAGTGTCAGGCAGCTGCTGCAAAGGCGAATAAAATAATGGGATGCATTAAAAGAGGCATAGATGCTCATGAGGAGAACATAATTTTACCTCTATACAAGTCACTAGTGTGACCACACTTAGAATACTGTGTACAGTTCTGGTCTCCGGTGTATAAGAAAGACATAGCTGAACTAGAGAGGGTGCAAAGAAGAGCGACCAAGGTTATTAGAGGACTGTGGGGTCTGCAATACCAAGACAGGTTATTACACTTGGGGTTATTTAGTTTGGAAAAACGAAGACTTAGGGGTGATCTTATTAGTATGTACAAGTATATGAGAGGACAGTACAAAGACCTTTCTACTGATCTTTTTACTCTGAGGCCAGAGACGGGGACAAGGGGGCATCTTCTACGTCTGGAGGAAAGAAGGTTTAATCATAATCACAGATGCGGATTCTTTGCTGTAAGAGCAGTGAGACTATGGAACTCTCTGCCGCATGATGTTGTAATGAGTGATTCACTACTAAAATTTAAGAAGGGCATGGATGCCTTTCTTGAAAAGTATAATATTACAGGTTATATATACTAGATTCCTTGATAGGGCGTTGATCCAGGGAACTAGTCTGATTGCCGTATGTGGAGTCAGGAAGGATTTTTTTTCCCCAATGTGGAGCTTAGTGTTTGCCACATGTTTTTTTTTTGCCTTCCTCTGGATCAACATGTTAGGCTATGGGTTGAACTAGATGGACTTAGTCTTCCTTCAACCTTAAAAACTATGTTACTATGTTACATACAGCATAATTGCCCCACACTGTATAATGGCCCCTACACAGCCCTCCACACAGTATGATGGAACACACACAAATCTTCACACTGTATAATTTCTTGCATAGAGTATAATGGCCCCCGCATAGCCCTCCATAAAGTATAAAGACCCCCACATAGCCCTCCAAATATTATAATGGCTCCCACATTGTCCTCCAATATGATAATAGCCCCCACATAGTCCTCCATATAGTATAATGGGCCCCATAGTCCTACATATAGTATACTGCACTCCATAGTCCTCCATATAGTATAATACACTCCCCATAGGTCTCCATATAGTATACTGCTGCACTCCATAGTCCTCTATATAGTATTATGGACACCACAATGTACTCACTGATTTAAAAAAATGCAATACTCAACTCTTCTCCTCGTTCCCCGCTACTCCGGTCTCTGTAGCGAGTGTTCTGAAGTGCCCGAATAGCGGGCGCCATTTATGAACAAGAGAGCAAAGAAGACTTCGAAGAAACGTCCCAGATTTATGGAAATATAAACTCTTTATTGAAAAAACAATTTAAATGGAAAAATTTACGGATCACTCAGAGACACAAAGTTAAAACAGTGAAAGCGCAAAGAGACAAGGACAAAGTTGCATCTGTAGCCCCATAGAAATCAGTCATATATAAATATAATGAGGGCATTCACAAACCAGATCATAAAATAGTGGCTCACGCATCTAATGCCTACAATGAGCCCTACAATGTGAGGCAAGTTAAATAAACTGCCCCATAGATGTCAATTGTATATAGGTGCAATAGAGGCACAAACAACAGATCTCAAGTGTATATCACATTAGGTAAGCCCTATAATAGGAAGTTATACTCCGTATGGGTACCAAAAGAATAAAAGCATGTGCCTAGGATAATGGATGGATGCGAAAAAACGCTTTTGTCACATATATTGGTACTTGCCAAAGAAGGCAGTACCCAAGCTGTTCACCCATCCATTTGTGCGGCATAAGGAAATCCCATACTTACAATGATTATGTGGAGATACAGTGCCTCGCTCTTGCTCTGCTCTACGCGCGTTTCGGCTTAGCTTGCCTTCGTCAGGGGGACCACATGCTTTTATTCTTTTGGTACCCATACTGAGTTGATTATAGTGTGCGCCATGTAGTGACGTCATCATGCCTCTGCGCTGAGACGTCAGACGCCGAGGGGGAATGATGGGAGAGGGAGCATCAGCTGACGCTCCCTCTCTCATTATTTTCATATGTATCGGCATCCAGGATGCGGATACAGTTGAACGTGCAATGACGGGCCGCATGGCCTGCAGTCATTGGTGGTACAGCACTGGACTTCAGTGATTTTATTTTTGAGTCTAAGCAGCAGAAAAAAGCTCTAATGTAAGCACGTAGGAACACAAAGGCTCTTTTCACACCAAGGTTTTGCATCCAGTTGAAAGGCACTGTTTGTTTGTTTTCCTTTGGTCAAATTAACCTTTAAAACAGGAAGCAGCTAGACACTAACATGTTGCTGGCTACATTTTTCTGCCCTGTTGAGGAACAGGATCCAGACGTCAATTGCAAGTGGACGTAACCAGGATTAATGTCCATTAAGACAAGCCAATAACCGGGAATGAGCAACTTGTTTGCCAATTAGCAACTTGTTTAAGGCATATTGTGGCTGGGATAAAATAATTAAAATCATTCCCAGCAGAACATCATCCTCTGTAGACAGTTGTGACTTCCGATCTTGCACAGTGCGCCTCTCTGAAGCCGGCACACGTACACGTAGCTTCAGAGGATCAATGCTGTGAGGGAAAGAGGCCGCGCACATGCGCAAGGTATATATATGTAGTAGGGGTGGAGGCGATGGTCTGTCTCCATGACACTCTAACGGGTTAAATGTGTGTTTCTGAAGGTAGAACCCCCTGGGGCTGCAGTTTGGCCTGGGTAGGGTTAACTGCAACAGCTGACCCAGTAGAGGGAGTGGGAAGTGCTAGTGTCAAGTGCAGGAAGTGATAGGGAGTCAGTGCTGAGCAGTATAGTGACAAGCAGCAGGCTCCAGACAGGAGCCGCTAGGGACAATGTGAGCCTAAATCCCAGACAGTGGATTTCCAAAGAACACCTCCGTACGAGTTCCCTTTGCCGGCCTGATAACCTCGATATAGACGTCGGGGCTTGGGGCATATTTGGTCAGCGAAGTTGCAGAAGATAACGGACTCAAACTCTTAGGCTATGTGCCCACGATGCAGATTTGAAGCAGAAAATTCCTGAGCATTTCTGCATCTCCCTGGCAGAAAAAACGCATGCGGTTTTTACATGCATTTATGCGTTTTTTTCAAGCGCTTTTCCAAGCAATTTTGAGCATCACTTGGAAAAGGGCTTGACAAGTTGGTCACACAATATAAATGCATGCAACTGGCATGGATTTATATTGTGTGACCAACTTAGAGGAAATTTCTACTTCAAATGCTGCATCTAAAGTATAAAAAAAGAAAAGAAATAAAAAAACCTTATATTCACCTCTCCGGCGGCCCCTGGTCTTCTCCCAGCAGCGTCCTCTCTCCTCGGCGGCCAGCGGTGAACTGGCAGGACCTGCGGTGACGTTATTTAGTCAGCTGATGGTCACGCGACCATCACCTGACCGCTGACGCCAGCGGTCGCGTGACCATCAGCTGACTAAATGACGTCACCGCAGGTTCGGCCAGTACACCGCGGGACGCCGAGGACGCGGCCAGGAGGAGACCCCAGGCCGCCGGAGAGGAGACTATAAATATTTTTTTTTCTTTTTTACTTTATAATTCTTTTTAACTTGCGGGTATCATGGTACCCGGGTTGGAGGAGAGTCTCCTCTTCTCCAAACCCGGATACCATCCGCGCATTAAACCGCATAACATCCGCATGTATATATGCGGATATTATGTGGTTCAATGCAAGTCAATGGGTGCGATTTTGCCGCAAAATCATGCCCAAATTGGTTGTGCTGCGGATTTTTCTGCAATGATAATCCGCAGCAGAAATTTCCGCAGCATGTGCACAGCACATGCGGATTATCATTGGGATACATCCCAGACTTCTTACCAAGCGATTTTAATGCATTTCCGCTGCAGAAATGCCGCCATGGAAATGCATTAAATCCGCATGGTGGGCACTCAGCCTGAGAGGCGGAGTGAGATGGGATCCAGATATACCCTCAATGGTGGAGCAAAATTCCTAGGGCTACGGAAGATAGTGTCAAGGTAAAATATATATATATTATAGAAAATCAATTTGTTTCTTTTAATAGATTACCTAATCAGTGTGAATCAATATAGCGATGATGGAATAATCTGTGTGTATGTATGCAAATGTGTATATGAACATGGATTATGTTAATAGTTAATGAATATATAATTAACAGTTTCTATTCTTATTGTAGGCATGAACAACTATATGATTTCCTGGGAATGACGTACGCATGTGCATGGCTGATAACAGAGAGATTCATGTCGAGTTGGCAAAGATGGCGCTGAGAGACGAACTCACCCCCTCCCATCAGAGTTCCTAAGGCGTTACTCAGACCAAGAGATACATGGATGAGCAAATTGCAGTGTGCCGAGTTATCAGAAAGAGCAATGAATTTTACTAATCCCACCTAGAAGGATAATACTATTTAACCCCATGTCTACATAATAAAGTATGCCATTTTGCGTGGTTCAGTCTCGGAGTGAAGTTTTTCAACCAGATTAGCAGATTTGGTTAATTAGCTTCTCTGCGTGCACTCGGACATCTTTAATTTGGAGGAGAGCAGTTACCTGGTGTATCTTAAATTGGTGAAACCTCCACAATTGCAGAAGGGATGCTTTACCTAAATTGGGAACCAGGGCTGAAGTTGTATGCAGTACTTGTGGGAAAGAGGACATTGGATTGATTGCTGCCCTGGTTCCAGAAGAAGAGTTCCTGGAGTCAGAAGAGGCCTGCAGGCCAGAAGTATGTGGGAGAGACCACATACACAGCAGCACACGAGGACGGGGACACTTTGTAGGGTCCCAGAGTGAGCAGGGGCAGCAGCTCGCCCACGACCACCTCACTTGGGCATCCTACATATAGCGCTAGTGATGACGTCGGCTCTTGTAAGTCATGTTATCACTCCCATAGGGGCGTGATAACATGCTAAGTGGGCCAACTAATCTGGGGAGACTAATGCCCTATCGACTAGTCAAAGGCCTCATTTACATATAAACAGACTTTAGAAATACTTTTTCTAAAGATCTGTTTGTGTGTAATGTAATAAAGTGACTATTAGGCAGGTAGACACAACTGCTGGTGGCTCTGGGGGCACGGGGACCTGACAGGCTCCCTTTAATACAATTATGAAAGTTATCTTTATATCAGCCTTTTATGGTTTACAAAGGAATAACCCTGACAGCTGGTGATGGAGCTACAGAGAAAGCCTGGAGTGGATCTGCTAGGCCTCCTCCATAACTCCCATTCATTCCTATGGGTCAGAGCCTGGAAAGAGCATTCACTGTGAATCCCAATAATCTGCACATGCTTCCCCATGTTTAAAAATATCACAGATGTAACAGTTCTTGCCGACACTGGAAAAATTGCTCTTTTTTTATGAACTGTCCCAGAATTTCCAGAGTGTTGGCACCCCTGATTTACAGAATGCAAGTAAATGAACAGAAAGCTTAAAGGGAACCTGTCAGGTAAAATAACACCATTAACATGCAGATATGTTGTTAATCTGCAGGCTATCAGCGCTCTGACACCACGCGGGCACCCGCACTTAGATCCGGGCTGCCGGGATAAAATGAACTTTATTCCTCGCGGTAGGCTTGGTCTTTCAGTCATAGGGGTGGCGCCGGCATGGTTTCCCTCACCGCTCTGTGGATAGAGGGCGGCAGCTGTAACCATGCCCCCCGCACTGACTGACAGCTGGCTCTAATGCTCAACCTGATGTGACTGGTATTCTTTCTTTGAAAATATAAGTCAGAAAGGCTGTATAATCCTGATATTATATGAGCAGCCTCGTCAAATCTAACAGATCTACTTAGTAATGTCTTAGGGTATGTGCCCATGATGAGGAGCTGCTGCGGGTTTGACGCTCTATGTTTATGCAGCATCAAACCCGCAGCATCCAGATGTTACAGCATAGTGGATGGATTTCTAGAAATCCCATGTCCACTATGCGTCTCCATACACCCGTGGATCACCTGCGGAAACTGACATGCGGCACATCTTTCAGACCGGCAGGATGTCAATTTCTCTTGCGGGTCCACATGTGGACTTTCCCCATAGACTAACATCAATGAGGAAAAACAGACTGAACGGAGCGGAGAAAACACCGGGGGCCATCGGAAGGTAAGTATAATCTTTATTTTTAATTATTTTTTTAACAGGTTCTATGGTACCCAGGTCTGGATGAGAGTCTCCTCTTCTCCAGACCCGGGTACCATCAGCACATAGAATCGCATAATATCCGTACGTGGAAATGTGTTCACGCGGATATTATGCGTTTTAATGCAAGTCAATGGCGGCAATTACGCAGCGTGTCCGCAAAATTAATGGACATGCTGCGTATTTTTCCGCAATGATAATCTGCAGCGGAAATTTCAGCAGCATGTGCACAGCACATGCAGATTATCATTGGGGAGCATGGGGCACGTATTACCAAGCTTTTTTTAAGCGTTTTCACTGCGGAAATTCCACGGCAAAAACGCTTGAAAAACGCATAGTGGGCACGCAGCCTCACTCCTGTCTCTTAATTTACCCTCTCTTTTGCTTCCGCGACCTTCTCAACCTGTGGCTCCTCCTTTCTGTTCACACCTGGTATCTTTCATGTGCAATTAAAGGTGTATAAATTTGGAGCACTAGGTCTATAACTTTGGCCTATGAGTGCAGTTCTTTAAGTGCACAGCAGAAACCTACCGGAAGGTTAACCGCTTATTAACTGTACTTACCTCTTTATTTTCCCACACTTAATCTTTATCCATGCTTACATATGCCCTTAGTTTTTGCTCCACTAATCCTTACAATTATCTCACTTTCCCTCTTACTCCCCCCTCCCCCACCTGACCTCCTCTGCAGACCCACTCCTAAGGGTGCTCTCACACTGCATTTAGGCACCCGTTCAGTGGCTCCTGTCGAGGCTTACATCCGAACCGGGATTCAAACATATTCCCCGATGGGGCCATAGACTATAATATTGTGGGCAGAGTGAACATGCGTTCTGCCGTGCATCATTTTCGGGTGTATACCCCTACTGGAGGCGGACACCCAGATGCTGTCCACTATGTCTGAGTGTCCGCCTCCTGTAGGTGTACACGCCTGAAAATGATGCTGGGGATTTGAAACATAAGCTCCAACGGGAGCCACTGAACGGGTGCCTAAACGCAATGTGAAAATGCCCTAAACCTCACATCTCTCCTTCTAAAACACAAAACAAGTGAGACACGCTCCATTTCACACTTGTTTGCTTCTCCTCACTGCTGGTGATATAGCTCTCAATCCTGGACCTCCACAGTTCATACCCTCCCCCCCATTAATTCTTCATACTATCGCTCCCCACCTACTAGAAACTATCACAATCTTTGTAACATAAAACTCATTCCCTTGACCCTCACTCTGCTTCCTTTCTCTGGAGTGCTTTGGAACGCCCATTCCATCTGCAATAAACTCCACATCATCCATGACCTTTTTACCTCTCATACGCTATCCTTCCTGTCTCATTGAAACATGGCTGACATGGCTTTATCTGCTGTGCTGTGTTATGGTGACCTTCACTTCACCAACACTCCTCGTCCTGGCAATAGACATGGTGGAGGAGTGGGTCTTATTTCAAGTGCACTCAGTCCGTGTCTACTCTCCCTCCGAGTGGTCGCCATATTCCGATCCCCAGGCCCAGCCACTGCCTTTATTGACCACTTTTTCCAACTGGCTTCTACACTTTCCCTTTGCTGACATTCCCATCATCAAGGGTGACTTAAACATCCCCAATGACACCCATCAGTTGGCAGCCTCAAACTCCTGTTGCTTGCTTCATCCTTTGGTCTTACTCAGTGGTCCTCCACAGCCACCCACACAGACATTAAACAACCAAAATTGGGACGTTTGCCAAAGTGCTCTTTTTGAACTTAAGACATTAGGCAGTGACTCCATCCAACAAACAGATAACCCTAAAGGGGTTGTCCACTACTTTCACACAGATGCCCTATTTGTAGGATAGGGCATCAATGTATGAGTGGTAGGGGTCCTGCACCCGGCACCACCGATCAGCTGTTATCGGTGCCGGCGGCGGTGATCGCCAGCAGGAAGTGCTTACCTGTGGTGCTTGGCAGTCAATTTGCAGTGGCTGGCGCTTGTTACTGCACATCTGCCTCCTATTCAGTTCAATGGGAGGTGGATGTGTAGTAGCCCACAGCGGCCACTATAGATGGATGGCCAAGCGCCGCAGGTAAGGACATCAGGCTGGCAGCCACCACCACCAGCAGATCGGCGGGGGTGCCGGACCCCGGCCGATCATACATTGATGCCCTGCCCTATGGATAGGGCATCAATGTGAAAGTAGTGGACAACATCTTTAACCAACTACACTCCTGTGAAAAGTTAAAGAATCAATATTTCCAAATTCATTTTGAAATAGAAACAATCGTTGGATTGAAACTATATTTTGCACGGCTGTAGGCCAGACACTGAGTTTCATGGAACGGAAATTGTTTTGTTGTTTTCAAATCAATTATAGGGGCTACAACCCTACAAACACCCCAAATTGGAAAGTGTCTAGAACAATTCCAAAGAAGTCGACTTTTCTCTGAAACTGTCGAATGGATTGTTTTGAAAATCTTGTCAGTGATGGTCGATTCCCTATCATTTGTGATCCGGTCAAGTTCAACCGCCTACAATAAAAACGACCCCTCTGTTGCACCCCTAAACTCAAACCCTCCCCAAAGGGTTAAATATGGGGTGATAATCTTGGTTGAATCAGTATGCTTTCAAAGGTGCCCAAAAATGTCTGGAAGCTTGTCAAGAATTCGGAATGTTTATCCCCATTTTCCGGGGTTTTGTATGTGTACCCATTAGAATGTACCCCTTAAAACATCATGTTATGCAAAGAGGCAAACGGGCATGACCCAGTGATGCGCACCCCCCTGACTGATTGGCTGTGGGCATTCATTGGGAAAGTGGGAGCTGGATGCTGGGCTGTGACGTGCAGTGAAACCCATCAGCGACAGCGCCGCTCACAGGCAACAAAAACAATGGCAGGTAATTACAAAAAAAACCTTCCTTCCACTGGTTAACTAGATGGGGGAATTATGTATAATAGTGGACAACCTCTTTAACCCTTATCCAACCTCCCACCTGTCTGACCAGCATCTACACACTTTCTCATCCTTGTTCTCCCCGCCTGCCCCCCATGTCCAGCAATTATCACCCCCTGCAGAAGCCTTGCACACGTTCTAACCCTATTCTACCTCTACGTCTTCACCACACACAGTGCCACCTTTTTCTCGGATAAGCTTCTGACGCAGTCGCTCCTCTCGTTCGTGGCGGAGTACGACCAATCAAGTGGCCAAAAACTAGACGCTGAATGACAGTGACGTAATGGCCCTATACCCGGCTATTCCAGCTTTACCTTACCATTATACAGTCTGCATCTACCACAAAGCCAACAACCCATTATTCTGGCTCCTGAGCTTTTATTACGCCGTTATTATTATATCTCGTTGGGGCTTTTAGTTACAAGGAGCCTCTATGGCAGCGGCTTCTCCTCCTCCATAGCACACAGTGTCATGGCTTCTCTGGACGCCGGGCAAGGGTCACACGAGGTCACCGGCTGCTCGGTGCACAGCTCGGGGCTTCCTTTCTGTTCAGTAACGCTGTGGACTGCAGAAAAATTACCTACGCTCACTACAAGCACCGAGCCGTATGCAGCCTCGGTAACCGCCGAGAGAGGGCCGTGCCCGGCCTCAGGTGACATATGGAGCAGTGTCTAGACCGCAGTGCTGCCAGCTGGAGGGAGGAGGCGCCTTATGTAATAACTTCCCGTGTGACATACTATGACGTCACGCCGCGAACTCCTCTGGTCGCACATGCTCCCAGACAGCCAATCAGAGGTCAGTTCCGCCTGTTAGCTCCGCCCACCCCCCCTGCAGCCCGCTAGTACAGCGCGCTGCGGCCTCTGCTAGGGGATGTTCGTGACAGGCTTCTGATTGGTGGACGGCTGCCGAGTAGAAGGCGTGTTCTGCTGACGTTATACGGTGCGTCGTGTCGGCCGCCGCCGCTGCTGCTGCCTGGCTCTTTCCTCCATGTTGTCTTGTTGAGTCGGTTCAGCAGCTCGTCACCCGTGTCCCGAGGGAGTTGGCGGAGAGGAGGCCGGCGGAGGAAGCCCGTACACGTCCATGAGCTGTGCAGAGCGCGCAGTACACCGGGGCGGCTGCAGCTTCGGGAGCACATTGCAGCTTTCCTTGTGATGCCTCCCCCAGCGCCCACCATGATCTCCTAGGACTCGTCTGCACCTGCTCAGTCCTCCGGGCCCCCTAGGAGTGATCGGCCTCAGCCCTGACATGTCCTGCTCCGGCCACAGCGCCAGTCACCGGGGGCCGGCACACTAGGGGTTAGTGTGGACGCTGCCGGTCGGGGCTGCGGTGTCCGCTCATCCGCACAGCTCATCACTAGGACGTTATTAGTGTGAGAGCCCTGACCTCCTGCCACAATGGCCTGGGCCCTGAAGTTGCCGCTGGCGGATGAGGTGATCGAGTCCGGGCTGGTGCAAGACTTCGATGCCAGTTTGTCTGGGATCGGGCAAGAGCTGGGTGCTGCCGCCTACAGCATGAGGTCAGTGTGCCGGGGATGGCAGTACAGGGGGCTGTGTGTGTGGGGTGGGGGCTGGTGCCACTGGTGGGGGGGGGGGGCAGAAGTGCCACTGGTGGGGGGGGGGCAGAAGTGCCACTGGTGGGGGGGCTGGTACCTGTGTGTGGGGGGGGGGCTGGTGGTGCCACTGGTGGGGGGGCTGGTACCTGTGTGTGGGGGGGGGGGCTGGTGGTGCCTGTGTGTGTGGGGGGGGGGGCTGGTGGTGCCACTGGTGGGGGGGCTGGTGCCTGTGTGTGTGGGGGGGGGGCTGGTGGTGCCACTGGTGGGGGGGCTGGTGCCTGTGTGTGTGGGGGGGGGGGAAGTGCCACTGGTGGGGGGGCTGGTGCCTGTGTGTGTGTGGGGGGGGGAAGTGCCACTGGTGGGGGGGCTGGTGCCTGTGTGTGTGGGGGCAGAAGTGCCACTGGTGGGGGGGCTTGTGCCTGTGTGTGTGGGGGCAGATATGCCACTGTGGTCGGGGGGCTGGCACCTGTGGGGGCTGGTGCCTCTGTGTGTGGGGGGGGAGAAGTGCCAAAAATAAATGGGTTTCACATACTACTGCTGTACTTGATTTTTTTCACTAAAAATGCAGCAAAACGTTCACACTGGGCAGTTTTTTCTTTTCAGCATTTTTTTGTATCACTCATTGCTTGCAGTGGGTGACAAACAATGAAAGAAATGACATGCTGTATTGTGCAAAAAAACATGGAAAGCACAAAATACTGAGGACAAAACAACCAAGCTGTGTGCATGAGATTTCTGAAATCTCATAGACTGCTGGTACTGAAAATTTGCATAAAGCCTAGTGTGAACATAGCCTTACACTAAATAGTTATCTTTAACGTGGTCTTACACTATATAGATATCTTTAACGTGGACAACTTTGTTGCAGCTCCATCAGCCTGGTCCGGATATCCTAATCAGGTGCCGTATTGTAAGAGTTCCGAAAAAAAAAGGAGGAGCACAAGCCAACGAGCACGGTACGTCCACACGGGGAGTTGGAGTGAAGCTCCACTTAATTCGTAGGGGGAGGGATTCCTATCCCCCCTTCTTCCAGGTCAGCCTTGCACAATGAACAATGCAGTAACAAATAAACAAACAGAGCTGGTTGTTTATTTGTTATTGAGTTGTAAGTGTTTTTATCAAATTAATTCTGCAAAGCTCTTGCTGGATTGGCAATCACTCCAGTATATGGTGTAACTTCATCTGCATTGTTCAGTGTGCAAGGAGAGGCTCTCTTTTTCGTAGAAGCAGGTATAGGAATCTTTCTAACCCCCCCCACACACACACACACACACACAAAGTAAGTGGAGCTTCAATCCTTCAACTCCCGTTGTGGACCCACCGTGCTTTTTTTTTTCTGCTGTCCTACATTTGTTATTGGAAACTGTAAAAACCAGGTGCCATAAGGATGAAGAATCATGTTTAAAGGCATAAATGAGGCAGTTTAGCTCAAGTACAGAGATCCGCGGCCAGTCCGTACTTAGACCATGAAACATGGATGTGTGAAACTGACCTTTTCGGCTTGATGTTTTATTAATTAGTGCAGGCTCTGCAGGTCTCTAATGTATTAGTGCAGTTTCCTTGTTTTTTTCATTGCATAAAAAATCGTTTTCAGTGCATGCAAAGCAAATCAAAACCAACCCACAGCTCGCTGACTGTTTGGAGTTTGTATTGCTCAGATTCAGCACAGCTCCTTATCAGTTTTGCTCAGTGGAGGGCTCTTTCACAGATCTCTAATGCCATCATTGTTCTTTGTATATCTGGTTAGAAGAAAATTCAGAACCACTTCTTCTTTGAATGTCAAGCTCCATGGCAGCACTATAGCTGTGGTGACACCTGGGCCAGGCTCCCTTAGGTCATAAGTTTGTCATACCAGTGATTTCCATCTGAGAGGGCTTTCTTGGTAAAATTAATAGTAGAATGTCTTGAGGCATCTCTTGGCTTCTGCAGATCATGAATCTTTTGCTGAAGTGATTGTGTGGTGGACGCTGGATGGATCCTAGATGACACAAAACCTATATGCACTCCATACATTGGTGGTCGTGGTGCCTTGTGGGTAACGCTTGGCCTTCGTTACTATGGAAGTTTATTATTCTCTGTTCTGCATTCGGATGACTGTCCCCGTCTGTAGTGCTCATCAGACTGTAATTAATAGCTATGCTTGTTCATGCCCTAGAAAAATATCTGCAGTCATCTTTCATGGTTGCTCGTGTGACAGCTACAATTTTAGACCATAGTGTAGCGCGCCACCTTTTCTTCAATTTGATGTGTTTCAGGGTATACTGGAAGTTGTGGTTCTTCAGTTGTTGTAGGTCTGTAAGTCGGTGATGCAGCCAGTTTGGTCTGTGTATCGGGGGGATTCAGATGTGACGTCTCTCCGTAGGTATTTTTGTTTTCTCTTTGCCCTGTTCATGATTGAATAATGTATGCATCCTAATTACTTTTATATTGTTTTATTAGTACACGGTGATTAAAAAATGATGTGCAACATTATAGCCTCGGTATTTATAACTGAGAGAACATAACACAAATGTATGAGAATGAAATACTATTTTGCCAAGTGTTATCTACACATTACAGATGTCCAGAGTGATTTCCATTGGTGACACCGCAGATCTCTAGGCGGTAGTCAAGTTCTGTCCAGACTCGTTCCAGCATATCCTCGGATGTGGCTGTTTTGGTGAAGTGTTGTCTCAGCTCTATCAGATCCTGTTTCTGGGGGGCAAACGGAGTCTTATAGCTTCACAGAAAGTTGCAGGGTGTTTGATCTGGCAAGTGCAACATTGCTGAATTGACCTGAGACTACGGATCACTGAAACTGTGGAGTCCATAAGTTGGTGCAAGTCTGGCCAGAAGTGGACCGCCACCTAGACATCTGCCGTGTCACCAGTGGAAATCACGTCTTCATGATGATACTTTTGTTTATTCTCTAGTTATGATTACTGAAGCTATAAGTCTGCACCTTCCTGTTACATACATATATATATATATATATATATATATATAATTATAATATATTCCCAAAAGGCAGAAAACTCTTGTAATATCCTTTTAGGGGCTTGAAAGGATGAAACTGAAGAGGTAGAGATATTGGTGATCGCTCAGCTCTGTATTTATTCATGACAAGACTATTATACCTGTTGTATACACTTGTTTTTTATCCACCTGCTATGAACCCAGTAGGAGTTTCTAGAAAATGAGGCTTGGACTGAAACTTTAGCGAGGTGCTTGATAGATTTTTGTAATGTCTGGTCCACAACTAGTCTAGGGCTTATATCCCTACACCGGTTTAGATGTATGTTATGTTTGGATTTAGTGCCATATTGGCTATTGATATCCAGAGTATGTTCACTTATGTCCTACGTGCTTGTATTTCAGCATATGATTATTCCAGTAAGTGATCATCACAACTTCTCTCATAAGTTGAATAAAGTTTGGCAGCTCTGACACTGGTGAATGATGTCTGCATGTCTGAAGAATTCGCTGCAAGACTAATTTTTCTAAAAAATCATACCAGATATAACTAGAAATACTCAGTTCCCTTCATTCTGGGTAATGGTCTAATAATGTGTATCCTTGTCCTCATAAAGGGTCAATCTTATTACATTTTGTAAGCCTTTTGATGTGGACAATAATAATTACATAGCACCAACCTATTCTTCACTTCGCTTTAAATTTGAGTGCGCAAAAAAGGCAGCAAGTCTTCAAGGACTTTGCTGTATATGTTCAGCCGGAGGACAATACACATTTTCCATGTAATAGAAAGATAACAATCTGTATGTGGGGGCTGGGATAACCTTCCCTGGAGATAAGTGGCACTAGACGTATCTGGCAGCAGTTTTCCCAAGCCTCCATAGGGGTAATAAACCTGTAGAAAACCGTGCCAATTGGGGTCATATTTTGCTACTGGCCTATGTGCTGGTTTTATTAAATGAAGTGTTTTTTTTTTTTTTTTTTGCATATCGTGAATATCCAGCTGTAAATTGTGGATCTGGCTTATCGAGCTGTCCACTGGACTAGACTTCGTAGACCTTTCTGATCGCGGGAAAGCTTTACTTAGCTCATATCTTCATAGTTTGTTTCCATAACAAACATGATGAAATCAGAAGTCGCTTGTTTTGGTTCTTGTTGTACATATTCTGTTTACACTACAGATGTTCCTTCTATGTCATGTCGGCTATCTGGAACACTCAGACTTGTTACTCCGGTTAGACATTTACATTTCTTTTGTTTTTTTTCACAAACTGTATTTTGTAAAGTGTATTGTAAGTGTAGGGCTGGAGAAAGAAATGTTGTACATGAGCCATAAATAAAAGTAAAGGGTTTCTATCTGAAGCTAGAATGGATGATCCTCCAAGAACGTAGTCAAGCTCCTTTTGCTCCTTTTTATTATTGATAAAAAACAGTCTGTGTAGGTTGAATTGTGATCCTGATATCTACAGTACAGTACAAAAGTTCTGGGTGTGGGGAAAAAATGCTGTCAAGTAAGTGTCTTAAATAGAAGTCTTAATGTTTTTTTTTCTCAATTCACAAAATGGAACGAGCGAATAAAAGGGAATTCTAAATTAAATCAATATTTGATGCGACCACCCTTTGCCTACAACACAGCATCAATTCTTCTAGGTATACTTGCTCACAGATTTTGAATAAACACGAAGGTTGTGCCTAATGTCTTGGAGAACTAACCACAGATCTGTAGATGTAGGATTGGCAAATCTTTTTATCTTTTCATATAATCCCACACAGACTCAGTGATGTTGAGATCAGGACTCTGTGGGGCCATATCATCTCTTCTAGGACTCCTTGTTCTTCTTTATGCTGAAGATGATTCCTAAAGGGAACCTGTCACCAGGTTTTTCGTGTATCAACGAATACCACCACCTTCCTCAGCGCCTGTGTTGCATTCCACAAAGTTGTATATTATCTCCTGACTCCTTGTATTTCCCCCAAAAACCTTTTTAATTGCTCCTACGCTGTAGGCAAATCTGGATGGTCCAGTACGAAGGGCGTCATTGCTGTAGCGTCTGTTTGGCATAAGTGATTATAGGGCCCCAACAGAGCCCTGATCTCCAAATCGACTATGTGGGATTGTATGAAGAGACAAGGATTTACGCAACTACATCCACAGAAGATCTGTGGTTAGTTCCTCAAGCTGTTTGTAACAACTTCCCTCCAGAGTTCCTTCAAAAACGACAAGTTTACCTAGAAGCGTTGATTCTGTTGTGAAAGCAAAGGCTGGTCACACCAAATTTTGATTTTAGATTTCTCATTTGTTCGTTCACTTTGCATTTTGTTAACGAATATGAATAAACTATTGACACTTCTTTCTTTGAAAGCATTCTTTGCAGAATTTTTCCACAAACATTTGTACAATACTGCTTTAACAAAGGAGAACCTTATCCTGGAATACGCTCTCGGAGAATTATTCATTACAATGATGGATAACTGTGCGCCAACAAATCTTATGCTTTAATTTATTAAAGCATATGCATTATTCAGTCGTAGAAAAGACAGTGGCGTCCTAAAGCTGCTGCTGTTATTCTGTCTCTATTCTGTTTGATAAGCGATCAAACTATTAGAGGTGGACATGTATCACAACTACAACCCCCATTATGTGATCTAGACCTTTCTATAAAAGCACTGCCTTATTGTCTCCAATGCTGTTAGGCAAATCCCCGCATTTAGTAGAGGATCTACAGCAGAAATATATGCGGAATCTGAGATTTACCCCATTCGCTTAAATTTAATTCAATTAGTGGTGAAATTAATGTAGAATCTGAGTTGCCCATACACATTAGATGGCAGTGAGCTGAACAGTGCTTCAGCCGATCGTTCATCCGGAAACGCTCTATCATGACTATCATACACGAGAACGCTGAGCTCTCTACGAGAGAGAGACTGCAGCAGCTTATCTTAGCGAAAACTAAATGATCGGCAGTCCAAACTTTCTGATATCAGTGGGTTCGTCCATTGTTAAGGCAACCATACACATTAAACTAACGTTGGATGAACCCACTGATTTTTGACTGACACTGTGTATAGGAACACCGGCCAAACGATCGTCGGGGAAGATGCCGATCGGCCATGTCCAATTTTGGACCGTCAATGCCATTATTTGGCCGACAGCCGTCTAATGTATGTTTGGCTAGCATTAGATTATACCACTCCGTAGGCCACAATAAAACTTGAGTATTCTGATCTTACAGTGTATGCTATGACTATCTGATAAGTGTGGGTCCCACTTCATCAACGTTTGCCTATCAGAAAAATTGCAGTTCCCTATTCGTTTGATGTTCCAGAGAAAAGAAGTTCTTGTGGCCACTGAGCGGTTTCTATTGTAGTGTAGTGTACGGGAATTAAAGGGATTTCCTGGCCAATAGCGCAAAGCCATCTTGATAAAAGAAAGGAAGCTCTATTTTAACTTTCCCGCTCTGATGGTCTCCACCGGACCTCAAGAGATATTTGTTTCTCAGGGTCATAAAATATCACTTCTAGTCCAGCAGAGACCCTTGGGGCGAGTCAACCATTGTTTAAAGCCCTTTTCACACAGGCCGATGCTATTGATAAAGAAAATCAAAACGTGATTTGGACAGGTCTAGCCAGATGCGCCAAACTATCACACGCGGTGTACCACTGTGATAAAGGTAGTGCAGTTCTGCCTTTCTCATCTAGGAGTCTTAAATACTGTCTAAATTAAGGGCCATAATACTTTTGCCTTAGTGGGACAAGTTTGTTCTTTATTAGAACAGTGTTTAGTATATTAACTGCATCTTTTTTTTTTTTTCTTAATAGCAACACACAAAAAAAGCCCTACAAATCCACCATGTCAGCACACATTAGGCTTCCACTGCAGTATACAAGCCGGACGCTCTTCACACCAGCTGGTAAAGGATCTGTGCCCCGAATGTGCTCCGTTCAGTGGTGCGCTGGTTGCGTCTATGCTTTGTTGATTTTGATCCTGCATCAATAATTCATCCCGGTGATCAGATGCTGATAGAGAGGAATGTAATCTTTAATATCAAAGACTCACACAAGACCAGCAGTTATCTGAGCATCGTGGAAATCCACGTTCCTGTGAACCAGCCGTGTCTGGTCGTTTTCTTTGCTCCCTCCATTTATTGTAATTCCCAGTTCATTGTGTGAGATTCTGCAGTTTCCTCCTCATGCCCTCCCATCACGCTGAATAGGAGATACTGACTACAGACTCAACAGAAAAGGGCATAGAACGTCTTCATTCTATCGATTGGTGGGTGTCTATGTATGGCGCCCTGATAATGTCATGACTGAAGGTTTCTAAAGGTGAACCTTTTATTTTGTGTGTGTTTAACAGGTTGGGATACTTTTTGAGCTTTGGCTACATGTCTGCTTGAGTTTTATTGTGATTACACAACAGATTCTTTCATAGAAATGCTTGAGTCACACAGTCGTGAAGTTTTCAACACCGATGAAGCTGCTTTAGGTACATGACTTACACCAGTTGGGCAACTTGTGCTTCCAATTGTAAGTGTGGATCGGAGAAGTCCGGTGACCAACGCCGGCATGTGCACATTGAGGTCTAGTGCAGTGTGAATGAAGCCGAGAATGAGCGTACGTCAGTTACATTTGGCTATTTGAGGTGAATGACCAGTCTGTCTGATACCTTGCTTCTGGAAGTGGCTAATGTAGGGCTTACTCCTTATTGATCTTCATTTATGATCCCCGGCCATTGTAGCTTCTCTTGAACATGTAGACTAGAGAATGCTGAGCTTTTTCTCTGATCCTTAGTTGCTTAGTCCAGATTGTCTTAAAATAACAGCAGCCTTAGAGGAGTTTCCTGCAGTGAACCAGTCTGCTTTATCAGCTAAATGACAGATCTGGATGACTTTCCATGAGGACTTGCACTGTCTGCTGTGGAGGTGCCAACGTCTGTGTGCAATGTTGGCAGCTTTGTCAGACTGCAGACCTCAGGACCATCAAACTGCACCAAAGATTCTCAACCATACCAGGTTGTCACTTCCAGGCTTGTGTTGCTGGATAAATGTGTGTGTGTGTGTGTGTGTGTGTGTGTGTGTGTGTGTGTGTGTGTGTGTGTGTGTATATATGTATATATTATACATACACTGCTCAAAAATATAAAGGGAACACTCCAATAACACATCCTAGATCTGAATGAAATATTCTCATTGAATATTTTGTTCTGTACAGAGTTGAATGTGCTGACAACAAAATCACACAAAAATCATCAATGGAAATCAAATTTATTAACCAATGGAGGCCTGGATTTGGAGTCACCCCCAAAATTAAAGTGGAAAAACACACTACAGGCTGATCCAACTTTGATGTAATGTCCTTAAAACAAGTCAAAATGAGGCTCAGTATTGTGTGTGGCCTCCACGTGCCTGTATGACCTCCCTACAACGTCTGGGCATGCTCCTAATGAGGTTGCTTATGGTCTCCTGTGGGATCTCCTCCCAGATCTGGACTAAAGCATCCGCTAACTCCTGGACAGTCTGTGGTGCAACGTGACGTTGGTGGATGGAGCGAGAAATGATGTCCCAGATGTACTCAATCGGATTCAGGTCTGGGGAATGGGCGGGCCAGTCCATAGCTTCAATGCCTTCATCTTTCAGGAACTGCTGACACACTCCAGCCACATGAGGTCTGGCATTGTCCTGCATTAGGAGGAACCCAGGGCCAACCGCACCAGCATATGGTCTCACAAGGGGTCTGAGGATCTCATCTTGGTACCTAATGGCAGTCAGGTTACCTCTGGTGAGCACATGGAGGGTTGTGCGGCCCTCCCAAAGAAATGCCACCCCACACCATTACTGACCCACTGCCAAACCGGTCATGCTGAAGGATGTTGCAGGCCGCAGATCGCTCTCCACGGCGTCTCCAGACTCTGTCACGTCTGTCACATAGGTTCACACTGAGCACGCTTTCATCTGTGAAGAGCACAGGGCGCCAGTGGCGACTTTGCCAGTCCTGGTGTTCTGTGGCAAATGCCAAGCGTCCTGCACGGTGTTGGGCTGTGAGCACAACCCCCATCTGTGGACGTCGGGCCCTCATACCATCCTCATGGAGTCGGTTTCTAACCGTTTGTGCAGACACATGCACATTTGTGGCCTGCTGGAGGTCATTTTGCAGGGCTCTGGCAGTGCTCCTCCTGTTCCTCCTTGCACAAAGGTGGAGGTAGCGGTCCTGCTGCTGGGTTGTTGCCCTCCTGTGGCTCCCTCCACATCTCCTGGTATCTGCTCCATGCACTGGACACTGTGCTGACAGACACAGCTACCCTTCTTGCCACAGCTCGCACTGATGTGCCATCCTGGATGAACTGCACTACCTGAGCAACTTCTGTGGGTTGTACTGTAGACACCGCCTCATGCTACTGTACCTCTAGGGGTGAGTGCAACGGCAAAATGAAAAAGTGACCAAAACAGCCAAAAAGGATGAGAACAGAGAAATGGTCTGTGGTCACCACCTGCAGAACCACTCCTTTATAGGGGGTATCTTGCTAATTGCCGATCATTTCTACCAGTTGTCTGTTCCATTTGCACAACAGCAGGAGAAATTGATTCACAATCGGTGTTGCTTCATAACTAGACAGGTAGATTTCACAGAAGTGTTATTGACTTGGAATTACATTGTGTTGTTTAAGTGTTCCTTTTTTTTTTGAGCAGTGTGCTTTCACACTCGTGGTAGCATGAGACGGACTCTACAACACACAGAAGTTGCTCCGGTAGTGCAGCTCATCCAGGATGGCACATCAATGCGAGCTGTGTCAAGAAGGTTTGCTGTGTCTGTCAGCGTAGTGTCCAGAGGCTGGAGGCTCTACCAGGAGGCAGGCCAGTACACCAGGAGACGTGGAGGGGGCCGTAGGAGGGCAGCAACCCAGCAGCAGGACCGTTACCTCCGCCTTTGTGCAAGGAGGAACAGGAGGAGCACTGCAAAATGACCTCCAGCAGGCCACAAATGTGCATGTGTCTGCACAAACGGTTAGAAACCGACTCCATGAGGGTGGTATGAGGGCCCGACGTCCACAGATGGGGGTTGTGCTCACAGCCCAACACCGTGCAGGATGCTTGGCATTTGCCACAGAACACCAGGATTGGCAAAATCGCCACTGGCGCTCTGTGCTCTTCACAGATGAAAGCAGGTTCACACTGAGCACATGTAGCAGACGTGACAGAGTCTGGAGACGCTGTGGAGAGCGATCTGCTGCCTGCAACATCCTTCAGCATGACCGGTTTGGCAGTGGGTCAGTAATGGTGTTGGGTGGCATTTCTTTGGAGGGCCGCACAGCCCTCCATGTGCTCGCCAGAGGTAGCCTGACTGCCATTAGGTACCGAGATGAGATCCTCAGACCCCTTGTGAGACCATATGCTTGTGCGGTTGGCCCTGGGTTCCTCCTAATGCAGGACAATGCCAGACCTCATGTAGCTGGAGTGTGTCAGCAGTTACTTCAAGATGAAGGCATTGAAGCTATGGACTGGCTCGCCCGTTCCCCAGACCTGAATCTGATTGAGCACATCTGGGACATCATGTCTCGCTCCATCCACCAACGTCACGTTGCACCACAGACTGTCCAGGAGTTGGCGGATGCTTTAGTCTAGGTCTGGGAGGAGATCCCACAGGAGACCATCTGCAACCTCATCAGGAGCATGCCCAGGTGGTGTAGGGAGGTCATACAGGCACGTGGAGGCCACACACAATACGGAGCCTCATTTTGACTTGTTTTTAGGACATTACATCAAAGTTGGATGAGCCTGTAGTGTGTTTTTCCACTTTAATTTTGGGGGTGACTCCAGATCCAGGCCTCCATTGGTTAATAAATGTGATTTCCATTGATTATTTTTGTGTGATTTTGTTGTCAGCACTTTCAACTTTGTACAGAACAAAGTATTCAATGAGAATATTTCATTCAGATCTAGGATGTGTTATTTGAGTGTTCCCTTTACTTTTTTGAGAAAAAAAAAAAAATATATATATATATATATATATAAAATCTGATTTACATCCAGAAAGAAACAGACGATTTTTCATTTGTATGGTTATCGGTATGGCATAGTTTTTTGTACATCTGCAGTTAAAGTTTACAAGACCAAGACCAAATACAGTTTCCTATGTTAACTACTTCCAGGCTGCACAAAGTCTTTATACGCCCGGACAGTTTGGCTCCTAGTCTGCAGTGATGTTCTAACACGTAACTTCATAGAAGCGCAGCTACATGCAGGCTCGGACTGGCCCACAGGGGAACTGGAGAATCCTCTGGTAGGCCCCTGTGAAGCCATGCTAATGAACAGTACTATTACACTTGATTCACAATTTGCAGAAAAAGGAAAAGGTGTAATCGAATTATTTATTAATAAAGTTAACCATATTAATATTACATAGAAGCAAAAATACATTTGTGTATTAGGGTAAGGTTATTTTTTGCATGTAGCTGAACAGTGGGCCCCAAGAATCAATGTTACTGGTGGGCCTTTGCCAACCCAATCCGACACTGGCTACATGTGATGGTGTAGCTCTGGGAGCGTAGATCTGGCTGTCAGAGACAGCTGAAGTCCCAATAGAGAAGGCAGAGATGGTTTATTGCCCTCTGTGCCTTCTTCATTGCTGTATCCACAGTGCTAAACAAGCCCTGTGCATTCAGTAATAAGTGCTGGCTAGAATGATCTCCAAAAGGCCTAAAGTTAAAGATTACATATTTCCTTTGTATTTTAGGATATATATATACCAAAAGTTTGGACACACCTCATTTAAAGATTTTTCTGTATTTTCATGACTATGAAAATTGTACATTCACACTGAAGGCATCAAAACTATGAATTAACACATGTGGAATTATATACTTAACAAAAAAGTGTGAAACAACTGAAAATATGTCTTATATTCTTGGTTCTTCAAAGTAGCCACCTTTTGCTTTGACTGCTTTGCACACTCTTGGCATTCTCTTGATGAGCTTCAAGAGGTAGTCACTGGAAATGGTTTTCACTTCACAGGTGTGCCCTGTCAGGTTTAATAAGTGGGATTTCTTGCCTTATAAATGGGGTTGCGACCATCAGTTGTGTTGTGCAGAAGTCTGGTGGATACACAGCTGATAGTCCTACTGAATGGACTGTTAGCTGCTTTTTTCTTGCCATAATACAAATTCTAAGTAAAGAAAAACGAGTGGCTATCATTACTTTAAGAAATGAAGGTCAGTCAGTGCGAAAAATTGGGCAAACTTTGGAAGTGTCCCCAAGTGCAGTTGCAAAAACCATCAAGCGCTACAAAGAAACTGGCTCACATGAGGACCGCCCCAGGAAAGGAAGACCAAGAGTCACCTCTGCTTCTGAGGATAAGTTTATCCGAGTCATCAGCCTCAGAAATCGCAGGTTAACAGCAGCTCAGATTAGAGACCAGGTCAATGCCACACAGAGTTCTAGCAGCAGACACATCTCTACAACAACTGTTAAGAGGAGACTTTGTGCAGCAGGCCTTCATGGTAAAATAGCTGCTAGGAAACCACTGCTAAGGACAGGCAACAAGCAGAAGAGACTTGTTTGGGCTAAAGAACACAAGGAATGGACATTAGACCAGTGGAAATCTGTGCTTTGGTCTGATGAGTCCAAATTTGAGATCTTTGGTTCCAACCACCGAGTCTTTGTGCGATGCAGAAAAGGTGAACGGATGGACTCTACATGCCTGGTTCCCACCCTGAAGCATGGAGGAGGAGGAGGTGTGATGGTGCTTTACTGGTGACACTGCTGGGGATTTATTCAAAATTGAAGGCATACTGAACCAGCATGGCTACCACAGCATCCTGCAGCAGCATGCTATTCCATCCGGTTTGCTTTTAGTTGGACCATCATTTATTTTTCAACAGGACAATGACCCCAAACACACCTCCAGGCTGTGTAAGGGCTATTTGACCAAGAAGGAGAGTGATGGGGTGCTACACTATGACCTGGGCTCCACAGTCACCAGACCTGAACCCAATCGAGATGGTTTGGGGTGAGCTGGACCGCAGAGTGAAGGCAAAAGGGCCAACAAGTGCTAAGCATCTCTGGGAACTCCTTCAAGATTGTTGGAAGACCATTTCATGTGACTACCTCTTGAAGCTCATCAAGAGAATGCCAAGAGTGTGCAAAGCAGTCATCAAAGCAAAGGGTGGCTACTTTGAAGAATCTAGAATATAAGACATATTTTCAGTTGTTTCACACTTTTTTGTTAAGTATATAATTCCACATGTGTTAATTCATAGTTTTGATGCCTTCAGTGTGAATGTACAATTTTCATAGTCATGAAAATACAGAAAAATCTTTAAATGAGGTGTGTCCAAACTTTTGGTGTGTGTGTGTATGTGTATATGTATATTTTTTTCAATTCATGCCTTTCCTGAATCTATTTTCAGCATGTTAAATCAGGTCTTTGTTATATTTTTAAAACATTTTGAATTTGAAAATCACAATCTGTATTTCAAAAAAGAGTACTTTTGGACTAGTACTCTCCCCCCTCCCACACCTTAACAGAAGACTGTTTAGTTGGCTCATTCTCATCGCAGGCAGGGTTACCATGAGATGTAACACCTCTTACAATGCCTTTATCTATAGCCGTGTTCCTCAACTCCAGTTCTCAATGCCCCCAACAAATCATGTGTTCATGATGATGGAGTTCTCCCTGTGCCATGCTAAGGAAATCCTGAAAACATGATCTGTTGGGGGTGTGGGGGTGGGCATTGAGATTTGGAGTTGAGGAACACTCATCTATAGGAATAGTCAGGGCAACCACTATACACATAAAATAAGTAGCTGATCCTCTGATAATGGCTGGCTCAGCCAAATTTCTTAGGTTTATTCAGGTTTTGCGGCTTTGTTCACATTTATAAGAGCATATGTTGGCGATCTACACCAGAAGGAGCTCCTGATGTATACTTCTAACAAAAAGCTCTGACATGTCCCACTGTATAGGTGAGTGTGCTCCAATGGTAAAACAAAAAATGTTGGCCGTGCAATATATTTTTATGGTGCCTACAGTATTTTTGGTGAACCATAGCCTGCTGCACTTCTATACTGAAGCCTACAGTATACCAGCCCGAGTGAGGCCAGAGGAACATTCTGTTGGCCACGTCAGGAGACTGAAGTGCTACGGTACATTTGCCGTATACACACTCTCTCTTCTTGGTGTATACTGCTGGCAGAGCCTCTTCTACAGATCCCGGGCACAGTGATTTGTTCCATCGTCTGGCAGATGAGTGGTAGGACTTGAGTTTGATGGCGGCTCCTGTCTTGCTGAATATTTGTGCTTTTGTTGCTGTAGACAGACAATTTGTATCTGTTCCACGCTCCTTTGTCGTCTGCCTGCAGCTACATCTTCAAAGCTCGAAGTTCATTCCATGCCGATTTGCGTCTTGGTGTGGGCTGCCTCACTAATAGCCGGCCAGTCACACACTGCTGGTTCTGATTGATGTTTTGTTTCGGATTTGGTGGCACAATTTGCTAGGGCAACCTTATGTAGTTGCAGACAAATGTAATATCTCTTTGTTAGGGAGGATCTCATTGCGGGGTATTAAGCCTTGGCATGAACAGCGACTAGCATGACATTCTGTTTTCAGCTTTGAGGTACCACTGCTCATCTTTACATAAGTGCACTTACATAATGTGTTATCTCAAACTAAGTACCTCAGTGATGAGTATTTGTATGGAGGCTGATTACTTCCCAAGAGAAAAGTACCAATGCAACTAAAAATCTTAGACTGTTGCTAAAGTTTTTGTTTGTTTGTTTTTATAATTTGACAATCTTTTTCGTTCCTTTTTTTTTTTTCCTCAGACAACACTGACCCATAGGATCTGATTGTTCCATATATACATCCCTTTTAGAAATGGATCTGTGTCTTCGGCTTGTGAGACCGAGCATGTCCTATTCTCATCCATCTTGCGGATCAGATTGGATCAGTCATTAAAGAGGTTGTCCGGTCCAAACGATAAGACTGCAGTCACTGTGTGTGACTGCATACTTATTAATTTCCCACAGCGCATGCACTGTGCACTGCCTTTTCTGCCCCGGGACCGGAGGGGTGTGTATGAGTTACACATACTCCCGGTCAGTGGGCACGGCCTAGCTTCCATACACTTGTATTGAGCGAGGCTGCACCCTCTAGTCGGACACGTCCACTGTGCGACTGCGTCGTGAGACTGGGCGCGGCCTTGTTCTACAAGTTTATGGAACAAGGCCACGTCCACTAGACAGGCCCTGGCCGGGAGTATGTATAACTCATACATACCCTCGGGTCCCGGGTCAGAAACCGGCGAATCCCCGCAGCACACAGTGTTTGCTCTTGGAGGGGGGGGGGGGTGGTCGATTCATAAGTCTGCAATCACACAGAGTGACACACAGAATCATAGAAGACATACTGTGTACTTCAGTTTTCCATCTGTTTTTCATTCCATTTGAACTGAACCATTGAACTGAGTCAATGGATGAGTTCAGATCGTTTACCTGCTTCAGTTTTTCACAAATGAATGAAAAAAAAGCCTGATACAACACGGATGTAAAGCGCTCTGATGTTGATGCGTGTGAAGACTAAAATGGTTGTGTGACTGAAGCTTAAAGCTGTATACTTGTAGTAAGATATGGTGGGGTTTTTTGCGCTCCCCACCCCCCCCCTTATTACAGATGCAATTCCACTGTTGATTAGCACTGAGGTTGGCCTACTCCAGTTCTCCGGAAGTCCAGGTGTTTTCCTAATCCAGGAGCTAAAGACTAAGTGTCTTAGGTCTGAAAGCTTCCTTTCCCCTGACATGTGCTGTTTTCTTGCATCTTCAGTCAGACTATAGTCTTCTTGTCTGCTTTCTTCCAGTGATGTACTCGCCCTGCCTATCTTCAAGCAAGAAGAGTCAAGTCTGCCTTCAGAGAATGAAAACAAGATCCTACCTTTCCAGTACGTGCTGTGTACGGCTACCTCCCCCGCTGTGAAGCTTCACGAAGAGACCCTTACCTATCTCAATCAAGGTGACCTTCAGGGGCTAGCTCTACATTAACGCTATGTGCCCACGATGCAGAAATGCTGCATATTTTTTCCGCTTCTCCCTGGCAGGAAAAATGCATGCGGATTTTACATGAGTTTTTCCCGCCAGGTAGAAGCATTTGTCAAGCGTTTTTCACATGCATTTCCGCATGCGGGTTATCAAGCGCTTTCCAAGCGATTTTAGCATCACTTGGAAAAGTGCTTGACAACTTGGTTACACTATATAAATCCATGCAACCGGCATGGATTTATAGTGTGACCAAGTAATAGTTAAAAGAAAAGAATAATAATGTTAAAAAATAAAGATTATACTTACCTTCCGATGGCCCCCTGTGTCTTCTCCGCTGCGTCCGGTCTGTTGTATGGGTCGCGGTGGTGTGAGGATCTGCCATGATGTCATGTGACAGGTCACGAGACCGCCTACGTCAGCAGTCGCGTGACCTGTCACATGACTAAATGACGTCATGGCAGGTCCTCACACCACCGCGACCCATACAACAGACCGGACGCAGCGGAGAAAACACCGGGGGCCATCAGAAGGTAAGTATAATCCTTATTTTTTATTTTAAATTCTTTTTTTTAACAGGTTCTATGGTACCAGAGTCTGGAGGAGAGTCCTCTGCTCCAAACCCGGGTACCATCCGCACATTGAATCGCTTAATATCTGTGTGCAAATGTGCTGACACGGATATTGAGCGTTTCAATGCAAGCCAATGGCGGCAATTACGCTGCGTGTCCGCAAAATTAATGGACATGCGTATTTTTCCGCAATGATAATCCGCAGCGGAAATTTCCGCAGCATGTGCACAGCACATGCGGATTCTCATTGGGGACCACGGGGCACGTATTACCAAGCGTTAAGCGTTTTCGCTGCGGAAATTCCACGGCAAAAACGCTTGAAAAACGCATAGTGGGCACTCAGCCTAAATGTGCACGATTGCCACATGATGAACACCATGTCAGCAAATATATAGATTTATATTTTTCAAAAAATATTTATTTTAGTTACAGCAAATTGTCCTAATAGTTCGTTCCACGTTTTACTAGTAAAAACGGCATACTCTGATACCTTTTTTAAAATTAATCTGTCACCACATTTGACCCATGTAAGCTATTACTATGTTCTTACAGGTTCAGGGCTGTGGAGTCGGAGCCCATTTTGTTGGAGTCGGTATAAAATATATAATTGGGTACAGTAGTTCAATGCAGTTTGTGGGAAATATTTTTTCATAAGAATTTGGGAAAGTTATGAAATATCCTATAAATGTCTGTCCTATTTTTGATCTAAGGGTCTAGATTTATAGCTGAGACTAGATGGTTGCTCGATTCTAACGCATCGGGTATTCTAGAATATGGATGCGGCCGACCGGGCGCGACTAATCAGCGAAGCAGTATTTAAATGGGTTGTGCACTACTTTAAATTAACCCCCCAATGTATCCCCCCGGGGCCCCTAATGAATTTTGTAATTACGTCATGTTGTCAATACTGCTTGTGACAACATCGCTGACCACGCACAGCCAGCGTAATTCCCCCGGCTGCAGCCGGCTCTTGCTTCCGCTTACATCACGACTATTTGCGGCTGCAGCCAGGGGTCTCCTGTTCTTCGTACCACGGTGAATGACGGGCTGTGGGCGGGGCTATCCCCCATCGTGTCACACCCAGCATCCACAACCGTGTTAGTGAGGACCGGGGAGCGGCGCTGCCTGTGCGGGTACTTCCGCTGCGAGCAGCCGGGAGATGCATCGCCGCTGACCTCCGTGCGGCAGATGAGCCACTAACGGCCGCCATCTTGTTCTGAAATGGCACCCCCTTTTGAAAGTATCACAGCTTGTAAAAGCTTTTTGTAGCAAGACCAGAGTCTTTCAATTCTTGTTTGAGGGATTTTCATCCATTCTTCCTTGGAAAATCCTTCCAGTTCTGTGAGATTCCTTGGTCATCTTGCATGCACTGCTATTTTGAGGTCTAGCCGCAGATTTTCATTGATGTTCAGAAGAGGGGACTGTGAGGGCCATTGTAAAACCTTCAGCTTGCACCTTTTGAGGTAGCCTATTGTGGATTTTGATGTTTGTTTAGGATCATTAACCATTTGTAGAAGCCATCCTCTTTTCAACGTCAGCTTTTTTACACATGGAGTTATGTTTGCATCAAGAATTTGTTGAAATTTCATTGAATCCATTGTTCCCTCTACCTGTGAAATGTCCCCTGTACCATTGGCTGCAACACAACCCCAAAGCATGACTGATCCACCCCCATGCCTAATAGTTGGTGAGATGCTCCGGCCGCGGCCAATCAGCGACGCGGGATTTCCTGGACGGACAGACGGGATAAGCCGATTTATATAGTAGATGAATCTGTGCTACAGTAAATGTATCACTTAAACATGAGCCATGTATGAGGGAGTCGGAGTCATGGAAATTGAAGAGTCGGAGGTTTGGCTTACCGACTCCACAGCCCTGTACAGGTTATAGACTGCTGAGGAGAGTATCCCTGTATGTCTCATATCAGATGTCTTGTTGTGGATAAATCATCTTTTATCACTTTATATAAATGACCTCTTCCAGGGTCTGGGGAGGACGCTGCCTGGAAGATAACTCTGGCTCCAGAGATTATTATACATGAAGGGGAGTTACCAGTGTGAGGTGTAATGGCCGTTCTCTGCTCTCCTGATCTCACTGCAGAGCTGTGTGTGATTATACCTGACACATCTGCAGGATCCTCTCAGCTTCCAGCTCACAGGCAGACAGGGTGTAATATTGTTACAATACAGCAGAGCCAATGGTGGCAGACCACGGTGCCGCCATGGGGCCTGTGAGTCAGGGGGCCATATGCCATCACTGACATTGGCCCCCCTCTACCCTGCCCGACATCACACTTTCAACTGTATCTGCATTGCAGATGGCGATACAGTTGAAAGTAATGATAGAGGCCGCTTTGTTGGCCTTTTTATTAAGTTAAAGGCTGCTGGAAAAGAAATTGCTTATGTGAAAAAGGACTTATGGGTGGGTTCATGATTGGCTAATAAGTTACTTGGAAACACGCAGAGTCAGCCGTATGTGCCGATACATTATGATGGAAGATATCACCAGCAGGAGCTGTCACATTCTTCCCTTCTGGGGGATCATGTCTGTAAGCCATTATGTGTAAACATGAATTCTTCTGTGCATGAATTATGACCTCTCCTCCTCACCAGGGTGGGACGTTCACCTCTGCTCCTATGTACGTGTTCATTACCTCTACTTTAGAGGACGGCGGTTAAGTGTTAACATGTGTATTTTCTATGTAGCGTTGCGTGCACTAAGTCACTGCAGGCAAACCTAATATATTTGTAAGCCCAAGGCTACGTGCAAAAGTGTTGGATTCCTCAACAAGAATGCAGTACTATGCTAGTGAATATCTACAATATATTACACATGCACTAGGGCCCCTCCAAAAATAGAAATCCATTCTGAAGGCAGCGAGAAGCTGTGAATAACTCGAAAGTATGCAGGAAACCCAATAGTTACTTGGCGTACCCCCGGAACCGGCGCCACTAAAAAGTATTCTATACGCTATAAAAGTGAATTTTACGATTTAATTTTAACTTTGCACTAATTACATTTATTGCCAAATCACAGGCAAAGTGATATATGTACAATTATTGGTGTGGTCCAATTGCCAAACTGTCAGGCAAGGTGAGGGAAGGAATAAGTGTACAACAACAGGATGAGGGGGAAGGGAGCCCAGTAACTAGGGAAAGGGGGAGTGGAGACCCCTAGGCAGATCTAATATCACCCTGACTACCCTATCGTCCCTATATAGGTTTGGCACCTATTGCCGAGCAGGAACCTAAGCACTGAATGTCCATAGAGCTAGGCCCTAGATGGTGAAGGGACGGGGTGGGCACTAGTCAGGCCCCACTACAAACTAAAGACGACAAGGTAAACAAACAAAGGGGATACACTTGGCTGTATCTCTCTGGTGTCTTCTCAAGCGAACTGTCCTCCAAGGGCACCAAAGACAAGACTAGCCAACTGCTAGTATTCCAAACCTGCACAGAGGTACATAGAACTATCACCGGCAATTCTCTGGACAAACTGAGCATTTTTAACTACCAAGCAAGGGTGTGTCAATCAGCAGCAGAAGATGGAGGTCGCTGCTGGGTCCTAAATGGAGAAGGATATAACTATACTACAGAGATAAGAGGATCAAGAAGGCGTCTGCAGTTCCAAGCGCAGTGACTTTCTACAGCCGGATCCAGAGCGGCTGTCTGTCACACCTGACACACCTGTGACACAAACAGAGGTTTCAGACTCGGAGACCCCTCTGTACATAGAGTGGTAGTGCACATGTGCACACCAGGGCTGTGGAGTCGGTTAGCCAAACCTCTGGCTCCTCAATCTCTGATCCCAACCCTGACTCCCCAGCCCTGCCTCACTACTGAGCATGTACATAAAGTGCTGCACAAATTCATCTCAACTAAAAGCCCAGATCCTTATATCAGGAACAGTCATTTATAGGACATTTCATAACTATCCCAAATTCTTATGAAAACATTTACAGCACATTTTGCATTGTACTAATGACCCAATTTATTATATATTTTTTGAGTCAGTCTATTTTATACCCACTCCGACTCCACCAAAATGGACATAGGCTACGACTCCACAACTCCGAATCCATAGCCCTGATGACCACAGCTTCATCCACATTTGACTGTCTCTTGTTATCCAATGTGACCCCATTAACAATTAGATGTTAAGTCGCAGTGTAACACCTCAATCTTCATGTGGCACCACCAGTGTAGCTGTAATCTTATCCTATTACTAAAGCTTTTCAGTAGAATTGAGCAAAGAGATTTGCAGGACCCGGGTCTGGCTGCCATGTGAGTATTCTATGGCTGTCAACTACAGCCCTGCGAACCTCCTCCTACCTGCCGGTATTCCCGGCACATCATCTGATTATTCGGCTATACGCACTATCATCGTTGCGAAACAACACACCAGCCCTACTAATCTGGATGAGAGGGATTGCCGGCTCTAGTCTTGCAGCCATGAAATACTCACATGGTCGCTAGGTACCTGCAAATCTTTTTGCTCAACTCTGCTCTGTGATCCTGGGCAGATGTCCATAATTGCTGTTTTTATTTATTTTTTAATAATCCCAAAAAAACACTTATTTCCTACAGGCCAGTCCTATGAAATCAGGATGTTAGACAATAGAAAACTAGGAGAATTGCCAGAGTTGACTGGTAAACTAGTCAAGGTAAGAGTCTTGCATGTCCTTGTGTGTGTCTGTCTTTTTGTCTGGATGTATAGATGTGTATCTGGCTACACTCAACATACTTGCACTTTAGTCCTGTACATCCTTTTATATAGGAGCTGATGGGTATACAACTAAACATGAGGACAGAGCTCCTCTCCAGACACATTATTAGAAGGTGGTCATAATTGTATCTTTAGGTTAAAGGTAATTTTAGAAAATAAATTTATAAAGTGGTGGGCAGAGGATTGCCGCATTTAATGGCTACATAAGTGACTAAATACTCTGATAAGCAGATAGACGGTGTATGGTTCAGTATCGGACAATACTCCTGTATTGGATGTGGGCAGAGAAGTCCTGTGTCTCTCATAAGATATATAATGATCTTGTAATTCTTCATCTAGTTTCCTTGTTTCTCCCCTTGCAGAGCATATTTCGTGTCGTGTTTCATGACCGGCGACTGCAGTACACGGAGCACCAGCAGCTGGAAGGATGGCGGTGGAACAGACCTGGAGACAGAATACTTGATATTGGTAATACGATGACTAAAGATACAAAAGCAAGGCCACAACATAGACTGTCTGGACAAAAGTATTTGGAACCCACACATTATCCAGGAACTTATGACATCCCAGTCTAAACTCATAGGCATCGAGGTGTTCACCCTCACCCCCATTTACAGCTATAACAGCTTCCACTATACTGGGAAGACTTTCTACAAGATTTTGCAGTTTGTCTATGGGAATTTTTGCCCAATCATACAGAAGAGCATTTGTGAGGTCAGACACTGATGGATGAGGGGGGCCAGCTCATAATTTCCATTTTAGTTTATCCCAAATTTGCTCAATGGTGTTAAGCTCAGGCCAGTCAAATTCCACATGAAACTCACCCAACCTTGCCTTTATTGACTTTGCTTTGTTCACTGGGACAGAAAATGGCCTTTCCCAAACTGTTCCCTCAAAGTTAAAAACATATTTTTTTCTAAAATGTCTTGGTATGCTGAAACATTAAGATTTCCATTCACTGTAACTTAGGGGTCTAAGCCAACCTGTGAAAAACAATCCCATAGTTTTCTCACTCTTCTAAAAATTTTTAAAGTTGGGTTCCTTCTTATTTGCCAAACCCAGACTCCTCAATGAGCCTGCCAGACAGAAGAGCGATTCATCAGTCCACATTTCTACTCCACGTCCAGTGGCAATATGCTTTACATCACTCCATCTGACATTGTGCTTGGTGATGTAAGGCTTGCATGCAGCTGCTCATTCTATGGAAACACATGACATTAAAGAAGCACTCCAAATATTTTTTTATTAGCTACAGCAGTGTGCGTGTGTGTTCTGTAGGATAAGTTTGTTAATATACTTACCGATGAGTCTTCCTTATTCTGACGCTCCATAGCGTTACACTGATAAATTTCACACAAAGGCACTGTTCACATCTGTGTTAAGGTTCTTGTTTATTACAATGCAGCGGTGGATCACAGATTCTATTGACTTTGTAAATTATTCCATTTTGGTCCCAGTGATCGTGAAAAAAAAACAACAAAGTGGTACATGCAGCATTATTTTCCTTGCCAATTCTGCGAAAACTGTGATTGGGTCTGTGATGCAGTCCTGAACATAACACATTTTGGGACCTGCACAAGGAGCAGCGATCTCTTGCACTTTCTCCTTGCACAGTGGTGCTCTCATTCACCCATTGTTCTACACAGCTACAGTCAATGAATGTTGCTCTATTGCTGTTCTCTGTGCTGTGGGTTGACTGGAGTACCGCGGTTTAGGAATATATCATTATGGGAACTGCAGCCCCTATATTTTGAGGAGTGGCAGGGGACTGAACAGTTGGCTGCCCACATATTATTGTAATTGTGCCTCTTTGCAAGATATCTCCTGAATCCAAAGTCTTGTTCTTATGTTAAAGGTGTGTTTTGTTTTCTCCCACATTTCTAGATGTTCCCATGTCTGTGGGTATTATTGACCCAAGAGCGAATCCAACTCAGCTCAACACTGTAGAATTTCTCTGGGATCCTTCCAAGAGGACATCTGTCTTTATACAGGTAAGGGGATTCCTGCTCCGTTGTTGGCATATACCTACCACGCTTGATTAATACCACATTAGATGAAAACAGGCCGATGACCGACTCCTCAGACTACATTGTCCCTTATTGCTTTTTTACCATCTGATTCAGCCAGTGTTTAGCAGCTGAAGAAAATGTAACACTCTTGACCAACATATGTAATTGTATAAAGCAGTCAGTATGTATCCGCTGACGATCAATCATTATGGTCAAAATTAGACATTTTATTTGAATTTTATTCAGTGTGTATGTGCTCCCTTATCTTATCTCCAACTTTTTTTTTTTTTTTTTTACTTTGCATTTACACAGCCTGATCCCAACCATTAAATTACTGCTGATCACCTACATGCAACCTATATGCATACCGATTGGTGGTCGTTTAATAGCCTGTTCAAACAAGCCATCTGCACTTGGTGTCTGCAGAACAATCTTTAGGACGATTGTTCTGTGCAGATAAAATATTGCTTTCAGCAGTACAAAGCATGTTAGCTCATGACCACTGGCGCTCCATTCATGTCTGAGGGACTGTACTCTCAGTCCCATGAATGAAGTGGCAGAGGTCCTATGCGCCCATGCTGCTCCATTTGATCCTGACCACACTGAGGAAGAATGGAGGATTAGGACTCCAGTTCTGGTGATTGATTCTGGTCCCAGGGCCCCTGAGCAATGAGACATAGTAGATGTCGATCATTGGGAAAACACCTCTGTGGTCATGAGCATTGAGCCCATGTTTCTAAAGTCTTTTGCATCCAGTGATGGGTTGCTTGCTCAGTTTTCATCATTCTGAACTGGGTACATCTATGATTGGGGAGAAAAAACTCAGATTTCCTTTGAGATGCAAGGAAAAGTGCAATTCTGACTAGTTTGCAAAACGGCACACTTTATCAATTAATAATTACGTTGTATCGTACTGGATTTGTTCTATTATGTTTTCAGGTTCATTGCATTAGTACAGAATTTACCATGCGGAAACACGGGGGTGAGAAGGGTGTACCTTTTCGAATCCAAATTGATACTTTTAAAGAGAATGACAGTGGAGAATACACAGAGCAATTGCACTCGGCCAGCTGTCAGATCAAAGTGTTCAAGGTATGTTGGTTTCTGTAGCCTGCAGCAACTGTAGGGAACGTTCACATCTCTGGTACAATTTATGTTTGCTGATTCGAGGACACGTAAATGACAACACTAATCAGGGTGCCAGGCTGCGCTTTAAGTGTCAGCCTTTTCTACCCAGTTAATTGTATATATCAGTTAATCAACCTGTTTCAACTTAAAGGAGACAGGAATCATATGCAATTATTTTAGGTTTTCTTTTATATCTGCAGTACCAAATGACCTAGGTGCTGGGTTAGTTATCAATTTAAAGCACCACTCCAGTCTTTTCTTTTTCAGTGCTAGAGTGGCGCTTTAAATTTAACTCCCCTACCCCTTCACACTCTCTCAATACAAGTCTGAGGGGCAGAGCGAGGCTCTCATAGGCTTGTATTGAAAAGTGACCTCCATGAAACACTGGAGCTGGCAGCAGGTCACTTTTCGCCGGAGTCCGACCGGAGCAACGCTGGAGGCGGCGGATGGTGAGTATCAGACGGTGCAGGGGAATTGCTGTTAAAGCACCATTCCAGCGGTGGAGTTGTGCTTTTATATTTTTGGGGGTTTTTTTTGCTAAATTTACCATTGCATTATTAAAAATTGTATATAGATGGTGATTAAAAAACACTTTCTATGTCTGCAGCTACGGTTGTTCCCCAGTCCTGTGCTGCCGCCAGTTAGGGTAGTATGGAGGCCCTGACAGCTGACTCCTCTTTAAGAATAGTAGTGCTTGGCAAATGACAAGTTTTGGAAAAATTAAAAACCAGTAATGGTGAATATGTGAATTATACATTCAGCTCTCCGGGGCACATAATCTTGGGTTTCCGGTGCAATAAAGGGGTAGGAGGTGGAGGGGACTTACGTCAGTGATCAGACTTTTCATGCTTTTGCAGAAAAGTGGGGTCCCTGTGAATTTCAGTAGTCAAAGGAAAAAAAACCTAAATATACTATTTGCCTCCTTGGCCTACTCCTATAAACTCCGATCAGGTTTATTTGCTCGGCTATCATCTCTGTTCATTACAGAAGCACACAATGGCTCATTCTAGGAATTTCACTCATGTACAAGGCCACAACTGGTTTGACTGCTATTCTCCCACAAAGACTCTTTGTCATTCTTGGGCTTTTTGTGCCTCAGGTGGTTTCCCTTAATTTACATATAAATGGCAATTCTCCAGTTGTGAACCTTCAGCTACTTCTGGCTTGTAGTAAGTTGTAGTAATTTGACTCTTAGCCATCAAATATTTAGAACGATGGCCCCGTACAGGAATAAGAGCTCATCGCACCATCTTCCACCGGCTGACATCATCGTACAGTGTTTGTCTTTCACTGTAAGTCGTTGAAGATCTTGCCTTGACCTTGAGCACAAATCGCTGTAGAAAGAATCCCAGAGCCCACAGCACTGCACTAGAAACCACAGTACTCTGTAATATGTACCCTGAAAACATCCACCTCAAATCCATATTTCTTGTGCAATTTTTTTGTTCTTTATTAAGCTGAAGTAGTGTCGCAATACTAAACTCCGTTGTAATCAAAGCCCTTTTTATTTATGGAACTCTATAACCTTAAGACAAGTAAAGTTAGTAATTATCCATTTTATAGGTTGTGGGTAATTTAAAGTATTCGGTTTGGGAAAATGTCTGATGAGCAACTCTGCTTTAGGCTGGTTTCACAAGTCCGTGAAACACAGACCGGTCTTGGATCAGAAGTCTCCTGACTTGTGTCTCATGCTTACGAGGCAGTTGGCTCAGGTCTGGAGACCACCGGTGAGGCTGGGTTTTGCAATCTAAGCACAGTCTGTGGTTCACAGATGTGTGAAACCATCCTTGGAGTATGTTGATATGGATTTTTTTCTTAACAGTGGATTTTGAAGCAGATCTGCTTCAAAATCCACATTAAAAACCTCTTTAAGGCTACATTCCCACAATGAGTTTTTGACGCTACGTATTTTTGAAAAATGCAAGTCACATTTTACTCAATGGGTGCAGAAAATCTGCAACATCAAAAGCTTCAACTTTTAAAATAGTCAATTGGATTCAGTGTGAACATACCCATATAAACCTCCCGTATCTGCTGTGTTATAGACCTGTACAATGGTTCACTGGTGGTAATGAGGGCTCCATCCATCACAGGGAGGTCAGGAAAAGTTTGAGGGGGATTCAATCTAGCCACTAAATATTTTTTTTTAAAGATAAACATTTTCTTAAACTTGGCGCATGCTGTGAGGTCCAGTCGGTAAGTTTAGGTTCACGTTTCATATGTTTTGTTCATTGAGTCAAATTCTGATTTGAGTATATAGGCATTACAGTAGTAAGCCTGTCAGTTACAGTCCTTAAAGGGAATCTGTCACTCGATTCATGCTGCCAAAATCACGGGTAGCATGAATCAGAGCCTGGCTGCACGATTAAAGCCAGGTGCCGTATGTATTTCTCTAAAATGGTCTGGTTTGGAAGATGGCGTGGGACAATAGGGAGAGACTGACTAGTCCTGTACGGCTTCTTCCTGCACTGCTGCATGTGAAGGACAGGTCTCTATGTAGACCATTGGAAGAGAGCTGTCTTGAGTAAGTTTGAAGAACCGGCCCTGATGGCTTCTCTCAGCATCTCTGTTTTCTCTGAAACCCTGGACGTTTCAGAGAAAAAATATACCGGGCTGCAATTGTGGCTGCGCTGTGGTTCATGCTGCCTTTGGCTTGGGCAACATAAATCAACGGACTGGTTCCCTTTAAATCAGGGACTCTGGCCTTCCTTGTGCCACCCCCTGAGCTGCATGAACTTGTTAATGGATTCCACTTGTACGATTTTTAAAACAAAATTGCAGCTTAGAAAGGAAAAAAATACAGATCCTGGAATTATACACATGCAAAAATTGAATAATTGGGGTAGTGTGTAATAGAGAAGGTAAGGTAAGTTCATGGCAGTTCAGAAAGAACCAGAGGTTGTGACAGATTGTGTGGCATGCACTATTCATGTTTAGATAAAAACTGCATTTTAGGTTGTATTCACATTTGTTTTAAAGGGGTTGTCCAGTACTTTAGATTACCCCCCCCCTCCCCAATGTATCCCCCCAGGGCCCCTAAGGATTTTTCTAATTGGCTTACATTGCAGATACTGCCTGTGAGCGGCGCGATCACTGGCCGCTCACAGGCATCACGTGACCCCCGACTGCAGCCAGCCCCTACATCCGCTGATGTCACGATAAGTGCTGGCAGCAGCCGGGGGTCTCTGTCTTCCGCGTTCCAGGTGGATGCCAGGCTGTGGGCGGGGTTACCCCCCAAATCTCTCTTCTCTCCCCTCCGTGTCACCCCGGCATCCACCGCACGCTCTGCCTCTCCCCATTCATTGGGAAAGTGCGCGGTGGATGCTGAGTGTGAAGCGGGGAGTTACCCCACCCACAACCCAGCAGCCACCGCGGGGACCCCAGCGCTGAGTCACGCCTCACGTGTCGTGACATCAGCGCGGGGTCACGTGATGCCTGTGAGCAGCCAAGGATAGCGTTGCTCACAGGCAGTATCTTCTACGTAAGCTAATTAAAAAAATCCTTTGGGGCACTAGGGGGATACATTGGGGGGGGGGTAATCTAAAGTACTGGACAACTTCTTTAATGTTTTTTTTCTCTCTCAAGAATCTCTAACCAGAAAACGAGAACAAATTCTCACTCGTTTGATGTCAATTTTAATTTTTAATATCATCGTGCCCAGGACAATAACAAGTTTATCTTGTGAACAGTAGTTTTCATATTTTCACTTCCCGTCCGTAGAGGACTGTTGAACACAAATGTGTATGCCTTTAAGAACTTGCTGCGTGTGAGTCTTAAGTTTAAGACTAAGATATTTCTTTTGTGGGGCTTGCGCGACCTTGGGTCAAGGACAATGTTAGCAGTTCCTTGAAGAATTCATTAAGCGTGCCTTGAGTTATTAATGTAAAGCCTGCCTGTTAATTTAGTTGCTTTAGAAATCATAACATTGTTTAGACCGTGAACCTACTTTGGAAATGGTTTTAACCGTTGAGTGGACAAATGTGATCACTGTACTCCAACCCCCATCATTTTATGTACAGAGCGATTGTACCATAGATATCAGAGATACAGCCATTGTACGGTTATGAGGGTTGATCCAAAAGTAATGCCTCCTATTTACTTACATGGAAACTACAACAGAGCCACTCGCATCACGGCAGTTGTGAGATTTCAGCTACATAACGTCACCACCAGTAAGTTCTTTCGCCAGCGTTGAACAAGAGCCTGCATGCCGCGCTCGTAAAAATCTGAGCCAGCAGAGGCAAGCCACTTTATTCTTTTACACTGGCGATGACAACTTTATTGTCTGGGAATCGTTACTTACGTAATTTATCTTTCATTAGCCAAAGAGTTGGAAGTCTGAAGGCTCTAAATCCGGACTGGCGGATGTGGTAGGACAGTCCAGCCAAATTTGACAATGTGCTCACCGGTCCAGCATCGGCAGGACCTGTCTAGCACATTTTTGCATTGCCCAACATTGCCATCATCTTTTCCAATAAATTAAAGCTGACCTTAAAGGAGTTGGCCACTACTTTTTATGATTGCCCCAATCGATAGACCCTGTGCCCCTAAGTGTTTTTCTAATTACCATCTGCTGTCCTCCTTGCCTGTGAGTGGCACTATCGCTGTCCGCTCACAGGCATCACGTGACCCCATCTGCTGTCCTCCTTGCCTGTGAGCGGCACTATCACTGGCCGCTCACAGGCATTGAGTGACCTCCCCCCTCCCCCCCACTGATGTCTCGTCAAGTGAGGCGTGACATCAGTGATGCTGTCCCCGTGGTGGATGCTGGGCTGTGGGCGGGGTTACACCCCCCCCCAACCCTCCCTGCGTCACACCCGCCATCCGCCGCACGCTTTCTCAATGAATGGGGAGAGGAACAGCACGCGATGGATGCCGGGTGTGACGTGCTGGGTAACCCTGCCCACAGCCTGGCATCCACTGTGGAACGCAGAAGTGAGTCACCCACGGCTGCAACCAGAACTTGACGTGACATCAGCGGGTGTCAGAGCCGGCGGCAGCCGGGGTCACGTGATGCCTGTGAGCGGCCAGCGATAGTGCCACTCACAGGCAAGGAGGACAGCAGGAGGTAATTAGATAAACACTTAAAGGCACAGGGTCCATCGATTGAGGCAATCATAAAAAGTAGTGGCCAACTTCTTTAAGCTCTGTACGCAGGTCCCTGCTTATCTGCCAATTGTTACAGATGAGCTGATCGAGCCACTCCTCATTTAGACATCTGTTTGGGATGCCGGGCTATGGCTTATCTTTCACCACTGTTGAAGCACATCACCCACCACCTCGCTGTGCACCTCACATCCAATATATTGTCTCCATAAACCTTCAATGTCAGTGGATCTCAATGGGTGCAGGTTTTTTTTTCGGCATGGAGGAATGCAGTGACCCACCTCTGTTTTGTATGCCCATCTATGTCAGGTGCCATTTTGGTAGACTGCCCCTCAGATGCCATCTGTCGGACTACAATGAAATTAACAGTACGTTTGCGGAAAGGTTCAACCTTTATTAAAACACCACCAACATCTGACGTAGGTCAGCATAATGAAATGAAATAAAAGGCCTTACTTTTGGAGGAGCCCTTGTATGTATATGGAATATTGTGCATATAGACTAGTCTGTCAGGTAGTTGGAAGTGTTTGTGTTTGTGTGTGTGTGTGTGTGTGTGTGTGTGTGTGTGTGTGTGTGTGTGTGTGTGTGTGTGTATATGATCGGATCCGGTCCTGCGCTACCCTTATTGATGTAGTTTGACACATGGTAAGGTTTTAATACTAGAGTATTAAGGACCATACCGATGGGTACACCTTGTCGTGGTGGGATGGCTGTTATGCATGTAACTAAATACCCGATGTTATTTACATGTGCTATTACTTGCTGTAGGGCAGAAGTCCCCAACCTTTCTGACCTTGAGAGCCACATCCAGCTCCTGCCCCACTCACAGTAGTGACACCCAGAGACCCCTATTACCGGTATGACAGCCAAAGCTTTTCCACTGAAGTCACATCAATGCAGTATACCAAGCTCCAGGGTTTCCTATGTTACCCCCATTCAGATCTGCTCTTCTCACCATCTAGAGATCTGCTCTTAATAGCTGTTTGCTACATCTGGTGCTAATGCAATAAGCTGGCAGACAGTCACAAGCCACACATCACGGGCCCGTGAGCCACATGTGGCTCTCAAGGTAAAGGTTGGTGACCCCTGCTGTAGAGTTATGCTCATTTTTGTTTTTCTTCTTGGGAAATATATTATAATCTTTCTTTCACTTTCTACTAAAATAAGACCTCGTAATTTGGAAGGGAAACACATAATATACAATGGAAACAAGTTCATGCAATGAGTCTCCTAAATGGTTCTGCACTCCCACTTTTAAAGTGTCCATTACCCATAAGCTGAACTGCAATCTTCCAGTTGTTCATGTTTTGGGATGTCCTAATGCTGCCATGATGGAAAATATCAGGGGAAGAAAAGGTTTGGGGATTTTGGATTTCAACAGTTTAATCCTTTTCTTCTCATGGGAGATTTAATATACAAATTGCCTCTTCAGAAAGGAAGGGGACTAGAACGCTAGTGCCACCTATTGGAAATAACAATCCTAAGTGTCAATATCGACCCTTTAACAAGCTTTGCTGTATAGCTTGGGATAAAAGCCAATCCAGAATCTGTTTGCAGACACTGTGTTTCCCCTCCTCAGTGCAAATCAAGAGATCTGATTTGGCTGTATGAGAGGCTTCTTAGTGGGATCTAAGGAGTAACGTTTCTCCTTGTGGCGAGGGACATGACTAGCCTGGCATGACAATGTTAGGTTAAAGGATCAATAGTGACTTTTAGGATCGCTACTTCCAATAGTTGACGCTATAGAGTTCAAGTCGTCTTCCTCTCTGAAGAAGAAATTTGCATATTTAATTTCTCAGAGGAGCATTGCCAGACTTATAAGCCTCCTCACACTGGCATGCCAGGCTTGGCATGTCACTCTTTACAAGGAGAAACGTTGCCCCTTCGTTCTCATGGGAGATAATTCTGACGTGGATTTACTTCCTGCTCCCAAGCTTAGTGTATGTGGGGAGGGCCAAGAGGATTAGTTCTCAGGGGCTGCTAAGGTGTATATCTGCTAATGCCAAAAATTAGATTTTTATTCATTTGCCAGTTGCTACATACTAATTTATTCCATGAGATGTCTCTCATCGATATGTGAATGTCCCACCTGAATTTTACCCTTGTCACTTTCTGCTCCTTCAGAATATCCACGGCCATCCCCAACCCTGGAATCGCATTATTGTGACTTGCAATTAAACAGCAGTAAAACAGTGTTTTGTGTTTTAATACCCTTGCAGCCTAAAGGAGCAGACCGAAAACAGAAAACGGACCGGGAAAAGATGGAAAAGCGAACGCCACAAGAGAAGGAGAAATATCAGCCCTCCTATGAGACCACCATTTTAACAGAGGTGAAAGAATTGTTACAATGTTTCCTATACAGTTGATAATTTGTCACCGTTCTTTTCTAGCTTCTAAATTTGTCTCAGCAGCCATAGACATTAAAGTTGTATTCACAGTGTTCGAGTATCCTTTCTCCAGTAATTCTTCATGATTTTCAGGATCTCTGCTTCTTGTCATTTAATGTGAACAGTGTGTACTTCCAGAGGATACAGGTCTGTCCTCTACATTACATCACATTGCCAGGACAGATGTGTATCCTCTGGAAGTACACAATGATGGTTCTGATTGTTTGTATTGGATCTTTGTTTTTTACAGTGCTCGCCGTGGCCTGAGATCACATATGTCCCAAATGCTCCCTCCCCCGGATTCAACAGTTCACACAATAGTTTTACAATTAGTGAAGGGTAAGTTTTCTCCTTCTTGCATTCTACATATGACTAATGCATGTATATAGAGCCGCAGCCTGGAACAGAAGAGCGCGCAGGATCCGGGCTGTGCTCAGTGTTGCAGATATCCTTTCAAAGCTTGTGTTTATTCATTTCTCCTTTAAAAGCGAAACAGTGTGGCATCATAAGAGACAGTATACACTTACGTGTTTTGAGCTATAACACACAGCTCTTTATAGACACAGGGCCCAATTCATTACTGTTTATGCCAGTTTTATATCATAAAACAGTTTTTAAAAGGTTGCAAAATTTTTGGCAGTGTGGAGCTGCCCCCAAAAAAATGTTGCTACTTTTGGCGTTCTTACAGTGAACAGGGTGTGGTGGCGCCCAGCGAGTTCCTCTTCAGTTATGTCATTTTAGTGGAGTAACTTATGCCACAAATGTTACTCCAGTTCCTGACTAGAGTGGCGTTTCTGGTGAGGTGTACCCCACTCAATAATTGGCGTGCGCCTCTAGCCTTAGAGTGACTGCTAATTTGTACCCTGTAGGACTTGTGAACCCTCACAATATGCCAGGATTGGGCAGTCATGTGATCGCAAGCATTCAATTTGCATACCTGGCCACATTCCGACTAGAGGTGTCCAGCCTCACTGAATATACTTGCATTGAGGCTGCAAACATCTAGTTGGCACATGACTGCATGTATGCAAATCGCATGTTTACTGACACGACCGGCACCGGAAAACTCTTTAGTGTGCAGTGTACGCTGTGAGGATTTAAGTCTGTAATCACATATAGTGACTGTAGACTTGTGCCCAAGGCCAAACAACCCCTTTTAATGAATTTAGCGTATCTTACCCCACTACACTCTTTCATTAAGACTTGAATGTACAACAAAAATCTTAATGAATTGGGGGTGGGGAGGTGGGGCAAAAATGCTAAATTTATATATTATTCCTAGCTGCATCACTGCTCCCCCTACTAAACAAAGATAAGGGACAGGTATGCATCATGGAATAATTAAAACTGACAAATACAGAATTAAAACCCATAGGTGCAGCAACATTATCAACATGGGGAGGGGGAGTGGAGGAGACATAAATGGTGTAAAAAAATAAATCTATGTCTAATAAAGCATATAGATAAATTGGGATCAATAATATAGAATCCAGTAAGCTTCTCTATTTGGGGGACTCACACGTTCAATTACCCCAGTGTTTCGGAATGAAATGATCAGACACTGTTGTAATATCTTTTAATGGACCCTGCTGCGTCTGACAAGTGACGACGAACGCAGGTTTTTCAAGTGCCAGTAGTATGTCCTATATACTGAATTTTGCAGCCCACACATGGTTAAATAAACCACACATATGTAGGTCAGTCGTTGTGAGCTGCCATATAAATAAGCTGACTTTCACAAATCTCCCAAGTGTGAACGGAGCTGCAGTACCCGAGTTGTCCTGCCTCCATATGCTGTACTAGCCGCTGTGGCAACCCACCTGGACTGGTGGGGATCTGATACCCAGAACTCCCATTAATCTGATATTGAAGACCTCTAAGGAGAAGCCCTCTGGATGTTCCATCTATGACAAATTACACAGTTCCTAATGTATGGGTGGTTTTTGGTTGGCAATAGAACCACTGAAACAACAGTAACTTTGTATTTTGGAGCCAAAGTGGTTTTATGCAAGCACTGTTTATATTTTGAGTATAGTCCATTTATATGAAGAGGGTATCTAGGTTTAGTGATCCATAAGGATAATTTCTTCCTTGTTTTCCAGTAATGGTTCTCCAAACCACCAACCTGAGCCCCCAGCGCCCATCATTGATGTAAGTGCACCGATAACCCCTGTTCAGGTACGTATTTGACTATTATTCGATTAGGCCTTAGATTGTGCCATGGCCACACTGTTACACTGCACCTATGGTTGGTGCAATACAGTTTTGATGAGACCTGTAATACCACGCCTTTGCCATAAGAACCCAATTTGTCTAGAAGCACCACTGTGTAGATCTTATAGAATTACATTACAATCTTAAACTGGTTTTACACAGTCCTGTTTCGCAGTCCAAGTAGAGATCACAGGCTGGCTGCAGGTCTCCTGTCCCGAACTCAACAGCCTCATATATGCCTATGAGGCTATCAAGGAGACCTGTGGCCATTACTGATCGTGAGGCCCAGATATGTGACATTGGTGTTAGACTAGTGAGGAAGAATCCATTACAATCAGGCTGTGAGTTCTATTGGGAGGGTGGTTTCCCAGAACCGTTCTGAACAGACATGTCTGCTTGCAGATACTTTAACAAAAATATTAGTTATTACGCACCATTATTTCCAGTGCTCTGTACATGTGAAAAGAGTTGACTACATATATAAAACATACATAAAGTAAATAGACTGGTACAGAATGGTGAACCCCCCCCCCCCCCCCACGAGCCTACAATCTATAGAGTATTGGGGGAAAATTAAGTGGTTTATTAATGCATCAAATCAGTGGACAAATCGCTGTCTACTCCATTTAAAGAGGACATTTCACCAAATTTTTCATGTTGAATTAGACACAGTATGTAATGGTGGATGCAGAGCGAAATCACACACACACTCTGTTGCGCAGAATATTAGCAGTAGTGATGACCGAACGTGCTCACCACTCAAGTGAGCATCGGGGTGCGCTGGTACTCATCCAGTATCGCGGGTGCTTGAGCGCTGTGGTCCCCCCGAATGTTTCGCGGCTGTACTGCAGAGCGAGTACAAGTTGCTTGAGCACAGCAGACATAAGTGTGATTACATCTCACATGCTGAGGAAATGTGCTGTAAGCTATGGGCGTGTTCTTTTTCTGCTGTGTTGCTGCCTGCTTATGATTGGTTAGCATCATGCAGGGAGAAGTACACCCCACCTCCCCCAGTGAAAACCATTTGATAACACTCACTTGAACTTGCCAAAAAGTTAACTCGTTAAGTGACAAATGCTTTGGTTGCTAATTTATCAGCAATATAAATGCGTAAAGATTTTTTTTCCATTACACTCTGCAGTCACTGTTACATTGTATGACCAGTTCAACATGAAACATTTGATGAAAGGTCCTCTTTAATTATTTTTAAGTATTTACCAAATTTATTTTAAAACTTTTTTTTTTTTATTTTAAATGCTTAGTTGAGTTTTTTACAAAAAAAAGAATTCCTGTTATGGGATGCCTATCTTACAAGTGAGAGATTGTAATACTGCCTACCCACCTTTTATACACTTATAGGCACAATATATTGCAGGATATATTTGTTGCATTATCACTCGTTTGGGCTAAGGTCAATTTCATGGCCAAATTAAAGTGATGTAGAAGTAGTGTATAGCTTTTATGGGGTCCACATGTGTTGGATGTGCTGCAGACTATTTCTGCAGCAATCTGCAAGAGAAGTCTGCTAGGGGGGAGTGGGATTCTTTGTTTTCTATAATCCACACCTGCAGCTCTTGCTTCGTATTGCAGGTAATCCGCAGCACTAGATTATGTGCAGATTTGACTGAATATTATTTAATGAAGTCCGTGAAGAAATTTCACATCATTTGCATGCTGCGGATGTTAAAACCTGCACTGCGGGGACAAATTCTGCACGGGAAAGTTCTGTAATATCTCAACGGTTTGCTTTTTACTGTGTTCCTCTGTGGATTTTATCTGTGCAAATCAACAGATAAAATCGGCAGCAGTTCCTTCATATGGCCGAGGCTGGTTTTATTAAAGGTCTAACACTTGCTCAGTGAGCAGGGATAACATAATGAGCAAATCAGCTGTCCTCCTGCCCTAGTACCGTTCATGTGTAAGAAGAAACGCGGTCTGCCGTGCAGGCAGAATCTGTCCAGAGAAGCAGGCACATGTACAGAAGGTGTGTATCTGCATACTTGGCCTATACCACACGTGCATTGTTTAGGGCTGGTGGGGTTTTGGTTTGCTCACCTGTGTGTATATATTAATATGGATTAATAGACACATTTTGCGTATGACATTTAGTGAGACGCAGTGGTGGTGTGACGGCACACGAGAACCTGATTGCAGGTTAAACAGTCTTCTAGAAGAGGAAATGCCCTTCTCAGTGAGACACTGATTTGTTACATAATGTATAGAATGGAGTTTTGTGGAGCTCTCTTTATGCATTTCTCTTGTAGAACCTCTTGCCTACATCAACCCCTCAGGAGGCACAACAGTGGCTACATAGAAATAGATTTGCTGCATTCTCGCGGCTATTCACAAATTTCTCAGGTAACTCCCTAGGAGGAAAAGTGTTAATGCAGTGCTGTTTCACATTCCCTCAACCTGCAACCTACTCTCTCTTCCTCACCGGCTCCATACACTTGTGTATACTTCTCTCCCATATGGGTGAAAAAGGCTGAGCATAAAAAAACGAATTCATGGGGGTGGAAAGGCAAATAAGTAACTGCTGCTCCAGCTGGCGCTGCTCTATACAGTAACCAGGAGCGGCTCCTGTGCGTTCTGGCTTACTTAATGTTAAGCAGATGCTGGTTCTTTATATTTTTTCACCTCACTGGGTCCATTAATAATCTTCCAGTAGTGGATAGATATTTCTTCTATTTATCTATATATAATCCCCCATATAAAGTAATATTGATACTCTCCTTCTGTATGGGCGCTGCTTCTCCGTACTCTGCATTGCGTCCCCTTTATTGTCTACTATGATCGACTTATGGGGCCTCACAATAGGCTACCGCCCGTCAGCTTCAGCCGATCAGCGTCCACTGATTGGACACAGCGCTCATATGATGCTCCCAATCAGTGGACATTGATTGTCTACAGCATTCACATTTTGTATGCGTGTAAGAAACACTGGCTGCAGTGCTCATGTGAGGACCCCCGATGTCCACCCTCCACCCACTAGATGTTGATCTCAGCAGACTGGCAGGGATAATATAAATTTTTATTTTTTTTTTTTTAAATCTTTTGTAGACCCATTAGTAGGGGATTAGATGGACATCACTTTTTCATACTTAAAAGATATTTTTTTTTTTTATTGTAAATACATCACAGTATTTAAAAATCCTTTTTAATACTCAAATGATATTCTTCATATAATCTAGATGTTATGTCTTAGTCAAGATGGTACACATACTCTCTAGCTTGCAAATGGTGTACTCCTGCCAATGAGGTAGTGCAAAACTGCCCTGGTGGACCCAGGATATTAAATATTAAGGTCGTTTAAAGGATAAGTATATATACTTTTTCCTTTTTTTTTACATTTATTTTTTCCATGCTTTTGTAAATGTTCTAGCACTTTGCTTAAAGACCTGCATCCAGTGGACACCTGTATATTTAGCATGTCTACTTTTGCTCCTATGTAACCTTATTTTTTTCAAAAGGTTTTCTCTAATATCACGACAGCGTTTTTTTTTTTTTTGTGCTCAGCTCTTTCACCAGCATTGCACTCATCCATCCGCGTGTCACAGTCCGTAGTTCATGGAGCAGCCATGGGTCTCCCAACCTGAACTCAACAGCCTCATAGGCATATATAAGGCAGCCAAGTTGGGGTCAGGAGACCTGCGGCCACTCTGTCTATACCGCGACACACAAATGTGTGAATGCGGCCTTAGAAGTATACAGAATTACCGAGCTATCCAGCTTAGCAGATCCAACCAAATCTCTTTCTACACTTCTAGACTTTATATTCTCTTGTTTTATTTCTGTGTTAAGCTTCACAAAGCACGGCGCTTTATTTTTATTATATTTTTGTGAAAATCCCTTTATCAGGCATAGGTTGGCTGGTTAATATAATTTATGCTGCAAGGATATTGTTCTGTTCTACAGAAAATTATAATTTTACTTTGCTTCCAGAAGTTTCCTACACTACATTGTGGCAACATTTATAGAGAGAAAGTAAAGGTAGGACTAGGAAGACCTAAATGATCTGCACAGAGGGGTCACCATTCCCCTTCATGTGCACTACAGTTTTCCTAAATTGAGAAATTATTTGCAGTTTTAGGGGAAAAAATCAGCTTTTGCCCCTCTATACATGGTCAGAGACCCTCCTCTAGTGAATGCGTGAGATATCTTCCGGAGCATGAAATGCCTTCTGTGCTATAAGCACTGAGTATTATATACATGAATGTGTCCCAGCAACGGTCATCAGATGTGTATTCATATTCACCAACATGGCACAATTATGGGCCATGTGCACCTATCTCCCACCTACCAAAATCTGAATTATGTCTCCCAATGCAGATAATTGGGAGTTTGTGTGATTTGTCACTAGCATAGAGCAATTACCTTTTTCTGTGAGGACTTGTTCACACTGTGCGGCTTTTCCACCCAGAATTGGGAATTGAAAAATTTGCAACAGATTACAGCATCAGCGTAATGATGAGATCCCAAAAATCTCATCCACACATTGCAAACAATTTCTGTGTGGAATTTCAGATCCGCAAATTGTCAATTTTTTTTGTGCGGATTTCACCCTTTGCAATGTGAAGGGTATACATCTATGCCCAAAAATGACAATAGTATTTTAGGAGTGATACCTTTATTGGCTAACCAGAAAAATTATGTTTGCAAGTTTTCAGAGCACAGAGGCTCCTTCTTCAGGCAGGATTACAAATGAATTACTGAGACAAGAGCATGTGCCTGAAGAAGGCGCCTCCGTGCTCTGAAAGCTTGCAAACAAAATTTTTCTGGTTAGCCAATAACTGTATTACTCCTAGAATGCTTTTGTCATTTTTGGGCATAGAAGTATTTAAATCGATTTTTATGGCTAAAAATATATATATTTTTTATTATACAGGATAACCTTGTGAAGGGTGAATTCCACGCCCAAATCTGCGTGGAATCCGCACTAATTTTTATTCTTTTTTGTCACTCTTGAACATACCCTAATGTAGAGGGAGAGCGCGCCACATCACACAATACAGTTTAAGGTGTGTGTGATTTATTCTTCCAGATTTTTATTTAGAAGGGGTTTGACGCATCCAAAATAGTTGCCATTGGACAACCCTTTTATTGATAGATAAGAAACACTGGCTTGGGATCTGGAATAATTGAAAGATCTAAAAATATCCTAAGATATCCTAACTAAAGTAGCGGTGTGTTTCACAATGGCACTAGTGGGAGCCATCATGTGCACATAATCTAACCCAGCAGCAGCATAGCTCTCCCTTGTCTTTTTTTTTTTTGGATTAATTTTCAGATGTTCTTATGTAGGTTTTATAGATGATGGCTCCTGTACCTTTACCAGTTTAGTTGTATGATTAGACCAAGTTTCTAGTTGCTGATGATGCTAAGCCAACATATAACACTTTGTATTTGTTTCAGGTGCAGATTTATTAAAGTTAACTAGGGATGATGTTATTCAGATTTGTGGACCTGCTGATGGTATCCGGCTCTTCAATGCACTGAAAGGGAGGTGAGCTGACGTCCTTGGCTTTAGTGTCACATTGCATATTAATCCTGTACACCTATATTTTTTACTCTGCCCTATCGACATTTTAATGTTTGAAGCCCACCAATCAGGAGCTTTTATTACAAAGTTTGAGCAAGTCTTGTTTAATCTCTTTCTACATTAATAGGCCACCAATCTTTTACCCCCCAGAAAATCTTCATTCTTTACAACCATCAGAACAATTGGGGCTGAGCTGCGGTACCAGACACAGCTGCAAGTATGGATGAGTTGTCTGGTTATCCCTAAAGGGGTTAACGCTCAATAAACATCCTTATTTTGCTAATAGCTCAGATTCCCCTTGATTATTTCTGGCCCTTCATATTTTCACCTCTGCAGGCTCTAGTGACTAGAAGCTGCAGCAGCTTCTCTGTATGTCTCTCCCTCTGTCTCCTTCCAGCTTCTCCCCCTCCCATCTCCATAAACTTTTATAGGCAGCAGTTGCAATCTGATCCCTCAGTAAAAACAGATTTAACCAGTTTGAGTGAGCTGAAACGGTTGGGGGGGGGTGGGGAGACTGATTTGTGAAAAAAAGGCATATGATACTAAGCTACAGTACAAAGCTTCTCATCTTTGCTTTTACTATTGTTTTAAAAAAAAAAAATTAAATGGTTAAATTAAAAAGTATGTATCTTCCTCTTTGCCCATTAGGGTGGTACGGCCAAGGCTCACAATCTATGTATGCCAAGAGTCACAACAGCCAAGGGAGCATCAGCAGCAGAAACATGAAAATGGAGAGCAAGGAAATAGTGCTTTTTATGGTAACTACTGAATTAGTTTTGCTCGTGCAGTTGCTGTTCTGATTAAAGCTGGGCAGTACTCGCACAAGGATGGGCACAAGTTTATCTCTATGAATGGAGGTATCTGTTTTATGCTTGGTGCATTTGATTAGTACAAAGTATATTCTCTTAGCGTCGAGTTGAATACTTTTTTTTTTTTCTTTCAGTGTATCATGCCATCTACCTGGAAGACCTGACATCTCTGGAATTAACTGAAAAGCTTGCTCAACTTTTCAACATTTGTGCTCATCAAATTAACCAGGTCTACAAACAGGGGCCCACGGGCATTCATGTTCTGATCAGTGATGAGGTTAGTCACTCAGATACGGCTTTCCTGTAACACCCGCTTCAATGGGGAGCGACACGGCATCAACGGGCCTAAAACCAGGTGTTTCTCAGGACTGGTACTGACTCCTGACAATCAGTGTTGTCATATAAAAAGAGGCTTTCCTACCCTATTGTGTAACTAGGTTCATTTTTGCACTGCTGGCCAATTATACAGCCATAACTCATTTATTTCACATTTTTGGGCAATTTTTCATTCTTTGTGACACAGGCCTTAGTCTGTTGCATTTTTATAATCTTTGCTATTGGTGTTTTGTTTTTGTTTTTTTTGGCCTCTATTATGCCATATTAAAATGTTTAAGGAGTAACTAAATAAATGTACAATATTTAACTTTTTTGTCCTTTGTAATTGTCTGCAGATTGGTGGGGGATCACCCTGAGAAGTTGGCTGCTCGGGAGACTGTAGTGCACATCTCCCTGCCTGAGCGTGCACACAGAGCGGAGTACGGACTCCATAGAAAGTCTATGCTTTCTTTTAAATCCATACTAAACTGAGTGGGTTTAATAGAAAGCATAGACTTTCTATTGAGTTTGTAATCAGCTCCACGTACTCCTGTTTCCTGGTCAGTTCATTTATTGGGGCCTTGTGATTGGTGGGGGTCTCAGGACCTGGACCCCCACCGATCTGCAGAAAATTAAGGGACAACACAATGTAAAAATTTGCTACAAATGTTTAGCTACTCTTTAAATCAGAATATGCAATACAGATCTCCTCTTCGTTCATGTGGTCAGTAGTACTCGTGAGTTAGTGAGACTAGTACTGAACGTACTTATCTTTATGCCGTCTTATCTTTGTGGATTTACAGCAAGACGAAACAAACACAATTTTATACTGTCTCCCTGTAGTCTATAAACAAATTCTTCTTGACCATGACCCTTACTAGAGCATTGAGTACAATGCAGCACGCGTCTGCCTTTTAATGTCCAGGCCAATAAACATCTAGTATGAAGGTCATTTATGGCTGTAAACCCTACTAATGTGTCTGATTTATGAGGCTAGTACATAAGAGCGCTGAATTATATAGGCTACTTGCTCATCCTTTAGTGGCTGCTATAAAATCTCTAATGCACTTCCAAGGCCTTATCTCTTCTACATCTCTTAGTAACAGGTAATTTGTTGCAGTGCTAATCTTTAGTGATCTTATACTTGGATTAAAATGTTTTGTGCTTAGTTTTAAAGTTATTCCCTGACCATAGGATTGGGGATAACTTTCCAATATCTGGGCATCTGGCCACTGGGACCCCTAATGATCCCAAGAAATGTGACTCTGAAGAGCCCCGTATGAATGCAGCGGAGGATAGAGCATGCACAACTCTGCTCCTTTTATCTCTATGGGAGATCGCCAAGTACAGTGCTCGGCTATATCTGGCGGGCCAATAGAAAGTCTATACATGAAGAACATACATTTGGAATGACTGTCATTAAAGTTTTATTAGCAAAATTTCCAAACTTTCTGCTTCTTGCAATAACCAATTATATAAATGATTTTATTGCCTCAACACAGCTAATATAACAAATGGTTTCTCCCAAATCAACACAAAATGCCACTTTTAACCCTTTTGCACAAAAGGATGGAAATCTATCCAAGGTTGGATCTGCGTATATGATGGGAGCTCAGCTGAGCCCACCCCATATATAGTGGATGCTGGCTGTTACATAACCGGCATCTGTCTCTAACAGCGGCAGGTGCAAAGCACTCCAACTGCTGCTGTTAACCATTTAGATGCAGCTGCCACTTTCTGATAACTGCATTTAACCCCTTAATGACCAGAGCATTTTTTGTTTTTTGCGCCCCTTGTTCCCAGAGCCATAACTTTTTTTTTTTTCAGTCAATATGGCCGTTTGAGGGCTTATTTTGTGCGGGACGAGTTGTACTTTTGAACGACATCACTGGTTTTACCATATCGTGTACTGGAAAACGGAAAAAAAAATTCCAAGTGCAGTGAAAGTGCAATTCCACAGTTTTTTGTTTTTTTTACCACGTTCACTGAATGCTAAAACTGACGTGCCGTTATTATGAGTTCGTAGACACAAAACATGTACAGGTTATTTTTTTAAATGGTGAAAAAAATCCAAAGTTTGCTTAAAAAAAACGCAGAGCTGACGTTTTTATTGTTACCATTTTGGGGTAGATCCGATGTTTTGATCACCATTTATTGCAGTGTTGCAGCAACCAAAAAAACTTAATTCTGGCGTTTTTAATTTTTTTCTCTTTATGCCAGATTAATTCTTTTTTTTTATATTGATAGGGCGATTCTGAACGCGGCGATACCAAATATATGTATGTGGGGTTTTTCTTTTGAATGGGGCGAAAGGGGGGTGATTTTAAACTTTTTATAACTTTTAATTTTATTTTTAAAAACTTTTTTGTTACTTTCTGCTTGCTTCAATAGTCTCATTGGGAGACTATAAGCAGCGGTTGCCTGATCGGCTCTGCTACGTACAGGAGATGAGCAGATCGCCTGTATGTAGCAGAAATGCTCACTTGCTATGAGCGCCAACTACTGGGCGGCGCTCATAGCAATCTAGACATGATAACCACAGAGGTCTGTTGCAGATCCCATGGGTGACCCGCGATCATGTGATCGGGTCACAGATGGGTGGAGTCAGTGACGCTCTTCCCGGAAGCGCGAGTTAAATGCTGCTGTCAGAGATTGACAGCGGCATTTAACTGGTTTACAGCTACGGGTGGATCGTGATTCCACCCGCGGCTGTTGTGGGCACATGTCAGCTGTATAAATCAGCTGACATGTGCCCGGTTCAGTGCGGGCTCAGCGCCGGAGCCCGCGCTGAACTGGGGGTTCTGACGTCGTGCGTACTAGCACTACGTCTGAAAGGGGTTAAAGCTTCTCTTGATACCTTTTCTCTTATGAAAGACCTGCGGATCTTCTCTGTGAAGTCCCCCATCATGTTCACGTTCCATCTACCTGGGTATCGTCGTTCCATCTCTTTGATATCCTGATGAAATATTTCTCCTTGCTTTTCGCTAACAGCACCAAGGTTTTCAGGAAAGTAGTCCAAGAGGGAATGTAAATTCAGATTCATCAGACAACTTAAGGCTTTGAATCGTTTCAGCATGTTCTCCCTAATGGACTTAAATTTTGGGTCTTTGTTACCTAGAAAATTCACAATTTCTTTAACCCCTTCGTGACCAGAGCATTTTCCGTTTTTGTTTTTTGCTCCCCTTCTTCCCAGAGCCATAACTTATTTTTATTTTTCTGTAAATTTCTTTTTTTTATATTGATCGGGCGATTCTGAGCATTGCGATACCAAATATGTGTGGGGTTGTTTTTTACGGTTTTATTTTGAATTGGGCGAAAGGGGGGTGATGTATACGTGTGTGTTTGTTTTAAAAAATATATATAAAAAAAAAAATCAGATCGCCTGTGTAGCAGAAATGCTCACTTGCTATGAGCGACGACCACTGAGCGGCGCTCATGGCAGTCTGGCAATGACAACCACAGGGGTCCCCTGCAGACCCTTCCTGTTGGCCTCATGCCAACCCATCGGTGACCCGCGAACATGTGACGGGTCGCTGATGGGCGGGGCTAATGACGCACTTCCCGGAAGCGTGAGTTAACAGCTGCGGGTGGATCGCGATCCACCCACGGCTGTTGTGGGCACATGTCAGCTGTATAGATCTGCTGACATGTGCCCGGAAAGGTGTGGGCTCACCGACGGAGCACGCACCAAATGAGGGATCTGATGTGCGGCGTACTATTACACTCCACGTCAGAAAGGGGTTAAAAGAATCCCAAGTCCTTTTCTCAACAGCTTTCATTTTGTTTTGAACACGTCGTCCTTCCATGAGTTTCCGAAAATCTAGACCCACAGAAATGCCTTTCTTCAGTTTTGCTTCGGACAGTCCCTGAAGCTTCGTACACAGGTACTTAAAATTCTCTCCTTCTTTCAATAGAACTTTCATAGACTGCTTCATCAGTCCACAACTGTGTTCTTGAATCTAGGTTGCAAAGATGTTCTTGTTGGCTGACTTTTTTGGCTCCATTGATTAGACCCATCCCGACTGTGAACTTCGTGTATCCTCCTTGCTGCCCAAGGAACAAAGAGAGAACTTTCAGATCACTACATATTGACCATCCTTGATCCTCATAGTTGTTTCTTGATAATAAAGTCTAAATTCTCATAGCTTTTATTCAAGTGCACGTTATGCCCTACAGGCACTGAAGCATTCTTGCTGCCATTGTGTAGTAACATAGCTTTCAGACTTTTTTGGATGAATCAATAAAGAGTCTACACTCGCTCACATTGTACTCCATGTTAAATTTTTCGATCAGCCCAGGAGCACCACTGCAATACACTAGAGCATCATCTTGAGAAAAGTATGGAAGGAATTCCTTTTCTCTGCTTTTGTACCAGGAGCTAGCAGGTTCTTTTCCTTTAGTCTAGAGCTTAAAAGTTCTGCAGAATGTTTAGGAAGGTCCAAGTCCCTGACTAAATCCTATAATTTGAGCTGTCAAAAAAAGCTGTGGCTCGTTGGGACTAGCGTGAAAATCTTCATCAGAATCCTGCTCTTCATGTTCTGAATCCAGGTGTATCTACAAGTTTCTCCAGAGGTGAAGGGACAGGTATTCCTGGACCGTGAGGCACAGGGCGAATCGCTGACAGGAGGTCCAGATATAATTTCCTTAATTTTAAGGTTGAATCTCTCCACATTGCAAGTACAAAAGTAGCAGTCCTCACTATGATTTTGCGGTTCCCTCCAGATCATAGGTGCGCCATAACAAAAGCTCGTTCTTCCCTTTTAGACCGCTGTCAGTTTTTCTACACAAACAGAACACACGACATGTGGAGCCCATGACTTGTCCTGATCACCTAGTTTTATACCAAAGTACGCATAATACACTTTTCTAACGAAGTCCGTAATGGTACTTCGCTGTTTCTTCACTACAAAACAACCGCAAATGTAGCAAAAGTTTGCAGGTAAATTATGACGCCCCCCATCCCTTGTAGCCATTTCGATCATGTTGTTAGAAATAGAAGCTTAATCCACCACTACCACTAAATACTGAAAAGAACCATGGTAAGCAGCGCACCGCCACACTCTTCTGTACTGTCTAAAAGAAAATCTGCCTTTGCTCCCAATAGCAACCAATCACAGAGCAGCTTTCAGTTATTATACTGCTGAGGTAAAATGAAAGCTATTCTATGATTGGATGCTAAGGATACCACCACTCTCTTTGGAAGCGGAGTTAAGAAAATTTAATTTTCTCTGCCCACAGCAGCCAATCGCAGCACAGAATCCATTAATTTGTAGCCAATCTAATGACACCAAAATCATCCACCAAAGGTCACGCAAAGGGGTCAAAGTATGGTGCAAGAAAAAGCCTATGGAGCGATTGTGAAAAAAACAGTAAAAATATTGAAAAAATTCCATCATGTACAGAGTTCAGTGATCTAAACTATAAAATAATCATAAATATGATAATAAAAATATAAACTTGGGATCCCAGTTAGTAACATGTATGTAATGAATAAGGACATAAGTCAGAAACGCATCTGCCGTTATTAATAATTGTGGATTTTAATGGACTTTAAATAAAAAAGAATATTCTATTGGACCCTTATCTGGATTTACACGTTTTCTTCATATATAAAAATCAACTCTTACTTTTCAAAATTTTTTTTTTACTCTTGCCGACCTGTTATTAATCCGTTTTGCTTGAGACCAATGTGCTCTTTAGAAGGGATTTTATTCAGGAATTGAATAATTAAATTACAATAGTCAGCCAATTTTTGCTGAATTTGGAGAAACCACTTGATATATTAGTTGTGTTTGAAGTACCATGTTTTGCGGATTATAAGAAGCACCCCTAAATTTTGGGGGGAAAATAGGAAAAAAAATGTTCTAATATAATGGTGGTGCGACGTATAATCCTCTATATTACGGTAGCTTACCTGAGGGGGCAGTGGCGGAGCGGGGTCCCAAGTGGCAGGGGCGCTGCTGCAGGAAGCTGGCAGCCGAGGCAAGGGATGCTATGGGCTCCAGGCCAGTAGGAGGTGGTGTTCGGCAGAGGCAGGAGTGGGGTGATGCTGTGGGCCCCAGGCCGGTAGGAGGTGGTGTTCAGCAGAGGCTGGAGTGGGGTGATGCTGTGGGCCCCAGGCCGGTAGGAGGTGGTGTTCGGCGGAGGCAGGAGTGGGGTGATGCTGTGGACCCCAGTCCAGTAGGAGGTGGTGTTCGGCGGAAGCACAATTAAGATCTCTGGAGATGAGCTCTCTGCGCAGAGATCACAACCTGCGTGTGTGCCGCCCCCAGCGGCCATTTTCCCAGAGTTCACTGCATTGAAAAGCATGAAAAGTGTGGGGGCTCCGGGCTTTCACAAAATGTCGGCGGAGCCCCCGCACCACCGAACACCCACTCCTACCAGCCTGGGACCTGCAGCATCGCCCCACTCCTGCCTCCGCCAGAAGTTTCCTGCCGCAGTGACCTTGGGACCCCGCTCCACCACAGCCGGTAAGCTGCATTTGGATTAGAAGATGCCACACCCATTTTCCTCCAAAATTTGGGGGTAAAAAGTACGTCTTGGTAATATGGTAATAAATTGTTCTTGTTTCTTTGATTTATTTAAGTTAGCGGAAAATTTGTACCTTTTACTAATAAACCTAATATGCAATGTGGGGGTTGAATAATTTTGATTGCTACTGTACATATACTATCGGTGCCTCCTCAATGAGGCGGTACTCCTGTTTTTTTCGGTCTTTAACATTACTTTACTTTTATTCTTTTACTAGATGATTCAAAATTTTCAGGACGAGTCATGCTTTGTGTTGGACACAATGAAAGGTAGGGCACCGACCTCTGTGAATGTCATAGCCGAGTATTTGATTAGGAATGAGCTATGCATCGCCTGCCATTTACACAACTCTCCCGTACTGTACTTCTTAGAAGGCGCCTGTTTACAGTCTTCCAATTTCAGCATGAATTCCAGCGTTGATCAGATATGGACATATGACTAAAGCAAATTAGCCGGCAGTAGCTGCACCCGTAAACTTCTGCGGTTTACACATATATAAAAATACTGCATGTAAAAAAGGTTGTCGAAGCTGTTCACCTCATTGACGTCAGCGTTGGCATGGGAAAATTCTCATTGCACATACGCTGACATCATTTGTTGGCACCGCGAGCGCAAGAATTTTCCCATGCTTGTGCTGACATCAGTGAGGTGAACTGAGTTCATATGACATGAACTCAGCTCAGCATGATGCCGTCACAGCGAGACACTGAGGAGCGCAAGCACTCGCTCCTCAGTGTCTCTGCAGGATGGCAGGCTGGATTGTCGCGTCAAGCTACTATGCAGCCTGCCATCTAGATGTAGCAGAGCTGGACCCGTCACAGGACACATGGATTATGTTCTTCACGTTGGAAAGGTAAGGATGAGGTTGGTTTATTTTATTTTTATTACAGGTGACATTGGATTCAGAGGAATGGGCGTAATGGTAAGTAGGGTTTAATTTAGAATATTAAAGGAGTCTGTGTGTTTATTTCAAATAATATATTTTATTCTCGGTGTGGGTGTTTTTATTTTCCATATCACTTTCACTATGGGGTTAGTAATGGGGGTGTCTTATAGATGCCTCTCCATTACTTAACCTGGGCTTGATGTCAGCTGGCATTATAAGCTGACATCAACCTCCAACCCTATAACCCCACTGCCACCACCACAGGGCAGTGGGCAGAGCGAGGCTAAGTCCCAAAATTGGTGAATCGTATGGATGTGCTTTTTCTGGGACGACTGAGGGCTCCTGTTTTTAGCCTCTGAGGCGGACAGTATTCATGGCCCCTTCCTAGGCTATTAATAACACCCCGCAGCTGTCTGCCTAGCCTTTGCTAGCTATTAAAATAGGGGGACCCCACTTCACTTTTTTTGGGGGTCCCCCATTTTAATAGCTAGTAAAGGCTAGGCAGACAGCTGGGGGCTGATATTAGTAGCCTGGGAAACTCCGTGGGTATTACCCCCTTCCCAGGCTAAAAACATCTGCCCCAGCTGTCTGCTTTCCCTCTGCTGGTTAATAAAATTACGGGGGACCCCACGTCATTTTTTTAAAATAAATTCTTTAATTTAACAATAAATGACAAGTACAGTAACCAAATCAATCACTGTACTAATTATGTCACTGACATCTTTCTATCTATTCTATGTGTGTATATATATTCTAAATTATCGGGTACCACTGTGTTTTAACTGTACTCTGCTGATGAATTGCTGGGTTTCAAGGAGATTGGTGTGTGGAAATCTGATGGCACTTGCATGATCCGAGTGCAGTACGTTTTTTTTTTTCCCCCTCACACGCACCCATTGACTTACATTGGTGAGTCTCGTCCAAGATACGCACAGTATGCTGGCGATTTTTTTTCTCAGTCCGATTTCAGCTGAGAAAAAAAATCGCAGATGAGATGTCACTCATTGATTAACATTGGTCCGAGTGCAATGCGATGTTTTATCGGATTGCACTCGTCCGGTTTCCTCGCATATAAGTATGAGCCCTTACACAGCAGGGGCACATTTATAAGATTATCTCTGCACAGGAACGTTTTTTTTTCTTTTAACACATCCAATTGTGGAAGATATTATTATTTCTAGATCTATTGATTAAAATCAACTTTAAAATTAACTTTGTTCTTGGGAAAACCCCTTTTAAGGGTTTCATCTGAATCCTCAAAAAATTGGATTGAGTTTTCTTCAACAGATCCCTTCAGCATGAGGCATTCAATTACTTTGTACCAAAACTGAAATAATATTTATTATTAACCCTGTTTTTCTGGCCTCAAATGGAACAGTCGAGAACATTTAGCCCAAATGATTTGAAAAGGGTTTAGCGTCATTGAACCTTTTGACTTTGTGACTGTAATGGAAGTGTCGGCGAAACGTTCATTCACCAAATTATTGTTCATTAAATGTTGAACTATGAACTCACTTAATCTGTACGGCCACTTTTTACTCTTCACTTCTATGACCGCTGTAAATTCACATTTAAAGGGGTTGTCCCATTTGGTACCATTGTAGCATGTTCACAAATAATGCCATAAATGTCTGACATGTGGGTCCTGCATCCATCTCTAGGACACCTCTGTATATCTTGTGGGTGCACCCCATAAATATATGCATTGGAATAGCACTTTACCTTGCAGGCACAATGAGAAATGGGTATGAAATGAATGTAGCTCTGACCCCTTAACCCCTTCCCAACAACAAAAAAGTTAAAAATATTTTTTTAAAAAATCCCACAATAAAGAACAAAAAAAGAAAGAAAAAATATTGATCCAATAAATACATTTATTTATGTAAAAAAAATAAAAAATACACATATTTGGTATTGCCGCGTCCGGAACGACCCGACATATAAAATTGTCCCACCAGTGAACACTGTAAAAAAATAAAATAAAGCATAGGTTTTTGCATTGTTTTTTATCATACCGCCGAACAAAAGTGCAATAAAATGTGATCAAAAAGACGAATGTAAATAAAAATGGTATCTCTGAAAACGTCATCTTGTCCCGCAAAAAAGAAGCTGCCATACAGCTCTGCCAGTGGAAAAATAAGAAAGTTTATAGTTCTCAGAATAAAGCGATGCAAAAATATTTTTTTTCTATAAAATAGTTTGTGTAATAGCGCCAAAACATAAAAAAAATTATAAATGTGGTATCGCTGTAATTGTACGGACCCGAATAATAAAGCTGCCTTATTAATTTTACCACACGAGTAACAGCATAAAACAAAAAAACAATGCCTGAATTACTGTGTTTTTGTTTATTCTGCCTCGCATGACTCTGTCGGCTGCAATATGGAAAAATTATAGCTATCAAAATATAGCTATACAAAAACTAGTTTTTGCAAAAAAAGCATCTTTAAGCGTGTGACAGCTGCCAAACATAAAAACCCGATATAAATCTGGTATCACTGTAATCGCACCAACCTGAAGAATAAAGTTGTCTAATCACTTATACCGTACGAGGAAAGAAGTAAAAAATAAATAAAACCAATTCACCTGCTTTGTTCATTCTGCTTCCCTAAGATCGCAGTAAGGCTCCGCTCACATTTATCCTGTGCTCTGCGCTGAGCGCTTACACCGGGGTTTCCGTGTAAATCTATGAAGTGCGTGATTCAGACGGAGCCCCCAGCGGAAGATTCCCAATAATGAGGCAGATGGAAGCACCGTGGACACAGTCTGGCTTGTGAGCCGACTGTGTCTGTCTTTTTAGGCGTGCATAAAAGTGCCATTAGCCACAGTTGTGCACTTTTGCAATGGACAACGCTGAACAGAGGCCAGACTGAGTCCAGAGAAACTGTGCTGCCTCATTTTAGTGAATGGATCCATCTAGGGTTTCATCTGTCACTTCACTCGGAGATTTAGATGGAAACCCCAAAGTAAGTGTTCAGCCTAGAGCGCAGTATACATGTGACCAAAATGTTATGTTTAATGTTCCCAATAAAAGCTTCAACTCAATCCACAAAAAAGCCCCCACTTAGCGCCGTCTTCATTGGAAATATAGGGGGCTTCCACGTTACTTGTAGTACAAAGGCACTGAAAAAGCGCTATGGCTCCTCGCCCACCAAAAGAAATTCAGTGAATTCTGCGCATCCAAATGCCGTTCCCCCACACACGCTGAGCCCCCCAGTGTATCTAAACCACATAAAGCGACCACATGTTTGGCATGTCGCGATGAGAGCCCGCCTAATTTACAGGTGCGTGTCTCCAGAAGAATCAGCTGGCCACTACTACAGCAGTTTGCAATTTTCACTCGGCGACATCCACTACTGCTGGTTTCTGGAAAATGTCCATGGAGTCAAAATCGTCATTACACCTGTAGATAAGTTCCCAAAGGGGTATAATTTTCAAAATGGGCTAATTTTGAAGGGGGGTTCTGCTCTTCCAGCACTTGCGGGCTCTGTATATGGAGTCTGCATACTATTCTAGGAAAATCTGTGCTCCAGGAGGCAAATGGAGCTAATACCCTCCGGAGTCTCGCCGTGTGGCTAGGCAGTACTGTACAGCCACATATGTATTTCTACATTCAGTGAAAATTGTGGGACAAATTAAGGTGCCATTTTCCCCTGTGTAGATATAAAATCTGGGGCTAAAACAAAATTTTGGTGGTAAAGATTTCATTATTTTTTGTTCATTGCCCAATGGTATAAAATTCTGTGACACACCTGTGCTGTCAATATGATCACTGCACCCCTAGATGAATTCATTGAGAGGTGTAGTTTGTAAAATGGGGTCACTTATGGGGGGTTCGGCTGTTCTGTCACCTCAGAGGCTCTATCAATGTGACATAGCACTGTCAAACCAGTCCAGCAAAATCTGAATTTCAATATGGCGCTTCTTCCCTTCTGAGCTTTGCACTGTACCTCAAAAGTAGTTTTGGACCACATATGGGGTATCTGTGTTTGGGGTCCATTTTCTCCTGCTAGTCTTGTAAAAATGAGAAGATTTTAGGAAAAATTATATATCTTTTTCATTTTCACAGATCAACGTTGTAAAATTCTGTGAAGCACCTGTGGGTTCAACGTGCTCACCCTGTCTAGATGAATTCCTTGAGTGGTCTAGTTTATAAAATGCCAAAATGGGGTCACTTGTGGTTGTTTTCCACTATTTAGGCACATTAGGTGCTCTCCAAAAGCAATATGACACCCGCAGCCATTCCATCAAAATCTGCATTCCAAAACATCACTCCTTGTCTGATCCCTGCCATGCACCCAAACATTAGTTTTCACCCACATATGGGGTATCTGCATACTCAGGAGAAATTGCACAACAAATTTTGGGGTTGATTTTCTCTTGTTACCCTTGTGAAAATGCTAAATTTGGGGCTAAAAAACATTTTTATGGTAAGTGTTTTTTTTTTTATTATTATTCTTTTCACGGGTCAACGTTCTAAACTTCTGTGAAGCACCTGGGGGTTCAAGATGCTCACAACACATCTAGATAAGTCTCCTGAGGTGTCTAGTTTCCAAAATGGTTTCACTTATGGGGAGTTTCCTCTGTTTTGGCTCTGTAAATTTTATTGAAAAATGAGAGCGCTCTTCAACTTTTAACCCTTCTGACTTCCTAATAAAAAAAAAAAAGTTTAAAAAATTGTGCTGATGAAAAGTAGACATGTGGGAATTATTTATTAACTATTTTGTGTGACATAACTCTCTGGCTTAAGGGCATCAAAATTAAAAGTTTGAAAACTGCAAAATTCTCAACAATTTCGTTTGTTTTTTTTTTTTTTTTTTTTTTTTTTTTTATATTTCCCCCCCACAAATAAATGTAAGTGATATCAAAGAAATTTTACCACTATCATGAAGTACAGTATGTCTCCAAAAACAGTCTCAAAATCAGTGGGATCTGTTAAAGCGTTCCAGAGTTATTACCTCATAAAGTGACAGTGGTCAGAATTAAAAAAATAAATAAATTTGGCCCTGTCAGGAAGGCGAAAACAGGCTTCGGGGAGAAAGAGTTACACATTACGGAAATTAATTCCGTAACACTGTAGTAAGTCATCAGTATATTTGCCACTACTGCATCCAGTTCTGACTTTTTTCTTGTTTTGTTACAGCTGAGACAGATACCTACCACATCATTTTAAAATAAGGTGCTGCACGAGATCCACCTTGTCCCGTCATCACTGAAGACACAGAACCAGTCTCACGGCGCTCTCCAATAGGCTCACAAGACTTGAATGCACTAGAGACAAATGCATCTTCAGCGAGTCGCCACATTACTGGCAGACCACTGACCCTCGCTTCTTCCATATGCAGGCGTTCGCGCTGCTCCTGCTTGTGCAGACGTGCCCATTCGATGAGACCCCGAGCTTATCGCAGTGACTGAGCTTAGAACTGCTTACATTTCTCATGGGTCGGGTTTTCTCTGCACAAGAACGAGCCGTCCTACTTAACATGAACTTGGATGGTGTATGCACTGGCCATACCTCTACATTGGCTGGCATCATTTTATACTTAAAAATAAAAAAAAATAAAGCATTTTAAGCTTCTCTTGCAGGCTGCTGGAAGATGTGGATACAATATTCTTGAAACATGTTTGTGTATGTTATTGGTTACCCCATCAAACTACTGTGATGTAGATGGTTAAGGGGGTTAGTATTTTTTATGTAGCATGTGTCTTTTTGTATGATGCTTTTTGTAACATCAGCCATCTTCCCTAGCTGTTCTTGTTTTCAGGCCCTCAGATTTTTACTGGTCTTTTATACTTTTTTTTTTTTTTTTTTTTTATGGATTGTCACAGATGGAGATGTTAACAGGTACACATCTGGATACTGATCAGATGATTTACTTTTAATGCTTAAATATGTGATCTTCATGATCATTCCTACCAGTTGTCTTCACCCTTTACACCTCTTCACCTGTAAGGTTACTCTCCGATTCCTGCATGTAGGGATTGATGAGACTTGGACACACGGTCCGTGACCAATCCATTATATAAAGTCATTATCACCTTGTCACCTTTCTGATATCATACTATTGGATCTCTGGTCTTTTTTGTATTTTTTTTTTTTCTTTCCAGCCTTATTTTTGTAAACTTTTTATTTTCTGTCTCTTTGTTGCACATAATTTCCATGAGATTTGCTCCTCTATTTCTGGAGGCATCTGTGGCGCTCTGCAAGTCTTGTGGGATGGTGAATACCTCTAATAAAAACACCTGCTGGCATTTCAATAATCCCCACATCCTTCTCTTACAAAAGGTGTCCTTTATTTCTTCTCACGCTTTCGGACCTAATTCGGTGTAGAACACGATGGGTGTGAATGAAAGTGTAGCGAAATGTGTTCATTTATTTCAAACAATTTTTCAATTCACTTTGTATATTTTTCTGGGGGTCATTTAATGATTTGCTTAAACTCGAAAGCACGAAAATGTGGTGTAAACGTGGCTTGAAGAGACCATTAATGGTTTATTATATGTGAGTAGGAGCAAGAGGGAAACTAATACTGTCTATTGAATTTCATAATAAATGGATGGTTATTTTAGTCTTGGTAGCAATGATTATTTTAATTTCTAGGTTTAGGATAGTTGGACACTGCATGCAGTTCTGCTGGTTCAGCGACCACTTATCTGGCACATGAATACCTAAAACCAGCTATACAAACAAGCAAAAACAAGGGCCAGCACACCTGTAAGTATAAGTGAATGTGTAGGTGCTCATTCACACTGTGCCCATAAACATCTAGAATTTTTTTAAAAATGCGTAGATTCCCTGCAATAAATAACACATGTATAAAAAAAATAGTTGACATATTTATCAAAAGTAGGGGAACAAAAGCTCAAGACCAATAGGAGCCCTTTTGGGAAAGTAAAAGGAAGGTGCTCACTTGAGCAGGTTCTTTGCAGGCACAACTCCTATGAGCACCTGAAAATATCAGCAGCTGCTTCCTCATGGCTGGTGATGGTCTACAGGATATTGTTCAATTTGGACGTTAACACAATATCGGGCTGTGCTGCTGTAATGAATAGGGCCAAGATAAGTTGAACAGCCTTTATTTCCACAATGCGTTTCCATACTGGACTATTGGCTTTATCAAGTAAAAACAAATTGAATGAACAAAAAAAAAAAATGCAACACTCAGCTCTGAGTGACACATCGCTCGAATCGGGGTCTCTGCCCCTACATCATGCTGCTCTCAGATTATATAACAATAATCTGGTGACAGATTGTCTGATTCATTATACATATTCTAATAAATGGCCATCTGAAATTGGCCATGGCTTGGTTCACATAGATTGCCAGATTTATTGCAGTGGCTCATGCGGTCAGATAAATCTAGCAATCTTTTTTTTTTTAAAATGTCAATTTAAGTTCACTCGATCTCTATTAGGGTGCTTTCACACACCGCTTTCACACACCACTTTCTACTACGTTCAGTGGTCCCGACGGGCTTTAGTCTAAACCCTGCACAAAATGGGATTCTGCAATATGCGCCGTTAACTATAATGCTGCAGACAGTCACCTTGTGCTCTGTTGGGCATCATTTTTTGGCTGTATGCCTATTGGAAGAGGACAGCTGAACGCAGTAGACCTGGTCTTCGTATCCGCCTCGAAGTGTGTACTGCTGAAAATAATGGACCACAAAGCAGACAGCAAGTCAGTCTGCACCATTAGTCAATGAGCCAATCGGCGCATATGCCCGAATCCGGCTTTGCACAGGGATTGGACTGAAGCTCCACAGGGCCACTAAGTAGTAGAAAACACTGTGTGAAAGCACCCTTAGCCAATGGAGTTGTATGATAGGTCATGCCCCCTTCCTGCCACACCGTGCACCTCTAAAGTGAATCCATGCCCCTTGTTGGACAAGGTGCAAAAAATGTGCAAGTCATATAAAACAGTTTTGTAAAATGATGCCAGAATTCTGATGTTGCTGTAAAGTCTACAGGGTGTTGGGGTAGGTGTTTTGTTTTGTTTTTTTTTCCCCTTTTATAAATCCCCCTCTAAACTACAGCATGTGTGTATGGTGGTTCGTTTTTTGTTTTTTTTCCTGCTTCTATACCATTTCTGTAAAGACTTGAATGATGGCAGGGACAACACATGTACAGACTGTTAGAAAATAGATTATTCCACTGAAATTTTCAGTCCTGTGAGGACCACATATTGTGGCGAGCCTTGTTGGCCTATGGCTGTACAATTTTGGGGCACTGGCTGCTGCATGGTGTAACACTTGGGAAGTTTTTTTTCCGCCTTGGAAATGCATCAAAAATGCCTGTTAATAGGCTATAGCAATGATAATCCTGATGTGCTGTGCACATGATGCAGAAATTTCCGCTCAGGATTTCCGCTCTGGTATATGCGGATTTGCTGCTTTTCAATTAAAGCCAATGAGCTGGAAACGCTGTGTGGGTGGTACCCGGGTTGGGAGAGGAGGACTACAACTCCTCTCATCTGATCGCCGCTCCCGCTGATAACAATGAGAGCGGCACGGCTGAGTGGAGCAGTAGTTCTCCGCAGAGCCCGGAACCACCGGCAGTGAAAAAAAGGAAAGGAAAAAATTAAAAAAAAACAACCTTCATACTCACCTGTCGGGTGGCCCCTGGTGTCGTCCTGGTTCCCGGCGATGTCTCCTCGGCGGCATACTGCGGGGAGCGCGCTCGCTCCCAGCAGTGTACTGCGCTGCCAGGACCTGCAGTCACGTGAGCGAGCGATCAGCTGATGCTCACGTGACCTCACCATGGGAACATTCTCCAGTACGTTCTGATGGTTGTAAGTTCATCGGGACTCATCAGCTGATAAGCCCCAGTGACCTCACTTCTGCAGCAACAACTTAAACTGATAAGAGTGATTTTACACTCCTGTCAGTATACAGTGCTGTATTCTATAGCAGTGACATCAGTGATTGCTGATGTCACTGCTGTAAAAGTGACCCAGTTTGCCGTGGGACTATCGTTGGCGATACGTGGACTACGTTGTTGACGGCGGACAGGTGAGGGATATGTTTGTTATTTTACTTTTTTTTTCAGGAGATCGAGGGATTTGGGGACTGAGAGGCTAATAAAAAAAAAAATTAAAAAATTGTAGAACCGTGTGTATTTTTATTTCATTAAAATACTTTATTCTGGCCTTATCTTTTATTGAAAAAGCAGCAACCATTTTACTACACGACTAATAATGGGGGCGTCTTATAGACGCCCTCCATTGCTAACCTGGGCTTCATGTCAGCCGTCAATACAAGGCTGATTGTGAACCCCAACCCCATTACCCCACCGCTACAGGGCAGTGGGAAGAGCAGAGGCTAAACCCCAGATTTGGAGCCATTTCTGGGACTGCGGAGGGGTGATAGTATCCATGGCCCCTTTCCTGGCTGTTAATATCAGCCCGCAGCTGTCTGTTTAGCCTTTGCTGGCTAGATTTTATAGGGGGGGGGGGGTGTCCCACGTAATCTAGCTCATAAAGGGTGAACAAGCAGCTGTGGGCTCATTAATAGCCAGGGAACATTGTTGGCTAGTGGCCCTTTCCCTGGCCACTAATATTAGCGGTCGGCTTTCCCTCTGCCGGTTATAAAAATGATGCAGGAGCCCACGCCATTTTTTTTTTATTTTTTTTTTTTATTTTAGGCTCTGTGCCCATGATCCGGACATAGCAGCGCTTTGGACACATTTTTGCTGCGTCCAAAACGTTCTATTGAAAGAAGGTAAATCTACATGTGTTCACTGAACCATGCGGATTTACCGCATTCTATACTTTGTAGTGGTCAAATTTCTGTTGCAGAGACTGGCGACTCTGCAAGAAAATTTGACATGCCGCGGTCCTGAAAGATGCTCCGCATGTCAGTGTCCACGGGTGATCCACAGCTTTTGATGTACACATAGTGGACATGGGATTTCTAGAGATCCCATCCACTATGCTGTAACATCTGGACACTGCGGGTTTGACACTGTATAAACGCGCAGCGTCAAACCTGCATCGGCTCCTGACCGTGGCCATGTACCCAAACTCGCCTGTCTCCACTGGAAATTTTGACCGATTGAAGTGCCATTATATGCAGTGGATTCACATGTACTGACATCAAAAGTGCGGCATTAGAACACCGTGTTTTGGAAGCAACAAAAATATGCTGCATCCAAAGCGCTGCTGAGTCCTGATCCGGGGGACATAGCTGCTAACAAACCAGCTGTGAGCTGTTAATTATAGCCAGGGACCATGTTTGCAAATGGCACATTCCCAAGCTAAAAATAGCGGCTCACAAATGCCGCATAAATTACGTGAATAGAAATGCTGATGAAGATTGGGTGAATGGGATTATCTGACACTTTGCCACCTTGTCATAATCAAACAAAAGAGCTATCAGACCTTTTCATGACCAAACTTAATTAAAGAGTTAAATAAACACATAGACACAGAGCAAACACTTTATTTGAAATACAACAGACACCTTCTTTAATCATTTAAATTAACCAATATACTCACCCCAGTTCTGAAAGTAATCCAAGGGTTTAAGCAATGTCCCACCAAATAACTTTATTTAGCTCCAAAAAGCATTCATTGATGTACAAAAAACGATTAAAAAACTTGCAGAATTTCTGCAGCAAGAGGGGATTGTAGGGAGAGAAAATAGGAAGCGCAGGCTTCTAAGTGTAGTAGTTAGATTCCAAGGGTATATACTCAGTATAAATCCACTCACCTATTTGGTATCTTGAGGTAAAGCATGTAAATCCAATCAGTGGATCACTCCATTCCTCTTTCCATTCAGTTTGCTGCAGAAATCTGGGAGCTGATGAGAGCACTGGACAGAGCTTTCATAGGCAATACCACTTTGTAAATGTTTTTTCCCAGCAATATGCGCTCCTGAAGGATGATGATGGAACTTGATATTCGGATTCAAAGAAATTTTATTTCAAACTTCTTTGAATCCGAATATCAAGTTCCATCATCATCCTTCAGGAGCGCATATTGCTGGGAAAAAAACATTTACAAAGAATTTCTGCAGCGTTTTTCTTGCCAAGGAGATGCAGAAACGCTCAGGAAATTTCTGCTTCAAATCCTGAGCATGCGCACATAGCCTTAAACTGGCCACAGTGTGGAATAGTGGCTGCAGAGCTGAGTAAAACAGTTAATTATTATTAACCTCTCTCCATTGAGGAGATATTGGCTTGTAAAGTTTAGGTTATAATTTATATGTTCAAGGGGCGTTATCGGAGATACTTATCTGTAGATGAAAAACCCATCTCCAGAAGGTAAGAAGGGCATGCCTGATGATAACCCTGCCCTCCAACTCCTGTGTATTATAGAGCGGAGGGGAGTGGGATTACATCTTCAGCTTTCTCCTCACAGCAGTCAGTGGGGTATGCTGCATAGCTGCAGGCTCCTGTGTAGGTGACAGCTCCCTGTACTGTCTCCTGCAGGCTCCTGTGTAGATGACTGCCCCTTGCAGGCTTCTGTGTAGGTGACTACTCCCCTGCAACTCCCCCCCCCCCCCCCACAATGGGCTCCTGTTTAGGTGACCCCCCCCCCCACCCCCTGTCCTACCCCTTGCGGGTTTCTGTGTTAACTGATTGTCCCCTGCGGCTTCCTGTGCAAGTGACTGCCCCCTTGTACCGCCCCTCGTAGGCTCCTGTGTACAGTAGTGTTCAAAATAATACCAGTCCAATATGACTAACTAGATTAATCACTGTTTTTGGAATAAATTATATTGCCACACGTCAAACAATTTACCAGTGGGTGCAGTAGATTCTTAGAAAACCAACCCTCAACATTCATGATCTGCATGTTTTTGAGTCTGTGTATTTAAATAATTAATTGAAAGGGGATGTGTTCAAACTAATAGTGTGGCGTTCAAGTAGTGGGGTCAATCATTCTGAGAAGAAACAGGTGTGAATCAGGTGCCCCTTATTTAAGGGTGAAGCCAGTACATGTTGTACATGCATTTCTCCTAGAAAGCCTGAGACATTTGGGTCGTTTGAAACATTGTTCAGAAGAACAGTGTACTTTGATTAACAAGTTGATTGGAGAGTGTAAAACTTAAAGTGCAGACAATGATCGGCTGTTCAGCTAAAATGATCTCCAATGCTTTAAAATGGAAAGCAAAACCAGAGAGCGGTCAAAGAAAACGGAAGACCACTAGTGATGAGCGAGTATGTTTTATTAACCCTTTCGCCGAGTATGCTCAGCCGAGCACCAAGTATTTATAGCTGCTCGGTGATATGTTTGAATCGCTCCCGTGTGCATGATTTGCGACGATTTGACAGCTTTAATACATGTGAGGAATGTGTAAGAAGCAGACATTCCTCACATGTATCAAAGCTGTCAAACAGTCGCAAATTATGCACACAGGGAGTGATTCAAACATATCACCGAGCACGCTATAAGTATACTCGGCGAAAGGGTTAATAGAACATACTCGCTCATCACTAAAGACTACCATTCCAATGGATCGAAGAATAACCAGAATGGCAAAGGCTTAACCAGGATGATCACAGACAGTCTCAAGGTACCTGTGAGTACTGTGACAGTTAGAAGACGCCTGTGTGAAGCTAATCTCTTAGCAAGAAGTCCCCACAAAATCTCATTGTTAAAAAAACATGTACTGAAGAGAATACAATTTGCCAAAGAACACATCAAGGAGCCTAAAGAGAAATGGAGAACCATTTTGTGGACTGATGAAAGTAAAAATGTTCTTTTTGGGTCCAAGTGCCGCAGACAGTTCGTCAGACAACCCCCAAACTCTGCATTCAAACCACAGTACATTCAGAAGACAGTGAAGCATGGTGGTGCAAGCATCATGATATGGGCATGTTTCTCTTACTATGGTGCCGGACCTATTTACCGCATACCAGGGATCATGGACCAGTTTTCATATACTAAAATACTTGAAGAGGTTATGTCCTTGAAACGGGTGCTTCAACAATACAACTACCCTAAACACACCAGTAAACGAGCAAAATCTTGGTTACAGTCCAAGAAAATAGAGGTTATGGAGTGGCCAGCCCAATCCCCGGACCTTAATCCGATAGAACACTTGTGGGGTGACATCAAAAATACCGTTTCTGAGGCAAAGCCAACAAATGCCAAAAATTGTGGGATGTAGTCAAAGCATCTTGGGTTGGGATAACAGGTGACAGAAGTTGGTTGACTCTTTGCAACATAGATGTAAAGCAGTTCTAAAAAATACTGTGTACACAACTAAATAATAGGTTAGTGATTCACAGGAATGCTAAATCCTCAAAAGAAGAGAACATATTGTGAATTTGTAAAGACAAATGCAGACACTTATTTTTTAGAACAACCCAATGTTTATTTTCTGTAAAGTAGTTAAAAATTATATACACTGCTCAAAAAAATAAAGGGAACACTTAAACAGCAGAATATAACTCCAAGTAAATCAAACTTCTGTGAAATCAAACTGTCCACTTAGGAAGCAACACTGATTGACAATCAATTTCACATGCTGTTGTGCAAATGGAATAGACAATAGATGGAAATTATTGGCAATTATCAAAACACCCTCAATAAAGGAGTGGTTCTGCAGGTGGGGACCACAGACCACATCTCAGTACCAATGCTTTCTGGCTGATGTTTTGGTCACTTTTGAATGTTGGTTGTGCTTTCACACTCATGGTAGCATGAGACAGACTCTACAACCCACAGAAGTTGCTCAGGTAGTGCTGCTCATCCAGAATGGCACATCAATGCGAGCTGTGGCAAGAAGGGTAGCTGTGCCTATCAGCACAGTGTCCAGAGCATGGAGCAGATACCAGGAGACGTGGAGGGGGCCGTAGGAGGGCAACAACCCAGCAGCAGGACCGCTACCTCCGCCTTTGTGCAAGGAGGAACAGGAGGAGCACTGCCAGAGCCCTGCAAAATGACCTCCAGCAGGCCACAAATGTGCATGTATCTGCACAAACGGTTAGAAACTGACTCCATGAGGGTGGTATGAGGGCCCGATGTCCACAGATGGGGGTTGTGCTCACAGCCCAACACCGTGCAGGACGCTTGGCATTTGCTACAGAACACCAGGATTGGCAAAGTCACCACTGGCGCCCTGTGCTCTTCACAGATGAAAGCAGGTTCACACTGAGCACATGTGACAGAGTCTGGAGACGCCGTGGAGAGCGATCTGTTGCCTGCAACATCCTTCAGCATGACCGGTTTGGCAGTGGGTCAGTAATGGTGTGGGGTGGCATTTCTTTGGAGGGTCGCACAGCCCTCCATGTGCTCTCCAGAGGTAGCCTGACTGCCATTAGGTACCGAGATGAGATCCTCAGACCCCTTGTGAGACCATATGTTGGTGCGGTTGGCCCTGGGTTCCTCCTAATGCAGGACAATGCCAGACCTCATGTGGCTGGAGTGTGTCAGCAGTTTCTGCAAGATGAAGGCATTGAAGCTATGGACTGGCCCGCCCGTTCCCCAGACCTGAATCCGATTGAGCACATCTGGGACATCATGTCTCGCTCCATCCACCGTTACATTGCACCACAGACTGTCCAGGAGTTGGCGGATGCTTTAGTCCAGGTCTGGGAGGAGATCCCAAAGGAGACCATAAGCAACCTCATCAGGAGCATGCCCAGGCGTTCTAGGGAGGTCATACAGGCATGTAGAGGCCACACACAATAACAAGCCTCATTTTGACTTGTTTTAAGGACATTACATCAAAGTTGGATCAGCCTGTAGTGTGTTTTTCCACTTTAATTTTGGGGGTGACTCCAAATCCAGGCCTCCATTGGTTAATAAATTTGATTTCCATTGATAATTTTTGTGTGATTTTGTTGTCCGCACATTCAACTTTGTACAGAACAAAATATTCACTGAGAATATTTCATTCATTCAGATCTACAGTAGGATGTCTTCATTTAAGTGTTCCCTTTATTTTTTTGAGCAGTGTATATTTCTCTTCATGTTTTGAATTAGAAAACAGTGTGTAATGTTCCCACTGCATGGAAATATAAACTAGTATAAGGGTATGTGCACATGATGCAGAAATGCTCAGGATTTTTTCCTGAGCGTTTCTGCATCTCTCTGGCAGGAAAAACGCATGCGGATTGTACATGCGGTTTCCTGCCAGGGACATGCGGAAATGAAGCGATCTTCACTTTCATTTCCGCATGCGGGTTGACAAGCGCTTCCCAAGCGATTTTAGCATCACTTGGAAAGTGCTTGTCAACTTTACACTATATAAATCCATGCAGCTGGCATGGATTTATATAGCGTGTGAATGTCAAAAAATAAAAAATAAATATATACTTTACCCTCTGATGGCCCCCGGTGTCCGGCTTCGCTCGGTCCCGGCAGTGAAGACTTTAGGACCTTCCGACGTCAGCGAAGGTCCTTCTTCATTCAACCGCGAAGTGCGGGGAATCAAGCAGGAGCGCTGCGCGGGCCGTCATAAGGTGAGAATATATATATTTTGTATTTTATTCTTTTTTTTTTTAATGGTACCTGGGTCTGGATGAGAGTCCTCTCATCCACACCCAGGTACCATCCGCACATTAGACCGCATGAAAAGCGCATCAACATATACAGTGATGCGGATTCCATGCGGTCTAATGCAAGTCAATGGCGGCAAAAGAGCAGCGTTTCCGCAAAATTAATTGACATGCTGCGGATTTTTGACCGCAGCGTTTACGCTGCGGAAAATCCGCATCATGGGCACAGCACATGCGGATTTCAATTGGGGAACATTGCTGCCCTTCTACCATGCGTTTTTCATGCGTTTCTGCGGTGTTTACGCAATTGCAAAAACGCCACGGAAACGCATGAAAAACGCATCGTGTGAACTCAGCCTAAAGATTTTGTGCTTAACTCATGTTTTTGAACTCACTAAATACTTATTTTGAACACTACTGTAGGTGACTGCCCAACCTCTGCAGGCTCCTGTGTAGGTGGCAGCTCCCTGTACAACCCCTTGCGGGCTGCCGTGTAGGTGAGGGCTCCCGTGTAGGTGACTTTTCCCTGTACCGCCCCCTGCGGGCTCCCATGTAGGTGACTGCTCCCTGTACTGCCCCAGGGGGGCTCCTCTGTAGGTGACCACTCCCTGTACCGCCCCCTGCGGGCTCTTCTTTAGGTGACAGCTCCCTGCGGGCTCCCGTGTAGGTGGCTGCGCCCTGTACCGCCCCCTGCTGGCTCCCGTGTAGGTGACTGCTCCCTGTACCGCCCCCTGCTGGCTCCCGTGTAGGTGACTGCTCCCTGTACCGCCCCCTGCCGGCTCCCGTGTAGGTGACTGCTCCCTGTACCGCCCCCTGCCGGCTCCCGTGTAGGTGACTGCTCCCTGTACCGCCCCCTGCCGACTCCCGTGTAGGTGACTGCTCCCTGTACCGCCCCCTGCCGGCTCCCGTGTAGGTGACTGCTCCCTGTACCGCCCCCTGCCGGCTCCCGTGTAGGTGACTGCTCCCTGTACCGCCCCCTGCCGGCTCCCGTGTAGGTGACTGCTCCCTGTACCGCCCCCTGCCGGCTCCCGTGTAGGTGACTGCTCCCTGTACCGCCCCCTGCCGGCTCCCGTGTAGGTGACTGCTCCCTGTACCGCCCCCTGCCGGCTCCCGTGTAGGTGACTGCTCCCTGTACCGCCCCCTGCCGGCTCCCGTGTAGGTGACTGCTCCCTGTACCGCCCCCTGCCGGCTCCCGTGTAGGTGACTGCTCCCTGTACCGCCCCCTGCCGGCTCCCGTGTAGGTGACTGCTCCCTGTACCGCCCCCTGCCGGCTCCCGTGTAGGTGACTGCTCCCTGTACCGCCCCCTGCCGGCTCCCGTGTAGGTGACTGCTCCCTGTACCGCCCCCTGCCGGCTCCCGTGTAGGTGACTGCTCCTTGTACCGCCCCCTGCCGGCTCCCGTGTAGGTGACTGCTCCCTGTACCGCCCCCTGCCGGCTCCCGTGTAGGTGACTGCTCCTTGTACCGCCCCCTGCCGGCTCCCGTGTAGGTGACTGCTCCTTGTACCGCCCCCTGCCGGCTCCCGTGTAGGTGACTGCTCCTTGTACCGCCCCCTGCCGGCTCCCGTGTAGGTGACTGCTCCCTGTACCGCCCCCTGCCGGCTCCTGGTCACGTCCAGCAGATAATCGCTTCTATGCCCTTCTCTAGCAGCCAGCAGCCCCCGGTACTGGCCCGCACCTCGCCGCCGCCACCCTGAGGTTTGTCCCTGCCTCACACGTCCGCCACATCCGCAGCTCCGCACATCACGTGACGTGCCGCTGCCTCAACACAAAAGATGAAGCTTTCTCCACAGTAACCCCATAACCAGCCCGCGGCCAAACAACGCGAGATCTCCCGGCCGCTCGGCGCTATGACAACGCCCCTGTCTAGGAGAACAGCGCGAATCCGCCACAGTAACGTCCGGTTGCGCTATGTGAGCCCCGGTATTTGCGGCCTGTACGGTCCCGTCACTGTGTGAAGTCCCAGAAGGGACTTAGTGGTCGCAATTCTCCCACAACCGCCTCGTAACCCTTGACCCCTCCCACACACTGCAGCATCTCCCATCGTGCCTTGCGCACGCTGGACTACACTTCCCAGGGAGCCTCGGGCCGTGACGTGACGTCACAATGCCTATAAGTGGACGCATTGTAACGTTCTCTGCCCATTGTTACCGATGTACGGAGCCGGGGCGGACAGGGCAGAACGTGGCTGCTTTCCCCGGATACTTTTTTATTGAGGTGAAGCTGGGACGTGGAAATACAAACCCGTCATCTCCCATCATCTCCTGTGCACCAGCAGAAATAAACCAATAAACGCCATTTGCTTTGTGACTGATCTGCTCAGCAGGACTGTCCCCATCCTCAGTATACAGGAGACCGACGAGGAGATGACATTCCAGCGATCTGCAGCAGCTCCGGCCCCCACAGCTTACGCGTTTCTCGTCCTTAGGATTTAATACACCGACCCCTTCCGCCCCGGCTTCGATTAAACTCACTAATAACCAATGCTCGTGTCATCCAGACACTGTCACCCTCGATCTGCCCACACACCCTCCTATCAGACCGGGTCGTGATTCGTGTGCTGCATAGACCCCCTAAACTGACACATCCCCCCCCCCATCAACAATCACCAGGACTTGCCCTTTAAAAAAAAAAGAAGAAAATAATCAGATCACCAAGGATCGGGCGATCACCAGACTAGAAGGAAGCTCGCCTTACACAGTAGGTAATGTCCATGTGTTGTGTGTGATCTGCTGCTCTCAGGAAGGACTGGGCTTTAAATCCCAGTGTGGAATGCGGGCTGCTCCCCAGCTTGTGTATGGTGTGATGGTTGTGTGCTGTGATTGTTGTGTGTGGTGCTATGATGGTGGTATGGTGTGATGATTGTGTGATGTCATGGTTGTGTTGTGGTGCTATGATGGTTGTGTTGTGATGTGCTGTGATGGTGGTATGGTGTGATGATTGTGTGATGTCATGGTTGCGTGTGGTGCTATGATGGTTGTGTTATGATGTGCTGTGATGGTGTGATGATGTTGTGATGTGATGATTGTGTGTGTTGCTAAGATGGTGGTATGGTGTGATGTGATGATTGTGTGTGGTGCTATGATGGTGGTATGGTGTGATGGTTGTGTGTTGCTGTGATGGTGGTGTGATGTGATTGTGTGTGTTGCTGTGATGGTGGTATGGTGTGATGTGATGATTGTGTGTGGTGCTGTGATGGTGGTATGGTGTGATGTGATGATTGTGTGTGGTGCTATGATGGTGGTATGGTGTGATGTGATGATGGTGGTGTGATGTGATGATTGTGTGTGTTGCTGTGATGGTGGTGTGATGTGATGATTGTGTGTGTTGCTGTGATGGTGGTGTGATGTGATGATTGTGTGTGTTGCTGTGATGGTGGTATGGTGTGATGTGATGATTGTGTGTGGTGCTATGATGGTGGTATGGTGTGATGTGATGATTGTGTGTGGTGCTATGATGGTGGTATGGTGTGATGGTTGTGTGTTGCTGTGATGGTGGTATGGTGTGATGTGATTGTGTGTGTTGCTGTGATGGTGGTGTGATGTGATGATTGTGTGTGGTGCTATGATGATGGTGGTATGGTGTGATGTGATGATTGTGTGTGGTGCTATGATGGTGGTATGGTGTGATGGTTGTGTTGTGATGTGTTGGTTGTGTGTTGCTGTGATGGTGGTATGGTGTGATGTGATGATTGTGTGAGGTGCTATGATGGTGGTATGGTGTGATGGTTGTGTGGTGCTGTGATGGTGGTATGGTGTGATGGTTGTGTGCAGCTTCTCCGGATGACATGTCAGGATTGTAGTTCTGCTGCCACAACCTCACATCTAGTGAGAATACTATGCTGTCTGCTCGGTCAGATCTTATGCATTTCTCATCTATGACATTTCATATTGTGATTTTGTAAGATCTTATTGGTGTCCTGATTATATATCAGCTGCTGCAGAACTTCATGAGCCATGGCCTCCTCTTGTAAATGAAGTCGTTGCTGATTGATTATTTTACAAAGACTTCCACGTTGATGAAATCCTGTAATGTTGACCAGGCCTATTCTGGGGGATGAGGCCCTCCTGGTTATATGACCGATTTCTGACCTCCCTGGTTGGATGTCGTCCCCCCCACACACACACCAGGATGTGGTGGGGGCTTACTCAGGAGCTTCCTAGAAATGTCTTTATTGTCGGGAGCACTCAGTGTTTTAACTTCAGTTTGTCCTTTGAGATGTGGGGGTCCGACACATCTCTTTATGAATCTACAAGGTGGCATTAATACTTATAAATGTGGCAAATATTTTCTCCTGACGGAATAATCCAGAGCGAGAAATCGTCTCTTAGGCCACGGCCCCACTATCAGTATTCGGTCAGTATTTTTTCTCAGGAGTGGGTGATAAATGCAGAATTGGTGACTTGTTCCTATTATTATACCTTTTCTCTGATTGTTCCTCTCCTGGTTTTGGCTCCCACTCCTGAGAAAAAATACTGACCGAATACGGATTAAATACTGATAGTGGGGCCCTGGCCTTACAGAATATATCTACTCTTCACCAATACATCTGAGATGTTTTGTTCTGTAAGGGCCACCAAGGCCGAGCATCTTCACAGCACAAATCCTCCCTTTTTTTTTTTATTAGCCGGCGCAATGCAAATTCAGGTATAAAACTTGTCATTTTCATATTTATTTTTACTAATGAAATAGACTTCTTGGAAATCCCACATCAGCGTTGCCATATTTGTAGGGTTTTGGGTCTATTTTAAGCCACAGTTCCTCTCTCCTTCTGGTATTGGGAGCAGCAGTTGTTACGGGTTTCTGCTTGACCAGTGGTCCTTGTCAGATGTGGCCTCAAATCCTATTCTTCTGGAATGTGAGATATGTCTGGGAAGCCTGCCAGGGCTTAAATGTATAGGATGTGAGAGGACATTTTCACTACCACCATGTGATGTGCGTCTCTCCTCCCAGAATATATGGATTGTGCTGATTCCTATTCTGTGACCACTTCTAGGTATGGCACATCCCAGTAAGTGATAACTTCTACCCACACATAGTCATTTACTACGTCCCCTCTCTGTGGGGATAATAAATCCTCATTACAGAAGCCTCAGCGCCTGCTGACTGCTTGATATGACGCCATGTGCGCCACTTCATAGCATCTGATTCATTGCCTATGCTGAGGCCTTCTCATAAGTCCGCTCGTTATTGGTTTCGGATAGATAATTCGGCATTGCAGACTGATTACTGCTGAACCTGCCAGTGTCATGGGGAACAATGAGGTCGCTACATGTCTGGTGCCAGTCCAACGCTGGTAATAGTAGGCGAAGAACATGGCGTACAATGCCATAGTGCAGATTTTTAATGTACAGAATATTTAAGCCGAGTATTTGTAAAAAATATAAAAAAAAAAAAAAAAAAATGTATCTATTAGCAAAGACCAGGGACAAGACAAGTGTACGGTTGCCAATAACAACCAATCCAGTCATTCTCCACAAAGACGTCTTGGCTTTGTAAGGGCTTCCAAGGCCGAGTGTCTTCACAGCACAGTTCTTTTGTAGCCAGTGTAATGGAAATTGAGGTGTAAAACTTGTCATACTCATAATTAATTTTACCAAGAAAAGAGATTTCTTGGAATGCCACATCAGCTTTACCATCTCTGTAGTATTTTGGGTTTATTTTAGCCCGCAGTTCCCCTCCCCCTCCTGCATTGGGAGCAGCAAATATTACCTGTTTTTGCTTGACCGGTGGTCCGTGTAAGATGTGGCCTCAAATTATATTCTTCTGGAATTGAAGTTTTTACAGCGGCTGAGAGCAATGGGAGCTGCTCCAGTGTTGTCTGCTGGCATTGTGCGTACCAGGCCTAAGGCCACATGTTGGGACTCCTTCAGCGTTTCGTGCTTTGCACAGATGCAGCACATACCTGTTATAGGGCATGTTCACATGTCCGTTTTATTTTTTTTGTGGAGCAATTGAGTGCAAATATTTGATGTACGTTGATACAACGCGACAGTTGAAGTGAAAACTGACGGTAGTCGGATTCCATCCGTGCGGCTTTCGAGCGCTGTATTATTTTTCCTCGTGTAATGACTTGGATTTTTTTTTTTTTTTGCAAATGGGAATAACAGATTCCAGACTTGTAATAAAACCAGACATAGACTAAAAATGAATGCAAATTTAGATCCAGCACACAATAAGACATTACTGTGAATTGAATGTTAATTTGGTGTCAGTTTGAAAAGTTGGAATTATTTTTTTATGTGCATACAAGACTTTATCGAAACAGAGTCAAAATTAATGTTTTCTTTCCAAGGACCGTGCTCCATAGCAAATGTTCAGCTCTTAATAACTGCGTTTTGCAGTTATAGATCACACATCATAAAATTGGGGTCATGGGTAGCACGATGGCTCAGTGGTTAGCACTGCAGTCTTGCAGCGCTGGGGTCCTGGGTTCATATCCCACCAAGGAGAACATCTGCAAGGAGTTTGTATGTTCTCCCCATCTTTGTGTGGGTTTCCTCCGGGGTCTCCGGTTTTCCCCCACCCTCGAAAGACATACAGGTAGGAAGTTTCGATTTTTGAGTCCCGATGGGGACAGTGATGATGATGTCTGTAAAACGCTGTGTAATATGATGGCGCTATATAAGCAAGTAATATAAATGTTCAGCAGTATGTACACCTGCTTTTTCATGCCACCTGACAGGCTAATATTAGTGATCATACAGTGATATATGTATTATCCCAAAGGAACTCAATCCTAAAGCCATTGATCTTTTTCTATGAGAAGCCACACATTATTAGCTATATATTAAAAGTACTAAAAACAATTGTAGACAGGATATTAGAGTGTGAATTTGAACAAGCAAATGCACCACAAGAAAAATATGTAATAGAGGCCACTGTCCCAGGTAACCCTAGACGTTCCGTCCTAGCCACGGAGGATGGCACCCTACAATAAAACGATAGGGCGCACCCGCTCAATGTGGACTGGCCCTAAGGAGGCCCTATTATATGGACTACTTAGTCATACAAAACCCAGAAGGAAAAGATAATTATATGAGGATATAGAATTGTAATATAAATCTAATTCCAAATGAAAAATGCTAGACTAGTATCCATTATCCCAATAGACAATGGGCATTATGTCTCAAAAAACACCTGGCTATGGTTCAATGTCCCTTATACTGCACAAAAAGTACTTGGCTGTAATCCATTGCTTGACGCCTTCTCCCCCACCCCCACCTAGTGATTTTTGGGGTTCATCAGGGGACTTGTTTGTAGAAATACAGAGGGAACTGCGCTGGCAATGAGCGCTAGGAAAAACCCTTGGCCGGGTGGTCTAGTGGTGGAGCGCAGTCTAGTATTTTTCATTTGGTATTCGCTATTTATTGGGCACTGGTTTACTTTTAGACAGTGATCCAATTGACGGTCGATGTATTCATGGTATTTCAGATTATTGCTATATATTCCCTACGTGGCTATTTTTGCAGGCATATTATTCATTTGAGAGCATTGTCCTATGGTGATGATGGATCCTGTGCTCAATATTGGGGTCCTCTATATCTGTATATGAGACAGTGATTAATTATCACTATACTCCTGGTCTGTTTGTTTCTGCTTTCATTCCTTCATGGTTACATTTATTCTCTAAATATCAGCAGTTAATTGACACATGTGTGTCCTATATAGTTTGGAAATATTTAAAAATATTGATGCTATGTCCTCATATAATCTTTTTCTTATGGGTTTTTGTATGACTAGGTAGTACATATAATTGGGCTTCCTTAGGGCCAGACCACGTTGAGGGGCGAGTGCCATATCGTTTAGATTTCGGGTGCCAACCTCCATGACTAGGAAGGGACAGTGTCCTCTATTCCGTATTTTCTACAACGCTGGTTCAGAGCAGATTCTGGAAAATCCGCTGCACATCTGAGCAGTGTGAGCAGGTCCTAAGCTGTCCCTGACAGTTTTGTAGCATGTTAGGATCAAGTGGGTTGAAATGTGGCAGAGGAAGAATTAACACAATTGATGGTTTCCCATAGAAACAGAGAAAACAAAGGCACCATTGTATTCCCATGCCATTTTTGCTACTTTTTATTCATATTGCTACTAGTCTGCACCACTGTCTGTATTCAACTTATTTGTGCGTTTGCAGAATTAATTTTATTTATATAGTGACAATATATTCCGCAGCTCTTTACTGGTCATAAGCCAGTATCTTAGTATAGTTGCCAAGTGCTAATGGGTGCATGGAGGACGTGGAGATAGATGAATAGGAGGGACCGGATTCTGGGGAAAAGTTAGAACTGGGAATAGGGACGAGTTAGTTAAGTGAGGTGATAGGCCTGTCTAAAGTGATGTATTTTTTAAGCATTCTTAAAAATGTTGGGGATATGTATTAATAGGATTGTCCGGGGTAATGCATTCCCAAAAACTGTCGCAGCACTAGAGAAGTCTTGGAACACGCAAGTGGGAGGTTCGGATTATGAAATATGTTCGTCTTAGATCAGTTGCAGAATGATAAGGTAGGATGATAGATGAGGGAGGAGATTTAGGGTGGTGCAGCTCTGTAGAGAGCTTTGTAGGTGAGAGTGATAAGTCTATATTGTACTTTGTAGCGGATTTGATAACAAGTGTAATGACTGGCACAGGGTGGAGGCATCGGTGTAGCGGCTGGACAGAAATACTGTTCTGCTTGGCACATTCAGGACTGATTGGTCTCCCTCTAACCAAACTTTCTCCTCTCCAATCAGAGAGTTGCAGTAGTCCAGACAAGAATGAAAAAGAGTGACAGTAAGAGTTTTTGCAGTTTCAAAGGTAAACAAAAGAAAAGGTCGAATTCTGGAGATTTTTAAAAAAATGTTTAATTGGGGATAACACAATTTATAGAGAAGATCGGTTCTTTTTTTTTCTTTGTGTATCCAGCTTTTCTGTGGCGTAGATATATCCTGACTTCCATAGAGACTATCATTTCTGAATATGTAGTCTGCATTTCATCACCTATGGGACGTGCTTTCAACCTCTGTTCCTAGCCCTTCAAGGCTATGAGGTTAGCTGTAGTTGTAATTTAGGCAGTTTTACTCTATGGGGCTGTTATAAGTTCACTTTCAACATCCATAAGCATAGATTACTTATATTGTTTTATTAATTTCATTTGCCGCATCACATTTGAACATGCTGTGAAAGGAGACTTTCCGCAGCCTTGATGGCCCAGCACATAACTCTTTTTAGAAGTTCAACAAAGTGCCATGTGGTCATGTCACCTCTAAGATTTCTAATACCTCTTCCTTGATTTTTTCATGTAAACTGAGTACTTACACCAATTTCTGCTGCCCCACTCTAATAATTCCGGAACAGTGTTTCTTTCTTTTTTTCTTCTGTGTTCCTCAGTAATAATTTGCCTATTGGGCACTTTTTTTTTCCTTCCAACCAACTGGGCATATAACGCAGAAATTCTCTACGAGTGTTTGCTTTTTCTCCTGTAATGACGCTGGCCAATCAAATCATGGCTGCATCATCTAGAGGGGAAAAAGCAAACGCCCATTGAGGTCACAGCTGCAGCCTGATTCAGCATCTTTTCCTGAGATGAGTTTTTGTTGTTGCGTGAAGATGCTGAGAACTACACATTATCCATGTCCTTTCCTGCTATTGGAGCACAGGAGAGCAACCACCCTGTATAGCCGTGGCGCTGTACCAAACTGTGTTACAGGTGCTGCACTGCTGCTCTCCTGTGCTACAATAGCAAGAAGGGATGTGGCGACTTTGGAGTGCTCAATGTGATCACATGATACAACTCTCATCAGGAGAGTCACTGAGCCAGGCTGCAGCTGTGACTTCTGTGGGTGTTTGCTTTTTCCCCTCTATGATGTTTTGATTGGCCTGTGTCATAAGGGAGAAAAAGCTAACATCCACAGTGAAGTTCTTTGATATACGCCCAGTTGGTTAAAGTGAAAATTTGCATATTGGGCACTCTTTATTACGGCATAACGTTGGGATGGAGGGGCATAGGTAATCTGTTCCCAAATCAGTGGAATAGCAGCAATTGAAGGAGGTACTCAGCTTAAAGTGAAAGATCTTCTCTGATTGATTCCTGGATGTAATAGAATCTAATATAAATTACTCTCCATTTCTCCACAGACTTTTTAGTGATCGTCTCATCCATAGGGATTAAGAAATGCTAACCGTGTCATCATGTGGGCAGAACAGGGCAGAGGAGTCACCACAGTTTCTACTGAGCCGCCTCCTAGGCAGTGACACATTTACCTTTCAGCGTGGTTGTTGTTAGTAAGTGGATGTGTATGTCTTGTAGTGCAGTGTCTTTGGGAGTATCAGGGTTGTGGCTCTGCTCTGTCCAAGACACCCATTATAAGTGATAAATCCTTTATATATCCATTATTAAATGTGCATAAAAGGTGTTTCTTTTTGCGGTATTTTACAGATGCAGCAGAGCAGAGTTTATTTTGCACACCTTGTGATGCTTTCTGCATCTCTGGTTTTATTCAGAGAGTTTATTAGCAAAGAAGTGAGTATAACAGGTAAAGACGAGGTAATAAAAAAGCAGCTGACATAATATCCTGCGGAAGATAGAAACTAGTCCATATAGTGCAAGTTTTTTTCTTTGACTTCACACTAATACAGAAGATGAGATAAAGATATATACATGGACTGCACGGCCATAACAGCACGTCACACCCCGGACCCTGATATAATTTTGCCCCACTATTTATACAAGTGGTGGTATTCTGTAATTGAGTACTAGGCCTTGTTCACATATTACAGATTTGCTGTGGATTTTCTATCCACAACAAAAAGTTGTAATCCTAGGGCATGATAGACGATAAGGTCCCCACAAGACACCGAAATAACAAATCAACCAAGACAAAAAAAAGTGCCAGTACAAAATGTAATAATGCAAATTACCATAAAATATATACTTTATTAAATACAAACACATGAAACAAGGAAATGCAAAAAATTCCAGCAATGCAGACACAAGCTGAGATTAGTGGGTGAGCAGCAATGGGGGAACCCCAATAATAAAGTATACATTTTATGGTAATTTGCATTATTACGTTTTGTCCTGATTGTGTTTGCATTTTTTATCAGGATTACAATACCAGCAAAGTAAATGAGATTTCTGAAGTCCCGTCCCCTCGCTGTGATCATTTTTGTGCGGCAATTCACATGTGCAAAGGATATCAAATCGGCAGCAAGACAATTCTGTCTCCAAATTTAGTAATTTAAAATCTGCAACAGAATTTGCAACTGTTTTTATTTTTTTCTCCTCTCTTGTGGAGATACCCATAATTAATCCCCCGGGAGCAGGATTGCAGTAGTTTGAGTTGCAGTTTTACCATTTTTAAAGTAAAAATCAATTAGTTATTTGCCGGTTATTAATCCATAATAAAGTGGCTATATCGTTGTCGGCTAATTGTGTACTTTCATTTGCGTTGAACCTGATGTGTGGTAATGACATCTGCTGCTTGTATTAGAACAGTGTTTCCCAAACCCCATCCTCACAGCCCCCCACAAGTCATGTTTTCAGGATCTCCTTAGTATTACACAGGTGATTGAAGTATCACCAAGGCATCAGGAATTCTCTCACCTGTGCAATATTAAGGAGATCCTGAAAACATGACCTGTGGGGTCCGTGAGGATGGGGTTTGGGAAACACTGTATTAGAATAATGGTGGTCAACATGGTGCTTTAAGAGGTTGTCCACTACTTTTCATTGATGACCTATGATAGGTCATCAATGTCTGATTGGTCGTGGTCCGACACCCTGCACCCCCACCCATCAGCTGTTATGTTATCGGTGTCGGCGCAGGGTACTATTGATTTAAATAGGAGGCAGATGTGTAGTACCAAGCCTCGACCACTATCAGAAGACGGTCTGCTCCACAAGTGACTACTTCCTGCAGCCGCTGACGCCGATAACAGCTGATCAGTGGGGGTGCCAGGTGTGGGACCCCGACCGATCAGACATTGATGACCTATCCTAAGGAAAGGTCATCAATGAAAAAGTAGTGGACAACCTTTTTAATAAAGGGCTCCAATGCAGCCCTTGACCCTGTCGAAGAGATGATCATCACATTTAAAGCAATGGTGCGCATCTTAAAGGGATTGTCCAGGCATACTGTCCTGCTCATTCTGGCATCTGTTGTAAGGTGTAATAGGATTCCCATGTAATATCTGGACATACGTGGCACTAACCTGAAATGGCAATTTGGCTTTCTCAGGGTGGTCAGAATCTGCATGACATCTTTGTGTTAAAATTAGATTTGAAGAGTATTTTCCTGAAGTACAGTAAAAGTTTGCTATAATTGGTGCAGCTAAAAAGAAAAAGGGGGCACAAGTTGTAATAGTGCATCATAAGGACAAGGATAACTTTTTTTTTTTTTTTTTAGAAAAGCAGCATTTTATACTTAGATTTAAGAATGAATTCTGTTCATAATGTCGTTACCTTAAAACTGTAGGGAAAAAAACTTGTTAAACTGCAGAAGTTGCAATATTAAAGCTCCCCCATTTGTTCCAATGGCTGTGTGTTTTTTCCTTTGTGGCTTCTCTTTTTCTAAGGCCGATCATTGAGGCCATGTTTCTGCTTCTGACCTACAAGCAGTTGTCAACATCACAGGCAAGGATCTTGCAAAGCTGGAGAAAAAGAGAAGTTATGTGTCATGGAGGCCATGAAAGGGATAAAAAGACAGGATGTTATTGAGTCAGGAGTGAAACTGGATCCTTGGCTGTGGGATACTGGAGCGTATTTCTACAGCAGGTTATTGCGCACATGTCCTTGATTAACCCTTACACAAAAACGTTCCCTGCGTTCTTTTCATAAAATGCATGAACTGTGTTGTAATACAAGCCCCAGTTGAAAATGTTGCACAACTAGATTGCTCAAATCTAACATTTTTTATAGTGGAGCTTAATACATTTCATCCAGCTGAACCCCCGAGAAATCAGACGGTGAAACGGTAAAATGCGCACCAGGATCTGTGCTGGTTACATTTTTTGGGTCTGAGCATCGGGTTTGTATACAGTTTGCTGTGAAGATATATACACATACTCTACTTCTATAGTTGACTACTTAGTCACCTCTTCCTTGGATTATAATGCCTTCTATATTCACGGTTTGGATTTTAAATACACTGCTCAAAAAATAAAGGGAACACCTAAACAACAGAATATAACTCCAAGTAAATCAAACTTCTGTGAAATCAAACTGTCCACTTAGGAAGCAACACTGATTGACAATCAATTTCACATGCTGTTGTGCAAATGGAATAGACAATAGATGGAAATTATTGGCAATTATCAAGACAACCTCAATAAAGGAGTGGTTCTGCAGTTGGGGACCACAGGCCACATCTCAGTACCAATGCTTTCTGGCTGATGTTTTGGTCACTTTTGAATGTTGGTTGTGCTTTCACACTCGTGGTAGCATGAGAAGGACTCTGCAACCCACAGAAGTTGCTCAGGTAGTGCAGCTCATCCAGGATGGCACATCAATGCGAGCTGTGGCAAGAAGGTTTGCTGTGTCTGTCAGCGTAGTGTCCAGAGGCTGGAGGCGCTACCAGGAGTCAGCCCAGTACACCAGGAGACGTGGAGGGGGCCGTAGAAGGGCAACAACCCAGCAGCAAGACTGCTACCTCCGCCTTTGTGCAAGGAGGAACAGGAGGAGCACTGCTAGAGCCCTGCAAAATGACCTCCAGCGGGCCACAAATGTGCATGTGTCTGCACAAACGGTTAGAAACCGACTCCATGAGGGTGGTATGAGGGCCCGACGTCCACAGATGGGAGTTGTGCTCACAGCCTAACACTGTACACCCTGTGCGCTTCACAGGTGAAAGCAGGTTCACACTGAGCACTTGTGACAGACGTGACAGAGTCTGGAGACGCCGTGGAGAGTGATCTGCTGCCTGCAACATCCTTCGGCATGACCGGTTTGGCAGTGGTTCGGTGATGGTGTGGGGTGGCATTTCTTTGGAGGGCCGCACAGCCCTCCATGTGCTCGCCAGGGGTAGCCTGACTGCCATTAGGTACCGAGATGAGATCCTCAGACCCCTTGTGAGACCATATGCTGGTGCGGTTGGCCCTGGGTTCCTCCTAATGCAGGACAATGGTAGACCTCATGTGGCGGGAGTGTGTCAGCAGTTCCTGCAAGATGAAGGCATTGAAGCTATGGACTGGCCCGCCCGTTCCCCAGACCTGAATCCGATTGAGCACATCTAGGACATCATGTCTCGCTCCATCCACCAACGTCACTTTGCACCACAGACTGTCCAGGAGTTGGCGGATGCTTTAGTCCAGGTCTGGGAGGAGATCCCACAGGAGACCATCCGCAACCTCATCAGGAGCATGCCCATGCGTTGTAGGGAGGTCATACAGTCACGTGGAGGCCACACACAATACTGAGCCTCATTTTGACTTGTTTTAAGGACATTACATCAAAGTTGGATCAGCCTGTAGTGTGTTTTTCCATTTTAATTTTGGGGGTGACTCCAAATCCAGGCCTCCATTGGTTAATAAATTTGATTTCCATTGATGATGTTTGTGTGATTTTGTTGTCAGCACATTCAACTTTGTACAGAACAAAGTATTCAATGAGAATATTTCATTCATTCAGGTCTAGGATGTGTTATTTGAGTGTTCCCTTTATTTTTTGAGCAGTGTACATAGATTTTATTTACTTGTATTGAACCCTGACCCCCACCTAATAGGTCTGGATTGTTTGTTTGTGATTTATCAATAAAGCTATTGATTTGCATTTGTCTGTATACTTTTTATTTGTTGTGTTTTGGTTAGTGTGCAGCTGTATACTATTGTATTGTGCTGTCAGACATTAGATATTACATGGTTAGGCTAGATTCACACACATAAGTGCTCTCTTCTGAGCACTTAATCTAGTTTTTCCATCAGAATCCCCCAAAAACAGGATTGTGATGGAGCCTTTCACTTGTGAGGCCGACAAAGTTACTTTGAACACTGTGCAGCAACAGTCCTGGCAGTGTTAGTCTTTTTCAGACCTTCACAAAATCGTGGTAGACCATCGTTTTGTGCATGTTGCCTACACTGCCAGACGGCATCCAAACTGACTCAATCGGCTTTATAACAGGGAATCTTGTTTTTTGGGGGATTCAGATGGAAACCCAGAAAGTCGCAGTGTAGAGCACTCTGTGTGAGCCTAGCCTTAATTGTCTCATAGGTCTTGAGGTTTTAGTTTGGAGATCAGTAGCACTCCGTGGGTTGCCTGATACTAGAGTCAGGTCCTAAACCCAATATCCAATGAAATAAAGGACTTTGAAATTGACTCTCAGACCTTCATTGATTCATTTTATTAGATAGTTTTGAACTGGATAATGTTGGGCTCACCTTCTATCCTTAGAAGGCAAGTGTATGTAAGCTCTGCAGGTATCACTGCATACACAGGGCCGTATGTCAGTAATTAGTATAGGGGAAAAAATAACCCCATCAGAAAGTGGGATTGTCCACTATCAAACCTAATGGGTTCCATTGACATATCCAAACCTTGCCCTACTGGAGGCCAGCCCAACCATGGGTGATCCAAGTGCTGCTGCTCAGCTAAAACCGTATGGATGTTTTATGTAGCGGCATTAATCTTTTACAGTTTGGACTCTTATCATTTGAAATCAGATTTTACCAACTCTTGCCCCACTTACCATTGGTTGATGGTTACTTCTATCTGTCTACCATATTCTAGCTCATCAATCTGTGCTGCTCTTTAGGAGGATCTGGCATCACTAATGGCATGTCAATGTTTAGTAAAAAGAAAAAAAAAATGATTTTGGTACTGTGTTAGTTGAAAAAAGATTGACTGCTTTCAGTAAGGGATCGTTCATACAGCCATATTTTCGGTCCAATTGACATCCGTGGAAAAATCGGACAGCACTCGGACCAATGTTAATCAGTGGGGCAGAATGCATTAGCTGCTTTTGTGTGTCATATGAGTCTTGCCCATTCAAGTCTATGGGTGCACAAAATAAATCTGATTCCTTACAGAGCATCAGTATGGCATCCGATTTTTATGGATACATTGCTATTCTTTAACATGGGAAATTGTATTTGGGCTTGTATGTTGTTAATTGTTGCTGTATAAAATCGGATGCCATACGGATGACAAATGAGTTTTCTGGATGAAACTGACGATTTTTCTTTTGCGCTAGTGTGAACCTAACCACAAAGATAACAAAATAATACTTTTGTACATATACCTTTTAATGGCTAACAAAAATAAAATAAATTGTTACCAAGCAAGCTTTGAAGACTAGTTACACATTTGACAGTCTTATACACTCCACATAGGACTACATCTGTCGCAAGGATTTATGTCTTACTACAACATCTGAGGAATCTGCTCCAGTGATAGTGGAGGGCATCATGTCTCTAATCTTGTATCAATTCTGGAACAATAAAACTTTCATACCACTTATCTAAACTAATTAAAGATATTCATCAAAGCTTTATACCAGTATAAAAAGCTTTGAAAGTCACATTTTAGCTCAATTTATGTCTGTGCTAAAGCCCGGAGTGATGAATCGGGTCTTGTTCTCCAAGCTCATTTTTGTTTTTTTTAAATGCCCATTTATTAGCCAGTATCTATGCTCTTTGTTATATCAGGCCTGATGAAGAGACCTAAGCTGTCTGGAAAGCTTGCTTTGTAATATCATTTATCATTTTATTATTGTTAGCCTTTAAAAAGGTATATCTACAAGATTATTTTGTTTCTCTTACTGGGAGCAATTAATTATGTTTAGTAAATACTTATATTTCCCTTTTAAGTAAAAAAAATTGTATAGATTTTCATAAGGTTTTCCTAATCTGCTATTATTTCTCCTGAAAGTGTTTGAATAAATTGAAAACTTAGTATTGCCATTACTCATTCAGTGGGATGCATCTCTATACATTCGACCAATCTACAATGGGAATGAATGGTGATGGTCAGCTGTGGATTTTAAACACCTATTTTCATGGAGGAATGGCTGAAGGAAGTTTCTTTTAATGTATTCCAGGATTGATAATGTTTAAAAAAACAAAACACCTACAAAATAAATCACTGAATTTCTACTCGTGATTTTGTATTGAGTGAAAATGTAAAAAAAAAAATAGCAAAATATTTTTCCTTGACATTAAGAGACCGTAGAGAGACAATGATTTCTCCTCCTTGGTCACTGGCTGCTGATGTCATACTTGGCACCGCCACCGATGAGCAGCCCTGCAGAGTCATCCCCTTGGCAGATAATTTCCTGGTCACAATGAGTATCCGGATCAAAGAGTTGGATGCGCTTGCTTAGAATAAATGAGGAGATGGGTAATTAAATGGGATTTGGCTCAGAGGAAGCTGTTGATGCGTTTACAAGCCAACACTATGCAAATTAGTTATGAACGGATGTTCTGGAATGTTCCTACAAGTAATAAATCAGAGCTGTATGAAATAAAACTTGTGAAAAGTGATGACTATTTCTGACGAGTGTTTAATACATCTGGAGATGATACAGTTTGTCAACAGTGGGTTAATGACATTTAGGCCCAACACTCTTCAGCTGATTGTATACATATCGTTCTTGCCTTTAAAGGAAATCTGTCAATATGAGCAACCCTCCTAACCCATCTATCTGGGCATGTAGGTCATAGGAAGCTGAATAAACTGATACTTTGATATCTGCGATCCAATGTCTTATTCCAGGGAAATCCATGTTTTTCTTGTATGTAAATGACCTGTTCAGGACTATGGGCCGGACATGGATCTCCCCGAGAATCTGCCTCCAGAGATTATGTTAGATAATAAGGAGAGGTCCAGTGTGAGACATGTAACTAGTACTGATCTTTTGTCTCCTTACAAACATTTGCTGCAGCTCTCACAGCTCTGCTGTATTCTAGCCCTGACTGCCTGTGAGCTGGAAGCTGAGAGGAACCTGCAGATGTCAGTTAGTTGGAATGTCCCAAATTATGGCCTCATAGCTCTGTGACCTCAATCATTATGCCCTTTGTCCTTTTGGCTTCTATTAAGCTGGGATATTTGGTGTATCTTAAAAGAGGGTTTGTGATGACATAGTAGAGTACGCCATTTATATGATGGTACAAGTTAAAGAAAAAGTATACTACATGATATAATATTTTATACAACAGAGCCCAAGGAGGCAACACATCCAATTGTCTGCCTATATAATGGATAAGTTGCAGCCTTACATCAGAGGTAACTGTGAAGCTTTTCTAGATGTGTGTTAAGCAGGTCTATTAGTGTAATGAGTACATACTCCTACCTCTTTCAACTCATTGGGTGCATTCAGACATCTGTATAAAACTGGTCGAGATCGAACCCCATTGCATAAACCAGCCGCGGGTCTCCTGACCTGAGCGTGACCTCTTTCTATGGAGCGGATACTTTCGGGTCAAGAGACCCGCGGCCAGTCGTTCCGTTGCAGTCCGATCTCGGACTGATTTATACGGATGCCTGAATGCGCCCTTCTTTTGAGTAGTCATTGTTTCAGAAAAGTTCTCCAGTACCCCGCTTTGCTCTACTCAGCGGACGCACAAGTAAAGGACACATATTATAAGCCGTTTTGCTGTTGGCTAATTTACATTTTAGGAGGTTAATCAGTGTAGACAATTAGACTCACAATTTTTGTGATTTTGGAGTGCATTTTATTTCAAGTAAAGAGGCTCACTGATGACAGGGTTGTTGTTTTTTTTTAAACATCTAATCAAATTGCAGTAAATTGATGACTGTGATGTCCTATTGCTTTTCTTACTGAACAATACATCATCTTATGCACTAATAATTGCTGTGGTACTATACAATAAAACTGGATACATTTTTGGGTGCAGCCTAAATGTTTGTGTTAATAGTCGCTCAGTGTTTTTTTTCTGGGGAAAAAACATTTCTACAGAAGATCAGAACAACATTACTTATCTTGTGAGATGATACACAGCCCTGCTCTCAGCCCTGATCTGTACATCTACTATGTAAAAGCTGAGAGTAATTACAAACACCTCTATTAGCTCACAGCAGTCAGTGTGTGTGGGGGTGGGTGACAGTAGAGCAGAGCTGAGTGTAATCACAAACACTACCATCTCAATGCAGTCAATACTTCCCCCTTCTCCACACTGCAAATAGATATGGATGTGTTTGTAATCACACTCAGCACTGCTATATTATACACAGGAGCTGTATAAATCACATAGGAGAAAAGGGCTATATTATCATTCCATGTCTCACACAGGAGAAAGCCTGCTCTAAGCTTACCTAGGGATTTGTTGTTTTTTTCTCCTGCATGACGCCACCTGCTTATGATTGGTCAGCATCAGCAGGGGGAAAAATACATGTTCCCAGAGAAGAATCTCTGGTATTGCCTACTTGAATTTATATTATTACAATCTAGGCTTTACAAGCCAATCTCTCCAGAGTGGAGATGAGAAATTAAAAAATATACTTTTCAAGCAACTCTGCAGACACTATTTCTGTTGTGGCCAGTTTAATATACTCAAACTGGTGAAAGGTCCTCTTTAAGACGTGACAAAGACTTTCTTAGAAATACAACAACTACTAGAACATGCTTCTTGGTGTTGCATTTTTGCAGTAACTGATCCTGATCCTCACATGACCATGACTGAACACACGTCAAAGCTTCCCTGTCCTAGACAGAAGCTTTTTCCTGAGAACTCTTTTGCTGACATAAGTAGCATTTCATGATATGTTTATTACACACTGTTTTTCATACTTCTCTCCTGCCTTGTGAAGTCATTGAACTGTTAATCTTCCATGTTAACCCGTTCCCGCAAACGACATTGTATTCACATCTTGGGAAGGTGTCCTCAGGTGTAGAGAGGGATCAGGAGCAGAGCTTATTGCATACGAGGCAGATATCGGCTATATTATATAGTTGGCATGTTTGTCGAACAGTCACTGATAAGTGATTAAACTATCACAGTCTCAAGTCCCCTAAGGGGACTAAAAGATAATGTAAACAAAGAAAACACAGTTTTCAAATTCTAAAAATAATGTTAAAAATTATAAAATTTCAAATCACCCTTGTTTTCCCCCTTAATTTTTTTCCTTTTTATTTAAAAAAAAAAACAAACATATTTATATATCACCGCATTTGTAAAAGTACCATCAATTAAAATTTAGCATGAATTAACCTGGTAAAAATAACATTAATTAACCCGGTAAATGTCATAAAAAAGTAAAAATGGCAGAATTAAACTATTTTTACCATCTCACTTCCCTAAAAAATGTAATAAGCAATAAAATCATCGTATGTGCGTGAAACTGGTATCAGTGAAAACATCAGCTCACTGTGCAAAAACAAGCCCTCACTCAGCCTCATAAAAATAAAAAATAGTTCTTACAGGTCTTGGAAAATGGCAATGCAAAGCAAAACATTTTTTTGGGCAAAATTCAGAATTTTTTTACATCACTTAAATAGAAAATCTATGCATGTTTGGAATCGCCGTAGTTGGACTGGCATGGACAATTGTACTTCTAGGTAATTTTTACCGCACAATGAATGCTGTAAAAAAAAAAATGATGGCAGAATAGTCTTTTATTTCTATACCATTTCATCTAATTTTGGATTATTTTTCCCGTGTTTTAGTACATTATTATATGGTAAAATGAATGCTGCCATTCAAAATTACAACTTGTCCTGCAGAAACATGCCCTGACACATCTGTGTCGACGGAAAAATAAAATAAATGATGGCTCTTGCAAAAAAGGCAAAGAAAAAAACAAAAGCATAAAAATTATTGGTCTTTAAGAGGTTATCAGCTCATTTTTGGAGGTTTCATAAAGGAACTTTTTTTGGTCTGAGTTTTTCTTGTCACTGGTGGCCCATTTATGTTGACATGGTTATGGTGTATGGCCTACAAGATATTCTTCTAACCAAGGGGAGCCACTATGGTAGGGGGAGAACATAAGACATTGGTGAAATCCGCTTGGGAATATTAGGTGGCGGCATTGTTATCAAAGAACGTCGTCAGGTATTGCTGCGCTGTTCGTGATCATGTATATTCAAGGGTTTTCAAGAGGGAAAGGGAGCACAAGTGCAGAGCTCAGAAAAAATCCCTTCTTCAGCACCTGTTTGTTGGGCTGCGGTTGGCTTGGACCTCACTTCCAGGCGTCAGCTGATGACTGTAGAGCTGTGATTCCTGTGTGATCTCTCCAGAGATGTGATCTGAGTTCATGATGGCTCCTCACAGTCATCCTGCAGATTGCCAGCAGAACGAGGGTTCTGCATTGTGCCTTTCTGCCAGACTCTTCCTCTGCTTGTTCAGTTCCTGAGAAACCAGCAGGCAAGTCTGGCTTAATAGATCAAGGCTTTGTCATTTGTTTCCATGCCTTTCTTATGTTTTATTTTAGAAACGATCATAAATTTTTCTATTCCAAGAACGTTTGTTTTCTAGTACTCTGCAGAAAAAGCTCCATACACATTTTAGATTAATTACCATTTTTCATTGTTGCTTTAAATGTAGAAATTAATCACAGGAGGAAGATGAAACAAGTCAATAGATCCATTCATGACCAACAAAAGTCAACTAGGGCATTGGGAGTGCCTGCTGCAGCTGTCACTATTGTCATTCTGTCACAGTAGTAGTTTGGTGAGATCAATACAAGCGTAGCTTCATTATGAACATCATTTTGTACAACTGAACCTTTAAAAAAAAAAAGTGTATCTGCCAAAAAAACAACAACTTAGTATACATTTGGACAATGGTGGTCTTTGGGCATGTCAGGTAAACACAAAGTCTAGAGTGACACCGACATGAGAAAAGTCCGAATTTAGGAGCAGGCTAGAAAATGCTTTTCATGGTATCATATCAAGGAATGAAGATTGTGGCATGAAACTTAGATTATGCTTATTCCCGTTTCACCCAGATGGATATGGTCAAATAATGCCAGAAAACAAGCAGTTTTGCAATTTACGGCTTATTAAAATTTGCACTTGTTCTTTAGCTATTAACACTTTTCCTTTGTTAGCTCATTGCCTACGAGACCGACCACCGCTGCAGCGGGCCAGGAGTAGGAGATAACCGCACACTTCAACAGTCAAAACAGTGCTTACAAGCTGAATAGGAAAGAGATTGTAAGTAGTGATGAGCAAGTATGTTCTGTTAACCCTTTCGGAGAGCATGCTCGGGTGCTCGCCGAGTGTCTTCAGCGGTGCTCGGTGTTATGTTTTCGTCACTCAGTGCTCATGATTTGCGACTGTTTGACAGCTTTAATACATGTGAGGAATATCTAAGAAACAGGCATTCCTCACATGTATTAAAGCTGTCAAACAGTCGCAAATCATGCACACAGCCGACTAAAGTATAACACGCTGAAGATGCTCGGGAAACACCCGAGCATGCTTGTAAATCTTGAGTAACAAGCATGCTCGCTCATCACTAATTGTAAGCACTGCGCATGTTCTAGCAGTGGTGGTCGGTCTCCAAGGCAATGAGCTGTGATCAAAAGTGTTAATCTATCAAAAACACTTACAAATTTTAATAAGCTGTAAATTGCTAAATTACTTGAATTTACAAGCACGAGTCGATAATACCCTGATACATACTTTATAAAGATGGGAATGATTCTTTAAGTGGATTGTCATCTCATTTAAAGGGGTTGTCTGGTCTTAAACTAAAAGTCTGCAGTAAATCTATGTGACTGCAGACTTGTGAATCCTCACATTGTGCACACTGCGCGCTGTTAGGATTCTCTGATGCCCGTGACAATCGATATACAAACTCCCAGCCACATTCCGACTACACTGTTTCTGGCCTCAGTGAATACACTTGCATTAAACAAGGCCGTACCCATTTAGTCTGAATGTGGCTGGGAGTCTGCATATCGCTTACTTGACACATGACCGCCGCTTCCGACACCGGCAGGGAAGAATTCTCACAGCGTGCAGTGCATGCGATGTGAAGATTCACAACTCTGCAGCCATATACAGTGACTGCAGACTTATGGTTGAACACCAGACAAACCCTTCAAATGACATCTGACTTCTCTTAAAGGGTCATTCCCATCTTTATAATTGTATGTATAATGGTATTGTTGGATCGTGCTTGTAAATAAATACAAGCAGTTTTGCAATTTACCACTTGTTAAATTTTCGGTCATTTTTGAGAACACTTTTGTTTACAGTTCGTTGCCTTGGAGACCAACCACCGCTGCTAGACATCAGGACATGGTCAGTGCTTACAAGCTCTATTCTATTGAGCTTGTTAACACTGTTTTGAAGCTGGCCATTATCACTAGAGTTCACTGTCTCCTCCTAATCCTGGCTAGCTTCAGTGCAGTGCTTATAAACTACACGGCAGCGGTGGTCGGTCTCTTACATTACGAGCTGTAAATATAAAAAAATTAATATCTCAACAACTGCATATTTTAATAAACCGTAAATTGCCAAAGCGCTTGTTTTTACAATTAGGATCCAAAAGTAACTATCCATGGAGATGGGATTAACTCTTTTAGTTGGTATATTAACCCCTTAAGCCCCGCGGGTGGTTTGCACGTTAATGACCGGGCCAATTTTTACAATTCTGACCACGGTCACTTTATGAGGTAATTACTCTGGAACGCTTCAACGGATCCCCCTGATTCTGAGATTGTTTTTTCGTGACATATTGTACTTCATGATTGTGGAAAAATTTCTTCGATATCACTTGCGTTTATTTGTGAAAAAAACGGAAATTTGGCGAAAATTTTGAAAAATTTTCAAAATTTGAATTTTTAAGCCCTGAAATCAGAGCGATATGTCACACAAAAGAGTTAATAAATAACATTTCCCACATGTCTACTTTACATCAGCACAATTTTGGAACCAAATTTTTTTTTTGTTAGGGAGCTATAAGGGTTAAAAGTTGACCAGCGATTTCTCATTTTTCTAACAAAATTTACAAAACCATTTTTTTAGGGACCACATCACATTTGAAGTCACTTTGAGAGGTCTTTATGACAGAAAATACCCAAACGTGACACCATTCTAAAAACTGCACCCCTCAAGGTGCTCAAAACCACATTCAAGAACTTTATTAACCCTTCAGGTGCTTCATAGAAATTTTTTGAATGTGGAAGAAAAAAATGAACATTTAACTTTTTTCACAAAAATGTTACTTTAGACCCAATTTTTTTTATTTTCACAGGGGTAACAAGAAAAAATGGACCGCAAAATTTGTTGTGCAATTTCCCCTGGGCACGCAGATACCCAATATTTGGGGAAAAAACACTGTTTGGGCGCACTGTAGGGCTCGGAAGGGAAGGAGCGCCATTTGACTTTTTGATTGTAAAATTTGCTTGAATAATTAGCGGACACCATGTTGCGTTTAGAGAGCCCCTGTGTGCCCAAACATTGGAGCTCCCCCACAAGTGACCCCATTTTGGAAACTAGACCCCCCAAGGCACCTATCTAGATGCATAGTGAGCACTTGGAACCCCCAGGTGCTTCACAAATTGATTCGTAATAATGAAAAAGTGAAAAAAAAAACACTTTTTCATTTTTACGAATCAATTTGTGAAGCACCTAGGGGTTCCAAGTGCTCACTATGCATCTAGATAGGTGCCTTGGGGGGTCTAGTTTCCAAAATGGGGTCACTTGTGGGGGAGCTCCAATGTTTGGGCACACAGGGACTCTCTAAATGCAACATGGTATCCGCTAACAAATTGAATGGAAAATCGTCTCAAATTGTTAGCGGACACCACATTGCGTTTGGAGAGCCCCTCTGTGCCCAAACTTTGGAGCTCCCCCACAAGTGACCCCATTTTGGAAACTAGACCCCCCAAGGCACCTTTCTAGATGCATAGTGAGCACTTGGAACCCCCAGGTGCTTCACAAATTGATTCGTAATAATGAAAAAGTGAAAAAAAAAACACTTTTTCATTTTTACGAATCAATTTGTGAAGCACCTAGGGGTTCCAAGTGCTCACTATGCATCTAGATAGGTGCCTTGGGTGGTCTAGTTTCCAAAATGGGGTCACTTGTGGGGGAGCTCCAATGTTTGGGCACACAGGGACTCTCTAAATGCAACATGGTATCCGCTAACAAATTGAATGGAAAATCGGCTCAAATTGTTAGCGGACACCACATTGCGTTTGGAGAGCCCCTCTGTGCCCAAACTTTGGAGCTCCCCCACAAGTGACCCCATTTTGGAAACTAGACCCCCCAAGGCACCTTTCTAGATGCATAGTGAGCACTTGGAACCCCCAGGTGCTTCACAAATTGATTCGTAATAATGAAAAAGTGAAAAAAAAAACACTTTTTCATTTTTACGAATCAATTTGTGAAGCACCTAGGGGTTCCAAGTGCTCACTATGCATCTAGATAGGTGCCTTGGGGGGTCTAGTTTCCAAAATGGGGTCACTTGTGGGGGAGCTCCAATGTTTGGGCACACAGGGACTCTCTAAATGCAACATGGTATCCGCTAACAAATTGAATGGAAAATCGTCTCAAATTGTTAGCGGACACCACATTGCGTTTGGAGAGCCCCTCTGTGCCCAAACTTTGGAGCTCCCCCACAAGTGACCCCATTTTGGAAACTAGACCCCCCAAGGCACCTTTCTAGATGCATAGTGAGCACTTGGAACCCCCAGGTGCTTCACAAATTGATTCGTAATAATGAAAAAGTGAAAAAAAAAACACTTTTTCATTTTTATGAATCAATTTGTGAAGCACCTGGGGTTCCAAGTGCTCACTATGCATCTAGATAGGTGCCTTGGGGGGTCTAGTTTCCAAAATGGGGTCACTTGTGGGGGAGCTCCAATGTTTGGGCACACAGGGACTCTCCAAATGCAACATGATATCCGCTAACAATTTGAGCCGACAATTTGTTAGCGGATATCATGTTGCATTTGGAGAGTCCCTGTGTGCCCAAACATTGGAGCTCCCCCACAAGTGACCCCATTTTGGAAACTAGACCCCCCAAGGCACCTATCTAGATTCATAGTGAGCACTTGGAACCCCAGGTGCTTCACAAATTGATTCATAAAATGAAAAAGTGTTTTTTTTTTTCACTTTTTCATTTTTACGAATCAATTTGTGAAGCACCTGGGGGTTCCAAGTGCTCACTATGCATCTAGATAGGTGCCTTGGGGGGTCTAGTTTCCAAAATGGGGTCACTTGTGGGGGAGCTCGAATGTTTGGGCACACAGGGGCTCTCCAAACGCAACATGGCGTCCGCTAACAATTTGAGCCGATTTTCCATTCAATTTGTTAGCGGACACCATGTCGCGTTTGGAGAGCCCGTGATGTGCCTAAACAGTGGAGCTCCCCCACAAGTGTCCCCATTTTGGAAACTATACCCCTCAAGGATTTTATTAAGGTGTATAGTGAACATTTTGAACCCAGAGGTACGGCACAGAATTTGTTTACATTAGGTCATCATATTGAATAAGTTGTCATTATTCTTGAGCGCAAGTGCTCGCTACTTGAGTTTGCATCGGGTACTCAGGTATGCACCATGTACAGCGTGTGCTCGAGTGACATGCTCGAGTCCCTGCTCCGCATGTTTCACGGTTATTAGACACCCAAAAAAAAACATGCGGGGATCGCTCGTGCATGGCAGGCAATCCCCGTAAAGTTTTTTGGCCGCGAAGCATATGGGGCAGAGACTCGAGCATGTCACTCAAATACCCATGATACTCAATGCATACCAGAGCACCCGATGCAAACTCAAGTAGCGAGCACTTGCTCTCAACACTAGTCGCCATATCGTCATCTTTTTTTCTTACTTTTGAAAAAAATCCCAGCCCCAGCACAACCCTAGCCCCAGCACAGCCCTAGCCCCAGCACAACCCTAGCCCCAAACCCAGCCCTAACCCTAGCCCAATCCTAACCCAAGAGTTTATTTTTGACGCCGTTCCTTGTGCGGTATAAGTGATTAGACGACTTTATTCTTCGGGTCGGTGTGATTACAGCAATGCCAGAATCATATGGGGTTTTTATGACTGACAGCTGTCACACACTAAAAGACGCATTTTTTGTAAAATCTAGTTTTTGCATCGCCATATTTTGAGAGCTATAATTTTTCCAGATTTTGGCAGACAGTCATGTGACGGCTCGTTTTTTGCGGGATGACTTGACGTTGTTATTGGTGCCATTTTCAGGCACGTGACATTTTTTGATCGCTTTCTATTCCGATTTTTGGGAGGCAGAATAAACAAAAACCAACAATTCAGGAATTGTTTTTTTTTTTTTTTTATTCTGTTCCGCGTGTGGTAAAATTGATAAGGTAGCTTTATTCTTCGGGTCAGTACGTTTACAGCGGTACCACATTTGTATCATTTTTCTATGTTTTGGTGCTTATACACAATAAAAGCTATTTTATAGAAAAAAATATTTTTTAGTATCGCTTTATTCTGAGAGCTATAACTTTTTTATTTTTCGGCTGATGGAGCTGTATGGCGGCTTGTTTTTTGCGGGACGAGATGACGTTTTCAGCGGTATCATTTTTATTTATATGCGTCTTTTTGATCGCGTGTTATTCCACTTTTTGTTTGGCGGTATGGTGAGAAAGCATTGTTTTTTGCTTTGTTTTTTTTTTTTTTTTTTTACCGTGTTCACTGAAGGGGTTAACTAGTGTGACAGTTTTATAGGTCAGGTTGTTCCGGACGCGGCGATACTAAATATGTGTACTTTTATTGTTTTTTTTTTATAATAATATTTATTGATGGGTACATTATATTTTTATTTTTGGTGTATTATTTTTTTTATTTTTTTTATAATATTTTTGCACATTTTTTTTTTTTTTTTCCCCACTTTCACACAGTTTATACACTTTATTACTTTGTCCCACTCTGGGACTTTCACTTTTTTTTTTCTGATCGCCTACATGGCACAGGAATGGAGCACCATCCCTATGCCATGAAGGCTGTCAGAAGTGCACAGTGTGAAGATTGCTTGGAGATGCACTGCGCATGTCCAAGCAATCTTCCTGCTCTCTGGTGACCCGGATGTTGTCATGACGACATCGGGTCGTCATGGCAACACCCGGGAAGCCTTTGCAGACTGCGCTGGAAGCCGGAAGAGGAGGTGAGTATCGCCGATCACCTCCCCTTGCCCCCGCAATGCCGCGATCGACTTCGATCGCAGCATCGCGGGGGTTAATGTGCTGGAAGGGGTGCAGGACCGCTCCCTGCACATAGTACCGGGTGTCAGCTGTGACAATCAGCTGACACCCGGCGGCGATCGCGCCCGCACAGCCTTTGTGCGCGCGCGATCGCGATGACGTACTAATACGGGTCTGGCTCTTAAGTCCCAGGGCACAGACGCGTATTAGTACGTCAGATGTTATTAAGGGGTTAAAGGGGTTTTCCCACGAACAAAAGTACATTTTAATCAATAGATCTTGGAATGATAATAAGTTTCATAATTGAATGTATTTAAATAAAATGTTCCTGTGCTGAGATAATCTTATAAATGTGCCCCTGCTGTGTACTGTGTAATGGTTGTGTCTGACTGTGCAGGAACATGGTCTGATCATACCACAGCTCCTGGGCAGGGGAGGAAGGAAGAGAGTATATAGACAGGACAGTATGGGATCACAATTCTTTCTTTGAAGTAAAACATTGTTTAAAAACAAGCAGGGAAATGTTTTACCTCACAAAAAGAATCAGCGGTGATCCTGTATTGTAATGTCTGTATACTCTTTTGCTTCCTCCTCTGCCCTGGAGATATGGTATGATCAGACCATGATCCTGCACGGTCAGACACAACCATTACACAGCACACAGCAGGGGCACATTTATAAGATTATCTCAGCACAGGAACATTTTATTTAAACACATCCAATTGTGGAAATTATTATTATTGCAAGATCTATTCATTCAAATCAACTTTGGTTCGTGGTAAAACCCCTTTAAATAAGTAGATATCTAGATATAGCTGAAATTTATCTGTATAGACAAACATATTACACCATACATTGATAACTTTTTAGAATTGCTCAGTTAGATATTAAAGAGCATAAAATATATTCTATTAGTATGTGAAATACACGGTCACGGACTCACGAGCAGCTTTCTCTGCCATTTCCTTGTAAAAGTCACCAGTTTCATGTTGCCTAGCAACGTGTCTTTTTTCTCTTTTTTTTTTTCCTGTGAGTGATAGAACGTGTACATCATCCACATAGTTGAGAAAAGTGTGAAACAACTGAAAATATGTCTTATATTCTAGGTTCTTCAAAGTAGCCACCTTTTGCTTTGATGACTGCTTTGCACACTCTTGGCATTCTCTTGATGAGCTTCAAGAGGTAGTCACTGGAAATGGTCTTCCAACAATCTTGAAGGAGTTCCCAGAGATGCTTATCATGGTTTTCACTTCACAGGTGTGCCCTGTCAGGTTTAATAAGTGGGATTTCTTGCCTTATAAATGGGGTTGGGACCATAAGTTGTGTTGTGCAGAAGTCAGGTGGATACACAGCTGATAGTCCTACTGAATAGACTGTTAGAATTTGTATTATGACAAGAAAAAAGCAGCTAAGTAAAGAAAAACGAGTGGCCATCATTACTTTAAGAAATGAAGGTCAGTCAGTGCGAAAAATTGGGAAAACTTTGAATGTGTCCCCAAGTCCAGTTGCAAAAACCATCAAGCGCTACAAAGAAACTGGCTCACATGAAGACCGCCCCAGGAAAGGAAGACCAAGAGAGAGAGGATAAGTTTATCCGAGTCACCAGCCTCAGAAATCGCAGGTTAACAGCAGCTCAGATTAGAGACCAGGTCAATGCCACACAGAGTTCCAGCAGCAGACACATCTCTACAACAACTGTTAAGAGGAGACTTTGTGCAGCAGGCCTTCATGGTAGAATAGCTGCTAGGAAACCACTGCTAAGGACAGGCAACAAGCAGAAGAGACTTGTTTGGGCTAAAGAACACAAGGAATGGACATTAGGCCAGTGGAAATCTGTGCTTTGGTCTGATGAGTCCAAATTTGAGATCTTTGGTTCCAACCACCGTGTCTTTGTGCGACGTGGAAAAGGTGAACGGATGGACTCTACATGCCTGGTTCCCACCGTGAAGCATGGAGGAGGAGGTGTGATGGTGTGGGGGTGCTTTGCTGGTGACACTGCTGGGGATTTATTCAAAATTGAAGGCATACTGAACCAGCATGACTACCACAGCATCTTGCAGCAGCATACTATTCCATCCGGTTTGCGTTTAGTCGGACCATCATTTATTTTTCAACAGGGCAATGACCCCAAACACACCTCCAGGCTGTGTAAGGGCTATTTGACCAAGAAGGAGAGTGATGGGGTGCTACGCCAGATGACCTGGCCTCCACAGTCACCAGACCTGAACCCAATCGAGATGGTTTGGGGTAAGCTGGACCGCAGAGTGAAGGCAAAAGGGCCAACAAGTGCTAAGCATCTCTGGGAACTCCTTCAAGATTGTTGGAAGACCATTTCCAGTGACTACCTCTTGAAGCTCATCAAGAGAATGCCAAGAGTGTGCAAAGCAGTCAAAGCAAAAGGTGGCTACTTTGAAGAACCTAGAATATAAGACATATTTTCAGTTGTTTCACACTTTTTTGTTAAGTATATAATTCCACATGTGTTAATTCAGAGTCTTGATGGCTTCAGTGTGAATGTACAATTTTCAAAATAATGAAAATACAGAAAACTCTTTCAATGAGAAGGTGTGTCCAAACTTTTGGTCTGTACTGTATATATGTATGTATATATGTATGTATGTATGTATATATGTATATATATGTGTGTATATATGTATATATATGTATATATATGTGTGTGTATATATATGAGATATATATATATATATATATATATATATATATATATATATATATATATATATATATATATATATATATAAATGATCACCTATGTCTGACGTGGTATTCATATGACCCATCAGTAGTTGCTGTGGTATCCTATGTGTGTGCACAGGCTCATGTATGATGGATGATGGCACTTCAGCAGGCCACCTACAGTGTAATCTGTTGCTGGTGATGTCAGGCCATACCGGGCTGTTGTCCTGGATCCAGTCACTTACTGTTATATAATTTAATTCTCCCCCATCTGCTACAGCTGCCGGCACCACGAGAGCAAACACATCCTGGATTGTCACCTTCATGGGGTATGAAATGTGTGAATAGTATTTATAATTATCTCTCGTTTCTTGTAGTCGATATTAATACCTTCATCTTAAAGGCAGGCGGCAAATGCTCTAAAGTGATAAAAAAACAAAACAGTACTTGTACCCCTGTCAGTTTAAAGGGGTCCTTATCAATGGCTTCAAGGTGCTGCATAAATGAAAAAAAATAAATCTATGTTTACTAAAGATGGGCAGATTGATTTGTGTGACTCCAGTCCATCTGTCTTGTCAGTACTCTCTGGCCACTGGACCGGGGTGCTTACCTTCTGGGATCCCCCACTCGGCTTTTGACTAGCTGGGCCGGTGCGACGTCATCATTGTGGTGTAATGCACAGATAACATCACACCAGCTCGGCTAAACAAAAGCCGCATCGGTGATCCCCGAATGTAAGAGATCTGCAAGCCTCCTGACAGAGGCTACTGACCTGACCGATGGACCAGAGTGCACCATATCTATCCGCCCATCTATAAAGCTTCCCTCTCGGGCCAGCAGCACTCTCAGCCCTGTCTCCTGACATAAACAATATCGCCATGGCAGGTGCAGCCAATCAGTGGCCATGTGACATTGTGTATGGCAGGAGACTTTCTAAAATTGTCAAAAACCTTTAATAAACGTGGCAACATGGCATGTGCTGCAGAATAAGTAAATCTACCGTAATGAATAGGCGGAATTGAACCGAGGATCCCAGCACTGCAGGGCAACAGTGGTAACCACTGAGCCACCGTGCCTAAGTGAACATGTAACCTTTAAACTAGTGTTTAATTCCACAGCGCTTTACAGACATTATTGGCGCAGTCCCCATTGGGGCTCACAATCTGGATTCCCTATCAGTATGTTTTTGGAGTGTGGGAGGAAACTGGAGGAAATCCACGCAATCACGGGGAGAACATAAAATTCCTTACAGATGTTCTCCTTGGTGGGATTTGAACTTAGGACCCCAGCGCTGCAAGTGGTGTTAACTTCTGAGCCACTGTGCTGCCCAAACTTCCAACTGCATGTAAGTGGATGATGTCTCTCCGTCATCCACGCAGTGCCTGAAGTCTCAAGCATGTGCAGTGGAACCTGGGAGCTGCGCAGGCACACGCTCACCTCTATGCCCTATTGAACAGCGAGTGATTCCACTGTGGTGGCATGAGACTTCGGGCACAGTGTGGATGACGGAGAGACGACATCCACTTACATCCAGACAGGAGGGGCGTTGTTTGAAGGGACCGAGGCAGCGCTGATCACAGTCTGGAGACACCCATCAAACCGGATAGCACAATTTACATGCAGCGCGGGAGAAGTATAAAACACTTCTTCTGAGATATGCAGGGGCACGTCTGAGGCTATAAAGAGGTTGCAGGAACCCCATTCACATAATCTTAAAGGGCATAGTTTATAAGCAACAAAACTGCTGACAGATTCCCTTTAATCACGTGATGTCATAGACCTAATGGAAAAGAGAAGAATTAGCTGGGTAGAAAGGCAAAATGAGCAATTGTAAGGACACAGTGCTATATAATATGATGACTGCATTATATTAAGAGGATAAAAACATTGATGGGAGCGCTTCTTTAAATGCACTGCACATTTTCCCCTTTGGGTAGTGCAAATAGTTCTGTTTACCCTGATGTGTCTGGTTAATGACAATGCAAAAAACGATAGTGAAGAGCGACCACAGTCAGTGAGCTGGAAAGAGGAAGCAATCAAGTAAATGTCATTCTGGGTCTGTGGAAACATTAGTGGTTTTTATCATTGGAAACTGCCATCTGTTACCCACATTGGTGATCGCGAAATTTCAGAAAGAAATGAATAGGATATAAAAAGACCTCAGTAATCAGGACCTTCTCAAACCTTTATTTCGATGAATTGGGGATATTGTGGGGTCACTGTGATCAGATGTCCGCTCCTTTATGTCCATATTTTCTATATAGACGGTTTTCTCTTATCAAGTGTGTGCGGCTTATCTGGAGACTGTATATCTAGACCTGGAAAATGTATTAGAAAGCGTCACCAGCTAAGTGTAGGCGTAATGAGCTGGAATATGGACTGTTTCTAATGGTAAGCAGATGGTCAGTCCTCACCCAGCTCCTATAGACCCTGTCTACATACCACCTGCAGGTGCTTATGCCACGGTGATGATCACCATGCACATATCAATGGGATTAGTGATTGCTTACCTTTGGCTCTGTAATTTAGGAAATCCAATGGTAGTGATATACAGTAAATGTATGGTTTTCTTGATTTCTCAAACATTATAATAGGGACGATAACTGTTTAAAGAGCATGACCTATTGGTTAACCCCTTCACGACCTTTGACGTGCATTTACGTCAAAGGTCATGTCCCTGCCTTGGATTTGGGCTCGCACAACAAGCCCACATTTTTCCATCGCGCTGATGGGCGGGATGAATGACGTGCTACCGGCCGGCGCTTGTTAAATCCTGCTGTCTGTAATTGCCAGCAGGATTCAAGTGGTTAATAGCTGCATTAAAGGCACATGATGTCTGAATCAGCCATCATGTGCCTTTAACGCTGCTGTTAACCACTTAAATCTTTCTGTCATTCACTGACAGCAGGATTTAACACTCGCTGGCCAGAAGCACGTCATCCATCCCGCTGATCACGGGGCGCCGATGGGTTGTCATGACAGCCGGGGGTCAGCTGATGACTGTCGTGCCTGTCATTACGATACTCCTGTGAACGCCGGCCCGTGGCTGGCGTTCATAGTGCTGTTACACTGCTATGTATAGCACAAGCGATCAGACGATCGCAGCTTCAAGTCTCCTAAGGGGACTATTCAATACAGTAAAAAGTGAGAACATTTTTTATATACCGTAATTATAAAAAAATAAATAAAACGCAAGTTTTCCCATTATAAATATGACCATTAACAAAAAAAATGCATATTTGGTATTGCTGTGTTTGTAATAATCCGATCTATCAAAATATATAAGATAAATTAATCCAATCGGTAAACGGCGTAACAAGAAAATGAACACATCAGAATTACATTTTTTTGGGCTGCCACAACATTGCAGTAAAATGCAATCAGAGGCGATCAAAACATTCCATCTACCCCAAAACCGTATCAATAAAAACTTCTGCTCAGGGTGCAAAAAATAAGCCATCACCCAGCCCTACATCCCGAAAAATGAAAACGTTACATGTCTCGGAAAATGGCAACAAAAGCAAAAAAGTGCTTTCTTAGAAATTTCCACCACTTAAATTTAGAAAAAAACCGCTACATGTTTGATATCTGCGTATTCGCACTGACCTGGAGAATCATATTTCCAGGTCAGTTTTACCATATAGTGAACATGTAAATTAAAAAAAAAAAAAAAAAAGATGTTGAGTTGCACTTTTTTTTGCAATTTAAACACATTAAAGAATTTTCCTGCATGATGAAATCAATGATGTCATCCAAAAGTACAAGTTGTCCTGCAAAAAAAACGAGCCCTCATACGGCTGTGGGGATGGAAAAATAAAAAAGTTATGGCTCTTGGAATAAGGGGAGGAAAGAACAGAGGCGCAAAAACGGAAAATTGCAAGGTCATGAAGGAGTTAAATCAGGTTTTTGTGTTAGTTTTGGCTATATATATATATATATATATATATATATATATACAGTACAGACCAAAAGTTTGGACACACCTCATTTAAACATTTTTCTGTATTTTCATGACTTTGAAAATTGTACATTCACACTGAAGGCATCAAAACTATGAATTAACACCTGTGGAATTATATACTTAACAAAAAAGTGTGAAACTACTGAAAATATGTCTTATATTCTAGGTTCTTCAAAGTAGCCACCTTTTGCTTTGATGACTGCTTTGCACACTCTTATCATTCTGTTGATGAGCTTCAAGAGGTAGTAACCGGAAATGGTTTTCACTTCACAGGTGTGCCCTGTCAGGTTTAATAAGTGGGATTTCTTGCCTTATAAATGGGGTTGAGACCATCAGTTGTGTTGTGCAGAAGTCAGGTGGATACACAGCTGATAGTCCTACTGAATAGACTGTTAGCTGCTTTTTCTTGCCATAATACAAATTCTAAGTAATGAAAAACGAGTGGCCATCATTACTTTAAGAAATGAAGGCCAGTCAGTCCGAAAAATTGGGCAAACTTTGAATGTGTCCCCAAGTGCAGTTGCAAAAACCATCAAGCGCTACAAAGAAACTGGCTCACATGAGGACCGCCCGAGGAAAGGAAGACTAAGAGTCACCTCTGCTACTGAGGATAAGTTTATCCGAGTCACCAGTCTCAGAAATCGCAGGTTAATAGCAGCTCAGATTAGAGACCAGGTCAATGCCACACAGAGTTCTAGCAGCAGACACATCTCTACAACAACTGTTAAGATTAGACTTTGTGCAGCAGGCCTTCATGGTAAAATAGCTGCTAGGAAACCACTGCTAAGGACAGGCAACAAGCAGAAGAGACTTGTTTGGGCTAAAGAACACAAGGAATGGACATTAGACCAGTGAAAATCTGTGCTTTGGTCTGATGAGTCCAAATTTGAGATCTTTGGTTCCAACCACCGTGTCTTTGTGCGACGCAGAAAAGGTGAATGGATGGACTCTACATGGCTGGTTCCCACCGTGAAGCATGGAGGAGGAGGTGTGATGGTGTGGGGGTGCTTTGCTGGTGACACTGTTGGGGATTTATTCAAAATTGAAGGCATACTGAACCAGCATGGCTACCACAGCATCTTGCAGCGACATGCTATTCCATCCGGTTTGTGTTTAGTTGGACCATCATTTATTTTTCAACAGAACAATGACCCCAAACACACCTCCAGGCTGTGTAAGGGCTATTTGACCAAGAAGGAGAGTGATGGGGTGATGCCAGATGACCTGGCCTCCACAGTCACCAGACCTGAACCCAATCGAGATGGTTTGGGGTGAGCTGGACCGCAGAGTGCAGGCAAAAGGGCCAACAAGTGCTAAGCATCTCTAGGAACTCCTTCAAGATTGTTGGAAGACCATTTCCGGTGACTACCTCTTGAAGCTCATCAAGAGAATGCCAAGAGTGTGCAAAGCAGTCATCAAAGCAAAAGGTGGCTACTTTGAAGAACCTAGAATATAAGACATATTTTCAGTTGTTTCACACTTTTTGTTAAGTATATAATTCCACATGTGTTAATTCATAGTTTTGATGCCTTCAGTGTGAATGTACAATTTTCATAGTCATGAAAATACAGAAAAATCTTTAAATGAGGTGTGTCCAAACTTTTGGTCTGTACTGTGTGTATATATATATATATATATATATATATATATATATATATATATATATATATATATATAAATCTTGCAATTTTCACATTGGCCACTTGGGCTGTTTGGTACTCATAATTGATTTATTTATTTCTTTTTTACAGACTTCAGCAGTCTCATCATCAAAAGTAGGATTACAATAATGGGTAACGCCTCTGTATACACAGCTGAAAACATGATGGCCTTTACTCACGCTCACTACATGCTTCAAAACAAAAGATAGAGTCTGAATCAGTTTATTGCTGCTAATGTACATGTGAATTTCCTGAAAAAAAAAAAAAAAAGCGTAGGAGTCTACAAAAAGCTCCAGGGGCCAGTGTGAACATTGCAAGATTTCTAATTATTTTTAATAGAGATTGTGATATGGAAAAAAATGCCAAACATTTTAAAACTATATTTAACATAAAAACATGATTTAAACAATAGGCCATTTTCTGATGACTCATTATCTTTAAAGGGGTTGTCCAGGCTTGAAATTCTCCGGTATTCCTGATATAGTGGGTGGTCACATGACCACACACATGTGATTTTTATATTTGCATTTACATGCCGACTAGATTCATTCAACTTTTATCTAAAGAAGTGAATTGAGAGAAGCCAAATAAGTCTAGTCGGCATGTGACCACAAGTATGCCAAGTGACCAACCTCTCCCTCTTGGAATACTGGGAAATCTTGACAGTGTGTACACTGCATGCTGTCACGATTCGGCAGCCTGCAGTCAGATGTAGTGACTGCAGACTTTTGTCCCAATCCCGGACAACCACTTTAAGGGCTGCCCCACAGTCGTCATTACTGAGCATTTTATTATTCAATTTTTCTTTAAAGAGAAGCTCTGCAAAGTTCACATCTGACTAATAATCGTAGGAAATACTAGCGGCACATGATTATTCAGATTATGCAATCTTGTAATCTGGCAACCTCAGACGTTGCTTGCATTCCAAACTAGACAGATAGTTAGATGTTCCCGATGTTTATGGCCATGTAAAACTTTGCAGACTAACTACCAGCTGACTGGAGAACCGGGACATAAAGTACAAATGAAAAACAAATGCAAATGTTTTAAGTAAATCGTACAAAACGTTTCTGTGCAGAATAAACAAATGTGACACCAGCGTCTCCATGCTGCGCTCTAACCAAACCCTTTATATGCTGCTTTTGGTGGAATTACAGTGACCTTATTCATTTCATGCGTTTTCACTTTACAGTAGTGTTTCTCATCTATATGCTGTACATTTTTAAAGCCCACTGACCCATAGAGTTTGATGGAATTATTCCTACATCCTGTTATTTTTAACGGATCCATAGGACTGTTCCCTTTGAATCAGAATCCGTCATTTAAGTCTGTGGGGAAAAACGTTTGCCTTCGATGCATTGCTAAGTGACAATGTAAAAAATAGTTCAGTTTTCTTCCTTCCCCTTTTAAAGGGAAGCTGCCACCATTTTTTATGTTTAGAAACCATGGCCATCACCTTTAAGATCATGTGAATGGGGTTCGTGCGGCCCCTATATATCCTCAGACGTGCCCCTGCATATCTCAGAAAAAGTGTTTTATACATGTCCCGCTCTGTATTTAAACTGCACGATCTGGTTCAATGGGAGTCTCCAGATTTTGATCAGCGCCGTCCCGGTCCCTTCAAACGCTGCCTCTTCTGTCTGGATGTAAGTGGATGTCGTCTCTACGTCATCCACCCAGTGCCCGAAGTCTCATGCCGGCACAGTGGAATCACCGGCTGTTCAATAGGGCAGAGTGACGCGCGTCGGCGCAGGTCTCTGATTCCACTGGCAGACGCGAGTCTTTGGGGTAACGTGGATGATGTAGAGATGACATCCACTTACATCCGGAGACCAGAGGCAGCGATTGAAGATATCGGGGCGGCGCTGATCACAATCTGAAGACACCCATTGGACCGGACCTCACAATTTACATGGAGCATGAGACCTGTATAAAACTCATTTTCCTAAGGGGGCACTACTGAGGATATAAAGGGGAACACCATTCACATGATCTTAAAGGTGATGGCCATGGTTTATAAGCGAAAAAAATGGTGACAAGTTCCCTTTAAATAAAACTGGATGAAAAAAAGTCACATTTTTTTACACCTTCAATTTTTATTATGTTTTTCTAGGAACAAATAGGAACTAAATAATGAAATCTTGACTTTTTTAGGGCACTCTCAATAGATTACGAGTGATGGACAGTAGTAGAATCATTTTCTGAGTCTTGGCACAGCAGGAGGCGTATATCTTCAGGAGTGAGAACACTGATTTTGTATTTCTGGAAGTTGCCCTTAAAGTGAACCTGTCACCTTGAGAAATGCTATTTACATACAGGTATGCGGTTAAACTGCAGGTAAATAGCCTTTAAACTCTGATTAGCCAGTCTATTGGAAGAGCAGCGGCAGGAGAGCAGGGAAAAAATAACTTTTCATTTTCCCTGCCACCACTGGTTTCAGTCATAGGATCGGTACAGGGAGCCATTTCAGGCAGTCATCACTCATTTTTCAGTGAGCACGGCTGTAATCACGCCCCATTATTTTCATTCTCAAACCTACTCTACACACATAATCAAAGTGCCGGGGAGTGGTTACACCTGCATTCACTGACAACTGAGTGATGACTGCCTGAGATTGCTCCCTGCGTCACTCCCACGACTGGAAGCCCATGGCAGCAGGGACACTATAATGTAATTTTCTCCCTGCCACCGCTGTTCCCAATAAGCCAGCTAAACAGGATTTAAATGCTATTTACCTGAAGATTACCTCTATATCTGCAGGAAAATGGCTTTTTTCAAAGTGACAGGATCCCTATAGGGTTGAGCGAGTATGTTCTGTCCGAGTATGCTCGCCGAGCTCCGAGTATTTACAGCTGCTTGGTGATAAGGTTAAATCGTTCCCGTGTGCATGATTTGCAACTGTTTGACAGCTTTATTACATGTGAGGAATGTGTAAGAAATAGACATTCCTCACATGTAATAAAACTGTCAAACAGTCGCAAATCATGCACACGGGAGCGATTCAACCATATCACCGAGCAGCTGTAAATACTCGGAGCTCGGCCCGAGCATACTCGAACAGAACATACTCGCTCAACACTAGCTCCCTATATATATATTATATGCAAAAGACAAAACAACATAAACCTTTAAAAAAGGGGAGAGGTTGGAAAGAAAAGCATAAACTTAGAATGAAGCCAAATGAGTCGTCAATGTGCCTGTCGCTCAGTAGAAAAGAAACCTCTGGTTTTTCAACACAAATCTATGACATTTGGGATGCATGCTCGTCCCAATTTAGCAATTCATTCTAAATTTAGGAGTAAACATAAAGCCATGCCGTAGTCTCCGTATTGCATGAAAATTGGTCCATTTTTTGACGGATGAAAAAAGCAGAAACCAACGTGCGAATGGGGTTTTGGAATAGTATATCTTATTGTATATGTATCTAATGTTAGGACTAGAGTCTTACTTGAACATAATGAGCTATGGCAAGGTAGTACATTATTGATCTTATACCATGGTAATTCTAAGTGTCACTTTATAGTATAGATCACAGAATAATCCATTGCGGCTATGTGGCCCGCACAGAAGGAGGCTGGTCCAAGTTGTGCCTGTGCTCTTTTTCAATCTCTCATGCCCGCTGGTACTGCAACACCAGGAAGCAAAAGTGGGCAGGATTGTTTCATAGGTGACCCTATTCTCAAAGTAATTGAGGGCAGAAATCAAGAATATGGGATCTCCTGGCCATGGATTGAAAGGTCTACTCATGAGCTAGCTTTTAGATTATATTTCTGATCTTTAATTGTTACTTGTGCATTAGGAATGAAAGAGGGCAATGTGAATTTGTTTTTCAGATGTACAGCTGAGAAGGAGCAATGTCCCTTGGGTGCGATGCTTTTTCCTAGGTAGGCTTTAACTGGCATCAATGTGCACAGGGTGACACCTGGGATCCTACATATTCAAGGCCTGAGTGTCGGTGAAGTAGTATTTGTTACCCTATTTTTATGAGAGAAGACGTCAGGGGGCAGGTTACTGTGTTGGCTGAGATATAGAATGAGGAATATTGTCCTATGTTGTAAGAAGTATCAATACAAGTAAGGACTGTAGTGGTCTGAAAAGTATACAAATGTATGTGTTTTATTGCATCACTGAAAGGGTTTATCCAGGTTTTTCACTCTGTGACTGCAGACTTGTGAATTCTCACATTGCACTCAGTACGAGCTATGACGATTCTCCGGTGCTGGCGGAGAGATCGGCATCGGTCGTGTGACTGGTTATATGTGATATGCATGCTCCTGGTCACATTCGGACTAAACGTGTGCAGTCTCCATCGATGCAAGTGAATTGAGCGAGGCCGCGCAAGTGTAGTTGGAATGTGGCCAGGAGTATATTGCATACTTGTGGTCTCGCTGCCAGCAATGGAGACTCCTCATAGCGCACAATGTAAAGATTCATAAGTCTGCAGTCACATAGAGTGACCGCAGACTTTTGTGATACACCTGGACAACCCCATAAAGAACATTTTATTGGTCCTTGTTTTCCTGCCATAGTCTATGTTCCTTATCTTAAGCATTGAGGAGAAGCCAATGGTAGAACTAAAATTTCTCATTGCATTGTTATTGAAAAGTATTCTCCTGTGGAAAGCCAAATGTGCGTATAGATAAAGAAATAGTATGTTTGGTGGTAAGAATATTTCTTTGCGATTATATTAATGTGTTGTCTCATCTTTATTAATGGGTAAAATTGCAAAGTGGTTGTAAAAACAAGCAAATTTGTAAATTACCTCTTATTAAAAAAAAATAAACTCTCGTTTCTCAAGAATGGAGGGATTTTTAATTGTATAACTTGGTTACTGGCCACCCTGCATCACAGAGTGGCCGGTTCCACAGGCAAGGAGAGCTCACGGTTTGCAGACTCTGTCATAGAGCTTGTAAGAGCCTCTTTGAAGGTGGAGTGCACCATCCCCCAACAAACAGGAAGCCCGGAGGCAGAGGAGCGGTGTGCTCCTGAAGAAATTACACAACACCAACCCTTTGAGCTCTGCTACAGCTGAGGACCAGATCATTATAGTAGTTGAGGAGTATAAGATGCTCTTAATGGTAGAGTATTTTGCAGGTCAGTGAAATTGGTGCTTTTCTGTATCCACTTGGATAATGTCCATTACAATAACCTAATACAGGAAAAAATAGCATTGTATGGTGTTAAATTGAGTCCCCAGTAATTTAGTATTTAAATTACTAACTAAAGAAATAAGAAATGGCAAAATTCAATTCTGTTTTTGTTGGCATCCGGTATGATTCAACATATTTATATACAAAAGGACCTAGGAATAGTGCAATAAATACGACAGGGAGAAATGTAGTAGATTTTAGTTTTGGTTCAAAACATATTTTTTTTAGATATATTTTGGAATATACCTAAGGTTCACATTAATACAGCGCTCTCCGCTGACCACTACGTCGGGGTTTCTGTGAGAAACCCCATAAAACAGGATTCCGCTGGAAACCCCAACAGAGCAATTCGCTTCAGTGAAGTTGACATGATCACTTTGGACAAATTTTCAAGGTTTTTTATTTCTATAATAATTGGATGGATGTGCCGGATTTCTCCTATGCCGATTTCCCTCGGTTTCCTGACTGTGCCCCACCAGCAGGATCGGCACCCATCTATGGAAGGTCTCGTGCTCGATTGACCTACTACACGGTGAGCTCCATTTTCTCCCTTGTTTTTTGCGCTTTGGACACGGTCTGACTTCATCTTGGCAATCCATCTTTTTAAGACATGCACAAAAATGTGGCAGATCAGGTTTTTGTGCCTGTCTGTAAAAGACGAATACTGGCAGGACGGAGGTCAGAGGTTCACTGAAGTCGAGGACTCTGTCGGGGATTCTGACAGAAACCCCAGTGCGGTTCTCAGCGGCGACACTGTGTGTGAACCCAGCCTAAGTAATATGTATTGGAGATATATCGCCTGATTCACGGATGAGGAAAGCTGTTATTGTCAGGGCAGGCCGAGCTCCGCACATCCGTCCTGGTGTCTCTCTATTCTGACTTTACAAATGGAAGGCTGTTGCTCTGGCAACCAGGCCAAATGGCTAGATGGGAGGCGAGTTCTTCTATTCCCAGTGTTGCAGCTGCTTTCCTATAACACAGGCAGATATCTGCAATGAAGCGAGCAGAGATTGCTCCATCAGCCCCTGTATTATGGGCTGGTACACTACGTGCACCATATATTACTCTACACATATCCTCATATTGTTCTCCCTTATATATTGTAAGCCGTGACTGATGAGTTCTCCTGGTGCATCAAAATTGGCGGAGAAAGGTTGAACTTGATGGACCTGAGTCTTTTTCCAACCTATGTAACATTAATATGGTTATATCCTGATGAGGTCTGAAGACTTCGAAACACGTTGATAAGAAAACTGCCTCAAGTCTACTTTCAGATCTGTATCAGTAACCCAGATGACCCACCTATTGGTTATCTTCAGGCATCTCAACTTTTAACGTTTTAACCGTGCAACTGCCACAGCTGACAAATTTAAGCTTTCTCTTTGTTGTGTGATACACAACTATACCAGGTGAGCAATTTCCTGCACCTTATGGTCCTTTATCATCGGATAAGACCTTATTGCGCTTCATCAACCTCAGTTTTTCCTACAACGATGGTGTCATCACATGTGATCGCTGCAGCCTATATTTGGATGTAGCAGTAACATTACAGATTATTACTGGAGGCTACAAGACGTAAATTGGCAAGGGACCAGGCTTGAAACGCCATTAAAGCAGCAGAAAGTGATTATACTGTTTAAGTTTAAATAAAAGTAAAAACCCAATAAAAAATCCAAATGAGCATATAAATATATATATATATATACATATATACACATACAGTACAGACCAAAAGTTTGGACACACCTTCTCATTTAAAGATTTTTCTACATTCTCATGACTATGAAAATTGTACATTCACACTGAAGGCATCAAAACTATGAATTAACACATGTGGAATTATATACTTAACAAAAAAGTGTGAAACAACTGAAAATATGTCTTATATTCTAGGTTCTTCAAAGTAGCCACCTTTTGCTTTGATGACTGCTTTGCACACTCTTGGCATTCTCTTGATGAGCTTCAAGAGGTAGTCACCGGAAATGGTCTTCCAACAATCTTGAAGGAGTTCCCAGAGATGCTTAGCACTTGTTGGCCCTTTTGCCTTCACTCTGCGGTCCAGCTTACCCCAAACCATCTCGATTGGGGTCAGGTCTGGTGACTGGAGGCCAGGTCTCCTTCTTGGTCAAATAGCGCTTACACAGCCTGGAGGTGTGTTTGGGGTCATTGTCCTGTTGAAAAATAAATGATGGTCCAACTAAACGCAAACCGGATGGAATAGCATGCCGCTGCAAGATGCTGTGGTAGCCAAACTTTTGGTCTGTACTGTACATACACACACATTCAATTTGAAAAGTAGTTAAGTAGTTTAGTGTTATGGTTGTCTATACATTTGTAGGTTTACAGGCATTCTGCAACACAATTTGTAACAATTAGAATTGTTCCACTTCCTCATTAAAACTAATCGTTTTGAGAATTTGTTGCACATTTCTTTTTTTATGACAAAATCTGACATCCATTGGATTAAATAATCCAAATTGCCGGTTAATTTTTTGGTTGGAAAATTCATGCAATGTGTGGATGAGATTTGTCCAGATCTCATCCACTTTGCTGCTATTGTATTTCACTGTGGATTTTTTTTTTTGACGGAAAATCTGCAACAATTTCCTGTACTTTAGGACATATCCTTACATGTACAGTAAGAAGTGAAAAAGGATCTGAACAGAGGAGACTTTAGTGACTTAAAGGGAAACTCACTTGAAAATATGCTGTTAATCTGCTGGTTAATAGCACTGACTGAAAGCAGGATCAGCATTGGTGGCCGGCTGTCAGTCAGTGCCGGGGGCGCAGTTACAGCAGACGCTCTCTATACACAGAGCTGTGACTGAACCCCCGCTGGCGACACCCCTATGACTGAAACCCGAACGATACCGGGAGGAATGAAGTTCATTTCCTCCTGGCAACGGAACCCTAAGTGCCCTAGTTGGGCAGGATCAGAACGCTATTAACCTGCAGATTAACCCCATATCTGCAGGCTAATAGCATTTGTTTCACGTGACAGGTTCCCTTTAACAAATCAATTTGAGCATAGGAAAACTACAGTTTACTAAAAGATCTAATTCCTCATCAAAGGTAGGAGAATGTGCTACATATGGCCCCAATGAAGGAGCTAAACTTCAATTGTTAACTGGTCAGATCATTCTATGTCAGCCTGTATCTGGTCTAATTGAATAAGGGAATCTGTCAGCAGGATTTCACACCAAAACTGTTTAAAAAACATGTATATTGTTCAAAGACAAGTCCAGCAATACCTTTACGTTGGCCAGTCCATTCCTACCTTACTGAGAAAGCAGGGGTTTAAATTGATATGCAAATGAGGCTGAAGAGCTATTTGTTGATCTGAAGCCTATGTCACTCTATTCCCCACCCAGCGCTGCCTCCTCCTCCTTAACTGACAGCCTCTGTACTGTATGCCTTCTGGCAAAGGAGCCGTCACTTAAGTAAGAGGAAATGGAGCTGGGTGGGGAATAGAGCTGTAGTGACAGAGGCTTCAGATCTACGATAGCTCTTCCGCTTAACTTCCATAACCATTCAAACGCTGATTTCGTAATAAAGGAGTAACAGACCGGCCATGTAAAGGGATCGCTGGACTTGTCTTTGAAAGAACTAAATACACGTATAAAGCTGCATAATTGGAAAGAACAGAAGCATTATTTAGGGACTTTTGAATACACACTTTGATCTTCATTGACCTGTAATTATACAATTTTTTTCTCTACCCAGTTTGCTTGCAGGATTAGTTAACCTAAAGGCTTCCATTATGTGCTACCCATTTGGTTTCCAGGACCATTACCATCATGCCCATTTATGATACTATACAGTGTTTGTCTAAATATGTAATTGGTCTAGGAAACCTAGTGAGAGTATTCCTATTAAAATGTTAATTCAGTAACTTGTAAATCAGATGCTAAGCAGGTTATTATTTGTACCCATTAAGAGGTTGTTGGGCATAATGCCCAATCGTTAGCCTGTGTAAACATGGCAGCGCTTAGCTTACAATTGATCACAATTGTTCCCTGCAGCACGTCTTAAAATGTAAGCGGGATAAGTGCTGCCGACAGCATATAAAGTCTACCAGGGCTAATGATTGTATTAGAAATCATTTTTTTGTTAACAGTTTTCATTGGCCTGTGTAGAAGAGTCTTCAAAAGAGTGCAGAACCTCGTCAATTAGTGCCTAGTATGGGTAGAAGTCTACACATGTAATGCAGTTTACTGGTTAGTACCACCTCCATTATAATAATCACTGGATAGCGGACTTGCTTTCTAGATAAGACACATTCTTGGAACAGTCTATCCTGCCGTTACCCGGCATCCCAGCCGATCAGCTGTTATCTGTGTCAGCGGCGGCGTACTTACTTGCCGAGCTGGCCATCTACTTGTAGTGGCCACTGCAGGGTACTGCACATCCACCTCCTATTGATTTGAATAGGAGGCGGATGTGCAGTACCAAGCCTCGGCCACTGCAAGTAGACGGCCAGCTCCGCAAGTAAGTACTTCTTCCGGTTGGCAGCCGCTGCCACCAAAAATAGCTGCCGACCGCCGGCGAAAATAGTGCCGGACCTCAACCTATCAAACATTGATGATCTATCCTAAGGATAGAAAAAAATAAAAACAAATTGGCACCAAAAATCTCAAAAGCACTGGTATATAATTACCTTCCACACAGTATATTGCAAACCGGTACTCCGGGATCTCGGGTGCAAACCTGGAGAAAACAGTTGCCAGACAAGTCCATGTAAAATAAAATAAATAAAAAAGTTGCCCTCATCGTCCCTTTAAAAGTCCTTTATTGCATTGCAGCTAAAAACATGCAGGTAGGGGAATTAAGTGGATCAAAATCAGACGACTGCCGTTTTGCGCCTCCTGCGCTTCAACGGGTCCTAAGTCCATGTAAAAAGAAAAAAAGGATAGGCCATCAATGTAAGTAGTGGACAACCTCTTTAAACGACCTCTGAGCTTTCTGTATACAGACAATTGGCAGTCGGTTAATGCCTGCAGACAGCAGGTGTAAATGCACCATAAAGGTCTGTAAACACATTAGAATAAAGTGAACTGAAACCCGCCAATATTGGAGAGATCGGCCAACAGTCTAATCTGTATGGGGATCTCCCATCTCTCCTCCAACAGATGATAGTGTGGAAAATAGGTATTTGATACACTGACTATTTTGCAGTTTTTTTCCACCTACAAAGAATGGAGAGATCTGTAATTTTTATCGTGGATACACTTAACTTGTGAGAGACAGAATCTTTAAAAAAAAATCCAGAAAATCACATTATATGATTTTTACATGATTAATTTGCATTTTATTGCATGAAATAAGTATTTGATACAACAGAAAAACAGAATTTAGTATTTGGTACAGAAACCTTTGTTTGCAATTACAAAGGTCAGACATTTCCTGTAGTTCTTGACCTAGTTTGCACACATTGCAACAGAGATTTTGGACCACTCCTCCATACAGATCTTTCAGGTTTTGGGGCTGTCACTGGGCAACATTGAGTTTCAGCTCCATCCAAAGATTTTCTATTTGGTTAAGGTCTGGAGACTGGCTAGGCCACTACAGGATCTTGAAATACTTCTTACGTAGCCACTCCTTAGTTGCCTTGGCTGTGTGTTTCAGGTCATTGTCATGCTGAAAGACCCAGCCACTACACATCTTCAATGCTCTTACCGAGGGAAGGAGGTTGTTGGACAAAATATCGCGATTCATTACCCCATCCATACTCCCTTCAATACGGTGCAGTCGTCCTGTCCCCTTTGCAGAAAAGCATCCTCAAAGTATGATGTTTCCCCCACCATGCTTCACAGTTAAGACGGTGTTCTTGGGGTTGTACTAAACCTTTTTCTTCCTCCAAACACGGCTAGTGGAGTTGATACCAAAAAAAGTTCTGTTTTGGTCTCATCTAACCACATGACTTTCTCCCATACCTCCTCTGGATCATCCAGATGGTCACTGGCGAACTTCAAACAGGCCTGGACATGTGCTGTCGTGACAAAGGGGACCTTGCGTGGCCTGCAATATTTTAATCCATGACGGCGTAGTTTGTTACTAAGGATAATGTAGATTGTGAGCCCCAATGGGGACAGCACCCATAATGTCTGTAAGATTGTCTGAATTGTAAAGCGCTGCGGAATATGTTGGCGCTATATAAATAAAAAGATTGTTATTATAATGTTTGAGACTGTGGTCCCAGCTCTCTCCTGGTCATTGACCGGGTCCTCCTGTCTAGTTCTGGGCTCATTCCTGATATTTCTCAGAATCATCCTTACCCCACAAGGCCAGATCCTGCATGGAGCCCCAGACCGAGGAAGATTGACAGTCATCTTGTGTTTCTCTTATTTTCTAATTATTGTGCCAACAGTTATTGCTTTCTCACCAAGCTGCTTGCCTATTATCCTGTAGCTCATCCCAGCCTTGTGGAGATCTACAATTTTGTCCCTGGTGTCCTTAGACAGCTCTTTGGTCTTGGCCATGGTGGGGAGGTTGGAGTGTGATTGATGGAGTGTGTGGACAGGTGTCTTTTATACAGGTAATGAGTTCAAACAGGTGTTTTTTTTCTGGTTTTTCTTTTTATATTCTGTCTCTCACAGTTGAAGTGTACCTATGATAAAAATTACAGACCTGTCCATTCTTTGTAGGTGGGAAAACTTGCAAAATCGACAGTGTATCAAATACTTATTTTCCCCACTGTATGTGGTGAGAGAAGGATCCTGCCTACTGAATGTCGATGGCCGATCCTTTTTGTTTTCAGGGTGGAGATAAGCTGACAGCAAATCACTCCTAGAGAACCCAGAACCGCCCAGCCGAGAGGTTGGGAGAAATGGCTATTGGACGAAAGATCATTCATACAACAGCTTTCTAATGTGTATGGGTACCCTAAGGGGTCGTGCATACGACCGTACTTTCAGTCCGTGTGCAATCTGAGAAAACATTGTATCGCACTCTAACCAATGTTATTCTATGGGGCCATGCACATGTCCGATTTTTTTATTCGGACTGAGTGTTTCCGAGGAAAAAAAATGACAGCATGCTTGATTTGCTTCCGTAATTCAGATGGCACTCTGCCATGCAAGACTATGGGTCTGGGGAAAATATTGGACCGGACGGATTCACAGAGTGGAGACTTTTTATTTTTCCATCTTCTCCACAACTGAGAAAATCGGATGAGTGTGCGATCAGAGTGTGTGCGATCAGAGTGATTTTCTTGGATGAAAGAAAATATGGTTGTGTGACCTGACCCTAGCCTAAGACTACTGTCGTAAAGACATTACCTGGATTCTCATAATACGGCCACGTTCACTCGTATTTGGTCAGTGTTTTCCATCAGTATTTGTAAGCCAAAACCAGGAGTGGAACAATCAGAGGAAAAGTATAATAGAAACACGTCACCACTTCTGTATTTATCACCCACTCCTGGGTTTGGTCAGTATTTGTAATCCAAATACTGACCGTGTGAACGCATTCTCATTATCGCATACCAGTTACTATCCGACCATCATACATGTACCCTCTGTGAGGTACCTTTTTATGTCTGTTTTTACTTGTGTATATTCTAATAAAGCAATATTACCGTATATACTTTTGAACATGTGTGTTAATTTCTTTCAGGAACTTATTTTCATCACTGAGCTGGTGTGGTAATACCAGCCTAAGACTGTAGGTTACCAGACTGTAGATCTAGGCTGACTGCTGATATTTCATGATTTAGTCTAATTGATGCTAATAAGGGACTGAGGATGGATCTCTTGGTGGCTTCATTTCATTCCCCCCATGACTTTCTCAAAGTCTCATGAAGATGGTTTCTATACATGACAGGAAATGTGTAATGTGCCTTCAGTTCCCTGACATTTTGTGCGCCAGCTGTTAATTGCAATTTGTGGAGGAGCTTGATAAGGACGCTCCAGTTTAAGCTGCTGAGAGGCCTGGCTTTGATGTTGACAATGCACTAATTTGTGAAGATACCTAGCAACGCTGCCTAGTCAATAGCTAATTAGTTGGCTTAAAAAAAGTCAGAAAAATAAAGTGTTGGAGCCATATAGGCTACCAGCATTACAATGCATTGTGGTTTATCTTTCTTACACATTTCTACCTTTTCTTTCTGTCAGGCAACCCTGAAACAAATGGATGCTGTGACGAGCAGAAGCCTGAAGAGAAAATTTGAAGAAGTAGATGCTGGCTCGCCAATTTCTACATCAAAAGATTCTGATGATGAGATCTCAAACAGCGACAGTGTCGACAGCTGTGACAGCATTAATGCTCCTACCACCACTGAACTTATCCGTATGTTATTTTCGGGAATGTTATTGGGTGGTGTAACTGGATTGTTTTATTCTCGTAGACTCAACAACTACTAAGACAGATTGATAATCTTGGAACGAGTGTTCAGATGAACTCTTCTTCTTCATTAACAGCCCATCTAAGAAGGTTGTCAGTCACCTGATGAATGAGCAAATTGCTTGTTGGTCGGATGCGATGATTTTTAAGTTAAAATCTATGTCCGGGACATAGATCTTAACAGCTAATTTACATATTAAGAAAAACTTGGATTTCTCTGGAATAAAACATTACATTGCAGATATCAAGGTATCCCTTTATTTAACTTTCTATGACCTTCATGTCCGTGTAGATGGCTTATGAGGTTGATAATATTTCTACAGAAAATGGAAAGATAACTAGCAATAATCTCCATGAAGGACAAGGTCTGTATTTGAAGAAAAGTTTGAAGATACACTTCATTTCTAGAATGGTATATTGTGTGGCGAATATACCAGTCCAGCAATGAAACGCGTCAGTAGCGCTGATCATCTTACATTTTGTGTGCAAAACAGGACCCTTATGGCATATCAAAACGATTCCCATTAAATGTCTGTCCTCACGTAGTCCTTTAGCCTACCTGCTTGGTTTACCCTCTCCAGTCATGTCCATGCTTTTCTCATAGCTAACAGTGTACATCATTCTCTGAGACATTAATCCATTGGTAAAAAACAATAAAGTTCTGTCTGGTTCTTAAATTTATTTTATGTAGAAGTGATAGGAAACGTTGGACATTAATTGATTTTTAAATTTTATAAAAGATATTTAAATTTATTTAAACTTTTTTTTTTAATTATAGCAACATCCATCCTGAAGCGACAGAAACTTCTGAGACAAAAGAATGTCCGTTTTGACCAGGTCACTGTCTATTACTTCTCACGTCGCCAAGGATTCACCAGTGTGCCAAGCCAGGGTGGTAGCTCCTTGGGAATGGCCCAGCATCACAATTCTGTACGAAAGTACACACTCTGTGAGTTTGCCCAGGAACAAGAGGTGACCCATCGGGAAATCCTGCGTGAGCACCTAAAGGAGGAGAAGCTTCACACAAGGAAGATGAAGGTGAGTCACTGGTGTTTTCTATTATGATAACCGGGTGATGTCAGATTTCCATAGTAAATTGATGTTCTGCATCATGGACCTGATATGATCATAAATGGCACATGTACAGATTGCAGCCATTTAAAGGTTTGGAGCCTCATCTGACAATAAGACACATTCTCTAGATAGAACACTTCATCTTCTTGTATTCCTTCTCAGTGGATGCATATGGGAAAATGTAATATGCAGTAAATTTGCCGAAACTTTAAATTATTCTCAAACTCTACAAAGGGTAAAATGAAATACCCTCATAGTACTCCTCAAAACTTAACTCTAAGCAAAACTAGACAAAGGTTTTGAATGAAGGTAACCCCAGCATCCCAATCCAGTCAAGTCATACCTGTTCTTCTGAACCCTGACTTTGCCTTTGGGACATGTATCTGGTCTGCACTTAATATAACGCTCCCCTTCCTTCCAGAAGTTTATTTTAGGTGATAGACTAGATTCCTTTCTCCCTTTAGGCATTTGTGGTGTTTGATCAATATTGGAAATACTAGAAAAGCTCATGGGTGTGTAAGGTTTACCCTACTACACTATTTGCCCAGTTACTAGTTTGCAATTGTGTTCTACTTGTAGACAATATATGGAAGACTGGCCAATCTAATATAGGGTGGGGTAGCAGTTTACCAGTCTGTTTCTGGGTTAATATCTTTATTTAGGTTTTCTATGGAAGAAAGTATAATCAGTGTCTGTCCTCACATTGTAGGTCCAGTCTACTCAATGTTAATTGCAGAATTTGTACCTCTAAACTTGGTTAAACGCATGTTCTTCTCTCAGATTGACTATACTTGGAGTACTACACTTACATCATGCATCTCCACTACCTCCAGGTTCTCTTCATTCCCTAAGGTCTGCATGATGAAATGTTCCTAAGGAGACTTAGTCTGTTGCAGGCATCCTTGCCCTGTAAGCTACACATTTTAAATACACTGCTGAATAAAATAAAGGGAACACTCAAATAACACATCCTAGATCTGAATGAATGAAAAATATTCTCATTGAATACTTTGTTCTGTACAAAGTTGAATGTGCTGACAACAAAATCACACAAAAATCATCAATGGAAATCAAATTTATTAACCAATGGAGGCCTGGATTTGGAGTCACCCCCAAAATTAAAGTGGAAAAACACACTACAGGCTAATCAAACTTTGATGTAATGTCCTTAAAACAAGTCAAAATGAGGCTCAGTATTGTGTGTGGCCTCCACGTGCCTGTATGACCTCCCTACAAGGCCTGGGCATGCTCCTGAAGAGGTTGCGGATGGTCTCCTGTGGGATCTCCTCCCAGACCAGGAGTTGGCGGATGCTTTAGTCCAGGACAGTCTGTGGTGCAACGTGACGGTGGATGGAGCGAGACATGATGTCCCAGATGTGCTCAATCGGATTCAGGTCTGGGGAACGGGCGGGCCAATCCATAGCTTCAATGCCTTCATCTTGCAGGAACTGCTGACACACTCCAGCCACATGAGGTCTGGCATTGTCCTGCATTAGGAGGAACCCAGAGCCAACCGCACCAGCATATGGTCTCACAAGGGGTCTGAGGATCTCATCTCGCTACCTAATGGCAGTCAGGCTACCTCTGGCGAGCACATGGAGGGCTCCAAAGAAATACCACCCCACACCATTACTGACCCACTGCCAAACCGGTCATGCTGAAGGATGTTGCAGGCAGCAGATCACTCTCCACGGCGTCTCCAGACTCTGTCAAGTCTGTCACATGTGCTCAGTGTGAACCTGCTTTCATCTATGAAGAGCACAGGGCGCAAGTGGCGACTTTTCCAATCCTCGTGTTCTGTGGCAAATGCCAAGCGTCCTGCACGGTGTTGGGCTTTGAGTACAACCCCCATCTGTGGACGTCGGGCCCTCATACCACCCTCATGGAGTCAGTTTCTAACCATTTGTGCAGACACATGCACATTTGTGGCCTGCTGGAGGTCATTTTGCAGGGCTCTGGCAGTGCTCCTCCTGTTCCTCCTTGCACAAAGGCGTAGGTAGAGGTCCTGCTGTTGGGTTGTTGCCCTCCTACGGCCCCCTCTACGTCTCCTGGTGTACTGGCCTGTCTCCTGGTAGCGCCTCCAGCCTCTGGACACTACGCCGACAGACACAGCAAACCTTCTTGCCACAGCTCGCATTGATGTGCCATCCTGGATGAGCTGCACTACCTGAGCAACTTCTGTGGGTTGTAGAGTCCGGCTCATGCTACCACGAGTGTGAAAGCGCAACCAACATTCAAAAGTGACCAAAACATCAGCCAGAAAACATTGGTACTGAGATGTAGTCTGTGGTCCCCACCTGCAGAACCACTCCTTTATTGAGGGTGTCTTCATAATTGCCAATAATTTCCATCTATTGTCTATTCCATTTGCACAACATGTGAAATTGATTGTCAATCAGTGTTGCTTCCTAAGTGGACAGTTTGATTTCACAGAAGTTTGATTTACTTGGAGTTATATTCTGTTGTTTATGTGTTCCCTTTATTTTTTTGAGCAGTCTTTATATATATATCTATAGATAAAAATCAAAAAATTATGTTTTTGGTGCAAAAAAAAAACCCCAGGAACATACCAGTCCTTTAGATATCCATGCAAAAATGGAGGCAGCACACAGAGTAGAATAAAGTGATAAGGTTTAATAGCCCATATGGCAACGTTTCGGTCCAAAATTGTAGCTTGAGAAAGGTACATAGATATATACATATACAGTGAATACGGAAATTATTCAAACCCCTTTAAATTTTTCACTCTTTGTTTCATTGCAGCCATTTGGTAAATTCTAAAAAGTTCATTTTTTTCCTCATTAAAGTACACTCTGCACCCCATCTTGACTGAAAAAAAACTGAAATGTAGAAATTTTTCAAATTTATTAAAAAAGAAAAACTGAAATATCACATGGTCATAAGTATTCAGACCCTTTGCTCAGTATTGAGTAGAAGCCCCCTTTTGAGCTAGTAAAGCCATGAGTCTTCTTGGGAATGATGCAACAAGTTTTTCACACCTGGATTTGGGGATCCTCTGCCATTCTTCCTTGCAGATCCTCTAAAGTTCCGTCAGGTTGGATGGTGAACGTTGGTGGACAACTATTTTCAGGTCTCTCCAGAGATGCTCAATTGGGTTTAGGTCAGGGCTCTGGCTGGGCCAGTCAAGAATGGTCACAGAGTTGTTCTGAAGCCACTCCTTTGTTATTTTAGCTGTGTGCTTAGGCACATTGGCTTGTTGGAAGGTGAACCTTCAGTCAAATCTGAGGTCCAGAGCACTCTGGAAGAGGTTTTCATCCAGGATATCTCTGTACTTGGCCGCATTCATGTTTCCTTCAATTGCAACCAGTCGTCCTGTCCCTGCAGCTGAAAAACACCCCCATAGCATGATGCTGCCACCACCATGTTTCACTGTTGTGATCGTATTGGGCAGATGATGAGCAGTGCCTGGTTTTCTCCACACTTACCACTGAGAATTACCACCAAAAAGATCTATCTTCATCTCATCAGACCAGAGAACCTTATTTCTCATAGTCTGTGAGTCCTTCATGTGTTTTTGAGCAAACTCTATGCGGGCTTTCATATGTCTTGCACTGAGGAGAGGCTTCCGTCGCGCCACTCTGCCATAAAGGCCCGACTGGTGGAGGGCTGCAGTGATAGTTGACTTTGTGGAACTTTCTCCAATCTCCCTACTGCATCTCTGGAGCTTAGCCACAGTGATCTTGGGGTTCTTCTTTACCTCTCACCAAGGCTCTTCTCCCACGATTGCTCAGTTTGGCTGGACAGCCAGGTCTAGGAAGACTTCTGGTGGTCCTAAACTTCTTCCATTTAAGGATTATGTAGGCCACTGTGCTCTCAGGAACCTTGAGTAATGCAGAGATTCTTTTGTAACCTTGGCCAGATCTGTGGCTTGCCACACTTCTGTCTCTAATCTCCTTGGGCAGTTCCTTTGAGCTCATGATTCTCATTTGGTCTGACATGCACTGTGAGCTGTGAGGTCTTATATAGACAGGTGTGAGCCTTTCCAAATCAAGTCCTATCAGTTTAATTAAAAGCAGCTGAACTCCAATGAAGGAGTAGAACCATCTCAAGGAGGATCACAAGGAAATGGCCAGCATATGACTTAAATATGAGTGTCTGAGCAAAGGGTCTGAATACTTATGACCATGTGATATTTCAGTTTTTCTTTTTTAATACACTTGCAAACATTTTCACATTTCTGTTTTTTTTTCTGTCAAGATGGGGTGCAGAGTGTACTTTAATGAAAAAAAAATGAACTTTTTAGAATTTACCAAATGGCTGCAATGAAACAAAGAGGGAAAAATTTAAAGGGGTCTGAATACTGTATAGATAGATAGATATGTGGGTGTTTGTGTGTATGTATATATGTGTGTGTGTGTATATATATATATATATATATAATGTGGAATTTATTATAATGTGTCAGCTGAACCATTTTTTTTACGTTCGAGGTATAGCTGTCATGCACTTATGCACCATATAACGCAGATTAAAAGGGTGTTTTTACCAGACATTTCTAGCAAATCATTCGGATGTTGTAGATTTCTAAGGTTGCAGGCCCTGTCCTAGAATTCAAGGTAGACCACGATGGCCGTAATAGTAGGAAGATGAGGATCACCAGGCCATGCATGTGCGCACTTACATTTGGGTCCATAAATATTTGGACAGTGACCGAATACTCGTGATTTGGGCTCTGCCTGCCACTATTTTTTATTTAAAATGAAACAACTGAGATGCATACAGGTTTGATTAAAGGGGTTGAACAAAAATATCCTGTGAAACGTTTAGGAATTGCAGCCATTTTTCTACAAAGCTTCCTCATTTCAGGCAACATAGAGATGAACAGGTGGCACACTGTGTGAGGTAAAATTCTTCTGCTTTATTCACGCAATGTTTAAAACAAGGATGCGGGGGAGCCCCCTCATTTCAGGGGCTCAAAAGTAATTGGACGAATTAATTTTACCATAAATAAAATGCTCATTTTTAATACTTTGTAGAGAATCCTTTGCAGACAATGACTGCCTGAAGTCTGGAAGTCATGGATGTCGCCAAACACTGGGTTTGCTCCTTTTGTGATATTTGCCAGGCCTTTACTGCAACTGACTTCAATTGTTGCTTGTTTGTGGGTCTTTCTGCCTTAAGCTTTGTCTTAAGTGTGTGAAATGCTGCTCGATGGGTTGAGATCTGGAGATGGACTCGGCCATTGCAGAATATTCCACTTCTTTGCCTTAAACAAAAAGTCTTGGGTTGCTTTCGCAGTATGTTTTGGACCATTGTCCATCTGTCCTGTGAAGCGCCATCCAATCAACCTTGCTGCATTTGGTTGAATCTGAGCAGAAGAGCAGAAAGTATCGCCCTGTACACTTCAGAATTCATCTGGCTGCTTCTGTCTTCAGTCAGATCATCAATAAACACTAATGACCCAGTGTCATTGGAAGCCATGCATGCCCATGCCATCACACTGCCTCCATCATGTTTTACGGACGATGTGCTGGGCTTTGGACCATGAGCAGTTTCAAGCCTTCTCCATATTTTCTTATTCCCATCATTCTGTTAGAGTTTGATCTTAGTTTCATCTGTCCAAAGAATGCTTTCCTGGAACTGGGCTGACTTCTTTAGATGTTTTTTTGCCAAAATCTAATCTGGCCTTTGTATTTTTAAGGCTGATTAATGGTTTGCACCTTGTGGTGAACCCTCTGTATTTGCTCTCATGAAGTCTTCTTTTTATGGTAGACTTGGATACTGAAACACCTACTTCCTGCAGTGTTCTTCACTTGGGTATATGTTGTGAAGGGGTTTTTATTCACCATGGAAAGGATTCTTCAATCATCCATCACTGTTCTCTTCTGTGAATGTCCAGGCCTTTTCGAGTTCCCAAGGTCACCAGTGCGCTTTTTTTTTTTTTTGCAGAAAGTATCAAGCTATTGATTTGGCCACGCTTAATGTTTCTGCTATTTCTCTGATGGATTTCTTATTTTTTTCAGCCTAATGATGGTCTGTTTCTCTTCCATTGAGAGCTCCTTTGACCTCATGTTGCGGGTTTACAGCAACAGCTTCCAAATGCAAATGTCACACATGGAATCAGCTTCAGACCCTTTATCTGCTTAATTGATGAATTAACGAGGGAATAGCCCATGCCGCCCATTGAAGAGCTTTTGAGATAATTTTCCATTTACTTTTGGTCCCTTTAAAAGAGGCAGCTACATATGAAAGAGTTGTAATTCCTAAACCCTTTCTCCGATTAGGATGTGAATACCCTCAAATTAAAGATGAGTCTGCACTTTAAACCAATATTGATTATATAACTGTATCTTGAATGTCTTTTGGTAAACAGCTAAAATGCCCAAATTTGTCACTGTCTAAATATTTCTGGACCTAACTGTATCTGCATTTCAGTTAATAGGACTTTGTGGAAACAGCCCAGTGCTTTTGCTTGTTGTATGGTAAGCCAGTGTGTGAATATACCTTTAAGGGTATGTGCACACGATGCAGAAATGCTCGGGATTTTTTCCTGAGCGTTTCTGCATCTCTCTGGCAGGAAAAAACGCATGCGGATTGTACATGCGGTTTCCTGCCAGGGACATGTGGAAATGAAGCGGTCTTCACTTTCATTTCCGCATGCGGGTTGACAAGCGCTTTCCAGGCGATTTTAGCATCACTTGGAAAGTGCTTGTCAACTTCACACTATATAAATCCATGCAACCGGCATGGATTTATATAGTGTGTGAATGTCAAAAAATAAAAAATAAATCTATACTTTACCCTCTGATGGCCCCCGGTGTCCTGCTTCATCGGTCCCGGCTGCCGGCAGTGAAGACTTTAGGACCTTCCGACATCAGCGTCACGTGACCCGTCACATGACTCTGACGTCAGCGAAGGTCCTTCATTCAACCGCGAAGTGCCCGGGAAGCCAGCAGGACGCAGCGCGGGCCGTCAGAAGGTGAGAATATATATATTTTTTATTTTATTCTTTTTTTTTTAATGGTACCTGGGTCTGGATGAGAGTCCACACCCGGGTACCATCCGCACATTAGACCGCATGAAAAGCGCATCAACATATACAGTGATGCGGATTCCATGCGGTCTAATGCAAGTCAATGGCGGCAAAAGAGCAGCGTTTCCGCAAAATTAATTGACATGCTGCGGATTTTTGACCGCAGTGTTTACGCTGCGGAAAAATCCGCATCATGGGCACAGCACATGCGGATTTCCATTGGGGAACATTGCTGCCCTTCTACCATGCGTTTCCGCGGCGTTTACGCAACTGCAAAAACGCCGCGGAAACGCATGAAAAACGCATCGTGTGAACTCAGCCTAATACTTTTTTTTCCACCTCTCATAAATTTGAACATTCTCTGCTACATCCTCACAACCTTTGGCCACTGGTTTGGCATCAGATATGTGAGTATCTATGGGAGATTAACAAACTGTTGTAAGGTGCCCGAAATGTTTTTTTTTTAACACATTTTATTCACAATTTTTATTCCCTGTTATTTTTTTTTTATCTTCAGTTGACAAAAAATGGTACCGTAGAATCAGAAGAAGCTGAAGGCCTCACCTTGGAGGACGTTTCAGATGAAGATATAGATGTAGACAATGTTGAAGTAGACGATTACTTCTTCCTTCAGCCATTGCCTACAAAGAGGCGCAGAGCTTTGCTCCGAGCAGCTGGTGTACATCGTATAGATGCTGAAGAGAAGCAAGAACTCAGAGCCATCCGACTCTCTAGAGAGGAATGTGGGTGTGATTGCCGACTCTTCTGCGATCCCGAGGCTTGTCCATGCAGTCAAGCTGGGATCAAATGTCAGGTGAGGAATAACATTGTGCTTGTCATAGACTCTTCAGCCCCCCATTTGGCATGATTAATACATCATATGATGGTTTAAACATGGCTGCATGGAAAGTTTCTCAGTTTTCCATAGCAATCTGACTTTCTTTTATTTTATTCAAAACTGTAATCAGAAATTATTCCTGAATTTTGGTTTCTTTGAGACACGAGAGGCCATAAGTGATTCAGAAATAGACCTGTTTCTTGGTGTTAAAAAAAAATATTTTAGTTTATTTTTACAATATAGATTATGTATAATTTTTGTAAATTGGAATCCTATAGTGTATAGTCACATTATTAAAGGAGTGTTTCTTGTTGATGTGCAGGCTTTCTTACACAATTCCTTCCTTTGTCTCTTCCTTGGTGTTCTTACACTAATAGGTGGATCGTATGTCCTTTCCATGTGGTTGTTCTCGGGACGGCTGCAGTAATATAGCTGGCAGGATAGAATTTAACCCTATACGCGTACGGACTCATTATCTACACACTATCATGAAACTTGAGCTGGAAAATAAGCGCCAGCAGCCACGACCTCCACCCCTTGAAGAGGAGCTTCCTCATGCCTCTCTTGCTGTCCATCCTCACCAGGAGACACAGAACTTCCATGAATTCATTGCCGAGAACTATCACTTGGAGAACGAAGCTGCTGTCAGACACCTACAAAGTGCGGAGGAGCGCCAGAGGCTCTTGGATGAGGGTGATGAGGCGTCTAGTCTCAGTCTTGACTCCAGCGTGGAGTCTCTAGATGTGTGTCTTATGGAGTCTCCTATCTCACTGCCACCGTCCGCCTGCCATTCCTCCATAAATCCTGTTTTGTTGTCTTCTAGTTCTTCGGTCCTCTGCTATACTGATGAGGACTCTGGGAGACCAGCCACACCTCCGGATTACTCTGATGGAAGTGTGGTGTCCATTTATGATCACAATTCAACAGGATTAGACACAGGGTCAGAAGTGACAGAATCTGTTCACTCTGAGGCCACCGAACCAGGTGACTCTGAAAAGGTTAACAATGAGGTTTGCACTATATTGACCCCATGCTCTAAAGAGGTGGACCCACCCTCTGAGTCTGGGGGCAATTCCTCTGACTTGCATTCTCAGACTAACAATCCATTAGTCCCCTGCTACCGTGAAGGGGGGAAGCTGCAAGAAGACCCTGAAAGCCAAACCTTTTGGTCAGGCCAGCTGTTTTCTGCAGAAAATACCCTGACCGCCTGACACTTTGGAAAACATTTTGCACAAGCCAATCCCAACTTTCCGCCTCCACTTATAACCCCATTACTCCCTTGTCTTACTACCCTATGCGCACCTGTGAAAGAAATCTATTTATACAAGATTTGTCCTCCTTTACTAAGGTCCATTTTTGTTATGAGATTAAAAAAAAAAAATCACTCCATTCGTGAGACGAAAAAAGACCCATTCCCATTTCTTTTCTTCTGTGACGCAATTATGACTTTTATAAGTACCCTTTAAGCAATCTTTTGAACAAGCCAATAGAAGTTTTCAATATACATGGCTTTGAACTGATTTGGTTAAAAGGGGTGACTTTTACCATTTTACTGGGTTTCATTGCAATATTTCCCAAGTGTATTTCACCCAGTCATTTTAGGTGGATCAGGTCTGATTGCCATAATGTAAAACACTATTCGCAAACTAACAGCCGTACACATTTTGGTCTGTGGCCGAAATATATGGCCCGCTACCTGCTTCTGACTTTTAGAATCTATTCTTTCCTGGAGCCCTTTGTTACCCCTTATTCACATATTAATTGGAACCTAATGTGTGAACGAAGATCTAACTTGCTCCAGTAGCACAGTACTATTGAGTAGGGTTAGAGTGAAATCTCAAAGTTTGGAGAGCTGAGCTGCCTTCTTTTTATTTATTTTTTTAATATTTTCACGTCCCGGTGCAGATGCACTTTAACTTCAAGGCAAGTCTTTAAAAACAGAACTAACCTGCAGGACTCTCCTCAACTTTCTAAAGCTGCTAATCTTTCCACCTGGACGATTTAAAGGGACAATTTCTCTCCAACTTGTTAGTCTTTTATCCGTATGGATTTATGGTATCTATTTCAAGCAGTGACCCCAGGGGTTGGTGCCTATGTGTTAACACGCAGTATGTATAGAGTCCTTTTTTTTTAATTAGGTTTTTACATTTAATTATTGTGTTTAAATTATGAAATCTGAGAGATACAGAATATTTATTTCCAGATATTATTGATCAACCTGTTTTGATTTTATTTTGGCAAACGTTTAAAAGTTAAAAAAAAAAAAAAAAAGCCATTGCCATGGTTTTAATGTGCCACAGATTGTGGTTCTCGCAGTCGTCCAATTATTGGCCTAGCGTTAATGGCGGAATAAAAAAACTGACATTCTAGAATAAGTCTGATCTAAAACTGGCTAATAAAAGGTTGTCACCTACCGCTAGGCTGGTACAGATCTTGGTCTTAGTGTGTTTCTTTTAGACTAAAAAACTTACGGTTTAATATTTTAAGCTGCTCTAAAAATCATTGTTAAATGTACAATGGGGGAATTTGCTGCATTCTGAAATATATCACTGCATTGAAGCAGTGCTGGGGTGCTAGATAAACTTTGGGGAATTGCAATACATGGGGAAATTAATCATATATGAAAAAATATTCATATAGGAAAAAATATTTATGTAACTGACCCTGAAGCGATAGCATTGATCCAGGTCATATTCACAATTCTCCTACTAATTCGTGTGTTGTCTTTAAAAGTAAACTTCAGTCAAATGGAAAAATGTCACCTATACATTTGAAAGGCATTGTCCTTGTGTATTTGCGGTTTTACCATATTTTATATGTTGTGTCAGCTATTGCTTGTTATCTGGAGAACGCACATTTTCCCATCCCAGCTCTTTTATGGTATTTCCATAACTGCCCAGGTCATCATTTGTCAGGCGCACACTGCCATGCTCCTACTAAGCTTCGGCCAGGGAGTAGGGGGTGTGCGGCAAACCATTAATGTGACCTAATTAAACTAATTTAATATCCATAGTCTAAAGTGACGTCAACATTTTCATGCCGGCCTATCTTCTGATATAAGTAGCGGATGCCTTAGAAAGATGTCTAAGGTGTTGTGCATCAATCTTATGCTTCTGTGGTTACAACACTTATTTATACCATAAAATTCTAAGTAGAGATCTGCACATTTCATTGTCATATAATGATCTGTACCCACTAGAGTATAACCTGGTATCTCAAACGCTCACAAATACAATTTTTTTTAATAATATTCTGCATAATTTACTTTCTATTTTTACCCTTGAAAGGAAACGGTCACCAACTTTTTGCCGCCACATCTGAAAGCCTCATGATGTAGGGGCAGAAACCCTGATTGCAGCGATGTATTACTTTAATTTACTGGGTCCTTCAGTTCTGATTAAAAACTGTTTGATCTGCCACATATCTTTACATTCTCTGAATGCTGAGCTCTGTATAACCCCACTCACACCACTGATTGGCTGCTTTCTGTTCATGCTGTGCATAGGCAGAAAGATGCCAATCCATGGAGAGGGCGTGGTTGAACTACCTGTTAGCAGGACAAGTAGTCTTCTAGTGATAATCTCCTGCTGATAAAACAGTGATCTTATCAAAGCTACAACAAGCAGCCCAGTACGTGACACATTGCTGGAATCAGGGTCTCTGTCTCTACATTATGCCATTCTCCGATTAGATCGCAAAAGCCTGGTGACAGATTTATCATTAGTATAAACAACATGCCATTTTAATTACCTGACACTAAATTATAATTAATCCATCTTTCCAAAGAAATGAGAAACACACCTGTAACTAGAGACTAGTTTTGGTAGTTGCATACAGAAAAGAGTGGGACGTGTTCCCCGCAGTGTGCAGTCTAATGATGTAAGTGGTGCATTAATGAATGCTTCTGTAAGGTAGTATTATCTGTCTTGAACGCCCCAGGGGCAGGCTTCTCTGTAAAGTGGGCATTTTTTTTTTATTTAAAGGGAATCTGTCACCAGGTTTTGCCACGTAATCTGAAAGCAGCATAATATGGAGGCAAAGACCCTGATTCCAGTGATGTGTCACTTACTGGGCTGTTTGCTGTAGTTTTAATAAAATAATTGTTTTATCAGCTGGAGATTATTATTAGAGGACTAGTAAACCTGCTGCCAAATAGTCAAGCATATTCATGAGCTCTGTATAACCTCCACAACTGATTGGCAGATTTCTGTGTACTGTACATGGGTAGAAAACTGCCAATCAGTGGTGTGGGCGGGGTTATACAGAGCTCAGCATTCAGAGTACTGCTAGATCTGCAGCAGAGAAAACTGTGATTTTATCAAAATGACAGCAAGCTACTCAGTAAGTGACACATCGCTGAAATCAGGGTCTCTATATAATGCTGCTCTCAAATGGGAGAGCAAAAACTTGGTGACAGATTCCCTTTAAGTATATACAGTTTTGGCTGAAACTAATCTGTACAGTTATTTAAAAATGTTGCATTGTGTGGCTTATAAAGTCTTGATGTAACACTGTCCATAGCAGAATGCGGAATGAGTTGACAGTGAATCCATCAGTGAGCTTCCTCTAATAGCAGAATTTGTAGTCCTCTTCTCTCTTCCTTTGATCCTTCTCCTAAGCTGATTCATTACCTCATCATAGTTGAAGTTTGGTCGTAAATCAGCTTAGAAGAGAGTTCAGAAGAAGAAAGATAAGTTGACAAACACTGCTGTCATATCAAGCTCACTGATGGAAACTATTAATTTGTTCTTATTATATTATTTATCAAAATAGAAAAAAAATGCCCCACAGTTTGTCAATTTCTTTTAAATTAGTGTCATGCATCGCCCCATCCAAGCCTGCTCCTAGCATAACAGTTCTGTCTTCAGAGTTCCTGTAGTTCACACATGGCAAACTCTGGCCCGCGGGCCAAATCTGGCCCTCAGAGTCATTATATTTGGCCCGTGACACCGGGGACTATGTGGGGCAATTATACAATATGGAGGATTATGTGGGGCCCCTTATACTGAATGGAGGAATATGTGGAGCCCCATTATACTGTATAGAGGACTATGTGGGGCTTATACTGTATGGAGGACGATGGGGGCCCATTATACTGCATGGAGGACGATGGAGGCCCATTATACTGTATGGAGGGCGATGGGGGCCCATTATACTGTATGGAGGACTATGTGGAGCCCCATTATACAATATGGAGGACTATGTGGGGTCCATTATACTGTATGGAGGACTATGTGGGGCCCATTATACTGTATAGAGGACTATGTGGGGCTTATACTGTATGGAGGATGATGGGGGGCCCATTATACTGCATGGAGGAAGATGGGGGCCCATTATACTGTATGGAGGGCGATGGGGGCCCATTATACTGTATGGAGGACTATGTGGAGCCCCATTATACAATATGCAGGACTATGTGGGGCCCATTATAATGTATGAAGGACTATGTGGGGCCCATTATACTGTATGGAGGACTATGTGAGGCCCATTATACTGTATGGAGGACTATGTAGGGCGCATTGAACAATATGGAGGACTATGTGGGGCCCATTATTCTGTACGGAGGGCTATGTGGGGCTCATTATTCTGTATGGAGGACTATGTGGGGCCATTATACTGTATGGAGGACTATGTGGGGCGCATTATACAATATGGCGGACTATGTGGGGCCATTATACTGTATGTAGGTCTGTGTGGGGATCACAGTTGGGGTGTCATATTGTGATAGGTCACCATACTTTGCTGTGGGGGTACAGTAGGGTCCTCATACCGTGGTACAGTGTGAAGTATCATACTGTGTTTGGAGGGGCACTTTTGTTGGCATCATACTTTATTATCTGTATTATTTATCAATTCAAGGTTTGTTATCTTTTGTTATTACATATTTAAACTAGGCCACTGGGCCATATGCTTTTTACTGCTCTTATATAACATGTTATATTATTCCAGTATGCCCCATTTGTGATCATCTGCTAATTTTATTCTAAGATCTATTAATTAAAATGTACTTTGTTCATAGGACAATCCCTTTAAGTTTGTCTCCATATGAAAAGTTTCATCATTATATTTGATAATGAAAAACTTCCTCAATTGTAGACATTTTTTTTTAATAAATATGAGGGTTGGCCCGAGACTTTGTCCAAGTTTTTAATTTTGGCCCCCTGTGTATTTGAGTTTGATTTCCCTGCTCTAGTTATATACAGCTATTACATTGGTTCTCCAGATGTATGTGTCCATTTTTTTGAGTGCTTGATGTGGCCTACAAACAACTTAGTGTTATTGTCAATGATCGTGTATTACATCATCCATTATAATTCTTGTCTGTGCTATGGCCGTATTTCCCGCGAGGTTCTATGCTCCCATTTGCAAGTGAAATATTGAATAATGGTTAATGGCCATGGGCAAAAATAGATTATAAGACATAAAGAGCCACACTTACCCTAAGATGTATTGTATTTTTTTGTATTTTTTTGTAGCTTTCGGAAGATTTGGCAAGAAAATAATTTAAATTAGCTTCTTAATGTATTCTGGGAAGAGTTTCTGGAAAGCTTAATTGTGGCTTTTGAAGACTGCTATTTTTATTCGTACTGTGGGGGAGGCAAAGACAAATTAGGAGTTTACAAAGAAAGCAAATGAAAATGCCCTCCATTTGTTGTCTTCTAGAACTAGGTGACATTCTGCACCGTGCACTTGTTCTTCGGCTGTAGACCCATTTTTCTATGGCTGCAATCCATGGATGCATTTCAAAAGCTATTCCTTTTTTTTTTTTTTTTCTAAATCACAGATTTGGTAGTCAGAATGCTGATTATACTCGTTCACACAGATATTAAAGGAGATAAAATTGGCATGTTTCTAAGACTCTGTGCTGATGTTGAGCTGTCCTGATAGTCGGTGACGCACAAGACATAGCTATGAGGGTCTTTTTTAGCAACTGGTAGCTACAGATACGTAGGTTTTTATGTGATACAGTGAGTTCTCTTTCATAGAACCTCCGATTCCCTTTAGTAGATTGTCCCCTTCAGACCTTCTTGACAGTGAGGGTGATCAATGAGTGGAACAGGCGGCCACGAGAGGTGGCGAGTTCTCCTTCAATGGACGTCTTCAAACAGAGGCTGGACAGACATCTGTCTGAGATGATTTAGTGAATCCTGCATTGAGCAGGGGGTTGGACACGATGACCCTGGAAGTCCCTTCCAACTCTACCATTCTAGGATTCTATGGGAAAATATATCATTGAGTGAGAGAAGCAAAGCAGCCAAATTTATTGCACTTGTACTCAAGACACTGGTCCACTAGAACAGTAGTCTCTCTAACCTGTGGCTCTCCAGCTGTTGAGACACTATTGGCCCAATTCATCACTTGCGGGGGTTTTTTTTAAGTCACTTTTCTTTTTTTGTCTCCTAGCATTTTTGCATCCTTTGTTGGTTTTTGACAAATTCTTCAAATGGTGTACATGGTTCATAAATTTTGGACAAAATCATATTTTTTTATTTTACTTTTGCCTTAAATCTCTTTTATCACTCTTTAGCTCAAAAAGTCATATGTTCTGCTAAAATGTTAAATTTGAGCACAAATTTCAGGCGTACATATAATCACTCCTGGGGAGGCTTGGAGTACATTTGCACAAATAATTTTGCAACTTTTTAAAACCTCTTGGAACCTCAAACTCTTCCAACAATGACAAACATAAAAAATGAAAACAAAAGTGAGCACTTCTAAAATAGAGTTTAAAAATGGCGCCAATTAAAAGAATAAGGCATTGAGTCAAAAACAGGCAGAAATTAACACAAAAAATTTCACGAATGTAATCATGAATCTGGCCCTAAGACTCCCGCACAATGCTGGAGCTGTAGTAAGTACTGGAGTAAGTTTGAGATCACTTCATTAGCCGATATTCCCACGGCTCTGGTTCCACAGTAATTCCACAACAGAGCCCACGACATCCAACAACAAATGGCTCCATCCAAGGTTGGTAGTAGAGGGTCCCTTTGGTTAAAGAGGTTAACCAACTACAAATGTTACGAAATACACAATAGTCTCCTTTATCAAATTAAAGGGTTTATAGCAGGTTTGAAAGTGATTTTCCATCCATAGGATAGGGGATAACTTCCTGATCACTGGGGTTCCAACCTACCCCTGATCATGAGAACCAGGGCTCTAAAGATCCCATGTGAATGGCGCGGTGGTTGTTCATGCACACTGCCATTTCATTCATTCTTAATGGAGGGCCCAAACCCTGTGCAGTGCTATCTATGGCGGTCCCATAGAGAATGAATGGAGCAGAGGTGCGCATGATCAACCAATGTTCCATTCACACAGGGCCCCCGGTTCTTACAATCAATGTGGGGTCTTGGTAATCGGACCCCCAGCGATCGGGAAGTTATCCTCTATCCCATGGATAGGGAAATACTTGCAAACTTTGTACAACCCCTTTAAGTTAGTTAATCATTTTAACTTTTGGAAAATATGAAACCCCTGCTGGTGATGTCCTGTGTGTGGTGTTCTGTGTAGCTGGAAGCTGGGCCCATAATATATATATATATATATATATTTTTTTTTTAATCTCTCACTTCGTATGTAGCATGCAGTTATTTAACTACTGGACTAAAGCTCTGTCCACCTTGGCATCATGGCTCCTATTTTTACCAAAGCCATTTTATTACTTTTAAACATTTGCATTTTATAGTTTATCATTTTTTATAGTACATTTTATGGCAAGAACAGTAAAGTCTATGGTGCACAAATGAATTATGCCTGTTTGAAAGATCCAGGTTTTTTAATATGAAGTCTGAAAGATCAAAATCATTAGTTCTGGTTAAAAAAAATAATAATTTGGCATAGTTGGTATGACTGGGCCTTTTAAAGAAGTGTTCCTGAGCTGATGAAATGTTGTTGTTTTTTCCAAAATGGTGCCATTCATACCCATTCAAGTGATCCCTTATTAACTATTCTATAGTGTTCCTGGGTTTTTGCTAATAAAGTTGTAGAAAACGGGCTCCTAACATGTGCTGTACTCTGTAAGTGTCAAGTCCAGGCCAAACCTTTGTGGACGTAGAACGCTGGTTACATCCAGCACGTCCGCAGATGGTGTAAATAAATGGTGCAAGTGTACTAGCAAACTATGGATATGTTGTGTTCTGCTTTACACAATGACAAACACCCAGGCCTCCTCTTCGATGAAAGTGATGATTACTATCAGACATGACGGCCCAGCATTACAGGGCTTAGGTAGGTAGTTCGATGGTTCAGCTCCACGTCACTCCAGCTCCCCGTCACTCCAGCTCCACATCACTCCAGCTGGTGGTGGTAAAATACAGAATTGTATTTGTGACATGCAGTGGACTGCACGAACCAGCACAAAGTAAAGCTTCTGTCAGCTGCCGTACTACGTATATCACATTGTGCCTTTAAGGAAAACGTTAGTTATGTCTTGTAAGAATAGAGAGGAGTCTATTATGTGAACCATCTTTATAGTGATAAGGCAACAATGTACTGACCAGAAAAACATGGTATTGGTCTTATGTGCTGAACCGATTTTATTGGGATTCACTAAAATTTACAGCTATAGTCCACATCTGTACAAGGTAAATTCCAATTTTATTGTCATCCCCATGCACATTCGAACCAAAGCGATTATCGGGTGAAAATTATCGTTTCATCATTTTAGCCGACTGACATTTGCAGTGTAGTTGGCCGTGTTTTGATATTTTTTCTTCCAAAAGCCGAACAAAGGATCTTTCATTCAAATGAAGATCGTTCGTTTTTTCTGGGAATGTTCGCGATCTTTCGCTAGTCGCACAATGGCACCTAACGCGTCTTGTTTTCATTAAATTACATCCACTTTACTTGAACTGTTAAGCACAGCTGATTATCTGCAGAAAACAAAGTAGTTACGGTATGTGTGAACATGTCCTAGTGCACTTGCGGTTTTCTATAGCACTACAAGTTAACCAGTTACGCTATCCCAATTTGCATTTATTAGACGCAGACAAGTTTAACTCCATTCTGCTTCATCTGTAGATCGGATGCAGTTATATCAATTTTGGATCAACCATAAAAAGGGAGATTGAGTATTTAGGATAGACCGAAGAAACCTTACAAGTGCCTGAGTGAGATGACTATTGCTTAGTCCTTAATAATAGTCCACTCCATAAACAGCTGCTGATTTCAGATACTGGCAGAAAGTAAATGGTGAGTTGTACACCCAATGGTGGATTGTTTCTAGAATTTGTGCATTAAGTAGTGTACCTTTTTATTCCTAGAGCTGAGGAGGAGGAATGTATGCCCTGAAAATGCATGGTCTCATGCTAGATGGGTACTTGGTGGCAGAAGAGAAGGACCTTGGCACTGCTCTGGTGCATGTTCTTCCCCAACATAGCTGAGAATTCAATTTTTGGGAAACAAATAAAAAAAAATCCCAAATCTATTTTAATTGTGCTAAGTGGGGCTTGATATTGTAAAAGTAATATTATATCATCATCTGTGCATCCAAAATCTTTCTATTACTTCTTCCGAGACATCAATGTATTAACACTAAAAAGAATCATCTGTATCCATTTTCTGCATGGTCGTGGTGATTTATTAGAATTACCATGTCTGCATTTCTATGTTTATATTTTTATGGCTTGTGCAAACCTTCGGCCCTTTTCTGTGCATGGACTGTGATTTCCAGATGACCGTCTATAGGTTTCCTGACCTGATAAGGTAAGGGTATGTTCACACTTAATGTTTTGTTTTTTTTCTGGCATTCAAAAACGACAAGTTTTCTAGTGGAAACCTCTTTGCGAAACTCCTCCTTTGAGCAGTTTTTGCAGTTTTTTATTTTTTTTGTTTGCCGAAACGGAGTTTTTATTTTTTTCCTGAAGCATTTTTTCTGCAGCCTTTTGATTGGACAGTGCCTAGTTTGGAACGTTTTCCGTCAGCAGCAGCTTAGAAAAAGTGAAGTGCTCTTTCTTTTCTACTACAAGGTGTTTTTGAAAGCCTGAAGCGCTCAAAAGCAAGTGTTTTTTTTCCATAGAAATTAATAGGTTTCTTTTTGAGTTTTTTGTGAGCGTTTTTTTCTGTAATTTTTAGTAGCCAACATGCTTAACCCCCCCCCCCCCCCAGAAAAAAACACTGGAAAAAAGTGCAGTGTGAACATACGCTTAAGAAGACCTGCTGCTGGTACAAACATCATGGTCCATACAAGAACATGGGAACGCAACTTAAAAAGAAACCTAAAGTTGTATGTGTGATGACAGCGGCCATTTACCTTCACCCCCTGCATGTTATACCTTTGTTTTTGTCCAAAGGCAACACTGACATTACAGAGGTTCGTTATCGTCTTAGTCGAAAGATGAGAAGATCTCTTGTTCTTCAACAAGAGTCCGATTTATTTGCACTTCCATGTTAGCTGTCCTATGCAGATTCCTCATGAATCCACCTCTGCGCGTCACAAAGGTCTGTAGTACTGTGAAATAGCCGTAATACCCATCTCCTCCTCCATCGCAGGTAACCTGCCTGCAGTATCATCACTTACAAAACACTGGCAGAAATTCCTAATGAAGTTCTTTGCTAGGTTTGCGCTCAAAAATACGCAGCATGTCCATTAATTTTGGGACACGCAGCGTAATCGCCGCCATTGACTTGCATTAGAACGCGCAAATTCCACAAGACTGCATCTGTACTTGCGTAATTGGCGCGTTCTAATGTGCGGATGGTACCCGGGTGTGGAGGAGAGGAGAGTCTCCTCCAGACCTGGGTACCATAGAACCTGTAAAAAAAAAAAAAAGAATTTAAAATAAAAAATAAAGTTTATACTCACCTTCCGATGTCCTCCTGGTGTTTTGTCCACACCGTCCGGTCTCTTGCAATGTTCACGCTGTTGTGAAGGACCTGCCATGACGTCACTGAGTCATGTGACCCATCACATGACTCAATGACGTCACCGCAGGTCCTTTACACCACCGCAAGCAATGCAAGAGACTGGACGCAGCGGAGATGACACCGGGAAGACACCGGAAGGTGAGTATAATCTTTTTTTTTAATTTTTTTACCATTCTTATTCTTTTTTTTAACTATTACTTGGTCACACTATATAAATCCATGCCGGTTGCATGGATTTATATTGTGTGACCAACTTGTCAAGCACTTTCCAAGTGATGCTAAAATCGCTTGGAAAACTGCTTGAAAAAACGCATGCGAAAACGCTGAAAAAACGCTTCTCTGTGGCAGAAAAAACGCATGTAAATCTGCATGCATTTTTTTCTGCCAGAGAGGCAAAAACGCTCTGCATCAATTCTGCTACGTGGGCACATAGAATAGCCTAAGCCTTACCATCTAACATGGACTTGTTTTGCACATATGCCATTGGGAACTGATTTGACAGGCAAAACTGAGCTAAAAATGTCTATTATACAGATCTGTAAGAAATACATTTCTACTCGTGCTGTAGGGGGCGGTTTTTTTCTTTGACATAAAACAAAAAACTATTTATATTGTGACATCTAAGGCTTTAATATGTTTACCTGGCATATTGTACGGCCTTTCCATGATCCATAAATTGAGATTTCGAAGGTGATATGTCTTAACATACAGGCCAACCGGCCTGAATTTGCCGGGACAGTCTTGACTTTTGTGGTGTTGAAAACCTCACCCAAAAATGGGTGTTTCTGGACAAGATTCAAGACTAAATTGCCGATACCAATTAGGGGAACTCTGATTTGGATCCTTGATCCTTAAACCTAAAGAATCAAAGTCTCAAGTGCTCATGTGAAATGGGTGATATTGTATAATGGGGCTTGGCTGTAAAGCACAATCGTAGGACCACCAGTGACTTTATTTTTCTCTACTAGAAATGTCATGTAGTTTGGACCTGAGGGTCTGCTATTGATATCCAGAATAGGTAGTGGACATTGAAGTAAGCTCTAAAATAATACCTGGCTTCTCCAAACAGTATGTAAAGAATTAGGTTGTCATCTCTAAAGGGGTTGACTATTTATTTATTTTTTTAAATCAATGTTGGGAAGTGACCTAGTGGGAACTATGTTGGAAAAATAATCTAATATAGTGTAACGCTAAAGCAATATTTCACCATCGCCTAAAATATTAAGGCCATGTTCCAACATGCAAAACTGCCTTCTATTTATTTTTGCTGCATTTTTCTAGGCAGGTGTCTTTAACCCTCAGCTGGTGATGTGGGGTTTCCTATACCCCAGTGTTTAGAAATCTCTTATTTTTACATAAAATGCAAAGATCACGTTTGTTTTAATCATTTTCTTATTGGCGATTGATTACACATGAGTATAACAAATTTTTGACACCCACAAATGGATGGAAGCTAGTGAGACGGGTATCCTCATACCAGCATTTTTCAATGAATGACAGCCAAACAAAAATTCCCTAGGGTGTGGCAACCCCCACCTCACCAGTTGAGGGTTAACCCCCCCCCAAAAAAAAAAAAAACACATTATATCAATCAGTTCTGATTACACAAGTCTACAAAAAAAAAAATTTCACATGCCAAGGTTTTTTGAATGGATTTAGGGTATTTTGAGGGCGCTGAATTAAAAAATCACATTACTTTTGCTGAATTGGTTCTAGTTTTTGAGAGAATTCATCCTGAAAATAATGCATTCCCCCAATGCGACTTGTGTGTGATAACAAATGCAATAGCTTTTGGTCTTTTGTTCTGTCTTTTGATTCTTTAACAGTGTCATAGGTAATGAAATATCCCATAAAATTATTTTGTATTTCAATTCATAGGCTTACAATGCTATAAAAGTAACTTTTTGAAGCCAGAATTCTACTGTAATTAACTATTAAATATCTCAGAAACTAGAGCCAATGTGGCAAAACCGAAGGCATATTCTTAATCTGCACCACAAACTTAATATAAAACTGTTCAGACATCGTTGGCACTGAAATTACTGTGTACCAGTGTTAGGCTATGTGCCCACGTTGCGGAATTGAAGCGGAAAATTTGCGCTTCATTTCCACATGTCCTTTCCCGGAAAAACGCATGTGGAATTTCGCAAGCGTTTTCGACATGCGGAATTGCCTTGCGTTTTTTATTGCATTGCAAAGGCAATTCCGCATGCGGAAACGCAAAATTGACATGCTGCGGAATTTTGTGCGCATCAAAAACGCTGCGGAAAAATCCGCAGCATGGGCATAGAACTTGCGGATTCGCATTGGGGACCATGGGGTGCGGATTAACAAGCGTTTTACAAGCGTTTCCGCTGCGGAAATTCCGCATCAAATACGCTTGTAAAACGCTACGTGGGCACATACCCTTATAGTTTGATTAAACATCTGATTGAGTTTTTGGGGCAGGATTCTGCACTTAAAAATGCAATTGCAGTTTGACAGACATTTTTTTCAGCTTCTATGGGGAATAAATGCATAGAAAATACAAAATTACACACATAAGGAGCATGAGTTTTCATGAAATCTACTTTACTCTGTGAAAAACAGCATTTCCGCTATGTGGGTACATGGGTTGAAGCAGGAGAAGGGTTTGTCGCGTGTGCGAGCAGAATGGATTATACTTTCTATCTTTATTAGCCCCCTTAAACTAGGATGTTAAAAATCTGCATCCTTCATGTTTTGTTGTTATTGTGTTAACTCTTTGTGAAGGACTATAATTTATATTTATTTGGCAGTTTCCTAGAACAGAAGAAAGTGGGTAGAAAGGTAGTCATGGGCTGTTTTGTCTATAGATTAACTTTGTAATGCTTAATGGATGACAATCCAATAAATGGTCGCACCTTGTCCAATCCAAAATGGCTAAAGCTAGAGGAGACCCCCCTCAATCACCTTTCGCTTCCCTCTATGTGCCACCCTTAGGCAACATATTTTTGTTTTCTGGAATTTCAAGGTGAAAGGGTTTAGCCCTTTGTTGGTGAAGTCCAGCCTCCAGTACTGGCTTCTTCCTACCTGTCCAGGGTCTCGGCCGTATGGGATGCAGCGTGCCTGACTTATACTTGAAATAGCTGTTACTAAAGTTAATTCTTTTGTTGTATTAACAGAAAAACTAAGCAAACAGTTCTTGTAAATGAGCTATAAAAGATTGAGACACAACTTGCACAAAGAATAATGTGTTGCTAGGGCAGCGTGCAAGAATCTTCTACTGTATAGGCTTTGCTATGTATTGCAAGAACAAGATGTAAAGACAGACGTATACTTGGAAATCAATACTGCATTTTATATGACCACACTTCATTGACTCTCTATTGGTGCTGTGAGCTCTAAACAGAAGGGCAGGGTGGTCAGAAGTGTATAAACTATGTCCATAGAATTTCAAGAGTCCATTCCATTGGATTGATGTAGTTAGGGTGCTTTGGTTACTCGCCAGGTGTCTATATTGCGTGGATCTCCTGCTGAGCTTACGATTAGTCTGTGTATTCCGACGTGATGGGGCGTGCTACATACCGCCACCTTGTGGGAGATATTATTTAATGCATTTAACACTCGGATGTCACAACTTTTTCATTTTGTAGTGTTAGCTTAATCTAATTTCCCGGCTTGTGTAACTCATTCTTCATTCCTCTGCTTTTTTTCGTTTTTTTTTTTTAAACTGTAAACAAATATATTATTTCAGTGTAAAATCCAAAGCTTGCCATGTTTCCCCCGCTTTCTCATTTGAGTTTCTAGGATTTCTGAAATGTGACAATTCTGTATTTAAGAGAATATTTAAATGTAAAAATAAATAAAATTATGATCAAAGCATAGCGATTCCGCCTGGTTGTGCTTACTTTTAACCATGTGCTTATCTATAGATGCCAATATTGATCGCATACCTGTTATTATTTTGTATAACGGATTACAGAGGTATAGTGAATTAATGTGGATTGGGCCAGAAAATCCTGCAATCAGCAGAAATAAACTGGGTATAGGATAAAAGGAAAGAAAATGACATTATGTGGCTCCAACGATGTGCACGGCTGTATTGCATGTTTTCACCTCTCTAGGAGTCACAGCACATGCATCACTTGTAGCTTCTGGACCACGATGCCAAACTTGTAACAGGTCCCCCACCTAAAATGTGCCCTTTATAGTACTGGTGTTTTCTAATGAGACTTTTATGCAGATACTAGGGGCCTGGGTTCAACTGCTATCTTTGCACTCCCACAGCTATGCCACTTCTTCAAGAATAGAAAAGCTCTGAAATAAGTCATCTTATAAAACGCACTACAATGTATTTTCTTGTTGGATATACCTGTTGTTAATCCAATAAGAAAACGCAAGAAAAAAATCTGTATGAAGTTCAAGAAATAAGAACGTAAAACAGGACACAAGTATTGGTGCTGTAAAAAGGTTTAGAGGGAATCTGTCAGCAGGTTTTTATTATGGAATCTGAGGACAGCATGAGTTAGAGGTTAGAACACTGAATTCAATAAGGTGTCACTTATTAGGCTGTATGCTGTTGTTTACTTACAATGAAGGTTTTATCACTAGGTTAGGGCTCTTTCGCACATCCTGATATTTCCGGTACTGGAAAAAACAGTATCTGAGATATCAGGTGACACACGTACCGGCTCTCGGGAATCAGAGGTACAGTTAGCGCTGTTCCCAAGCTCCAGGTGCTGAACGCTGCCCTCATCATTGTTCCCTGCTGGCGTTGCGATCAGCACCAGCAGGGGATAATGTTGAGAGTAGAAACATGTTCCGCAGTGTTCAACTGTAATAATAAGAATAAAATTAAAAAATATTCCTTATGCTCACCTGTCCGAAGATGTCCCCCACGGTAATCCACCTGACCGCTCACGCCGAGGAGCCGGGGAGAATGACGTGCTGCAGCGAGCGGGGGACCTCAAATCCAGTTTATGGTGCCTATAGAGGTTCAAGGTGAGAACCAAATCGCTGCCTTACATATCTGGATACAATAGAGACATCTGCTTTCTCCATCCAGAAGGTTGAAATAGCCTTAGTAGAATGAGCCTTCGGGTCTCCTAGAACTACCCTATAACTTGTGGAATAAGCTAACTCAACAGCCTTTTTATAATCCATCTAGATAGTGTACGTTTAGAGGCTTTAAGACTCTTTCTAGGTCCCTCAAATGAAGAGAGACTGACACCCAGGTTTCTGGGGCCAAAATATACACTGCTCAAAAAAATAAAGGGAACACTTAAACAACTGAATATAACTCCCAAGTAAATAAAACTTCTGTGAAATCAAACTGTCCACTTAGGAAGCAACACTGATTCACAATCAATTTCACATGCTGTTGTGCAATTGGAATAGACAATAGATGGAAATTATTGGCAATTATCAAGACACCCTCAATAAAGGAGTGGTTCTGCAGGTGGGGACCACAGACCACATCTCAGTACCAATGCTTTCTGGCTGATGTTTTGGTCACTTTTGAATGTTGGTTGTGCTTTCACGCTCGTGGTAGCATGAGACGGACTCTACAACCCACAGAAGTTGCTCAGGTAGTGCAGCTCATCCAGGATGGCACATCAATGCGAGCTGTGGCAAGAAGGTTTGCTGTGTCTGTCAGCGTAGTGTCCAGAGGCTGGAGGCGCTACCAGGAGTCAGCCCAGTACACCAGGAGACGTGGAGGGGGCCGTAGGAGGACAACAACCCAGCAGCAGAACCGCTACCTCCGCCTTTGTGCAAGGAGGAACACTGCAAGAGCCCTGCAAAATGACCTCCAGCAGGCCACAAATGTGCATGTGTCTGCACAATCGGTTAGAAACCGACTCCATGAGGGTGGTATGAGGGCCCGACGTCCACAGATGGGGGTTGTGCTCACAGCCCAACACCGTGCAGGACGCTTGGCATTTGCCACAGAACACCAGGATTGGTAAAGTCGCCACTGGCGCCCTGTGCTCTTCACAGATGAAAGCAGGTTCACACTGAGCACATGTGACAGACGTGACAGAGTCTGGAGACGCCGTGGAGAGCGATCTGCTGCCTACAACATCCTTCAGCATGACCGGTTTGACAGTGGGTCAGTAATGGTGTGGGGTGGCATTTCTTTGGAGTGCCGCACAGCCCTCCATGTGCTCACCAGAGGTAGCCTGACTGCCATTAGGTACCGAAGTGAGATCCTCAAACCCCTTGAGACCATATGCTGGTGCGGTTTGCCCTAGGTTCCTCCTAATGTAGGACAATGCCAGACCTCATGTGGCTGGAGTGTGTCAGCGGTTCCTGCAAGATGTAGGCATTGAAGCTATGGACTGGCCTGCCCTTTCTCCAGACCTGAATCCGATTGAGCACATATGGGACATCATGTCTCGCTTCATCAACCAACCACAGACTGTCCAGGAGTTGGCGGATGCTTTAGTCCAGGTCTGGGAGGAGATCCCACAGGAGACCATCCGCAACCTCATCAGGAGCATGCCTAGGCGTTGTAGGGGAGGTCATACAGGCACGTGGAGGCCACACACAATACTGAGCCTCATTTTGACTTGTTTTAAGGACATTACATCAAAGTTGGATCAGCCTGTAGTGTGTTTTTCCACTTTAATTTTGGGGGTGACTCCAAATCCAGGCCTCCAGTGGTTAATAAATTTGATTTCCATTGATGATTTTTGTATGATTTTGTTGTCGGCACATTCAACTTTGTGCAGAACAAAGTATTCAATGAGAATATTTCATTCATTCAGATCTAGGATGTGTTATTTGAGTGTTCCCTTTATTTTTTTGAGCAGTTTATTTTATAAGACCGCTCCTGACATACAAAGTATGGTATTGTTCCCAGGATTAGCACAGAAAGAAGGGAGCACAATTTCTCGAAAGCTTGCAATTTACCATCTTTTCAGTTACCCATTAAAAGGTATCAACCACTGAGGACACTCAAATCTTAATATCTTTCTATCTACTGGTTAACACTCTACAAAGATATATATTTTCCCTGACTCTTATGGAAATTGGAGGCCCCTTAGGAATGTAGGCCGGGTCCGGTTTCAAAACTACCCTGTCTTCTAGGATCTTTGTAAACGTAGGATTAACAGAAAAGGCTTGAATGTCACGAACTCGACGTGCCGAAGTCAGAGCCACCAGGATGATGGCTTAAGCATAAGGATCTTAATAGATGTTGAATCCATGGGTTCAAATGTAGGTTTGGTTAGAGCCTTAAGTACCAGATTCAGATCCCAAGGTGGCATTTGTGGATTGGAAATCGGCGTAGACCTAAAGCTCACCTTTATAAACCAGGAGATCCACCGATTATTGGCCAGATCCTAGTTATAGGGCGCCCAGAGCCAATACCTGGACATTAAAAGTACTTGTGGATAGTCCTTGTTCTAGCACCTTATGAAGGAATTCCAAATTGGTTTTGACCGGTATTCTATCCTATACATCTGCACCTGAGCTAATCAGAAATTTTTTCCATGTCCGGCTATATATTCTTGTTACCATTTTCCTACTCTGCAGTAATGTCATGGTCAAATTTGGCAAAAAACCTCTATCCTCTAGTAGCTTCCTTTCATGTTCCATGTTGTTAAATGCATGTTGGACACTTGAGGATGTAGAATTGGACCTTGGAACAGCAAATCTACAAGCTCTGGCAAGACCCACGGCTCTGTGACAGACAACATTCTCATCCATGAAAACCAAGGCCTCTTGAGCCAAAATGGAGCTATAAGGATTACCCTTGCTCGATCTTCCCTGACCTTCTTTAGAATGGCTGGGACCATCACCACAGGAGGAAAAGCATACGCGAGGCTGAAATATTATTTCAGCAGGAATTCATCCACTGCTTGTAGGTATTCCTCGGGATTCAGTGAACAGAATTTTCTTACCCTCATGTTTTTCCTGTCTGTAAAAATCTATGTCTGGAAGCCCCATAAGTTCACAATCTAATGTCATTAGCGAGCTAGACCTGGTTCCCCCCTGATGGTTATATAAGCTACAGTTGCCTTGTTTTCTGACAAGATTCTTACATGGTGACCTTGTATCGATAAAAGGAGCTTCCTTGGAGAGTGCCTTACTGGCAAGCGCTCCATCAACAAGCAGTTTTAATGCGTTTCCGCTGCAGAAAAACAGCTGCGGAAACGAATTAAAACCGCATCGTGTGCACATAGCCTTAGTTGTGGCTCGATCGCTTATCAATTTTCACACTTGGTCCTTCTTCCCATCTGGGAGATAACTCTGAGTCACAATCTAGGAGAGGACCAAGGAAAACCTGTACACTCTTTGGCGCTAACCTTGATTTCTTTAAATTGAGCAGCCAACTTAAACTTGTCAAGGTAGTTCTGATTTGTGCCAACTCACTTCTGCAGTGCTCAAACAGATCTACCGACAATCAGGAAATCCTCAAGGTAAGGGCCCCGTCACACTAAGCGATGCAGCAGCGATCCCGACAACGATACGACCTGTCAGGGATCGTTGCTGCATCGCTAATACATCGCTGGTGAGCTGTCAAACAGGCAGGCTCACCAGCGATCAGGGGAGCAGCGATATCGTGGAAAGAATCGTTCCACGATGTCCTGCTCCCGTTACCAGCCTGCTGCAAGCAGGAGCAGGCTGGTAACTATGGTAAACATCGGGTTACTAAGTGCGCGTGTGCCCCTAGTAACCCGCTGTTTACCATGGATACCACTCTGCTACGGTGCGCGGGAGCTTTAAGCCCCCGTCTCACATAGCGATATCGCTAGCGATATCGCTGCTGATTCACGGTTTTGGTGACTCACCAGCGATGTCGCTGTGTGTGACACTTTGCAACGATCAGGCCCCTGCTGTGAGGTCGCTGATCGTTGCAAAGTGTCCTGGACCATTTTTTGGTCGTTGGCCTCCCGCTGGCCAGCACACATCGCTGTGTGTGACCAGCGGGACCAACGATCTGGCTGGTAACTATGGTAAACATCGGGTTACTAGGGGCACGCGCGCACTTAGTAACCCGCTGTTTACCATGGATACCACTCTGCTACGGTGCGCGGAGGCTCCCGTGCACCGTAGCAGAGTGGTATCCATGGTAAACAGCGGGTTACTAGGGGCACACGCGCACTTAGTAACCCGATGTTTACCATAGTTACCAGCCTGCTCCTGCTTGCAGCAGGCTGGTAACGGGAGCAGGACATCGTGGAACGATTCTTTCCACGATATCGCTGCTCCCCTGATCGCTGGTGAGCCTGCCTGTTTGACAGCTCACCAGCGATGTATTAGCGACACAGCAACAATCCCTGACAGGTCGTATCGTTGTCGGGATTGCTGCTGCATCGCTTAGTGTGACGGGGCCCTTAGGTATCACCAGTGTTTTTCTCTCGCAGTTGAGCAGTCATCTCGGCTCCAATCTTCGTAGAGACTCGAAGGGCCATTGACAAGCCGAAGAGAAGGGCTCAAAACTGAAAATGCTTGCTTTCTCCTTTTATGCTGAGAGAAATTCAGTAATTTTTGGTATTCCTTGTGAATTGGAATGTGATATTATGTGTCCTTTAAATCCAAGACTACCATATAGCAATCTGGAAACAGACGTTTTATGGCCGATCTTATGGCCTCCATCTTGAATGATCTTACTCTCGAGAATCTGTTTAGCCTCTTCAGGTTTATTATAGTTCTGAAAGTCGCATCTAGTTTTTGTACTAAAAAAGGGGAAAGTAGAAAACCTCTTTTTCCTCTTGTCCTGCGACCTCTACGAGCACTGATTTTTTTCATTAATTCCAGGACTTCTTCCTCTAGAGCCAGATGTCCACCCGGAGAATTCTCGGCTTTTGTTACCTCAAAATTTTGTGGGTGAACAGCCTGATTCTATGGTAGCAATTCAGCTGCTTGATGAAATCTGTGCCCATGCAGGAAAAATAAAAGGAGTCTTCCCCCTACCTGGAATATGGCTTCACAGCATGGGTTTTTTTTTTATCCTCCAAGGAGGGTCTCCCAAACATGAAGCCTCTGCCTGTATTGTCCTCTCCAAAAGGATCTTTTATAGGATGGTAATGCTAAATTAGGGAATCACTTCTTATTGTAACTTGCTTTTTCCAATATGTCATCCAATACTGGGTCAAACATGTACTCTCCATGACAGGAATTGGAACAAAGTCTAGATTTTGATTGAATTTCCCCTGGCCAGCATTTCAACCACAGAGCTCAATGAGCCGTATTAGATAGGGGCACAGCTGCCCTGTGCATCATAGGGATAGCAGTTTGGATACTTTCCCTTGCTGTTTTATTATTTAGCTGGCTTCCCATTTGGTCCAGCATACCATCAGGGACCTGGCTGCACATGTTGCTGAAATGACTGGCTTAAAAGAACCTGCAGAAGACTCTCAAACTCTCTTTAAATTGAAGTACGGGGGAATGGAAGTATTTCTGCGCTCCATAGATCTGATATAATTCATGGAAGCTGCTGCATCTGGATGCCAGGCTTTTTAGGTGTTGTCTCGCACAACCCTATAAGGTGAGTATTTCTACTGATCTTTTATATACCTGATTTTAAATATGTCCGCTCCCAGCCGTATAAGTTGTGAGGCTGTAAGACAGGTTGTGTAGACGTCTGCTCTAGACAGACTTTTGGTCAGGGCAGAGTCCTGTCGGGTATCATGAACGCGCTTTTCTCTGTTCACCAAACCTGACAGGGCGCCTGGGAAACTGCCGAGAGCTGACATATTTAAAATCCTGATCGTGCACTATCTAAAGATTACCTTTTAACTAAATAAAGGTATTTAGTAGAATTAAAAATATTTAAATGTACTTTATTTCAATTTATTTTTATTACATTTCTCCAGCGCAGAGTCCACATTTTTTCAGGCACATGACAGCTGATCCGTTCCACCCGCGGCTGTTAACTAGTTAAATGCCGCTGTCAACCGCAGATAGCAGCATTTAACTCGTGCTTACAGGAAACACATCATAAGACCCGCCCATCGGCGACCCTCACATGATCACAAAGCTCCGATGGGTTGGCATGACAACCCAGGATCTGCAGGAGACCCCTGTGGTTGTCATTACCGATCTGCTATGAGCGCCGCCCTGTGGACAGCGCTGATAGCAGATGATCAATTCTGCTACAAATAGCAGGGCTTCAGCCCTGCTATGTGTAACACAGGCGATCAAGACGATCGCAGCTTCAAGTCTCCTAAGAAGACTATTGAAGCATGTAAAAATTAAAATAAAAAAAAAAGTTTTTAAAAGTTTAAATCATCCGGTTTTTGCCCCATTCAAAATATAACAATTAAAAAAAAAATTAAATCAAAAATACACATTTGGTATCACCACATTCAGAATTGCCTGATCTAGCAAAATATAAAAATAATTAATCTGATCGGCAAACGGCGTAACAAGAAAAAAAAAAAATCAAAACTCCAGAATTAAGTTTTTTAGTTGCCACAAAATTGCAATAAAATGCAATAACAGGAGATCAAAAGATCGCATCTACCTCAAAATGGTATGAATAAAAAAAGTCAGCTCAGCACGCAAAAGATAAGCCCGCACCTAGCCCCAGATCCCGAAAAATGGAGACGCTACGGGTCATGGAAAATGGCACTTTTTTTTTTCTTTTTTTTTTTAAACACGCATTGGATTTTTTTTTTTTTACACCATTTAAATAAAAGAGAACCTATACATGTTTGGTATCTACGAACTGGTAATGACCTAGAGAATCATAATGGTAGGTCAGTTTTAGAATTTAATCAACATGGTAAAAAAAAATTTGTGAAATTGCACTTTTTTTTTGCAATTTCACCGCACATAGAATTTTTTTCCCGTTTTCGAATACACTATGTGGTAAAACTAATGGGGTCGTTCAAAAGTACAACTCGATCTGCAGAAAAACAAACCCTCACACGGCCATATTGACTGAAAGATAGAAAAAAAAAATGTTAATTAAGTTATGGCTCTGGGAAGAAGGGGAGTAAAAAACGTAAACTCAAAAACTGAAAATCTCAAGGTCGTGAAGAGGTTAGGGAGGACTTAACGTGATGCGTTTGTGTGAATACTACATTTTAATTACCATTTATGGCACAGCCCCATAATGTCTGTATTATGGCTGTCACAGATCAAACTTTACGCTTCCTCACAGAACCTTAAACACCCCCAGCCACCCCCCAAAAACCCACAATAAAATGTTACAATTAAATGAAAATAAGCTTACAAAATGTTAGTTTTAGTCTTAAAAGCTCCTTTATCAGTTTGATATATGACTTACAGTTCCACTGCATGAACACAGAAGTAAAATATACACAAGCAAATTACGGAATAGATAAAAAAACACAAATAAAAAATACAATTTTGTACATAAGTGGTTTGCTGAAAGTGCCTTCAGGTTAAAAGCTGCAGGATCCGGAAACTCCCACCGCCTCTGCTGAATGGGAAAATTGACAAAGTAGTTCAATATACAATGGAGTAGTGCTGTATATCTCCATCTAAAGAACAGTCAAACATAAAGACCCATCGTACATTTTTCAGTAGTATAGAGCTATAACAGTACATTTCCAGCACCTACAAATTAAATTGGTCCTTTCCTAAAGAGGACGTGTCACCGAACATCTGTTTGAGTAAATAGTTGTATTCCTCATGAAACAGAAAATCTTTTCTTAAAACTGTCAAACTTTGTGCCGTTCCTCTGTGGTTATTCCTGAATAATGTGACAGCTGGGTGTTACTATTCCCCCCTTGTAAAAGGGGTGTGTCCTTAAAGGGTCTGACATTGACCAATCAGTGCTAACAAATCAAATTCTGCATGGACACGCCCACCAGCTGGTGACTCTAGCTGATCCTTCACCTGAGTTCCTGTGCTGCAGTTCTGGCTCTGGCATTCCTTTCTACACAATTGTGTGTTTCATTGTATATCGGATAGGTTTTAAACTCACGTATTGTTGCACTTTTCATAAATTTTGAGGAACGACAGAGGAAAAGAACAGCGTTAAGAGGTTTCAGATTAATTACTTCATCTGGGAATACAAGTAGCCACTAAAATAACAAGCTACAAGGAATGAAAGGTCCTCTTTAAACGAGTTATCTGGCAATTAAAAAAAAACTATGTATTTTTAGTTTGAAACAGCGCCACTTGTGTTCATGGGTGTTGTCTGGGATTGCAGCCATTCACATCAATAATAAAACAGATGCTTTTTTTTGTTCCTTACCCTGGACAACCCCTATAAATTTACATAAAAAGGCAGGGGGTATAATAGTTCAGACTAAATTCTTCCTTATTTATATGGCCCCAATATGACCAATTTGTTTTTTTCCACATTTCTCCTGGATAAGAATTATTTCGCACAAGATTTTAAAACATACTCGTGCGAAACAAGTTTTCTGAGAAAAGGACGGTTTACATAACCCACTAAGTCCTGAAAGAAAGAGACCTTTCATACATGCTTTACAAGTCTTCAGGACACCAAGTCCTCGGACCCAGACCTGGTAAGACGTGGCAGACTAAAAGTCGAAGCCTACTGTCTGGGTATTACTTCACATTCATTTCTCTACAGACTGGAGGTAGTTGGCAGATAGTAGGACCATGCTGTGCAATAATAACGATGCCTCAGACTCTGGAAAAGAAAGTACACGGAAGTAAATAGTTAGGATGACAGTAGTATAAAGCTTTAGGTCAAGTTACCACGATGAGTTTATGACATTGTGTATTTTCATTGCGGAAAAAATACAGCGTCTTACAGTTTTGTGTGTTTTAGATCCAAGTCACGGATCAAACTCAACCATGCAAGTCTATGGTCCGTGAATATCTTGGACAGCACACGGATGACATCAAACAGTCACTGATAGTTTCAGAGGAGAAGCTTGAAAACCTCCAACAGTTGCATACGAGAAAACACGATTGTAAAAATGGACGCACTGACTAAACACTAATAAAAAATGGCCTTGAATGGTTAAAAAATGCCAAGAAGAAGGGTAGGATGAATTGTGGGCTCACACAAGGAGAGATCCACCTGCAGCAACAACCACCAACAGTATCGGCATGCCAAGCACACCAATACTCAACCTTGCGGTAAAGCAGAGGTCTGCGGCCTACACAACGGCAGTGTTATGTTCTGCTACCAGAGCTAAGGAAAGAGAGGAGATCTGTCCCTACGATAGAACTCAGCTGAATCCCTACGATGTAACAGGGGACCTGATCCTGCGATCAGACCTGCTAAAGTCCTAAGCTAGTCTGTACGGAGACCTATAGATGTGGGGATGGAATCCCTACAAGTACTAAGGACTGGGAGGAAAATGGACACCTCCTAACAGAAATAGTAGCAGACAGACGAACAAACAAAATATATAGAACATAGAGGTCCGTCGACCAAGCAAACTAACAGAGTAGGATACAGAGCACAGGCTAGCTAGAAAGTAGTTATACAATGAAGTCCAGCAAAGCCAGAAGGGCGGAGCAGGATTAAATAGGCCAACAAGGTCATGTGACCAGCAAAGGAAAAAACCTAAGAGCAAGGTTCTAACAGTACCCCCCCTTCTAAGAGGATCCTCCGGATCCCCTAGGACCAGGCTTATCAGGAAATCTCCTGTGAAACGCTCTGATAAGTCTGGACGCGGAAACATCATCTGACCTCACCCAAGAGTTATCCTCGGGTCCGAAACCTTTCCAGGCCACAAGATACTGCAAACTACCTCTATACCGTCTAGAGTTAAGGATGCGAGAAATTTCATATTCCCCGTCCTCCACCACCGGAGGAACAGAGGCAGAGGCGTCACCATCCGACACAACAGCTTTTTTTTAACAGAGAGACATGAAATACCGGATTAATTCTCCAGGAGGTAGGAACCTCCAACCTAACAGCAGATTGGTTGACAACCTGAAGCACCTTAAAGGGCCCTACAAACTTGGGACCCAATTTCTTAGAAGGAATCCTCAACCGCAGATTCCTAGAGGACAACCAAACCATGTCACCAACAGCGAACAAAACCTCCTGTCGTTTCCTATCAAAGTAGTCTTTAGATTTTCTGTTGGCCTCCTGAAGATTACCACGCACATCCGTCCAAACTCTCTCCAAATCACTGGAGAAATTCTCCTCCTCAGGCACGGCAGATCCCAACTTGGAGAACGACCCAAACGACGGATGTCTCCCAGAACAACAAAAAAAAGGCGAACAACCAGCAGAAGAAGATGTATGATTGTTCAGAGCAAATTCAGCAAGTGGCAGAAACTCAGACCACCCCTCTTGATTGTCTGCCACAAAACAACGCAAGAACTGCTCAACATCCTGGTTTTTCCTTTCTGTCTGGCCATTAGATTCAGGATGATATCCGGACGAGAACGATAAATGAACTCCCAACCTGTCACAAAAGGCACGCCAAAAACGAGCCACGAACTGAGGACCCCTATCAGAAACAATGTCAGTAGGAACGCCATGAAGTCTGACAATTTCCTTGACAAAGGCCTTAGCGAGAGTTTTAGCGCAGGGCAGTTTGATGAAGGGAACCAAGTGACACATCTTGCTAAAACGGTCCACGACCACCCAGATGACAGTAAAACCCTCAGAGGGGGGAAGGTCAGTTATAAAGTCCATAGCCAAATGTGTCCAAGGAGCACTGGGAACCTCCAAAGGACAAAGCAACCCCGCAGCAGGAGTATGTGAGGACTTAGATCTAGCACATATAGTACATTGACGCACCCACTTAATGACTTCCTTCTGCCATCCAGGCCACCAAAAACTGCGACCCACCAGTCTCTTGGTCTCAGAGATTCCGGGATGACCTGCCAACCGAGATTCGTGACACTCAACAAACAAATCTCTCCTAAAGGTCCCAGGCACAAACAACCTCCCATGAGGAGTGTTAGATGGAGCATTCTCCTGTGCTTTAAGAATCTCATCTTCCAAAACGGAGTCCAAAGCAGCTATCACAACACCTTCTTGTAAAATGTTCTCCTCTTTCTCAGCACCGACTATGGGAGAAAAACTGCGAGACAAGGCATCCGCCTTAACATTCTTAGTACCAGGGATGTAAGTAACGGAGAAATTAAACCACGAGAAAAACAGTGCCCACCTAGCCTGACGGGCATTCAGGCGCTTGGCAGCATCAAGATATATCAGATTCTTATGATCCGTAAGAACCTGAACGGGAAATTCCGCACCTTCCAAGAAGTGGCGCCAGTGTTCAAATGCGAGTTTAATAGCCAATAATTCCCGATTACCAATATCGTAATTCAGTTCAGTCTCCGAAAATTTTTTTGAAAAAAAGGCACAGGGATGTAATCCATCCCCGTTATCCTGAGACAATACTGCGCCAACCCCCACAGAGGAAGCATCAACCTCAACCAAAAACGGCTTAGTCACATCAGGCTGCATAAGGATGGGAGCAGAGGTGAACCTCTCCTTGAGATACACAAAAGCTTCAATAGCCTCAGAAGACCACTGAACCGCATCAGCACCTTTCCTGGTGAGATCGGTCAGAGGTTTGACAATACTAGAAAAATTTTTTATGAATTTTCTGTAATAATTGGCGAAACCTAAAAACCTCTGTATCGATTTCAAACCAATAGGCCTAGGCCATTCCTGTACAGCTTGAACTTTAACCGGGTCCATCTCAAAACCTTCGCTGGAGATAATGTAACCCAAAAAACTAATTCTCTGTACAGCGAACTCACATTTCTCCAGCTTAGCAAAAAGCGAATTGTCCATTAACAACTGTAATACCTCACGTACGCTCCGCCAATGAGACTCCAGATCCGGCGAATAAATCAAAATGTCATCCAAATACACAACCACATTTTTGCCGATCAAAGGTCTAAGGATGTCATTAATAAGATTCTGAAAAAATGCAGGAGCATTGGTAAGACCAAAAGGCATCACCAGATTCTCAAAATGACCCACAAGAGTGTTAAAATGACCCACAGGAGTGTTAAAAGCAGTCTTCCATTCGTCACCCTCCTTCATGCGCAACAGATTGTATGCCCCCTTAAGGTCAATTTTAGAGAACCACTTGGCCCCCATTAACTGGTTAAATAAATCAGGAATCAATGGCAGTGGGTAAGGATTGCGTACAGTAATTTTGTTAATCTCACGAAAATCCAGACAAGGACGTAAACCGCCGTCCTTTTTTTTTACAAAAAAAAATCCAACCGCCACAGGAGACTTAGAAGGCCTAATGTGACCGGCGGCCAAACTTATCTGTATGTATTCCTCCAAAGCCTTCCTCTCAGGAATAGTAAGGTTAAATAAACGACTTTTAGGAAGAGTCGCTCCAGGGACAAATTCAATAGAACAATCATAGTCTCTATGGGGAGGCAAAACCTGCGATTCCTTCTCAGAAAAAACTCTCCAAAAATCCTGAATAGGAACAGGCAATTCTTCCCTATCCAAAGCTGCAATACGCCCGTTACAACACTTGTCATAACATTTATGGCTCCAGGATTTAATTTCACTGGTAGACCAATCCAGTACAGGATTGTGAAATTTTAACCAGGGCAATCCCAATATTACTGGAGAAGGCAAGTTATTCAACACTACCAAATCCAATTTCTCATGGTGAACACCATTAATAGTGAGAGGAAATTCACAGACCTTGAGAGTAATATTCTTCAAAGGGGAACCATCCACAGAAACCACAGCAATGGGGGATGATAAAGGTTCGGGTTTTAAATTGAGTCTTTCCAAGAATCCCCCATCAATTACATTCAGAGTAGACCCACAATCGACAAACACCCGAAATTCCATTAATTTTTCCTGAGCAATCGTGGAAGCAGCTAAAAATACACCCTTGGAATTTAAACAGGCAATACGGGCATGACTGACCTTTTTTTTTTCTTTCTTCATACGAAGCTCACAGCCTTTAATCAAATGACCAGATTTTCCGCAATAGAAACACAAGCCTTCAAAAAGTCTACGGTCTTTTTCTTGAGAGCGAGGTGCCACCGATCCAATCTCCATCGGTTCACCACTGTTAGTACACACATTCTCATAACCAGAAACTGACATAGCAGAGGATTTGCTCTCATTAACCCTTGCACGCAGTCTTCTATCCACCCGTATAGCTAATTGCATAGCCTGTTGCAAATCTTCAGGTGTAGGATAAGCAATTAGCAGGTCTTTAACCCTTTCATTGAGCCCAACAAGAAATAGACTTTTCAGAGCAGAATCGTTCCACCCTGTTTGAGTAGACCATCGACGGAAATGAGTACAATATTTTTCCACATTACCTGATCCCTGTCTCAAACGTCTTAACTCAGTCTCAGCTGATGCGACACGGTCAGGATCATCATATAATAGCCCCAAAGCAGAAAAAAAACTATCCACTGATCTGAAGCATGTATCACTAGTTTGCAAAGAAAAGGCCCACTCCTGAGGCTCTTTGCGCAAAAGTGACATTATGAACCCTATGCGCTGGGATTCATCCCCAGAGGACTTGGGTCTCAAACGAAAATACAATAAGCAAGCATTTTTAAATGAAAAAAATTCTCGGTGTTCACCAAAAAATAAATCTGGCAAACATACCTTAGGCTCCAAGAAATGTGCTCCAGGACAGTTACTCACGTGCTGACGGAGCTCGGCCACCTCCAGAGAGAGTCCCTGCAGGCGATGAGCCAAATCCTGAACTGACACCATGATGGAACAGAAAAATCTTTCCTTAGAGAATTTGCAGGCTGGACTTACTGTTATGTTCTGCTACCAGAGCTAAGGAAAGAGAGGAGATCTGTCCCTACGATAGAACTCAGCTGAATCCCTACGATGTAACAGGGGACCTGATCCTGCGATCAGACCTGCTAAAGTCCTAAGCTAGTCTGTACGGAGACCTATAGATGTGGGGATGGAATCCCTACAAGTACTAAGGACTGGGAGGAAAATGGACACCTCCTAACATAAATAGTAGCAGACAGACGAACAAACAAAATATATAGAACATAGAGGTCCGTAGACCAAGCAAACTAACAGAGTAGGATACAGAGCAAAGGCTAGCTAGAAAGTAGTTATACAATGAAGTCCAGCAAAGCCAGAAGGGCGGAGCAGGATTAAATAGGCCAACAAGGTCATGTGACCAGCAAAGGAAAAAACCTAAGAGCAAGGTTCTAACAGGCAGGGTGGTGCACAGGACATTAAAGCCCTGATGCGGGCAGAGCGACGAGGTGACCGCTTGTGTGTGCTCCGGTAATTTGGTTAGAAAAGTAATAAATATGATTCAGAAAAGCTTACAATAATTGTTACATCTGTGATACATCTAAAATTATTGGCTATGTCCCATTGGTCACTACATGTATTCAAGGTTAAAAAGTTTTTCCCAGTCATTGCTGACTCCTGACTTAGGCCACGTTCAGTATTTTGCTTCAGTATTTTTAAGTCAAAACCAGGAGTGGAACAATCAGAGGAAAAATAGAATAGAAACTCGTCACCACGTCTACATTTATCACCCACTCCTGGTTTTGGCTTACAAATACTGATGTAAAATACTGACCAAATACTGAACGTGTGAACGTGGCCTTACAGTATTTACTACTGATTGAAAAAAATAAAAAAGAGAAAACAAATTTCACAAAATATGAATTACTTTCCTTTGAAGAAAAAGTAAAATCTCAAACCCTTTCTCATCCCTATTTAGGCATGCGCCCTCTGTGATGGCTGTTAACTACAAAAACAAAATTAAAGCAATTCCCTCAATAAGATAATATTTCTATAAATATGACAAAAGATTTTTCCTTGGTGCATACTGTATCATCAGAAATATTGCACCTCTACATTGCCCCATATGTCATTATCAATAACTGCACTGTAATCTCTTAGGCAATGTTCACATGGCGCTTTAGCATATGTTCAGTGGCTCAGTGGAAGCTTGCGTGCGAAGCCGCACAATACAAGATTCGGGAGCATGCGCTGTCAGGACCAATGACTATAACGATGCAGATGGAGTGTGCTCTGTCGGACATCATTTTCCCCCGTATACGCCTAGCTGAGGCAGGCACCAAGATGCAATGCGTACACTGTGACTCCATCTGCATCATTATAATCAATGGCCCCGTCAGCACATACGCCTGAATCCCGTTTTACTGGGCTTTAGACGCAAGCCCTGACTGAGCACATGTGAACATAGCCTTATATGATCTGCTGGAGAGAAAATTCATGAAGGCACTATTCCATGTGTCCTTGGACCCTGATAAAGTAGGACGAAACACATGATGGGGCGATGGGACACCTGCTTGACTTGCGGCAATACATGTAAGGACCATTGGGATTTACCATGTGTTATTCTCCAACTATCTAACTTTTTTATTGTTTTATTTATGACACGGTTATATTTACTTCATTGAGTACAGAAAAAAAACAAAGACAAAAGCTAAATATACGATTACCTAAAAGTAAATGGATAAATGACACAGTGCAAAGAAATAATGATAAATAATAAAGGGTATTTAGTTAACATAAATTTTGATCAAAATAATGTAAAAGCCATCCCGCCACATCACGGCAACCCTTATGGGACAGTCCTAACTCTAATATTAAAACCTTACCATTTGTAAAGTGACATACATATGGATAAGGGCAGAGAGACTGAACCCTTAGTAGAAGCATGAACCTGAGAGGCAGAATGAATCTTTCAGCTCAGACAAAGGGCGGCCACACCCTTATATGCACTACTGCACATTAGACTGCAAAGAAAAAACCTGAGAGTTTGAACTGAAACATAAATTGGCATGATATAGCGCCAGGCCGGCTAATCAGAAGACCACCCATGAAGGACAGGAGGTAGGAGGCGGTTTTAAGGTCTCCTGTTCAGCGACCACAACAGGACGTCACGAGAGCATAATGATCATTGTCTGTGGTGAGTAGTAGGATTTTGTATATGTAGATGGTACAGTATATACTCTGAAAGGAGAGTGGTCATCGTGCTCACGCCCGTCAACACAGCACTCCTTCAATCGATAGATTACAGAGAGCACTGGAGAAAGATGCTGGAGGAAATCTTTTTCGCCCCATATTATCTGAATCGCTCCAGCTTATAAAGACAACTTTCTAGTGTATAAAAGGTAATTCTGACAAAGTTAAACATTCACTAAAAAAATCCCCAAAATGGTTAGACGGTTAGCAGGTTTTACCTTTTAATTTTCCCGACAGCTGTACCCAGTAATTTAACCAATTTCTACAGTCTTCTGTACTGAGGTGAGTGGAGTTTAGCCCTCTGATATAACAAGCCTGAAAAACAAAAATCAATTAACAAGAGCTCAACCTGAGGGCCGATTGGCACAAGGCCCTTTTACACCGGCCAATGTAAACTGTACCCTGACAGACATTATCGTAAATGATCGTTTATCCCCATACAGTTTGCATATCCCGGCCACTGTGCTTAGGGCGCGCGCGCGCGCGCGCCCTCCCTCCCTCTTGAAGGGGCCGCGCGCGCCGTCCTAAGGAGTCCTCGGCCAATGGCCGGAGGACTTTACCATATATAAGGCACCTCCTCCAAAATGGAGGTGCCCGAGCAATGTTGTTGCACCGTTCTACTCTGCTTCAGCCCTCAGGTCCCGTTGCCAGTTACCTGCCAGATTCCTGCCAGCTTGCTGTCCTAATCCTGCCTGATTTCCTGTTACCTGCCTGCCTGCCTGAGGTCCGACGGTCTGCCTTACAACTCCGGTCAGTCTGTCTAAGGACCAACTTGCCCGCTCACCTGGGAGCGCACATCAGCTACCTGCCTGCTTGCCTGAGGTCCGACGGTCTGCCTTACAACTCCGGTCAGTCTGTCTATGGACCAGCTTGCCCGCTCACCTGGGAGCGCTTCTCCGCTACCTGCCTGCTTGCCTACCTGGAGGCTCCGCCGTCACGTGCTGTGACCACCTGCTATTCCAGAGACTCTCGCTTGCTCACCTGGGAGCACACATCCTCCATCTGCCTTGCTAGCCTACCTGGAGGTTCAGCCATCACAGGTCGTACCTACCCCTTACCTAGAGACTGCCCCGGTCACTTGCCGTGACCTCCAGCCCGTTCTTCCAGAGACTGCCCCGGTCACTTGCCGTGACCTCCAGCCCATTCTTCCAGAGACTGCCCTGAACACTTGCCGTGACCTCCTGCCCGTACACCCAGAGACTGTCCCGGTCACCTGCTGTGACTGCCTGCCTGGTCGCCACCCGCTCCCTTACAAGGACCGCTCCCTTGTATAGTAGCCCAGAGGTTCCGCCTCCCAGACCCGTTACAGTTTGCTCGGGCCATGGAACCCGGTGGCACCCAAGCTCCCTCGCTCTCGGACCTGTGTCATGAACTGTCCCGTCAAAGGTCCCAACAGGAGTCCATCCTGGGTCACCTGCGGAATGTCAATACTCGCCTGGACACTCTGACTGTTCCACCAACAACCTCCGCCAGTGCCATGTCTCGCAATCCGGCAGCTCCGCTGTCCACTAACACCATGATATCCTACCCCGGACCTCGGCTTTCTGCACCTCCTCGCTTCGGAGGCGACTCAGCCCAGGCTTGGGGCTTCATAAATCAGTGCACCCTGCACTTTGAACTATTGTCCCACCAGTTTAACTCCGACCGAGCCAAAATTGCATTCATCATGTCCCATCTCACCGGGGAGGCCCTGGCCTGGCTAAATCCTCTATGGGAGAGAGGAGACCCCCTGGTGTCCAACTTGCCTGCTTTTCTCACGGCTTTCCGGAAAGTCTTCGACGAACCCGGACGGAAGACCTCATCCGCATCATCGTTGCTACGCCTCCGTCAGGAAAGTCTCACCGTGGGCCAATATGCCATACGGTTCCGTACCCTTGCCTCGGAGCTGGCCTGGGATAACGACGCTCTGGTTTCCGTCTTCTGGGAGGGTCTGTCCGGCCGTATTAAAGATGAACTTGCCGGTCGGGACATTCCTACCACTCTCGATGACTTAACTCTTGCCACCCGGATTGACCTACGGTTCCAGGAGCGTGCCAGAGAGGTCACCCGTGAGAGGAGGTTACCACGTCTAGCTCCTACTTTTCAGAAACCCGTCACTCCTTCTGTCTCTAACCAGGTACACCCTCCTGAGCCTATGCAGGTCGACCAGACCAAGATGGTCAAGACCCGTCAGGACTTACGCCGTGCCGAGGGGACCTGCTTCTACTGTGGCAGTAAGGAGCACCGGATCTGTGCCTGCCCGGAGAGGTCGGGAAACGCCTGTGTCTAGGTTCGCTCAGAGAGGTCCACCTAGACAAGAATAAATCCTCTCCATCCCTGCTGTTGTCAGTTTCAATCGTCTACGGGGAGAACCGTTATTTCGAACTAGCCCAACTGGACTCTGGAGCAGCCGGGAATCTTATTTCACAGTCCCTGGTAGAGAAATACCGCATCCCCACCAAACCTCTGGCTGTACCCTTGTCTGTTGCTGCCGTGGATGGGGGGCTCTTACCACGCCCCATCCAACTCATCACCGAATCCATTACTCTGCAGGTGGGAATGCTGCATTCTGAAAGTATCTCCTTCCATGTTCTGCCTGGACTCTCTCACGCCCTCTTGCTAGGCCTACCTTGGCTCCAGAAACATGCACCCGTTCTTGACTGGCAGACCGGAGAAGTCCTTCGCTGGGGACAGGGCTGCCATAAGACCTGTCTGGTTCCCGTTCATCCCGTCCGTCCTTCTCCTACCCCAGCTAATCTACCTGGACTTCCGATTCCTTATTGGTCTTATGCTGATGTCTTTAATAAAAAGGAGGCAGAGACACTACCCCCTCATAGACCATACGACTGCCCTATCGACCTGTTACCTGGTACTTCTCCTCCCCGTGGGCGTATTTATCCATTATCCGCTGCTGAGACCCGGTCGATGTCCGAATATATTGAGGAGAATCTGGCCAGGGGATTCATCCGGAAATCTACCTCCCCGGCGGGAGCAGGCTTCTTTTTCGTCAAAAAGAAGGACGGCTCTCTCCGTCCCTGTATAGACTATGGAGGCCTTAACCAGATCACGGTGAAGAATAAGTACCCCCTTCCGCTCATTCCGGAGTTATTTGATCGTCTGAGGGGGGCTAGAATCTTCACCAAACTGGACCTCCGTGGGGCGTACAACCTGGTTCGTATCCGTCAGGGGGATGAATGGAAGACGGCATTCAACACCCGGGACGGCCACTATGAATATCTGGTAATGCCCTTTGGCCTCTGTAACGCTCCTGCCGTCTTTCAAGAGTTGGTCAATGACATCTTCCGGGACCTTCTCTACTCCTGCGTAGTGGTGTACCTGGACGACATCTTGGTCTTCTCTCCGGATCTCCAGACTCACCGGAGGGATGTTAGTCAGGTCCTGCTCAGGCTCAGGCAGAACCATCTCTACGCTAAATATGAGAAGTGCCTCTTTGAGCAGACCTCGCTTCCGTTTCTGGGCTACATTATCTCTCAGACCGGCCTACAAATGGATCCTGAGAAACTGTCTGCCATCGAGAAATGGCCCCGACCAGAGGGGTTGAAGGCTATTCAACGGTTCCTGGGCTTCGCCAACTATTACCGCCTCTTCATCCCGCACTTCTCTTCCCGGACTGCCCCAATTTCCGCGCTCACCCGTAAGGGTACTAATCCCAAAGAGTGGCCGCCCGAAGCAGAGGAGGCCTTTCTTTCCCTAAAACAGGCCTTCTCTTCCGCCCCGGTGCTGCATCACCCGGACGGCAACAAGCAGTTCTTCCTGGAAGTTGACGCCTCCTCCTCTGGAGCCGGAGCGGTACTTACTCAAAAATCATCTTCCGGGAGAATGGTAACTTGTGTCTTCTTCTCCAAACTCTTCTCCTCTTCTGAGCGCAACTATTCCATAGGAGACCGAGAGTTATTGGCCATCAAGCTGGCGTTGGAGGAGTGGCGTTACCTACTCGAGGGGGCTCTTCATCCGGTAATAATTTACACTGACCACAAGAACTTGGCTTACCTCCAGCATGCCCAGAGACTTAACCCGCGCCAAGCCCGGTGGTCCTTGTTTTTTGCTCGCTTTGATTTTGTTCTTCATTTTCGCCCGGCTGACAAAAACGTCAAAGCAGACGCCTTGTCCCGATCCTTTCTGGTGTCCGATCTCGAGGAAGAACCTAAACATATCATCGATCCCGCCAGAGTAATGCAGGTGGCTCCCGTGAGTCTAAATCGTCTCCCTCCCGGTAAGACGTTTGTTTCAGTACCTGATCGGGAGAAGATCCTACACTGGGGCCATTCGTCTAAACTAGCTGGCCACGCCGGTCAGAAAAAGACCCTCCAGCTTATTGCCCGGCACTATTGGTGGCCTACCCTGCACAAGGACATAATAGACTTTGTTTCTGCCTGTGTGTCCTGCGCCCGCAACAAAGTCCCGAGACATCTGCCAGCCGGACGCCTCCTTCCGCTTCCTGTACCTGCTGCCCCCTGGCAGCATATAGCAATGGACTTTATAACTGATCTCCCCGTCTCTGCCGGTTGTACGGTCATTTGGGTGGTCGCTGACCGCTTTTCCAAGATGGCTCACTTTATTCCCCTGCCAGGCCTTCCGTCTGCACCCGAGCTGGCTAAAGACTTTATCCGCCACATCTTCCGTCTTCATGGCCTGCCCCTCCACATCGTGTCGGATCGTGGGGTACAGTTCACCTCACGTTTCTGGAGAGCCACTTGTAAACTACTAGATGTCACCCTGGACTTCTCTTCCGCTTACCACCCACAGTCCAATGGTCAAGTGGAGCGGATCAATCAGAACCTGACCAGTTACCTCCGGCACTTCGTTAATGCCCACCATTCTGACTGGGTGGATCTCCTACCATGGGCCGAGTTCTCTTATAATAATCACGAGAGCGAATCCTCCTCCAAATCCCCGTTTTTTGTAGTCTTTGGTCAGCATCCTCGGATTCCTTTTCCTGTCTCCACCTCTGCGGCTGCGGAATCTCTCGTTAGCAAATTTTCCTCCATATGGGAGAGTACCCGGTCCGCACTCCTTCTGTCATCCGAGCGTATGAAAAGACACGCTGACAAAAAACGCCTGGATCCTCCACAATTTCGTCCAGGAGATAAAGTCTGGCTCTCATCTAAATATGTTCGACTCAAGATACCTTCTTACAAGTTAGGGCCTCGGTTCATCGGTCCTCTGGAGGTCATCAGTCAGATCAACCCGGTGGCCTATAAATTGAAACTCCCGGCCAACTTACGGATCCCTAACTCCTTCCATGTATCTCTCCTCAAACCCGTGGTGCTTAACTCTTTTTCCAAGTCTACAGGTACGCCTCCTGCTCCGGTTTCTGCTGAGGACGAGTTTGAGGTAGAGAACATTCTTGCCACCAAAAGGGTAAGAGGAAAGACCTTTTTTCTGGTAGATTGGAAGGGGTTTGGTCCTGAGGAGAGAACGTGGGAGCCCCGGGAGAACATCCATGCCCCTCTCATCCTAGCTAAATTTCTATCTGGCCTAAAAAAGGGGGGGCCTAAAGGGGGGGGTACTGTAGTGCCGGCGTCCCTGCCCTCTGCTAGGCAGGGATGCTGTTCCCCTCACCGCTCTGCTCCGTGCCCGGCGTCCCTCTCCCGCTCTGCTGGCAGCGCGCGCTCCTTCCCGGCCACTGTGCTTAGGGCGCGCGCGCGCGCCCTCCCTCTTAAAGGGGCCGCGCGCGCCGTCCTAAGGAGTCCCCGGCCAATGGCCGGAGGACTTTACCATATATAAGGCACCTCCTCCAAAATGGAGGTGCCCGAGCAATGTTGTTGCACCGTTCTACTCTGCTTCAGCCCTCAGGTCCCGTTGCCAGTTACCTGCCAGTTACCTGCCAGATTCCTGCCAGCTTGCTGTCCTAATCCTGCCTGATTTCCTGTTGCCTGCCTGCGGTCCGACGGTCTGCCTTACAACTCCGGTCAGTCTGTCTAAGGACCAACTTGCCCGCTCACCTGGGAGCGCACATCCGCTACCTGCCTGCTTGCCTGAGGTCCGACGGTCTGCCTTACAACTCCGGTCAGTCTGTCTATGGACCAGCTTGCCCGCTCACCTGGGAGCGCTTCTCCGCTACCTGCCTGCTTGCCTGCCCGGAGGCTCCGCTGTCACGTGCTGTGACCACCAGCTATTCCAGACTCTTGCCCGCTCACCTGGGAGCGCTTCTCCGCTACCTGCCTGCTTGCCTACCTGGAGGCTCCGCCGTCACGTGCTGTGACCACCTGCTATTCCAGAGACTCTCGCTTGTTCACCTGGGAGCACACATCCTCCATCTGCCTTGCTAGCCTACCTGGAGGTTCAGCCATCACAGGTCGTACCTACCCCTTACCTAGAGACTGCCCCGGTCACTTGCCGTGACCTCCAGCCCGTTCTTCCAGAGACTGCCCCGGTCACTTGCCGTGACCTCCAGCCCGTTCTTCCAGAGACTGCCCTGATCACTTGCCGTGACCTCCTGCCCGTACACCCAGAGACTGTCCCGGTCACCTGCTGTGACTGCCTGCCTGGTCGCCACCCGCTCCCTTACAAGGACCGCTCCCTTGTATAGTAGCCCAGAGGTTCCGCCTCCCAGACCAGTTACACATGCTAAGATGAAATACATACACATAAAAATATACCAAAATACAAGACTGTGGGGTAAATGACAGTGTATGCTACGCAGTGGTTTATGTAATTCTCAATCGTGTCAAAAGGGGTCGACATCATGCATGAACAGCCTACTCAGCCATTGCAAAAATGGGACCACAACTGGCCATTGCTGGGGTTGGTGAGACCCAGTGATGAATACCCCGCGGATTACTTACATCGTATCTGTACAAAACACTGCAATGAAGAAAAGCTTTTAAAGCCAAGCATACACAAGAGAAAAGTACTCAATCCCGATATGATTGGCCAGCTATGTCATGAGTATGGAGGACTATCAAATGTCCCCTGATAAAAGATTTAAGGGGAGATATTAATAGAAATGCCTGACAATGGCTTATTCTGCAATGTAAACTCGGCCAATCCACATTTCTAAAGGTGGAATCGGCAGAGATAGCAATTTGCCAACATTGATCTCATGTGTTTGTCTCGATCCAAAGATCATGCGAGAGCATCAAATATATGCCCCATACTGTGAGTCTTCAGAGTCTATCAGAGGACTTGGAGGGACCAGAGCAATACTCGCACTTCTTCTAGCCAATTCACAGACTTGCGATTCAAGTGTGGAGAACCACCAAAAAGACTTTTCAATTCAAGGACACAGTAGCCAAGTCCCCCTTATGGCATATCAGTGCCATTTCCAAATTGCTACATTCCCAAGATGCCCAGGTTTTGTAGAACTTAGGGGTTGATCAATGTCAACTACTCTATCCAGTCCCCAGCTTTTTTTTTTTTTTTTTTAAGGTAACTGCAACTAAGGCATACCCTAAACACCCAGTTCCCAGACATTGGAAATTCTCTCATATTCTCTTACCCCCTGATTGGGATTCTTAAAAGCCAGGGACCAAAAGGGTTGCTCTCCTTTTAATACACCCAGTTACTAAGGAGGAGATGCTCCTCATCACCATCGTTGGTTGAGGCCAAATAGAAGACAGTAATACCCAGAGGAGGATTAGAGCAAGGCCTTCACCTCCCCACAATATGTTTCACAGCAATTAATATCAAGCTAGTCGCAATGTATATAGTCCTTCAAAGCTACCTGGCTCGTAGAAGGTTATATAAAATGGGTAGATCCACCACTGCAGATTGTCATAGGTGTGGGGAAGAGGCGGCAGATTCCATACACCTGATGTGGTATTGACCTCCCACTGCAGACTTTTGGAAAGAGGCCATGGCTATCCTCATTGAGATCATACAATCCCCTGTACCAATCTGCCCTAAGGTGTGTTTATTAGGAATCCGTAATAAGAAGACCTGGCCTTACCACCCTCGCACTCTCCTCAGAGAAACATCACAAGGCTGGATGGATAGAAGCCCCCCATGAATTTCACACTGGGTCAATATGGTAAATACTGCGCCTTCCTATGAGAAGGTGGTATATAAAAATAGTCATTGTCCTGAAAAATGTAATAAGATATGGAAGTCTTGGTTTGATTCCTCTTTGACTCATAATAATTCCCAGGTGATGAGGAGCATTCTCTCATGATAAAGTATAGTGGGTACGGAAAGTATTCAGACCCCTTTAAATTTTTCACTCTTTGTTTCATTGCAGCCATTTGGTAAATTCTAAAAAGTTCATTTTTTTCTCATTAAAGTACACTCTGCACCCCATCTTGACTAAAAATAAACAGAAATGTAGAAATTTTTGCAAATTTATTAAAAAATAAAAACTGAAATATCACATGGTCATAAGTATTCAGACCCTTTGCTCAGTATTGAGTAGAAGCCCCCTTTTGAGCTAGTACAGCCATGAGTCTTCTTCAGAATGATGCAACAAGTTTTTCACACCTGGATTTGGAGATCCTCTGCCATTCTTCCTTGCAGATCCTCTCCAGTTCCGTCAGGTTGGATGGTGAACGTTGGTGGACAGCCATTTTCAGGTCTCTCCAGAGATGCTCAATTGGGTTTAGGTCAGGGCTCTGGCTGGGCAAGTCAAGAATGGTCACAGAGTTGTTCTGAAGCCACTCCTTTGTTATTTTAGCTGTGTGCTTAGGGTCATTGTCTTGTTGGAAGGTGAACCTTTGGCCAAGTCTGAGATCCAGAGCACTCTGGAAGAGGTTTTCATCCAGGATGTCTCTGTACTTGGCCACATTCATGTTTCCTTCAATTGCAACCAGTCGTCCTGTCCCTGCAGCTGAAAAACACCCCCATAGCATGATGCTGCCACCACCATGTTTCACTGTTGGGATCGTATTGGGCAGGTGATGAGCAGTGCCTAGTTTTCTCCACACATACCGCTGAGAATTATCACCAAAAAGTTCTATCTTTGTCTCATCAGACCAGAGAATCTTATTTCTCAGTCTGGGAGTCCTTCATGTGTTTTTGAGCAAACTCTATGTGGGCTTTCATATGTCTTGCACTGAGGAGAGGCTTCCGTTGGGCCACTCGGCCATAAAGGCCCGACTGGTGAAGGGCTGCAGTGATAGTTGACTTTGTGGAACTTTCTCCCATCTTCCTACTGCATCTATGGAGCTCAGCCACAGTGATCTTGGGGTTCTTCTTTACCTCTCTCACCAAGGATCTACTCCCACGATTGCTCAGTTTGGCAGGACGGCCAGGTCTAGGAAGACTTCTGGTGGTCCCAAACTTCTTCCATTTAAGGATTATGGAGGTCAATGTGCTCTTAGGAACCTTGAGTAATGCAGAAATTCTTTTGTAACCTTGGCCAGACCTGTGCCTTGCCACAATTCTGTCTCTGAGCTCCTTGGGCAGTTCCTTTGAGCTCATGCTTCTCATCTGGTCTGACAAGCACTGTGAGCTGTGAGGTCTTATATAGACAGGTGTGTGCCTTTCCAAATCAAGTCCTATTAGTTTAATTAAACACAGATGGGCTCCAATGAAGGCGTAGAACCATCTCAAGGAGGATCACAAGGAATGGACAGCATGGAACTTAAATATGAGTGTCTGAGCAAAGGGTCTGAATAGTTATGAACATGTGATATCAGTTTTTCTTTTTTAATAAATTTGCAAAAATTTCTACATTTCTGGTTTTTTTTCAGTCAAGATGGGGTGCAGAGTTTACTGTAATGAGAAAAAAATGAACTTTTTAGAATTTACCAAATGGCTGCAATGAAACAAAGAGTGAAAAATGTAAAGGAGTCTGAATACTTTCCGTACCCACTGTATGTGATATTTTTTGCCAGACATGGGTGTCTTATAGTTTTGGTTAAAATATTAGACCAATGGTGTGTAAAGGGCAAGGTTAACTTTGCCAGAGAGTATTAATGAGAAATATTGTTTGTTCTTTTGTTCTATAATGTAACCTTGTTATGTTGTAAAATATTCAATAAAACAAGTTAAAACAAAACATATGCCCATTATCACTGGCCAACACACATTTTGCTGCCTCAAATGTTAGACTTGTTTCTGGATTTTTGACCTGCTGAGTCCTAAAATGGCACCAATTTTCCCCTATCAGCTCTAGTTTTGGAGATACACAGCATATGCCACATACACTATTTACTCTGTTTTTCGGGATCTGGGGCTGGGTGAGGGCTTATTTTTTGCGTGCCGGGCTGATGTATTTATTGATAACATTTTGGGGTAGATCCGATGTTTTGATTGCCCGTTATTTCATTTTATTGCAATTTTGTGGCGACCAAAAAACTTAATTCTGGCGTTTAGAATTTTTTTTCTTGTTATGCCATTTACCGATCAGATTAATTCTTTTTTTATATTGATAGATCAGGCAATTCTGAACGCAGCGATACCAAATATGTCTATGTAGGTTTTTTTTTAATTATTTTATTTTGAATAGGTCGAAAGGGTGGGGATTAAAACTTTTATATTTTTTAAATTTTTTTTATATTTTTAAAAACTTTTTTTGTTCACTTTTTGCATGCTTCTATAGTCTCCATAGGAGACTAGAAACAGCAACTGTCCGTTTGCCTCTGCTACATACAGGAGATCAGCAGTTCCCCTGTATGCAGCAGAAATGGTCCTGTGCTATGAGCGGCGACCACTAGGTGGCGCTCATAGCGACCAGCTCATGACAACCGCAGGCGTCTGCTGCAGACCCTGGGTTGTCATGCCCACCCATCGGTGACCCACGATCACGTGACGGGATCGCCGATGGGCGGGGCTTAGGACGCGCTTCCCGGAAGCGCGCGTTAAATACCACTGTCGGAGATTGACAGCGGCATTTAACATGTTAACAGCCGCGGGTGGATCGCGATTCCACCCGCGGCTGTTGCGGGCACATGTCAGCTGTAATAATCAGCTGACATGTGCTCGGTTCAGTGCGGGCTCAGCGCCAGAGCCCTCACCGAACAGGGGGATTACAGCCTGTGCGTACTAATATGTCACAGGCTGTAAAGGGGTTAAATTAAAATCTTATAAACATGAAGGAAACATATTAAAACTTAAGAGAAAAGTGTACAAATAAAACACAGAGCAGCCCTTCTCATTCTCCAACCTTGGGCAAATGAGGAAAGAAAGAAAATTAAAAGAAAAATAAAATTGAAAGTAGACCCCTATGATAACTCTCAGACAGGCGAGTAGTTGCAGTTAAGCTTTACATTTGTATGCCAGTATAGATTATAGAAGAGGAATTTTGTCGCAGCTGTGAAACAAAGATACACAATAAATGTGGGCAATTAAAATACCGTATTTTTCGGACTATAAGACGCACTTTTTTCCTCCAAAATTTTGGAGGAAAATGGGGGGTGCGTCTTATAGTCCGAATGTTGGGGGGGTGTGTATATATATGTAGGGTGTGGGGGCAGCAGTAGCGGTGGAGGAGCGGGGCACAGGAGGCAGCAGCCGCCCCACTGCAGCCTACACTGTCCCCACTGCTAAAGAAAATGAATATTCACGCCATGGGCGTGGGGAGCACTGAATATTCATGCTCCTTAATAGCAGCACACAGTGTAGCCGCGCTGCGGCTCCTGCTGCTGCCGGAATCGCCTGTGCCCACTGTTAAAGGGCATGAATATTCAACCTCTCTCCACGCCCATGGGCGTGGGGAGGGGTGAATATTCATGCCCTTTAATAAGCGGGCACACGCGATAGCCCGGCAGCAGGAGCCGCAGCGCGGCTACACTGTGTGCCGACTATTAAGCAGCATGTCTCCCGGCGTGGGGAGCAGTGACTTCCGGCAGCTGATCTCTCTCCTTGTGAGCTGCGCATGGCAGTGACGCCATGCACGGCTCACATGTATAGTGCGGGCAGACAAGATGAAGCACTGGAGGAGAGAGAAGAAAGGTGAGTAGGAGTGTTTATTTTATTTTTTTTTATGTGCAGCCTGATGGGGATTAGGGGGACCATGCATACCAGGATAAGGATGAGGGGGCCATACATGCCAGGGTAAGGATGAGGGGGCCATACATACCAGGGTAACGCTGAGGGGGCCATACATACCAGGATAAAGATGAGGGGGCCACACATACCAGGATAACTCTGAGGGGGGCATACATAACAGGATAAAGATGAAGGGATAAGGATGAGGGTTGCCATGCATACCAGGACAGGGATGAGGGTTGCCATGCATACCAGGACAGGGATGAGGGTTGCCATGCATACCAGGACAGGGATGAGGGGTGCCATGCATACCAGGACAGACATTAGGGGTGCCATGCATACCAGGACAGAGATTAGGGGTGCCATGCATACCAGGATAGGGATGAGGGGTGTTATGCATACCAGGATGGAGGGGTTCCATGCATACCAAGATGGAGGGATGCCAGGCATACCAGGATGGGGATGGGGACCACGTATAAAAGGAAGGGGGGGGGCAAATATACCAGGATAGGGGATATTGTCAGAATTGGGGGATATTACCCCTATACCAGTGTCAGCAGAAGACCCTCTCCCCCTTAAAAGTGAATCATGAACACATTTTTTGCTTAAATTTTTATTTTCCTCCTCTAAAACCTAGGTGCGTCTTATGGTCCGGTGCATCTTATAGTCCGAAAAATACGGTACATAGATTTCCCATTTATATAAGAAAGCTAATTCTGACCTCCCGATTCTGTACAGAAGATCTCTTAAAGAACGGACTAAAATTTTATAAATCCAACCACATCTAAGAAACTAGAGCTAATGAGGGCTGTCCAATGCAATTTTCTGAATCAGCACCACAAATAACCGCAGGAACAGGTCTAAAACCCAAGACACCAAGGAGTTTCTTTTTATTTGTTGGGCTGTGTTATCAGATGGAAAAATCAGCCATTTCTCTCCCTCAGAAACAATTATGGATTTTTTTCTTTATCAGCAATCTCTTCCAGAGCAAATTTAATGAACTATAAAAGAATATTTAATATTTTAATTCACATCTCACCTTCTTAGTTTCTTCGTCGCTGAGTTCTTGCACTCCACATTGGAGCAGGGCACTGTCCAGGTGATGAATCTCAAAAATGTGTGACCTGAGCCGACGCTGAAGGAAAAACGCTGGAAGGTGCGGGGTCAGGAACATGAGACGACTTAAAGCTCTCTGTGCAGACAAAGGACTGTATTAGAGAACGGCACAGGACACTACTTCTCAGGACTCTACCAAAGCCCCCATAACAATGCAGGTTTTGTGGCTCCCTTAGGAAACCCGGCAGACACGCTATACTGAGACTGAAACAGAAAGCCGCAGAATAGCAGAGAGAGACAAGGGAGAGAACCCAAGAAATATAGGAGATTATTACAGCCCTAATCAGTCTATGAGCCCCACTGTACCCGTTTTTGCCGGCATAATAAAAGAATGGTGACAACGGAAGAAACAGAAGGATAGAAGGAAATTTTGCTAACGCTTGAGAATTTCTAATATGCATGCCATAAAGAAAAAAAAAAAGATGTTTCAAAAAAAAAAAAATTAAAGCAGTAAAGTACATGTTTCTTTTTTGAGGAAGATTCCAAAGAAAACCTCTCCAAACTATGCAGCAGCCAATCAAAAGGCCGCAAAAAAAAGCTTCAGGAAAACACACTCATTCAAAACCTGTCCAAAATTTGCTGGAAACTGAGCACAAACTTCAAGCGCTTTAGGATGTTTTTGAGTAGGTTTTGTAGAGATTCTGCTCCGAAAACTCCTAGAAAAACTTAAGTGTGCACATACCCTTATGCTCCCTTGACGCAATTCTTGGAAGTTTCATTTGTGTAGTAAAAGACAACACTGTTTCATAGCTTTTTTTCGTGGATTTCTTTTTAAATGTACAGATACATTTTCAGTGGCTTTTTTAAGTATAAAAATTGGGAAATTGCATAAAAAAACCTCAACTAATGAAGAGGCTCAGGCTTCACTAAGCACGACTAGGCACACACAGCTCCTGATGGGCCGCTGCAGGGTGAATGTGGATCTACACATGGACCATTCGCGTAAATGGGTGTAAATCTAATGCAATGCACAAAGAAGGGGGTCGTCTTATTACAGCCCCATTGCTGGTGACCTCTGTGTGACAGAACTATGGCCACAGGAGGACTATTTTATCTCCTATGAATCTAGTGTTAGTCAACAACTCCAGAATAAAACATAACATTTTATATAACATTCATTTGGCTGAGCGATAAATGTGTTTGCGTGGGAAACAAATGTTCTGCAGATTATAGAAAGTCCACTGCCAGGACCTTCTGTGAGCAGAGCGGCCGTGGGAAGTGGCCAGCAAATGATGTGGGCAACCCTGCAGGAGAAATTAACCATTACATAGCCATCAATGAAATAATAAAAAAGCCCAGACGATGCCAGTCCTCCAGATAGACAAGTCTCTGTAGTAGTCTTCTCTCTGGTTATTAAAGAGGTTGTCCAAGACTATTTAATTTTTTTTTTTTTTAACTATGGGCCTAAAAATTAACAGGCAGGTAATTGCTAATAAAGGCAACTAGCTGCCTGCTTTACCCGATGCTGGCTCAGAGTGGTCACTGACTGCTCCTACCGGTGATTTAACAGGTTCATGTCAACAGAGCAGCTCTCTCTCTTCCAGGCAGCTCATCTTCCGGGCTGCTCTGTCGAAGTCATGCTGATTGACAGCCGGCTCTTCTCCACCGCCTAACTCCAGGGAGTTGGCTGTCAATCAGCATGACATCAGCAGTCACGCTCCGTCAACAGAGCGGAGCAGAAGAGAAGGAACTGCTCTGTTGACGTGATGTCAGCAGAAGCTGCTGAATCTCCGGTAGATGCGGTCTATGATTGCCTTATGCCGGCAGAGATCGGTGCCGGGCACAACAGTCAGGTAGAGTATGTTGGCGCTATATAAAAATAAAGATTATTATTATTAACTACCTGCCTGTTAGTTCTTAGGCCCATAGTAAAAAAATAAAATAGTCCATAATAAGCCCTTTAAATTTAAGTCACCCTTCTTGAGAAAACCTTTTCATATACATTATGTAATGTGTAATAATGTGGGGTTTAGAAGAGGTAAAAAAAAAAAGGTTGTGCACTATTGTTCTTACCATTTGCTGAATATGAAGACTTTTGAGGCAGAAAGGCGGACCTGAGAAAGCTGCTCTGACCTCCTGAATATCTGTTGCCTTTGGGTGAATTCCTTGCTGTACCTAAAATAAAAAAAATAGAATTAGACTTACCGGTAATTTGGTTTCTAATAACCCTCCACGACAGCACCAAAGGAGGATGCCACTCCACCCTAATAGGGACAGGAAACACAAAGAGGTCAAATAGCCCCTCCCTCATCCTCCTTCCAGTGTTTTTATAAAGGACCACACAAGTATGGATGCTTCAAATTATATTTATTCTTATTCAAATTAAATGATTTTTTTTTTTTGGCTAACCAAGCCTGGGAGGGAATTACCAGTGCTGTCGTAGAGGGTTATTAGAAACCAAATTACCGGTAAGTCTAATTCTATTTTCTCCAATAACCCTCCACGACAGCACCAAAGGAGGAGTACTAAAGACTCATGTTTAGGGAGGGACAATGGCCTGAAGCACTTTCCGCCCAAATGCCAAGTCTTTAATGGACATTAAATTAAAGTTTGTAATGTTTGGTGAAGGTATGGACCAAGGGCCATGTAGCTGCTCTACATATCTGCTCAAGTGAAGAGTTAGCCTTCTCTGCCCAGGAGACGGACATGGCTCTAGTAGAGTGTGCTTTCAGCTTCTCTGGCGGAGAGAGATCTTGGATCTGATATTATTCTACAATTGCTTTCTTGATCCAAGTAGCGATGGTAGCTTTTGAGACTTTCTTTTCTGTGTTCTGACCAGATGGCTGAATAAAGAGGTTCTGATCCTTCCTCCAGGCCTCTGTTTTTTGGAGGTAGTGAAGAACGACCCGCCTTACATCCAAAGAATGGAATTATTCTTCTTTTATTTTTTGGGTTCTGACAGAAGGAGGGCAGGATTATCTCCTGTGATCTATGAAAGTCTGAGACCACCTTTGGTAAGAAAGATGGGTCCAGTTGTAGAATAATCCTATCATCCAGAATTCTCAAATTCACTGAGAAGGCCTGGATTTCTCCCACTCTCCTGGCCATGGTAATTGCTACTAGAAAAGTTGTTTTCCAGACCAATTTATCCAGCTCTATTGAGGCCAAAAGGTCCAAATGGTGGTAGTGTCAGACCTTTAAGGACGATATTAAGATCCCAGGAGGGAACGTGGTTGATTATTCTGGGACGCAGACGAGTAGCTGCTGTCATGAACCTTTTTACCCATCGATGTTCAGGTAGGCTTTGGTCGAAATAGGCACTTAGCGCTGCGAAATATAACTTGAGGGTGCTGGGTCTAAGGCCTTTTTCCAGCCCCTCTTGGAGGAAATCCAAGATCTGGGTCATGTCAGGATGCTGAAGATCTGGCATATTTGGTTTATACCATGTTAGGAAGGTCCATATCTTGCTGTATATGGAGTTTGTTATTTGATTCCTACTTCTTTGTAGGGTATGAATTACTCGGTCTGAGAGTCCTTTGGCTTTCAGGATTGTGAACTCAGAAGCCAGGCCGCTAGATGGAGGTTCTCTGGATCTGGATGGAGTATTGGACCCTGATGGAGAAGGTTTTTGATTGCTTGCAGAATGAGGGGTCATTCTATGCTTAGACTGTTTAGTGCACAGAACCAGCTCCTTTTGGGCCAAAGTGGGGCTATCAAGATTATCTTGACCTCCTCGGTCCTTACTTTCTGTAAGGTCTTGGGTAGCAATGGAATTGGGGGAAAAGCGTAAGCTAGATGGAAACGCCACGGGTGAGCGAATGCATCTATCCCCAGGCATAAGTCGTCTGGATGTAGATAGAAGTATTTTCTGCCTTGGGTGTTTTGGCGTCTTGCAAAGAGGTCCACCTCCGGATGACCGCATTGTCTGGTCAGCATGTGGAAAATGTCTGAGTTCAGTTCCCATTCCCCCAGCTCAGAAAATCGGCCTGGATGTTGTCTGAGCCTTTTATGTGCAGACCTGATAAGGAACGAAGATGTCTTTCTGCCCAGAAGAATATTCTTGCTGAGATACTTTTTAGATTCTCATACCTTGTACTCCCTTGATGGGGCAGGTGAGCTACAGTAGTCATGTTGTCTGAATAGACTTTTACATGTTTGCCCGAAATGATTGGAGCCGATATTTTGAGTGCCTCCTCCGCTGCCTTTAATTCGCAGAAGTTGGAGGATTGTCTGCTGGTCTCTTCTGTCCAGACACCTTGGAAGGGGGTTTGGGCGACGACGGCTCCCCATCATGTCTTGCTGGCGTCTACCGTGACTGTTATCAGAGGGAACGGAGACCATGGAACCCCTGTTCTTAGGTTTCTTGGGCTGAGCCACCATGACAGGGATGTCTTCACATAATGAGGGATCATGATCTTCCTGTTTAGGGAGTCTGGGGATCCGTCCCACTGTGCGAGAATATAGGTTTGCAATACCCTGGTGTGATCTTGAACCCAGGCTACGGATTGGATGCAGGCTGTCATGGAGCCGAGGGCTGACATGGCAAATCTTAGGGACACCTTGTTCCGGGTCTTCAGATTCGTTATCTTGGATCTCAAAAGTATCTGCTTGTCCCTTGGTAGGAAGGACGTTTGTCTGGCAGAGTCTAATAGAACACCCAGGAACGTTTTTTCTGTGGCACGGACCAGGTCCGATTTTTGATGATTTATCAACCACACTAGGGTGGTCAGGATTTAGATTGTCCTTTACAGATCTTCCTGGAGTGATGCCACCGAGGGACCTACTAGTAAGAAGTCGTCGAGGTAGGGAATGATGCAGATTTTCTCCTTTCTGATAGAAGCCACTACCTCTGACATAATTTTGGTAAAATTCTTGGTGCTGAGGATATTCCGAACGGCAATACGTTGAATTGGAAAGGTAACGTCTGATCCTCTTGAACCACCGCAAATCTTAGAAATATTCGGTATGTTGGATGTATAGGGACGTGGTAGTATGCGTCCTGTAAGTCGATGGTTGCCATCACATATTCTTGTCCTATCAAGGGAACTGCTGATTTGATGGACTCCATTTTTAATCTTAGGTAGATGATGTATGGATTTAAGGGTTTCAGATTTATTATTATTCTGTAAGTGCCGTTTGGTTTTCTTATCATAAACAGGCGTGAATAGTGGCCTGTGTGTCTTTCTGTTTTTGGGACTGGTGAAATAGCCCCCAAGTATAGCAGGTTTCTTAGGCCGGACATCAGGGCGGTTTTTAATCTCGGGGAGGTTAGATGAGTTATTTTTACTTTTCTTGGTGGATATGAGGATAATTCGATCTTCACCCCTTCTTGAATTGCTTTCAAGACCCATTGACTGGAGCAAATCTTTTGCCACTGGGGAAGGTATTTCATGATTCATCCTCCTACTGCTCTGGCGTCACTGCTATTGTTGTCGCTGACCTTTTGAGAAAAAAAAAATTCCTATCTTTCCCCCCTTTGGGGTAGCTCCATCGACTGGACTTCCCTTTTCCCTTGTACTGGGGATTCTGCTCCCGAGGGGGGCGACAGGGGGTCTTCTTGTAGTGTCTGGGTTCTGGTAAGGATTTCTTTTTATCAGCCGCCTTCTCTAGGTCGTCATGGGCCTGGCCAAACATATATTCTCCCCTGAAGGGAATGGAACAGAGTTTTATTTTGGAGGCCACATCACCGTTCCACGATTTCAGCCATAGTGCTCGCCTTGTGGAGTTTGATAGGACTGCTGTGAGACTATTACTCTCACAGATTCCGATGAAGTATCTGCCAGAAAGTCAGTGGCCTTCTGCAGTAAAGGTAGGGAAGCTTGTATCTCTTCTCTGGATGTGCCCATAGCCAGATGCTCTTCAAGTTGGTTGAGCCATCTCGACATGTATTGTGCAACACACGTGGAAACTACGTTAGTGTTCAGAAGGGCTGCTGATGTTTCCCAGGATTTCCTGAGAAGGCTGTCCATCTTGCGGTCCAGAGGATCCTTCAATTGCGACGAATCCCTGAATGGCAATATTGTCTTTTTAGCGACTCTTGCCACCTGAATATCGACCTTAGTAGGGTTGAGCGAGTATGTTCTGTCAGAGTATGCTCGGGCTGAGCTCCGAGTACAGTGCCGGCAAAAAAAAATCTTTACACTTGCGCAGCAAAAAAAAAAACTTTACATATAAAATCCACATCATAATTTCACTTTTTAAAAGTGTACACAATGGGGGAGATAATAAAAAACTGTCTAATATTAAAGCTGGCTTTGTTGCAAATATCAACCAATCAATGCTCAGTTTTCACTTCTTTGGTCAAGCGAAAGCTGCACTCTCATTGGTTGTTATGTGCAGCTCAGCCAGTCTTTTATTATCTCCCTCAGTTTTATATTATCTCCCACAATGGGTCGAAAGAAGCTTAAAATGGAAGAGAAATACCGTGCCTTGACTCTGCTCGAGAAGGGGGATTCAGTGATTGGTGTAGCTAGAGATCTGGGAGTGTCAAGAGAAGCAATTTTCAACTGAAGCGGTTGGCGGCATCATTGCCTCCTGGGAAGGTACCGCAGAGGAAGTCAGGCTCTGGCGCACCTAAGAAGACTTCACCAAGGACTGATAAGCTTCTGGAGCGTGAAGTGATGTCACATCCTTCTATAACTGCCGTTGAAATAAAAAATAAGTACCCTATGCTCCTCCAGAACATCGCAACTAGGACAATTCGTCACCGCCTGCAGAAGGACCTGGGTCTACCAAGTTGCCGTGCCGCAAAGAAGCCCCTGCTCACAGCAGCAATGAAGAAGAAACGGCTTGCCTTTTGTAAGAAATATCAAGATTGGACATCTGAAGAGTGGAAGAAAGTGATGTTTAGTGATGAGAGCACTTTCAGGCTGGTCAGGGGAGGCTCAAAGGTTGTGCGTCGTCCGAGTACAGTGTCACGTTATGACCCAAAATATACAGTTAAGACTGTTAAACACCCTGACAGTGTGATGGTGTGGGGTGCAATCAGTGGAAGCATGGGCAGGGCAGGTTTGTACTTCCTTCCCAAGATTATAACTATGAAAGCAAGCAATTATATTACTGTTTTGGAAGAACACATGCTTAATTTTTGGGTCATACATCAGTGTGATTACTTTATGCATGATGGAGCCCCTGTCCACAAAGCCAAGGCCGTGAGAAAGTTTCTCAGCGACCATAACATTAACATTTTAGAGTGGCCAGGTAATTCCCCTGACCTTAACCCCATAGAAAATGCCTGGAATTTAATGAAAAACAAGGTTCAAGAGACACGACCCAGCAACATCAACAATCTAAAGGAGGTGCTGAAGACACTGTGGGTAAACATGGACTCCACATACTTAGCCAGCTTTGCTGAGTCCATGCCTAAACGACTGCAGATGGTGATAAAATTTAAGGGTGACATGACCAAATACTAATTGTAATAAAATATCCACAATAAAACACTTGAATCCAGTTGAATATTAAGATTTTGTGGTTTCATTGAACTTGTAAAGATTTTTTTTGCCGGCACTGTATTTACAGCTGCTCGGTGATATGGTTGAATCGCTCCCGTGTGCATGATTTGCAACTGTTTGACAGCTTTATTACATGTGAGGAATGTGTAAGAAATAGACATTCCTCACATGTAATAAAACTGTCAAACAGTCGCAAATCATGCACACGGGAGCGATTCAAACACATCACCGAGCAGCTGTAAACACTCTGAGCTCGGCCCGAGCATACTCGGAGAAAGGGTTAATAGAACATACTCGCTCAACACTAGTCCTTCGGTATCTCGGTCCAACATTTTGAGGTTTCTTCATCTACCGGAAACCTGTCTTTCAATTCTGTTGGTGTATTCAGTCATCTTTCAGGATTTTCCCATTTGTCCAGGATTAAGTCCTGAATGTTTTTATGTATTGGGAACACCATCTTTTTCTTTGAACATCTCTTCCTGGACTGATCTAGTGGGCTTCTCTTCCACCTCCATCGTTCTTCTTACTGCTGTGAAGAGGTCTTCCATAAATTCCATTGAGAAATAATATTTCTTATTTTCCAGATCTTCCCCTGCTGGGCTAAGTTCACCTTCCTCTATGAGGTCTTCTGGAAGGGATATTTCATCCTGGGAGTCAGAGTCTCCTTTTTCTTCCAGGGAAATCTTCCTCTTCTTAGCCTTTGGAGGCGAATCAGAAGTGGATCGGGAAAAGGAGGTCAATGAGGATTGAACCTCTACACGGACTATCCCTTTGATTTCGTCTATGAGGGACAGCTGCTCTTCCCTAATAATTTTCTCCATACATTTTTGGCATAAATATTTTTTGTTTGAAGAAGATAGCTTTTTTGCACATATAGCACACTTCCGGCTAGACTTATTTCCTGGTGCAGGATCCTTGTCCCCCTAAAAAAGAGGGAGAAGTGTAATTAATGTATCAATTCTAACCTGCACCTAGGAAAGGACCCCCAGTGCCAGACTTACTGGGACTGGAATCGCGCTGGGCTCCGCAGACATGGAGAAGATAGATTCTTGACCATCCAGTGTATAAAATACAAAACGGATTAGTTCCTACCTTAAAATGTTTTCTGTCGAGGGCTCTTATATAGGCGACTGGACTCAGCGCTCTCCCTCTTTCCCTGGGAAGGGGGGTGGGAAGGCTCCTCCCCCTTGGTCCAATTTCTGAAGCAGGAACACCTGCGTTTTTTTTTACTCTGTGTGTGCTCTAAAAAGTCCAGAAGTAACCTAAAGGACCCTGTTTTGGCGTCCCACGTCACTATCCGGCCGTTTTTAGGTTCCTGCGTTCCAGGGTGGAGCGCAGACAGGAAGTGACGTCATCCAGCGGTCCGTGTCACTTCCGGGATCGCCGGAGGCAGCCTGAGAGGGGGGAGGAGCTGGGCTGGAGAGCTCGAGGAGGCCTCCAGCCCGACACCCACCGGACCTTACCCGCAGGCGCGGACTCGGTGGGGATGGGGGTCCCGAGTCCCGGAGGAGACGGGAGCAGCATAAGGGGAGGAGGAGAATACCGCTCGGTCCCAGCTGCCCGGCTTAAAAGGTATGCTGGCTGTCTGAAGCCGGCACAGAGCAACCTGGATGACCTCTTCATCCCAATAGGGGCAGGAAAAACACTGGAGGGAGGATGAGGGAGGGACTATTTGACTTCTTTGTGTTTCCTGTCCCTATTAGGGTGGGGTGACATCCTCCTTTGGTGCTGTCGTGGGGTGTTATTGGAGAAAAATGCTAGCTAAGGGCCGGTGCCAATAACATGTACAAGAACCAAAAATAACAGTAACGCCACTTTCACAAGGAAGTCTTCTGGTCTGTGTCTTGTATCAGTACCAGGAAGGCAAAACCAGGAGTAGAACATACAGGGAGAACGCTTAGCATACAAAGAATGACACTTTTTTTTTGCATTTTGGACTGGCTCCTGATTTGAGCTTACAATTACTGATACAAAATACACAATTGTAAAGGTGATCTACTTGAACATGAAGGAAACAGCAGAGGAAGCTTCAAGATAACAGAATAGGACTGATCAGAGATGACAGAAGTGAGCAGACAATGTGTAAAGAGACCTGGCGGCTCTATGAGTGAAGGGACAACTAATTCAACCAAAAATCTGCTGGGAGATCAGCTGTGCACAGCATGCTGAACACTACAAGTTACAGGTGCTCCTACCACCTCTGTACACCGACACTAAGGCAGAGGGGAGCTGTCATTCTCCTTCCGCGTGTTCTCCAGCACCACAGGGACAATATTCAATCTGATTAAAAGCTTAAAATGAGCTTCCCAATATGAGCTACTAAGTGATGAACTGTGCGTGCACACGAGAGAGGCCACAAATACCTTGACCTTGTTCATGCGTGACCATTATTCCTTAACCCTTACCTGTGTGACCAAATGGCGGATCTGATCCTGCAGAGTCTGCCCGGGCACAGAGTATAGAGATCCTAACAGACTGTCTAACACGTCCTCATAAACATCTTTCCGCTTGTTATGATAAATCTCCAAGAATTCCTCCTGCTGTTTTGGAGTCCAAAAGTGTCGGATCAGCAGTTGTCTGGGGAAAAAATACCTAGGGGAAGCACAAAAGAGAGAAAAATATGTAATTCAGACGTTAAGTCTTTCCCTTTATCCAAATTTCCAAATACATGATAAGAGGACAACAAGAAAGAAAAAAAAAAAAAGAACAATTACGCAGATAAGTGTCATTCTGCAAAATTTCAGAAAATAGAGGAAAGAAACTTTCATGAAGAAATTTGTCAGAGAAAACAGGTGTCTTTCACTTCCTTGTCCCATTCATGTTGGGCTAAAAAGAGAAAGAATCTAGCAGAGAGGAAAGTTTCCCCTGCAGCAGGTAGCCCCCCAGGGACAGAACAACCCATATTTCCCTTGTGATAGTAATCAAGAAATGCAAGTCACTTTTTAACTTTTGTCCCTTTAAACTAGCCTGCCATAAGCAGTTCTTCTATACAGCTGCATTGAAACATTTGCACGTTATACTTACATTAACACAAAGACCAGATAGTTGGCAAATGGTGGAATAGAAATGATCATCACCGGCGTGGCTTTAATAATATCTCTTCTAAACTACGAGAGACAGACAAAGGTTATTTGGAGAAAACATACAAAAGCTATTTCCAAAAAGCTGGGATTAAAGAAAATTGTCATTTTTCTCTTCAGTTGTACATAAAATATGAGTAGATATGACATTACGTCAGACGTCAGTTACACAGGGGCAGTGTACCTTATATGACCGCCATTCTCCGCAGTGCAAATACTCAGTATTTTTCCCAGCTCATTGGCCAAACAGCTATACCTATCTATGGCTGTCAGCGAATTGTGTGCTTCACTTACAGCTATTCCTAGTAACCCTGCTTCCCGTACACACATAGGGGCCGATCCATCAAGGCTCAGTGGTTAGCATCGCAGCTTTGGCATGCTGGGGTCCTGGGTTCAAATCCCACCAAGGACAACACCTGCAAGGAGTTTGTATGTTCTCCCCGTGTTAGTGTGGGTTTCCTACGGGTTTTCCGGTTTCCTCCCACACTCCAAAGACAAACTGATAGGGAATCTAGATTGTGAGCCCCAGTGGGGACAGTGCCGATCATGTCTGTAAAGTGCTGTGGAATATGATTAAGAATAATAATAACATGAAAACTGGTGTAACACATGCTTTTGATACGCTAATCTTGAAGGAGTACAAGATGCTGAATTCATTAAGTGGCCACGCCGAGCCAGAAATGCTACTCCCATCAGTGACTGAAATAGCATTTCTGGAGTACAAAACCTCTGCATTTTTTATGAATTTGATGGGCAGTCCAGGCTCCAATCTAGCATAAAAACACCAAAAGGAGCAATATAGTGTTCTTAATGAGGACAGTGGCGAAAGCAGCTGACAGACACTTATCTCTTGTGAAAACAAAGAATGAGCATGCTGAAATACAACACGACCGATTTTTCTATGTACATCTCATACCGTAAAGTCAAGCTTACCAATCCTACCCGTTTTTGCTGGACTGGCCAACTGTCTTATATATAAGAGGACCTCCCAGCTCTTCCCCGAAATCGTTTCTGGTGGAAGGATTGGGAGGCCAGTAGTTTGGCCGTCTTGCACTTTTGTGTATCATCATGTTTCAACTTGGACATATACACAGAAAGAAAAGAGGAGTCATTGCCATACACAGTGGTGTGACAGTGTTTGCCCCTTCCTGATATCTTATTCTTTTGCATGTCTGTCACACTTAAATGTTTCAGATCACAAAACAAATGTAAATATTAGACAAAGATAACACAAGTAAGCACAAAATGCAGTTTTAAATGAAGGTCTTTATTAAGGGAAAAAGAAATCCAAACCTACAGTGCCCTGTGCGAAAAAGTGATTGTCCCCCTCCTTCCTTAAAACATAAATTAACTGTGATTTATCACATCTTTGGGAAGCGGAGTTCAATTTCCCTAGTCACACACAGGCCTGATTACTGCCACACTTGTTCTCAATCACGAAATCACTTAAATAGGACCTGCCTGACAAAGTGAAATAGATCAAAAGATCCTCCAAAGCTAGACATCATGCTGCAAACCAAAGAAATTCAGGAATAAAATGAGAAACGAAGTAATTGAGATCTCTCAGTATGGAAAAGGTTATAAATCCATTTCTAAAGCTTTGAGACTCCAGCAAATTACAGTGAGAGCCATTATCCACAAATGGCAAAAACATGGAACAGTGGTGTACCTTCCCACGAGTGACTAGCCGACCAAAATTACCCCAAGAGCGCAGTGACGACTCATGCAAGAGGTCACAAAAGACCCCACAACAACATCCAAAGAACTGCAGGCCTCACTTGCCTCGGTTAAGGTCAGTGTTCATGATTCCACCATAAGAAAGACTGGGCAAAATGCCATGCATGGCAGCAGAGTTCCAAGACAAAAAACACCGCTGATCAAAAAAAAAAAGTTTCTTCTCAGTTTTGCCAAAAAACATCTTGATGATCGCCAAGACTTTTCGGAGAATACTCTGTGGACTGATGTGGACAAAGGTTGAACTTTTTGGAAGGTGTATGTCCCATTACATCTGGCGTAGCAGTAACATAGCATTTCAGAAAAGGAACAGCATTCCAACAGTAAAATATGGTGGTGGTAGTGTAATGGTCTGGGGCTGTTTTGCTGCTTCAGAACCTATAAGACTTGCTGTGGTAAATGGAACCATGAATTCTGCTGTCTACCAAAAAATCCTGAAGGAGAATGTAGGGCCATCTGTTCGTGACCTCAAGCAGAAGCGCATTTGGGTTATGCAGCAGGAAAATGATCCAAAACACACCAGAAAGTCCACCTCTGAATGGCTTAAATAAACAACAAAATTAAGACTTTGGAGTGGCCTAGTCAAAGTCCTGACCTTAATCCGATTGAGATGCTGTGGCATGACCTTAAAAAGGCGGTTCATGCTCAGAAACCCTCCAATGTGGCTGAATTACAACAATTTTGCAAAGTTGAGTGGGCCAAAATTCCTCCAGAGCATTGTAGGAGATTCACTGCCAGTTATAGCAAACTCTTGATTGCAGTTGTTGTTGTTAAGGGTGGCCCAACCAGTTATTAGGTTTAGGGGCGCAAACACTTTTTCACACAGGGCCCTGTAGGTTTGGATTTCTTTATATCTTAATAATAAAGACCTTCATTAACAAAACTGCATTTTGTGGCTACTTGTGTTATCTTTGTCTAATATTTAAATGTGTTTTGTAATGTGAAACATTTAAGTGTGACAAACATGCAAAAGAATAAGAAATCAGGAAGGGGCAAACACTTTGTCACACCACTGTACCTGGAGGAACAAACACCATTTGTAACCTGGATAGTGGAATATTTTCTTGTGTTAAAGAGTAACCGTCATTGTAATTTTTTGCTCATAAATCAATAGTACACTGAATACTTACGGTCTTCACTAAATACAGATTTTGTTATGATCTGCAACATGTAATAAGGAAAGATAGGGGAAAGCTGTCCCTACAGTAAGACTAAGCTGAATCCCTACGATGTAGCGGGCTGCCTGTTCCTAGTGAACAGACCTGCCTTAGTCCTCGGCTAGTCTGAACGAAGGCCTATAGAATTAAGGGAGGGGTCCCTAAAAGAACTAAGGACTGGGAAAAAAATGGGACACCTCCTAAACAGAGAAGTTGTTGCAGAACACAAAAAGACAAACTGACAAAAATGTACTAGAGGTCCCAGAGGACCAAGCGAACTTGACAGAGAAAGGCACCGAAGCACCAGGCTAGAGAAACAGTCAAACACTGAAGTCCAGCAAAGCCAGAAGGGCGGAGCTGGAATATAAAGGCAGATGGTCACGTGACCGCAAAACACAAGATGGAAAAAACAAACAGGAGGGTTCTAACAGTACCCCCTCTTTTATGAGGATCCTCCGGATCCTCCAGGCCCAGGCCTATCCGGAAACCTCCTGTGGAAAGCTTTAACAAGCCTAGGAGCAGAGACATCATCTGTCCTTACCCAGGAGTTGTCTTCGGGACCGAAACCCTTCCAGGAGACAAGATATTGTAATCTCCCCCTGTGCCATCTAGAATTCAAGATACGAGAAATTTCATATTCGCCGTCTTCCACAACAGGAGAAACTGTGACAGTGGCATCCCTATCTGACACATCAGCCCTTTTTCAACAAGGAAACATGAAACACAGGATTAATCTTCCAGGAAGTAGGGACATCCAACCTAACCGCAGACGGGTTAACAACCTGAAGCACTTTAAATGGACCCACAAACTCAGGACCCAGTTTTTTTAGAGGGAATCCTCAACCACAGGTTCTTCGAGGACAACCAAACCATGTCACCCACAGTAAACAAAATCTCCTTACGTTTCCTGTTAAAATACTTCTTGGACTTCTTGTTAGCCTCTTGAAGGTTGCAATGTACATTAGTGCAAACTCTCTCCAAATCACCGGAAAAATTCTCCTCCTCCGGCACCGCCGACCCCAATTTGGAAAACGAACAAAAAAGACGGATGTTTCCCAGTACAACAAAAAAAAAGGAGAACACCCAGCAGAGGAGGATCTATGATTGTTAAGAGCAAATTCTACGAGAGGCAGAAACTCAGACAACACCTCTTGATTGTCCGCCACAAACAACGCAAAAACTGTTTAACATCCTGGTTCTCTCTTTCAGTCTGTCCATTAGACTCAGGATGATAACCAGACGAAAATGACAAATGGACTCCCAACCTGTCACAAAATGCACGCCAAAAAGCGAGCCACAAACTGAGGTCCTCTATCAGAAACAATATCCGTGGGAACGCCATGGAGCTTGACAATCTCCTTAACAAACGCCTTAGCGAGTGTCTTGGCGCAGGGCAACTTAATGAATGGAACCAAATGACACATCTTACTAAAACGGTCCACGACCACCCAGATGACAGTAAAACCCTCGGACACAGGAAGATCAGTAATAAAATCCATTGTGAGATGCGTCCAAGTGCACTAGGAACCTCCAGAGGGCAAAGCAACCCCGCAGCAGGAGTATGTGAAGACTTTGACATAGTACACACAGTACTGATGCACCCACTTGATGACTTCCTTCTGCCATCCAGGCCACCAAAAACTGCGACTGATAAGTCTCTTAGTCTCCAAAATTCCTAGATGACCTGCCAACCGAGACTCATGACACTCCACAAACAAATCTCTCCTAAAGGCTCTAGGCACGAACAACCTCCCATGGGGAGTGTTAGATGGGGCATCATCTTGAGCTTTCAGAATCCCATTCTCCAAAATGGAGTCTAATGCCGCCACCACAACTCCTTTCTGTAAAATGCTCTCCTCCTCCTCGGTACCGACCGTAGGAGAGAAGCTGCGAGATAAAGAATCGGCTTTAACATTCTTAGTACCAGGGATATAGGTAACAGAGAAACGAAACCGAGAAAAAAAAAGTGCCCACCTAGCTTGACGGGCATTCAAGTGCTAGGCAGCATCCAGATAGATCAAATTCTTATGATCAGTGAAAACCTGAATAGGAAATCTAGCGCCTTCCAAAAACTGACGCCAATGTTCAAACGCAAGTTTAATAGCCAGCAACTCCCGATTTCCAACATCATAATTCAGTTCGGTTTCCAAAAAGAAGGCACAAGGATGTATTCCACCCTTGTTCTCCTGAGACAAAACTGCTCCGACCCCCACCGATGAAGCATCGACCTCGACCAAAAAAGGCTTGGTCTCATCAGGCTGCATAAGGATAGGGGCAGAACTGAACCTCTCTTTGAGATACTCAAACGCTTCAATGGCCTCAGTAGTCCACTGGGCCATATTCGCACCTTTCCTGGTGAGATCGGTTAGAGGTTTAACAATTACAGAAAAATTCTTAATGAATTTCCTGTAATAATTGGCAAAACCCAAAAATCTCTGTATAGATTTCAAACCAATAGGCCTAGGCCATTCCTGCACAGCCTGAACCTTCACAGGGTCCATCTCAAAGCCCTCGCTGGAGACAATGTAGCCCAAAAAACAAATTTTCTGCACAGCGAACTCACATTTCTCCAGCTTAGCAAAGAGTGAATTATCACTCAATAACTGCAAAACTTCACGTACACTCTGCCAATGGGACTCCAGATCTGGTGAATAAATCAAAATGTCATCCAAATACACAACCACATTCTTACCAATCAAAGGTCTCAGGATGTCACTAATAAGGTTCTGAAAAAATGCAGGTGCATTGGTAAGACCAAAAGGCATCACCAGATTCTCAAAATGACCTACCGGAGTGTTAAAAGCAGTTTTCCATTTATCACCCTACTTCACTTGTAACAAATTGTATGCCCCCAGGAAATCAATTTTGGAGAACCACTTGGCCCCCACTAACTGGTTAAACAAGTCAGGAATTAACGGCAATGGGTAGGAATTTAGTACGGTAATCTTATTAATTTCACGAAAATCCAGACATGGACGTAAACCTCCGTCCTTTTTTTTTAACAAAGAAAAATCCAACTGCCACAGGCGACTTAGAAGGTCTAATGTGACCAGCAGCCAAGCTAGTCTGTATGTACTCCTCCAAGACCTTTCTTTCAGGGATAGTCAGATTAAACAAGTGGCTCTTGGGAAGAGTAGCTCCTGGAACAAACTCAATGGCGCAATCATAATCCCTATGAGGTGGTAAAACTTGCGACTCCTCCGACGAAAAAAACCTCCAAAAATCTTGAATAGGTACCGGTAATTCCCCTTTTTCCACAGCCACAATGCGACCATTACAACATTTATCATAGCACTTTGGACTCCAAGACTTAATCACATTAGTAGACCAGTCCAATAAAGGATTGTGCAGTTTTAACCAAAGCAAACCTAGAACAACTGGAGAGGGTAAATTATCTAATACAGCCAAGTCCAAAATTTCTTGGTGAACTCCATTGATAGTGAGGGGAAATGCAGCAACCTTGTGAGTAATACATTTCAAGGGAGTGTTATCAATTGCAATCGCAGAAATAGGTGATGACAAAGGTTTGGATTTCAATTTAAGGTTTTCCAAAAACCCTTTATCAATCACATTAAGTGTTGAACCACAATCCACAAATACCTGAAATTCAATCAAATCTCCCTGCAGAGTAGTACACCCAGAAAGGAACACTCCTGCAGAGCGTAAACAAGCTATACGGGCGTAACTGACCTTTTTTTTTTCTTTACTTAAACGACGCTCACAATATTTAATCCAATGGTCAGCTTTACCACATATAAAGACACAATCCCTCAGCGAACCTCCGGTCTCTTTCCTGAGAGCGGAGTGACATCGCCCCAACCTCCATCGGTTCTCCGCCGTCAGAGCAGATTTTCTGGGGACTAGGAACTGACATTGCAGGAGTCTTTACCTCATTGAGCCTGCACCTCAGTCTCCTGTCTATACGAACAGCTAATTGCATGGCATCCTGCAGAGTCTCAGGTGCAGGGAATGCAATTAGCAAATCCTTAACCCTTTCACTCAGACCAGCAAGAAATAAACATCTCAGAACAGGATCATTCCACTTAACTTCTGAAGCCCATCTCCTGAAGTGTGTGCAATAATTTTCAACATCATCTGACCCCTGATTCAAACGTCTAAGTTCTAAATCAGCAGATGAGATTCGATCAGGATTGTCATATAATAGCCCCATAGCAGAAAAAAATTCTTCTACAGACCTTAAACACGGATCATTAGGCTGGAGAGAAAAAGCCCACCCCTGTGGTTCATTGCGCAAGAGTGACATAATAAAACCAATGCGCTGTGATTCATTCCCAGAGGACCTTGGTCTCAAACGAAAATATTACAAACAAGCATTTTTAAAAAGGAAAAAAAATCTTGCCGTTTACCATAAAAAACATCAGGCAGTCCTACCTTGGGTTCGACAAAATGCGCTCCAGAACAGCTACTCACGTGTTGCTGAAGCTCGGCCACCTCCAGAGACAATCCTTGCAGGCGTTGAGCCAAATCCTGGACGGAAACCATACTGATCCCTGAATTTATTTCCTTTTAGTTTTTTGGGCTGGACTTACTGTTATGATCTGCAACATGTACTAAGGAAAGATAGGGGAAAGCTGTCCCTACAGTAAGACTAAGCTGAATCCCTACGATGTAGCGGGCTGCCTGTTCCTAGTGAACAGACTCGCCTTAGTCCTCGGCTAGTCTGAACGAAGGCCTATAGAATTAAGGGAGGGGTCCCTAAAAGAACTAAGGACTGGGACAAAAATGGGACACCTCCTAAACAGAAGTTGTTGCAGAACACAAAAAGACAAACTGACAAATGTACTAGAGGTCCCAGAGGACCAAGCGAACTTGACAGAGAAAGGCACCGAAGCACCAGGCTAGAGAAACAGTCAAACACTGAAGTCCAGCACAGCCAGAAGGGCGGAGCTGGAATATATAGGCAGATGGTCACGTGACCGCAAAACACAAGATGGAAAAAACAAACAGGAGGGTTCTAACAGATTTTGCCTGTGAATTGAGAATATTGTAAATAAAAGATCAGCCCAGGAGGAGAGAGAAGCAGATTTCTCTGTTAAGATATGTTACACATTTTCTTATTTTCGTGTGTACTATTGATTTTTTGAATAAAAAATAAAATTATGGCTCTTTTAAATGCATGTAATCATTTTTGCAATTGGGTTTCATTAAAAATTTTGCACAATTTGCCTTTTATAGCCTCTGTGTTGCACTGTATTACTGGCTGCAGAATGAGTTAGCTGAAATTCTGGCAGTAAGCCTGCTATGATGGCCTGGCAGTAACTCTTATCTGTCTTTTTCTGAGCTCCTCTCAGCTGATTTATGATCACATCAATGTAGAAAATGCAGGAAAACAAAGCCTGTAAAAGCCAAACAGGCCAAATTTTTAATGAAACCCAATTGCAAAAATGATTTATAGCACAAAAATCCATGTATCTTAGTAAAAAAGGGTTCTTAAAAAGGTGAATAACCCCTTTAAAGTCTAAGTCTTAAAGGGGTTTTCCCACGAACAAAAGTTAATTTTAATCAATAGATCTTGGAATGATAATTTCCACAATTGGATGTGTTTAAATAAAATGTTCCTGTGCTGAGATAATCTTATAAATGTGCACCTGCTGTGTACTGTGTAATGGCTGTGTCTGACTGTACAGGAACATGGTCTGATCATACCACAGCTCCTGGGCAGGGGAGGAAACAAGAGTATACAGACAGGACAGCACGGGATCACAGCTGATTATTTATTTGAAGTAAAACATGGTTTAAAAACAGGCAGGGAAATGGTTTACTTCAAATAAACAATCAGCTGTGATCCCGTGCTGTCCTGTCTGTATACTCTTGTTTCCTCCCATGCCCAGGATATGTGGTATGATCAGACCATGTTCCTGCACAGTCAGACACAGCCATTACACAGTACACAGCAGGGGCACATTTATAAGATTATCTCAGCACAGGAACATTTTATTTAAACACATCCAATTGTGGAAATTATTATTATTCCAAGATCTATTGAGCTAAAAAATATCAGTATCTGAAGTTTTACATGAGGGGTATTTTATCTAGGAAAGGCATTATAGCCAAATGTTCAGTTCTTGAATCTATGTATGTCCCGATTCATTAGCAGCACAAACCATTCAGCAAAATATTGGCAATAAATGCTTATGTTCAGTATATGAACGCACCTGTCGTAATTTTTCCATCTCCCTGTAAGGCAGCTGGTGATACTGTAGACCCTGACTTCTCATCTTACTTCTTATCCGCCTGACTTCTTTTCCTTCAATCAACAACATTCGCAGTCCTGCAACATGTAGACAGCAATAGATGTATTCTTTTCCAGCAGGAATCACCAGCAAAAGCAGCAATTCAGTGGTACATGTAGATGCCACATACATGCTAGCGTAAAGCATACATAACACAACAAATAAATGACACATTTCAGCTCTGTTCACACCTGTGTTTTGGCATCACCTTTGTCTGCTCTGCTTTTAGGAACAGACAAATGGAATTTATTAGAAAAACAGGTCTATTATCTAAACTGATGCAAAAAGGAAGCAGAAGGACCCCAGTGATTATTATGGGGGCCGACTGGGTTCTGTTATATTAGAATTAAAGCAAAAGTTCTCCATTCTGCACCTTTTTCTTCTGCTCTAAAAACAGACACAACGGAAAATAGAAAGACCCCACAATAATTAATGTGGTCCCTTCTGCTTCCTTTGTATCAGTTATGTATCACATCTGTTTTTTTACATTAATTCTATTTGTTCCGGGTTTTTTTAAGGAATAAACAGACTGTCACATTGCACACGAGAACTTCGCCTGACGCCTCATTCAGACGTCCACGTTGCGCGTGTTTTTCATACACCATGTGTCCGTGAAAAACCACAGAGTCGTGCCTTTTTTTTTGGCAGCACAGATGAAAAAAAGACAATAAAAGTCTATGGATCAGTAAAAACCATGTACCACATACAAGTGCCATCCTAGTGCTGTCCGAAGAATAGGAGAAGCTGTCTTTATTTGGCCATCCATGAAAAACACTGATGACACAGTGATGGTAAAAACGGACCAAACACTGATGGTAAAAACGGACCAAACACTGATGGTAAAAACAGACACACTGATTATTAAATTCATCTCATATGGATATAGTCCTACCATCTTACGTGAAGGTGGGTGTGCTGACCTTCCCCCCTGAGAGATGATGTGGGCCGGAATTAAGGATCAGACATTAAATATTAACACCAATTCTTATGCTCTTAGGAGAGAGAAGTTGATGCCAGCGTGTGCCAACAGCTTATTCCCATCTGCCCACTGAGCAGCCAGAACAAACACAAATGTGCATATTGGGGTCAGGATGAATAGCAGTTGCCAATCAGCTATTCAGCTATTGATCACTCAGAACCAGATAAAGACCAAACACATATTGTCCACCCATCACTTACCTTTCATAAAAGTGGAGTACAAAATATAAAAGTTAGGAAACTTTCTTTCCAGAAAGTGCTCATATTTTGCATTCAGATGTTTGGCTTTGGAGGTGATCAGAGAGAGTGCGCCTTGTGGCTTCTGGTTAGTTGACAAGTGGCACGGCTGGTACCTGGGAAGATAAGAGCACAGAGCTGTGATTAATGGGCACATGGAGAAAGACAGCTGTTACTTCTGCCGGCTAATGAGACGCGAGGTGAAACCTGCACTGCACAACCTATACGGATGCACTGGACAACTGTATTATTATCTCAATGAGATGGGCAGCACGGTGGCTCAGTGGTTAGTACTGCAGCCTTGCAGCGCTGGGGTCCTGGGTTCAAATCCCACCAAGGACAACACCTGCAAGGAGTTTGTATGTTCTCCCCGTGTTTGCGTGGGTTTCCTCCGGGTTCTCCAGTTTCCTCTCACACTCCAAAGACATACTGATAGGGAATGTAGATTGTGAGCCCCAATGGGGACAGTGATAATAATGTCTGTAAATTATCTGAATGCTAGAGAGCTGCGGAACATGCTGGCGCTATATAAATAAAAAAAAAATTTAAAAATGACAGCCAACAAAATGTCAAACTGAGTAAAACAATCCTCATTCTGAATTGTGCAAGAGAAGACCTTATTGTGGGCGATGGTACCAAATTCTATTTGCTACAATAAGGGCGCAGTCAGACGGCCATATAAATCGGACCGAGGTCGGAACACAGTACGCGGACTGGCAGGCGGCTCTCCGGCCCAAGCGTGACAGCTTCATGTATTTCTATGCTGCTGTCACACTCAGGTCGGGAGAGCCGCCTGCCAGTCCAAGCACTGCAGTCCAATCTATACAGAATAAGAATACGTTATATAAAACGTCTGGGAACCTCGTCCCAATAATGATCAGATCAATGTATGTGAATTTCAGTTGACAGGTATCATCCGTCATCCCCATACACATACAGGCTCGGTTCAGCTGAGTGTGCATGTGTTGTCAATGGGGAGAGGGCAGTAAGCAGCTGCCACACACCTCTGCCTGTGGGTTATCTCCCATGAATTCATAAGATCAGGCTCCCTCCTCCTCCATGTCACGGACCATCACCTCACAAACATTAGATGAACAAAAACGAAAATCCGTCAACATTTTTGGCTCTTGTTATTATGACGTTCATAAAGTGGCAAAAAATGACCTGGCAAAAGGATTCTCCAGGTCATTACCATTACTGCGATACTAAACTCGTTTACTTTTAGTTTTTAATATACTTGGTTAAAAAAATGTGACATTTGTTAAAAAATATATATATATATTGATTTATGTCACTTTTTTTGATTTTTATAACTTTTTAAAAAACTTGTTGGCAATAGAGCTGCATGACTGCTTGTTTTGGGGTTATTTTTGCATGCCAAGCTGTAGTTTTTAACGGTAACGTTTTGGGATATCTATAATATTTTGATCGCTTTTTATTGCATTTTTTAGGGGGCCTAGAGCAACCAAAAAATTCCAATTCTGTTTGTTTTTTTTTACCAATTTTATACTTTGATAGATGGGACTTTCACAGATTCAGCGACACCAGATATATTATATCTTAGTTTTTTATTTCTAAACTGGAGACAGAGGGGTGGATTCAAACTTTTAATAACTTTAAAACCTATTTTTTATTTAATTTTTTCAGGGCGCTTTAACCTGCGACCAACTGTTCTATACACTGTAGTATTGCCGTATATAAGGAACAGATGCTGCCATATGAAGCCTAAGATGGCAGCTACGAGTGGCCTTCTGCAACGACTTGGCTGCCATGACAGCGCATCAGCACCTCGTGATCACGCTGCAGTAAATGAGTGGGTGTGAGAATACGGAAGGCCGAAACAGCACACATGACCCCATACACCCCCGGCACCATCACATAATAGTACGTCATGAAGGGCAAGGGCTAATAACAGCACATTTGGGGGTGACTTTCCTATTACTGCAGCTGGGTCCTATTCAGATAATTGGTCTGAGCTGTAATACCAGGCATGGCCACTACTAGCTGTGCAGCGCTGTGCCTGGTCACATCTGAGGAAAGCATAAAAAGGCTTCTATTTTACCAGACATTTTCTATGGATTTCCCCGAACTGAGGGACTGCCCCCAGCCATAGACATCAGATGCCAGGTCTCCGGTGCCGGTGGAGATGGCAGCCGGCTCCGGGGCAGTCACTGGCCACTGCACGTGTAATAACAGCCAGAAACGTCAGTCATTAGCCATGGCAGCTCCTGCACACAGTGACTGGCAGCAGCCGTCCTCATACTCACAGCATTACTAGGCATTTCCTCAGGCGCCGGCCCCCTCCATCCAGCAGCAGCCGGCACGTCCCTGTCCTGCACAGCGCCATGTTCTAGGAGGAGAACCCGCATCTGTCATCAGCTAGTTACAAGGTCGATAGCGCAGAGGTCACGTGTACGGAGGTCACATCACGTGATGACTGCTCTGGGCAGCCATGTTTGTTGAGGGCGCAAAACCAATCTACACGAGTGGTAGTTACTCGTCCTACTCAGCTAAAGGACCTTTGATGTCACGGGCATGTGATGTCTCGTGTGTTGCCGCAGGTTGCGCGTCTGGAGGATTTACACGTGTATTTTTCTGTTTGTGTAAATTGTTTTTGATCCGTTACGGCCTCCGTACTCTGCAGCACTGCTGGCGCTGACTTTTCACTCTGCAACCGAGATAAATGCAATGAAAATAACGCATGACACATGTTTCTTAAATATATAAGCGCAATAGTTGGGTTCCATTCTATTAGAAAATGGCAGTGAGGTGCTGGACACTGCAGGGGGGGTTTGGAGAAGGACCTAGATTCTGCCCTTTACCTTGGCAGGCAGCAGGTTGTGGCTCTGCCGCCTTTGTCGTGGTCATCGCTGAGCTATAACCTGTACCCCTCCCCCATTGACCATGATCCATGAATCACGGTCCGTGCACGGCTGTGATGTACGTGGGTCTCCTGGGCCGACCTCATCGTCTTCACATAAGCCAAAGAGGCTGTTGAGTTTGGGCAGATAGCCCCGGTGCCAGCCCGTACACCACGGTCCATAAGCGGACTCTACTAATGGGCGTCTGAATGGGATCTTTGGCCCGCTGCCTTTACAGAGCCATTCTCCATTGTTATTTCTGTCCCTCCGTTACAGGCTCTTTTGGTGGGTGTTTTATCGAGTGTGGGATTGTAAAAAAAAAACTTTAATGTGTTTTTTTTTATTCAGAATTTTATTATATATAGTTTTCTATGTACAAGTTTATTGAAGGAGAAAAACATAAAGAAGCCACACCTAGATTATTCTGCACTCTTAAAAGAACGCCCCTGACTAAAGAAAAGGACCGATGTTGAGGAAAAACACACTTCCCATATGCGATTCATGTTTCCCTGTTCCCCACTCGAAATCTCCCACTGATAAACCAACCAAGTGGGATCCTACCAGTAGAGCAGCGGTGTACAACATACAGTTAAAACCAGAAGTTTACATACTCTATATTAAAAGACACATATGATGTTTTTCTCAATATCTGACGTGAAATCAGAATAAACCTTTCCCGTTTTAGGTCAATTAGGTTTACCATAATTTTTAATATTTGCCAAATGCCAGAATAATGAGAGAGAATGTTTTAAGGCATTTTTATTACTGCAAAGTCAAAAGTTTACATACACTAAGATTACTATGCCTTTAAAGACTTCTGGACTGCCCATATGATGATGTCATGTGTTTAGAAGATTCTGATAGTTTTTTTGGCCACATCTGAGTTAATTAGAAACACACCTTTGGATGTATTTTAATGCACACCTGAAGCACACTGCTTCTTTGTGTAGCATCATGGGAAAGTCTAAAGAAATCAGCCAATATATCAGGAAGAGAATTGTGGACTTGCACAAGTCCGGCTCATCCTTGGGTACAATTTCAAGATACCTGAAGGTGCCTCATTCAACTGTACATGCTGCATCATGGGGGCTTGAATTTCAGTGTCTAACCAAGAGGCCTCATGTTACATTCAGTCAAGAATTGATCCAAGGCACATTACTTCTATTTGGGCACAACCACCATGTCTAATCATCCAGGGGAAGACACGTGCTCCATATGACTGCTTTTCTCTGAGACCTGCACGTAAGAGACTTGATGGCCACATATGGCCCACAGACCATTTGGCATCACTGCAGTAGGACTTAGAGTATGGTAGCATAATGAGTTCTCATGGGTAACAGCATACAGGCAATAGCGTTCTATAGAAACTGCATATAGAAAATCATACCAGGATTGTTAATATAGCAAAATAAAACTAATTGGTACAATGTTGATGAGGGCTAATGCAGACCACCTTATTTTCAGTCCGGGTGTGATCTGACAAAACATTGGATCCCACTCGGACCAATGTTATTCTATGGCGCTGTGCTCATGTATGATTTTTTTTCCCCAGACTGAGTCTGTCCAAGGAAAAAATCACAGCATGCATGATTTGCATCAGTAAATCAGATTACACTCGGACATGTAGGTCAATGGGTTCGTCAAAAAAATTGGACCGAGTGTAGTCTGATTTTCACAGACTGACAGAATGGAGAAGATGGAGAATTTTTTTTCCATCTCCTCCACATCCGGGAAAATCGGATCACACGCTGATCAGAGTGTGATTAGCATAACTGGACAGATTTTCTCAGATGAGAGAATATGAGTTATGTGACCCTAGCCTTAGGGCACGGGCACACAACCGTTGATTCTCTCATCTGAGAGAATTGAGTCAATTATGCTAATCACACTCTGATCAGCGTTTGATCAGAGCGTCAGCTTAGTGTGATCTGATTTTCTCGGATGAGAGACCCATAGCACACTGTGAGGAGAAGATGGAAAACAAAATTTCTCCATCTTCTCCATTGTGTGAGTCAGCGGAAATCGGACTGCACTCAGATGTCATCCGAGTGCAGTCAGATGTTTTCCATGCACCCATTGACTTGAATTAGTGAGTGATATCCAATTTCAGAGTGCTCAGCATGCTGCAATTATTTTCTCCCTAACCATTCTCCACATATGAGCGGAACTCAGAGATTGAACCTGCATCTCTCAGACACTTATGACTCATCCTGTGGATATTCCATAAATGTCTTGGCTGGAAATAGCCTGTAAACACAGTATGTTCTGTATTTGCAATCAAATATTCCATCTGTAATGGAAATGTTAAGATGGAAAACACTGTATTAATGGGATATTCCAGTCTACAGGGGAAATTACCTGCCAACTGGTGGGTGATAATTGATGGGTTGGTGTGAGTCCTGCTGGGACCCCCACTGAATGCTAGAATGGGAGGCTTGTGTGGCACATTCTCCCTTGGTTGCAAGATAGTGGCCAAGAAGGGATATATTGAACTGCTAGTTGTACGTGAGCCCTGATGTATGAGTCCAGATTTATGGAGCTGGCAACCATGGCCAAGCACTGCACTATCATTATCACTTCCATAGACAATATATGATTGGCTGCTTTAACCCCTTTCCGACATGTGTTGTACATGTACGGCACATGTTGTGTCTCTCCCTTTGGCGCGGGCTCCAGCGATGAGCCTGCACCTTTTTGGGGACATGACAGCTGATCTGTACAGCTGTCATGTGCCCCTAACAGCCGCGGGTGGAATCGCGATCTACCTACGGCTGCTAACATGTTAAATGCCGCTGTAGGACATCATAAGTCCAACCCATCGGCGCCTGTGTCACATGACCGCGGGTCGCCAATGGGTTTGGCATGACAACCCAGGGTCTGCAAGAGCCCCTGCGGATGTCATTGTCGGGATGCTATGAGCACCATCCAGTGGTCGGCACTCATGGAAAGTGAGCATTTCAGCTACACACAGGGGATCAGATAATCGCAGCTTCTAGTCTCCCATGGAGACTATTGAAGCAAGTGAAAAGTAAAAAAACAATTAAAAAAAATATATAAAAGTTTAAATCACCCTCTTTTGCCCCATTCAAAATAAAACAATAAAAAAAACAACTGTGGAATTGCACTTTTTTTTTTTTCAATTTCACTGCACTTGGATTTTTTTTCCCGTTTCCCAGTTCACTATATGGTAAAATCAATGGTGACGTTCAAAGGTACAAATTGTCCCGCAAAAAATAAGTCCTCACATGGACATATTGACCGAAAAATAAAAAAGTTATGGTTCTGGGAAGAAGGGGAGCAAAAAACAAAAGCGCAAAAATGGAAAATAGCCTGGGTGTGAAGGGGTTAAACACAATAGCCAAGACTGGAGATTTGTACACCAGTCTTAATGAAGGGCATGCAGGAAAAAGATGGGCTGAATTCAATAAGAGATGCACGCCACTTAATGAATTCAGTCCATCTTATCAGTGAAGTACACCTCGCCAGAAGTGTTACTCCATTTATTCTTTTTTATTTTACATGTATCGTTTTTTTTGTGTTTTTTTCAATGCTCCTTATCAGTATCTGTACACACAATGGAATAAACATAAGATCTCTTTATTGGGATTATAAAAATATCACTAATGCATCTTGCAAAAACAATCGCACTTAAAAATGTATGATGGGTGACTTCAGAAAAGTACAGATAACTATCTATACTTCATGTAAACATTGTACACCAAATCCTAACGTACCTTTGTAATGGCTTGAGAAAATCAGTAAAGCAACAAGAAGTTCATGAAAGTATTTTAAGTCCCAGCATTCATATATGCCAAAGACCAAAAGAAAGTTAACAAAATAAATTGCAAACAAAAAAGCTGTTGAAGGGTAGAAATGTAGAAATAATATCGCAAAAATGCTAACCCGAAGTGTGATTTGCCAGCAACTTTGTCACCCTAGACCACACATGTCAAACTCTGGCCCGTGGGCCAAATCTGGCCGGCAGGGTGGTTTTATGTGGCCCGCGACACCAGAACCACCACCCCTATGTGGGGCCCATTATTCTGTATGAAGGACTATTTGGTGCCCATAATACTGTTTGGAGGACTATGTGGGGCCCATTATACTGTATGGAGGACTATGTGGTGCCCATTATTCTGTATGGAGGACTATGTGGGGCCCATTATTCTGTATGTAGGACTATGTGAGGCCCATTATTCTGTATGGAGGACTATGTGGGGCCCATTATTCTGTATGGAGGACTATGTGGTGCCCATTATTCTGTATGGAGGACTAAGTGGGGCCCATTATACTGTATGGAAGACTATGTGGGGCCATTATTCTGTATGGAGGACTATGTGGAGCCATTATTCTGTATGGAGGACTATGTGGGGCCCATTATTCTGTATGTAGGACTATGTGGGGCCATTGTTCTTTATGGAGGACTATGTGGGGCCCATTATTCTTTATGGAGGACTATGTGGGGCCCATTATTCTGTATGGAGGACTATATGGGGCCATTATTCTGTATGGATGACTATGTGGGGCCATTATTTTTTATGGAAGACTATGTGGGGCCATTATATTGTATGGATGACTATGTGGGGCCCATTATACTGTATGGAGGACTATGTGGGGCCCATTATTCTGTATGGAGGACTATGTGGGGACCATTATAGTGTATACTCGTTGGTCCGTGACTTTGTACAAGTTTTTCATTTGTGTATTTGAGGTTGACATCTCTGCCCTAGACGAAGGCGTTTGCGAAGCGTATGTTGGGGTGTGCATTGGTGGATGTATCTTCTCATACCATTGGGTAGTCTTACTCTTTTTGTGATATTTTGCTCTTACTCCTGTGGAATTTTACCCTTTGCAATTCAAAGATCTACATATGAAATTCTTACCACCAGAAATCAGCTGCTGCCATCAGCAAAAGCAGTGTTTTGCAGTACTTTACCCTACAGCACTGCATAGGACCATTCAAATAAAAAGCTGTCTACTATAATGATATAGAGGGGGTCCTAAATGGACTTCCATTACAATTGCCATTTTCTATGTGCCAATACGGTGCTGAGGTCACAATCACTTTTATGCAATGTACAGCTGATGATAAAACTTTTGGATGAATATAAAATTGACTTTCTCATGTGGTGACTGTGTAAAGTTGAGCACCTGCACCTTAGCACACATAACATTACTGATATTAGACGTGTCAGCATTCACATCTACAGGTGTGTCTATTTTACCATACAATTGAAACCTCTAAACTGCTGACTTACAGATATTTCCCTTCTTTATCTGTTTAATCACCAGTGCCAATCTTTTACAAGCCAAATTGCACTTTCAGGTCACCAAGCAGCCATAACTGTTCAGCTCCTCTGACTCAGGGGCTTCTGCATTGGGTTTACCCACAGTGACTTTTTAGCCCAGATCTAGTTGAGTCAAGCTCTTTTCAGGAGAGAATCAAAGAAGGTAAAATGTAATGTCCAGTATAGAAAATGAAGAAATTGATTGCTGGAAATAGTCCGGGGTACATGGGAACAACTGATGGGTAATAGATACAGTACAAGCAAAACTTTAAAAGTTTGGATTCAAAAGTTTCAAAGTTTCAAAAAGCATGGGAAATCCCATCCTCTTTGCTAGAACTGTAATATGCTGCATTTTTCGCGCAATGAAAATACACAGCATCAAAAATGCACCAAATTATCATCGTGGTAACTTAGCCTTACTCTGAAATGTTGTGGTGTTTCAGAAAAATCATACTCTTAAAAGGCCAGCCAGGGACCATGTATCTCAAACAACTTATCCAAGGGGCAGGTTCCCGGAAGAATCTTCCCGCCCCACTCCCCTACACTGACCGGCCTCTCCCTATGTGTGTATAAGGACAGATCTGTCAGTCTGTTGAATTTGCAGCATTCAGAGGTCACATTTGCTGAAATCAAAAGCGTTTTCAATCAAAAACATCTTAACAGGCCAAGTTACATGTTAACATAAGACCCCTTTGATATTACCTTCACAATTTTTCCATCCATTGAACTTGTGAGTTTTTGGATAGTTTCTGCTTGAATCTCTATGCAGGATGTCAGAATAGCCTCCCAGAGCTGTTGTTTTGATGTGAACTGCCTCCCACCCTCATAGATCTTTTGCTTGAGGATACTCCAAAGGTTCTCAAAAGGGTTGAGGTTAGGGGAGGATGGTGACCACACCATGAGTTTCTCTCCCTTTATGCCCATAGCAGCCAGAGGTATTCTTTGCAGCATGACATGGTGAATTGTCATGATTGTAGATGTAGTTGCCCTAAAGGAGCCTGCCAGTGCTCTCCCCATGATTCCAGCTCAAAACATGACTCCAGCACCTCCTTGCTGACTTTGCAGCCCTTTTGTGATATGGTGGCCATCCACCAACTGTTCACTACTTTATCCATCTGGACCATCCAGGGTTGCATGGCACTCATCAGTAAGTAAGACTGTTTTAAAATTAGTCTTCATGTATGCCTCGTCCTACTGCAGCAATTTCTTCTAGAGAGCACTGTTTAGGGGTGGCTGAATAGTAGGTGCATGCTTCTGGAGGATCCTACACCTTGAGGTGTGAGGGACTCCAGAGGCACCAGCAGCTTCAAATGCCTATTTGCTGCTTTGTAATGTTATTTTACCTTCCTCATTATGCCTTTATCTGCACAAACCTGTCTGTGTTCTGTATCAGCCACAAATCTCTTCACAGTATGATGATCACGCTTATGTTTTTGTGAAATATCTAATGTTTTCATACTTTATCCAAGGCATTGCACTATTTGACGCTTTTCGGCAGCAAAGAGATCCTTTTTCTTTCCCATATTGCTTGAAACATGTGGCTGCTTAATAATGTGGAACATTCTAATTAAGTAGTTGTCCTTTAATAGGGATCATCTGGCAAACTAATTATCACAGGTGTTAAAGATTGATTTCAGTGACACAATACCATCAATGAGTTTATTTGAAAAACAAAAAATTATATCTTTATGACACTTAAATCTAATTTGCATTATAATTTGGAATGCAGTTTACTTCTAAACTGTAAACTGTGACATTATTTTACTATCCAGATTTATCCCAATAAGGCTGCTGTATTCTCTGCTTCTGCTTTTATACAGTCTATGATAGTATTTTCTGATTGGCTGCACTATGCCATGCGATGTGATAGCTGCAAGGCATTATGGGAAGGCACACCCAGTCGTGCCTGAGGTCATGTGAGCCTTTTTTAACTTATGCAAACTTCTGCATTTCTGCATTGTGTAAAATGATGGCGGGCATTTTTACCAATTCGCAAGAAGCAAATTGTTTGCTTTCCAGATATCCACAGGATAAGTTACCATTGCTTGATCATTGGGGGCTCTACTCCTGGGACCGCCTCTGATCACTAGAATGAAGGTCTTAACTCCTTTACCCCCAAAGGTTGTTTGCACGTTAATGACCGGACTAATTTTTACAATTCTGACCAGTGTCACTTTATGAGGTAATAACTCTGGGACGCTTCAACAGATCCCACTGATTGTGAGACTGTTTTTTCATGACACATTGTACTTCATGATAGTGGTAAAATTTATTCGATGTGACTTGCATTTGTTTGTGAAAAAATCGGAAATATGGTGAAAATTTTGAAAATTTAGCAATTTTTAAGTTTTGAATTTCCATGCCCTTATATCAGAGAGATATGTCACACAAAATATTTAATAAATAACATTTCTCTCATGTCTACTTTACATATGCATAATTTTGGAACCAAAATTTTTTTTTGCTAGGAAGTTATAAGGATTAAAAGTTGACCAGCGATTTCTAATTTTTCCAACAAAATTTACAAAACCATTTTTTTTTGGGACCACGTTACATTTGATGTTACTTTGAGGGGTCTATATGACAGAAAATACCCAAACGTGGCACCATTCTAAAAGCTGCACCTTGCTCAAAACCACATTCAAGAAGTTTATTAACCCTTCAGGTGCTTCACAGGAATTTTTGGAATGTGGAAGAAAACAATGAACATTTAACTTTTTTTCACAAAAATGTTACTTTAGACCCAATATTTTTTATTTTCACAAGGGTAACAGGAAAAAATGGACCCCAAAATTTATTGTGCACTTTCTCCTGAGCATGCGGATACCCCATATTTTGGGGAAAACCACTGTTTGGGCGCACGGCAGGGCTCAGAAGGGAAGGAGCGCCATTTGACTTTTTGAATGCAAAATTTGCTTGAATAATTAGCGGGCGCCATGTTGCGTTTAGAGAGCCCCTTATGTGCCTAAACAGTGGAAACCCCCCACAAGTGACACCATTTTAGAAACGAGACCCCTCAAGGAACTTATCTAGATGTATGGTGAGCACCTTGAACCCCCAGGTGCTTCACAGAAGTTTATAACATGGAGCCGTGAAAATAAAATTTTCACATTTTTCCCACAAAAATGTTTTTCAGCCCCATAGTTTTGCATTTTCATAAGGGTAACAGAAGAAATTGCACCATGCAACTTGTGCATTCTCTCCTGAGCAAGCCGATACCCCATATGTGGGGGAAAATCATTGCTCGTGCGTTCGGCAGGGTTCGGAAGGGAGGGAGCGCTATTTGACTTCTTGAATGTAAAATTTGCTTGAATAATTAGCGGATGTGCCCCTGATGTGCCTAAACAGTGGAAACCCCCCTCAAGTGACACCATTTTGGAAACTAGACCCCTCAGGGAACTTATCTAGATGTGTGGTGAACACCCTTAACCCCTAGTTGCTTCACAGAAGTTTATAACATGAAGCCGTGAAAATAAAAAAATCTAACTTTTTCCACAAAAATAATCTTTTAGCCCCAATTTTTTTCGTTTTACAAGGGTAAGAGGAGAAAATGGAACCTAAAAACTGTTGTGCAATTTCTCCTGAGTACGCCAATACCCCATATGTGGAGAAAATACACTGTTTGGGCGAACGTCAGGGTTCAGAAGGGAAGGAGCACTGTGTAACTTTTTGAACGCAAAATTGGCTGGAATCAAGAGCGGACGCCATGTCGCATTTCGGGAGCCCCTGATGTGCCTAAATAGTAGAACCCCCCCACAATTGACTCCATTTTGGAAACTAGACCCCTCAAGGATTTTATCAAGGGGTATAGTGTACATTTTGAACCCAGAGGTACGACAGAATTTGATAACATTAGGTCATCATATTGAATAAGTTGTCATTAGTGTTGAGCGCTTGAGTGCTCGCTACTTGAGTTTGCATCAGGTACGCACCATGTATCATGGGTGCTCGAGTGACATGCTCGAGTCCCTGCCCCGCATGTTTCACGGTTGTTAGACACCCAAAAAAAAACATGCGGGGATTGCTCGTGCATGGCAGGCGATCCGAGCAACGTTTTTTTTTGGCCGCGAAGCATATGGGGCAGAGACTCGAGCATGTCACTCGAACACCCTGGATACTCAGTGCATACACGGGCACCTAATGCAAACTCAAGTAGTGAGCACTTACGCTCAACACAGTGCGCCATATCATCATTTTTTATTTCTTTACTTTTGAAAAAATCCCAACCCTAATACAAACCCAACCCTAACCCTAGCCCAACTCTAACCCTAGCCCAACCCTAACCCTACCCCAACCCTAACCCTAGCCCAACCCTAACCCCAACCCTAATACAACCCTAACCCTAATACAACCCTAACCCTAGAGTTTATTTTTTTACACCGTTCCTCGTCTGGTATAAGTGATTAGACGACTTTATTCTTCGGGTCAGTGCGATTACAGCGATACCAGATTCATATTGGGTTTTTATGATTGACAGCTGTCACACACTAAAAGACGCTTTTTTTTTTTGCAAAGACTAGTTTTTGCATCGCCGTATTTTGAGAGCTATAATTTTTCCATATTTTGTCCGACAGAGTCATGTGACATCTTGCAGGACAAGTTGACGTTTTTATTGGTACCATTTTCGGGCATGTGACATTTTTTGTTCGCTTTCTATTCCGATTTTTGGGAGGCAGAATAAACAAAAAACAGCAATTCCAGAATTGTTTTTATGTTTTTTTTTTTATGTCGCTCCGCGTGTGGTAAAATTAATAAGGCAGATTTATTCTTTGGGTCAGTATGTTTACAGCGATACCGCATTTATATCTTTTTTTTTGTTTTGGCGCTTTTACACAATGAAAACTATTTTCTAGAAAAAATAATATTTTTGTATCGCTTTATTCTGAGAGCTATAACTTTTTTATTTTTCGGATGATGGAGCTGTATGGCAGCTCGTTTTTTGCGGGAGAAGATGACGTTTTCAGCGGTACCATTTTTATTTACCATCGTCTTTTTGATCGCGTGTTATTCTATTTTTTGTTTGGCGGTATGATGATAAAGCATTGTTTTTTGCTTCGTTTTTTTGTTATTTTTTTAACGTGTTCACTAAAGGGGTTAACTAGTGGGACAGTTTTATAGGTCAGGTCATTCCGGATGCAGCGATACCAAATATGTGTACTTTTATTGGTTTATTATTTTTTTTTTCATAATAAATAAATATTATGGGTTCAATATATTTTTATTTTTTGGGGGATTCTTTTTTTCATTTTTTTATATATATTTTTACAATTTTTTTTTTTACTTTTTTTTTCACTTTTCTACTTTTTTTTTTTACTTTTACACTATGTCCCACTATGTGACTTTCATTTTTTGCGATAAGGCTGCATGGCATAGAGAGCAGCAGCTCCCTATGCCATGCAGCCTGTCAGCGCTGCACACAGGGGAGACATTACTTTAGTCATGCACTGCACATGACCAAAGTAGCGTCCTGTCTCCTGGTGACCCGGATGTTGTCAAGACGACATCGGGTCGTCATGACAACATCCGGAAGCCGCCGCAGACACCGTGGGATGCCGGCTGGAGAGGTGAGTATACCGATCACCTCCCCCCTTGCCACCGCAATGCTGCGATCAACTTCGATCGCAGCATTGCGGGGGTTAATGTGCAGGGAGCGGTGCGGGACCGCTCCCTGCACATAGCACCGGGTGTCAGCTGTGACAATCAGCTGACACCCGGCGGCGATTGCCTTGCACCGCTTGTTTGCGGGCTCGATCGCCGCACACGTAATAGTACGTAGCTGGTCCATAAGTCCCAGGGCGCAGCTACGTACTATTACTGACCTGGTCGGAAAGGGGTTAAGGATTTTATCAAGGGGTATAGTGAACCTTTTGAAGCCAGAGGTATGACACAAAATTTGATAACATTAGGTCATCATATTGAATATGTTGTCATTAGTCTTTAGTACTGAGCGCCAGTGCGCGCTACTTGAGTTTGCATCGGGTACTTGGGTATGCACCAAGTATCGCGGGTGCTTGAGTGACATGCTCGAGTCCCTACCCCGAATGTTTCACGGTTTTTAGACACCCCCCAAAAAATATGCAGGGATTGTTTATTTATGGCAGGCATAACAATTTTTTTTGGGTGTCTAACAATCGTGAAACATGCGGGGCAGAGACTCGAGCATGTCACTTGAGCACCCGCAATACTCGGTGCATACGCGAGCACCCAATGCAAACTCAAGTATCGAGCACTTGCTCTCAACACTAGTCGCCATATCGTCATCATTTTTTTTTCTTTACTTTTGAAAAAATCCCACCCTTAACCCTAACACAACCCTAACCCTAATACTAACCCTAACACAACCCTAACCCTAATACTAACCCTAACACAACCCTAACCCTATCCTAAGGGATTCATTCACTATAATGAGGCAGCAGAGTTACTCTGGACTCCATCTGGCCTCTGTTTAGCGGTGTCTTTTTTTTACAGAGGTTCACAAAACTGTAATCGATGGCACTTTTATGCACACCTAATAAAAAGACGGACACCGTGGGATCACAGGCCAGACAGAGTCCACGGTGCCTCCATCTGCCTCATTACAGGGAATCTTCCGCAGGGGGTTCCGTCTGAATCACATATTTCAGAGATTTACACGGAAACCCTGGTGTAAACGCTCAGCGCAGAGCAGGATAAATGTGAGCCGAGCCATACTTCGATCTTTGGGAGGCAGAATGAACAAATCAGCAGCAGGTGAACAATTGATTTTATTTATTTTTTACGCCGTTCCTCGTGAGGTATAAGTGATTAGACGACTTTATTCTTCGGGTCGGTGCGATTACAGCGATACCAGATTTTTATCATGTTTTTATGTTTGGCTGCTGTCACACACAAAAAGACGCTTTTTTTTGCAAAACTAGTTTTTGCATCGCCATATTATTGAGAGCTATAATTTTTCCATATTTTGTCCGACAGAGTCATGTGATGGCTTGTTTATTGCGGGACAAGTTGATGTTTTTAATAGTACCATTTTCGGGCACGTGATATTTTTTGATCGCTTTCTACTCTGATATTTGGGAGGCAGAAAAAAAACAAAAAACAATTCAGGAATTGTTTTTCATTTATGCCGTTCCGCGTGTGGTAAAATTGATAAGGCAGCATTATTCTTCGGGTCAGTATGATTACAGCGAAAGCACATTTATATCTTTTTTAATGTTTTGGCGCTTCAACACAATAAAAACTATTCTATATAAAAAAAAAAAAAAAATTTCATCGCTTTATTCTGAGAGCTATAACTTTTTTATTTTTCAGCTGATGGAGCTGTCTGATAGCTTGTTTTTTTGCAGGACAAGATGATGTTTTCAGCGGTACAATTTTTATTTACATTCGTCTTTTTGATCGAGTTTTGTTCTACTTTTTGTTCGGCGGTATGATGATAAAGCACTGTTTTTGCTTGGTTGTTTATTTTTTTTTTACTGTGTTCACTAAAGGGGTTAACTAGTGGGACAGTTTTATAGGTCAGGTCGTTCTGGATGCGGCGATACCAAATATGTGTACTTTTATTGTTTTGTTTTTATTCCAGAATAATATTTATTTGTGGGTGCAATATACAGTTGAAGCCAGAAGTTTACATACTCTGTATAAAAAGACACATATGCATGTTTTTCTCAATATCTCACATGAAATCAGAATAAACCTTTTCTGTTTTAGGTCAGTTAGGATTACCATCATTTTTAATATTTGCCAAGTGCCAGAATAATAAGAGAGACAGAATGTTTTAAGGCATTTTTATTACTTACTGCAAAGTCAAAAGTTTACATACATTTCATTAGTTTTTGGTATCATTGCCCTTAAACTGAATGACTTGGGTCAAACGTTCGGGATATCCTTCCACAAGCTTCTCACAATGCATTGTCGGAATTTAGGCCCATTCCTCCTGACAAAACTGGTGTAACTGATCCAGGTTTGTAGGTCGCCTTGCTGGCACCTGCCTTTTCAGCTTTGCCCATAAATTTTCAATAGGATTGCGATCAGGGCTTTGTGATGGCCACTCCAAAACATTGATTTTGTTATCCTTAAGCCACTTTGTTACCATTTTGACAGTATGCTTCGGGTCATTGTCCATTTGGAAGACCCATTTCCACCCAAGCCTTAACTTCCTAGCTGATGTCTTGAGTGTTAGAACCCTCCTGTTAGTTTTTGCTATCTTGTGTTTTGCGGTCACGTGACTAGCTGCCTATATATTCCAGCTCCGCCCTTCTGGCTTTGCTGGACTTCAGTGTTGTTTAGACTGTCTCTCTAGCCAGGTGCTTCGGTGCCTATCTCTGTCAGTTCTTGGTCCTCTGGGACCTTTAGTACTTTTTGTCAGTTTGTCCTTTTTGCTCTGCAACAACTTCTGTTTAGGAGGTGTCCCATTTTTGTCCCAGTCCTTAGTTCATTTAGGGAACCCTCCCTTTATTCTATAGGTCTCCGTTCAGACTAGCCGAGGACGAAGGCGGGTCTGTTCACAAGGAACAGGCAGCCCGCTACATCGTAGGGATTCAGCTTAGTCTTACTGTAGGGACAGCTTTCCCCTATCTTTCCTTAGTTTATGTTGCAGATCATAACAGTAAGTCCAGCCCAAAAAAAAAACTAAAAGGAATGAAATTCGGGGATCAGTATGGTTTCCGTCCAGGAGTTGGCTCATCGCCTGCAGGGATTGTCTCTGGAGGTGGCCGAGCTTCAGCAACACGTGAGTAGCTGTCCTGGAGCGCATTTTGTCGAACCGAAGGTAGGACTGCCTGATGTTTTTTATGGTAAACAGCAAGATTTTTTTTTCCTTTAAAAATGCTTGTTTGTTATATTTTCGTTTGAGACCAAGATCCTCTGGGAATGAATCACAGCGCATTGGTTTTATTATGTCACTGTTGCGCAATTAACCACAGGGGTGGGCCTTTTCTCTCCAACCTAATGATCCGTGTTTAAGTTCTGTTGAAGAATTTTTTTTCTGCTATGGGGCTATTATATGACGATCCTGATTGAATCTCATCTGCTGAATCAGAACTTAGACGTTTGAATCAGGGGTCAGATGATGTTGAAATTTATTGCACACACTTCAAAAGATGGGCCTCAGAAGTTAAATGGAATGATTTGGCGCTGAAATGTTTATTTCTTGCTGGTTTGAGTGAAAGGGTTAAGGATTTGCTAATTGCATTCCCTGCACCTGAGACTCTGCAGGAAGCTATGTAGTTAGCTGTTCGTGTGGACAGGAGACTGAGGTCCAGGGTCAATGATGTAAAAACTCCTGTAACTTCAGGTCCTAGTTCCCAGAAAATCTGCTCTGACAGCGGAGAACCAATGGAGGTTGGGGCGATGTCACTCCGCTCTCAGGAAAGAGATCGGAGATTCACCGAAGGTTTGTGTCTTTATTGTGGTAAAGATGATCATTTGATTAAGTATTGTGAGCGTCATTTAAGTAATGTTGCAGATCATAACATTGAGATGTTGGTTTAGTATTGCCACGTAATCTTCTTTTCTCATGATTCTGACGCGCCCCTGGGCCTGTGTCGCGCTGCGTTGCGCATGCGGGAGCTTACCCGGAGCCGGATCTCTTGAGGGTTGTAGTCTCGTGGCGGTGATCCGGTCCGTGCCCAGGGAGTCAGACTAAGTGGCGCTGTATTAGCGGTAGATGTTGGACGACTACGCCACCCGTTGAGTACAGCTAAGGAGCTGCTGCTGCAGGGCAGACCGCTGAGGCCGGTGGTAGGATTGTGCAGCGTGATAGTATAACCCCCAACGGGAGGGGTATGGCCTCAGGGCAGCCGACGTGGATGATGGGGGTAGCAGGAACCACTCAGAGACGGTACGGTGTAGTTCAGGGTCTTTACTGGTGACAACGATAGACCCTCCCAGAGTACTGGCTAGCGATTGGGGCCTGGTCAGTCCTTGAGCAGATGGGATCTCCCCTGGCCAGGCGGAGTTGTAGGCCTCCAAAACTAACTGTACTCTTCTGGCTACCTTGCTAGAGGCGGGTATAAGTAGCCCACGTCCCTGAGTGTACCGTGTGGTGCTCACCCGTATGGCCGGTGACTCGGGGCCTTCTAGTAGCTTCCGCTCCACGACGGCGGTGCTGGTCCCATGCGTGTGACCGTGCCTTCGGGTTTCTTGGCCAGAGGACCTGGAATCCCCTGCCTGACGGATTCTGCTGCTGGGTAGGAGTTAGTCCCCACAGCCTCGGACTCCGGGTCCGGTAAGAAATCTTCTCAGTCAGGGCGAGCTCTGCAGCTGCCAGCCCCTGACTCCTTGTAACACTGCTCCCACAGAGCTCCTGTTGTTTCTTCCCATAGCTGCTTCTCTTCTCTGTCTCTACTTCTGGCATGGCCCAGGAGCTGGGCCCAGCCGGAGCCACAGCTCCCTGTCAGCCCTCCTGGCTGAACTCTCCCTCTGAACTCTCTAACCCTGCCTCAGCCCCAGGTTTATATAGGGGAAGTTCTTCCCCTCCCAGGACTGGGCAGGAGGTGTGGCATGCATAGGATTCCTGACCAAGAGACCTCCCACCTGCTCTCAGACATAACATTGCCGTTACTGTGGAAACCAGACCCCTGGGGTGCCACAATTCCATCTATTTTGTGAAGTGGCACCAGTCCCTCCTGCAGAAAAACAACACCACTACATGATGCTGCTGTGACACCCCAGGGGTCTGGTTGCCACAGTGATAGAGATATTACGTCTGAGAGCAGGTGGGAGGTCTCTTGGTCAGGGATCCTATGCATGCCACACCTCCTGCCCAGTCCTGGGAGGGGAAGAACTTCCCCTATATAAACCTAGGGCTGAGGCAGGGTTAGTGAGTAGAGAAGAAGTAGAGACAGAGAAAAGAAGCAAATATAGGAACAGAATATCAGGAGCTCTGTGGGACCAGTGTTACAAGGAGTCAGGGGCTGTGGGGACTAATCTCTACCCAGCAGCAGAATCCGTCAGGCAGGGGATTGCAGGTCCTCTGGCCCAGAAACCCGAAGGCACGGTCACACGCGTGGGACCAGCACCGCCATCGTGGAGCGGAAGCCATTAGAAGGCCCCGAGTCACCGGCCATACGGGTGAGCACCACACGGTACACTGAGGGACGTGGGCTACTTTTACCTGCCTCTAGCAAGGTAGCCAGAAGAGTACAGTTAGTTGGGAAGGCCTACAACTCCGCCTGGCCAGGGGAGATCCCATCTGCTCAAGGACTGACCAGGCCCCGATTGCTAGCAAGTACTCCGGGAGGGTCTATCTTTGTCACCAGTAAAGACCCTGAACTACACCGCATCGTCTCTGAGTGGTCCCTACTATCCCCATCATCCACGTCGGCTGCCCTGAGGCCATACCCCTCCCGTTGGGGGTTATACCATCCACGCTGCACCATCCTTCCACCGGCCTCAGCGGTCTGCCCTGCAGCGGCAGCTCCATAGCTGCATTCAACGGGTGGCGTAGTCATCCACCATCTACTGCTAATAGACTGCCACTTAGTCTGACTCCCTGGGCACGGACCGGGTCACCGCCACGAGACTACTACCCCCATCTGATCCGGCTCCGGGTAGGCTCCCGCGTGCGCAACGCTGCGCGACTCAGGCCCAGGGGCGCGTCAACTTTTGGCGTAGTCGGCAGGATTTCGTGCCCGCAACCACCGGGTACTGCGTGCCTGAAAAAGAGACTTTTAAAACTTAGCATCCGTGAAGTTTTCCCGCCATCCGGCGCCATCTTCAGCCTTCTTCCCGCCATCCGTGAAGATTCCCGCCATCCGGCGCCATCTTCAGCCTTCTTCCCGCCATCCGTGAGGTTTTCCCGCCATCCGGCGCCATCTTCAGCCTTCTTCCCGCCATCCGTGGAGTTTTCCCGCCGTTGGCCGCCATCTTGAAGACGCCGCGCAGGAAGAAGAGGGGCGTGGACTCCGAAAGCGCGCGAGAACTGAAGCCCCGCCTCACGTCCGGACGTTGCGTAAGGTCCTGGAAGGAGCCCAGCAGACGCCGACGTCACAGGAGCGCGACGGAAGGTCCTCAACCCTGACGATCCACTGCGGAGCCGCGGCCTACGGAAGAGGATCATCGCAAGGTAGGCCACGGTCCACTAGGGGGGAGAAGGATGTCGGATACGGAGGAGAGCTTCACCGCACCAACCCCCGCCAGCGCCACCGCTGTGGCAGTCATGCCTTTCACCATGCCCTATATCCCGGGGGCAGCCTGGCTACCCCAGTACTCAGGGGAGTCACATACCCTGCAGGACTTTAGAGAAAAACTGGATAGCCTCTTCCAGGTGTACCCCCTCACAGAAGAGCAAAAAGTGAGCATCCTGGTGGCCCAATTAACCGGGGCAGCCCAAAGGGAGGTAAAGTCCTGGCCACCTGGGGGGAGAACTGTCGCAGGGATACTAACCCGGCTGAGGGACACCTTTGATACCCGCACCTCAGCCGAGATCAATCTTAGATTCTACGGGTGCAAACAGCGGGCACATGAGAGTATAAGGGACTATGCCCTGAACCTACAAGAGGCCCTGAGGGCCATTAAGCAGACCGACCCTGACGGCGTGGGAGACGAGGACAGGCTGTTAACTGAACAATTTATAGAGGGTTTATATTGCAATGCCCACCGAACCCAGTTGCGGGCAATGGCCTTACAGGACCCTCATCTGGGATTTGCACAGTTCAAGGACAGAGCCATCCGGGTGCTCCGAGAACCGGCACCAGGTGGCGTTGTGACCCACAGACGCCCCACTACCACTTACCACCAGGAGGCGGCGCCCTTGTCGGCAGGGCCTGTGGGAGCTGATGTGCAGGCTTTGAACAATGACTCGGCTCCAGACCTGCACCATCAGGTCCAAGAGCTAGCTAAAAGCGTTGCTGCGCTAACCCGAACTGTGCAGTCTTTACAGGTTTCCACTCCAGGGAAGATCCAGCTGGCATCCGGACCGGAGGACATCCCGTGGCGTCGACCAAGGAGGACCCCACCGGCCAGAGGAAGACCCAGCGACCGATACAACGAGGACGGACAACCCATCTGCCGCCTCTGCAATCAACCCGGACATATGGCAAGGTACTGTCCTTTAAACGGGCACAACCTAGGGTAGAGGGCCAACCCCTAGGAAAAAGATCATCAGGCCCATCGAACTGGCGCGACAAATATGTGGGCGGACGTCCAGTCTTGCCTGTGGTACTGGATGGCATTCCTATGAGTGCCCTACTGGACACCGGATCACAGGTCACCACCATCCCGTACGTGCTCTTCAAGCAGTACTGGAATGACTCGGATATTACCCGCTACCCTGACGACGATTTGAGTATCATCGCCAGCAATGGTCAGCCCGTGCCACAGATCGGATTTAAAGAGGTGACCATTAAAATTGGTAGAGTTGAACTGGCAGCACAGGGACTGATCATTGTAGACATTGACAAACACGAGAGTCACCCAAAGATAACTCTAGGAACTAATGTAATTGAAAATTGTCTTGCAGAGGTGATTTTCCTTTTACAGCAGGTTGCCAAGAACGCCAGCTCCGGCGAGCAGCGAGTGCTCCAAAAAGAGATCCGGGCACTGATGCGACGGCAACAGGTGGAACTCTCCGGCGGTGAGATTGGTAGCGTGAGAATGTGTGACCCTTTCCCTATTGCCATGCCCCCAAAAAGTGAAATGATGATTTAGTGCCGGGCAGCTATTGGTCTGAGAGGTAGAGATTACCAGGCAATGGTAGAGCCAGTTTACTCAGACAGTAGGCCCACCATCTTGACAGCACGGGGGGTGGTTAATGTACGCCATGGGAGGGTGCCCGTTCGCATAATCAATATCGGGAAGAGGGAAGTGTACCTGCCCCGGTATGCCACGCTAGCCAAATTATATACCATCAACCAAAATGCTATACAATCTGTGGAACCCTTGCCTCCATCTCACCCGGAGGAAGGTAACGGCTCTAAGAAAACAATGGAGGACTGGTGTCAGCAACTACATTTGGGTACTGACTCCACTCCCTCACACCAGAAACAGGGAGTCTATCGGGTGGTTCAAGAGTACGAGAGAGTGTTTAGTAAACACCCGTTAGACTTCGGGCGAGTCAAGGGGGTAGAACACCACATCCCCACGGGAGACCATCCTCCCATAAAAGAGAGGTATCGACCCGTACCCCCTGCACACTACCAACACGCCAAGGGGATGCTTAGAGACATGAAGGAGGCTGGGGTGATCAGGGATAGCTGTAGCCCCTGGGCAGCTCCACTAGTCTTAGTCAAAAAGAAAGACAACACCATGAGGATGTGTGTAGATTACCGGAAAATCAACCGTATCACACACAAGGATGCGTACCCCTTACCAAGGATAGAGGAGTCTTTGGCTGCTTTAAGATCTGCTAACTTCTTCTCTACCTTGGATCTCACTAGTGGGTACTGGCAGGTTCCTGTAGCAGAGGCGGACCGGGAGAAGACCGCATTCACCACCCCGATGGGACTTAGCGAGTTTACCTGTATGCCGTTCGGACTCTGCAACGCACCAGGAACCTTCCAACGATTAATGGAGTGCTGTCTGGGCCACAGAAACTTCGAGACGGTCCTGTTGTACCTGGACGATGTCATCGTATATTCTAAGACTTATGAGGACCACCTGAAACACCTGGCGGAAGTGTTCGAAGCTCTGGCAAGCTACGGCCTAAAGGTGAAACCCTCCAAGTGTCACCTCCTGAAACCAAAGGTGCAGTACCTGGGACACGTGGTGAGCGCTGACGGAGTGGCTCCCGACCCTGATAAGATCACCGCAATTAAGGAATGGCCAAGTCCCTCCAGTGTAAAGGAAGTGCGGCAGTTCCTCGGGTTGGTAGGCTACTACCGCAGGTTCATCCCCAGTTTCACCAAAAAGGCAGCGCCTATGCAAGACCTCCTGATAGGCCAGTCCCGGAAGGCCAAGAACCAGAAGCCGCCCTTCAGATGGGAGAAGTTGGAAGAAGAGTCCTTCCGCCAGCTGAAGATGGCCCTCACGGGGGATGAAATCCTGGCGTTCCCGGATTACAGCCAGCCCTTTATCCTCTACACCGACGCAAGTAACATCGGGCTAGGAGCCGTGCTGTCCCAGATCCAGCAGGGGAAAGAGCGAGTAATCGCTTACGCCAGCCGAAAACTGCGACCCACCGAAAGAAACCCTGAGAATTACAGCTCATTTAAGCTAGAGTTCCTGGCAGTGGTGTGGGCAGTCACCGAACGCTTTAAGCACTACCTCGCTTCTTCCCGGTTCGTCGTGTACACGGATAACAACCCGTTGACACACCTGGACACGGCAAGACTCGGTGCCCTAGAGCAGAGATGGATGGCCCGCCTGTCCAACTACGAGTTCACCATCAAATACCGGGCAGGACGCTCCAATACCAACGCGGACGCCCTCTCCAGGATGCCAAACCTACCGGACGTAGGAGAAGATCCAGAGGGACTGGAAGAAGTCGAACTCCCCGCGTTTCACCGTCATGGGACTATCCAGTATTCCCATCGGGTAAGGAGTAAGCAAGGCGCCACGCTTAACCCCTTACCTCACTACAACTGGGCGGAAACGCAGGACAGTGACCCTGCCGTCCGGCTGGTGAAGGAGATGCTGACTCGGCCAGAGGCTCGCCTTGACCCAGACGCTCCGGAGGAAGCCAAGCAACTGTGGGCAGAAAAGAGTAGACTGTTCCTTTACAAGGGGAAGTTGTGCCGCAGAATGGTTAACTCCCGGACGCATGAACTAATCTGGCAAGTAGTGGTGCCACGAAGAGACGCAGCCATGGTGATGGAGGCATACCACGACGGGGCTGGACACTTCGGATGGAAGAAGCTGGAGTTCCTGCTGCGCGAGCGGTTCCACTGGGTAGGCATGAGGGGAACCATCGAGAGGTGGTGCAGAGACTGTGGCCCGTGCAACCTAAGAAGGAAGGACCGTGCCAGCCAGAAGACTCCCCTGCAGTCCATCGTCACCCGGCAGCCGTTGGAACTGGTAGCCTTGGATCATGTAAAACTGACCCCAAGCAGAAGTGGCTACGTCTACGCACTAACCATCGTGGATCACTACTCCCGGTTCTTGGTTGTCGTCCCCGTCAAGGACTTAACAGCTCGAACAGCAGCTAGAGCCTTCCAGCAGCATTTCTGCCGTCCACACGGGTACCCGGACCAAGTGTTGACAGACCAGGGACCTGCCTTTGAAGCGGAGGTCTTCCAAGAATTCTGCACTCTGTATGGCTGCCGGAAGATAAGGACGACACCCTATCATCCGCAAACTAATGGACTTTGTGAGAAAATGAACCAGGTGGTAATGGATCTTCTGAAAACGTTGCCCCTGGAAGAACGCGGTCTGTGGCCTGAGAAGCTGCCCGATCTGGTGGACCTATACAACCACATCCCGGTAGGTTCCACCAACTGTACCCCGGCTTACCTAATGAGGGCGAGACCTGGTAAGTTACCTGTTGACCTGGAAATGGGAGTCCTGACACCCGAGGACACTTCACCAGAAGCAGACTGGGACACAGAGAGGCAGCAGCAGTACCGGAGAGTACAGGAGAGCGTGGAGCGAAGTCTCTGTCAGGCTAGGGAAAGACAAGAGAAAACTTACAACCAGTATGCTCCCGCTGTTCCCCTGGTACCCGGAGAGCAGGTCTTGAAGAGAAAAAGACGGCTCCACAAGTTGGACGACCAGTGGGAGAAGGACCCGTACACCGTACTGCCCTCAAGCCACGACAACCCAAAGGTCTGTACCATCAGTAAAGACGGAGGGGAAACCACAACCATTGTATCCCGGGATCACCTGAAGAAGTGTCCCGAACAGCTACGGAACCCTGAAGAGGAACAAGAAGACCCTCGACCCGTAGAGGAAAGGGAAGACATGGTTAGTACTGTGCTCGGAGACTTCCCTCGGTCTTGGACTCAAGTCAATGGCGCAGTTGTGGTACCCGTACTCACCTTCCTCCAACCAGCATCCCAAGCACCTACGGAGCGACAGGTAGAGCTGGAAGAGCAGCCGGTCCAGGAGGCAGAAGACTCCACACAAGCAGAACAGGAGGATCAACCCTCTGCTTATAGTGAGCCTGCCGTACCCCTAGTGAGCCAAGGAGCCGGTAGACAGCTGCCCAGTTTACCCTTGACAGCTCCTACACCCTGTAGTTCAGGGCTAGACAGTCAGCTCCGTAGGGCCACTAGAGGCCAGTTACCCGCACGTTGGAGGATTTGAAATGTATAAATTGTTTTATTTGTAGTTACCTGTTTTTCTTGTTGCTTGTGTATAATTATGTGTTTCTAGTTGTTTATAGGAGACTTTGGTGGATTTACCGGGAATCCTTTGTACATAGTTGGAGCGTAACCCAGGACGGACTAAAGACTGTTAAGGACTCGGGGCAGGACAGACCCCTACCTGGTTACGTCTCCCTGTTTTGGTGAAATGGACACCTTGCTTTCTTCAAAGACTGCACCCGGTTACGGACATGCCGTGACCACCTTTATGTGTTTCTTTATTGTATTGTTATTGTTATACCTTGTTATCTTTTTCCAAAAATATGTTTAGTCCCGGAGTACTAAATTTCACTAGGGGGGAATGTGACACCCCAGGGGTCTGGTTGCCACAGTGATAGAGATATTACGTCTGAGAGCAGGTGGGAGGTCTCTTGGTCAGGGATCCTATGCATGCCACACCTTCTGCCCAGTCCTGGGAGGGGAAGAATTTCCCCTATATAAACCTAGGGCTGAGGCAGGGTTAGTGAGTAGAGAAGAAGTAGAGACAGAGAAAAGAAGCAAATATAGGAACAGAATATCAGGAGCTCTGTGGGAGCAGTGTTACAAGGAGTCAGGGGCTGTGGGGACTAATCTCTACCCAGCAGCAGAATCCGTCAGGCAGGGGATTGCAGGTCCTCTGGCCCAGAAACCCGAAGGCACGGTCACACGCGTGGGACCAGCACCGCCATCGTGGAGCGGAAGCCATTAGAAGGCCCCGAGTCACCGGCCATACGGGTGAGCACCACACGGTACACTGAGGGACGTGGGCTACTTTTACCTGCCTCTAGCAAGGTAGCCAGAAGAGTACAGTTAGTTGGGAAGGCCTACAACTCCGCCTGGCCAGGGGAGATCCCATCTGCTCAAGGACTGACCAGGCCCCGATTGCTAGCAAGTACTCCGGGAGGGTCTATCTTTGTCACCAGTAAAGACCCTGAACTACACCGCATCGTCTCTGAGTGGTCCCTACTATCCCCATCATCCACGTCGGCTGCCCTGAGGCCATACCCCTCCCGTTGGGGGTTATACCATCCACGCTGCACCAACCTTCCACCGGCCTCAGCGGTCTGCCCTGCAGCGGCAGCTCCATAGCTGCATTCAACGGGTGGCGTAGTCATCCACCATCTACTGCTAATAGACTGCCACTTAGTCTGACTCCCTGGGCACGGACCGGGTCACCGCCACGAGACTACTACCCCCATCTGATCCGGCTCCGGGTAGGCTCCCGCGTGCGCAACGCTGCGCGACTCAGGCCCAGGGGCGCGTCACTGCCACCCCCATGTTTCACAGTTGGCATGGTGTTTTTAGGCTTCCAAGCTTCTCCCTTTTTCCTCCAAATGTAACGATGGTCATTATGCCCAAAAAGTTAAATTTTAGTTTCATCAGACCACAGGACATGTCTCCAAAAATTAAGGTCTTTGTTCCTGTGTGCATTTGCAAACATTAATCTGTCTTTTTTTATGTTTCTTTTGGAGCAATAGCTTCTTCCTGGCAGAGTGACCTTTCAGCCCATGTTGATACAGTACTCGTTTCACTGTGGATATTGACACAATCTTACCAGTTTCCGCCATCATCTTCACAAGGTCTTTTGCTTTTGTCCTTGGGTTGATATGCACATGTCGGACCAAAGCATGTTCATTTCTGTAACACAGAACCCGTCTCCTTTCTGAGCGATATGATGGCTGGACATTTCCATCTTATTTGTACTTGAGTATAATTGTTTGTACAGATGAACAAGGCACCTTCAGGTATCTTGAAATTGTACCCAAGGATGAGCTAGACCTGTGCAAGTCAACAGTTCTCTTCCTTATATCTTGGCTAATTTCTTTAGACTTTACCATGATGCTACACAAAGAAGCAGTGTGTTTCAGGCGTGCATTAAAATACATCCACAGGTGTGTTTCTTATTAACTCAGAAGCTTTCAAACACATGACATCATCATATGGGCAGTCCAGAATTGTTTAAAGGCATAGTAATCTTAGTGTATGTAAACTTTTGACTTTGCAGTAAGTAATAAAAATTCCTTAAACATTCTCTCTCTCCCTCATTATTCTGGAATTTGGCAAATATTAAAAATTATGGTAATCCTAATTGACCTAAAACGGGAAAGGTTTATTCTGATTTCATGTCAGATATTGAGAAAAACAAGCATATGTGTCTTTTATATAGAGTATGTAAACTTCTGGTTTCAGCTCATATACAGTGTGTATATATATATATATATACACATCTCCGGCAAAAATTAAGAGACCACTGCAAAATTTTCAGTTTCTCTGATTTTTCTCTTTATAGGTATATTTTTGAGTAAAATATACATTGTTGTTTTAGTCTATAAACTACTGACAACATGTCTCCGAAATTCAAAGCTAAAAGTTTTGTATTTATTTGCAGCAAATAATAAAGCGTCAAAATACTAAAAAAGAAACAGTGCTTTCAGACCTCAAATTACTCATGTTTTAACTGTGAAATCAGTATTTGGCAATATTTGGTGGACTAACCATGATTTTTAATCACAGCTTTCATGCGTCTTGGCATGCTTTCCACCAGTCTTTCCATGCTTTCCAATAGAAAACTGTTCAGTGGTCTCTTAATTTTTTCCAGAGCTGTATATATATATATATATATATATATATATATATATATATATATATATATATATATATATATATATATATAAATATATATATCTTTACAACTTTTTTTTAATTTTGTTACTTTGATCATGCACTGTACATGAGCAAAGTAACTTGCTGGGGCCTGGTGACCCGAATGTCATGACGACATCGGGTCACCATGGCAACGATCAGGATCCTGCACTGACAGCGCGGGGTCTCCGATCCAAGAGCAGAGGGACTTTTGTCCCTCTGCTCGTTCACTAAATGCTGCGATCGCAGCATTTAGAGGGTTAAAGTGCCGGGAGCGGTTCGGGCACCACTCCTGGCACTGACTGCTGGGTGTCAGCTGTCAGAATGACACCCGTCGGCGATAGCGCGCGCACAGCCTATCTGCAGGCGCGATCGCCATGTCGTAATAATACATACTACGTCCTAAAGTACCAGGGCGCAGGGACGTACTATCACGTAGTATGTCAGAAAGGGATTAAAGTGGTAGATCCAGAAGGCCTCACGGTTTAGTATGTATCCTATGATTAAGAGCACATGTTGGCACAAAACATATCAGCAACATCTTAATTGCCACTTGTGATGCCCATTGGATTATTTTTTTAATGAAGAGCAAATAAAGGGGATACGTTTTATTTCTCTATGCTGGACACTATGGATTCTCTCTGATTGCTATTTACCCACCTAAGCCTAAAGTGTGGTCCGAGCAGGAATTTACAAACTTGGATTGGGGTGAGTGAGTCGATGCATTTTTTTTTTCTCCGATTAGAATTTACACCCCTATTAGCTGACTTTTACCTAAAAGAGTGGAGGCAGTGAGAAAATTAAGTTTTATTCTCTCTGCCGCTGCTCGCTCCCAGTATTAAGGTCAGTGCAAGGATCCACTACAGTGATCACTAACTGTACAAAGATATAAAGAGTGCAGATTAGTGTTTAGCGAACGTACTCGGATAAGGTGTTATCTGAGCACGCTCGAGTCCTAACCAAGTGTCTTCGGCGTGCTCGTCAAATATGTTCACGTTGCATGTCTCATGGCTGTTAGACATCCGCAACACAAGCCGGTATTGCTTGTTTGTTATTTCAATCAATGCATGTGTTGCGGCTGTCTAAAAGCCGCGAGACATGCAGTCGAAGCAACGCAAACATATTTGACGAGCACGCCGAAGACACTCGGTTAGGACTCAAGCGAGCTCAGATAATACCTTATTCTACCACATTTGCTCAACACTAGTGCAGATACATCTACCCACAGCAGCCGGGATGGGTGTACAATTGTCAGGTTTTGTGCAAGAACCCTATTTATTAGATGCACAATTCCTGCCAATTCTGTGCACGTTCCGGCAGATATGATGTGGAAGCGGGCGGTACTGGCAAACCCATTTTTTACAGTAATTTCATTTGTCTACTTGACTGACATATGTCTATGTGCTCACGATGCAGAAATGCTCCGGATTTTTCCTGAGCGTTTCTGCATCTCCCTGGCAGAAAAAACGCATGCGGATTTTAAATGCATTTTTCCTGCCAGGGACAAGTAGATGTGAAGCGTTCTTGACATGCATTTCCGCATGCGGGTTGACAAGCGCTTTCCAAGGAATTTTAGCATCACTTGGAAAGTGCTTGACAACTTGGTCACACTATATAAATCCATGCAACCGGCATGGATATAAAAAATAAATATTATACTTACCTTCTGATGGCCCTCGGTGTCCTTATCCCATCCGTCTTGGCTTTCCGGCAGCTCGCAGTGGACTAAAAGGACCTGCCATGACGTCATTTAGTAATGTGACGGGTCACGCGACCGCCGACGTCAGCGGTCGCGTGAACCATCACATGAGTAAATTACGTCATGGCAGGTCCTTTTTAGACCATCGCGAGCTGCCAGAGAGCCAGTACGCATCGCTAAGGACACCGGGAGCCATCAGAAGGTAAGTATAATGTATATATTTTATTTTATTCTATTTTTTACAGGTACTATGGTACCCGGGTCCGGAGGAGAGTCTCCTCTTCTCCAAACCCGGGTACCATCTGCACATTGAAACGCATGGATTCCGCATGTGTAGATGCAGTGATGCGGATGTCATGCGGTCCAATGCAAGTCAATGGCAGCGAAAACGCAGCGATTCCGCAAAATAATTGGTAGTGCTGCGGATTTTTCCGCAATGATAATCCGCAGCGGATTATCATTGCGGAACATGGCAGACCTTCTACCAAGCGTTTTTTAAGCGTTTCTGCAGCAGAACTGCCGCTTAAAAAACGCATAGTGGGCACACAGCCTAAAAGTATCTCTGGAGCTGCTGATCACAGCTGTAAGAAGCAGATCAGACAAGATGGCAGTTTCTATACTTATATAAAGAAAAGAAAATCTAAACATTTTTTTGCATTGCCTTTAAAGGGTTTACCCAGGACTTTGCTTATTTTTCCATGAGAACTTACAGGCTGATAGTTGCTACCTACCTGCCTGGCGCCAATCTCTGCCTGCTCAGAGCATTCACAGACCGCTCCTGCCGACTATTCTGTTGCTTCATTTGACCTCAAAACAACAGAGCAGCTCTTCCTCTTCCAGTCTGCTCTGTCGAGGGAGAACAAAAGACTGACTGTCACTTTCAAGCAGAAAATTGGTGTGTATAGGTGCATACTAAGAGTAGCCATCTCTATACATAATTAACAAAACAGTTGCACTCCGTAGTTCTATACCATGCAAACATAACATATGAATTGCACTACTGCTCTAGATAATAGGAAATAATGGAGACACTTAGCACATAATTTGGCCAATTCATGCAAGCCCATTGACAAGGCGATCTCCTGTTGTTGGGAACCTATCCTAATGTGAATCCTCTCCTAGGCTGAAGCCTGCATTTATGAGTAGGTAGGACTTGCCAATGGGGCGACACTGCCAATGTGACATCACGGAAAGCCGCAAAATTGCTGGTAAGAGCGGTCCTTCTGTGTGCTGAGCTGGCAGAGATCGGCGCTGGCAGTAGTTGGCAACTACCTGCCTGTTAGTTCTTAACCATAGGAAAAAAAATAAGAAAACCTCTTTAAGAGTGGATTTGGAAAGACTAAAGACTAAGCAGCGTTTTATGTTCTTGGCATCTGATTAATATTGTGCAAAATGATGTTTGTTTTTCTATTATTCATGTGGCCTCACCTGTTAGACTGGATGACAGGTAAGCAGTAAATAATCTACATGTGAAGTCTATGTGTGTCATGTGTTATGCCCATTTCAGCATGAGTTTTAAAACTTTTGGCAGCGCTTTATGCTGCTCTGCCAGTAAACTCAGCAGAAAAGCTTAAGCAGTCTGGATTGACACACGTATAAGGAATTGACACAATACAAAACATGTTCTGCCATTTTAAAGACTAGCAGAAAAAAAATTACCAGGTGTTTAAAAATAAAAATGTAACAAAATCATCTTTTTTGACATGGCTGTATTATTGAAGTCAAATTGACAGTAATGTGACCACTGCAGCCAGTCATCGGGCTCAGGGGTCTTGTGCCATCTATCTTGGCATGACCATGAAGCAGGGTTGGACCGGCCATGGGGCAATTCTGGAAATTGCTAGATGGGCTGGTCCGGCTGTGGGGAACATTGTCTGCAACAAATGTCTGCAATTGTTAAAAGTACAGACGACCTCAGGATGCCGGTACTGTTAACAGCCACCGGTTCCATATTCCATCCCTATTTTTTACCTGTGGCCTGCTGGGGTCCAGCACCACGCCGGGGACGTCGTGCGACCCGATGACGTCACTTTATAACATTAACCGCATTCACTACGAGACAGAACTGAAGAGGAGATGGAGGCTGTGGGGACGGAGAGCCTAGATATGGTGAGTAATATGCACAGTCACTTTGCATATTGCGCAGTGACAATATCCTACTGATCAAACCTTGGAATTGACAACCAACACATGGTTAATAAAGGAGGAGGGACTAGCTCACACCCTGAAACGGGTGTCACTGATGGCTCTTCTTTCAGAGTGGGGACAGAGGCTGAGGCAGTGGGTGTGTGGGGGTGTCAGAACCTCACTTATCAGCTGAAAACTGCTCTTTAACACCAGATTTAAATGATGTATGAGTGGAACAGCAGCTCCGTACATTGATAAGTGCCTGTATTATATTTTTTCCAATTAAAGTAAACATAGTGCAGTACCCGGAGCAATTTTAATCGGATCTATTGAGGTGTTGGACTTCCTCCAATCTCATTGAGATAGGTCATCAATTACAGTACAGGACAACTTGTTTTAACAATTTATGGGGCGCATGTCGCTAAAAGCCCAAACTGGGCATTATGTATCACAAGCTGGGCACTGTGTATTGGACACTAAAATGGCATCAATTCTGCAACATCCAGTGAATACTAATTTCTAGAAACTGCCAGTGGGGTCCACATAGTCACTACACCAATATATGAATATCATTTTCAAAATAGGGTCACTTTCTGAGAATTTGTGTTGTTTTGGCAGCTTAGGGGCACTGCAAATGTGCCCACAAACTATTCCAGGAAACTCTGCACCCCAAAAGCCAAATGGTGCTTCTTGTCTTCTGAATCCTGCCATGTGCCCAACAATAGTGTTTCACCATATATAGGGTATTGCCGCTCTAAGGAGAAATAACATAATTATTTACGGGGCACTTTGTCTCTTATTAGCCATGGGAAAAATGAAACATTTTGAAATAAATCTACTTCTTACTGTAACAAATGTAATTTTTCACTTTCCCACAGCCCAATGGTAAAGAAATCGGTGAAACATCTGTGGGATAAAAATGCTCATGATACTGCTACATGAATTGAATGAGGGGTGTAGTTCACAAAATGTGGTCACTTTGGGGATTGTCTGTTGCTACAGCACCTCGGGGGCACTGCAATTTCTTTTTTTGTGCTTTTGTCCATGAAAAGGCTTTAATTATTGCATTGAAGCCAACAGATCTTGTTAAATCTGCTTTAATGCAAAGAAGTGCAAGGGCATCCAGCATAGTTTGCTGCATCATAGATCTTAAATGATCCTTGACTCTTTTCAGGGAAGAAAGACCTTTCAGCCGAGGAATTTGTCACTGGCTTGCAGACAAAAATTCTTAATAAAATGACAACATTTGGATAAACTGTTTGTAGTACTTTTTCTCATAGTCTCTTGCAAAGTGCTAAGGGGTTTTTAGTCCCAATGTTGCAATCGGTTATGTGAGATTTCAGATGGACAAGTTCATCGCATAGAGCAGGTTCCAGATCATCTTTAAAAATCAAAAGCAGATTTCTTCCCTCTTTTTCAAGTTCAGGAGAAGTCAGCAATCAGAATTTTGGAATAGCACCAAATCTTTTGCCAAACTTTTGTAAACAATTGACATTTTCTCAAGTCCTTCTTTAAGGTTGTCAACTGTCATAAGAAATGTATTCATTCGAAAGTTGTCACACCTGCTTAACCGAAGTTCACCATCACATGTCTTATCAGATTGAAGTTCCCTGAGAATCGAACGATTTTCATCATATTCATATGTGACACCTCAAAGCCTCCTGTAAGCCGCTGAGGCATGGTGTTATGGCAGCCGACGTTGTTACTACTCCCCACAGGCGGAGCAGGGCCTCAGGGCAGAAATGACAGGATGACGGGGGTAGTAGTCTAGGAGGCCTGGTGCTGCGTAGCACGGTGTGATGCAGAATAAAGAGTCCGGAGGCCATAGGGGTGAACTTCCAAGGCTTTACTCACGAAAGAGATGGCAGTAGGAAGGCGACTCCCTGCTCCTCGCGGAGTTCTGCGGTCACCAGAGACGAAGGGGGTCCGACAACCTCCGAGTAAGTCCAGCGTTCAATCAGGACCCCCAGAGTGTTCCTAGACTTCAGACCGGGTCTTTTCCTGTCTGTGTGTGTGTAGATAGGCCGGGTCTCCCTCTGAACTCTTCTCAGAAAAAGGGTACGGGTGGCAGCGCCATTCCTTCCGTTACCCGGTGGGATCCTCAGGGCCTACCGGGCTTTCCCGACCAGGACGTGGAGTAGCAAGGTCGGGTATCGGGAGCCGGTACCCCTCTTGTAGCCGGACTCCCTCTGAATATATCAGGTTGGCGAGGACAGGTGGCGTACGCCGCTCCGTCTGTATCCTCCCTGGGATCCATTTGCTATGGAGCTACACTCCTGAGCTCCGGGCCTTCTTGGTCATGGTCCCAGACCGGGCTGAGACACACATTATCTGCAGCCTGCCCCTTGACCCAAGGCCAAGGTACGAGGGCTGTGTCTCCATCCGATGCGGGCCCACACAGGATCCGCGTCCAGGGTAGGAGGTCACAGTACAAAGACAGTCAAAAGAACCAAGAACCAAGATGGCTGTGTATTAAATATGAAATTTAAAGTGTCACTAAAATGTGATTCCTCCACCCTCACCCACTAAATGGTTCCCCTGTCTGTTGGTTCCCCAGTCTCCCGATAACCAGGAGGGCAGCACCTAGTGCATTCTTGCCCCCTCTGGTGGAAGAAGTGTGGTGTTGGATGTGAAGGAAGGGTCCTGACCATCGCACTGTTCTTACCTCAGAGGAGGAACACTACACTCCATTAGAGAAGTGCAGCATCCCTGTGGCGGTCAAACTCTCAGGGGCGCCACATTCCCCCCTGGTGAAACACAGCACGTCCGCGGGCTGCAAAAGAGTAAGACCTAGGAAAGTTTTCTTTTTATATAACAATAAACCATCTTCCCTTTATGGGAGGCACATCTTCTTAAACGTTTCGAACATAATAATATAACACAAAAATACAGGAGTATAAAAGTATAAAATTATAAAAGTGCTAGCATTTTCCAGAGACATTCATATGCAGACCGACGGGTTAAAGTGCAAGGACGAAGAGTCAGTTCAGAAGTGTGAGGGACCTGTCCCAAACCCCCAACGTGCGCCCTGGGGTGGCTGCAGGGCATGAAGATCCCGAGTTGGACCTCCAGGAGAGCCACCCTTACAGGTTTTTCTTCTGAGGTCTGAGGTAGAAATATATATGTGGTTTTACATAAAACCAATAAGGAGCACCTAAAGAGATGCAAACTATGTACAAGAAAGGAGTCTGTCTGCTGCAAGTCCGCAGGGACCAATGTCTCTAGAAACCGGGGATAGAAAATCAAAACATAAACGTCAACATAATAACTTTTAACAGGTTACAACCACCGGGGCTGCTTAGATCTCGGGTTCCCTCCTGGGAAAAGGCTGGTTCCTCCCGAGGGAGGCTGACCGGTCCTCTGAGGCTGAGCGCGAGGGGGCGTCGCTCCCAGACACCTTGTGGACATCCAGGGCGTACCACCCCCGCACCCCATGGTGGCGAGAGTACGTAACTACATCGCCCGGGAAGAGGTTCCGGCCAGGGTGTCCCTTCTTCAAACGCGGCTCGACGTCCCGCCTGCTGACAAAGACGTCGTCCTGGTACTGGGGACTCCTTATGAACCCCCATCCCGCCTCATGGTGGAAGCGGACAACTTGCCCTTCCACACGGAGACTTGGACGGGTTGCCTGTTCCTGTCGGGCCCGGGACTTGGCAGCTTTGGCCCGCACCTTGAGGCGCTCGCAGCGGACCTCCCTCTGGCGTTGCTCCCGAGTGAGTTGGAGGATCTGCTCAAGGCACCCCTCACTCCTCCTCTGCGCTTCAGCCTGGGTTTCCCGGGAGAAGCCCATCAGGTCCCCCCCCTCCGGCCTGGTGACTGTTGGTGCGGGTAGCGGTGTCATTAGGGGTTGCTGCGGGTCCTCTGCAAGTGTGGACCAGTCCAAGTTGGGGTCGGTGGATACCCCAGCAGCCTCAGGCGCTTCCGATTCGGGAGTTGGGCGGCAGTGCAGGTCTCCACCTATAGCTGAAGCTTGCAGCTCCGGGGCAAAGACCTGCTCCCAGGTGACCGCGCCGGGCAGGAGATATTCGGCAATGAGGTCCAGTATGGGTACGGTAGGTTCAGCAGCCAGGGCAGGGGTAGTACACTCACCCGCCTCAATGCCGCTCGCGACCTCTGTCACCGCTTCTCCCTGAGCTTCAGCTCCTTGGCGGCGGGTCCGGATGCGCAGCAGCATGTCTTCCCGACACGCAGCAGACGCCGCCTTCTGGGCCTCATTCAGTCTCCGTGCAAGACCCGGGGCTTCCTAGTGGAGAAATGCTATATCTCCCGTTGTAAGTCTGGTGCCGCTTCGCTCCCTGCCGGGGGAAGGACCTGGACCGGGTTCGGAAGGCTCCGTTTGTTGCGCTCCAGCAGCGTACATATCCGCTCCCGAAGGTCGCCAAACTCCGACTGCAATGGCCGCACCTTGTTGCTTTTCTTCTTCCTCCTCTTTCGGGGCGGTTCCTGGGCGGCATGCTGACAGGCCCGCCTTCGTTCAGCCCATCCGGTTTGACGGGCATTACCCCGCGGACAGTCTCTGATGGAAGGGGCGGTCCGCACTTTTGGCGCCATGCGGGAGCCCAGCCCACGATGGGAGGTGTTTGAAGACCGTCTTTTCACAGCATTATGGCGCCTGTTCTTCTTGGGCGGGCGCCATTTTAAGTGGAAAACGACAGTCCAAGGTGTAAGGCACACAGTACCCGGTAGCAATGGGTAATTCCTTCCTTTACTGCGGGCACGCGATCCTGCCGACTACGCCAGGAAATGTGACGCCTCAAAGCCTCCTGTAAGCCCCCTACCCTGGGAGATGGGGGATTCGGAGTCGGGTCCTGTGATGGAGAGATGGGGTGCAGCCTTGGCCCGGATCCGCTCCGTGCCCAGGGCCGTCACATTTAAAAAAGGATGGTATGGGCTTATCCGGGTTGAGTGGCTGATTACGACTATGCCACCTGTGGCACCTGGTGAAGACCACCAGCGCTGCTGCAGTCCGCTGAGGCATGGTGTTATGGCAGTCGACGTTGTTACTACTCCCCACAGGCGGAGCAGGGCCTCAGGGCAGAAATGACAGGATGACGGGGGTAGTAGTCTAGGAGGCCTGGTGCTGCGTAGCACGGTGTGATGCAGAATAAAGAGTCCGGAGGCCATAGGGGTGAACTTCCAAGGCTTTACTCACGAAAGAGATGGCAGTAGGAAGGCAACTCCCTGCTCCTCGCGGAGTTCTGCGGTCACCAGAGACGAAGGGGGTCCGACAACCTCCGAGTAAGTCCAGCGTTCAATCAGGACCCTGCACCAGAGTGTTCCTAGACTTCAGACCGGGTCTTTTCCTGTCTGTGTGTGTGTAGATAGGCCGGGTCTCCCTCTGAACTCTTCTCAGAAAAAGGGTACGGGTGGCAGCGCCATGCCTTCCGTTACCCGGTGGGATCCTCAGGGCCTACCGGGCTTTCCCGACCAGGACGTGGAGTAGCAAGGTCGGGTATCGGGGGCCGGTACCCCTCTTGTAGCCGGACTCCCTCTGAATATATCAGGTTGGCGAGGACTGGTGGCGTACGCCGCTCCGTCTGTATCCTCCCTGGGATCCATTTGCTGTGGAGCTACACTCCTGAGCTCCGGGCCTTCTTGGTCATGGTCCCTGACCGGGCTGAGACACACATTATCTGCAGCCTGCCCCTCGACCCAAGGCCAAGGTACGAGGGCTGTGTCTCCATCCGATGCGGGCCCACACAGGATCCGCGTCCAGGGTAGGAGGTCACAGTACAAAGACAGTCAAAAGAATCAAGAACCAAGATGGCTGTGTATTAAATATGAAATTTAAAGTGTCACTAAATGTGATTCCTCCACCCTCACCCACTAAATGGTTCCCCTGTCTGTTGGTTCCCTAGTCTCCCGATAACCAGGAGGGCAGCACCTAGTGCATTCTAGCCCCCTCTGGTGGAAGAAGTGTGGTGTTGGATGTGAAAGAAGGGTCCTGACCATCGCACTGTTCTTACCTCAAAGGAGGAACACTACACTCCATTAGAGAAGTGCAGCATCCCCGTGGCGGTCGAACCCTCAGGGGCGCCACACATATACCATATTTTTCGGATTATAAGACACACTTTTTTTGCCCAAATTTGGGAGACAAATAGGGGTGCGTCTTATACTCCGAATGTAACTTACCAGCTGCGGTGGAGCGGGGTCACAGGAGACAGGGTTGCTGCTGCAGTCCTGGCATCCCAGTCCTGGCACCGGCAGGACTGGGATGGTGCCGCGGGCCCCGAGCTGGTGGTGTTTCGGAGGTGCAAGACTGCTGGCTCTGGGCTTTCATTAAATGTTGGCGGTGAGCGGAGTCCCCTTTCCATTTATTTCCCTGAGGTGGGCTTTGAGAAAATGGCCATCGGAGGAGGCGAATGCGCAGATTGAGATCTTGGGAGCCGAGACCCCACTCCATCTCAGCTGCCCCCTCCCTCTAATATCGGACTATAAGACACTCCCCATTTTTTTTTTCCTATGTTCCTATGGGGTGCGTCTTATGGTCCGATGCGTCTTAAAGTCCGCAAAATACGGTACATTACACCTTTCAACACAAAAAAATCATCAGCAAAGGTAATATGTCCGTTTTATGGAGTTTGATGTGCTGATTTCTAAAATAAGCTTAGTTTTGCTCTATCACAATAAGTTTCTGATATAGAAGCATTTTTGTTATTACATTATTTCTATATTTTCAATGTATTTGGTTTTTCTATGTTATCCCATTTTTTTGCTTGTCGTACTTAATTGTGAATTTTCTTACAGGGACATCAGTAAAGTTTTTAGTGAGTTTTATGGGAAGGAGTATTGACAGTGCAGTCAGCCAATGACTGCTTCTCGGACAGACACATGTTATGGGGAGGAGCTAACTGTTATGAGGTGGTAAGATTTGAGTCAGTCAGAAAAGGATGGTGATGGCTGCAAGAACTGGTATGTGACAATGTGACATGAGACCAGCCTCTACAGGCCTCTTACACTGAGGTGTAACTGAGTGAGGGTCTCCACAGAGAGAGACTCTGAAAGCAGCCAATATCACACTGAGAAACTGCCTGTCTGCAAGTGTTCATCTGTAAGGAATAGGCTGACCAGTTTATCTCACACCTGTATATAGTTATCTACTAGATTACCTCAAGTAAAATCAGATCTAAATACAAGCTGCCTCTGTCATTTCTGGGGAAATATCTACATACCGGCTCATCACATTTTTTTTTTTGAGTTTGCCACCACCATTGAACTGAACTTACTCTACTGTTTGATCTGATTTAAAGGAGAAAAATGCCCCGACAGTGTATCAATCATCCGGACAGATTCTGCTATGTGTGTGGTTCTTTTACGCCAAAAGGCCAAATACGTTCAATGATATCATGAGTACTCATGATCAGGGGTGGATTAAGAGTAGCAAGGGCCCCGGGCAGTTTAGAAGGCGCGGGCCCCCCCACACACACCTGATTTATCACGTGACATGTCACATGATCCCCTGTGATAGATCATGTGATAGTTCACGTGAAATTAATTTGGCACAATATTAATTATAATATTTTTTTTTAGGCTGTGTGCCCACTACGCGTTTTTTAAGCGTTTCCACAGCGGCAATTCCACTACAGAAACGCTTAAAAAACGCTTGGTAAAAGGTCTGCCATGTTCCCCAATGATAATCCGCATGTGCTGTGTACATGCTGCGGAAATTTCCGCTGCGGAAAAATCCGCAGCATTACCAATTATTTTGCGGAAGCGCAGCGTTTTCGCCGCCATTGACTTGCATTAGAACGCATGGAATCCACATCCCTGCATCTGTAGATGCGGAATCCATGCGTTTCAATGTGCGGATGGTACCCAGGTCTAGAGGACAGGAGACTCTCCTCCGGACCCGGGTACCATAGAACCTGTAAAAAAAGAATAAAATAAAAAATATACATTATACTTACCTTCTGATGGCCCCCGGTGTCTTTATCCGATGCGTCCTGGCTTGCCGGCAGCTCGCGATGGTCTGAAAAGGACCTGCCGTGACGTCATTTAGTCATGTGACGGGTCACGCGACCGCTGACGTCGGCAGGCCATCAGAAGGTAAGTATATATTTTTTATTTTTTACCATTCTTTTACGGTCACACTATATAAATCCATGCCGGTTGCATGGATTTATATAGTGTAACCAAGTTGTCAAGCACTTTCCAAGTGATGCTAAAATCGCCTGGAAAGTGCTTGTCAACCCGCATGCGGAAATGCAAGTGAAGAACGCTTCACATCCGCATGTCCCTGGCAGGAAAAACCCATGTACAATCTGCATGTACAATCCGCATGTACAATCCGCATGCACAATCCGCATGTACAATCCGCATGCGTTTTTTCTGCCAGGGAGATGCAGAAAGGCTCAAAAAAAATCCGGAACATTTCTGTATCGTGGGCACATAGCCTTACATTAATTGTATGACTCAATTAATTGTATTGTATTAATTGTATGACTCAATATTGAGCACACGTAGCCATCTATACACAGCGGGAGGCTGCACAGTGCCATCTATACACAGCGGGAGGCTGCACGTAGCCATCTATACACAACGGGAGGCCGCACGTAGCCATCTACACACAGTGGGAGGCTGCACGGTGCCATCTATGCACAGCGGGAGGCTGCACGTAGCCATCTATACACAGCGGGAGGCCGCACGTAGCCATCTATACACAGCGGGAGGCCGCACGTAGCCATCTATACACAGCGGGAGGCCGCACGGCGCCATCTATACACAGCAGGAGGCCGCACGGCGCCATCTATACACAGCGGGAGGCCGCACGGCGCCCCCCCCAGAGACAGCAGGAGGCCGCACGGCGCCATCTATACTCAGCAGGAGGCCGCACGTAGCCATCTATACACAGCAGGAGGCCGCACGGCGCCCCCCCCAGAGACAGCAGGAGGCCGCATGGACCCATCTATACACAGCAGAGGGCCGCACGGCGCCATCTATACACAGCAGAGGGCCGCACGGCGCCATCTATACACAGCAGGAGGCCGCACGGCGCCCCCCCAGAGACAGCAGGAGGCCGCACGGACCCATCTATACACAGCAGAGGGCCGCACGGCGCCATCTATACACAGCAGGGGGCCGCACAGCGCCATCTATACACAGCAGGGGGCCGCACGGCGCCATCTATACACAGCAGGGGGCCGCACGGCGCCATCTATACATAGTGGGAGGCCGTATGGCGCCCCCCCCAGAGACAGCAGGAGGCCGCACGGCGCCAACTATACTCAGCAGGAGGCCGCACGCAGTCACGCACACACACAAACATATACATACACGCATAAACACATTTGAAACACAAAAATACATATAAACAGACATCACACAATGATATCTGCCTGCACACACACACACACATACATACATGCATACAGTTATATGAAAAAGTTTGGGCACCCCTATTAATCTTAAGCTTAATGTTTTATAAAAATTGGTGTTTTTGCAACAGCTATTTCAGTTTGATATATGTAATAACTGTTTGACACAGTAATGTTTCTGCCTTGAAATGAGGTTTATTGTACTAACAGAAAATGTGCAATCTGCATTCAAACAAAATTTGACAAGTGCATAAGTATGGGCACCCTTATCATTTTCTTGTTTTAAATACTCCTACCTACTTTTTACTGACTTACTAAAGCACTTTTTTTGGTTTTGTAACCTCATTGAGCTTTGAACTTCATCGCCAGGTGTATGCAATCATGAGAAAAGCTACTTAAAGTGGCCACTTGCAAGTTGTTCTCCTGTTTGAATCTCCTCTGAAGAGTGGCATCATGGGCTCCTCAAAACAACTGTCAAATGATCTGAAAACAAAGATTATTCAACATAGTTGTTCAGGGGAAAGATACAAAAAGCTGTCTCAGAGATTTAACCTGTCAGTTTCCACTGTGAGGAACATAGTAAGGAAATGGAAGAACACAGGGACAGTTCTTGTTAAGGCCAGAAGTGGCAGGCCAAGAAAAACATCAGAAAGGCAGAGAAGAAGAATGGTGAGATCAGTCAAGGACAATCCTCAGACCACCTCCAGAGAGCTGCAGCATCAACTTGCTGCAGATGGTGTCACTGTGCATCGGTCAACTATACAACGCACTTTGCACAAGGAGAAGCTGTATGGGAGAGTGATGCGAAAGAAGCCGTTTCCGCAAGCACGCCACAAACAGAGTCGGCTGAGGTATGCAAAAGCACATTTGGAGAAGCCAATTTCTTTTTGGAAGAAGGTCCTGTGGACTGATGAAACCAAGATTGAGTTGTTTGGTCATACAAAAAGGCGTTATGCATGGCGGCAAAAAAACACAGCATTCCAAGAAAAACACTTGCTACCCACAGTAAAATTTGGTGGAGGTTCCATCGTGCTTTGGGGCTGTGTGGCCAATGCCGGCACCGGGAATCTTGTTAAAGTTGAGGGACGCATGGATTCCACTCAGTATCAGCAGATTCTTGACAATAATGTTCAAGAATCAGTGATAAAGTTGAAGTTACGCAGGGGATGGATCTTTCAGCAAGACAATGATCCAAAACACCGCTCCAAATCTACTCAGGCATTCATGCAGAGGAACAATTACAATGTTCTGGAATGGCCATCCCAGTCCCCAGACCTGAATATCATTGAACATCTGTGGGATCATTTGAAGAGGGCTGTCCATGCTCGGCGACCATCAAACTTAACTGAACTGGAATTGTTTTGTAAACAGGAATGGTCAAAAATACCTTCATCCAGGATCCAGGAACTCATTAAAAGCTACAGGAAGCGACTAGAGGCTGTTATTTTTGCAAAAGGAGGATCTACTAAATATTAATGTCACTTTTCTGGTGAGGTGGCCATACTTATGCACCTGTCAAATTTTGTTTGAATGCAGATTGCACATTTTCTGTTAGTACAATAAACCTCATTTCAAGGCAGAAACATTACTGTGTCCAACAGTTATTACATATATCAAACTGAAATAGCTGTTGCAAAAACACCAATTTTTATAAAACATTAAGCTTTAGATTAATAGGGGTGCCCAAACTTTTTCAGATAACTGTACATACATACACACACATACATACACACACATACATACATACACACACACACACACACACACACACACACATACACACACATACACACACAGACAGACTCACCATCCCCCGGCTCCATTCTTCCTGCCTGCTCTCTCTTCTCCGTTTCATCAGTGCAGGCCGGGCGCTCACTGCGTGACGTCACAGCTAGGAGACACGGCCGCGCACAGGGCCGTGTCTCCTAGCAGTGACGCGGCCGGGCCAGCACAGGGAAGCACGGCGCCAACTATACTCAGCAGGAGGCCGCACGCAGTCACGCATGCAGTCACGCACACACACAAACATATACATACACGCATAAACACATTTGAAACACAAAAATACATATAAACAGACATGACACAATGATATCTGCCTGCACACACACACACACATACACACACATACATACACACACACACACATATACACACACACACATACAGACTCACCATCCCCCGGCTCCATTCTTCCTGCCAGCTCTCTCTTCTCCGTTGCAGAAGTGCAGGTCGGGCTCGCACTGCGTGACGTCACAGCTAGGAGACACGGCCGCGCACAGGGCCGTGTCTCCTAGCAGTGACGCGGCCGGGCCAGCACAGGGAAGTTAACTGCTGCAGTGCTGGCCCGGCCGATGAAGAAGTAGTGGCAGCCGCTGTTGGGGGAGCGGTCCGGGGCCCCCCCTCCCGCCACTGCTACCAGTATCTGCCGCAGCTGCCCGCACATATAATGAGGGCAATCCGGCATTAGACACCCCGCCCGGAGCCGCGGGCCCCCTGCTGGCTCGGGGCCCCGGGCGGTAGCCCGGATTGCCCTCATTATAATCCGCCTATGCTCATGATATTAAAATGATGTACCAGATGTACTTTAACTGTCCACTTGGTGATCAAGACAAAAGCTGGGCCCCTCATAGGATATGCTCAAGTTGTTCAAATGGTCTTCGTGACTGGTTGAATATGAGGAAAGTGGCTATGCCATTTGCTGTTCCCATGATTTGGAGAGAACCCAAAAATTATAGTGATGACTGCTACTTTTGTTTTGTCAAACTGAAGGGCTTTTCTACAATAAAAAAATAAGATTAACTACCCAGAACCAGTTCCACATGATGATACCTTCCCAGTTCCTGTACCACCGTTGTCTGGATTGCATGAAATTGAAATAGAATATGGAGCTGAACCTATTAGCAAAGGCATGGAGACCTCAAGTCAAGATGAGTATGTACCTGATGGAGCATCAGAGCAGCCAGAACGCTTTACTCAACATGAATTAATGGATCTCATCAGAGACCTGTCATTGTCAAAAGATAAAGCCGAACTTCTTGCATCTAGGTTGAAACAGAAGAATCTTCTTCATGATGATGTCAAAGTGTGTTATTACCGAAACAGAAATAACAGTGTAACACAATTTTTCACAGTTGATGGACCAATTGTGTACTGTAACAATGTGAATGGCCTCTTTGAAGAACTAAATCAAGAGTATTTTGTTGGGGATTGGCGATTGTATTGACTCATCCCAGAGAAGTTTGAAAGCAGTGTTCCTTCTCAATGGAAATATGAAACCATCACTCCCTATTGTTCACTCATGTCATCTAAAGGAAAGTTATGAAAATCTGTCAGTTGTTTTGGATGCTATACAATATAAGCATCATCAATGGATTATCAGTGGAGATTGGAAAGTGATTGATGTGCTAATGGGAATGCAAGGAGGTTTCACAAAATATTGTTGCTTCTTGTGTTTATGGGACAGTAGAAATACAGTAGAGCATTATGTTCGACGTGATTGGGGACAGAGAAACATCTATGCTCCAGGTAGACACAATGTACAGCTGCTCCAAGTCCTTTCTAAAATGTTTCAAATCGTAGCTAACAACGCCAATATTACACCCACTTTGTGAAAGTAGAGAATGCAGTAAAAAATATCAGAAAGTAGCAAAAGCGGCATGCAATAAAATTTGTGACTTTCTTTTACAGAACGGGTGCATTCGCTTTGATTTTCCACCCTTTCTTTATTTCTAGTTTGAAATATAAATCAGGAACTGCCAACAAGAGGGTACGGAGACTATGACACTGGTGCTTATTGGGCGCAGGGCTCACGTGACATAACAACCTCACATGAGAACGGGCAACACTAGTGCCGACCACTGGAACGCCGCCAGAGTTGAGTATATATATTTTTTATTTTAATGTGGCCAAACATGAGGAATGAGAAGGGGTTGTCCAAATAGTGGACAACCCCTTTAAAAGGTACTGGGCTACAGGACCAGGTACAGCTTTTGCAAGCGAGAGTCACTTTACCTGTGTAAATCATGCAGGGGGTGCTGCACTCTCTGGATTTTGGATTAATTATTCAATGAATAGCTACTAACTTATATTTAAGGCTCAAGCACACAACCGGAAAATTCCGAAGAGTGGTATACGTCGTTTTGACAGATCGCACTCGTCCCATGTTATTCTACCGGCCTGTGCATATATCAGATTTTTTCCTCGGACTGAGTTGGCCCGATGAAAAAAAAATCACAGCATGCACGAGTTGCATCCGATTATAATCGGATTTATCGGATTACACTCGGCCATTCATGTCAATGGGTCTGTGGAAAAAAATCGGACTGTACTCGGATGACATCCAAATGCGCTCCGATTTTCATGGACTGACAGAATGGAGAAGATGGAGATTTTTTTCTTATTCTCCTCATCCGAAAAAAATCGGATAGAACTCTGATCAAACTCTGACTCGGACCGATTTTCTCGGATGAGAGAAAAACGGTTGTGTGACCCCCATCCTTAGTGACATTTCTTTGCCTTCATAAAAGGATTAAACGCGTTAAAGTTAAAGTTGGGATATATGAAGAATGAGAAATTGATTTCTTTTTTTGGAATGAGTAGCACATAAAAAAAATTATAGCAAAAAAAAAAGTTTGAAATTTTTATAGTAATAAAAATGTCTTCTGATTATATTTTGCTGGTATAGGCAATAACAATTTGTGTATCTGGTGGCTTTAATAATTCACTGGTTCATAGTTCAATGCAACATGAAGGAAACAAGAAATTGTAATACTTTTGTACTTTTGTTATTTAATAAACTGTTTTTTTTGCTTGGCTTGTGTTCAGGCTGGGGAATTGATTTTTTAATTACTCTTTAAAAGTGTCATTTTTACTGTCTAGATTTTTATTACTGGAAAAATCACTCAAATTTGTTTGCACAAGTTTTTACCCACTTCTCTATGACTTTTTTTTCTAATTTCTAGGGACAATGCCAACCAATAATTCTGAGAATGAAGGGTGCTTATCTGAAGGGAGGGGCTACTTAAGTGCTGAAATAGTAGCCGAGGACCTAAGTCAGTTGATGGAGAGCCTACCTTAGGGAACAACAATGGGAGGAAAAAAGGCTGCATCCCATCCGTGTGAACTTGGTAAGTTTTTAGAAAGCTAGTATCTAGATTAAGGATACAGTTGGACCCTGTTAACGCTGTGCTTTAATACCTTTTTCAAAAAAGAAATAATTTTTTTGCTATATGCCTGTTCCATAGACCTCAAGTGATATTCTGAAGTTCACCTTGGTGACACTTCCTGAAATATATGCCCACCCAATGTTCACTGAAAACAGCTTTTTAGATTTTTAGGAGCAAAACAGTAACCATGCAGTGATATGACAAGAATCTGCATTACCGATCATATGCTAAATAGTTGCAAGTCAAATTTATGTATGAGATACCCAAGATGATTGTCTATGAAATGATAGTAGTCTCACATTCAAAGCAGTAGTGGATGGTGAGATATGGAGCCTGAAAGTCAAAAGTTCTAAACATTGTTACCCTTTTGCTTGTCAGTGTAAAAGAGAAAACTAAATCAAATCAATATTTGATGTCACCATGCTTTGTCTTCAAAACAGCATCAATTCTTCTAGATACACACAGTTTTTGAAGGAACTCGGCAGTGAGGTTGCTCCAAACATATTGGAGACCTAACCACAGATCTTCTGTGGATGTAGGCTTATGCAAATCCTTCTGTCTCTTCATGTAATCCCACATAGACTCCATGATGTTGAGATCAGGGCTCTGTGGGGGCCATATCATCACTTCCAGGACTACTTGTTCTACTTTATGCTGAAGATGGTTCTTAATGACGATGACTGTATGTGTGGGGTGGTTGCAGAGTGTGCGACTGTGACCAGGCTCATGCAGTAGGGGGACCTGTTATCACCAGAGCCTTTTTCAGCAGGGTGTTTGTCCTTAGACGCACATTCAGTTGAAATGTATTGCGGAGCAGAAAGCCGCCGGCTTCTTAAACCACAATACTTTTACAAACTATACAAACTACCAGTCTATCAGAGCCTGGCAACTCCCACTCCCCCGATTCATTATATTTACATGCCCCCTTCCGCCCGAATTCATTATGTCATGTCCTCTCTCTCTCCTACCCCCACCCTCAATTCATCATAATTTGCTCTCCCCCACACTCAATTAATTATTTACTCTCATCCACCCCCAATTCATCATCATATGTTGTCCCGCACCCTCAATTCATTATCATTTGCCCATGCTCCCATGAGCCGCCCCCTGCTATGGAGGAGGAAGAAGACGCTGCACATCAGGCAAACAGGAACAGGTAAGAAGTATATATATATTTTTTTAATTTGTTGGAGAAAAGGATGGGAGACATTAATAAACAATGGGAGCCAGCAGGGGGGATATTATTAAAGAAAAATGCCAGGATGGGGGACATTATTAAAGAAGTACTGCCATTAAAGTTTTTATTCTCTTAATATATTGCAGTCATCATATTATATATATCATTGTGTACTTACAATTGCTCAATTTGCCTTTCTACCCAGCTAATTCTTCTCTTTTCTCTGCTCTATGAAGAAACAGGAAATCTCTTGTCCCTGTGTTTATCATTCCCCTCTTCAACTTCTGACCAGCTGCTCCCTCCTCCCTCTGCCAGGGACTTTTGCAGTGACTTATAACTTATACAGGGACAATTGACCTTGTGTTTCTACATAGCGCTTAGAAGGATTCACCTAGTCAGTTTTTAATCACGTGATGTCATAGACCTAATAGAAAACAGAAGAATTACCTGGGTAGAAAGGCAAAATGAGCAATTGTAAGTACACAGTGCTATATAATATGATGATTGCAATATATTAACAGGATAAAAACTTTGATGGGAAGAGGAGTGCTTCTTTAAAGGGTGGGGGCTAGGATAGGGGCCAGAAAGGGTCCAGGTTGGGGATATTATTAAAGAAAGGGGCCAGGATGGAGGACAATATTACAGGATGGGAGACATTATTAAAGATGGAGGCCAGGATGGGGCACATTATTACAGGATGGAGAACAGGATAGGAACATTATTACAGGATGGGGGACATTATTAAAGAAAGGAACCAAGACGTAGGACATTATTACAGGACTGGGGACATTATTACAATATGGAGGACATGATAGGGGACATTATTAAAATCAAGGGCCAGGATGGGAGATATTATTAAAGGATGAGGGCCATGTCGGAGAAAATTAAAAAAGCATGAGGGCCAGGACCAGTGAATTTATTAAAGTATGAGGCACATTATTAAATAAAAAGACATGAAAGGGGGGCATTATTACATTATTGATGGGAGACAGGGAGACGTTATTAAAAAAGGGGTCAGGATGTGGGACATTATTAAAGGGGGCCAAAATGAGAGTCATTCTTCAATTATGTCACTCATCCTGGTCCTTCTATGTGGTATTATTTGATTACTATGTAGTGGTAATATGTAACCCCTTGGTGTGGCGGCATTTATCCCCTTTCTGTGGTTTATTATTGGTATATTAGTATAGCAGACCTGTTCAAGACCAATATGGTAATATTTGTTATTTGGTAACTATGTGACCACTATATAGAAGTATTACTTAGAAAATTATTTTATTGCCATTTTCTTCTATCAGATTTCTATTTTTTATCAGTAGTTTTTTTGTTATGGGGGGGGGGGGACACAAATATGTCATTATAGGATCTAGAATGTTACAGGAACCGGAAATGTGACCAACATGCTGGTGGGGACCTAGGTCCAAATTTTGCATTGAGGCCCATTGTATAGTTGAACCACTGGTTGTTGTCCTGCTGCAGAATAAGTATATGAATAAGTATATGACTGTATTTCTCAGCTTTGAGGGCACAATTAATGCTGACCAAGTTCCCGACTCCCTTTATTTTAGCATATTCCCTGCTGTCCCAATGGCAGCCGTATATACCGTAATATATATACCGTATATATATATATAGCAGATGCAGCTTTATTATAGTGAAGGTGTCATTCGGAATACAACAGAAAATATGCATCTTGATTAGATTAAACTTCCTTAAAGAAATAGGGTTTGGTATGTGCACAAGTGCATTCTTAAAATACAAGTGCAGTCCTCCAGAAAAGGGTCAGGAGCTGCGCTTGGTAACAGAGCAAACATTCCATAAATTATACAAGAATAAGATGGAACAAAAGTCTTCAAAGTCTTAAAAAGCTTCTCGTCTGAACTCCATACTTTATAAAGTACTTAAAACCTTCACTCTAAAGTTGCAGCTTTTAGAAACGGGGGTGGGGAGGGGGTTCCAGTTTTATGTAAATGAAGCTTAAAGTAAATGTCCCTATTTTAATATAAATTATAATAATCTGTGCAGATCATTTTTTAGATATGTCTTTATAACAGTAGACCTCCATACTTTTGATACAGGGCTCCAAATCCCCTGCATAGACAATTAAAGGGGGTTCTCTGGGCAAATTATATTGATGACCTATGCGAAGGACAGGACATCAATATCAGCTCTGTAGGAGTCCGACGCCCAGCACCCAAGCAATCAGCTGGTACCATCTCTGGCAGCATGCTGACATAAACCATGTATAGATTTCTTTTAAATAACAGCTGATCTGCAGTACCCAGCAGTGGCCACTAGACAGTGTATGGCGCTATGCTGTTCTGCTCTGTACACTGTTTATATCCAACCTCTATCAGTTAACAGCTGATTGCTGGTGGTGCCGGGTGTGGACCCCCACAGATCTCTTAGTAATGACCTATTCTAAAAGTCTTGAATATCAAAGTGGTGGGAAACCCCTTTAATTTTGTGACAAGCCTAGATAGTGCCCAGTGCTGGGTATTTTTGCAACATTTTCCTCTCACCTTTTAAAATGGAAAAAAATACATGCAAAAAACAGCAGCTGCTATTTATTTTAGAAGTTCTCAGAAATGTTCCAGGAGCCACTTCTTCTGTACATAAAACCAGGATTTCCAATCTTTTCTAAACTGTGTATTAAACCACTCATATAGTGAGAAAAAAAAGAGGTGCACAACTGCTGCATGGAAACCTCTTCTTAAAGGAAATCTGTCTCCAGGTTTTGCTACCTCACCTGAGAGCAGCCGGATGTAGGTAAAGAAAAGCTGAATTCAATGATGTATCACTTAGATTACTGGGTGTAGCGTTCTGACACAATCAGAGTTTTTAGATTTAGCAATACAGCAGAGCTGAGGAAGCTAGCCCCTCCGACACCAGGCTCTGCATATACAATGGAGGGGGCGGAGTCGGACTGCCAGGCACAGTGCTGCTATAGCTTCTTCTGTAGTCCAGACAATGATAATCACCAGGTGATTAAATCTTCAGTCTAAGTAAACAACAGCACCCAGCTGGACGTATGACACATCTCTGAATTCTGTGTTTGAGCCTCTATCTCCTCTGACTTCAGATTACATAGCAAAGACCTGCTGACAGATTCCCCTTAATGTTTGGTCATACCATAGCCCTCAGGATAAGCAGCGTAGATGTGCAGGTCCGCTGCTTATTGCTCTCAGGCGCAGGTTGTACATGCTCTAACCCTGAGTATATTCTAGGGAGCAGTGCAGACAGACTGGAGCGTCCGCCCATATGATGTGTTCCCAAGATATCGGCAGACTGCGAATTTACCGAAGCAGAAAATCCACAGTGCTTTTACAGTAACAGCTCAGCTGATGAGATTTCACCAAACCTCGTCCACACGCTGCAGAAAAAAATCTGCTAAAATTCACCGGAGAGGATTTTATTTCTGCAGCATGCTGTGGATTTTTACTATGAATTCCCCTCCTTGCAATGGAAACGGTGAAATCCACATCTAATTCATGCAGATCTCACAGAAACTGGCAGGATTTCCAACTCGCAATAAAAGCCAGTATGTCCATGTACCTCCTAACCATCCCGGATCCAGCTGGATTGTCCCACCAAATTTGGGGGGCTGTCCCATGAGGTCTGAGGCATCTCCCGACTTCAGCTGTATCTAAATCATCAGAACTCAGATACAGCTGAATATAAGGGCGCAGACAGACGGCCGTACAAATCGGACTGAGATCAGACCGCAGTGCATGGACTTAGCTCTCCTGACCCGAGTGTGACATGTAGCTGTCACGCTCCGCTCGGGAGAGCCGTGGCCAGCCCATGCACTGCGGTCCAACCTCTGTCTGATTTGTATGGATGGCTGTCTGACCGTGCCCTTACGGTGGAGCTGGTAACCATCAGGTCCTTAAGTCATGTAGAGACTGAAGCCCCTGCCAGGTTATGGGACTGGCAGCAGAGACAAGCAAGCAGTACACAGGAAAGGTGTGTTTCCTGATGTAGCAGAGCTGTGTGTGTAGCTATGGGGGCATTATACTGTGAGTGGGGAATCTATGGGAACATCATACTGTGTGGTATGGGGGCATCATACTGTGTGGTGTGGGGGCATCATACTGTGTGGTGGGAGGGCATCATACTGTGAGTGGAGAATCTATGGGAAAATCATACTGTGTGGTGTGGGGGCATCATACTGTGTTGTGGGGGGCATCATACTGTGTGGTGTAGGGGCATCATACTGTGCGGTGGCGGGCATCATACTGTGTAGTAGGGGGGCATCATACTGTGTGGTAGGAGGGGCATCATACTGTGTGGTAGGAGGGGCATCATACTGTGTGGTAGGAGGGGCATCATACTGTGTGGTGTAGGAGCATCATACTGTGTGGTGTGGGGGCATCATACTGTGTGGTGTGGGGGCATCATACTGTGTGGTGTAGGGGCATCATACTGTGTGGTAGGAGGGGCATCATACTGTGTGGTGTAGGAGCATCATACTGTGTGGTGTGGGGGCATCATACTGTGTGGTGTTGGGGCATCATACTGTGTGGTGTGGGGGCATCATACTGTGTGGTAGGAGGGGCATCATACTGTGTGGTGTAGGGGCATTGTAGCACCCTGAGGACTCGGCTGCTACAGGGGTATTACACCTCAAGCCAGAGGTGTGGTATTCCACTCCCGGGTAAGGATGGAGTGTGGAACTGAGCTCAGTAGGCTGCATGCACTACATACATCCCATTTCCGGGGGACAGATCAACGGTACTCCCACCAGTATATGTGCAGGTACGACAGCGTCTGTCCCTGGCTGGAGTGGGAGGGGGGTGGAACATCCCAGTAGTGTAGGGGCAGATAGGGGGAGTAGTCTGGGTAAAGATAGGAGCTCATTGGGTGCTGGTCACCTGAGCTCACACATAGAGGGAGTATATAAGGTGGGCACCATCTTAGAACAGGGTGAGTTCAGTCAGGCAAGAGGAGCAGAGCAGAGGAGCTCAGCCAGAAGGGCTGACAGGGAGCTGTGGCTCCGGCTGGGCCCAGCTCCAGAGCAGAGCCTGCAGAGAGAGAGAGAGAAGAGTGAGAAGGACCCAGAGAGGAAACAAGAAGGAACCCCAAGATCCCAGAATAAGGACAGAAGGGTGAAGGGTTGGCGGACACGGGTACCGGATCCCAAGCTGGCGGAGGCCAAAACGAACCTTAGCCAGGAACCGGAGGTCGTGGTCAGGATCTGCCACGACCCTCACCAAATCCACTAGAAAGGCACACCGAGTATAGGGTCAGGGAGCCCAGAGGAGGCTTGACCACCAAGAGACCCGAGGGAGCCGGCCAAAAGTGGATCCCTGGTGGGAACGGCCAGTAGAGAGGACAGTCAGAAAGGGAGCTCAGGACCACGCTCCAGAATTGCTTGGGGGTTGGCCGAGTCCAGGACCTGGTGGACGCAGCACGGCTCGGGCGGTCACTCAAGGCCAGAGTGACCAACAGAACAGCAGTAAGTAAAAACCCTGAACTGCACAGCCCGACTCTGAGTCTTCTTACCATCCACACTGCACCACCACTACCACCATCCTCTACACCTGACCCCCTGAGGCTATACCCCTCCCGTTGGGGGTTATACTACCACAGCTGCACATATACCACCAGCCTCAGCGGACCCTGCTGCAGCGGCGGCCTTTTGACCGCAAATCAACGGGTGGCGTAGTCGACACTAAGAACAACTAATAACATCTGTAAAGACTGCCACACACTGAGTTTGACACCCTGGGCACGGACCGGGTCGCCGCCACTCGGAGACTACAACCCCCATCAGATCCGGCTCCGGGTAATCCCCAAACAGCACTGGCCCAGGGGGCGCGTCAACTTTTGGCGTAGTCGGCAGGATAACGTGCCCGCAACCACCGGGTACTGCGTGCCTGAAAAAGAGACTTTTAAAACTTACCATCCGTGAAGTTTTCCCGCCATCCGGCGCCATCTTCAGCCTTCTTCCCGCCATCGGTGAAGATTCCCGCCATCCACGGAGTTTCCCGCCACTGGGAGACGATTCCCGCCATTTCAGAAGATTTCCCGCCCTGGCAGAGCGGACGCCATTATGGGCGTGCCGGAGGGTGGCAAGAGGCCACCTCCCATCGTGGGCCAGGTCAAGGAATGGCGCCAAAAGCGGAAACCGCCCCCACCAGCAGAGACTGTGATGTTAGAGATGTCCATCAGCGTGAGGGGACTGCCCCTGGAACTGACAATCACCAAGTTACCCCAGGACCGCCCTCAGTATGGGTGGAGACAGAACAAAAGAGCGAAGATGGGTGCAGCCTGGAGGAGTCTGGAGGAGCCGTACCCGGAGATGGAGGGAGAGTCAGGCAGCACCGACCCTGTGGTCAGGAGCCTGTTGCAGGCCGCCACTCCAGAAGGCCTGCTGGAGATCCTGGCACAGCTCCCTCGAGACCGGGAGCGTGCACAGACCGCGCTGGAGGGCCTCGCACGAAGGATGGCCCGGGTGCAGCAGGAAACGCTGGCGGAGTGGACCCGAGAGATGGCCCTGCAGGCTGGAGCCTGCCACCGAAGCATGCCACCCGCAGCGAGGAGCAAGTCCACCTCTGAGGACGGCGAAGGAGGGACGACGGCCGGAGACGACGCCGCGGAGGGAGCCGAAGAGATGAAGGCAGGTAATGGGGACGACAATATCCCGTGCCCAGAAGCCGTAAACCTGCCCCAGCTCCCCGTCGCAGAGCCCGAAGCCCCACTCACCGTTCCCGTAGCCGCTGCGTCATCGCTCCAAGCTAGGCCTCAAGCGGCCGGAGCCGCGGCCACGCCCCCTGTGACGTCACGCGCCTCGATCCAGAGCACGGCCAAGCAGGAGACGCCACCGGCCTGGTCGCAAGGCCGAGTGCCCCCGGGCGCCGCAGTACCAACAGCGCCCTCTACCTCCACTGAGCCACCGGCCTGGTCACTGGGCCAAGTAACCCCGGGCGCCGCCGTCTTCACGGTGCCCTTTACATTCAGGGTGCCCCAGGCCTGGTCGCAAGGCCTGGTGAACCCGGGCGCCGCTACCACAACAGCGCCCTCAACGTCCACAGCGCCACACCTGGGTGAAGACCTATTTGCCCAGCACACATGCCCGGATGGGCAGCCCTTTGTGTGGCCGCCGGAGTTCCACCATCCCCGACTCCGGAAAGAAAGACCTCTGGAGGAGCCCCTAATCACGGTTCCGGCGCCCGTCAAGATGACCCCGCTCTCGTTAGAGGAGGCGCAGTTTGAGTGGGACCCCCCAGGAGGACGTCGCCACTGATGTACAGTAGGAGCACTGTATATAGTTACCCGTCGGGGTATGAGAACTGTTATAAGTACTGCTGCTAGTTAAAATATAGTCCCCGTTGGGACCAGTGAACTGTTCCAGTGTGTCCCATCTCCCCACAGGCTGAGGACTGTGAGCAGCCATCCCTAATCCCACTGGCCGAGGACTGAGAGCGGCCATACCTCCCCTTGTATATAGTTGCGCTTTCTAAGGCGCCCCCTACCGGTTTTATAGGAAACTGTTTTTTCTTGAAGAGACTGTGGCACTTACCTGGTCACAATTTGCACAAGTGGCCAGAGGACAAGAATGTTTACTATGAAAAGTTTTATGCTGATGATATATATAATGTTTTATATGTTTATGATGTTTGAAAAAAAAAAATTGTATGTTTGTGGATGTTTTTATTCTTTTACAGCCCGAGGACGTGCTGTGATTTACCAGGGGGGAATGTAGCACCCTGAGGACTCGGCTGCTACAGGGGTATTACACCTCAAGCCAGAGGTGTGGTATTCCACTCCCGGGTAAGGATGGAGTGTGGAACTGAGCTCAGTAGGCTGCATGCACTACATACATCCCATTTCCGGGGGACAGATCAACGGTACTCCCACCAGTATATGTGCAGGTACGACAGCGTCTGTCCCTGGCTGGAGTGGGAGGGGGGTGGAACATCCCAGTAGTGTAGGGGCAGATAGGGGGAGTAGTCTGGGTAAAGATAGGAGCTCATTGGGTGCTGGTCACCTGAGCTCACACATAGAGGGAGTATATAAGGTGGGCACCATCTTAGAACAGGGTGAGTTCAGTCAGGCAAGAGGAGCAGAGCAGAGGAGCTCAGCCAGAAGGGCTGACAGGGAGCTGTGGCTCCGGCTGGGCCCAGCTCCAGAGCAGAGCCTGCAGAGAGAGAGAGAGAGGAGTGAGAAGGACCCAGAGAGGAAACAAGAAGGAACCCCAAGATCCCAGAATAAGGACAGAAGGGTGAAGGGTTGGCGGACACGGGTACCGGATCCCAAGCTGGCGGAGGCCAAAACGAACCTTAGCCAGGAATCGGAGGTCGTGGTCAGGATCTGCCACGACCCTCACCAAATCCACTAGAAAGGCACACCGAGTATAGGGTCAGGGAGCCCAGAGGAGGCTTGACCACCAAGAGACCCGAGGGAGCCGGCCAAAAGTGGATCCCTGGTGGGAACGGCCAGTAGAGAGGACAGTCAGAAAGGGAGCTCAGGACCACGCTCCAGAATTGCTTGGGGGTTGGCCGAGTCCAGGACCTGGTGGACGCAGCATGGCTCGGGCGGTCACTCAAGGCCAGAGTGACCAACAGAACAGCAGTAAGTAAAAACCCTGAACTGCACAGCCCGACTCTGAGTCTTCTTACCATCCACACTGCACCACCACTACCACCATCCTCTACACCTGACCCCCTGAGGCTATACCCCTCCCGTTGGGGGTTATACTACCACAGCTGCACATATACCACCAGCCTCAGCGGACCCTGCTGCAGCGGCGGCCTTTTGACCGCAAATCAACGGGTGGCGTAGTCGACACTAAGAACAACTAATAACATCTGTAAAGACTGCCACACACTGAGTTTGACACCCTGGGCACGGACCGGGTCGCCGCCACTCGGAGACTACAACCCCCATCAGATCCGGCTCCGGGTAATCCCCAAACAGCACTGGCCCAGGGGGCGCGTCAGCATCATACTGTGTGGTAGGAGGGGCATCATACTGTGTGGTGTTGGGGCATCATACTGTGTGGTGTAGGGGCATCATACTGTGTGGTAGGAGGGGCATCATACTGTGTGGTGTGGGGGCATCATACTGTGTGGTGTGGGGGCATCATACTGTGTGGTGTAGGGGTATCATACTGTGTGGTGTAGGGGCATCATACTGTGTGGTGTAGGGGCATCATACTGTGTGGTAGGAGGGGCATCATACTGTGTGGTAGGAGGGGCATCATACTGTGTGGTAGGAGGGGCATCATACTGTGTGGTGTGGGGGCAACATACTGTGTGGTAGGAGGGGCATCATACTGTGTGGTGTAGGGGCATTATACTGTGTGGTGTGGGGGCATCATACTGTGTGGTAGGGGGCATCACACTGTTTGTTGTGGGGGTGTAGGGGCATCATACTGTGTGGTGTAGGGGCATCTTACTGTGTGGTGTGGGGGGCATAATACTGTGTGGTAGGGGGCATCATACTGTGTGGTGTTGGGGCATAATACTGTATGGTGTGGGGGCATCATACTGTGTTTGTTGTGGGGGTGTAGGGGCATCATACTGTGTGGTAGTGGGGCACTATAGTGTTTGTGGGGGGATCATACTAAAAATATACAAAGTAATAGCAAACTTGTATGGTTAGAAATCTGGTGCTGATGACCAGGGGCCGCACTCCTCACTAGACACGACGCCGGCCGCGTCACTGCCTGCACTACCAGAGCTCGCCAGCAGAGGGCTTCTCCTTCAGGTAACGTGGTGCCCCATTCTTCCGGGAACGTCACTGTGGGCAGGACTATTTGGAGACAGGGACTGAATTTGCCATGGACATCGCGAGGTGACCCGGCTGAGTGTCCGGCTGAGGTTGGAGTGCTCCTGCGGGCAGGTAGGCGGCGGGGATGGCGGAGAGTGTCTCCCGGTTGCACTGGTGAGTGTATGGAGGAGGTCACGTGGTGGAGACTCTTCTGGCCGGTGCACTGGTGCCCGCAGGTGCCCTTGTCCCGTGGGCATGGCGGTATACGTCCTGCTTCCGACCACATATACTGTGCCCAGAGCCTGAGCTGTGCAAAACCGCATCATGAGAGCACACAGGTCTCCAGCTGTTGTGGAACTACAACCCCCAGCATGTCCGGAGTTTTCTCCATTGCAGCTGTAATGTCAGTGATCAGCTGCCTGTGCCCTGCTGGATCATGTGGGCCTTACCCTGAGGTGCCAGGATCCTGTGCCCCTCTGTAAATTACAGATGCCAGCATTGATTAGGCTACACTTTACCCTCCACACACAGCGCCAGGATTTTGTAACTCGTGTTTTGTTTTTTTTTATAATTTTTTTTTGTAGTTTTTTCTGTCACAGGCAGTTCTGTCTTTATTGCTAAAATGAATGTGCCGCTGTGGGGATTACAGATGCACAAAGGACAATCGCAGAGATTCAGCCAAAAGCTCCAGCCGGGATAACGTGCCAGCGGGGCGAGGTCGGCACCAGCGGGGCGAGGTCGGCACCAGCGGGGCGAGGTCGGTGCCGGTTCTGACGTTATTTTCAGGTTTTTGTTCCTATCACCGAATTAATCTACAGAAATAGCAGGACCGGACGCACAGGTGAAGGAATGTCCGGTTATAAAGATGTTTGCTCCAAAGGCTCAGGGAGGCAAAAAAGTCCCAAACCAATCTCTTACCCTGGCACCCCAGGTCCAGCGCTGCCTCTCTGCTGCTGCTCTGGTCTCAGTTGATAGGCTGCAGTGGTAACATCACATGGATAGCTCTGCAGCCAATCACTGTGTCTGCATAGGCAGGGCTGCTAAGCTCAGTGATTGGTTGCAGCGGTAACATCACATTGACTATCACAATCAACACAAACCAGAGCAGCAGCAGAGAGGCAGTGCTGGATCTGTGGGGGGTGAGGAAAAGCTACAACACACAGACAGCAGTGGTCGGTTCTGTGACGGTGCTCTGTGCAAAGTCTCCATTTTTGGTGGTAATGCCACGTTCTGTGTAATCCGCTGCTGGCATTGGTCACGTATTCTCCTTGGTGGTCACTGGAAGAAGTATCAGACTTGACCAACACAAGCCGTGTCTGTAAAGTGTGTTCTTTTTAATGGAAAATTTCTGACATATTGTAGAAACCCGTCAGTAAGTCTCACTGGTGGGAGTGTGCTCCCTAGAAAGCCTGCGCCCTAGGTCCTGCCCCAGTGACTTATTTCAGTAGAGGTGGGCACATCAGATTTATTAGTCTATGACCGGTCTGCTGTCCCATATGTCACTGTTACAGCTCTCTCTTCCATGGGACGTATCTGTAGCGTTAGTCCCGCGATATTCAAGCAAATGAGGCTGAGCTGCAGTACCGAGACAGCCCATGAACGTTGGTGGCGCTGTGCCTGCTAGAAGTCAAAAGGGACTGCAGTCTTTCTTTGTTGAGTTCTTGGAGGTCAGATCCCCAACCATATGCCATCACTATTTTAAAGCCCAAAACTCATTTAAACTATTTGTCTTTTAAAAAATGTCGGGACCCCCCCCCCCCCTCCTACCCTGTTCAAAACAGAGGGCCGTCGTGGGCCTCAGTCGTCCACGTGTTAGAGGGGCAGTCATTTACCTGGATGTAAGAAAAGGTAGTTGTTTCCAGCTTCTGGTAGAAAACTTGATTTTATTAGAAAATTTAAAACATTTGGATTCCAAAGTTCTGACCACAAAGGTAGCTCCGACACACCACAGCGTCCATTGTCCAAGCTGGACACCACATGCATGATTTCGATGGGCCTTCCTAGGAGAAGCGTCAGTGATACTGGCAGAACAACTCTGTGTAGAACAACGCCTCATACAGTCACATTAGTGAAAACCTCATCGTTGCTGGTAATGTAGGGGTTAATAGGAAACCTCACTGTTTACCGTACGGATTACAGCTACATGATGTGGATCATGAAGGCCATGTCTTCTAAAGACTTAATCACTCGTGTGTCCATCACTGGTAGGAAACTATGACAAATACATTGAATGGCAGCAAGCAGAGATCTTGAAAGCTGAATAATTCATAAAAAAGTATATACTCTCCCACTGCAGGCTAAGGGCTGCCACTCTGATTCTGTCCCCGGGTCTCTGCTGCGGTGATATCACGCCTACCTTGGCATCACCGTTTCAGCGATTGGTGGCAGCGGTCACTTGTGTTGTAGTAGTGACATCACTGCAGATGCCTGTCAAAGACCTGGACAGTGGCTTAGAGGCAGCACCAGGCCTGCGGTGGGGGAGTACATCTGACTTTGATTTTACTCCAAAGGCTTGTAGACTTAAAACAGTTTCTTGGAAAAGTCTTACCTTTTTGTTATGGAGTAATCCCATTTCCTTGCTGACATCAATACTCGCCACCACTTTCAGCATACAACCTGGATTATCAGTGCAGGTCATCCTGTGTGTATTTGCGCAACAGATAACAGCGCTGTATTTTCACTACAGATAACAGCACACTTGTGAGGAGCCATTTATTGCTTTAGTTTATTGGGTTAACAAATTTACTTTAGTTTTTTTATAGATATAAACACACGAAGAATCGCCATAAAGAAACAAAGCGTGTAGTCGCAATCCTCTCAGGAGTAATGGAGTGCTGTGAAGTACTGAGTGTTTGTAGATATTAGAGCCTTGTATAGTAAAGGGCCACACAAGGTCGGATACTTGTTCGCAATCTGACCATTTATATGTTTTTATAGCCCTAAACATAAGCTGAACTGCAGCCAATTTTTTTTGAGAAATGTGACTTTCTAATGTGATATAGGGGTGTTCTAGCCCTCCTCCGACTTCAGATGTTGTGTGGGTAAGAAGAATTGGACATGTTGAATTTCGACATGCCTGATCTTTTATTCACTTGGGAGATATTCCACCTTTAGAGGTGTCTGGCAGCGTTTTAGGTTGTGTTCACATGTGCAGTGGTTATTTCCATTTTTATATCCATTTTAGTATCATATACATAGAAATAAAATATACCCGTACATGATCCATTTATTTTAATGGGAGCTGAAGTGTCGTAAACTGTTCGCCATTTGCCTGCTTTCTGTTTTGCTATCCATTGTTTAGCTGGAGCAAAAAATGTAATCTACACAACATTTTTTTCTGTCCACGCCCCTCTTAAAAAAAACAAAACAAAAAAAAAACCCTGATCCAGATACTATCCATTCTTTTTTAAACATTGAAGGCTATGGGATACGGATCATAACGTACGGTCATCTGTCATTGCATCCGTTTTTAGCACTGTACATGCCTAGAATATTAAAGGTGATCAGAGATGCTTCTAGTAAGAAATGGATCAGTGACAAGTGAAGCAGAGGATGGCTGCAAAACGGAACCAACGTCTGTTTTTGTGCTTGGTACTGGATCCATTACATATGGACATGTTCGCAGAGCCTTACTACCCCTCTCCTCATTGAGAACCCGTGTAATTGTCTAATCCAAGCGTGGGCAGAGGGTTTGGGAGGATGAGCCTGTGTGGATGGCCCCTTAGTGTCAGCTTTTCCCTACCTAATCTCTGCTGTCCTCTGTCGGGTCTGTGTGAGGTAGAAGTTCAGTTACTTCTTGAAGTTCGCAGATAAAGTGAATGTTTCATAATCCGGCAGGAGTGCTAACTGTCAGGGGAGATAATGAGTCTATGAATGGGGCAAGTCCTGGTCATACAGGGAAAATGGAAGGCGAATGTGATTTCTACACTGGTATTTCCACCTGTTCTCCATCATCTTTCGGAAGGAGCAAGCTTTGGGCATGTTGAGTTTCAGCACCTCTGATACCTGGTCTTCCTGATCACAGCTGCAGGAGGTTTTCTGCTCTACCTATAGATATACAGACATCCCTGGGTTATCGGAGGAAATCTCCGGCTATCCTATATATATGACTTGCTATACACTGCTGCTTTTTATTCATCACTCAGGAGACCTCTTTGGAATGAATGGAAGTTACAGAAAACACCAACTGAGTCTGACCTATTCATCAAACACTTTGTAATGTGGAAATCCGGCACATCAACATGCAAACCTAATACATAACTTAGGAATGTATCACGAGGGCAGGTTACACAACCAGCATGTACCACAGCTTGTGTGATAATGGTAGATTATAAGAGGCTTCCTTCAGCAGTTACCAACGTCTCTTGAGGAGCTTCATTATTTAGCTTATTTTTTGAAGGTGTCAGCTATGCATGTGACTGGAGGGGTTTGTCATCCTTCTTCCCTTCATCTCTGCCCTTTAGGCTATGTTCACATTTCCATTTGTCAGTTTGTTGTAAGGGTATGTGCACAGAGTTTGCCTAAGAAATTACTTAAAATAAATCTTGAAAGACTTCCTATTCATTGTAAAACCACTTAGCTGGTCATATGCTCTTCCTTTTGGACCGCTTTTCTTCCACTTGTGCATATCACTTCTATGAAGCTTCTTCTGATGGAAAACTCTCCAAACTAGGCCCTGTCCAATCAAAAGGCCGCAAAAAACTCTGCAAATTTGCTTAACTCCTCCAAAAACTTCCCAAAGAAGGAGTGTTTCCTGAAGAGTTTCCTTTAGAAAACATGCTCAGAATACTCTGTGTGCACACGGCCTTACACTTATATTTCTGCAGCTGTATGTGTGATGTGCAGATGGCCCTGTGTTATTTCTGCGTGAAGCATTGTAAGAAATCCTGGGAATCTGCTGTACAACATTATGTGTTCAGAGAAATCCTAATAAAGTGAGTTTTTTTTTTTTAAAATATATATATTTTGAGCTTTGCGAGGAGTGATGATGTGTGAGACATTGCTGTGACTATGATTGTGGGGTGGGGGTTGTACTTACAGGGCTATGGAGGGGGCAGCACACTGCGGTGACTGCTCTGGGGTTAGGGCAATTACTGTACTGAAGCCAGGATCTCACACACCTGCTCCACCTGCTGAATGATTTTAGAAACGCCATACAGATCTCATAAAATTGAATCTGGCTTTAATCTTTGATAATTGAATAGTGCACCTGAAAATAAGCTACTTTGTAATATATCTTATCAGCGAGATCTGCTTCTTTCTAATGTCAGGCAAGTTTGCTGGCCAATCAAGCACAGTGATACTGTTGTTTTTATACCAGGTATTGGTACTTCTGGCAGTGTGGACAGGTGCCAAGTCCTGCTGGAGAATGAAATTTCCATCTCCTAAAATCTTGTCGGCAGAGGGAAGCATGAAGTGCTCTAAAATGTCCTGCTAGACGGCTGCTCTGACTTTAGTCTTGATAAAACACAGTGGACCTACACCAGCAGATGACATGGCTCCCCAAACCATCACTGATTGTGGAAACTTCACTCTAGACCTCAAGCAGCTTGGATTGTGGCCTCTCCACTCTTCCTCCAGACTCTGGGACCTTGATTTCCAAATGAAAGGCAAAATTTACTTTCATCTGAAAACAACACCTTGGACCACTGAGCAACAGTCCAGGTCTTTTTCTCCTTGGCCCAGGGAAGACGCTTGTGGCGTTGTCTATTGGTCATGAGTGGCTTGACACAAGGAATGCAACACTTGTATCCCATGTCCTGGATACCTCTGTGTGTGGTGGCTCTTGAAGCAATGACTCCAGCAGCAGTCCACTCCTTGTGAATCTCCCCCAAATTTTTGAATTGCCTTTTCTTAACAATCCTTTCAAGGCTGCGGTTATCCCGGTTGCTTGGCACCTTTTTCTACCACACTTTTTCCTTCCACTCAACTTTCCATTAATATGCTTGGATACAGCACTCTGAACAGCCAGCTTCTTTAGCAATGACCTTTTGTGGCTTACCCTCCTTGTGGAGTGTCAATGACTGCCTTCTGGACATCTGTCAAGTCAGCAGTCTTCCCCATGATTGTGGAGCCTACTGAAACAGACTAAGGGACCTTTTTAAACGCTTGGGAAGCCTTTGCAGGTGTTTTTTTTATTAATTATTATAATTTACAGAGATAATGACTTTTGTGTTTTCATTGGCTGTAAGCCATAATCATCAACATTAACAGAAATAAACACTTGAAATAGATCACTCTGTTTGTAATGACTCTATATAATATACGAGTTTCACTTTTTGTATTTAAGAACTGAAATAAATAAACTTTTTGATGATATTCTAATTTAGTGAGAAGTACTTGTATCTAGTAGAGAAGGGAGAATCGAGTGGCAGGACTACCGTCCATTGGCCGGGACACTCAGCTGTGACAAGGGGACGCGAACCCTGTGAGTCTTCTCTTACCTCCCGGCATTCCCGCTCTTCTTTAGATTAGCCGGCTGCTGTCATTACCGCCTGCCGCATACATGATGTTGTACCAGTGCGGCTAATCAAAAGAAGGACCGGGAGGTAAGAGGAGGCTCACAGGGCTCCCGTCCAGTGGCCACAGATTACTGACCCGGCTAATGAACCACGAGTCGATCCTGCTATCTTCACCATTTCCCCCTGTTGCAGTTTCTCTGTGTATTGCTGGCTCTCTGTTACTTTAGGGAAGTGCTTTCTACATTGAAGCCCTTGACTGGTAAACCTCTAAGTCATTGGCACATTTTGCAATTTTATAAAACAGGAAAGTGCAGGGTAAGAGGATTATTTCGCTTTCTCCTCCCTCGAGAATGTTAATCACTGTCCTGGATTATGCCATGTACCATTCGTTACTAATACAGGGGTCTCTGGGGGTGAGGGGTGTGATGACAAGCACTTCATCAGCACCTGCTGTTCACCATAGCTATATGTCTTCATTTTTATATAATAGTCAGAAAACAATTGCTTTTTAGGTAACAGTTCCATTTCCCATAACAATCACTGTCATTATCGTTTTTGCAAAATCTGCTACAAATTGCTCGGAACCAGAGAGGTGCAGGTATTGCCATGTGGCTGATACAGTTCGGGTCTTGTTAGGATTATTCCCGTCTTCATAGATGGATTTTCTTGGATGATGTTTGTAAAAATCAGAACTTTTCCAAGTTACTTGTGAAAATTTGCAGCCGTTCTTGAGATGTTAATTTCTCTTTTGTTTACAGAATTGTTGCTATGGAGACCCACCACCGCTGCTGTCTAGCTTGTAAGGCCTGTGCTGACGCTGGCCAGGATTAGAAAGTATCGGCATGCTTCAATGATCCCGTCCAGCTATAAAACAGTGCTTACATACTCAATAGAAAATAGCTTGTAAGCATTGCGCATGTTCTAACTAGAATCTGTGGTCGGTCTCCAAGGCAACAAGCTATAAACAAAAGAAAATTAATGTTAATATCTCAGGAACGACTGAAAATTTTAATAAGCAGTAAAATACAAGCAATTTTATATCTGACAATCCCTTTGCATGAAGACGGAAATAACCTTTTAAGAAAAAAAAATCCCTTATTTTATAGGATTTTGGCAGAAAAAAACCTGGCATGCTTCACTGTTTCTACACATTAGATAGCTGTGGTGTCTCCATTTTATACATGGCACGTGGTCTAGTTACACTGGTAATTATCGTTTGATAATTGGTACATGTAGATGAGCCTTTTCAGAAACATGGAGGTTGTAAAAATAAAAGTAGAGGTGTAGAAGGGCCATCCTTCATAGAAACAGTAGGAAGTGTAACCTGATAGTAAAGTTACTGTCTTTATTCTGGACGATATCAATTTAATTTTACAGTTATGGTGTATCCACTCTATGCCCCATTATACATAGGAAGGCATCATTTAGACAATGACTAAATGGGGAGGTGGCTGTGCTTGTCCATGGATCTCGCCTTCTGCACCACATATAAAAAGCAGTATGCGATCTCGCCATCAGTTTCTCGGGCACAGCACATTACATAAGGGCGTGGTTGTTAGTAGCGCTGCAGCTCCGTCCTAGTCAGGGAGTGAGCTGCAGTACCTGGCACAGCCACAAGCATACAGACAGCAGTGTTCCTGGGTGAACAGTGAAGGGAGTTACAGTAGGTGCTCTCTGGAAAACTTTTAAAAGGAATATTCATTACTGAGGGTAAATGTTTCTGTTTTATACTCTTGTGCCATTACCCAGGATCCCCAGATCACTTCAATCCAGCTCGGCTTTGTTTGAATTCAGATATTTAGAGGCATTCGAAATCTGATAATCTTTTATCTATCTCCTGCTTCCGTAATACATAACTATTGCACCTACTCCTAAATATTTGCTCTCGTGCATTGACCATAGAAGAAGACATTGTGTGATTCTAGTCTGAGGTTAAAGGTTGTTCAGATGGCAAATAAAGTGGAACACCCCTTTAATGCAGTCTTGGCAAAGTATTGAATTATGTAGGTATACATAGACTAGGTGATAACTTGCAGATCACTAGTACCCTCACCAATCACGAGAATAGGGCCCTGCAGAGCCTGGTCTGCATAGTGATATGTGCACCTCTGCTCCATGGATCTGTCTGTGAGATGACGCAGGTAGCAGGGCTCTTTGTCTGAATAGTGATATGTGCTCCATGGATCTGTCTGTGGGATGACGCAGGTAGCAGGGCGCTTTGTCTGAATAGTGACATGTGCACCTCTGCTCCATGGATCTGTCTGTGGGATGACGCAGGTAGCAGGGCTCTTTGTCTGAATAGTGATATGTGCTCCATGGATCTGTCTGTGGGATGATGCAGGTAGCAGGGCGCTTTGTCTGAATAGTGATATGTGCTCCATGGATCTGTCTGTGGGATGACGCAGGTAGCAGGGCTCTTTGTCTGAATAGTGATATGTGCTCCATGGATCTGTCTGTGGGATGACGCAGGTAGCAGGGCTCTTTGTCTGAATAGTGATATGTGCTCCATGGATCTGTCTGTGGGATGACGCAGGTAGCAGGGCGCTTTGTCTGAATAGTGACATGTGCATCTCTGCTCCATGGATCTGTCTGTGGGATGACGCAGGTAGCAGGGCGCTTTGTCTGAATAGTGACGTGCACCTCTGCTCCATGGATCTGTCTGTGGGATGACGCAGGTAGCAGGGCACTTTGTCTGAATAGTGATATGTGCTCCATGGATCTGTCTGTGGGATGACGCAGGTAGCAGGGCGCTTTGTCTGAATAGTGATATGTGCACCAGTGCTCCATGGATCTGTCTGTGAGATGACGCAGGTAGCAGGGCGCTTTGTCTGAATAGTGATATGTGCACCTCTGCTCCATGGATCTGTCTGTGGGATGACGCAGGTAGCAGGGCGCTTTGTCTGAATAGTGATATGTGCACCTCTGCTCCATGGATCTGTCTGTGGGATGAAGCAGGTAGCAGGGCGCTTTGTCTGCATAGTGACATGTGCATCTTTGCACCATGGATCTGTCTGTGAGATGACACAGGTAGCAGGGCGCTTTGTCTGAATAGTGACGTGCACCTCTGCACCATGGATCTGTCTGTGGGATGACGCAGGTAGCAGGGCGCTTTGTCTGAATAGTGATATGTGCTCCATGGATCTGTCTGTGGGATGACGCAGGTAGCAGGGCGCTTTGTCTGAATAGTGGCATGTGCACCTCTGCTCCATGGATCTGTCTGTGGGATGACGCAGGTAGCAGGGCGCTTTGTCTGAATAGTGATATGTGCTCCATGGATCTGTCTGTGGGATGATGCAGGTAGCAGGGCGCTTTGTCTGCATAGTGACATGTGCACCTCTGCTCCATGGATCTGTCTGTGGGATGACGCAGGTTGCAGGGCGCTTTGTCTGAATAGTGACATGTGCTCCATGGATCTGTCTGTGGGATGACGCAGGTAGCATGGCGCTTTGTCTGAATAGTGACATGTGCACCTCTGCTCCATGGATCTGTCTGTGGGATGAAGCAGGTAGCAGGGCGCTTTGTCTGCATAGTGACATGTGCACCTCTGCACCATGGATCTGTCTGTGGGATGACGCAGGTAGCAGGGCGCTTTGTCTGAATAGTGACATGTGCACCTCTGCACCATGGATCTGTCTGTGGGATGACGCAGGTAGCAGGGCGCTTTGTCTGAATAGTGACATGTGCTCCATGGACCTGTCTGTGGGATGATGCAGGTAGCAGGGCTCTTTGTCTGAATAGTGACATGTGCTCCATGGACCTGTCTGTGGGATGACGCAGGTAGCAGGGCTCTTTGTCTGAATAGTGACATGTGCTCCATGGATCTGTCTGTGGGATGACGCAGGTAGCAGGGCGCTTTGTCTGAATAGTGACATGTGCACCTCTGCTCCATGGATCTGTCTGTGGGATGACGCAGGTAGCAGGGCGCTTTGTCTGAATAGTGATATGTGCTCCATGGATCTGTCTGTGGGATGACGCAGGTAGCAGGGCGCTTTGTCTGAATAGTGACATGTGCACCTCTGCACCATGGATCTGTCTGTGGGATGACGCAGGTAGCAGGGCGCTTTGTCTGAATAGTGACATGTGCTCCATGGACCTGTCTGTGGGATGATGCAGGTAGCAGGGCTCTTTGTCTGAATAGTGATATGTGCTCCATGGACCTGTCTGTGGGATGACGCAGGTAGCAGGGCTCTTTGTCTGAATAGTGATATGTGCTCCATGGATCTGTCTGTGGGATGACACAGGTAGCAGGGCGCTTTGTCTGCATAGTGACATGTGCACCTCTGCTCCATGGATCTGTCTGTGGGATGACGCAGGTAACAGGGCGCTTTGTCTGAATAGTGACATGTGCACCTCTGCTCCATGGATCTGTCTGTGAGATGATGCAGGTAGCAGGGCACTTTGTCTGAATAGTGATATGTGCTCCATGGACCTGTCTGTGGGATGATGCAGGTAGCAGGGCTCTTTGTCTGAATAGTGATATGTGCTCCATGGACCTGTCTGTGGGATGACGCAGGTAGCAGGGCTCTTTGTCTGAATAGTGATATGTGCTCCATGGATCTGTCTGTGGGATGACGCAGGTAGCAGGGCGCTTTGTCTGCATAGTGACATGTGCACCTCTGCTCCATGGATCTGTCTGTGAGATGATGCAGGTAGCAGGGCACTTTGTCTGAATAGTGATATGTGCTCCATGGACCTGTCTGTGGGATGATGCAGGTAGCAGGGCTCTTTGTCTGAATAGTGATATGTGCTCCATGGACCTGTCTGTGGGATGATGCAGGTAGCAGGGCTCTTTGTCTGAATAGTGATATGTGCTCCATGGACCTGTCTGTGGGATGATGCAGGTAGCAGGGCTCTTTGTCTGAATAGTGACATGTGCTCCATGGACCTGTCTGTGGGATGATGCAGGTAGCAGGGCTCTTTGTCTGAATAGTGACATGTGCTCCATGGACCTGTCTGTGGGATGATGCAGGTAGCAGGGCTCTTTGTCTGAATAGTGACATGTGCTCCATGGACCTGTCTGTGGGATGACGCAGGTAGCAGGGCTCTTTGTCTGAATAGTGATATGTGCTCCATGGATCTGTCTGTGGGATGACGCAGGTAGCAGGGCGCTTTGTCTGCATAGTGACATGTGCACCTCTGCTCCATGGATCTGTCTGTGGGATGATGCAGGTAGCAGGGCTCTTTGTCTGAATAGTGATATGTGCTCCATGGACCTGTCTGTGGGATGACGCAGGTAGCAGGGCTCTTTGTCTGAATAGTGATATGTGCTCCATGGATCTGTCTGTGGGATGACGCAGGTAGCAGGGCGCTTTGTCTGCATAGTGACATGTGCACCTCTGCTCCATGGATCTGTCTGTGGGATGACGCAGGTAGCAGGGCGCTTTGTCTGAATAGTGACATGTGCACCTCTGCTCCATGGACCTGTCTGTGGGATGACGCAGGTAGCAGGGCTCTTTGTCTGAATAGTGATATGTGCTCCATGGATCTGTCTGTGGGATGACGCAGGTAGCAGGGCGCTTTGTCTGCATAGTGACATGTGCACCTCTGCTCCATGGATCTGTCTGTGGGATGATGCAGGTAGCAGGGCTCTTTGTCTGAATAGTGATATGTGCTCCATGGACCTGTCTGTGGGATGACGCAGGTAGCAGGGCTCTTTGTCTGAATAGTGATATGTGCTCCATGGACCTGTCTGTGGGATGACGCAGGTAGCAGGGCTCTTTGTCTGAATAGTGATATGTGCTCCATGGATCTGTCTGTGGGATGACGCAGGTAGCAGGGCGCTTTGTCTGCATAGTGACATGTGCACCTCTGCTCCATGGATCTGTCTGTGGGATGACGCAGGTAGCAGGGCGCTTTGTCTGCATAGTGACATGTGCACCTCTGCTCCATGGATCTGTCTGTGGGATGACGCAGGTAGCAGGGCGCTTTGTCTGAATAGTGACATGTGCACCTCTGCTCCATGGATCTGTCTGTGAGATGATGCAGGTAGCAGGGCACTTTGTCTGAATAGTGATATGTGCACCAGTGCTCCATGGCTCTGTCTGTGGGATGACGCAGGTAGCAGGGCGCTTTGTTGGCTGTATCTGCCTGTCCCTTAGACAGTGAATGGAGCGGTGGCACACGTGCTTCACCGCTGCTCCATTACTAGATCGGACTCTGTAGAGCTTCTCTGCCTCGATTGATGTGGCCCCCAACAGTGTGTAAGTTATGACTGATCTACAACTTAGTAACCTGCCACAAACCCCTCAAGGTATACAAATCCTGTGTTATAGTAAATGATATTACACTGATGTCTTGCTGTTTTTCTATTATAGTTAATGTGACCTATCCAAAAGAAAGTGAGTCGCCTGTAACAAGAGCCACCATGTCTGACCAGAGTTATCGAAATCTGGACGGTAAGTCTTTTTCCGGCCAGTCACTGATATTTAAGTTTGGGCCGTGCCCTCTCCTACCTATAAGAGGTTACCACAGATATCATTTAGTGACAGTCACACCATTTCCGCTACGTCAAAGCCTAAATCCCTTAATCCTGAAGACCAATATCGTTCCACCATTGGGATAATCTCCTGCTATACATTGGCAGAGGTGGCCTCTGTGTGTGAATCCGGTTGTCCTACGGACGAAGAAGCTGCTGAACCCAGAGCTGAGAACCGCCAGGCAAGCTTGTGAGATGACAATCAGTGGTGAGTGTTATCAATGAAGAGCAAGGCCTAGAAAAGGCAACAAAGAGGGTGTTCTCTGCCTATCTGGCCTGGCACAGCCCCATCACCCCCAGGCACACCTGCATGCTCTAGATAGCAGTTTTCCGTTACAAATGGTTGCACATTGTAAGACTATTATACAGCACAGCTTCTCCATGTCCCAGTACAGCTGCCATGCTGATACACAGGATTGAAAGCTAAATATCATAAAAAATGTATTTTCCTTTTCAATTAAAATGTGATATAGTTTATCAAAGATATAAGGAAATCTTTGATTAATTGCATTTACAGAATTAAATGAAAAGAGTGAAAAAAAAATCACAGAACTAAATCTTCATATACTATTCACTTATTTATTCTTGTGTTTTTCTGGAATTGTCAGCTGAGCAATTATCAAAACTGGAGAACACAACAGATCGCAGCCCATCATTTGCTTGTTGCAGGTCTGATCAGGGCTGTGGAGTCGGTAAACCAAACATCCCACTCCGACTCCTCAATTTCCATGACTCCGACTCCCTCATACATGGTTCATGTTTAAGTGATAAATTTACTGTAGTAAAATGGTAACACCAGGCTTTTCATCACAATTATGATACAGTAATCAATTATTAGAACATAAAATACATTTATTGTGATAGAACTTTATAACACAAACTTCAAATTCTAAATACTCAATACGCTATGCTCTAATACACTATGCAGATTCATCTCAACTAAAAGCCTAGATCATTAGATTAGGAATAGAACAGACATTTATAGGACATTTCATAACTTTCCCAAATATTAATGAAAAATTGTACAGCACATACAGTGGCGACCAAAACGTTTGCATTTCTTTTTAAAGTATGATTACTTCTGTTTGGTTGTTGTGATGCCATTTCCCTGGTGATGAATTGAAAGTGCATGAAGTTGTCATCATGCAAGACCTTAATTTTAACCTAAATGCTTTTGAATATAGGCATGGTCATTTCATTAAAGAAAACTGACTGCCACAAGTTTTGCATATACTAATTATTGATCACAACATAGAAAGTAATTCATTGCTTGTGCCAAAAATGACAAAAGTATTATCGGAGTGATACCTTTACTGGCTAACCAGAAAAAAAAATATATATATGTATGCAAGCTTTCAGAGCACAAGAGGCTCCTTCATCAGGCAAGATTACACTTTACCCCGACGGGGCATTGAAGCCACTAGAGAGTTCAAGACGTCTTGAGGGAACTTGCTCCATTCCATTTGCAAATCTGCAAACAATTCATCTTTATTGCTATGGGTACGGGCCCCAACTTGTCACCCTAACTCATCCCAAAGGTGCTTTATAGGGTTTAAATCAGGTGATTGGCTTCGCCATTGCAACAGGTGAACATTTTTCTTTGCTAACCAATTTTTGACTAAATTGGATGTGTGCTTAGGATCATCGTCTTGCTGGAATTTCCATCCCCTGCCTACCTTAGTTTTACCATGTGGCAGCATTACATTCTCCAGTTTATCCTTTTACATGGTAGTATTCATATTTCCATCAATCTTATGCAGAGGGCCAATGGCAGATGCATAAAAGCAGACCCAAACTGTGACATTGCCACCACCATGTTTCACTGTAGGTGTTTGGTACCTTACATCATTACGTTTTCCAATTGGGCGGTACATACAGTGCTTTCCATCACTACTAAACAGATTGAACTTGGATTCATCCGACCACAACACCTTTGACCAATCTGTCTCTTTCCATTGGCTGTCTCTTTTTTTGCAATCTCAAGTGGGACCTCCCAGTTCGTTGCAGAGATGAAAGGCTTCTTGACTGGAACTTATGTATTCAACCCTACTGCTCTTAGCCGTCGCACCACAGTTTGGTGACTCACTTTGACCCCATATTTTTTGTTTCTTTGGACATCAGATACTGACTTTTTCTTAATAATGTGATCAACTCTGGAGGAAGTTTTCCATGGTCGTCCACTTCTAGGTTTGTCAGCTGTTCCATAACCACCTTTTTCTTTCTTTAATATATGTGACACTTTATTCTGAGAACAGTTGATTTCCATAGCTACCTCGTTTTGGCTTTTGCCTGACTTTACTCTCAGAATAATAATCTTCCTGACATTTGGTGATAAATTTGGCTTTGTCTTTGCCATGTTTTAACCTAGAAACACACGAAAAAATAAAATTTTAGGCAAAATTTGACTACCCATGACAAATTATGCAAAACATTTGGCCCAGCAAATGTTGAAAACTATGTCAAACACAATTTTCTTCCTTATAGCTGACAACCATTTGCTTCTGGTTTATTAAAATCACCAGGAAAATGGCATCACAACAACCAGACAGAAGTAATCACACTTTAAAAAAAATGCTAAACTTTTGGTCGCTACTGTACTTAATTTATTATATTTTGTCAGAGTTGGTCCATTTTATATAGACTTTGACTTCACCAAAATGGACACCGACTCCAACTCCACAGCAGCGGGTCTGATATCGCGGGAAGAATATGCAGGCTGGCACTGCCATGATTAATTTTTCTTGCTTTCTATAGTGGCCCTCCATCCTGATTAATACAGTGAAGGACCCCCATGTATGATGATCCAAAAAAACCCCTAAAATTATATGTATATAGATAGATAGAGAAAAGCGAGCCGGACTGAGCTGGACTAAAGATTTTTATGGAAAAGGAGAAATTAGAAGATTTAAAGGACTAAACAAGAATCTTCTGGAGGACAGGCAGCACCAGATCTGACAGCCAGAGGACTGAGCATCCACTGGTAGGACCATCCTCTAGCCCCACCACAACCTATAGTCTTTCTAGAACCTACACCTCGCAGAAATAAGAATTAGAATTATTACAGAAATGGAAAATTTAAATTTAGTACAAGACATTCAGAGGAAAGTAAAATATATTTGCACTGATCTGGAGACACAAGCCAGCAGGGGGTCAGAGATCCTGGAGACCACATTCTCCGAAGGGCAGAAGAGCAATAAAACCATAAAACATGCCAGAATTAGAGATAACCCAGAGACCCTCTATGATGACTTTACTTCTAAAGAAGAAGTTAGAAGAAAAACCAATGTGTTATTCTTCACACACCACCCAATGGCCTGGCACACCGCCCTTTGCAAGCAATATAAATATATAAACAAGTCTGATGACAATAAGGGTCGGCAGATCAGAATTAGAGACCATGAAGATGACAATTGCCACTCACTTACCATCAGCCTGTACAACACCGGCACCGTCCTGGTACAAGGGACCGAGGACAATCTATAGCAATTTCAACACCGTTTCCCATATATTAAACTCCAGGCCCAAACTGATAAGGAACAACAAGCTCCAGCCACCTCTGATATCCACCCCCCCCCTACAGAGACATCCAGGAACACCACTGCTGCCCCCAATGCTTCACACCCCTCGCCCCAGACCCTCAGAGACCACCTAGCTCAACTAGAAAGAGACTTTGTACAATTTAAGCAAGAGCTTCAAAGAAACCCTGGTGACAGAAATGCAAATAACCAAGTAATCAATGAGATAAACTGAAATGTGAACATAGATCTGAACTGCAGGAAATAAGAACAGCAATGTGTGAACTGAAGCAAGAAAATGCCAGGCTGAGACAGGAGGTGGAAAAGCTAAAACCACAAATACCTGGACATCTGAACCAAGAGGGGACCATGGGAAAGAGAATTGGTGCTGACAACTTGACCTCCACTGACCAGGAGAACGAGATGCCAAATAACCCCAACAATATGAATAAACCTGAAACTAATAAAAGTGAACCAGAAACCATCTCCATAGAAGAGAGACGAGAAACTGCCACCAGCATAGTCTCCAGCACAGACCCCCATCACAGTCACATAGCCCTCCCGTGACATTACAAAGTCCTGATATCGTCCTAATAATGGACTCAAATGGGAAGTACCTAAACACACGGCGTCTATTCCCAGGAAGAAGAGTCAATAAAACCCGCTGTGCAACCATTGAGCAGGTGACAAGTCATCAATAATCCACGATTTAACAACCCAAATCATATTCTAATACACACAGGTACAAACAACCTGCCAGACCAGCACCAGCAAATCGCAGGACAATTGGCCCAACTAAAATTCCCGGAAAGCAAAATCATCCTGTCATCTCTGCTCCCAAGAACTGATATAACCAGCCAAACTATCCAGGACATCAACATGGACCTAACGACTAGAATGAAATCTGTGCCAGGAGTGACTCTGGCACAACACCCCTCCATAAATCACCATCACCTGTATGACAGTTAGCACCTCAACAAACAAGGGGTCAGCCTCCTGGCCAAGGAGCTGAAGGACATCATACTAAACAGAGACCCTTGGCCTGGACCTAGCACCAGCCACAATTCTGTGAAAAGACCCCCGGCAATGAAAAGACAGGAAACCACAATTATCTCACAAAAACTGGAAACAAACACCCGCACTCAAAACTGGACCATCAGAGAATACCACCACGAAGGAGACCACCAGCCTCACATAGAGATATGCAAAAGAGAGACATCCAGAGAAGAGAAATGCAGAGCAGAGACATGTAGGAGATAAAGACCCTGCTCAGCACATTATGCAAGAAACTAATGAGACTGGATGAAACGAACGTCATTAATAAACCAGTCAGAAATCCGGTGTGTCCTACACAACCACAGTCATTACAAGGTATATGCACACAAGTTATATAGAAAAAATGACCTCACTTACTATTAGCAGTTGGAACATCCAAGGCCTGAACGCCTCGGCCTTTGGACGTAAAACAAATGACCCAGACTTTACACAAAGACTGAAAAATATAGACATCCAGATCCTCCTGGAAACAGACCAGAGCTGAAAATGAATCCCTGGTGCCCACTGGATTCAGGGAAATCTCCGTCCCTGCCCTGAAAAATAAAAACATCAAACAGGGCCGCTGCTCAGGAGGAATATCGGTCTGGTATAAAGAGGAGCTCCAACCGTACATCAAACCGATTAAGAGAGGAGACAGCCACATATGGATCAAAATCAGCAGCTCCATCCTCACCTCTCAGTCTGATGTCTACCTCTGTTCTACCTACATACCCCCACCAGAGTCACCCTACTTCAATCCAGACAGCTTTGAGACCTTACAAAGAGAAGCTGCCCATTATCAGGCCCTGGGCAAAGTTCTCTTCTTTGGAGACCTCAATGCCAGAACAGGGAGAGAAAAAGACTTTCTGACCACGGACGGAAACCGCTACATAGTTGGAGCAGAATCTAACGTCCACGGCTCAGTACACACAGAGAGAAACGGCTATGACAGTACGATCAACAAAAGTGGCAAAAAGCTCCTGAACCCATGCAGAAGTTTAGGACTTCATATACGCAATGGCCGTACTAAAGGAGGCTCTCTAGGAAGATTTACATTAAACTCCCATGTAGGAAGGAGTTTTGTAGACTATGCCATTACAGACATGGACCCGGCAAATATCAGCGCCTTTATTGTCACCCCTCAATTGCACCTGACAGATCACAGCCAACTTCTTCTATACATGAAATCTTCAAAAAAAACTCAACAGAAAAGCCCCAGCTGAGTGGCCTCCTCAACCTGCCTCCATCCTATAAATGGTTCAAGACATCGGCAACAAAATATAAAGAGGTTCCAAGCAACCCCGAAATACAGGAGATGTGCCACCACTTCTACAACTACGAGTACAAGTGAAACCCAGAAGGTATGAATCAAGCTCCTAAAGATCTCATTGATATACTCTACACCGTGGTTGAATTGTCCGACCTTAAAGTCAACTACAAGAGACCAAAAGAAAAACAGATCTACGGTTGGTTTGACAGAGAATGTAAAGCCGTTCGGAAGAGCCTGAGAACAGCCTCAAACAAGAAGCACAGAGACCCCAACCACCCGGACCTCAGAAATGCATACAACACGATACAAAGGCAATACAAAACCATTCTCAGGAGGAAGAAGCAGAGTTACGTCTCCACTAAACTTAACCAACTCCAAGACTCCCTCCAAGACCACTCCTTCTGGGAACTATGGAACCACATGGGCACAAAAAACAAGAAAAGCAATATACATATCCGAAACGGCAACATCTGGCTCCAGTACTTCAGTGACCTATACAAAGACATCTCGAAGGAAGGACTAAGCCAAGAACCGGAAAATATGATTGCAAAACTAAAGGCAATGGAGGAAAAACTGTTCAACAGTATCCTAAACAAGAGGTTCCCCCTTTCCTCACCGAACACAACGTCCTCGGCAAAAGCCAAGCAGGGTTCATGTCAAACCACCGCAACACCGACCACATCTACACCCTGCACAGCCTGATTCAGTCACGTCCTCAATACAAAGCACGGGAAGACGTACGCTTGTTTTGTAGACTTTAAAAAAGCCTTTGACTCAATATGGCACCCGGGCCTGTTTCTGAAACTGCTGGAGAGTGGAATAGGAGGAAAGACCTATGATGTCATCAAAAGCTACTACACTGAAAACCGCTGCAGCGTGAAGGTGAACGTCTGATTTCCAGCAGCACCGAGGAGTCAGACTGGGCTGCAGCCTAAGTCCAACTCTCTTCAATATCTACATCAATGAGCTGGCCACTGCCCTAGAATTCTCTGCGGCACCAGGTCTCGCACTCCATGACGCACAGGTTAAATTCCTGCTGTATGCAGATGACCTACTGCTGCTATCACCAACCGAGAAGGGTCTCCAAGACCATCTGGAAACCTTGGAGAAATTCAGATCCACATTGGCATTACCCATCAACCCAAACAAAACCAACATCACGGTGTTCCAGAACAGAAAAACAAGATTGGACCAGCACCCTTCATTTGTGCTAAACAACTGCGCTCTTACAGAAATGGACAAGTACACCTACTTGGGCCTGGAAATTCATCAGTCAGGGGGCTTCAAACACGCCATAGAGACCCTGAAGGACAAGGCCTTCAAAACCTTCTATGCCATCCGTAGGAAACTCTTCCATCTGAAGCCACCAGTGAGGGTCTGGCTAAAAATCTTCGATGCCATCATCACCCCAATCCTCCTGTACGGCAGCGAAGTCTGGGGTCCTCACACATACCCTGACTGGTCAAGATGGGATTCCAGCCCAACAGAAATATTCCACTTGGAATTCTGTAAGCACCTTCTCCTGGTCCATCGGAGCACCACCAACAGTGCATGTCGGGCTGAGCTGGGCAGATTCCCACTGCACCTAGCAGTCCTGAAGAGGACACTGTCCTTCCAGGCTCACCTACAAAGTAGCAATCCAAGCTCCCATCACTATAAAGCCCTGTTACATGTAAGGGGGTCAAACAAACCAGGACCCACGGAACAGCTCACCCAAACCCAACCTGACCAAAACAGCAACAACAGCAGCCTGACAAAAGCCAGAATCAGGAAGATGGTAGATGAGGCACAGGAGAGATACGTCAGTGACTGGAGGAACGATATTAACCGTCTCACAGAAACTGACCATGTACCAGAGCCTACAGAGAGAATACAGACTGGCTCCATATCTGGAGAAACTCCTGGACCCCAGAGACCGCCAGATCCTGAGCCGCTATAGACTCAGCGCCCACAATCTGGCCATCGAGGTCAGCCGGCACAGGCAGAGCTACAAGCCCAGAGAAGACTGACTGTGCCCACACTGTGAGCTGGAGGCCCTGGAGGATGAGACCCACTTCCTGCTACACTGCACCAAATACTCAGCCGTGAGGGACACTCACTTCAGGAGACTCTATGATCTCTTCCCAAACTTCGTATCCATGAAGGAGGAAGAGAAAACCTATATCCTGCTGGGGGAAGAAGAGCGCACGGAGGCGATAGCAGCGCAGTATGTGAATACATGGCATAGGCTGTGAGAAAGAGGACTGTGATATGCCATGTACTTCCACAGCCCCCATCCCTGTCCCCTACTGTACACCTGCTTTGGCAAAGCTAATGTTTATTTGGTCCTGCTAATAAAGCTTCTTTGTATTGTATACATACATACATACATACACAGTACAGACCAAAAGTTTGGACACTCCTCATTTAACATTTTTCATGAATATAAGACATATTTTCAGTTGTTTCACACTTTTTTGTTAAGTATATAATTCCACATGTGTTAATTCATAGTTTTGATGCCTTCAGTGTGAATGTACAATTTTCATAGTCATGAAAATACATAAAAATCTTTAAATGAGAAGGTGTGTCCAAACTTTGTTTGTACTGTTCTGATTCATTTAGAAACAACAATACTCATGTTTTAACTCAGAAACAGTTCAGAAATCAATATTTGGTGGAATAACCATGATTTTTAATCACAGCTTTCATGCATCTTGGCATGCTTTCCACCAGTCTTTCACACAGCTTTTGGATGACCACTCCTGGCACCAAAATGTAAGCAGTTCTTCTTTGATGGCTTGTAACTATCCAGCTTCCTCTTGATTACATTCCAGAGGTTTTCAATGGGGGTTTAGGTCTGGAGATTGGGCTGGCCATGACAGGGTCTTGATGTGGTGCTCCTTCATCCACACATTAATTGACCTAGCTGTGTGGCATGGGGCATTGTCCTGCTGGAAAAAACAGTCCTCAGAGTTGGGGAACATTGCCTGAGCAGAAGGAAGCAAGTGTTTTTCAAGGATAACCTTGTATGCGGCTTGATTCATACGTCCTTCGCAAAGATTAACCTGCCCAATTCCAGCTTGCTGAAGCATCCCCAGATCATCACCGATCCTCCACCAAATTTCACAGTGGGTGCAAGACACTGTGGCTTGTATGCCTCTCCAGGTCTCCGTCTAACCATTAGACGAACAGGTGTTGGGCAAAGCTGAAAATTAGACTCCTCAGAGAAGATTACCTTACTCCAATCCTCTATGGTCCAATCCTTAAGGTCTTTGGCAAACTTCAGCCTGGCTCTCCTTTGCTTCTCATTTATGAAAGGCTTTTTTCTAGCTTTACATGACTTGAGGCCTCTAGGAGCCTGTTACCAACTGTTCTTGCCGTGCATTTCGCCCCATTTGCCATTCCTTTTGTAGGTCACTTGATGTCATCCTGCCTTTGCTGAGTGACATTCGAATAAGATGACGGTCATCCCGGTCAGTGGAGGGTCGCTTTCGCCCTTTGCCAGTCTGTAGCTTTGTTGTCCCCAATGTCTGCTTCTTGACCTTGTTGTAATGGACTGCCGTCTTCGAAATTTTAAGGATGGAGGCAACATGACGCTCACTGTATCCCTCTGCTAGTAAAGCCAGAATTGAGCCCTTCTTTTCCTCACTCAAGACTTTTGTTTTTAACTCCTTTGGCATGGTTAAAAGCTACTTTTTTAATTCAAATTACTTTTGGGCTATTCCTAGCACTTGTTTTGCCATCCAGCTTGTCCTATTGCAAGAGGATTGTGAAGACCACAGCAGTGTTTTTTATACTTTTCCTCATTATATACGATTTGGTTCAGGTGATCACCTAATCAGAAGCACATTAAGTAGAATGAGGTGGACTTTGGTTGGAATTCAAGTGACACTGGAATGGAATGGCTGTCAGACATGTAGAGATGTGATTTTTAGAAAACTGTGCAGTGGTCTCTTAATTTTTGCCAGAGCTATATATATTATATTTTATATAAATATATGCTTTAGTAGTTTTTTTTTTTTGTTGTTTTTTTTTTTTAGTTTAATAACATGAATTGCATGAAAGGCTTTGAGCCTTATGAAATCATTATATTTCTCAATTAAAAAAGTGAATCTTTGTTTCCTAGAAAGTGAATCCGCAGACCAAGACTCAAAACCGGACGTCAGTGACGCGGGTATCCAGCCTGTCATTGAGGGTGAACCATTTACAAGCTATTTTGATGAGAAAATACCTATCCCACAAGATGAGGTGGTAAGTGGCTCAGGGAATACGTAGATATTAATGATAATCTTTATTGCACTTGTTTTAAAGAGGTCTGGCAAACATTAATTTTCACAGAGCGCAGTGTTTCTGGCACCTTTTTGTGTAGTTTTTCATCTCCCATCTGGCCCTGTGCATCCAGCGTCACGTAGCAGAATGTGTGGTTCTACTTCATTTCCCAACAGCACTTGCTTCTCCTCAGTGCTGCAGACCCCTCTCCTGTATGCTCCTGACTAGTCCCTTTCTCTAAGTGGTGTGGAGATCTCAGAGGAGAGCAAGGCTGTTTGTCATTACTTAGCTCACAAGAGATAGCGGACTCAGGGATTCTCTGGGGACTTTTTTTTTTTAATGCCCAATGTGTTTGATTGGACAACATGATGCAGGAAAAAAGCTTCTCGCCCCTAGATACAAACACCTAATGCCCCCCTTGGTTAAAGGGGAAATAGCAATCTAAACTTTAAAAGTCAATATAGATGGTAGCACTTTCCTTTTACAACATGTTGTCTAGGAGACCGACCACCGCTGCTGTCTACCTTGTAAGCATTGCACTGAACGGACCCTGGCCTGAATTGGGAGATACTAGCTAGCTTCAAAACAGTTTTTACATGCTCAATGGAATAGTTTGTTAGAACTGCACGTTATGCTGTCTAACAGCAGTGGTCGGTCTCCAAGCCAACAAGCTGTAAACAAAAGCATTAGCATCTCAAGACAATTTTAACAAGCAGTAAATTGCAAAATTGCTTTTCTTTACAAGCACTATCCGACAATGTCCATTTGTGAAGATTGGAATAACCCTTTAAGATCCCATACACAAATATGGGTCGTTCATTGACTTGTAAAAAAAAATAAAAAAAAATATCGGACTGTCAGCTATGTTGCATTTTTTTTCAGCTGATCATACAGCCATTGCTTTTAATTTTCCAAAAAAAATTCAATATACCCGATGGTTATTTTAAGCTAACGAACTTTCTGCCATTGCTCAAAACAACAATTGTTTGATTTAATGAAGCCGACAGTCTTTCATTATGGTCAAAATTGGTGGTTTCAGAAAACTTTTCTTTTCTATGTATAAGGGCAAAGAAAATCTGAAAAAAATATACACCTAAAATCTCCCTTCATCATTTGTGGGGGTATTTTTAACTCGCTTACCTTTTTTTCTTGTGATATTAGCTGACATTTTTGGGCCAAATTAATTAAACTTGTGCAAGTGGTTCATGCATTTTGCACAAAATAAGGTTTCTCTTTTTTTTTTTTTATCTTTAACAACTGTTGTGACGACTTGGCACAAAAAATGTTGCCTCAATTTCTGGCATACATTGAATCACTCCCAGGGGGGACTGAACTATGTTTGTGATTTAAAATTTGTGAATGTTGAATCTGGCGAAAACCTCTGAAAAAGCGAACACCTATAACATAGACTTCAAAAAAGGTGCAGATGGAAAGATTGATGCAAACAACAAAGAAAGTCGAAAAATGGCAATAAACAGGCACAAATGCAATAATCGGGGCCCTACATTTTTACTGATTTATTTGAAAAACCCATGACATTTTATATCCTCTATTAGAAATAAATCTCTTTTAATTTTTAAAAAATATTTAAAACTAAAATGAACCCCTTTACCACCTTGGACGTATGAGTACGTCCAAAGTAGTACCCCTGCAATCCATGCGGGCTCCAGCGCTGATCCCGCATGTTACCGGGCCCATGACAGCTGATCTGTACAGCTGACATGTGCCCCTAACAGCCGCGGGTGGAATTGCGATCCACCAGCAGCTGTTAACTAGTTAAATGCCGCTGTCAGTATATGACAGTGGCATTTAAAGGGGTTTTCCCACGAACAAAAGTTCATTTTAAAAACTGTCTGTGTCTAACCGTGTACGGAACATACCACATCTCCTGGGCAGGGGAGGAAGCAAAAGACAATACAGACATTACAGCAGGGAATCGTAGAGGATTCATTTTGTGAGGTAGAACATTTCACTGCCTGTTTTTAAACAATATTTTACCTCACAAAATGAATCCTCTGCGATCCCCTGCTGTAATGTCTGTATTGTCTTTTGCTTCCTCCCCTGTCCAGGAGCTGTGGTATGTTCCATACACGGTCAGACACAGACAGTTTTTAAAATGAACTTTTGTTCGTGGGAAAACCTCTTTAACTTCGCTGCGTCGGAAGCTCGTCACTATCGGCGCCCCTGTTACTTGAGCGCGGGTCGCCGATGGGTTGGCATGACGGTTGGGGTCTGCAGGAGACCCCCTGCGGTTGTCACTGCCAGGATACTATCAGCGGCACCCAGCAGTCTGCGCTCATAGCTAGTGAGCATTTCGGCTACACACAGGCACAGGCGATTGCAGCTTCTAGTCTCCCATGGAGACTATTAAAGCAAGTAAAAAAAACAAAAACAAAAAAAAACGTTTTTACAAATATTAAAAAAAATAAAAGTTCAAATCACTCCCCTTTTGCCCCATTCAAAATAAACAAAATAAAACAATTAAAAATACACATTTGGTATCGCCACGTTCAGAGTTGCCCGATCTATCAGTATATAAAAAGAATTAATCTGATCGGTAGGCGGCGTTACGAGAAAAAAATCAAAACACCAGAATTACTTTTTTTTTGGTCGCCGCTACATTGCAATAAAATGCAATAACGGGCGATCAAAAGATCGTATCGCAAAAAATAAGCCCTCACTTGGCCTCAGATCCTGAAAAATTGAGACGCTAAGGATCTCGGAAAATTTATTTTTTTTGCAAATGTTGGATTTTTTTTCTTCACCACTGAAATAAAAAAGAACCTGTACATGTTTGGTATCTACGTACTCGTAGTGGGCTGGGGAATCATAATGGCAGGTCAATTTAGCATTCAGTGAACATGGTAAAAAAACAATTGTAGAATTGCCCTTTTTTTGCAATTTCACCGCACTTTGAATTTTTTTCCTGTACACGATATGGTAAAACCAATGGTGTCGTTCAAAAGTACAACTCGTCCCGCAAAAAACAAGCCCTCACATGGCCATATTGAAAAATAAAAAAGTTATGGCTCTGAGAAGACAGGGAGCAAAAAACAAAAACTGAAAAACCAAAGGTCGCAAAGGGGTTAAAAACTTGGCAAATAAGCAATAATGGATGCAATGATGTATGCTTATTCTCATCTGTAACTGCTTTTCTTCTCCTTGCAGCACTCCTGGTTCAGTTTTCGGAAGCTGTGGGCCTTCACCGGACCCGGCTTCTTGATGAGCATCGCCTATCTGGATCCAGGAAACATTGAGTCTGATTTACAGTCTGGTTCTGTAGCGGGTTTCAAGGTGAACACTTGTCTTTTAGCTTGTATCGTGTTAATTGTCCTTACAATGGGATTGTTCAGTTATGTGTGATCACCATTTACGCACAAGGCACTGTGAGAGCCTATAATACATGAGAGCAGAATGACTTGGGACAATAGGCGACACCATAAATGCTACTTAATAAGGTAATCGATTAAAAACAATATCCGACATGGCAGATTGACCTTTCGATACACGTCTGCCATGTGTAGATATGTCACGCTTGTTTGTATACTAATAAGGCACCAATAGTTAGCAGAATATAGTCAAAACCAGCCTAGTTAGCGGTCACTGATCTCTATTGCATAGACAATGTTAGTCTATAGGCGAGCGTCTCTTATTTTTTATTTGTAGGTGTAGTCTTCCTTTTTAAGGGACATAATAAATGCTGCTGTCACTGATTTGTGAAAATCATCCATAGACTTGGCATGAGAGGCACCGTCTGGTTGCAGGTACAACTCTAGGGCTAAAGCTATAGTGGGTGCGATCACATCATATAGCATCTCCCATTCTGATTACTGCTCAGAAATTCCGGATTTTATAGGGTTATCAAACCAAACAATTTTTTTTCAATCTTCCTGACAAAAAGCAGTCACTTTCACATTGGCAGACACTTACAATTTACCATCCTGAGTTGGTTACAAGGCGCTGGATTGTTGGTTGAAATCATGAGCTGAATAATTAAAAAAAAAAAAAAAAAAAAAAGTCTATGTAGTTTTTACTTAAGGCTATATGCCCACGATGCAGAAATGCTGCATATTTTTTCCGCTTCTCCCTGGCAGGAAAAACTCATGCGGTTTTTACATACGTTTTTCTCACCAGGTAGAAGCGTTTCTGCATGCGGGTTATCAAGCGCTTTTCCAAGCGATTTTAGCATCACTTGGAAAAGTGCTTGACAACTTGTTCACACTATATAAATCCATACAACCGGCATGGATTTATAGTAGTGTGACCAAGTTAGTTTAAAAAAAAAAAAGAATAAGAATGGTAAAAAAAAAAAAAAAAAAAAAGATTATACTTACCTTCTGATGTCCTCCCGCTGTTTTCTCTGCTGCGTCCGGTGTCTTGGGCGGCTCGTGGTGGTGTGAAGGACCTGCGGTGACGTCATTGAGTCATGTGACAGGTCACATGACTCAATGACGTCATGGCAGGTCCTTCACAACACCGCGACCCATACAGCAGACCAGACGGAGAGGAGAAAACACCCGGAGGACATCGGAAGGCGAGTATAATCTTTATTTTTTATTTTAAATTCTTTTTTTAACAGGTTCTATGGTACCCAGGTCTGGATGACAGTCTCTCCTCTCCTCCAGACCTGGGTACCATCCGCACATTGAACCGTGTGATATCCGCATGTGCAGATCCAGTGATGCGGCTGTCACGCGCTCCAATGCAAGTCAATGGCGGCGATTACGCTGCGTGTCCTCAAAATTAATGAACATGCTGCGTATTTTTCCGCAATGATAATCCGCAGTGTAAATTTCCGCAGCATGTGCACAGCACATGCGGATTATCATTGGGGACTATGGAGCACGTATTACCAAGCGTTTTTTAAGTGTTTTCGCTGCGGAAATTCCGCGGCAAAAACCCTTGAAAAACGCATAGTGGGCACGCAGCCTTAATGCATGTATTTTGGGCTAAAAATAATTACAAATTTTACAGCGTTTGGATTTTCCAGGCTCGTTGATTTCCTGCACAATCGGCGTTCATGTAGTATGTGGCCATAAATTAACTGAGAGGAGCAAAGAAAGACAGATAAGAAAATTACATGATAGGTGTCAGAACTAGTGTTGAGCAAATTTGTTCGGGATTTCAAATTCGGGTTCGCGTTCGGGGTTCTGGCTAACATCTGGATAACATCCGGATAACATCTGCTTGACAGCATGGCAAATCAGGGATGTTCATTGGCGGAGCTGTTTTTCTTTTTTTTTTTTTTTGGCACAAACCAGCCGGAACCCCGAACACGAACCCGAATTTGAAATGCCGAACAGATTCGCTCAACACTAGTCAGAACGAGCTCGCTGACTGATTCTCAGATTCAGACCTCGAACAGTCCATCAGCTTTTCCCTGTAAGGTGTATTACTATGGAGGAGGCTGATGGACAGGTCTGGTCACTGCTGTTCCGCCAGCAGCCATCGTATGGACAGAAGTAGTGCAGCGTTCCTCGTACACTGTTCAGTATCAAGAGAAAGTGGCCGAGCTTTTCCACTGAGAATCTGTCAGTGAGCTCCGTCTGACTTCTATCAGGATAGTATGTAACTCTCTTATCTGTCTTTTTCTGAGTTCTCTCAGCTGATTTATGGTCAGAGACTACATTAACGTTGAAAGTGCAAGGAAACAGTGAACCTGGAAAAGCAAAACCTTGTAGAATTTGTAATCAAACCCAATTGGAAAAATGATTTTTTGGCTCAAAATATATGTATTTAATATTGAAGAAAAAAAAAATGTCCTAGAGATGGCCAACTCCTTTACTATACTAGCCCTGTTGCATTGAGTTCTCATAATGGTCAGAACCAGCTTACGTTATAATATGCAATATGTGGAATCTTTGTGTTCTCTTTCCCTAGCTTCTGTGGGTGCTCCTGACTGCCACCATTATCGGCCTCCTTCTGCAGCGCCTGGCGGCAAGGTTAGGAGTAGTGACCGGTCTTCACTTAGCAGAAATGTGCAACAGGCAGTATCCAAAGGTGCGATGTCTTATCTTCAGCCTCCTCACGTTACCTTCTCTTGGCCTTCTCTATGATGCAGCCTGACGTCCTGTGTGCTCTTACTGCTGGCAGGTGACATTCACCCCATTATTTTCCTAGGTCCCCCGCATAATCTTGTGGCTTATGGTAGAGATGGCTATCATTGGATCTGATATGCAAGAGGTCATTGGCTCTGCTATTGCCATCAACCTTCTGTCTGTAGGAATGTAAGTTACTACTACGTTTTCTTAATCGGCACTATCTACATTGTGCTCTTAAAGGGAAATTGGCATGTCAAAAAACGCTGTAAATCTGCAGGTTAATGGAGTTCAAAAGCAATGCGGCCGCTGCACTGAAAACCCCACTGTCGAATGAAAATTAACTTTATACCTCCGGCTTTCAGTCACTGCTTGGTATATAGTGGGTGGCGGCTGTAAGCGTGCCCCGGCATTGACTGACAGCCAATTCAGCAGTTCATCAGTACAGAGCCGGCTGTCATTCAGTGCCGGGGCCCCGGATACGGCCACCATTCACTATCTACTGAGCGGTGACTAAAGTCGCACCAGCTACCCTTTTACGACTGAAAGCTGGAGGCTGCCAGGAGGAATAAAGATCATTTTCCACCTGCACTTTATGTGCGGCAGCTGCATGGATTTAGAATATTAACCTACAGATTATTTTATTATGTCATGAAGGAGTTAATGTTTTTATTTTTCTATCAATATAGCCGTTTGATGGCGTTTATTTTGTGCGACGAGTTGTCCTTTTGAATGACACCATACATTGTACCACGTAGTGTACTTGAAAACGGGGAGAAAATATTCCAAGTGCATTGAAATTGCACAAAAAAAGTGCAATTTCACAATTGTTTTTTTATTTACCATGTTCACTATATGGTAAAACTGACCTGGCGATGTGATTCTCCAGGTCAGTACGAGTATGCAGGTACCAAACATATAAAGGTTGTTGTTTTTGGGTTTTTTTATTTCAGTGGCGAAAATTTTTTCGAAAAATTTGTAAAAATAAAATAAAAATTTTGCTTTTGTCACCATTTTTCAAGACTCCTAACGCTTTCATTTTTCAGGATGAATGGCTTTGTGAGGGCTTATTTTTTGCACCCTGAGCTGATGTCTGTTTTTTTTTCGCCCTTTATTGCAATGTTGTGGCTGCCAAAAAAACATAATTCTGGTGTTTTTGATTTTTTTTTTCTTTCATAATGCCGTTTACTGATCGGATTAATTTATTTTATATTTTGATCGGAGTTTTTCGAATGCAGTGATACCAAACATGCATCTTTTTTTTTTAATTTTTTTTATTTTTATTGGGTCAAAAGGTGGGTGATTTGAACTTTGTTTTTTTTTGTTTCTTTCTCACTTTTTACTGTATTTGTTAGTCCCCTTAGGGGACTTGAAGCTGTCTGACCTCTTGTGCTGTACATAGCAGTTCATCGGCACTGCTATGTATAGCAAAAGTCAGTCTCCTATGAACGCCAGCTTTCACAGGAGGATCGTAATGACAGGTATGGGGGTCATCAGCAGACCCCCGGCTGTCATAACCCATCAGTGCTCCGTGATCCCCTGCTGGCATTTGTTAAATACCGCTGGCCGAGATTGACAGCAGGGTTGAACAAGTTTACAGCCGCGGGCTCGCCTGCATCAAAAGCGGGTACACGACCTAAGTTTACGTCAGATGTCATGAAGGGGTTAACCCCATATCTGTAGGTTAATGGCGTTTTTTTTCACATGGCGTTTCGCAGCTTCCCTTTTAACTGATCTAACGATCGTTATATGTTCATCATTACCTATACGGTGATCAGTCTATGAATTATCTGTATTTTTCAGTTTGGTATATGAGTTTGTCATTCCAAATGATGTCCACCACGATGATGTCCACCATGTGACTAAAGTCACTAGTGTACAGCCAGCGTTATAATTCTGAAGGATTGCTGGGAAATATGAATGGAGCAACATCTCTGATTAAAATAAATGTACCCACTCGCATTTTGATGACAGTTGAGAAATGTCTGTAATGATGCGAAATACATTGTGATTACTGTTAATTATGATTAGGCGTTGCTGCACAGTACACTTGTGTACCATGTCTAGTAATAATGGAGACCGGAGGCTCATTCATCACTCATTTAATTACTGTTTGTGGATGAAATTTGGGTATTAGCAATGCACACATGTTCCAGGTGGTAGACAGATTATCTGACGCCTTCTTGTCTTCTGTCTCCAGAATTCCATTATGGGGAGGAGTATTGATTACAATCGTAGACACTTTTTTCTTCCTTTTCCTGGATAAGTACGGTGAGTAGAAGGTTTAGACTTGGAGGTTCAAACACGTCCAGTAAAAATCTTTTAGAGAGCGTTTCCACGTAGAAATACAGCTGAGCTCGGCTCCGTCTCGGTGAATAGATGCATCCGGAGACCTGGACTTTAATGTTCTTAAAGGGAAGCTCTTGTCAGGTTTTCCCATACTAAACTGGTGCCACCTCTTTTTTTGTTAGTTGTCTAAACCGCTTTCTACATGTGTTCTATCACCACTGCAGCCCGACATAAAGTAGAAAAATTACATTAAGGAAACAAAACTGGCCAGTTTCTCCTAACAAAATGAAGCAAGTGTGAACATGTGCAAACTGCTGTGACTGATATATACACCCTTAAGGTAGTGACTTCCTCAGTTGGCTGAGCACTCCTCCCATCAGTAAGGCTGTGGTGACACTGAGTCTTTTTGATGAGTTTGTGGTGTGGAAATTTGGCTGAAACTCCCAAGTTTGAGGATGATTTGAGTTTCTGATGTTTTTTTTAAGCAGAATTTGATTTAGGAAACACCTGCTTTTTTAGCGCCTTGTCTGTTTTTTTTTTTTTTTTTGGTTCCCATAGTTTTGAAGTGAAGATGCCAGAAAAATGGTCTATTACTATTACTAACTATTATTAACATATGCACTGCACAACATTTTGACAAAATGCACATGTTCAATTATTTTGAGCATTTTAGGCTATGTGCACACGGTGCAATTTTTTTCTGCACGAAATTGGCCCAAAAACTGTAGGGAATGCTTATGCCAGCACAGTCCATGTGAATCCTCAAGTGCTGTGCACATGATCAGTATTTTTCCTTTCAGGGTTTGCTGTGCTTAAAAATCCGCAGCATGTCAATTCTTTGTGCCTTTTTGCCTGCATTTTTCACCCATTGAATGCACTGCAAAAAAAATGCATGCAAAAATGCACAAAAAACATAGCAGGTTTTCCGCTGCATTTTTGCTGCCAAGAGATGCAGAAATTTCTGCACCAAATACTCAACGTACGCACATACCCTTAAGGTGCTTTTTTTTAAAGTGGGTTTCTGAATGGACCCCCTCCCACTCCTGAAAAACACGTTGTGTCATACTCTAAGGATAGTTTTTATTTGTGCTGGTTTTTACATACCCTTCAAATTTATGGCTGATAGAAATGGTTAGCTTCCCATTGAAAAATAAACAGGTTGCTTTGTTGTGGCTGATGGGTATCTTGGCCTGCAGTGATGATGGATCATTACATGACTGCTGCCGCCGGGCAGTGGGCAATCAGGCTACCATTACCACGGAAGGGCCAGAGAAGGTGAGGAACAGTTTGGGTTTGTTCCAGACTTCCCATTGAACTCTGTGCAAAAAATCCGTAACACATTTGCAACCACTTGAACCAGCAATTTCCATGTCTGGTCAAATTCTGTCTGGAAATTTTCATCAGCATCTAGATAAATGTGTTTTTTTTTTTTTCAGCCCTCATCCACTTTGCTGCTATGGTGTATTTATATATGTAGGATTTCCCTCCGGATAGGTCATTTATTGTGACAACCCGTCTCACTTGCCATGACATCTGTCAGTGGTTATCACCCATAATCCGCTACCTATGTAGGAGACCAATCCAGGAACACGTCGCTTATTTCCGGAGTTAGATATACACTGCTCAAAAAAATAAAGGGAACACTCAAATAACCCATCCTAGATCTGCATGAATGAAATATTCTCATTGAATACTTTGTTCTGTACAAAGTTGAATGTGCTGACAACAAAATCACATAAAAATCATCAATGGAAATCAAATTTATTAACCAATGGAGGCCTGGATTTGGAGTAACCCCCAAAATTAAAGCGGAGAAACACACTACAGGCTGATCCAACTTTGATGTAATGTCCTTAAAACAAGTCAAAATGAGGCTCAGTATTGTGTGTGGCCTCCACGTGCCTGTATGACCTCCCTACAATGCCTGGGCATGCTCCTGATGAGGTTGCGGATGGTCTCCTGTGGGATCTCCTCCCAGACCTGGACTAAAGCATCCGCCAACTCCTGGACAGTCTGTGGTGCAATGTGACGTTGGTGGATGGAGCGAGACACGATGACCCAGATGTGCTCAATCGGATTCAGGTCTGGGGAACGGGCGGGCCAGTCCATAGCTTCAATGCCTTCATCTTTCAGGAACTGCTGACACACTCCAGCCACATGAGGTCTGGCATTGTCCTGCATTAGACGGAACCCAGGGCCAACCACACCAGCATATGGTCTCACAAGGGGTCTGAGGATCTCATCTCGGTACCTAATGGCAGTCAGGCTACCTCTGGCGAGCACATGGAGGACTGTGCGGCCCTCCAAAGAAATGCCACCCCACACCATTGCTGACCCACTGCCAAACCGGTCATGCTGAAGGATGTTGCAGACAGCAGATCGCTCTCCACGACGTCTCCAGACTCTGTCACGTCTGTCACATGTGCTCATTGTGAACCTGCTTTCATCTGTGAAGAGCACAGGGCGCCAGTGGCGACTTTGCCAATCCTGGTGTTCTGTGGCAAATGCCAAGCGTCCTGCACGGTGTTGGGCTGTGAGCGCAACCCCCATCTGTGGACGTCGGGCCCTCATACCACCCTCATGGAGTCGGTTTCTAACCGTTTGTGCAGACACATGCACATTTGTGGCCTGCTGGAGGTCATTTTGCAGGGCTCTGGCAGTGCTTCTCCTGTTCCTCCTTACACAAAGGCGTAGGTAGTGGTCCTGCTGCTGGGTTGTTGCCCTCCTACGGACCCCTCCACGTCTCCTGGTAGCGCCTCCAGCCTCTGGACACTACGCTGACAGACACAGCAAACCTTCTTGCCACAGCTCGCATTGATGTGCCATCCTGGATGAGCTGCACTACCTGAGCAACTTCTGTGGGTTGTAGAGTCCGTCTGATGCTACCACGAGTGTGAAAGCACAACCAACATTCAAAAGTGACCAAAACATCAGCCAGAAAGCATTGGTACTGAGATGTGGTCTGTGGTTCCCACCTGCAGAACCACTCCTTTATTGAGTGTCTTGATAATTGCCAATAATTTCCATCTATTGTCTATTTCATTTGCACAACAGCATGTGAAATTGATTGTCAGTCAGTGTTGCTTCCTAAGTGGACAGTTTGATTTCACAGAAGTTTGATTTACTTGCAGTTATATTCTGTTGTTTAAGGGTTCCCTTTATTTTTTTGAGCAGTGTACCTGTTTCATACCTGTTAGGACATCACCTTTACATTGTGTGAAGAATCGATCCTGTTGTGTTTATATTTGTATTGACCATTCTGTAAATGTGAAATTACAATTGACTTATATCTGAAAAGATATTACTGGGTTTTTTTTTTGTTAAATCTTTGTGTTTATTTGCAGGTTTGAGGAAGTTGGAAGCATTTTTTGGCTTACTGATTACAATCATGGCGATAACTTTTGGTTATGAGGTAGGTTGTACAATTCCTTATGTGGACCTTGTCCTACTTTGGTTAATCCATTTAATTTCTTGAATGAAGACTATGGATTAGCAGCAGTTGGATTTATTTTTTATAAATTACGTTACTTAAAGGGGTTGTCCGACCTTAGGCTACAAGTCTGCAGTGACTTCAGTGACTGCATACTTGTGAATCCTCACATCGTGTGCACTGTGAGGTTTCTCTTGCACTGTCGGCAGGCGTGTGACAGCAGACATGCTATTTGCATACATGCGGTCATGTGCCAACTAGACATGCGTGGCCTCAATTGATGCAAGTGTATTACTAGTCGGGATGGTCACATGACTACCCGGGACCGGAGAATCCTCACAGTGCACAGTTCACGGAATGTGAGGATTCTCAAGTCTGCAATCACTTAGGCTTCAAGTCTGCAAGGTTGGACTCTTTTGGATAGAGTGGGCGGGGGGGCATACCAGATGTGTTAACGCTTTAAACACTGTAGTTAATAGCTGTGTCTGTCAACTGATCATTCTCCAGCGCAGTCGTGAGCTGCCAATGACATTGCTATGGCAACTGAAGGTCTAACAATGGCCTCCGGGCCTACCATCTCCAGAAGCCTATTGAGCGATACTTATAATAACAAACAAAAATATCTAAACATATTTAGTATTTCCACTTTTATAACAACCTCAACTATGTATCACCTGACAGGTTCCCTTTAATGAGACTACACAGTGAAAGTCACAAATGATTTTACCTCCAAGGATTGGTTAATACGACTTATTAATAACAATCTTTAGTCCCCAAAATGATGGCATTAAAATGCAACTTGTCTTGCAAAAGTAACTTGGTCCAGTTTACTGATGACTATTTTCCCCCTTTTTGTTCCATTTGGTTATTTTGTGGTGTCAGATATTTTATTGGCCCATAGGATCTTCATTTCCTTTCCTTGTGATTATTTTCCTCTTTGTTTTGCAGTATATACGAGTCGGCCCAGACCAAGGACAGCTTCTTAAGGGCATGTTTTTTCCTTACTGTGAAGGCTGTGGGACCCCTCAACTTGAGCAAGCAGTGGGGATTGTCGGTGCTGTCATTATGCCTCACAATATGTACCTACATTCAGCCTTGGTCAAGGTACTTATTTTATGCCTAAATATACAAATGTTTTCGTAACGTTATATTTGTCAGCTGCTGTGAATGGTTCATGTGTCTGTGGTTTAATAAGCAGCGTGGTTTAGCTATTTTTATTTATTTTTTTTTTGTTTGGAAAAGTTTGTTTTTATTTCCTTCTATAGCTTTACCCCCCTCCAACTGATTGTACATCACGCCATGCACTCTTCTTACAGCGGCATGAAAAAGTTTGGGCACCCCTGGTCAAAAATTACTGTTGTTGTGAACAGTTAAGCAAGTTGAAGATGAAATGATCTCTAAAAGGTCTAAAGTTAAAGATGACACATTTCCTTTGTATTTTAGGCAAAAATATATATATTTTCATCTTTTACAAGGTTTTACAATGGCCCTCACAGTCCCCTGATCTGAACATCATTGAAAATCTGTGGCTAGACCTCAAAATTGCAGTGCATGCAAGACGACCCAGGAATCTCACAGAACTGGAAGAATTTTTCCAAGGAAGAATTAGGGAATTTCATCCAAACAAGAATTGAAAGACTTTTGTCTGGCTACAAAAAGCGTTTACAAGCTGTGATGCTTTCAAAACTGGGTGCTTCTAGATACTAACCATACAGGGTGACCAAACTTTTGCATTGACCCATTTTCCTTTTTGTAATTTTTAAAATGTAAAAGATGAAAACATATATATATATTTTTTGCCTAAAATGCAAAGGAAATGTGACATCTTTTAACTTTAGACCTTTTAGAGATCATTTTCATCTTCAACTTGCTTAACTGTTGACAATAACAGTAATTTTGATCAGGGGTGCCCAAACTTTTACATGCCACTGTATATGAACAGTGTACTTACTTCCATGTAGTTCATCCTCCCATTTTTTCTTCTTCAGCCCTCACCTTGATTCCTAGCTCTCATTCTGTATGTTATTCCTCTATGCGCCGCTATAAATCCCATGTTTCATTACATGATCTGCTCAATACAGTACGATCTCTGGCTGCTTCGTAAACTGTTATTCTCCTCTGTATATTCTCTGAAATGTACAGTAAGGGAGACTAAACTGTGACCCTCTACATTATAACCATGTGACAGGCACTGTGCAGTCATCATCATTATATGAGCTTCTGTCCCCCACACCTATCAAGAACTTCAGTTGTACAGTCCATGCAGTTTCATCATACAGAAACTTCTTCTGACTCAGATGACTTTCTATACAGAACATAGTCATGTGTTTCTCAGGGGGAAAGGTATTGGGGTCACCACGGGATCCCATGACCTAACTGAACGATCCTCTCTGAAATAAAGGTACGGTGGTCCCTAAACCACTTCATAGTGTAGATATGTGTAAATGAGCCATGCAGCAATTCAAGTAGAGCTATATCCCAGAAATGCCAAACCACATCTCGACTGAGGGGGGCAGACTCTTATCAGCAACCCCCCCGCTATTAAACGTCTCATTTTGACAGGAGAACGTAATTACTAGTGTACTGACTTACCTGGTGTTAATGTCACTTTCAATATAGTTTCCATTAAAGTCCAATACACTGGATGTTGCTCTGGTTTCTCTGTCAATTTTGCTGTCTTGTGTTTTATCCACGTCATTATAAAACTATAAATTGAGGTTTTCCTTCCTTCCAGTCCAGAGAAATAAATCGTTCCAACAAGAAAGAAGTGAAGGAGGCCAATAAGTATTTCTTCATCGAGTCGACCATTGCCCTATTTGTGTCTTTCCTTATCAACGTCTTTGTGGTGGCCGTGTTTGCGGAGGCCTTCTTTGGAAAAACTAATGAAGAAGTGGTAAGGCCTCTATGTATTGTAAGACGGCAGTGATTTGTCTCCATCCCACCAGACTGTGTATGCCAAAGCCTGCAATATTTTGTTGTACAGGAGTGTGATTTAACCCATTATTTATTCGTGTATGACTGACTGTTATGTGACAAATGGGTTAAAACCACTAAATAGTTGTTCTGATGCAGAATGCATAGTTTATTACTCTAAAATGAAATGACATTGAGGGCCTTAGGCAATGAAGTCACCATGGCACCGTAATGTCCAGGTGATTGTGCCTCTGCAATGACCGATCAGAGGAAGACTCTGATACACAGCAGTACTGACTGCCCGGATCAGAGAATACTCACATTCCAGCAGTTGTATAGGCACAATACTGTGATGTAAGTGTGGCAATATATTGGAATCAAAAGCCGCATGATTGCTGCCAGGTATGTTTGTCTCTGTAATGTTCCATAGTTTCAGAGAAAACCTAATTCTCCTTGCTCAGCTCTAATTGACAGGTCTTTCCCATATGAGTAAATCAGGAGAGACCTGTCAATTAACAAGAATAGTGCAGGGAGCATGCTAGCCTCTTCCTACGGTCCCCAGCCGGCTCTTCAAACAACGCTTTCTCTGAAACGCAACCAGGTTCTGATTCATGCTGCATGTAGATTAGGCTCCATGAATCAAAAGGTTCCCTTTAAAATAAATATTGCAAAATGGTATGTGTAGAAACTACAATTTTTTTTTTTTTTTTTTAAATAAATCGTACACATTTCAGTGATAATGCACAGTTGTGAAATTCCTGATTTGCTGAGATGAGAAATTTTAAATTATTTTATGTGATAAAAAAGGCCAAAAATTATGCGACCCTAAATGGGGTTTAAAGGGAATCTGTCAGCAGGTTTTTGTTATGTAATCTAAGGACATCATGATGTACAGGTTAAAACACCGAATTAAAGGATGTGGCACATGTCAGGCTGTGTACTGTTGTTTATTTAGACTGAAGGTTTCATCACCTGGTGATTATCATTGCTGTGACTAGCTGGCATGCAGGCAATGTCCGACTGCCCCCCCTTCTGTGATAAGCTGCTCACTGTCTATAGAGTATGTACACAGAGTCTAGTGTGGACGGGGTTAGCTTTCTCAGCTCTGCTGCATTGCTAAATCTAAAAATTCTGTGTCAGAATGGTTGCACCTAGTAAACTAAGTGATACATCTGTGGATTCAGGGTCTTTCGCTACATCGTGTTGTTTTTAGATGAGGTAGCAAAAACCTTCTGAAAGATTTCCTTTAAATTATTCCCATCTTCATAGTTGAATATTGTCAAACAGTGTTTGTAAAAACAAGATTTTTTACAATTTATTGCTTATTAAAATATGCAGCTGTTCTTGAAATATTACCTTTTTTTCTACAGAAAGATGCATAGATACAATTGGTAGATTTAACTTTTTTTCCCTATTTCTTTCAAAGCATGCACAGTGCTTTAACCAGACCAGCGGTGGACAAAGTGACTTATTTCCCAACAATACAGACCCTTTGAAAGTTGATATTTACAAGGGGGTGAGTATATACTCCAGTACCTGCACTGAAGTGTAAAGATGGCATGTAAAGATTTTTAGAGCTGAATTCCACTGATTTATGTTATTATTATAAGATTGTTCCACCTGTTCAGCGTGATTGTGTCACTACAGGTGGAGTGCAATTTTTAAACACCTTTTCAGTCGCAAATAGACTGACAAATTATAAGTAAAGTCGAGAGGGTTCAAAAAGTGTCTCCCACTAGGATTATCCCATCCAGTTCAAAAGTCATCATTTTATTAGTACCTTAATGAAAAGGAAACAACCAAGTTCCCAGTCGCAAACAAAAAATAATAGCGCAATGGCATCTACTTAAAGGGTAAAGTATTCATATAGATATACGATCGAGATGCCACATATACAGTTTGGACACACCTCATTTAAAGATTTTTCAGTATTTTCATGACTTTGAAAATTGTACATTCACACTGAAGGCATCAAAACTATGAATTAACACATGTGGAATTATATACTTAACAAAAAAGTGTGAAACAACTGAAAATATGTCTTATATTCTAGGTTCTTCAAAGTAGCCATCTTTTGCTTTGATGACTGCTTTGCACACTCTCTTGGCATTCTCTTGATGAGCTTCAAGAGGTAGTCACCGGAAATGGTCTTCCAACAATCCTGAAGGAGTTCCCAGAGATGCTTAGCACTTGTTGGCCCTTTTGCCTTCACTCTGCGGTCCAGCTCACCCCAAACCATCTCGATTGGGTTCACGTCTGGTGACTGTGGAAGCCAGGTCATCTGGCGTAGCACCCCATCACTCTCCTACTTGGTCAAATAGCCCTTACACAGCCTGGAGGAGTGTTTGAGGTCATTATCCTGTTGAAAAATAAATGATGGTCCAACTAAACGCAAACCGGATGGAATAGCATGCCGCTGCAAGATGCTGTGGTAGCCATGCTGGTTCAGTATGCCGTCAATTATGAATAAATCCCCAACAGTGTCACCAGCAAAGCACCCCCACACCATCACACCTCCTCCTCCATGCTTCACGGTGGGAACCAGGCATGTAGAGTCCATCCGTTCACCTTTTCTGCGTCGCACAAAGACATGGTGGTTGGAACCAAAGATCTCAAATTTGGACTCATCAGACCAAAGCACAGATTTCCACTGGTCTAATGTCCATTCCTTGTGTTCTTTATCCCAAACAAGTCTCTTCTGCTTGTTGCCTGTCCTTAGCAGTGGTTTCCTAGCAGCTATTTTACCATGAAGGCCTGCTGCACAAAGTCTCCTCTTAACAGTTTTTGTAGAGATGTGTCTGCTGCTAGAACTCTGTGTGGCATTGACCTGGTCTCTAATCTGAGCTGCTGTTAACCTGCGATTTCTGAGGCTGGTGACTCGGATAAACTTATTCTCAGAAGCAGAGGTGACTCTTGGTCTTCCTTTTCTGGGGCGGTCCTCATGTGAGCCAGTTTCTTTGTAGCGCTTGATGGTTTTTGCAACTACTTTTGGGGACACTTTCAAAGTTTTCCCAATTTTTCGCACTGCCTGACCTTCATTTCTTAAAGTAATGATGGCCACTCGTTTTTCTTTACTTAGCTGCTTTTTTCTTGCCATAATACAAATTCAAACAGTCTATTCAGTAGGACTATCAGCTGTGTATCCACCAGACTTCTGCAGAATACAACTGATGGTCCCAACTCCATTTATAAGGCAAGAAATCCCACTTATTAAACCTGACAGGGCACACCTGTGAAGTGAAAACCATTTTCAGTGACTACCTCTTGAAGCTCATCAAGAGAATGCCAAGAGTGTGCAAAGCAGTCATCAAAGCAAAAGGTGGCTACTTTGAAGAATCTAGAATATAAGACATATTACTTTGTCGCCTCATTGGGGGACACAGGACCATGGGTGTTATGCTGCTGTCCACTAGGAGGCGACACTATGCATAATATGAAAAAGATTAACTGTGGCTCCTCCTCTGCAGTATACACCCCTGGACGGCGTCTGCCTTCTCCAGTTTTTGCTTAGTGTCGCATAGGAGGCACACTTAAAATTTTTACTCCGATTCTTTTTTTTTTACGACGGGATTACAGATGAAGAAAAGTGGGTCTAGGCGAGGATAAAGCCCCCTGATGGTGACAACAGCACCCTCCCTAATCTCCCTCTGGGGGTATTAGGTTGAGACGCCTCAGGTACGGCCTGTACAGGCAGCAATCTGCAGATCCCAGTAGCTAGCACACTGCACTGAATCCAGGGATCCCAGCCCTGCTGCGGACTCCTGTTGGGGCCGGGGGGGGGGGGGGGGGGAGTGCAGGCAAGCATGGCACAATACAGACACAGGCCCTGTCTCTGTGGCAGCACTAGCGCTATGGTGCCTCAGGGGGACCCTTCAAGGCCCCCCCCCCCTTCCGCTGATACCCCCACCACTATCCTGCCTTTAAATCTGGGGGGGTCGGTTCACATCCGGCCCCCTCCCGGACTTCCGCGCCGGCCTGGAGCCCCTTTGGGCATCAGGTTTCTAATTTACACCGCGGCTCCGGCCTAGTCGAAGCCGCCACCCCCTCTCTGCCCCCCCGGCCTGCCCCCCGGATGACGAATATGACACTCTACAGTGTCATAGAAGGGGCGGATCCACACTGAAAGGGCGCGTTTTCACAGCAAACTGCCTCCCTTTTTCAGCTCTCCGTCCCCCTTCTTCCTCATACTCCGGTGGCCATTATCTACTGCAGGAAAAGATTAACCCTGCAGCTACCGATCGGCACATACAGACCAGGCCTGCCTGTCTCCGGGGGCACAGGTCTGTGGATCTTCGGCGCTGGACCTAGAGACACACTGGTGGGGTAAGATCACAGCTGGAGTTTCTCCCTCGGCTGTGAATCCTATAAGCTCCTCTGCATAGCCAGGACACTATGCCGGGCTCAAGGTCCAAGAGAACCAGGCAGGACTGCTATTATGCAGTCTGTACAGCCTGCAGTAATACTCTCCCCAGTGGCAGCACGTACCCGCACTGCCAGGACTGCATCCAGACTGCTGTGCCAGAGCCCCAAGAAGCCCCTGCCAATACTTCGGTGTCTAATGCCACGCCAGAATGGGTCACTCAGATGTCACAATCTATGACGCAGTCTATAGATAACCTCACATCCACATTGCTTCAGGCTCTGCAGAGTCATGCCTCGGCTATGAACACTACCCAGCAAAGGGAGAGTTCCACTCAGGGACATGACGGCACGGGCACATCCACGTCTAGGTCAGGACGCAAGCGGACCCACAGGTCACCTTCATCTGCGTCATCCCATATCACACGGTCATCCCCTGCTAGGGAGAGACACCGTAGTCCCAGCTCATCTAGACCGTCCCCTGCCATGGACAGACAATACAGATCCCCACAGCCATCCCTGACCAGAGAAGGCCTCCGCTCCGGTTCACCCAGCAGGAGACGCCTTAGCGATACACAGGATTCGGAAGACATCTGTGATTCCGACTCAGACAAGGAAACCGAAGGGACCCTAATCCCTATCCCCCCTAGCAATACAGCGCTAGTTGATGATCTAATCTCATCCATCCATCGGGTGCTGGACATCTCTGATCCACCCTCGGAAACACCAGGACATAAGATTTCCTTTGAAGGAGTTCTGAAACCGCCTAAGGTCTTCTTTGACCACCCAGAATTTAAGTCGATCCTTAAAAAGCAGTTCTCACAGCCTGAGAAGAAGTTTACCTATCGCAAATATCTGGAGGCGCGGTACGCCTTTCCACAGGAGGTCACCAAACAATGGACAGATCCACCTGAAGTGGATCCCCCAGTCTCTAGGCTAGCAGCACAGTCACTCCTTTCACTGCCAGATAGCTCAACCCTCAGGGACACAGCAGACCGGCAGGTAGAACGCATGGCTCGTTCAATTTTCGAGGCCGCAGGGGCCTCCCTGGCTCCCGCGTTCGCCTCAGTTTTGGCTGCCAAGGCCATCCTGGCTTGGGCCCAAAATTTACAAGCTAGCCTACAAGTATCTGCCCCTGAGCTGTTGGACCAAGCGGCCCAAATAGCAGTTGTAGCAGATTACATGCTTCATGCAGCTCTGGATTCTGCAAGGGGTGCAGCGGGGATAGCGTCAAACGCCATCACAATTCGGCGTATCCTCTGGCTGCGGGAATGGAAAGCAGACGCAGCCTCAAAGAAGTCCCTCACGCACCTCCCGTACCTCAGTGGTCGACTTTTCAGTGAACAGTTGGACACAATGATATCCAACGCCACCGGGGGTAAGAGTACCTCTCTCCCCCAACTGAAGCCCAAACACACCTACAAGAATCGCAACCAAACTCTATTCCGATCCTTTCGGAACTCTTCTGGCTGGTCCGTCTCGCGACCATCACAAAATAGCAACCGCGCCCCACGCAGAGACAACTCGCGGTCGACGCAAAAGTCAGGACCAGGACCACTACCTGTTCGTGGCTCTCCCGTTCAGACTCGCCACGGCTCCCAGAGTGTTTACCAAAGTCATGGCAGCCACCATGCACGTCCTGCACTCCAGAGGCATAGTAGTCGTTCCATACCTGGACGATCTTCTTATCAAGGCTCCCACCTTCAAGGACTGCGAGCTCAGCGTCTCAATCACAATCGACATTCTGAGTCGCCTGGGTTGGTTAGTCAACCTACAAAAGTAATCACCAACTCCTAGTCAGTCTCTGACCTTCCTGGGAATGTTATTCAACTTCTTCAGGGGTCTAGTGCTCCTTCCCAAGGACAAGGCACTGCCTCTCCGTTTAGGAGTTCGCACCCTCCTCAGCAAACACCCTCGATCTCTCCGGTTTGCCATGAGAGTCCTTGGCAGGATGGTGGCGGCAATAGAAGCGGTCCCATTTGCCAAACTTCACCTCAGGCCTCTCCAACTAGCCATCCTCAAGTCATGGGACAGGAACCCTTTTTCTCTCGACAGGGAGTTCCAGCTGACGTCAACCAGGAGGTCCCTGCACTGGTGGCTCAAGCCAACCTCACTAACAAAGGGGAAATCCTTTCTCACGGGTCAATGGAAGGTTCTGACCACCGACGCGAGTCTGACGGGTTGGGGTGCGGTACACCTACACCACAGAGCACAGGGCAAATGGTCCCCAGCAGAAGCAACAATGCCCATCAACATCTTGGAAATTCATGGCAGCCTCTCACATCAGAGTACAGTCGGACAATGCCACAGCTGTGGCATATGAATCACCAAGGGGGGACCCGCAGTGCCCAGGTTATGCGAGAAGTGACACACATTCTCCACTGGGCGGAAGACACAGGTTCGGTTCTCTCTGCGGTCCACATTCCGGGTGTGGACAACTGGGAAGCAGACTTCCTCAGCCTTCAAGGAATGGACTCGGGACAGTGGTATCTCCATCCCGATGTTTTTCGCCAGATCTGCCATCGCTGGAGGACTCCGGACGTGGACCTAATGGCATCCCTCTTCAATGCCAAGGTCTCCAACTTCATGGCCAGAACACACGATCCGCGGGTGGTAGGAGCGGACTCCCTGGTTCAGGACTGGACCCAGTTCCAGCTCCTGTACATTTTTCCACCTCTCCCCCTGATATCCAGAGTGGTGAGGAAAATCAAGCATGGTACGCCGACATCGTACAGCTCACAGCAGACGTCCCCTGGCGTCTCCCCGACCGCCCAGATCTTCTGTCACAAGGCCCGTTCTACCACCAGAACTCAGGGGCTTCCGTGGAATCATGATCAGGTCACGGAAGCCAACCTCTGCAAAGATTTATTACCGTACCTGGAAAGCCTTCTTTACCTGGTGCGAATCTCGTGGCCAGACCCCATTCCCTTATTCCCTCCCCAAGGTACTTGGGTTTCTCCAATCGGGTCTGGAGGCCAGACTGTCCCAGGCCTCCCTTAAGAACCAGGTGTCAGCTCTCTCAGTGCTTTTTCACAGGTGCATTGCTAACAAGCCGCAAGTAAGGACATTTCTTCAGGGGGTTTCCCGATTGGTTCCCCCCTACAGACGACCGCTAGAAACGTGGGAACTCAACCTGGTGCTGACAGCATTACAGGAAACACATTTTGAACCCCTTAGGGAAGTCTCACTCTGCCTTCTATCCCAGAAAGTGGTTTTCCTTGTGGCAATCACCTCGCTACGCAGGGTGTCTGAACTCACAGCACTCTCCTGCAGACAACCATTCCTGGCTTTTTACCAGGACAAGGTAGTTCTCCGTACGGTCCCATCCTTCCTTCCAAAGGTTGTGTCCAACTTCCACCTCAATGAAGTAATTTCACTGCCATCCCTCGGTCCGGTCCCGGTTCATAGTGGAGAAGGCTCTGCATACGCTTGACCTTGTCAGGGCATTACGTGTCTAGGACTGCGCCCTTCCGGAAGTCTGATTCTCTTTTCCTTCTTCTGGAAGGCGGCCGCAAGGGTCTACCAGCTTCCAAAGCTACCCTTGCCAGGTGGATCAAATCCACAATACAAGAGGCCTACCGCCTCAAAAATTCTCCTCTTCCAGCAGGTATTACGGCACACTTGACTGGACTAGCCTACATACGTTTACCAAACACTACAGGGTTCATACCCAGTCCTCAGCGGACGCGAGCCTGGGTAGACGTGTCCTGCAGGCGGCAGTGCCCCAATTATAGGGGCCTGTCTACACAATATTCGTCATTCCATTGCTTCCCACCCAGGGACTGCTTTGGGACGTCCCATGATCTTGTGTCCCCCAATGAGGCGACAGAGTAAAGGAGATTTTTGTGTACTCACCGTAAAATCTCTTTCTCTTAGCCTCTAATTGGGGGACACAGTTCCCACCCTGTTGCCCATTCCGGGCCGTTATGTTGAGTTCTCATATTGTTTTTTTTCTTGAGCTCGTAGTTGCTTTCTTATAGGCATGGTATGTTATCCATGTTACGTTCCTCCTATTGCCTTTGCACAAAACTGGAGAAGGCTGACGCCGTCCAGGGGTGTATACTGCAGAGGAGGAGCCACAGTTAGGCTATGTGCCCACGTTGCATTTATGAAGCAGAAAATTTCTGCTGCATAAATGCAAGTCCTCTCCCGGAAAAACGCATGCGGAATTCCGCACGCGTTTATCGCGCATTTTTTATCACGCGTTTTCCACATGCGGAATTGCCTTGCGTTTTTTATGCATTGGACTAAGGCAATTCCGCTTGCGGAAACGCAAAATTAAATGACATGCTGCGGATTTTTGAACGCGGCATAAACGCTGCGGAAAAATCCGCAACATGTGCATAGAACTTGCGGAATCCCATTGGGGACCATGGGGTGCGGATATACATGCGTTTTTCAAGCGTTTACGCTGCGGAAATTCCGCAGCATATACGCTTGAAAAATGCTACGTGGGCACACAGCCTTAATCTTTTTCAGATTATGCATAGTGTCGCCTCCTAGTGGACAGCAGCATAACACCCATGGTCCTGTGTCCCCCAATTAGAGGCTAAGAGAAAGAGATTTTACAGTGAGTACACAAAATTCTCCTCCTTTTTCAGTTGTTTCCCACATTTTTGTTAAGTATATAATTCCACATGTGTTAATTCATAGTTTTGATGCCTTCAGTGTGAATGTACAATTTTCATAGTCATGAAAATACAGAAATTTCTTTAAATGAGAAGGTGTGTCCAAACTTTTGGTCTGTACTATATATCCAGGGTTTTATTTTATTCACTTAATAAAGTTTTGAGTTATTTAAACAAAGCAAGGTGGGAAAAGGGCAGAGAAAAGGGTCTATTCCTTTCCCTTATTTTGTTCCCTAATAACGCCCTTGCCGCGTCGCGGAGGCTGGCACCCTAGATGCACACAAGTTTATGGCGCCCCCGCTCACCGTGGTCTTGTCCTAGTTCACCCCGTGTAGCTCTGTGCTAGACAACCCTCACGAGGAAATACTCCAATGAGCATAAAACAATAATCCCAAAAATACAAAAATATGGAATACAACAACCAAGTGACAATGCAATAAAATAGACATAGGTCACTGCGCTAGTATATGTGGCCACAGATATGAAGAAGATGCCTGTTGGCAAAGGACTACAAATGCAAGCTGTCAATAACCAGGATATAATGAATCGTAATCGTTATACTGATATGGCATACTAGTGTCATTATCTAAAGTACCTTAAGGGGAATCTGTCACCAGAAATAATGCTGTTAACCTGCAGATAGGCTGTTAATATGAAGGTTAACAGCGATATTATGCTTGCACTCAGCCGGGAGAAAATGATCTTCCTCTGCATTGGGGCTCAGCTATTGGTCAGTGACGGGGATGCGGTTACAGCCAATGTTCTTTATACTCTGAGCGGTGACTGAAACCGCGGTGCACCCATGACTGAATCTGAATGCTGGCGGGGAGAATAAAGTTAATTTTCTCCCTGCTGCATTTGGCTGCGTGCAGGCTCCGGGCAGCATAATAACACTGTTTACCTGCAGATTAACAGCATTATTTCTGATGACAGGTTCCCTTTAAATGTAATAAAATGGATTTAGTTTTGCAATCAACAACTCCAACATGTCAGTACATAAGTAATGCTGCTTTGTCACAAAGGGTAAAAACCCCACATAGCTACCAGTTCACCACGACTTCAACACGTTTCCCGATCAATTATGGTTCATCAGGAGGTTTTTGGAAAGTGGCTTTTTCAGATAGTGGGTAGATTGCTGCAGATTCACACAGCCATGATGCTTGTTTTTTTAGCATGTGGCAACATAGGTCACTGTGCTAGTACAGCCCCTGGCAAAAATTATGGAATCACCGGGCTCGGAGGATGTTCATTCAGTTGTTTAATGTTGTTGAAAAAAAGCAGATCACAGACATGGCACAAAACTAAAGTCATTTCAAATGGCAACTTTAGGGCTTTAAGAAACAGTAAAAGAAATCAAGATTAAAAATGTGGTACTCAGTAAGGGTAATTTTTTTCAGAAACTAACACCTGCATCAAATTAGATCTGCTCGTTAGTCTGCATCTAAAAAGGAGTGATCACACCTTGGAGAGCTGTTGCACCAAGTGGACTGAGATGAATCATGGCTCCAACACAAACAACATGGGAAGGTTGTTAAAGGCAAACATACTGGTAGACCAAGGAAGACATCAAAGCGTCAAGACCGGAAACTTAAAGCAATATGTCTCCAAAACAGGAAATGCACAACAAAACAAATGAGGAACGAATGGGAGGAAACTGGAGCCAATGTCTGTGACTGAACTGTAAGAAAACACCTAAAGGAAATGAGATTTATATACAGAAAAGCTAAACATAAGCCAACACCTAAACAGAAAAAAAAAAAGGTTACAATGGGCTAAGGAAAAGCAATCGTGGACTGTGGATGACTGGATGAAAGTCCTATTCAGTGATGAATCACGAATCTGCATTGGGCAAGGTGATTATGCTGGAACTTTTGTTTGGTGCCGTTCCAGTGAGATTTATAAAGATGACTGCATGAAGAGAACATGCAAATTTCCACAGTCATTGATGATATGGGGCTGCATGTCAGGTAAAGGCACTGGGGAGATGGCTGTCATTACAGCTTCAATAAATGCCCAAGTTTACATTGATATTTTGGACAGTTTTCTTATCCCATCAATTGAAAGGATGTTTCGGATGATGACGTCATTTTTCAAGATGATAATGCATCCTGCCATAGAGCAAAAACTGTGAAAACATTCCTTGAAAGACGACACATAAGGTCAATGTCATGGCCTGCAAATAGTCTGGATCTCAATCCAATTGAAAATCTTTGGTGGAAGTTGAAGAAAATGGTCCATGACAAGGCTCCAACCTGCAAAGCTGATGTGGCAACAGCAATCAGAGAAAGTTGCAGCCAGATTGATGAAGAATACTGTTTGTCACTCATTAAGTCCATGCCTCAGAGATTGCAAGCTGTTATTAAAGCCGGTGGTGGTGCAACAAAATACTAGTGATGTATTGGAGTGGTCTTTTGTGTGTTTGTTTTTCATGATTCCATAATTTTTTCCCTCTGCTTGGTCTGAAGAAAATTACCCGTACTGAGTACCACATTTTTAATCTTGGCAACTTTAGGGCTTTAAGAAACTCTAAAAGAAATCATTTGAAATGACTTTAGTTTTGTGCCATGTCTGTGATCTGCTTTTTTTCAACAACATTAAACAACTGAATGAACATCCTCCAAGCCCTGTGATTCCAGAATTTTTACCTGGGGTTGTATGTGTTCTCTATTCTACTGCATTGCTTTGATTAGATGCCTTTGCTCTATTATTCTTTTTTGTTTGTGACTGGGAACTTGGTTGTTTCCTTTTAATTAAGGTTCTAATAAAATTATGACTTTTTAACTGGATGAGATAATCCTATTGTGAGACACCTTTTCAGTTGCATCATAATTGCCCCGCAAAGTATTTCTGTAGTTTATGAAAAGTAGGAAGTCTTCATGCCATCCCCGCGAAAAATTAGTATGCAAATAGCTCTTTCCTATGAGACCTAAAACTGGCAGTCCGTTTTATGTTTTCGAGGCTGTGGAAAGAGCCCAACATTGACTTGTATAATAACAACCTATCTGTGGCACTACAAGGTCGAGAATGCCTAAGGTCTCGTGCATATGGACCTATTTTCGGTCCAAGGCAGATCTGACAAAACATCGGACTCAGTTAGTCTATGGGTCCGTGCACGTCTGACCTTTTTATTTTTCCACACTGACACAATGGAGAATTTTTTTTCTCTTACCATCCCTTCATCCGAGAGAATCGGATCGCGCTGTGCACTATGTAACCTATGGATTTGTTCAGTCTTTTTTTATTTTTAATGTGGATTTTTCTAGCTGAAAAATCCGCATCTGAAAACCACTTCTAAAAGACGAGTAGTATTTGGTAAGGTTTTGATGCGACTTTTTTGACTTTTTAAAAAAAAAAAAAAAAAGTTTTTAATTATAATGGGTGTATTAAAATGGTATTGTGTTTGGGATGTCTTTGCTGCCTCAAAAACATATTTTCCCGCTATTTCTGCTCGTAAAGTGTGGCAAAAAATTTATAATTACATTTTTTTTTTAACAGCTGCTCTTTAGGCGTGGTTTCGTTTTTTATTTTTTTTTACAGAAGCTCGTTGTAAGCCGATTTGGTTAAGGATTTTGGTGCAAAATCTGTGCCAAATACCATGTAAAACATCTGTGTGACCATACCCTAAACCTGGTGGCATCTACCAATGGTCCTTGATGTATATTTGGACATATGGGCCATAAAGAACATTTTTGCATGGCTCAACCTTTTGTTCATAAAGTGACTCTGTCATCTAGCCCCACACTGTACTGATCTTGCATCTTGTTAGTGGGGAGCTGCTGATCCCGCTATGAAATCTGACTTGTCTGCCATCGCTGGGTTTGGGTCTTACATTTGCAGGCTGTGGGGCAGATATTATGAAACACTTGCCACAAAAAAGTAATAATTTTGCCTAGAGCCACCCTAAAAGCTGAACTAGCCTTCTGGGTGAAGTTAGAGGGTCTTCAGAGCAGGACCAGCTATTTGGGCTCAGCATGTCCTTTGCCCTGGAGACATTGGGGCCGCAGTGTGTTGTGACTTACTTGTGCTTCCTTCTGTTGTAGGGTGTCGTTCTCGGGTGCTACTTTGGGCCGGCTGCTCTCTATATTTGGGCAGTGGGGATATTGGCCGCAGGTCAAAGCTCTACTATGACTGGCACGTACTCTGGGCAGTTTGTCATGGAGGTAAGTAAATGGCTTTCCTGGTAACTCACATTCATTTATCATTTGGCATAACACGTTTTTGATCTTTTGGCACTGAAGAGGCAAAAGTGACTCCAATGTCACATAGGGTGGTTTTTTTTTTTCTCCTTGCTTTGATTCTTACTTGCATGTATGCAAGAAAGTCACCTGGTAGATATTTGTTGGATATGCCAGCAGCGGCGGACCACCAAAGATCAGAAAGCGATGAATATAATTTTAAAATATTCTGTCATTATTTCTCCTAACAATGGCCGTGAAATGGTCACCATAAATTATTTGTAGAAACGGTGTCAAAAAACATTCTAGAAATAGTAGAAAGATAAGGAAGTATAAGGTAAAAGTGTACATAAGGCCCCTACTGAGGCTCAGGCATCTCCTATGAACATTTCAAGCCATCATCTCCAAATGGAGAATTCTGACCAGCCATGATCCCAGGAAAGGAGGAATAGGCAAAATCACTGAAGTGGCTAGTTATCTAGGAAGTGGCACCGTGCTCTACCCCCTGCCACCCGTGGCACTGCAGGTTGTAGCCAGAGTCTCAGCTGCAAAACACTTTTTCTGATTTAATATATTTAAAGGGGTCCTATTCTTCAAAATTACTTGGGACTACACCTTTGGATAAGAATGTATGGTATTTTTAAATGCACATAAGATTTAGTGTAGAGATGGGAAAACCGATTTGCAGGACTCGGTAATCTGTGACTGCTGGATGGGAGGCCAGCGAATCTCCTTACTTCCAGGGTCTTCTTTTGATTAGCCGGGCAGGCATGATGACGTAAGGTTCATTCTGCAATGATGATGTCGCGCCCGTCCGGCTAATCAAAAGAAGAGCTGTAAAGCTGGTAAGGAGACTTGCGAGTTTCCCGTCCAGCGATCACAGATTACTGGCTGGTGGACAGGAGTCCTGCGAATCAGTTTTCCCATCACTACACTAAATCTTATGTGCATTTAAGAATACAATCCATTCTTAGCCAAAGGGGTTGTCCCAAGTCAGTTTGAAGAATAGGACTCCTTTAAATAAACTAGTCTACGTGTTTTGCAGCTGAGACTCCAGCTACAATCTGCAATGCCACAAGTGGCGGGAGAGGTAAGGGCACGGTGTCACTTCCTACGTCCCATAGAGGTAGTTTAGTGATGATTTGTTTCCAATCGTCCTATTACTATTATTTGTTGCTACTTTTATATTTCGTAGGGTTTCCTGAACTTGAAGTGGTCCCGATTTGCCAGGGTGATCCTTACCCGATCTATAGCAATAACTCCCACTTTACTTGTTGCCATTTTCCAAGACGTTGAACACCTAACAGGGATGAATGATTTCCTCAACGTCCTTCAGAGTCTACAGGTGAGACTGCATCTGTGCTGCATCTTGTGTACCTGGCAGTGTGTTCAGGTCTCCGACTTATATACGGCATTGTATATCCTTTATGTTCTGGGAGTTTTGCTAATCTTAAGGGAATCTGTCACCCCTTTGGAGATATCAGACCTCTAATATGGGCATACAGGTTATAGAAATGTAAATCCATACTTGCCTGTATGCCCATATTAGAGGTCTGATAACTCCAAAGGGGTGACAGATTCCCTTTAAATAAGATCACAGAAGCAAATCACTGGATCACGTAATGTTTACTACATTGGCAATAATCTTCATGCAGAAATATTCCTAATTTTCAAAAATGATTTAATACTAGATGACATTCTCAATATAAATGGTGAACAGGTGTTTGAGCGGATTTATTTTTTTTGCAACATTGTTTGGAAAGATGATTCCTAAGTGCATATCAAAAATTCATCAGAAATAATAATTCCAATATACTTTGTGGAAATTATTCAGTTTTTAAGATCTCTGCTTGCGCTCACTTGTTTCTCCCAAAATTTTGGATGCACGGCTCTCAGGGATACACATGGGTGCACAGTTTGTCAGATACACACATGTGCACACACACTATGGAACTGTAATCTGCACCAGTGTCCATTTTTTTTTTTTAATTTATAGGAGAAAACTGAAATTGAAAGTAAGCAGAGATTTTGAAAACCATGAGGCATTCATGAAGAATCTAAATTTGAAGATGTTTTCTTTTACCTTTTTTTTTTTATGCCTGAAGCTGATATACCCCATAGTGATTCCTTCCCTCTGAATACAACTACATCATTATATCTTGGTATTTCTTCTTTTGCTATTGGACCGATTTTTTTTTTCTCATTTTATTTAAGCTTCCATTTGCCTTAATACCAGTTCTGACCTTCACCAGTCTTCGTCCTGTGATGAACGACTTTGCAAATGGATTGTAAGTATGAAAATAATTTTTGTTGATGTTCAATGTGTATTAGTATAATTTGGAGGAAAAAATCTGTAGATAATGTAAAGATGACCATCAAATTGGAGTTTGCAAGATCTTTATTTCTGCCTGATCTTTGTCAACAGATTTTGAAATTTAGAGTCCAAAATTTTAGTTAATTTAAAGTTTTTTCACAATTTAAAGGGAACCTGACAGCTGATTCATGCTGCCAAACTGCGGGAATCATAGCCTGGCTGCGCGATTGCCATCGGGTATGTTTTTTTTTTTTTTTTTTTTTTCCGTCAAAGACGACATTGTTTGAGGATCCAACCAGGGACCATAGCCAGACATGAGACTAGTCCGGTGCAGCCCCAGCAGGCTTCGCCTCGCACTGCTATAGTTGATTGCTAGGTCTCTCCCATTTGTATGTTTAGGACGAGACCTGTCAATCACCTGGAGCGGTGCTATAGGTACTGGCATCTCAGAGACACACATACCTGGCTGCACTCGTGCAGCAGGGCTCCTATACCTACTGCTCGTGGATTGGGCAGCCGATGGCATAGGTTGCCCTTTTTAGAAGTCTTTAAAAAAAAGTCTGGGGTTACAGGCAGCGAGTCCCTACTGGATTGGCAAGTAAGGCTCAGTTTGTTACTGTTAGGGCTTGTTCACATTGCGTTTTTTGCTGTATTTTTTTTCTGTGCGTCTTTCAGTGTGGGGAAAAAAATGCAGCTGTTTACAGTAGTAGCAAAATAAATGATATTTCTAAAACCTCATTCACACTGTTTTTTTTCCTTGTTTTCTTGACCCGTGGTGTTTTTTTTGCGAACTGCAGCATGTCAATTCTTTCAACAGTGTAGCTGCATTATTTTTCCCATTCAATTGATTGTACATTACACACGTTTTTGATGTTCTTTTTATGCACAGTATTTTTTCTGCCAACACTGGTTTGTTTTTCATGCAGAAAGTACACTGCAAAAAATCACTGTGTGAACATATCTTTACACATACCAATCTTTTGTTGATAAAAACCTTGAAGATGGGAAAACCCCTTTTAATGCTTACAGAAGCCACAATTCAGCAACCTGAATATTCAGTAGATGGAGAATAGTTATTGAAACAATTGGTTACACAGGAGCTTAAAAGAATAATATTATTATTATTTATTATAGCGCCATTTATTCCATGGTGCTTTATATGTGAAAAGGGGTATACATAATAAAAACAAGTGCAATAATCTTGAACAATACAAGTCAGCAACTGGTACAGGAGGGCAGAGCTGGTCGTGCAGCGGCATGGTGAGACGAGGGTTACTGCAGGTTGTAGGCTTAAAGGGGTTTTCTCACAAGCAAAAGTTAATTTTAATCAATAGTTTTTAGAATGATAATAATTTCCACAATTGGATGTGTTTAAATAAAATGTTCCTGTGCTGAGATAATCTTATAAATGTGCCCCTGCTGTATACTGTGTAATGGCTGAATCTGACCGTGTACGGAACATGGTCTGATCATACCACATCTACTGGGCAGGGGAGGAAGGAAGAGAGTACACAGACATTACAGCACAGGATCACAGCTGATTCTTTCTTTGAAGTAAAACATTGTTTTTGTGAGGTAAAACATTTCCCTGCCTGTTTTTAAACAATCAGCTGTGATCCCGTGCTGTCCTGTCTGTATACTCTCTTTTGCTTCCTCCTCTGCCCAGGAGCTGTGGTATGATCAGACCATGTTCCTGTACGGTCAGACACAGCCATTACACAGTACACAGCAGGGGCACATTTATAAGATTATCTCAGCACAGGAACGTTTTATTTAAACACATCCAATTGTGGAAATTATCGTTCCAAGATCTACCGATTAAAATGAACTTTTGCTCGTGGGAAAACCCCTTTTAATGGAAAAGTCCAAATACTACAACAAGGAGATCTATTTTTGCTTCATCGAATACAGCAAAGCCTTCAACTGTGTTGATCACCAGAAACTTCTGGTTTACAAACTCTTAAATATCATGAAGGATATGGGTGTACTGAACCATCTGATCAGCCTTATTAGGAACCTTTATATCGACCAAGAAGCAACAGTCCGAATGGAGCACGGCGAGGCGGCATGGTTCAAAATAGAGCGAGGCGTCAGACAAGGCTGCATCCTGTCATCATTTCTCTTCAATTTATATGGAGAAGCTATTTTCAGGAAGGTTGGGCTTGTCGAAAAAGATGGAATCAAAATTGCTGAACAATAATCTTAAATATGCAGATGATACAACATTGATGGCAACAAGCGAAGAAGGAATGAAGAACTTACTACAGTGTGTCAAGAAAGCTTGAACATGGGGCTCCTACTCCATACAAATAAAGACAAAGATATTGACTACTGCCAGACACGACCAGGACGCATTTGAGATGCAACTGGAAGTTGTAAAGGTCTTTAACCTACTCGGATCAATGTTCGTTCAAGATGCAGCGACAACATCGGAAGTCAATAGGAGAATAGCTATGGGCAAATCAACAATGAAGTCACTGGACAAAGTCTTCAAATCGAGGAACATTTCATTGGCGACGAAGACAAAGCTCATATATAGTCTGGTCTTTTCTGTAGTAACATATGGTTGCAAAACCTAGACAATCAAGAAACCAGACAGAAGAATCAACGCCTTCGAAATTTGGTGGTGAAGGATGTTTATCAATACCATGGATGGCAAGAATAACAAACAAACATCAATTTTGGAACAAATCAAGCCAGACATGTCACTCAAAGCAAGGATCACCAAGCTACGACTTTCCTACTTTGGACAAATCATACAAAGAAAGTAATCACTGGAGAACGACATCATGGTCGGAAGAATAGAAAGAGAAAGGTAAAGAGGAAGACTAGCAACCCGATGGCTTCATATTGGCAAGATAACGGCAGGGAAGACCCTGGTAGACCTATGTAGGCTTGCACAAGATTGATCTTCCTACCGAGTGTTCATCCATCAAATCGCCATGGCTCAAGATTGAGCTGAAGGCCATTAAATAATAATATTGCCAAGTACAGATCCACCTTTATGTCCACCCTTAAAAAAATATGCTTCAGTAGCACACAATTATTTCTTCTTTTAACCTAAAGGATCTTGCACACTTAATACAGGATGATGTGTCTCCAATATGTAACCCTTAAAATTTTGCTCTGTGAGGTGTAAAACTTTGCTTTAGATACAGTCAAGACCGAAAGTGTTGGCACCCTTGAAATTGTTCCAGAAAATGAAGTGTTTCTCCCAGAAAATTATTGCAATTACACATGCTTATTTCCTTTTTGTGTGTATTGGAACAACACGAAAAAAAAAAACTGAGAAAAACAGACAAATTGGACATCATTTCACACACAACCCCAAAAATGAGCCGGACAAAATTGTTGGCACCTTTCCAAAATTGTGGGTAAACAACTTTGTTTCAAGTATGTGATGCTCATTCAATCTCACTTGTGGCGAGTAACAGGTGTGGGCAATATGAAAATCATACCTGAAACCAGATAAAAAGGGGAGAATTTGACTCAATCTTTGCATTGTGTATCTGTGTGTGCCACACTAAGCATGGAGAAGAGAGAGAAGAGAAGAAAACTGTCTAAGGACTTGAGTATCAGAATTGTTGAAAAATATAACCTTGAGATTGTTGATAAGTCCATCTCCAGAGAGCTTGATGTTCCTTTGTACATGGTGTGCAACTTAATCAAGAAGTTTACAACCCATGGCACTGTAGCTAATTTTCCTGGACGTGGACGGCAAAGAAAAATTGTTGAAAGGTTGCGATGCAGGATAGTCCGGATGGTGGATAAGCAGCCCCAATAAAATTCCAAAGAAATTCAAGCTGTCCTGCAGGCTCGGGGTGCATCAGTGTCCGCGCAAACTATCAGTCGACATTTGAATTAAATTAAATGCTATTGCAGGAGACCCAGGAGGACCCTACTGCTGACATAGACATAAAAAAGCTAGACTGCAGTTTGAGAAAATGTATGTCCTCGCTCCTCCTGTACCAGTCGCTGTCACATTGTGTTCAAGATTATTGTACTTGTTTTTGCTATGTATACCCCTTTTCACATGTAAAGCGCCATGGAATAAATGGCGCTATAATAATAATAATAATGTAAGCCAAAATCCGTTTGAGAAAGCGTCTTGTGGAGAGGTAAGACCAAGATGGAGCTTTTTGGTAAAGCACATCATTCTACTGTTTACTGAAAATGGAATGAGGCCTTCAAATAAAAGAACCTACAGTCAAATTTGGTGGAGGTTCAAAGATGTTTTGGGATTGTTTTGCTGTCTGGACAAAATTGCACACACAAGCTCAAAAAAATGTCCAATTTGCCTTTTTTTCTGCTTTTTTTTTTTTGTGTTCCAATACACACAAAGGAAATAAACGTGTATAACAAAATGTGTAATTGCAATAATTTTCTGGGAGAAATACTTAATTTTCTGGAACAATTTCAAGGGTGTTAATACTTTTGGCCATGATTGGCCATGAGATGCATATAGATATATGTGCGTGTGGATGATATATAGCACATACATATATACACATATACATACACACACACACACACGAAAATATGTGTATGTATTATAATTTTTTTCTATATTTTTGTAAACATAATGAAAATGCAAACAATAGCAGCCATTAGTCTGCTTTAGATATTATTATTATATATATTTTTAGATATTTCTTTCTGATCATGCCCCCATACTGATTATTCGATTACACTTTTCTGTCTACAGGGGGTGGAAGATCGCTGGTGGTGTCCTTATACTTCTAGTATGCTGCATAAACATGTACTTTGTGGTGGTGTACGTGTCTTCTCTTGGTCACGTGGCATTTTATGTTGGAGCCGCCATCTTGTCCATTGCCTATCTATGTTTTGTGGGATATTTGGTAAGTGTGGGATTGCTACTTCATCATATGATCTTTTGCCTTTCAATCGTACGTCATTCTTTGCAATTTATCAAAATGCAATGTATTCTGCAGGCTCTTTAGTGCAGACAGCCGTGGGTAGGAGTAAGGTGATTGTATTTTTGACACTTTATTCTCACAGTCTTTAAATCAATATGGGTGAGAATCTCTGTGTAGTATTTGAGGTCTGAGAGAGGCCGAGTAAATGGGTTCTGTAGTAAAGGAATCCTAGAATGGTAGAGTTGGAGGGGACCTCCTGGGTCATCTGGTCCAACCCCCTGCTCAAAGCAGGATTCACTAGATCATCTCAGACAGATGTCTGTCCAGCCTCTGTTTGAAGACGTCCATTGAAGGGGAACTCACCACCTCTCGTGGCAGCCTGTTCCACTCATTAATCACCCTAACTGTCAAAAAGTTTTTTCTAATATCTAATCTGTGTCTCCTCCCATTTAGTTTCATCCCATTGCTTCTAGTCTTTCCTTGTGCAAATGAGAATAAAGATGATCCTTCTTCAATGTGACAGCCCTTGAGATATTTGTAGACGGCTATTAAGTCTCCTCTCAGTCTTCTTTTTTGCAAGCTAAACACTCCCAAATCCTGTAACCGTTCCTCATAGGACAATGTTTGCAGACCGGTCACCATTCTGGTCGCTCTTCCCTGAACTTGCTCCAGTTTGTCGATGTCTTTTTTAAAATGTGGTGCCCAAAACTGGACGCAGTATTCCAGATGAGGTCTGACCAAAGAGGAGTAAAGACCGATAATGACTTCACGTGATATAGACTGTATGCTTCTGTTAATACATCCCAGAATTGTATTTGCCTTTTTTGCTGCTGCATCACACTGTTGACTCATGTTCAGTCTATGATCTATTAGTATACCTAAGTCTTTTTCACATGTACTGTTACTTAGCTCTATTCCTCCCATTTTGTATATGTTTTTTTCATTTTTATTGCCCAGATGTAGTACTTTGCATTTTTCCCTGTTAAAAACCATTCTGTTGGTTGCTGCCCACTGCTCCAGTTTATTTAGGTCTTTTTGAATCCTCTCTCTCTCTTCTCTAGTATTAGCTATCCCTCCTAGCTTTGTGTCATGAGCAAATTTAATCAGTTTACCCTCAATTCCTTCATCTAAATCATTGATAAAGATGTTTAACAATACAGGTCCCAGGACAGAGCCCTGTGGTACCCCACTTGAGACATTCATCCAACTGGATGTGAAGCCATTTACGACCACCCTTTGAGTCCGATCACTAAGCCAGTTATGAATCCACCTAACAGTTACCTTGTCCATTCCATACTTGGTCATTTTTTCAATAAGGATGGTGTGAGATACTTTGTCAAATGCTTTGCTAAAGTCAAGATATACCATATCTACAGCATTTCCCTGGTCCACCCAGTCAGTGATTCTGTCATAGAAGGAAATTAAGTTAGTCTGACATGACTTGTTAGTTACAAACCCATGCTGACTATGGTTAATCACTTCATTCTTATCCAGGTACTTACATACATGTTTAATAATTTGTTCAAAGATCTTTCCTGGTATAGAAGTCAGACTCACCGGCCTATAGTTCCCTGGGTCCACCTTCTTCCCCTTTTTGAAGATAGGAACAACATTTGCTCTTCTCCATTCTTCTGGGACTTCTCCTGTTTTCCAAGAATTTTCAAAGATTATGGAGAGTGGTTCTAAAATTTCTTCTACGATCTCCTTCAGTACTCTGGGGTGTAATTCATCTGGACCTGGAGACTTGAACTCATTTATGTTAGCTAAATATTCCCTCACAATCTCTCTGTTTACAGATAACCTGGATTCTTCTATTCCTTTAATAGGACAGTGAAGATCAGTTGATGTTACATTTTCTTTCTGAGAGAAAACTGATGCAAAATAGGAATTAAATAGTTCGGCCTTCTCAACATCCTTTCTTACCATTTCACCATTTTCATCCTGAAAAAATCCTATAGCATCTTTGACTTTTCTTTGGCTTTTGACATACCCCCAAAATCCTTTTTATTGCTTTTGACATCTCTTGCAAGCCTTAATTCATTGTCCGCTTTAGCTAACCTGATACGTGCCCTGCAGGATCTGCAGACTGCATTATAATCTTCTTTAGATATGCCTCCCTCTTTCCATTTGATAAACATTTCTTTCTTTCTTTTTAGCATGTGTTTAAGTTCTGTGTTAATCCATCCTGGTTTCCTTAAATGCTTCCCATTCTTCCTACCTTTCGGGATTGTTAACAATTGCGCTTTGAGAATCTCATTTTTAAAAATTTCCCATCCTTCCTGGACATTTTTGTCCTTAAGGACATCCAGCCATTGGATCCCTCCTATTCTCTTTCTGAGTCACTTAAAATCAGCCTTTCTGAAATCTAACCTTGAAGTTTGAGTCTTCACATGTCTTCCTCCTCTAGTTATCCAGAATTCTATAACAGCATGATCGCTGCCTCCTAGGGTCCCAGCCACTTTTACCTCCTCAACCATTTCATCCCTGTTTATAAGGATTAGATCCAAAGTAGCAGATCTCCTTGTTTTCTCCCCTACCTTTTGGAAGATAAAGTTGTCAGCAAGAGAGGATAAGAATTTGCTTGACCTGTTAGTTTTACTTGAGAGAGATTCCCAACAAATGTCTGGATAGTTGAATGACTGAAGAAGTCTTTCACTTGTCAATTTAACCCCTTCATGACCAGGTGAGTTTCTGTTTTTGCGCTTTTGTTTTTCCCTCCGCTTCCCTCCGCTTCTTCCAAAAGTCATACCTTTTTTTCTCTTTATTATTATTATTTTTCCGTCAATATGACCATACTTGTTTTTTTTTTTTTGCCGGACTAGTTGTAGTTTTATTTTATCATACAATGTACTGAAAAACAGGATAAAAAAATCCAAGTAGAGTAAAATGGCAAAACAAATACAAAAGAAAAACACAATTCCATTAATATTTATTTACTTATTTTGCTTTGTTTATGACGTTCATTGTGCGGGAAATAAATGACATGACAATTTTATTCTTCAGGTCGGTACGATTACGTCAATATGTGTAAGGTTTTTTTTTTTGTTAAAAAAAAATATATAATGTATTGGTTAAAAAAATTCAGAACTTTTGTAATTAAAAAAAAAAGTTTGTGTTGCCATTTCTAGAGACTCTATATTTCCATGGATAGAGAGCTAAGGGTTTGTTTTTTGCTCCACCCCCTCCCCCCCAAGCTAATATTTTTATTGATACCAGTTTGAGCTACATAACAATAATTTTTTTCGCTTGTTTGTTTATTGCTTATTTTTTGCTTTATTTTTTGGGGTGTGAAATGCACGTGATTTTTTATTTTATTTTAGGCTTTTACTGTACAGTATAAAGTTTATATTTTATTGTCGGACTTTTACGGACGTGATGACATCAAATGTTTTTTTTTAATTTATTTTTGAACTTGAAAAAAGAGGTGATTTTAAAATTAATTTAAATTTTTTTTTATTAGAATATTTTTTATTTATTTATTTTTAGTCCCCATAGGGCACTTGAACTTGCAATTGTTTGATCACTTGTTCAATATACTGCAATTCAATGGTATTGTAGTATATTGTGAAATTGAAGTTCTCTTATGAAGCCCACCCGCCGGCTGTAGTTTATAGGAGGATCAAAATAGCAGTGATGGGAGCTTTTAGTAAGAATCCCATAATCACATCACTGAGGGGGGAATGGTACCAGTTGCACATGCACCAGTAACCCAGCTATTTAAATGCTGTTGTCAGTGATTGACAGCCACATCTAAATGGTTAAAACAGCAGCGATCCATGCTAGCTCCAGTCTCTGCTGTTACCAGCATATGCCGGCTGTATATCGTCGTTGGCACCTGCCAGGTATGGTACGAACTCCGTTATATACCCTCTTGCATTCATATGACTTGTATTTATGTTATATGGTCGCGAAAGGGTTAACGTGGACATGTCCTGAAACATAATTGATGCATTCACAAGTCGGTGGATAGCGTGTTACTTTTACCCCTGACCATCGCTTTAGGCACTTTTTATTGGCGTGTGGCCAAGAGTTTGATTGTCCCATTCTTGGGACCAGCGTTGGACCTTGTGCCGAGCGCCTAATATAATAATAATCAGCTTTCATGTCATGTAATAAACACTTGTGAGATAACACATTAACATCAGAAGGAAGAGCAATTTCTTATTGAAAATTGTAACAATGGAGTAAGGAACCTTCATTTGGGCAAGTAAATCTTAATTAAATCTACAAATCATATTGTTTAAAAGCATTCTACCAATACATGTCAAAAGCTGTTATTCATTCAGACATTTATGGCGTGTCACTTTATTAAAAGAAAAAAAAAAATCTCTTACCACATAACTCCTACTCAATGCAGTCATGTTTATACATACCGGTGACAATGCCAGAATGTGTCATGACACAATTCGGTAAGGATGACTTAGTCATTGGCTTCATGTGCCGGAACCACACTGTTACTGTAATCATGTACAAAAATCACACCATGCCCAAGTTTGATCCGATATTTAGATTGAACTCAGCCATGCAAGCAAATGAGTGCTTAGAAGCCATTGGACTGCACTCGGATGACATCTGAGTGCAGTCTGATTTCCACTGACTGAAAGAATGGAGAATATTTATTTTTTTTTCTATATTCTCCTCATCCGAGACAAGTGGATCACACTGATAAATCTCTGATCTGTGTGATTTGTATAATTGACCCGATTCTCTCGGATGAGGAGAAGATGGAGGAAAAAATTGTCTTGTGACCCTAGCCTAACTGTGGATTATGTTCTCTCTTGCGCCTGTCACTTGCACAGTATCCCCAGGTAGCGCCCGTTGTCACAGATTGCAGATATTGGTATATTTTTGTGGTGTTCTAATACTGTGATTTTTCATTCTGCACACAGACGTGGCAATGTTTGGTTGCCTTGGGCGTGAAGTTCCTGGAATGTGGCCAGACGGTAAGCATCCATCAGATAATGCTTGCCGAAGATCAACCTGATTCCTCTATTAATTAAGGGAATGAAGTCTATTCTGGGCATGGCAAGTGGCCATCAGAGCCAGTGTGTTTCTATGGTTTACTGTGTGAACATACCAAAATGTATGTGCAATTTGCACAGAGGACGATATGTTTGTTATAAATCATGGTTGTATGGTTTTCTTACTATTTTCTTATTTAACACTTTCTACATAATTGATTCATGCTGAACTTTTGGTTGAAGATCCCCTTTGTGCTGCTATTTATGTTTTTAGACTAACAAATATTCAGATACAATTTCCATTAAAGTGTATGCACCTCACTGATGACTGACGGACACTTTCTGCATCTGACATTCTTATTTCTACTACATTTTTATGCTGTGGAAAATCCAGAATACATTAAGAAAGCGCTAAAGATTTACTGTACCTTCACTTCTGACCGCAAATTTATAGCAAATCAGACCACGGCTGTTCATATGCACCAGATCAACAGGACTTTGTAAGCCTGATTGCTGCCCATTCCCCACTGATTAGTGATATTGCTAATTTTAGGGCAGCACGTAAACCGAGAAGGTGTGCAATCATGAAAATATTGCAGTTCTGCAGCAGCCAAGTGCATCTAAGTAGCTCACTTTCTATAGGTGGCGATACACATTAGCTGTTCCTCCTGACATCACATGCCCCCAATACATATGTATGTTCTCCTAAGTGAGCACGTGTTATCAATGGGAAGAGTGAAGAAGCTACTGCCAGAGGTGTCTAGCAGCAGCTTATCTACCACCGAGGGCAAACGACTGGGCATGTTGGAATCCAGTATGCCTGATCCTTCTTTCCGTCAACACCTCCCTTTTGAGCATAGTGATGTTTCCACCATACTCATTAGATGATCAGCAGCTTTAGTTTGTGCCCTTTTCATGTATATGATCACTTTAAAAAGAAAAAAAATTGTTAAAAAACAAACCCTGTTTCCTTATCTTTTAAGTATAGTTCTACATGGGACCTAGTGTCTTTACTAAATATGAAGGAGATGGCTGTTTTAAAGGGGAATTTTAACTTTTGTGTTGATGTGTGAACTTTACTTGGACATTTCAGTTACTTAGACATTTCCAAAAGGGAGGATCTTTAAACACTCTACGGATTTCTCCAGCACTTGGAGATTGAAAGACGTTCAAAAGCTGGCAAGAGATTTATGAAAAAGGAATTTCCCTTTAAATTTCCTGGGAATGACCGTCCCAAAAGAGGCAGATGGATACCGTCCTTTTCCCATTAGACTATGGAACTACTTATACAGTATAGTAGTTAGTACCGTCATTCAGTAATAAGAGTCAGTTCTACAAAGGGTATTTGTACATGATGTCTTTTTCAGGTGGATCCCACCTGATAGCTGCCTGAAAAAGCACATAAAGTGCTGAAAAGAATCAAACATATGTCTTGAAATGAAAAAACGACTTGCTGTGCATTTCTGTCTTTTTGAGGTTTTTTTGTTTTTTAACAACTTCAGGATTCGAAAGGAGCAAAGTGGTTAAAAGATTTGGCCTAAACATTCACACCGCTGAATACAAAGTAAAAAAACAATCGAAAAGACGCTAGAAAAAGATGCTTTAGGATGAAAGAAATCGGCGTGTCCTTAAAGGGGTTTTCACAAGAACAAAGTTAATTTAAATGGACATTTTAATCAATAGATCTTGGAATAATAATTTCATACCACAACTCCTGGGCCGCAGGGGAGGAAGCAAAAGAGTATACAGACAGGACAATATGGGATTGCAGCTGATTCTCTCTTTGAGGTAAAGCATTGCTTAAAAACAGGCAGGGAAATGTTTTACCTCACAGAAAGCATCAGCTGTGATCCCATACTGTCCTGTCTGTATACTCTTTTGCTTCCTCCCCTGCCCAGGAGCTGTGGTATGATCAGACCATGTTCCTGCACAGTCAGACACTACACAGTACACAGCAGGGGCACATTTATAAGATTATCTCAGCACAGGAACATTTTATTTAACACAACCAATTGTGGAAGTTATTTTTATTCCAAGTTCTATTGATTAAAATGTACTTTCTTGGGGAAAACCCTTTTAAGTATTTTCATCTGACATCTTCATCTGTGTGCACATACTCCGAGGCTGGAAACTTGAGTCATAGTTGAAGACTCTTGCAGCTGGGGATGTCAGAAATCTCCTTAGTGGCGGTATTAATATGCATTGAACTTGCAACATTGCCATTAAAGGGGAACGATTAACCTTGACCGTGTATCATTGGGTTGAACTAACATAAAGTGGAGGACTCTCTAGAGTAATGCAGACCCTTCTGAACTGGGTGGGAAAGCTTATAAAGTGCCCAAGCTCGATGGCACTACTGCCATCTTCTGATCTCTCATACACTGCCATGGGACTTTTTAGTGTTATGGCTGAGGTGACTAAGCACAGATCCTCACTGATAACTTCTTCTTTATAACATTTCTAACAGATTAGAAGATGTCCAAATGGGTAAAACCCATAATTTCAGGAGATCTGTTAACACTAAGTAGAAAGGGAAGCTTGGCACTGTCGAGAAATAACGGACTTTTTGTAGGACTCTCCTTCAGGCCAATGGATCCGGTGGCGCTCTACTTGTGAAAATAAATGCAAAAAGTCCAAGGAATCCAGAACAGTGGCACTCACCATCCAAAAAAAAACCAACCTTCATTTTAAATACCGGTAAAAACGAATGAACTCGAAGGGCTTGTTACAGTGCAAAACGGCCTTTGTCTGCCGCACCCTGCTGTTCCCACAGTATAGAATTTTTAACGGTGATTTGAAATAAAGTTTGTTTTTTATGGATGGTGAGTGCCACTGTTCTGAATTCCTTGAACTTCAAGAGTTCTGTTACCTGCTCCCACAGTGCTTCTGACACGTACATATGATTGATGCTTCAGTTAGTGCGCCCAGGTGGTCAGTGACTTTTGACAGGGTTACTTAGCATTTGTGGCCTCTTGGTTAGTCATAAATACAATGAAAACGCCAGTTTATTGCTATGTAACATAATTAAAGGGATAGTCTAGTTTAGTTAATAGAGGAGGGTGTCTCTTGTTTTAGGATCCTTATTTCTTGGTCATAGTGGGGAGCAGTTAACCAGCACATCTCTAGATATAGAGGACCTATTCCTGCACTACAGTCATGGCCAAAAGTATTGAGAATGAGACAAATAGTAATTTTTCCAAAGTTTACTGCTTCATTTTTTGTAATGGCAATTTGCATATACTCCTGAATGTCAAAGAGTGATCAGCTTAACAGCAATTACTGTACTTGCAAAGTCAATATTTGCCCAGAAAATGAACTTTAACCCCCAAAACACATTTCAACATCATTGCAGTCCTGCCTTAAAAGGAGCAGCTAACATCGTTTTAGTGATTGATCCATTAACACAGGTGTGGGTGTTGATGAGGACAGGGCTGGCGATCAATCAGTCATGATTAAGTAAGAATGACATCACTGGACACTTTAAAAGGAGGCTGGTTCTTGGTATCATTGTTTCTCTTCAGTTAACCATGGTTATCTCTAAAGAAACACGTGCAGCCATCATTGCACTGCACAAAAATGGCCTAACAGGGAAGAGTATCACAGCTACAAAGATTGCACCTCAGTCAACAATCTATCTCATCATCAAGAACTTCAAGGAGAGAGCTTCCATTGTTGTCAAAAAGGCTCCAGGGTGCCCAAGAAAGACCAGCAAGCGCCAGGACCGTATCTTAAAACTGTTTCAGCTGCGGGATCGGACTACCAGCAGTGCCGAGCTTGCTCAGGAATGGCAGCAGGCTGGTGTGAGTGCTTCTGCACGCACTGTGAGGCGGAGACTCTTTGAGCAAGGGCTGGTTTCAAGGAGGGCAGCAAAGAAGCCACTTCTCTCCAGAAAAAAACATCAGGGACCGACTGATATTCTGCAAAAGGTACAGGGAGTGGACTGCTGAGGACTGGGGCAAAGTCATTTTCTCTGATGAATCCCCTTTTCGATTGTTTGGGACATCTGGAATACAGCTTATTCGGAGAAGAAGAGGTGAGCGCTTCCACCAGTCTTGTCTCATGCCAACTGTAAAGCATCCTGAAACCATTCATGTGTGGGGTTGCTTCTCAGCCAAGGGAATCGGCTCACTCACAGTCTTGCCTAAAAACACAGCCATGAATAAAGAATGGTACCAGAATGTCCTCCAAGAGCAACTTCTCCCAACCGTCCAAGAGCAGTTTGGCGCCCAACAATGCCTTTTCCAGCATGATGGAGCACCTTGCCATAAAGCAAAGGTGATAACTAAATGGCTCATGGAACAAAACATAGAGATTTTGGGTCCATGGCCTGGAAACTCCCCAGATCTTAATCCCATTGAGAACTTGTGGTCAATCATCAAGAGATGGGTGTACAAACAAAAACCAACAAATTCTGGCAAAATGCAAGCATAGCAGTCCATTCTTGCATAATCTATCAGTCAGGATTTGGTCCAAAAGTTGATTGAGAGCATGCCAGGGAGAATTACAGAGGTCTTGAAGAAGAAGGGGCAACACTGCAAATATTGACTTGCTGCATTAACTCATTCTAACTGTCAATATAACCTATTGGTACTCATAATATGATTGCAATTATATTTCTGCATGTGATATAAACATCAGACAAACACTAATAAAAACCAGAGGCCAGCAGATCATGTGAAAATATAATTTTGGTGTCATTCTCAAAACTTTTGGCCATGACTGTACACAACTACCCGATGTGAAGAAGCACTGTGTAATGCTAAGTTTCAAACACTTTCAGCCCACTTACAGTTGACTGCTGGAGTCCTGTGGGGAAGGGGGGGGGGCACTTGTGTTATTTTGATGATTCTTGAGGGGTACAGGGCAGTTTCATCTTTTTCGGGAATTTTTGACTCTGCAATCTGATTCTCATTCTAAAAACTCTTTGCTGCTGTGAAAACCTTATCTGGTTTAGAAAGGCTTTCCATGAGATTTTTTTTTTTTTTTTTAGCATGGAGGCAGAAATGAATGTCCACATTAGGATAGATTCACACCTATCCAGTGCTCCCCGCTGAGCAATACCTTGAGGTTTCTTTTGCAATTCCAGGAAAGCAGCATTCTGATGGGAGCACAGATGGAGCCATTAATGAATCCGATGGAGTCACAGTTGACATAGTCTAGCCTCAGTCGTGACAGTATTCGTCTTTTTCCAACATGCAGAAGAACATTGGCCCCGATTTATCAAAGCTTTTATGCCAGAATTCTGTGTAGTTGTGCAAAAATTGTTACGACTTTTGACGTTTTAACCCTAGTTTTTCCCAGCTCCACCAAAATGCTGGGGCTCAACGGAGGCGTGATGCCACAGCACGTCTAATTCATTCCTTATGCCAGAAATCTTATTCCAGTCCCTTACTGGAGTAAGATTTGTTGTGAGGTGCAGGCCACTTCTCAAATGCTCCTGAAAATCGCTGGTATTGATGAAACGGGGCCAATATTTAAAAGACATGAACAAAATGTGTCAGACCAATACTAGCAGGACGGAGGCCAGTGTTCAGTGACTGTTGGCTTCATTGAAATTAATGGCTCCATCGGAATCCTGTTTTAGCAGCATCCCAACAGAAACCCTAACGTAGTGCTCAGAGAAGAGCACTTTATTATTCTAATTTTGGGCTATAAGTTCAAGTTCCCACGATCCAGTTTTTGACGCTGCAAATTTCACTGCAGAAAAAAAAAAAACACAACTTCTTACAGTTCCATGAAAGTGGATGGGATTTGTAGAAATCTCATGCCCACTGTGCCTTTTTTTTTTACTCAGTGTACACAGACCTGCGGTGCATTTTTGAAATTCGCAACATGTCAATTTCTCTTGCGGGTACGGTGAATATTCTGTGCGAATTTCCCCAACAGACTTGCATTACAGTAGATGTGGAAAATCCACTGGTAAAAAACACAGGCGTTTTTCGTGCATTTCTAATTGGGTAACTCACTGAATACACATGTAATCCGCACATGACTGTATCAAAGTTTTGGTAAAGCCAAATACCAGGAATTATAAAAACAGAGCAGCTTAATTTAAAACACGACACATCAACGAAAGACAAAAAACGCAGCGTCAAAAACATGATTAAAATGCAAGTAACCTAATTTTACCTAATAGGTGCACAAATGCTGCAGAAAATGTAAAAAATCAGAAAACTCTCCAAGTACTCATCATGAGAACATAGCCTAAGGCTATGTGCCCACGTAGCAGATTTGATGCAGAGTGTTTTTGCCTTTCTCTGGCAGAAAAAAACGCATGCAGATTTACATGCTTTTTTTCTGCTAGAGAGAAGCGTTTTTTTCAGCGTTATTACATGTGTTTTCGCATGCAGTTTTTTTCAAGCAGTTTTCCAAGTGATTTTGAGCATCACTTGGAAAAGTGCTTGACAAGTTGGTCACACAATATAAATCCATGCAACCGGCATGGATTTATAATGTGTGAACAACTGATGCTTTAAATGCAGCATCTATAGTAAAAAAAAGAGAATTAAAACGTTAAAAATAAAAAAAAAACCTGTATACTCACCTCTCCGGTCTCCTCCAGTCTCCTCCCGGCGGCGATCCTCTCTCTTCGGCGTCCCGCAGTGTACTGTCAGGACCTGCGGTGACGTCATTTGGTCAGCTGATGGTCACGCGACCATCACCTGACCGCCGACGTCAGCGGTCGCGTGACCATCAGGTGACTAAATGACGTCACCGCAGGTCCTGACAGTACACCGCGGGACGCCAAGGAGAGAGGACGTGGCCGGGAGCTGGCCGGGAGCAGACCGGGGGCCACCGGAGAGGTGAATATACAAGTTTTGTTTATTTTTAACTTTTTTATTTCTTTTTTTCACCGTGTGGTAGCCGGGATGAAGAAGAGTTGTAGTCTCCTCTTCACCCCGGGTACCACACGCACCGCGATTACGCTGCAAATTCGCGGCCATTGAATTTAATTGAAACGCAGCCAATCCACATATACCTGTGGCTTTGCTACGTTTCAATGTTCCTCAGTGGCCGCGAATTTGCAGCGTAATCGCGGTAGAAATGGTCACACTGCGTTTTGCAACGCAATTCGAATTCTGCGCGCAGATTAGCGCATCATGTGCACAGCACATCCGAATTCACATTGCTTTGCATGGCAGACTGTTTTACAAGCGTTTTCGCAGCCGTAAAAATGCTACAAAAACGCTACGTGGGCACATGGCCTCAGACCTTGGTCAGAAAATTGTTCACGCAAGAGGTGTCCCCGAAGTCAGGCTGAGGGGTCAGGGTTGTAGAATTATTCATTTTGCTGTGTCCCTTCCATGCAATCCTGGGAAGGGGCAACCTTGTAGCCTACCTGTTTACACGCTTGAAAAAAACACAAAATTTGAGCTTGATTTAAAATGGTATACATGCAGCACATAAGTGCATGTTTCACAATGGCCATGAATCAGAAAAACCTACAAGAAGCAAAATGAAAATAAACCTTGCTGTAAATAAATAAAAAGCAAGTGCATTTAAATAAAATAGGGTTCTTAGTAACACTGATTTTGATCAAAAATAATATGAAAGCTATCCCACCAGCGACAAGGTGAACCCGTTCGGGATAGAACCTACTCTGTCTAATATTAAAAACCTTACCATGTGTCAAAGTTGACCTCTGTGTGAATAAGGGCAGACTGAGGTTCAAGTCCCAAACTGTGAACACCAGCCCAGGGAAGCTTTTAAATGTATTATCCAGCTGTAGGAAGGGAGGCCACACCCAGGTTTTCACAGAATGCAAAATATACAAAGAAAAAAACACAATTTGAGCTTGGTTTAAAATGGTATACATGCAGCACATAAGTGCATGTTGCACAATGGCCATGAATCAGAAAAACCTACAAGAAACAAAATGAAACTAAACCCTGCTGTAAATAAATAAAAAGCAAGTGTTTACACACTTCAGTTGTTACGCACATCGCTGTGTTTTGTCACTGGATGTTTTTTTTTTTTTAATGAACACTTGGGTAGTGGGGTTACAGAACTTCCTTTTGACTCTTAGCCCATTTAATAAAGGTATTACAGAAGGGTTTGTTCAGACACCCTGTCATGGAGAAGGGCACTGACCGGTACAGATGCCCTTTACAACCATCCAAAGCCCCAGCAAGTATTGTGCAAGGTTCCTATTTTAATTAAAGGGATATTCCCCAAATTGCAAGTTATTCCTTTATCCGTAGGATAGAGGATGACTTTCTGATTGTTTGAGGTCCCAGTGATGCAGAGAACAGGCCCTGTGTGTAATGGAATGGATGTGCGCATGTTTGACCTCTGCTGCTTTCATTGTCTACGGGAGATCCAGAAATAGCCGACAACACTACTTGGCTTTTTCCAGCAGTCTCATAGACAATGATTGGAGCAGAGATCCAGCATGTGCCCCTCTGGTCCTTTCAAGATGGGGTTTTGTAGTCCCTTTTTTTCCGAATTGCTGAGACCCTGAAATATCAGGAAGTTATCCCCATTACATCGGACATAGGATAACTTACAATTTTGGGAAAACCTCTTTAAAGGGACTTGTGCATGATACCCACTGATTTCATATAAATTGAAACACCTGGAAAATGTATTCAAATAGAAATATTTTATTCATTAAAGTGCAAAAATACTGTCCAGCAAGGATATATACAAAAGAGTAGTTACCTACACGGACATTGCTGTAGATCCACAGGAGACACTCCTACATGCTGAGACACTGCGAGGAGGCACACCTGTACGATGTTTAAGGGTAACCTGTAAAACTTATTTCTGTATTTTTTTTTTTATAGAGGACTTCTTATCAGATGCAATCGATCAAAGACTATATCATGATATTCTTATAAAAAAAAATGTATCGATTTAGTTCTTGAATTGTCCATTAAAAAGAATGATTGCAGTAGTTACATAAAATAGATTAAATAGTTACAAAGTGATTGTCCATTTGTCCATAATTAGCTTAATAGTAAAGCACGTGTCTCCTTGGGCTTACATCGGCAGCTGTTTCCTTCACACATAGATCCTCGTCCAATATCCTGTGAAATGGCAAGAGCGCCCGAGCCCCCCTTCATGTATGGGCTATATAGGCCGGTCATACGAGCTGTTCTTCTACTTATGTTACTAACTTACACCGAATTAAAAATACACAAATAGCCCATGTCATCTAGAAACCCTAGCACGAGGCTGATGTAATCTTATGCAATATATGGTACAAAATTCAGAATAAAATGAATATCCGTAATTAATATTTAACATAACCTCCCAACTCTTCAAGCATGCCAGGGGAGGTACCCCCCGAAATTTCACACAGGTGTAGCTGTATTTTTGTATATATCCTTGCTGGACTGTATTTTTGCACTTTTTTGGATAAAAATATTTCTATTTGAAGAATACATTTGTCGGGTGTTTCAATTGATATGGGATTTTAGAGAGTGCGAGACCACCCTGATACTGAATTGGACTTGCTGGTTGCTGATTTTTTTTTTAATGAACTGATTACCCACTGGTTGTCAGAACTTTGTCTTCTTTGTGTGATTAATTTTCTAATTGTTTGTCTTTTTTTCTTCCCATTGTTTAATCTGTGTAATGATCTATCTGTGAATCATAACTTTACCGTCTAGTCCTCACAGTCATACTGATTTATTGTCCTGAATGTATGTGCATTAGGCTAAATTAGAAGGACATCTGTGTATTTAGCCATAATGCAATAGAAAGATAATGCGAGACTCGTATAAAGTCTCCCTGACGTAAATGATCCTGAATCTCTCAATAAAGGACTGCGGATCAGGAGTAGCTGGCTCGGTGTGATTTATTTAAGCACAGACCTACATACAGTCTTCCTATCATAACCAGTCTCATCTGCTAGTATATGACACAAGTCCTGAATATTAAACAGGTTTCCAATCTCCGTGTGTGGACTTATAACACGTGTAGGAGGGAAGTATGCTTATGGCCGTAGCAACGAGCACCATGATTTTAGGTTCACCTGGTATGGATCGATCAGCTCTTCTATGCCATCTTGTCGGATGCAGCATAGCATAGAAGAGAGTGGCTAAACTGGGGTCATATTTATTTTTCTATGAAGATACTTCACTTTCTATTTTGGGAATAATGCTTTATCCCTTATTCATAGAATAGGGGACAACTTACTGATCGAGGAGGTTGTGACGCTGGGACATCCATCAGTCGTGAGAACAGGGCTCTGCCCCCCATCTTGTGTACATGATTGACCTTCGCTCCATTCGTTGTCTACGGGACTTCTGGCAATAGTTGAGCGCAATGCTTGGCTTTCTCTGTATATGGAGGAAGCTGTGAATTATTTGGGGATGTAGGGTGTGTGTGACTTAAGGGTTTCCTATTAGTCCTCGCAACTTTTAAACAGCTTGAAAATGCTGAATTAACTCATGGAACAACTATAAATCCATGAGCTCCACAGTTTTCTATACGACCTCTGAGACTTGAGGAGTTTGTATGTCCTCCTTGTTTAGGTATCTTTCTTCCTACACTTCAAAAACATGATGAATTTTGATTGTGGGCCCCAGTGTGGACAGGGACTGATTGCATTACTTAAATGCATGAAAAAATAGGAGCCTTGCTGGATCCACTTTAAATACAGACCTTCAAAAGGATGATATTAGAGTTCTTTTATTATAGACCTTGATGCCATATAACTTTGCTATGCTGTGAGTGTCCAATTACGGTGATCCTTACTAGGAAAAGCGACTCACCACTTTAGCCCTCGCTGGTTGCTAGGAAAATGTGATCAATCTTGCCAATTTGAATGTTAGGTAAATTACATTTTCTAGGGTATGCCATCACTTTACCCCTTTGCTATACATATTAATTTCCTATACATCACTTATCTACTACAGGTAGTCTGCCAGAAAAAATGACTGTTCAAGCCTAGCCCATGCGCTTGGTGCACCCTTGGTGTGGCCACACAGTTGAGTGCACCTTCTCACCTACCTTTTTTTTTTCCATTTATCATTGCTCTTCTCTGGGTCTATAAAGTTAATGCTGTCACTTAAGGAAGAGAATAGTGGAAATAGAGGGAAAACAAGTAGGTGGAGAGGTGCAGGGAGTTGGCCACGGTGCACCTTTGCTTGAGGTGAATAGTCATTCTGTGCTGACTGACTTTCTTTAAGGCCAGAGACAGACTGCTGTATAACTCATGCGACGATCGCGTCGCACAGACTGGACTTGCCAGCACCTCTCCTGACCAGAACATGACGGCGTGATGTATTTCTATGCAGCTGTCAAGCTCAGGTCAGGAGAGGTGTCTGCCACTCCGAGGTTTAGGATGCGATCCTCGCATGAGAAATAAGGCAGTCTGTCTCTGACCTAAGCATTAAAGTAGAAGGTGCCATATACCGCTACCAGTCTACAACAGATGGCCTTCTTGGACTTACATATGGGCCAAGAACTTTTGATGGGCAGTAGTTTTATTCCATTGCATAGGCCAACTGCTTAATTTATAGTTTGCCAAAGATGTAAGAGTGGAATGGGCAGGAATTGAGAGTTGGTTTCGACTTTTTTTTTCTCATACTGCACGGGAAAAAATAATAAATTCTCACAATCTAAAATTAGATTTTCTAAACAATCTATTTTCTAGGCAGTTTCCCATGTGCAGACGGAGACATTTGAGAATGTTTGTGAGTGAATGAGAAGTTTTAATGTGGCTGATTTTACCATGTAATCAAACATTTAGTGAAACTCTATTTTCTTAGCAGTCTCAATGCAGGTACATAATTTTACTATATAAAAGTTCATTAGAAAAACCTTGTGTAGCTTGCTTCCAACTATTAGATTTTGCAGCAAATTCTAAAGTAGCTTTACTAATTAATTGGAAATTCATTGTCATCAACAGTAGTGAGCCAATTTTCAGGCTTGAGAGTTTCTGATTTATAAAATGAAGGATGGAGTGAAATATAATGCTGAGCGACCTGTCAGACCCACATCTACTGAACAACAAAGTAAAAAAAATAATCAGAAACTGAAGTGGAACAAATTATTTAAAAGTAAAAATCTACTTCTGAACACCATGAATCTTCATAACAGGCTCCCTGCCTAAGAGACTGGAAACCACTGATAGACTGTAGATGAGACCGGTAACTTAGACAGCAAGCAGTAAACCATAATACCACTCCGCAGCCACAATTATTATATTGTGTGTCTACTCAACGTGAGAGAGTTGGTAAAAGGTCCTCTTTAAGTGCATCTTCCCACCTCCAGTACTTGTTTCCCCTCCATTTTCAGCATTCTCTGGCTCTATAAAGCCAGTGCTGTCAATCAAAGAATAGCAGGGGTGGAGATAGAGGGCAAGCAAGTAGGTGGGAAGGTGCAATTAAATGTTTGGTCACACCATGGGTGTACGGAGGGCCTGTACTTGTGAAAAGTCATTCTGTGCTGACAGAATCCATTAAAGGGACTCTTGTCAGCACAGAATCACTGCTCCAACGAAGTACAGGCGCTTGGTACTTCACTGCGGGGCCAATCGTTTATATATATCTCCCACCTGCTTTTTTCACTCTATGAAGCTACAGCTGTCAATCAAAGAAGGGGGTGGAGATTGAGGGAAAACAAGTAGCTAGGAAGGTGTATATAAATGATCGGTCCCGCCGTAAAGCTCCGAGCAGCGGAACTTTGTCAGCATAAAATGACACTTCAAACGAGTCCCTTTAACAGGATGAGACAACCCCTTTAAATATAATCATTTTAAACCTGTCAACATAGTACACCTACATTTTAAATTACAGGAGACGAAAGGGATCATGTCAAGTCCGGAAACGATATTTACTTGCAGACATAAGGATAATCTGCAGGTAAATGGTGTTTAAATCCTGTTTAGCAGATTATGGAATCACTGGCTCTAGGCAGAAAATTAAATGTCAGTACAGAATGACTGTTTAAACAAAGTACAGGTGCTTCAGGACGGGGCCAAACATTTAAATATTCCTTCCCACCTGCTTGTTTTCCCTCTAAAGGCCCCGTCACACTAAGCGATGTCGCTAGCGAGATCGCTGCTGTGTCACGGTTTTGGTGACTCACCAGCGACCTCACCAGCGATGTCGCTATGTGTGACACTTTGCAACGATCAGGCCCCTGCTGTGAGGTCGCTGATCGTTGCAAAGTGTCCTGGACCATTTTTTGGTCGTTGGCCTCCCGCTGGCCAGCACACATCGCTGTATGTGACCAGCGGGACCAACGATCTGGCTGGTAACCATGGTAAATATCGGGTTACTAGGGGCACGCGCGCACTTAGTAACCCGCTGTTTACCATAGATACCACTTTGCTACGGTGAGCGGAGGCTCCAGCGCACCGTAGCAGAGTGGTATCCATGGTAAACAGCGGGTTACTAGGGGCACACGCGCACTTAGTAACCCGATGTTTACCATAGTTACCAGCCTGCTCCTGCTTAAGCAGCAGGCTGGGAACGGGAGCAGGACATCGTGGAACGATTCTTTCCACGATATCGCTGCTCCCCTCATCGCTGGTGAGCCTGCCTGTTTGACAGCTCACCAGCGATGTATTAGCGATGCAGCAACGATCCCTGACAGGTCGTATCGTTGTCGGGATCGCTGCTGCATCGCTTAGTGTGACGGGGCCTTAACTCCATCCTTCTCTGGCCCTATGAAGCCAGAGCTGTCAGTTAGAGGGGGGAGGAGATAAAGGGAAAACAAGCAGATGGGAAGGGTATATAAAGGATTGGCCCCCGCCATGATGCACCCAGCGCCTGTGCTTGGTTTAAACAGTCATTCTGTGCTCACAGAGTCCCTTTAAGTTTTATTCTCCATGCAGCTGCTTACTTCCAGTCATTGGGGCAGTGGGGGGTGCTGCTGGTCACCGCTTACTACAGTGAGCGCGCTGTAATCATGCACACACACTGCAGATGAGCTGTCAATCAAAGTGCTGGGAGTGACTACAGCTGCACTCATTGTATAGTGAGCAGTGACTGGAACCGTTCCCTGCACCGCCCCAATGACTGGAAGCGATTAATCGTCTGCAGGGAGAATAAAACATTTTCTCACTGTAGCCGCTGCTCCAGTTAAACACTATCTGCAGATTACCACTCTTTTTGCAGGTAAATGCATTTCTGGATTTGACAGATTCCCTTTAATTTCAAAGACCTAATCAATAAAATGTATATACTTTGAAGTCAGCACATATAGTGAAGTGCTATAACCTTAAAGAAGCACTCCCATCAAAGTTGTTGTTCTGTTAATATATTGCAGTCATATTATACAGCACTGTGTACTTACAATTACTCATTTTGCGTTTCTACCCAGAAAATTCTACTCTTTTCCATTAGATCTATGACATCACATGGTTAAAAACTGACTTGCTGAATCCTTCTAAGCTCAATTTTCCCTGCATGACTCATGAGTCACTGCAAAAGTCTTTCGCAGTGGAAGGAGGGAGCAGCTGGGTCAGGAGATGAAAAGGGGAATAATAAATGCAGGGATAAGAGACTTCCTGTTTCTGCATAGAACAGAGAAAAGAGAAGAATTAGCTGGGTTGAAAGGCAAAATGCGCAATTGTAAGTACACAGTGCTATATAATATGATGATTGGAATATATTAAGACAAGGATGTCAAACTCAAATTCACAGAGGGCCAAAATGAAAAACTTAGACAAAGTCGCAGGCCAGCCAGTATACAGTATAATAGGCCCCATAAAGTCCTCCATACAGTATAATGGGCCCCATAAAGTCCTCCATACAGTATAATGGGCCCCACATAGTCTTCCATACAGAATAATGGGCCCCACATAGTCCTCCATACAGAATAATGGCCCCACATAGTCTTCCATACAGAATAATGGGCCCCACATAGTCCTCCATACAGAATAATGGGCCCCACATAGTCCTCCATACAGAATAATGGGCCCCACGTAGTCTTCCATACAGAATAATGGGCCCCACGTAGTCCTCCATACAAAATAATGGGCCCCACATAGTCCTCCATACAGAATAATGGCCCCACATAGTCCGCCATACAGAATAATGGCCCCACATAGTCCTCCATACAGAATAATGGCCCCACATAGTCCTCCATACAGAATAATGGCCCCACATAGTCCTCCATACAGAATAATGGGCCCCACATAGTCTTCCATACAGAATAAGCGGACCCACATAGTCCTCCATACAGAATAAAGGGCCCCACATAGTCCGCCATACAGAATAATGGCCCCGCATAGTCCTCCATACAGAATAATGGCACCACATAGTGCTCCATACAGTATAATGGCCCCACATAGTCCTCCATACAGAATAATCGGACCCACATGGTCCTCCATACAGAATAAAGGGCCCCACATAGTCCGCCATACAGAATAATGGCCCCACATAGTCCTCCATACAGAATAATGGCCCCACATAGTCCTCCATACAGAATAATGGGCCCCACATAGTCTTCCATACAGAATAATCGGACCCACATAGTCCTCCATACAGAATAAAGGGCCCCGCATAGTCCGCCATACAGAATAATGGCCCTGCATAGTCCTCCATACAGAATAATGGCCCCACATAGTCCTCCATACAGAATAATGGGCCCCACATAGTCCTCCATACAGAATAATGGCCCCACATAGTCCTCCATACAGAATAATGGCCCCACAGTCCTCTATACAGAATAATGGGCCCCACATAGTCCTCCATACAGAATAATGGGCACCCCAAAAGGTTGGTGGTGGTTCTGGTGTCACAGGCCAAATAAAACCACCCTGCAGGCCAGATTTGGCCCATGGGCCAGAGTTTGACATGTATGTATTAAGAGGATATAAACCATGATGGAAATGCTTCTTTAATTCCCGAGGCTCTAAAAAGCAAACCTGGAAAATAGAAGGACCATTTATGTTAGAGTCTTCTTTATGGTTTGCTTAAAGAAGTTGTCCAGGACTTTTACATCAATGGGCTACTGTTAGGATAGTTTATGATCTGATTGGTGGGGGTACGTCACCCGGTGACCCTGCCGATCAGCTGTTTTCGGTACCGGCGCCAGAAGTACTCCGTTGCGGAGCTGCACAGCTCCATAAATGGTATTGTGGCAGTGGCGTGGTACTGCACATCTGCCCCCTATTGATTTGAATAGGAGGCGGATGTGCTGTACCCAGTTGCGGCCGCTATAGCTTTGATGAAACTGATGTGCAGCTCCGCAACTGGGCACATCCGGCCGGCATCGGGAACGGCTAATAGGTGGGAGCGCCTGGTGACCCATCCCCATCAATCAGATATTGATGACCTATCCTAAGGGTAGAAAACACTCCACAGCCGCAGTGTGTACTGCCCTCCTATGGCTTTGCCTCATACTTCAGTCCTCTTGCAATATGCTATACTGACGAAGGTCAATACGACCGAAATGTTTATTTCTGTGGATTGTCTGCACGAAATAAACGTTATTCATCTTGCAAATTACTCTGGAGTGCCAAGTTATCTACATTTTACTATCCTGGACAACTATTCCCGGGCAACTTCTTTAAATAAAATATTTACAATGGGTCAGTACTGCAATGCAATCAGAGCACACGAAGAAGAAAGGACGGCACCACTAAACGTTCGCTAGGAAGCCAAGTGTATACATGTACGAGTCGGGCTGTTTTCTTGACCTCCGTCTGTGTCTCCTGAGTGTCTAGATATTTCCTGTAGATATTACACTATCTGTATATTGGTGACCTCTTATATGTCTTGTCTGGTTCTATGATTTAATAAAAGATTACGGTATATTTCTTTGGGTGCACTTATTATCTAGAGTGTAAAAGTAGTCCATAATCTGACATTGGCTCTTATAGTCCTACAACAGAGAATGAAAAGCAACCGTTCAAAAAACATTAAATAAAATTCACATTAAAGGGAATCTGTCGGCAAGTTTTTGCTATGTAATCCAAAGACAGCATGAGGTAGGGGGTTAAAACACTGATGTCACTTCTCAGGCTGTGTGCTGTTTTTTACTTACAATGAAGGTTTTATCACTAGGACATTATCGCTGCCTCCTTCAGTCGTCCGACCACGTCCCCTCCTGTGATGAGCAGCTCACTGTCAGTAGACAGACAGCAGTGATATGGGTGAGGTTAGCTTTCTCAGCTTTTAAGAACTCTGATTGTATCACAACTGCTGCACACAGTAAACTAAGTGACACATTGCTGGAATCAGGGTCTCTTTTCCTACATTATGCTGCTCTCCGGTGAAGGAGCAAAAACCTGGCGACAGATTCTCTTTAAGAACGTTGCCAGCATAATTTTGGGGTTGATGTTTTTGACATTTGATGTGACGAGCTCTACCTTCTGTCAGCCATTTCTCATTAGGCATGGTCACTGTAGTGAGAATGAAGAGAAAACACTAGATTTATTGAGCTCACCCTATTTACAGACCGTGGAGACAGAATACTAGGTTTGGGTATATGGATGATATGAAGTTGGATGCTCGAAAAAAATACATTTCTTCTCACCAGTATCCCAAATCTCCAGCTGGATCTGCTCTATGACAACTGTGGAAAAGAACTGCATCAGGCCTGATGATCAAATTGTCTATAGACACATGAAGGTTCTGTTCTATGTAATAAAGCCGTTCTCCTTAAATCACTTTATTGACATAATTAATTTAAATGTAAAAAACAAACATGGCTACCTTTACACTAAAAGCATTGTAAGGGGTCTGGGCTCATTTAAACTTCACATCTGATCTTTCCTATTCTCCTAGTGTTTATGCTGTAGTTGTGTGTTGCCATCCTCTGAATATGTGATGTTTTTACTGTTTTACAAGCTTTCATTACAAATAGTGACAGTGGACGGTGTAAGTACATGTATACACAGGACTGCTGCATGTTGAGATTTTTATATTATGCTATTTTAGTTCTCAAACCTGCAATAATATTAATGTAAAGCTATGTACAATTTTACAATCATTAAAATTGAAAAATAAACTTTGCAAATAATTTAACCCTAGAACGCATTACCATAAAAATCTACTTTTTCACATACCTGAGGCCTTTTAGGCCCGTGTGCAAATAACATGGAATAACTCAAAAGAAAATGACAAACAACTATATACCTGAGGAATACCTAGAGTTTCAAAATTCTAACTAAAGTAATCTTGCAGAAAATAGAAAACAATTAACCGGTTCAGGACCGCCCACTGTACATAAACGTCGGCGCTGCCTGGGCTCTGTGCAGCGCCGACGTTTAAAAACGGTGGGTGGTCCCGCAGCGCTCAGGACCCCCAGGGTCCTGCTAGCGCTGCGGTACCGGTTCAGAGCGATAGCTCTGACATGTGGCATCATGGGGACCTGATTGGATCAGGTCCCCATGATGTTAACCTGTTCCTATCTTCTAGATGCCGCGATCCATAGCGATCGCGGCATTTAAAAGATAGGGACAGCCGGTGGTCGGCGATCGGGACCCCCCACATACCTGTCAGCGGCGGGGATCCCGGTGCTGTGACCTCTGACATCATCGAGACCTGATTGGCTCAGGTCTCGATGATGTCAGCGTCACACCAGCCAATCAGAGAGATCACCAGGGAAGTTTGTTTTAGCAACAAACTTTCCCGGGCGATCTGCCTGATAAATGCAGTTTCTCCTCCGATCTCAGTGAGAGAGCAGAGGAGAAACAGTGTGACAAGAGCTGTCAGCCTTGCCACTGTGAAAGTAAAAAAAAAATAAAAAAGAAAGTAAGAGTTAGGGTTAGTGAGTCTGTCAGATCAGTCAGTCCTGTCAGTCAGTCAGTCCTGTCAGATCTGTCAGTCAGTCAGTCCTGTCAGATCTGTCAGTCAGTCAGATCTGTCAGTCAGTCAGATCTGTCAGTCAGTCAGTCCTGTCAGATCTGTCAGTCCTGTCAGATCTGTCAGTCAGTCCTGTCAGATCTGTCAGTCAGTCCTGTCAGATCTGTCAGTCAGTCAGATCTGTCAGTCAGTCAGTCCTGTCAGATCTGTCAGTCAGTCAGTCCTGTCAGATCAGTCAGTCAGTCCTGTCACATCAGTCTGTCAGTCCTGTCAGATCAGTCCGGTCAGTCCAGTCCGGTCCCGTCCTTTCAGTCCGGTCCGTTCAGTCCAGTCAAAAAATATAAAAGTAAAATGGCCCGTCAGACTTATACCGCAGAGGAGGTGTATGCCCTGCTGTGTTCTGACACTGATGACAGCGCAATCTCAGATGGAGATGTGGATTTTGAGGGCTTTAGTAGCGGCGACACTGAGAGCCCAGAAATGAGCAGTGATTCTGTTCCATCCTCAAGCCCAAGGACCAGTACAGCAATAGGGGCAAATAGCGCTACTGGAGAAACGTCTCCAAATCAGGGAACACTGCCCAGTACAAGCGCTGTCCCTGCTACTAGTGAATTGGCGCACGCCAGTGTACAAGGGGCTTTGCCACATGATCTAGCATTTCCCAGATGGGAGGCTTCAGATTCGGCTGCTCCATTCAGCCCTGATTTCAACGCCATTCCTGGTATAAATGTGGAGGTGGAAGATTTTGGACCAATTCATTTTTTAATTTGTTTTTTACAGACAGCTTGCTAGAGCATATTGTCGTGCAAACAAATTTATACGCGTCCCAATTCATAAGCCAGAATCCCCGATCTTACTATGCTAGGGCAAATTTATGGACACCAACTAATGTCCCGGAAATAAAAAAATTTTTAGGACTTACATTTGCCATGGGGCTTGTTAAAAAACCGAGCATTCGATCCTACTGGTCCAACCACCCTGTTCAAGCCACCCCTATGTTTTCAGTCGTTCTGCCTAGGACCCGTTATGAAATGCTCATGCGGTTTTGGCATTTTAACGACAATAGTCAATGCCTGCCCAGAAATGCCCCAGAACATGACAGGTTATATAAAATTAGACCCATCATTGAAAATTTGTCAGAAAAATTCTTAAGCCTCTACACCCCAACACAAAATATTTCTATAGACGAGTCCCTTGTAAAATTCAAAGGAAGACTGCACCTCAAGCAATTTATCCCATCTAAAAGGGCAAGGTTTGGAATAAAGCTCTATAAAATGTGCGAAAGTTCAACCGGATACACATCCGCTTTTCGCATATATGAGGGGAAAGATAGCCAACTAAACCCACCAGGATGCCCTACTTATCTGGGGACATCTGGAAAAATTGTTTGGGAGCTGATAAGTCCATTTTTTCAAAAAGGCTACAATCTATATGTGGACAATTATTACACCAGCATACCCCTATTTAAAAGTCTGGTTGAACACAACATCGGGGCTTGTGGGACCATCTGTAAAAACTGTCAGGGGTTTCCACAACCATTGGTCAACCAAAAGTTTCAAAAGGGGCAGTCAGGGGCTGTACGCAACAGAGAGCTGCTTGCCCTGAAATATAGGGATAAGAGGGATATTTTTGTCCTCAGCTCGATCGACACAGATGCCACAAGGGCCACTGTAGAACTAGGATCCACCACTCCGAAGCAAAAACCTGTGTCAGTCATTGACTACAACAAACACATGGGGGGTGTGGACCTTGCAGACCAGGTTCTACAGCCATACCAGGTATCAAGAAAGTCCTATACCTGGTATAAAAAGTTGGTTATTTATTTGTTTCAGGTGGCCACATACAATTCTTTTGTGTTGTACAAAAAAGCAGGAAATTCAGATCCTTTTCTTGATTATCAAGAAAAGGTAATTGAAAATCTTGTCTTTCAAAGTGTTAGCCCCGCTCATCCATTAGAATCTGAGGATGTGAAAAGACTCACTGAGCGACATTTTATTGCACTTATTCCAGCAACGGAAACAAGAAGGAACCCCCAGAAAAGATGTGTATGTACTAAGAGAGGAATGAGGCGTGATACCCGCTACTATTGCCCACAATGCCCATCATTGCCAGCCTTATGCGTCACTGACTGCTTTAAAATCTTCCACACAGAACCACGTTTTTAAACTGTAAAAATGTATCCCAATTTGTCATTCAAACATTTGGTTCATTTAGTGAATGACACATTCGAGTAGAGCTCACTTAATTTCCAGGGGGGGTTCTCCAGAATCTAAACCTTCCATTGCGTGCTTGTTTCTGGAAATCATCCATTGAGTTAAAATGGTCACTAAACCCATAGATGAATTCCCAGAGGGGTTTCATTTCCAAAATGGGGTCACTTCAGGGGGGATTCTTTAGCTCTGGTACTCTGAAAAGTGCCAGAACAGCATAATCCCCCCTGAAGTGACCCCATTATAGAAATGACACCTCTGTGGGAATTCATCTATGGGTTTAGTGACCATTTACCTATCTACTTATTTTCCCACCACTAGATTAATTTATACAGAGGAGTAGATTGTAAAATTCGGTCACTTGTTGTGGGTTTCCTCTGTTTAGGCACCTCAGGGGCTCTCCAAATGCAACATGGCGTCCGCTATCCATTCCAGTCAAATTTCCATTCCAAAAGTCAAATGGCGCTCCTTACCTTCCAAGCCATGCTGTGCGCCCAAACAGTGGCTTTGCACCACATATGGGGTATCAGCGTGCTCAGGAGAAATTGCACAACACATTTTGGGGTCCATTTTTTCTGGCTGCCCTTGTGAAAATTAAAAATTTGAGGCTAAAGTAGCAGTTTTGTGTTAAAAATGTGTTTTTTTATTTTCACACTTCAACATTATAAAATTCTGTGAAGCCCCTGGGGGTTCAAGGTGCTCACCACACATCTAGATAAGTTCCTTGAGGGGTCTAGTTTCCAAAATGGGGTCACTTGTTGGGGGTTTCCTCTGTTTAGGCACCTCTGGGGCTCTCCAAATGCAACATGGCGTCCGCTATCCATTCCAGTCAAATTTCCATTCCAAAAGTCAAATGGCGCTCCTTACCTTCCAAGCCATGCCGTGCACCCAAACAGTGGCTTTGCACCACATATGGGGTATCAGCGTGCTCAGGAGAAATTACACAACACATTTTGGGGTCCATTTTTTCTGGCTGCCCTTGTGAAAATTAAAAATTTGAGGTTAAAGTAGCAGTTTTGTGAAAAAAAGTTAAATGTTCATTGTTTTCTTCCACATTCCAAAAATTCCTGTGAAGCACCTGAAGGGTTAATAAACTTCTTGAATGTGGTTTTGAGCACCTTGAGGGGTGCAGTTTTTAGAATGGTATCACTTTTGGGTATTTTCTGTCATAAAGGCTCCTCAAAGTCACTTCAAATAAGATGTGGCCCTAAAAAAAATGTTTTTGTAAATTTTGTTGTAAAAATGAGAAATCGCTGGTCAACTTTTAACCCTTATAGCTTCCTAACCAAAAAAAATTTTGGTTCCAAAATTGTGCTGATGTGAAGTAGACATGTGGGCAATGTTATTTATTAACTATTTTGTGTGATATATCTCTCTGATTAAAGGGCATGAAAATTCAAAGTTTGAAAATTGCAAAATTTTCAAAATTTTCGCCAAATTTCCGATTTTTTCACAATCAAACGCAAGTGATATCGAAGAAATTTTACCACTATCATGAAGTACAATATGTCACAAAAAAACAAACTCAGAATCAGGGGGATCCGTTGAAGCATTCCAGAGTAATTACCTCATAAAGGGACAGTGGTCAGAATTGAAAAAATTGGCCCGGTCACGAAGGCAAAAACAGGCTCTGGCGCGAAGTGGTTAACAGGGCGGGCCTGCGAGGCCCCAGGTATGCGTTCTAGGGGTAAAAATATCTTACCATATTGTGTATTCAGCTCCTTTGCAGACCTGTGTGTTTCAGGGGTTGCAGATGATTAAACCCTGTGTAGCCTGACCTTGCAGTCATTCGTAAAGGCTCCCAATACACATTCAAGTTGCCCAAATCTGGTTGACTGGCTATATAAAAGTGTTGGGGCGGAGGGTACACCTGATTCTCCCCCATAAGATGATGTAAGGGGAGAAAAGGATCGGCCAGGTTGAATTCTAGCACTTTATAAGCTGGCAGCGACTTTCTCTTCCCATTGAAGGCTGTCTGTAATAGGATAACGTTGGTGCCGGGAATAGAATCCGCGCTCCTCCGTGGTGAAGAAATATGACGAGAGATTGTTAAATTTATACAATCTTGTAGTTTATTACTAAAAGCTACGATTACTATCCGTTTCGTGGACGTCCCGTCCACTTCCTCTGGTACATAGCTGATCTCTCTCTACTTATCTTCCCATTGAAAATACGTTATGGCTTCATCAACTGTGTCAGGAGAGATAGCGGTTGGCTGAAGCAGCATTCATCCATAAGCTATTTAATGTGTATTGGCACCTTTACTCTCCATCCCATCCTACAGACTGTATGGAAGGGTGAAAAACATGAACATAGCCAAAAGTTGTGCATACTGCTCTGGCTGTGCCTGACACCAGCTTCCTTTACATGTCGGCCCCCTGGGTACTGTTAATGGACCAAGAGACTATAGAAGGGCTGTAGTGCAAATTGTTTACGTACGTTGGACTATAATCCTCTAAGTGTAAATGTTATCCATCTCGGCTCCATATTCATGTACCCTCCAGTTTTCTGTAGCCCCTCCTTCCCCCCTGCACACCGCTGCTTTCAGTCACATGTATAAAGTATATTCTTTTGTATTGTGTAGCTTCTTATGTGTTGTTTCTTCCTCTATTTTAGTATAACCTGGGGTTGACCACATTCCCTGAGCTTTTCTTACTAAACAATATGGAGAAAGAAGACCTGCCCTCCTCCCGGTGATGATGGAAGTCATATGGCATACTCACCCCGACTCTGAAGATCTTCATCTCCTCTTGGCCCTAATCTAGGAGAACTCAGCAACTATGAGGTGCCATGTCAAAGTTTGGGAACTAAAAGAACATAATAGTGAACATGACCATCAACACAACTCTGGTTATATTTATTGTATTTTTTTAGCACTTTCGTAAGGATCAGAGTCAGTATGCGAACTGTCATATTTGGCAATGTTTTGTCACATTGGCTCCATTCTGATAGAAAAGGTAAGCCTTCATCCATTCATCGAGATGGCCGTGACTGAGAATTGGAGTAGGTTTGTGTAGAGTGGCAAGAAGGGCGATGCCGATAATGAGCTTTCAATTGTTTTTACCATATTAGTAAATAGTAGTTATTAGTGTGATCAGCAGAAATTGAGGCAGGGTAGAAGAAACTGATGAAGTAAGTTGGGTTACCCAGCACAACCAGTCATGTTTCACATGACAATCTGCACAAGAAATGAAAACCATTGCCTAAATGGTTGTCATAAGCAACCATGTTTCTTACTGTAGAAACCTAGATTATGGAAATAGTCTTCAGACGTGAGGCTGTTTGTCCAACTTCATTATATTATAAACAGGTTTACTGTTTTGTGTTGACTGCTGGAATATAACTTTCTGAATTATGGATGGAAAAAAAAAAATCAATGCTCCCACCCTTAAGCAGATGTTTTCTTTAAAACGTTATTTTTCTGCAGATATTTTGAAAAAAAAATTATGATGCCACTTAAAAGTTATAGGCAACATTCATATAACCATTTCCAACTTTGGTTAAAACACGTACGGTTTTCATGCAACAGGTCAAAAAAGAAACATCAAACTAAAGCTATTTAGGTGGACTGTATGGGTACGGTAGTAGAGGATGCTGCTCGGACAGGGGAAGAGACACCAAATAACGGTGCTGCCTTTGTGGGGAATTTTCTAACCGTGCCTTGTAATCATCTATATGTATTATGACTGTTAAATGTGAACTGTGATTTTTTTTTTATTTCAATTGAATCTTCCCTTTCTATGAGAAGAGTGATTCTGTGATATGGTAGTCCGGTCACTGCACTGTAAGAATAGATTGTGAGTAGGGATGAGCCGACCCGCGAAGGTTCGGGTTCGACCGAACTTTAGTCCAAAGTTTGGTTCGGGTTCCAGAACACTTTAGAAATTAATTGGGACCCGAACTTTGGAGCTAGAAAATATCTATCTCTACCATAAAATGGACTTCCAAGAGAAGTCAGAGTTCGGAGTTCAGCACTGGCCACTAAGTGTCCGGTACGAACCCAGAACTTTACAGTTCGGCTTCACTCATCTCTAATCGTGAGCTCTTAGGGGCAGAATGCCGTTTAGATCCAGTTATGCTTGAAGTTACATCTCTCTGAAGCTTTATACCGATTGTGGGAGATACTATACCTCTAAGTGCATACTAGAAGTATACATAGATGCATATTTCAGTTTTGATTTTATATAAAATAGCAATTTTTTAGAATATACATGGATTTAAAAATCTGCGTATTTACTTTACTTATACCAGAAAAATAGTTGTTAAACCATCGTCTGGTCTCAGTTGGCCGATGGTTGCATATTTCTTACATGTTCATTTCTCATGTAACTTTGTTGGTAACTGAATGCTAGCTGGAACACTACATGTGGGGAGTCGGAAGAATGACACCATGTTATATCCATGACATACACAATTCTGCTGAGGTTTTTAAACCATTGTTGATTTATACAATTTTTCTTGTATAAGAAAAAAAAACCTGGAATATTTCTTTATTAATGTAATTTTAATTTGTACTTTCACATTTCAAATGCTAAGATTATACTGCAAAGATCATGACCGTTATATCAATAGACCACAATATACCATTTTATTATGCCGCTGTGCCTATTTGACTTGGCAACGGAGAAAGGTTCGAATTTACAACTCTCTCCACGCGCCTTGATCAGTGTTTCCCCATTAAGTATATTTTTCTGTCACACTGATATGGCTTCCAATTTTAAAAGTGCTGTCTGTTAAAAAATAAATAAAAAATGTATATCACAGGTACAAGAAAACTGGACGTGTGAATAAGGCTTCACAAGTATTTTAAGATTTAGAAAATATATATTTTATCCCTTTCCCCCAAAGATCTGGGGTTTAGAATAATAGTACTTCCCACAGTTCTTATATTCATTATTTATTACATTTTAGAACTCTCTCGTTAGGAATTTGGTATTTGAAAAATCGATAGCAAGATGTGATCCAAGTATTCTATAGTGAAAACGTACAGAACAAGAAACAGGTCAGAGCTTTATATAAGTATAGGACGATCATCACCTCTCACGTAGACTACTGCAACATGCTCCTCTTGAGCATTCGGTCTCGTGCCCTTTTCTATCGGTCTCGTCACTGGCACCTATTGTTTGGCAAATACATTTTAAAATCCAGACAGATCAGGCTCTCCATTACTTGTCCCCCTCCATACATTTTTGCCATACCTCTCACGTGTTGTTCCAGTCTTCACAAAGCCGCCTTCTCGTCTGCTTTTTACACCTTGACTCCAAAATTTCTTCCATGTGTCCTCCACATTCCAGAACTTGCTACCCCAACACAGACTCTCTCCCATCATCAAAAAGTTCCAAAGCACAAGTATCTTCTCCCCGCACGTACAGTCGTTCCCTTTAACTGTTTCCTCTTACTGCGCCTTATTGCTTGATAACTTGAATGGGAGATGAACTCTACATCAAAAAATTCTTATATCCAGCAATCACCGAAGCAGGTAATAACCGATAGGTGTCGGTCCCACACTGATCTGATTTAACCTAAATCCTTGACAGCGCTTCTTTGCATTAAAGGGGTTGAGTTCACTATGGCTGGAGCCAATGATACACAGTAAAGCTAAGCGCACGCAATGTCTTTAAGACGCCAGAGTACCTGCATTGTTTTTGAGGCACAAGAAGCTTTAGGAAAATTCCAGCGTTGTTTTTCCTAAAGAGTCATCTTTTTTAAAATCTTGCGTATAAAAATAGTGTCAGCTTCCAAAAAGTCACCTGAAGAAGGGGCAGGTCAGTTCTTTTAACCCCATCAGTCATTAAAGGTTGTGAAGCAGCTAAAAAAAAAGTTACCAAAGATGGAACATCAGCACAAGTCTTTTTGACATTGTGTAAGTGGTTATTTTTTTTACATGTTTTTTAGAGCTGGAATCCGCCTGAAAAAGATGTCGTGTGCACATACCCCAACTCTCTGCTCTGTGTTATAGAGGAGATACCTAATCAAAAAAACTAAATTATTTTCAAAGTTGTTAATAATGCATCTAATAGAGAATTAAGAAGTGACAATCCAAAATATACAAAACATCAAAATAAATCACAAAGCAAATCTGTATGACAAAGGGCAAGAGAAGAAGTCAAAAGTCAACAATATTATGAATTGATGTTTGGTAATAAGCGACAAATGAGTTTAATAAGTAGAAATATATTAAAGACGTTGTCCATTACTTGGACAACCCCTGTTCATGCCTCTCACTTGGCCCCCATAAAATAATAAAGCCTATACTCGCCTCTCGTGCTGGCACCATTCCCGCGGTGTCGGCACCCGGTCTCCCACGCTGTTGTTGTGACACTGGCACCCAATCAGAGCTGGCGTCACTGTCCCCGCCTCCTGTTGAATTGAGCATGAAGAGGACGTCAGATCAGCTGCAGCCCGGACTTCCTCTTCAGGTTCAGTTCCTACAAAGGCGGGGCCTACGAAGGCGGGGCCAGTGACGCCAGGGCTGATTGGGCGCCGGCATCACGTGTCACAACACCACGGCAGCACCGGGACCGCAAGTGCTGACACCATAGGAACTGTGCCAGCACTGGAGGTGAGTATAGGCTGTATTTTATGGGGGTCAAACATTTTGATCAAGAAGGGGGTTGTCCTAGTAGTGCACAACCTCTTACAGTGAAGAAATTATGTACATGCACTTGGACCTTCTGACCAAAATTACACTTGACACAAGTCCTGCCAAGTCTCAACTGCAATATTATTAAAATTATTATTTTTTTTTGCTGATTTTTGTGTTTCTTGCTGGTTTTCCCAATTAACTTTAAAATATACCTGTCACCTCCCCTTGTCAATTTCAGTAAATACTGGCTCATGAAATAATTCTGTTTATTATTCCTACAAGGAAATAAAGCATAAATTAATTGGGTGTTAACACACTGTCCAATCATTGGTACACAGCGCAGAACAAGCCCTTTGTTAAGAGAAATGATAACACCTAGTTGTTAATTTATTCATAAATATTCTGGAGGAATAACAGAGAAACCAAACAAAGTTGATATTTCGTAGGCAATACAAGTATTTACTTAAATCGACGAGGCGGGAGAGGACTTTGATGTTCACAATATTGAAAAGTGCATGGAAAAACTTTTTTTTTTTTTTCATTTCAAAGTGGTGTCATAAGCATGGGTTTCCAGACAAGCAGTTTTAAGATAATTTCCTAGAAAGATATGTTTGAAAACATGTAGCCACAATTGTGAAGAGTATATGCAGTTTAGCCACAGTTTGTTCTCCGCTTTTAAACCACAATCCAACGTTGTATCATAGCTCAAAGTGATTGTCGTAAATATTCATTAAAAGGATACATTTGAGAAGCTCTGATATAGCAATGGATTTGGTCTTAATAGTTGAGAGCACATTGAATGGTGGACACCGACGGCATTAGAAGTTCTTCACTTGCAGCTAAACTTTTGCACTTTTTAAAAAAAAGTCCAATGTCATTTCCTGGAAATGAGAAATAATATCTGTCCTCATTAGAAGTGTTTCGTATCACGTTGTAACTTCTATGTTGTTAGACAATTAGTATTATCCACTAGATGAAACCGTGGGCTGTCAATGTGCCTTTCATATATTCGCTTAAAATAAAATTCTGTTTTTAATGAGGGCAAGTTAAAGTATTATTAATAAAAGTGACTAGAGAATTGAAGTTGTGTTTTCTGCTGGTTTTCTTACATATCAATGATGGATACAGGAGATAAAGATTGCGACAACGTCATGTGTGTGTCAATAGGATATTTAATAAGTGCACAAATCAAACAATACAAGAAAACACAACCCGCTGAGATACATTGTATTTGATAACTAAAGCTGGGTCAGTATTATTTTGTAATGCCAAGGCTACAGCACAAACTAATACAATAATGAACAGCCGTAGAGCCAATTATTCATACGTAGTAGTCAGGTGAAGCTATAGAAACAGCACCTATAACATGATACACGGCCCCCAGCAGGCGCTTATGGTCTGCAGCACTCAGAGTTATGTCAAACAAAACTGTTCTGGCTGACGGAAGTGTGAAGGCTGCAGCCAATCAGTGGCTGCCGACTGGCAGCAGTGCTCGCATGGCATAATATAACATAAGCGCAGGGAGACACAGCTCTGACATTACTAGTAAGGTGCCTGGATAAGAAGGTATGCCTTTTTATTTTATTTGGGGTAGTGTAGCATTTCAGAAGGGGTTGCTCAGTAGTGGACAACCCCTTTAAATATACTCAGCTTTTAAGAGTTGAAATTTGGATTTGCCTAGTAACTCCCAGTCATCAGTCATGCTTAGTGGGGTCTGGAATCTGTAGATATCAATTTTTTTTCACATTGACAACAGGTAAAAATATAATAAATTCTATAAAGTAATGTCTGTATAAGCTCCAGTCATTTCAGGTTTAGAACCAAAGTGGAGCGGGGCAAAAACAACAAAAACAAACCCACAATTTATTTTTTTAATATTTAAAAGGGGTTGTCTACTAAAAACCCTACTTAAAATCTGTAATCCTCAGTGTAAAATAGCTCCTGCACGGAGTTTCCCAGCACTTACTTGACATTGTTTTGCCACATCAGCGCTGCAGCCAGTCAGCGGCCGCCAAAGGGCTGAAGATTTTCACACTTCCAATGAACATCCGTGTTTCGTCCAAGGTACGTGTGAGTGAAGCAATGTGGAAGTAGCATAACAATGTTAGACCAGCGCCAGGCTAGCCAGCATAGAGATTGCGGGAACTGTGCAGGAAGTGAGATTTCTAGATTTTAATTTATACTGGGAAATTCAGTATTTAAGAAGGTGTTGTCCAAGCAGTGGACAACACTTTAAATCATTGGTTGGCTTGTGCAAATGAAATAAATCTTTGGGAAAGATGGAAGCAAAATAAGGTAATGGCATATATTACAAACACAATGATGAAAGTGCTGTTTTACCTGCCTAGTTCATGCCCCTTTAGAATTGGCTTTGAGTACAGAGTCATGTTAGAGTAGGAGTCCAAACAACTCTCCCCCTTCCACCCAGCATGTTCGGAAAAGAAAACGTTTTGTAAGTATTGTTTGGGTAGACATACTTTCTAGAGCAAAAGTTCAAAGCCGCTTCTAAAAGTAGCATGAATACTGCTCTCAATAGTAGCCATTATGATCTATTATACTTAAACAGATCTGTCAGAAACAGGAGCCTTGAGGCATAATTGCAATTACTTCAAATAGGATCCAATAAGTCTATAGCAGTTCTTCAAAATGATACAATCCAAAGATATAGGATCTTTTTATTATTAGCACACGACAACTGCACCACTTTGTATTTTTTTTTCTAGTTTTGATACAACTCCCCCATTGATAAAATGGGGAAATAAATTAACACATTTCCATGTTAACAGTCTTGTAGTGGGGATTAACTGACTAGAATTGATGCATTATATGCACAGAACCCATGTGACAAAGGAAAATTGACACATTAACTAAGTGCATCACTTAACAACAATTTGGTTCAGTGCCAAACAAAACCGTAGGTAGTCCAGGAGCAGACATACCATTGGTGCAACCTGTGCAGCCGCACTGCGGCCCATTAGGTAAGGGGGCTTACGTCCATCTCCAAAGCAGTGGAATTGTGCATTATGATGAGCTATTGAGCTGCAAAGGGCCCATGTAGTGTTATTGCACAGGGACCCCTTCTGTCCGTGTCTAGTCCTGTAGTTCGATGACACATTATGTAATTATGCATTATGACCAGGGCTGTGGAGTCGGTAAGCCAAACCTCCGACTCCTCAATTTCCATGACACAAACTCCAACTCCACGACTCCGACTCCCTCATACATGGCTCATGTTTAAGTGATAAATTTACAGTGGCACAGATTCATCTCAGCTAAAAGTCTAGACCCTTAGATCAGGAATAGGACAGACATTTATAGGACATTTCATAACTTTCCCAAATTCTTATGAAAAAAATATTCCCCACAAACTGCATTGAACTACTGTACCCAATTTATTATATATTTTCGGAGTCGGTCCATTTTATACCGACTCCACCAAAATGGGCTCCGACTCCACAGCCCTGATTATGACATATACAAGGCTCCATATACTAGTGCTTATGATAATTTATATTGCAGTATACAGTAAAACCTATACAGGGAAAACACATCCAAGGCAAATATGTATAAAGGTTCAAATAAAAATGGTGGGAATGCTGAGAATAGTCGATGACATGATTTAACGCACCATAGAAAATGTTCTCCTAAATGTTATAAGTTTTCTGATTCCACCTATTGGATTACTGGGATAAATAGTAGCGGACAGCAAATAATGAAAGGCATTTAGTAAAAAATAAAGAAAAGAAAATCTCAGTTTATACTCCTGCATTATGGAAAACCTCCTAAGTTTGGGATTTTTATATTAGACAACGTATAACAGGTCTGTAGCTAAAGGGCAATGATCCCATCCACACATCAGCTGACATTCACTCGGTGGAATAATGCAGTGGAAAATTCAGCCTCTCCAATAACCAGCACTGGCATTTATTGGCATGTACTGTACAGAATGATGCCACTTTATTAAACAGTATAATTTACTAAGAAACTATGAAAGTAATTTATAGAAATAGAATTTACTTGTTACCAGATGATGAAGAGCATTGCATTCCATTTTGCACGAAGAAAACTGGTGAGCAAAATAATTGTCACAATGCTGATTAGTAGACCTAGACTATGCCATTAAACAGTCAGAAGTGAAGCTACGCATACACAAAATCAATTTTGGAATCTTTGATTGATCATTATTTGGGAATTATATTGATGGCAGACTAAGATGTGATCTGTTAAGTTTGATTTTCTTGGCCTTTGTCAATATAACAGTGTAAAGTATGATCATCGGACGATCAGTTGCCACTTAAAACAAGTCAGTTTAGTGTGACATGTTAAAAGATTAATGAACAATCCAACCTTTCGCTGACTGGCTGCATTTACTGCATAAAAAGAACCTCAAGAATGCAATATCAAGGGGTGCGTGCCCTGCAGGGGTAGCGATTGGCCACTTTGGAGAGAGGGGTGCACAACCCAGGTTGGTCTCATCACCTTTACAACTGGGTGGGGTGAGACTTGAGCTGTTACAGTTTACAACAATGGTGTTATAAACCATAGTGGACATGGTGTAGAGGAAGGAAACAAGCACCTGGACCTTCTGTCCTGGGTGGCAAAACCAGGGAGGGCGCTCCCTTTTACACATGCCAAGTGATCTCCCATGTGTTCAGAGCCCAGAGATTAAAAATGGACAAAGCCATAGTGGTCATCACCTATGTAAGGAAGTAAGATTGCCATCTAGGCAGACGATAATTGGGTGAATAAAGGATTTTGCTGAAATCAAACACTGACAATGGCAATTTCTGAAATGCTGGTTTTATGCAGGAATGGAAAATAGAGATAATGAACTGATTACATTTATGAGATTAAAGCTAAAAATGCCTCAATATTGTGCTTTTGTGTTCCCTAACTAGATCAGCAATGCTTCTACCAGGTAGGATACAGTATATAGAGGACTTTAGTAGCTCATGTAGAACATGCTGAGCTACAGAAGAGCCACCAAAGATTCATAGTCAACATCTTGGGCCACGTTCAGCATCATTTCTGACCACAGACCAGTAAGACCATTAGACTTCTGTCCACTTTTATAAAGAGGCACTGAGGACTCACAGTAGAGGATAGTGACCGAACTTGGCAAAGCTTGGAAACAAGTCTGAATTATTACACAGTGCAGGCAAAATGTAAGTGTAGAAAAAGCCATATATACCGTGTATTAGGTTTCTATAAATCAGCAGAGAAATAAATGAAAGCTTACAATTAAAGTATGTTGTGCTGATGTAGTACACGCAATCCACCACTAATACTGGTTTTCCCATGAAATTCCAGTCAAACTGCAGTGAGAACTGTAAAAACAAATGATTTACTGGCACATAATCATCACAGTCAATGAAACTACCAAAACGTGGTATTATAACAAAGTAAAGGTAATTTAACTAGTGACAAACACAATACTGATCAGCTGGTCCAGGACTTGAGGTCGATTACCAGACAGGTCTACGACGACACTTCTGTTACCGGCGGCCTTTGTTTCTACGCCAGGTCTCATTTTTCAGAATGATTTTCGAATTGAGGCTTGATGTATTCCTTGTACATGGAATATATTACACCTAGATCAGAAAAAGAGAAAGGGTTATAAACAAACCGAAACGGAGTGTTGTGCCGAATCTGGCTATTTCCTTCTATAGCGCTGTGGGATATGCTGACAGTACATAAGAATCAGGAAATGAGGCTCAATCTAATTATACTATCTAAGGTTAGGTTCACACTAGCATTCTGCTGTACGAACTGCAGGAAAAAAATGCAACCAACCTATGACAGATTTTATGTGCCAGAAGGACCTCATTCACTGTAATGGGGACCCTTGGGTTTCTGTTAGGGAGACTATCATTTTTCTTCCAGCAAAAATGACAGAGCTGTGCAAGAGTGAACCTAGCCTAAAATACACAGCAAGGATAATTTTTTATAGGAGGCTAATAAACCAATGATTTGGAATGTAAGAATGCAACGGAGCACCGGGAAGAAAACTACACAAAGGAGGAGAGACATACAAACAAGACAGCAATGCTAACCACTACACTGTCAAATACTGCTCCAACTACATCAATGTACTATTATTGTCTCATGAGCAGTGCTCGTACGTCACTGAACCTAATGGAATTGCATACAACGTTCCTATAAATATAGAACCTATATATAGGACACATAAACTAAATACAATATAAAATATAACATTTATTAGTGATAATTTTAAAAATACATAATAAAAATAAAAAGAATAGGGAAAGGAATCACAAAAAAGAAAAAAGAGGGTTCACAAAGGAAAGTATCAATAGTGCCAGGAGAAGACATGCACAAAATGAATACATCAACCAATATACCACATGAAATGTTAAAGTGTTATGTATGCAGGTAATAAAGTGAGATAGTGATAAAGTGCAAGTGCTAGTATACTTCTCACAGGATATGGTAAATAGGAATAAGGCATGTGTTACATATTGAGGCTGGTACTGTGTAACACATGCCTTATTCCTATTTACCATTCCCACTTTTGTGTTATCTTGAAATACATCTAGTACTGTGAGAAGTATACTAGCACTTGCACTTTATCACTATCTCACTTTATTACCTGCATACATAACACTTTAACATTTCATGTGGTATATTGGTTGATGTATTCATTTTGTGCATGTCTTCTCCTGGCACTATTGATACTTTCCTTTGTGAACCCTCTTTTTTGTGATTCCTTTCCCTATTCTTTTTATTTTTATTATGTATTTTTAAAATTATCACTAATAAATGTTATATTTTATATTATATTTAGTTTATGTGTCCTATATATAGGTTCTATGGCTAAAATTGACACATTTACATTTAAAATCCTTTTCTATACTTTTTCTAATTGAACGTTCCTATAAAGCAAATAGGATCCAAGTGTTTCTCATAGCACGGATTCAGTCCATACATGCATCAGGTAACAATCGTTTCTATTACCATACACTGCATACAGTCATTCTCCTTCCAGCAAAAAAGCTCTGCAGCTACAACTATCAGATATCCATAAAGATTCACCCTCAAAAAAATTAATTACAACTATAGATCATTTTAATGTCAAACATTTAGTGCAGATGTGAACGAAGCCTTTTATTTCTATTCTTCTATTACACTATAGAACAGAAAAAAAAAATAATGGCATTACCGAAACCTGCAAAAGACAGCCACATTATCAGTTCCCAATCAAAGCCATAAACCATATTGGAGTTTTCGTCTATTAGCAATCTATTCTCTTTGAGGAATCTGTGATAAAGCTTCCAACAGAACAGTCGAGCAAATGTAAACCTAGCTTTGGGGTGCATTTACACAGCATGATTAATCGTGAATGAATATTCCTAGTACCACTCGTTTCCTGATAATTGGCAGTGTAAACAGGCTGCCGATCACCTGACGAATGAACAAAAAAAAAAACACTCATTTGTCTGGAGAGTGATAATCATTCTCTGCAGCACATTATCCTGTGTAAACCGGGCCTGTGCTTTAGAGAACGATGGCTGTCATGGCAGTCATTTAATGCCTGATCTACCCACTTAACTCAGCAGTATGACACACAGTTCTGGTAATCCTGTAATACAGACATCCTCTTCTGTACACAACGATGTTGCCCCCAAGTGTAGGGTCTCCATGCGCCTTTTAATTTCCCCTTCGCATATTACTGACCAACTGAGAACATTAGAGAAGTTTTGGTGATTTAATGTTCACTTACCAAAGGTCATAGCACCGACAACGAATCCTTGGGCACCGACTCTCATATGAATGAGATGTACGGACATCTTCTGGTCCCCACGACTGCGGATTCTGTAAAGACCATAAGCCACCACTGCCAGGAAACCGGCCATCCCTGCAAGGAAGAGGAAACCAAATATTCATATTGTGTGAGTGCATTAAATTGTGTGTGACCAGAATCCTCTGCAGACATATCCTGATAAACGAGAGAGTCATCAGCTACAATATTGGATGTGTCAAAATCACGAGTTAGTATCCGTGAACCGCTTAGCCTTTATTCACATCCGTGCCGTGGCTTCAGTTTGCACTGGAAAGCACAATGCAATACTGGATCCATGGCATGGGTCCACCAGAAAGTCCTCATTAGAGACAACCTGCTTGGTTTTGGGCTCTGTTCACATTTCCATTTTCTGTTCCACTTTAGGAACAAACTGATCCATGCCCAAAATGGGCCCATTTGCTAACTGATGAAAATAGAACCAGTGGGGTCCCAGTAATTGTTGTTTTCATTTTTTTTTGTAACTGAACAAAAAGTTGTGCATGCTGCATTCTTTATCCGGTTCCATTGAACACCAAATGGAAACTAGACAGACCCCATATTAATCAATGGGGCCCCTCTGTTTCCTTTTGCATCTGTTAGCAACAGATCCAATTTGGGCATCAATTTCATTTTGTCTGTTCTTCTAAACGGAACACGAGCAGAGCAAAAGAAAAGAAGGAAAAAGAATGAAACAAAGCCTGGCAACCTGACCTTTACACGTATATACGTGTATGTATGCCACTGAAGCCATAAAATGAGCTATCTGCCTTTATTACTGTCAAAGAGTTCAGTGTATAAAACGTTCTGTATTTTACAGAAATTGTTCGGGTGAAGGTATGTCATGAATAACTCAATCTCTACTGTATTTTTCACATTACAGTAACTTCAGTGCACACTTGAGGACTAATATTAATCAAAGATTTTTTACAATAAGAAATTTGGCAATGTACTAACGAGGTGAGGAAATCGCGTTGGGGTATGGGGTCAGAGTTCGTTTTGGGTGGAGCAAGTACAAATGTACAGACTCCAACAATGCTTCAAAATAAAGATATTATAGATTACTAATATTAACATTGCATAAATAAATTGCTTTTTGGCATTTACTTTCATAGGAATTTAACGTTTTTTTTAAGAAATTGCACAGAAATAAATATATTTTGTTACATAGTCATATAGGTTGAAAAAGAGACCTGGGTTCATCAAGCTCAATCTTTCTTCACCAGCTTTACATGCTCTATCACTAGCTTATTTATAACCCACCGTGCCATTTGTTGTGAGAACATCATCCAGCCCTTTTTCAAATGAGGTTACTCCTCTTGTGGTAAGGAATGCCAATGTCTGAGTGCTCTAACTGTAAAGAACCCTTTCCTATTCCAGTTTGTTCTGAGCAAACTATTTCCGTGATACTGACACTGCCATTTCACTACAGTATATGTTTAATACTAATTACTATACATGAGCCATTTTTGAAAGAGTGTTGAAAATAAAGTGGAATCAGAGTCAGAAGTTTGGCTTACCGACTCTACATTTTTGGAGTCCATACCAATTTAGCTCTGGTGCCAAAATGCACAAATCACCCAAGGAAAAAAAAAATGTATATCCAGCTGATAGCAAGATAAGACTGGGCTGGGAGATCAATACACAATTCCTGAATGTATTTGCAGTTGCTGAAACGTTTGTGTACACTAATCTACAGTCATAACGTAGCCACTTTGAGGTATGGACTCAAAAGACCATGGATGGGACCTGTGGTATCTGGCATTATATCCTTTAAAAGGGACTCGTCAGCAGGTTTTTGCTATGTAATCTGAAGACAGCATGCTGTAGGGGTTAAGACACAGACTTCAGCAATGCCTCTCTTATCAAGCTCCATGGTTTTGTTTACTTGCTATGATTGTTTTAGCACCAGGAGCTTATCATTGTTGGGACACATCAGCCCTGCATGCTAGTTCACTCTGCCCCCTCCTGTGATAGGCACCTCACTGTCTATAGACATTGTATATACAGAGCCTGGTGTGGGCGGGGCTAGCTTCCTCAGCTCTGCTGTATTGCCAAGTCTAAAAAAACTGTCAGAACCACTGTACCCAGTAAACTAAGTGGTACATGGTTGGAATCAGGGTCTCTTTGCCTACAGATGAGGTAGCAAAAACCTGCTAACTGATTCCCTTTACGTCCTGGACTCCTTAACAGGGCTGTGGAGTTGGAGCCGGTATAAAATTGACCGACTCCAACTCCTAAAATATATAATAAATTGGGTACAGTAGTTCAATGCAGTTTGTGGGGAATATTTTTTCGTAAGAATTTGGGAAAGTTATGAAATGTCCTATAAATGTCTGTCTTATTCCTGATCTAAGGGTCTAGACTTTTAGCTGAGATGAATCTGTGCTACAGTAAATTTATCACTTAAACATGAGACATGAATGAGGGAGTCGGAGTCGTGGAGCCTGTCATGGAAATTGAGGAGTTGGAGGTTTGGTTTATCGACTCCACAGCCCTGCTTCTTAAGTCACTATTCACTCTGAAAAACAGGTCAAATCCATATTGGGCAAATCAAGGCAGACTTCTATCTCAATGAAGTATCAGGTTACAGCTCCTATTAAACTATGGAGAGGGGATGAAGGGTGAAAAAATTATGCTGTAGCTTGTAATAAATATATTCCTCTTCAGTGCTGGGTTTACAACTACACCGCTCAGTACTTGTGTATAATGTCTTCCCTGCTGCTTTTGTCTGAATGCTAGAAATAAAGAAGAGCAGGAACCCATCTATATCAGTGTGCTGTGGCTGTGTATAGGAGACACAGCAGATTGTCTCTGAGCTAGTGAGTGTGGACTAACAGAAATTAGAGACAGAGACTGCAGAGGGCAACACTGGTGAGAATGCGGAATACAAAGATATAATGGCCAGAAATAGCGTTATTCCTCATGTACACACGCGACAGCTTATTCTGAACAATTACTTAAAATGTTGAGTAAACTTGAATTTTCACTTGCTGAATCATATATTCCACTCTTTAACAGGGGTCTTTATTACAAAACAACACACTGTTCATGTCACTTGTCAGTGGTTTTATTGATGCATCTGTAAAATACTGTAGATTATAAAAAGGACAATTTTTTAATTTGGTCAGTTTTAGTTACTTTATGTGCCAAAAAAATCCCTGGGTTTGTGCAAAGAATAAAATACCAGCCTTTTACATGCACCTTGGTCTGTTCTCAATCTCCTCTGATAGAGGACATCAGTCACCACGGGCCGGACTCTGGTTGTCACATGCGGAGTGGACACATGCCATCTTTTATTCACACTTATCGGGCAGATAACCAGGCTATTTCAGTACATTTAAACCAACTGCCCTGTCGCCACTTCATACAATATATCTGCAGAACCGTGTCCTCATTTACTCTTGTCGATCTGACAAAACCCTGTAATAGTACAGCTAATCTCAGCGCCTGACAACTAGGGTTCAGAAAGGCGTCGCTCATACGTGACCAATTAAAAGGAAACATTTCAATATGTATATAGCAATAAATCTAGTGTATGCAGGGTGTCAAGAGCTCAGTCATTGGCCATGAAAAAAGAAAGATATCCTGTAACGCAAAATGTTGCCTTCATGCATGTTTGTTTCTTGTGTACTTTATAGGTGGGTGTCTGGGGTGGGGTTCTGGAGAGTTTTTTGCTCAGTGCATGCTAAGGAACCGGAATAGTATGTTTTTGGACCCATGTATAATCGACACTAATGAGGCGATACACATCAAGAGTCATAAGCAGCGTCAGGCATTGGCAAAATACAGCTATTTAGAGATTCTAAACTATTGGGCACCAGTTTTATGAAGTCGAATGGGGATAGTGTAAAGGGTTAATAGAGAGTATAAAACTGAAAAAAAAAACATTCATTTTAATTATGGAGGACAAGTATCAAGGAACATAAAATACTCAGGTACAATCATTTGAATCTGTTAAATAACCTGATCGCACCCTGATAAAGTGGCACCAACAGTGTCTGCCAACTGCTCATATGCCCAGATCTAATGAAATGACAATACCAGAAATCAGGTTAGACCTCAAAGGAGATAATCAGATGAGTACAGATGTCATCGTCATTCATTTCAAAACAATCAGGATAAACCTTGTTGGACATTATTAGATTAATTCATATAACCGATGCCACTGCCATTTTCCAGGCCGGCTGTGCTCAGTGCTAATTAGATTTGTCCATTATTAACTTTTTCTAAGTAGAAGAGATGAGAAAATCTGGCCAGGGTATTAACAACGGTGAAGATGAAAGGCTGGCTTTAAAGACGACCATTATCAGAGCACAATTATACATTTCCCATTTAGATTATCAACTCAACTCTCAATAAGAAGCTATGAATCCAAAGCAAAGCCACACGACTGGTCTGATCTGCCATAGAAGAAGTGCTGCACAGGAATATTCTGCCTTAGAACCCAATGAAAGATACCCCAATGCTATTACTTTTAGATTTGAAAATAAAAAAAATTAAAAAAAAAATAAAAAAAACACAAAACGCTCCAAATGTGCAAGTATGAAAAAAACACATCTCTATTGCAAACAGTATAAGTTACTGATGATATTCGTCACAACTAGTGTTGAGCGAGTATGTTCTGTCCGAGTACGCTTGGGCCGAGCTCCGAGTATTTCTAGCTGCTCGGTGATAAGGTTAAATCGCACCCGTGTGCGTGATTTGCAACTGTTTGACAGCTTTATTACATGTGAGGAATGTGTAAGAAATAGACATGGTTCCCACCGTGAAGCATGGAGGAGGTGTGACGGTGCTTTGCTGGTGACACTGTTGGGGATTTATTCAAAATTGAAGGCATACTGAACCAGCATGGCTACCACAGCATCTTGCAGCGGCATGCTATTCCATCCGGTTTGCGTTTAGTTGGACCATCATTTATCTATCAACAGGACAATGACCCCAAACACACCTCCAGACTGTGTAAGGGCTATTTGACCAAGAAGGAGAGTGATGGGGTGCTACGCCAGATGACCTGGCCTCCACAGTCACCAGACCTGAACCCAATCGAGATGGTTTGGGGTGAGCTGGACCGCAGAGTGAAGGCAAAAGGGCCAACAAGAGCTAAGCATCTCTGGGAACTCCTTCAAGATTGTTGGAAGACCATTTCCGGTGACTACCTCTTGAAGCTCAGCAAGAGAATGCCAAGAGTGTGCAAAGCCGTCATCAAAGCAAAAGGTGGCTACTTTGAAGAACCTAGAATATAAGACATATTTTTAGTTGTTTCACACTTTTTTGTTAAGTATATAATTCCACATGTGTTAATTCATAGTTTTGATGCCTTAAGTGTGAAAGTACAATTTTCAAAATCATGAAAATACAGAAAAATCTTTAAATGAGAAGGTGTGTCCAAACTTTTGGTCTGTACTGTATATCTATTGGCACCTATTATAGCTTTGCCTTCAATATACTCTTCTACCTTGGATTGGAAATCTCTGCAGCAGTCAGAGAATTACATGCCTTCGATTCATCCTCAGTTAGAAAATAGATCATATACTGTCAGTTCTGAAAAGTTTTTTTCTGTCATTATAACCTTGCACTTTGACTATCTAGAGGGGGGGGGGGGGATTATTCATTTTGGTGAATTAACGGCCACGCTGCCTCAGTGGTTCACGCAATCCCTGTATTGAGCTGATTTACACATCGTGGTATTATTTATTAATCTTTTTAAGTCAGCTTCTTTTAGTTAATCACTAATAAACAAATAATAATTTTAGCGGTCTGCTCTGGTTTCTCTATAGGCCATAGCGTTAATATTTATGTAAACACAGGATGTAGTACTTCCACATCATGATTGTATACCGGACCCTGGATCAGAACTTCATGTCTTGACGGTAGGAGGATGGGACTCTCCAGAGCCATCTGCTTTAGAAGGGAGAACCAACTTTTCTTGGGCCAGAATGGAACTATTAGAATTACTCTGGCATGATCTTCCTGAATCTTCCTCAGTACCCTCGGGATCCTGGAAATGGAGGGAAGGCATGTGCCACGTCCATGTCTCAATCCTGGGACAAGGTGTCTCTATTCCAGCGGGCTTGTCCCTTTTATTTAAAGAAAATAATTTCTCCGTCTTTGTATTCATCAAGGAGGTGAACAGATCTACCAGAGAGATATGCCAGTGCTGGGTTAATTGATGGAACACATCCATGTTCAGAGGCCATTCTGATGGCTCTATCCTTTCTCTGTTGAGGAAATCTGCAACCTGATTCTCTGACTCCTTTACATGTACTGCTGAGATGGAGAGAACTGTATTTTCTGCCCAGCAGAATATTTCCGATGCTAAGGACTGAAGATGGGGATGCTTCGGACCACTTTGAAGAAGAAAAAGGAAACCGTAGTGATGTTGGCTGGGAAAATTCTGACATTCTGGTTTCTGAGAATAGGTCGACACCTTTGTAAGGGCTTGCTCTTACTCGCGATTAAATTAATTGGATTGCATTTGGACCAATTTAATCCTATGATTCTGTGCTCAGTGGCATTTTTTTTTTTCCAGCTCCGATCGGATTGCGATATCACCCGAGTGCAGTGCGATTCCCGCCGATGCCAGCAACAGGGGAGATGGAGAAATTACCCGAGAGAATCGGAGCATGGAGCACTGACACTCGGCTCCCGCTCACAGCAGAGCAGGAACCAAGTGTCATTAGCATATCGCATCGGATGCCATACGCTAGTGGGACCCCGGCCTAACATCTCCCACACAGCCTGGAGTTCTCTGTAGTTCGAGGATCTGGGTCGAACGGATACTGGCCAAGTGCCCTGAAGTTATTGGTCATCTACGTCAGCTCCCAACCACGGCGGCTTGCGTCAGTATTGACCTCCACGTATGGGGACAGAATCCATGGTTTCCCTCTCTGAAGATTCAGTGGAGAGGAGCACCACTTCAGAGATTCCTTCACTTCTGTTGATAACCTTATTTTCTTATCTAAACTGTATGGCTGTCAATCCCAGGAAGATAAGATTGCTTGTGTGGCATTGGCTCCACTGAACACTTGATATACAAGATGTCATTAGAATTAGGACTTTCATTGCCTCTTTGAGGGATATTCATGCCCTCTTTTGAAAGGACTGAATTTTTGCTCTAATCTCTGCCTGTTTCTGTTCTAGGAGGAATGATAAATATTACTTTCAGTCCAGAAGGGCACCCCCCCCCCCATAAAGATCTTTTTCTCTGGCCTGAGGTGCAATTTTTCCTAATTTCAAAAACAGATGTTTGTCGCTAGATGGACCCTCAGTTGTTGCGACAAGTCTGCTACTAGAAGAAAGTAGTCCAGATACGGAGTGATCAAAATATCTTTCTTAGGCAATAACCTCTGCGACCAGCTTCATAAAGAAGTGAGGGGTGGAAGACAAGCAAAGTAGAAGACACTGGAACTGGCAGTGCTGGATCTCATCCTGTTCTTTCACTGCAAATCTCAGGAACTTCTGACATGAGGGTTGAATGGCTACATGGTAGTAGGCGTTTTTCAGGTCCAGGGTTGACCACCGTATCTTTCCCCATTAATGGTACGGTTGACCTAACTGATTCCATTTTGAATCCTTTGTACGATATCCAATCGTTTAAGGGATTTAGATTTACACTGGTCCGAAAGTCGCCTCTGGGCTTCTTTACTGTGAACAGACTTGAATAGTGGCCCCGATACCATTCTGACTGGGGAACGGGCACCATTACTCCTGAGTTCAATAAATCTTTTACATCTTCTAGAAGTCACTGATAAACTACTGGAGATTTTTTAACATCTGCACAAGGAACTTTTTTCGCTTCTCTTCTGGAAATCCTCTTGGTGTCAGAGGCCTTCTTCAAGATGTCATCTAGAACACAGTCGAATACCTGAAGACCAGAGGAGGGAATAGAACATAACTTATTCTTTGAATGGCTATCCCCGACCATGTTTTAAAGACATAAGCGTGCCGTGCTGCATTAGAAAGCGCGCCATCCCTTGCAGCGAACCGGACAGAATCTGCCGAAGCATATGCCATAAAGCCTATTGCCATTTTCAGTAAGGGAAGAAATTCCAATATATCCACTCTTTGAGCTTTCTTTCTCAAGTGGCTATCTAACTCATCTATCCACAAGTGCATTGATCTAGCTACCGAGGTGGCAGCTATGTTGGCTCTGATAATGGCGGAAGAGGTCTCCCAAATTCTCTTAAGTAGGCTGGCCGATTTCCTATCCATAGGATCTTTGAGGCTCGAGGAATCCTCGAATGGGATCAAGGTTTTCTTTACTGCTCTAGCCGATAGAATATCAATTTTTGGGACCTCTTCCCAAAGATTGACATCATCGGGTTCGAAGGGTGGCAAGCTTTGAAATCCCTTCCTTCCATTCCTTTAGAATCATTACTCTGATGTGTCTATTAACTGGGAAAACCTTATTCCTCCAGGTTCTCAGGCCCCCAGACATCTCATCTTGGAATGACAGGGATTCATGGGTCGCCTCAATTTTCATAGTGCTTCTTACTGCTTGCAGAAGCGTATCAGCATTCTCTGATGTGAAATATTTTTTCTTCTCCTCAGGTAATCTTGGGGTAACACTTTCACCCTCATCTTGCTCATGGTTAGAATAATATGATTATTATAGCGCCATTTATTCCATGGCGCCTTACATGTGAAAAAGGGGGTATACATAAAAACAATTACAATAATCTTGAACAAAACGAGTCAGCGACTGGTACAGGAGGAGAGTGGACCCTGCCCGCAAGGGCTCACAAGCTACAAGGGATGGGTGAGGATACAGTAGGTGAGGGTAAGTTGGTCGTGCAGCGGTATAGTGGAGCGAGGGTTACAGCAGGTTGTAGGTTTGTCGGAAGAGGTGGGTCTTCAGGTTCCTTTTGAAGATTTCCAAGGTAGGCGAGAGTCTGATATGTTGGGGTAGAGAGTTCCAGAGAAAGGGGGATGCACAGGAAAAATCTTGTATGTGATTGTGGGAAGAGGAAATAAGAGGGGAGTAGAGAAGGAGATCTTGTGATGATCGGAGGTTGCATGTAGGCAAGTACTGGGAGACTAGGTCACAGATGTATGGAGGAGACAGGTTGTGGATGGCTTTGTATGCCAAGGTTAGGGTCTTGAACTTGAGTCTCTGGGTAATGGGAAGCCGCTGAAGGGACTGACAGAGGGGAGAGGCCAGGGAGTAGCGGGGGGGGGGTGGATTAGTCGAGCAGCACAGTTTAGGATATATTGGAGGGGTGCAAGAGTGGTAGAAGTCAGCAGGAGGTTGCAGTAGTCGAGGCGGGAGATGAGGGCATGCACTAGTGTTTTTGCAGAGTCTTGGCTGAGGAATGTGCGGATCCAGGATATATTATTGAGTTAGAGTCGGAAGGAAGTGGAAAGGGTTTGGATGTGTGGTTTTAAGGAGAGATCAGAGTCCAGTGTTACCCCGAGGCAGCGAGCTTGCGGGACTGGGGAGAGGGGGAAGCCATTAACGTTGATAGATAGGTCAGATGGGGGGAGTTGAGTGAGGTGGGGGAAAGATGATGAATTCAGTTTTATCCATGTTAAGTTTTAGAAATCTAGCAGAGAAGAAGGATGAAATAGCGGGCAGACATTATGGGATTCTGGTTAGTAAGGAGTTGATATCGGGTCCAGAGAGGTAGATCTGTGTGTCATCAGCATAGAGGTGATACTGAAAGCTATCAGACTGAGTTTTCTCAGGCCAAAAGTGTAGATGGAGAAGAGCAGGGGCCCTAGAACTGAACCTTGGGGGACACCGACAGATAGGGGGCGAGATGAGGTTGTGGTGTCTGAGTGGAAGACCCTGAAGGTCCGGTCTGTTAGGTATGAAGAGATCCAAGATAGGGCCTGTGTTACCAAGATATGAGAGAGTCTGTAGTAAGAGGGAGTGGTCTACTGTGTCGAAGGCAGATGACAGGTCCAGGAGAAGGAGGATAGAGTAGTGTCGCTTGGATTTGGTGGTTAGTAGGTCGTTGGTGACTTTAGTCAGGGTAGTTTTAGTGAAGTGATGCGGTCGGAAGCCAGATTGTAAGTGGTCAAAAAGGGAACAGGAGGAGAGGTGGGAGGACAGTTCAAAGTGGACGTGTTGTTTCAGTAGTTTTGAGGCATAGGGGAGAAGTGATATGTGGCGATAGCTAGTCAGTGAGGATGGGTCAAGGGAGGGCTTTTTGAGGCACTCTTCAAAGATAGAATCCATGTCCCAGCTAGGTCTCTTATGACGAAGAGTAGACTCGGCAGATAGAGGCAAGACCAGGCTAGATAGTGTTTTTGACTTCCTCCCTAATCATTGTCCTCATATCGACCATGAAGGAGGATAGGTCCTCCTTAACCATCTAGGAAATACACTCTATACAGCTGTTTGCTTTTGACAATTTAATGCTACATGCTGCATATCTCTTAACCCTCTTCTTAGTAGCTCAGTTTTTTTTTTTTAAGGATCTCCATGTCCTATGAAAAACGTTGAGATGCAATATAGACATCTGAGGAAATAAGAAAAATGACTACTGCCCCCTGACATAACTCACTTGACCAAGGGATGGCTCTGCAGAATTGTCAGAAAGGCCAGGATTTTACCCCTCCATTGCTAGCAAAACCTGCACTAGTAAGGTCGGCCACAGGATCCGAAATAAAGAAAGATCTCACCCAGCATTCGTTATCTGATTCATCAGAACTGGATTGACCCATCTGTGCTGCCCATATCCAATTAATTAAAGCAGTCTCCACTCAACAGTGATCCGAATTCTGTTGCGGTCCACACTGGAATCCCCGGAACCAGACGTGTGCTCCACACTGGAATGCACACCAGACACAAGAGGCCTTTGGCGCCGCTCCCAGAACCAGAAATGTGTGTCATCCTGGGACGCACATTGGGCGCATCAAAGGCAGCACCTCCTCACCCGCGCATGCTCCAGGGAATAGGCGGCAGGAAGCCAAGAGCCCTCCACAGAGGGATGCGGCTGTACCTAATCCCATGGCTGGACTGGGAAGGCCCTCTGCCCAGAGAGGTGTAGGCCACGGACCCTGTGACAGGAGGAAGGAAAAGTATAAACCCCTCCGATCCTCCTGAGTCTGTCAGGTAAAGTCTTCGAGCATAGAGGGCACCTCTCATGTGTCTGTCACTGATAGGGACAGGAAAAACACTGGTGGGTGGTGTTGGAAGGGGCTATTTAACCTCTTGTGTATTCCTGCCCCCATCAAGGATAAGAAGGGCTACCTCCTGGTGGTGCTGTCAGGAGGGAAGTTCTGGAAGCACTAGCCTTTTCTGAGGCAAAAACGCCTCAAAAGCACTTACAAAATGCCCTAAAATACGCCCAGATAGCTCTCATGCCTTTTTTTTTTTTTTTTGACTCACTATTGCCTTCTATTATAAACAATGAATTTGATTTTTAATAGAAATAAAAAGGAAGAACCTGGCAAGCACTTTTTCAGGCATTCTTTAAAACAGGCCCGGTCATAAAACACCTGAAAAAAAAATATCCCGTGAACATAGCCTAAGAGGTTTATGCTGCTAACCGGCAGCATGGACCACCCGAGGAGTGTGATGCGGGCTGCAATACACTAAGCAACGTCCTGCTTCTGCTGCTAGGCTACTGTCTTCAGTGCAGGGGGCGAGTGCAATAGAACTGTACAGTGCTCGCTCCCATGATGAAGATGGTAGCCAAGATCGACGTGCAGGACGCTGACTAGTTTAGTGTAATCCGCAGCACAGACCTTGGGTGATTAGAAATGCATTTCTCCATTTAAGAGAGGATTTTTAATAAGAAATATATTGTACAGTTACTTTTTTTATTTTTTTAAAGCCCTTTGCAGTTTTAACCATTTTCAAGCAAGAGCTGCTACAAGGGAATAGGGCAATTATGGAATTGGGGTACAATTCTCTTTACTTCCAAACCAGAGCTGAACGCTAAAGTGTCCAAAGTTTCTTCTCTGATCCAGCATCTAACTAAACCATCCTAAATGACCATCGGAGCTGATCACTTTAGTTTGCATGGGAATCTATTAGCAAAAAGCAGAACGAATTTAACAAGCAACAAAAACAACCAATCAGAAAACAATTAACTGTACCTATAGGGACAAAAGGCGATTCCTTAGACTTTTTGATCAGCTTCGATGATGTTGAGTCGCCTTCTGAGGAGGTCCATTCTTCTGAAGACATGTTTGTTTTCTATATGGAAAAAGAAATAAAATAGCATGGTTTATCACACTATTAATCTGGTTTACCATTAATATATGGTGAAAACTATATAATAAACATATATAAAGCTCTACTGCGCCAGTTAGTGAGATGATAACTTAATACAACTAATCCAATACAGCAATAAACACAACATCAGTGGGGGTCTTTGATCCCTTCAATGATGGGACTACAATTCTAATAAAGCACGGCCACCCCTCTGTTGGTTCTTCCCACTGCAACAATGATGCCCAAAAAATACTTGGTCATTAACAGTTCAGGGTTTATACACTACATGTATAGGTACAGCAGGTCTTAGAAGTATGGACTAGAGGGGAAGAATAGTGAGCAGGTGCCCAAAAAAAAGCAGTCCCATAAAACGGTTTACTGTTCCAGGAACTGAGTGTAAAGACTGTAGACAGTAACTGCACATTTTATTCATACAGTACTATCACATACTAGGCCTGATTAGATTTTCTTTTTTTATCTAGTTTAGAAAACCCATTTTCAAATAATTGTCCTGCATTACACAGATTTTCTTAAATGACAACTGTGCAATGTCGCATTTCACCTGCGAAGGCGCTGCAGGGAAGACATGGGTTATGTGCAGACAGAGTTTTTAGAGGGGGGGGGGGTCAAAAACAAAGTTTTATAATTGAAACCATTTCAGCAGACACTCCTTCTTTGAGGAACATTTACTAAAGCGGTTTTGAAGGGTTTTTGATATGCTTCATAATAAAAATACTATTCCAAAGTGTTTTTTTTTTTTTTTTTTAAGATAAAAGTTAGCAAGCTTGGTTCTGTTGCTGTATGCGAGTAGTAGTGTTGAGCCACCCCCGTAGTGTTCGGGTTCGGTTCGGTTCGTCAAACACCGGGATGTTCGAGGAACTGTTCGTCGAACACCGTTAAAACCAATGGCAGGCAAACAAAAACACATAGAAACACATAGAAAACACCTTCAAAGGTGTCCAAACGCTGACAAACTGCTCAGAAGACGCTCTCTTTAAAAAAGCCGGCCGGCAAATTTAGCAGCGGCATACACCGGTACCCGACAATTTAGACAAGAAGGAATAGAGCATCACACATAGATTAGATAGATAGAAACATGTCAGTTACATATATATGAAGTACAGTGACAGTGTTGGTTACTGTACTTGTCATTTAGTGTAAAGGATTTATTAAAAAAAATATTAGTGTTTTCATGCACCGTCTCTTTAAAAAAGCCGGCCGGCAATTCAGCATCTGTACCCGACAATTTATAACAGAAAGAATAGAGCATCACACATAGATTAGATAGATAGAAACATGTCAGTCACATATATAATAAGTACAGTGACAGTGTTGATTACTGTACTTGTCATTTAGTGTAAAGGATTTATTTAAAAAAATAATAGTGTTTTCATGCACCGTCTCTTTAAAAAAGCCGGCCGGCAATTCAGCAGCGGTACCCGACAATTTAGAACAGAAAGATAGAGCATCACACATAGATTAGATAGATAGAAACAGGTCAGTCACATTTATAATAAGTACAGTGACAGTGTTGATTACTGTACTTGTCATTTAGTGTTAAAATAAAGGATTTATTAAAAAAAAAATTAGCGTGGGGGTCCCCGTAATTTTAGTCTCTAGCGGAGGTTAAGCAGACGGCTGGGGCAGATGTTTGAAGCCTGGGAAGGGGGCAATACCCATGGAGCTTCCCAGGCTACTAATATCAGCCCCCAGCTGAATACCTAGCCTTTACTAGCTATTAAAATGGGGGACCCCCCAAAAAAATGACGTGGGGTCCCCCCTATTTAATAGCTAGCAAAGGCTAGGCAGACAGCTGGGGGCTGATATTAATAGCCCAGGAAGGGTGCCATGAATATTGGCCCCCTCCCAGGCTAGAAACACCAGCCGTCAGCCGCCCCAGAAATGGCGCATCCATAGGATGCGCCAACTCTGGCACTTAGCCTCGCTCTTCCACGCTGCCCTGGTGCGGTGGCAGGGGGTAATAGGGTTGGGGTTGATGTCAGCTTATAATGCCAGCTGACATCAAGCCCAGGTTAGTAATGGAGAGGCGTCTATAAGACACCCCCATTACTAACCCCATAGTCAAAGTTAAAAAAAACACAAACACCCAGAATAAAGTCCTTTAATTGAAATAAACACACAATTCTTTATTGTTCTAAATTAAACCATACTTACCGTCACACCCATTCCAGCTGAAGCCAACGATCTTCTGCAATAAAAGAAAAATAATAAACCAACATCATCCTTACCTTTCCATGGTTCCCAGGACAGCTCCAGCTCTGCTACATCGAGATGACAGGCTGGACCGCAGCAGAACGCTGCCATCCAGCTTGCCATGCCGCAGACACTGAGAAGCGCAGGCATGCTTGCGCTCCTCAGTGTCTCTCTGTGACGGCATAAAGATGAGCCGAGGTCATGTCCAATGAACTCGGCGCACCTCATGCACGTCACTGACAGCGTGGGAAAATTCTCACGCTGAAGCGCTGAGTGCAGGAGAATTCTCCCATGCTGTCAGTAACGTGCATGAGGTGAGCAGAGTTCATTGGACATGAACTCGGCTCATCTTTATGCCGTCACAGCGAGACACTGAGGAGCGCAAGCATGCCTGCGCTTCTCAGTGTCTGCGGGATTACAGGCTGGATGGCAGCTTTTTTGCTGCGGTCCATCCTGTCATCTCGATGTAGCAGAGCTGAAGCTGTCATGGGAACCATGGAAAGGTAAGGATGATGTTGGTTTATTATTTTTCTTTTATTGCAGGAGATCGTTGGCTTCAGCTGGAATGGGTGTGATGGTAAGTATGGTTTAATTTAGAACAATAAAGAATTGTGTGTTTATTTCAATTAAAGGACTTTTTTCTGGGTGTTGTGTTTTTTTTAAATACTTTACTAGAAATTCATGGCGGTCATGTCTAATACTGGCGTGACCCCATGAATTTTGGGCTTAGGGCCAGCTGATAATACCAAGCTGGCCCTAACCCCTTTATTACCCAGTGAGCCACCGCACCAGCGCCCTGGATGAGTTGGGTACAGCGCCAGAAGATGGCGCTTCTATGAACGCGCCATTTTCCGGGGTGGCTGCGGACTGCAATTTGCAGCGGGGGTGGCCCAGAAAGCTTGGGCCTCCCTGCGCTGCGGATTCCAGCCCCCAGCTGCCTAGTTGTATCTGGCTGGACACAAAAATAGGGCGAAGCCCCACGTATTTTTTTTTTAATTATTTCATGAAATAATTAAGAAAAAAAGGCCTTCCCTATATTGTTGTGTCCGGCCAGGTACAAATAGTCAGCTGGTGGTTGGGGGCAGCCCGTTCCTGCCTGCTGTACCTGGCTGGACACAAATATAGTGCGAAGCCCCACTTCAATTTTTTTAAATTATTTCAGAAAATTCATGAAATAATTAAAAAAAAATTGACGTGGGGCTTCGCACTATATTTGTGTCCAGTCAGGTACAGCAGGCAGGAACGGGCTGCCCCCAACCACCAGCTGCCTATTTGTACCTGGCCGGACACAACAATATAGGGAAGCCCTTTTTTCCTTATTTCATGAAATAATTTAAAGAAAATTGACGTGGGGCTTCGCCCTATTTTTGTGTCCAGCCAGGTACAACTAGGCAGCTGGGGGCTGGAATCCGCAGCGCAGGGAGGCCCAAGCTTTCTGGGCCACCCCCGCTGCAAATTGCAGTCCGCAGCCTCCCGGAAAATGGCGCGTTCATAGAAGCGCCATCTTCTGGCGCTGTACCCAACTCATCCAGGGCCCTGATGCGGTGGCTCACTGGGTAATAAAGGGGTTAGGGCCAGCTTGGCATTATCAGCTGGCCCTAAGCCCGAAATTCATGGGGTCACGCCAATATTAGACATGACCACCATGAATTTCTAGTAAAGTATTTAAAAAAAACACAACACCCAGAAAAAAGTCCTTTAATTGAAATAAACACACATTTCTTTATTGTTCTAAATTAAACCATACTTACCGTCACGCCCATTCCAGCTGAAGCCAACGATCTCCTGAAATAAAAGATAAATAATAAAGCAACATCATCCTTACCTTTCCATGGTTCCCATGACAGCTTCAGCTCTGCTACATCGAGATGACAGGCTGGACCGCAGCAGAACGCTGCCATCCAGCCTGTCATCCCGCAGATACTGAGAAGCGCAGGCTTGCTTGCGCTCCTCAGCGTCTCTCTGTGACGGCATCCAGATGAGCCGAGTTAATGTCCAATGAACTCGGCTCACCTCATGCACGTCACTGACAGCGTGGGAAAATTCTCACGCTGAAGCGCTGAGTGCAGGAGAATTTTCCCACGCTGTCAGTGACGTGCATGAGGTGAGCTGAGTTCATTGGACATGAGCTCACCTCATGCACGTCACTGACAGCGTGGGAGAATTCTCCTGCACTCAGCGCTTCAGCGTGAGAATTTTCCCACGCTGTCAGTGACGTGCATGAGGTGAGCCGAGTTCATTGGACATGAACTCGGCTCATCTGGATGCCGTCACAGAGAGACGCTGAGGAGCGCAAGCAAGCCTGCGCTTCTCAGTGTCTGCGGGATGACAGGCTGGATGGCAGCTTTCTGCTGCGGTCCAGCCTGTCATCTCGATGTAGCAGAGCTGAAGCTGTCGTGGGAACCATGGAAAGGTAAGGATTATGTTGCTTTATTATTTTTCTTTTATTGCAGGGGATCGTTGGCTTCAGCTGGAATGGGCGTGATTGTAAGTATGGTTTAATTTAGAACAATAAAGAATTGTGTCTTTATTTCAATTAAAGGACTTTATTCTGGGTGTTTTTTTTTTTTTTTTTTACTTTGACTATGGGGTTAGTAATGGGGGTGTCTTATAGACGCCTCTCCATTACTTACCTGGGCTTGCTGTCAGCTGGCATTATAAGCTGACATCAACCCCAGCCCTATTACCCCACTGCCACCGCTACAGGGCAGTGGGAAGAGCGAGGCTAAGTGCCAGAATTGGCGCATCCTACGGATGTGCCATTTCTGGGGCGGCTGGTGTTTCTAGCCTGGGAGGGGGCCAATATTCATGGCACCCTTCCTGGGCTATTAATATCAGCCCCCAGCTGTCTGCCTAGCCTTTGCTAGCTATTAAAATAGGGGGGACCCCACGTCAATTTTTTGGGGGGTCCCCCATTTTAATAGCTAGTAAAGGCTAGGCATTCAGCTGGGGGCTGATATTAGTAGCCTGGGAAGCTCCGTGGGTATTACCCCTTCCCAGGCTTCAAACATCTGCCCCAGCTGTCTGCTTAACCTCCGCTAGAGCCTAAAATTATGGGGAACCCCACGCCAATTTTTTTTTAAATAAATCCTTTATTTTAACACTAAATGACAAGTACAGTAATCAACACTGTCACTGTACTTCATATATATGTGACTGACATGTTTCTATCTATCTAATCTATGTGTGATGCTCTATTCCTTCCATTCTAAATTGTCGGGTACCGCTTCTGAATTGCCGGCCGGCTTTTTTAAAGAGACGGTGCATGAAAACACTAATATTTTTTTAAATAAATCCTTTACACTAAATGACAAGTACAGTAATCAACACTGTCACTGTACTTCTTATATATGTGACTGACATGTTTCTATCTATCTAATCTATGTGTGACGCTCTATTCTTTCGGTTCTAAATTGTCGGGTACCGGTGTACGCCGCTGCTGAATTGCCGGCTTTTCATGTTTCACTGTGAGCACAGTTCCCATCGATTTGGGCAATCACTCTAATGCCACAACCACCATGGCTGTGGCATTACAGTGAGTGGCAGACAATCCCTGCATGATTGGTGCTCTAAATAGCGCCAGACATGCAGGACACGCTTTTGGTGCACAAACAGTTATCGAACATAACCTCGAACAGCCGAATTTTTGCAAATCGTTCGGGTTCGTCGAACAACTCGAACACCGCCCAAAACAGCTCGAATTTGAGATTGGCGAACAGTTCTAGTCGAACAATGCTCATCTCTAGTGAGTAGTAAGCACGGTTCTGTTTCTATATTGATGTACTAAGCTCTGTTCTTGTATCTGTGTAGTATGTTTGTTTTTGTTCCCATATCTATGTACTAAACTCTGTTCTGCTCCCTTATCTATGCATTAAGCTCCTTTCTGCTCCTGTACCATATTTATGCAGTAAGCTTGGTTCTGGTCCCGTATCTATGTAGTAGGCTTGGTTCTGTTTCTGTATCTGTGCTGTAGTTTCTTTCTTTTCCTGTATCTATGTAGTAAGCTCCATTCTGTTCACATAATTATGTACTAGCCACCATTATGTTTAAAGCCTGTTACCTTTGCTATTTTAATGCAGCGGCCAGAGATAAGCAGGCTAGAGATGGGCCACTGCTTTGTGATTGCCCCCAGGCCAAATTTTGCCAGCCAGCCCTACTCCATCGCTGCAATAAAAAAACAAAAAACAAACAAAAAAAACCCCCACACGTTGCAGTGGTGCTTTAAAAGAGGTTGTTCGCTACTTTTCCATTGATTATCTATCCTTACGATAGGTTATCAATGTCTGATCGGCCGGGGCAGACACCCGACACCCCAGCTGATCAGCTGTTATAGATGTTGGCGGCCATCGGCCGGACATACTCGCTTGCTGAGCTGGACGTCAGCTGACTGTGGCCTAGGTAGGGTGCTGCACATCCACCTCCTATTCAAATCAATAGTAGGCGGAAGTGCAGTACCCTGCGGCGGCCACTATCAGAAGACGTCCAGCTCCGCAAGTATTTCCAGCCGGCGGCAGCCACCACCAGCTGATCGGTGGGGGTGCCAGGTGTCGCACCCCGGCCAATCAGACATTTATAACCTATCCTAAGGATAGGTCATCAGTGAAAAAGTAGTGGACAACCTCTAAGATATTTAGAAAACCATGCATCATTTTCTTCATACTTCACAAATACTTGCTACTTCGTGTTGGTGTATCACAAAATCTCAATAAAATACATTTAAGTTTGTGGTATATACACACACACACACACACACACACACACACACACACACAGACAGTGTTTTAATAGAAAATACATTTTCCTTTAGCCATCTCAAGGAAGGAAAATGATGGGTGTAATCGTTTGTATCTTATAGTGGAAGAATGATTGTTTTTCAAGGCAAAAACACGGATCAACTCTGAATGGTTTGAAGAAACGACGTGCAAATAACAGAAGGGAGAAGAAAAAGGAGTTGTAATCCAGCTGCTCTCCTGCCTGGCACACAAGTTACCAACCTCAAGTGACCTGCCTGATTACAGCGGTGTGGTAGGAAGTGTGACAGGTCCCTATGAGCGGCTCTTAGAGGAGGAAGGGAATAGAAACTGAGGATCTCAATGGTTTTAACAGCCAAACATCCACATGAAGATGCAGCGCTACTATGGCGACACAATAATTCTATTCACGAGATCCAACATTCTAACCAAACCCTGCACCCCACAAATGCAGAGGGCAAGTTCATGTCAGCCGCGTCTGGATGTGAGTCAGATCCTGATACTACAGATACTGAGGAGACAGAGCAGCTATGTACAATTGGCACCAGGGCATTGATGCCAGGACCCTTTTATTCTATTCTTAGTGCTGGGTTGGAATCTGTGCGCAGCAGCAGGGGAGGATGCACTCAAACTAATGGGATTCTACAATGGAATTTTCCACTTTCTAGGACAACATCTACAGGTTATGCTTTAATATGTTGCTTGTCCCAATCAGTCTAGGACATGAACTAACAATATTGTCAAATTGTAGAATAGTGTTTGGGCTAATATAAAATTAGTTATATATTTTAATCTGATATTAGCATTACATTAAAGCTGCTAAATCATCACATAGTCCTGACCAGGTGGTGGGCAATTACATTACCAGAGACCACGACTGTTTGTGGAGGGCCAAACCAACAGGGTGAAATTAGTTTGGCTCAATATTAACATGTTATTTTGTATTAATAATTTTATTGCTTAATATTAAGCAGAATTTAGAATGTTGTCTCGCTACTACTGATAACCCATGTTGAGATAGGACCGATTGTACATTTATCCTTCTCAATAGCAGCTAATAAAAACTAAATAGAAAGGAAAGGGAATGGGTGTTTATACGGCTCCAGTAACCCATATATAAAAGGAAATGAAACGATACTTGCAATATTACAAAAATAAGATATAGGAAAATCTTTATTTGTATTTTCAAAAAACACTAAATAATCTTAAAAAAAAAAAAAAAAAAAAAAAGTAGGGGGAATACTTTTTGTGAAAAAGAGCCTCCACGACAGAATAGAAAAAAGGAGCTAATAAAAGCCATAGACATTCACTTTTTTTTTTTTTGTTTTTTTTAGAAAATTTATCAAAAACAGTAAATCATATTGCTCCCCCTTATTAGGCCCTTGTAAGTTGATTAACAGCTCTCCAAACAGTATGATCCTCCAGAGGTGCCCACATCATAGATTCATAGAATGGTAGAGTTGGAAGGGACCTCCTGGGTCATCTGGTCTAACCCCCTGCTCAAAGCAGGATTCACTAAATCATCTCAGACAGATGTCTGTCCAGCCTCTGTTTGAAGACGTCCATTGAAGGAGAACTCACCACCTCTCGTGGCCGCCTGTTCCACTCATTGATCACCCTCAAGTGAAAAAGTTTTTTCTAATATCTAATCTGTGTCTCCTCCCATTCAGTTTCATCCAATTGCTTCTAGTCTTTCCTTGTGCAAATGAGAATAAAGATGATCCTTCTACAATGTGACAGCCCTTGAGATATTTGTAGACGGCTATTAAGTCTCCTCTCAGTCTTCTTTTTTGCAAGCTAAACATTCCCAAATCCTGTAACCGTTCCTCATAGGACATGGTTTCCAGACCGGTCACCATTCTGGTCGCTCATGGTGTTCCCACTTCCCACCACACGGTATTATGGCCCCACAGACACAATATGAAACTCCACATTCCAGACAAAAAAAAACCCCAAAGTATTATTTACCTAGCCCTGTTCCCCTAATGTGCTATTTCAGTCTGTGCAGACTGAGACTCTGTGCAGTAGGCACAATCTGGTGAGGTCATAGCACCTTCTGCATTGGGATTCAGATGCACAGGCTGAATGGTGGAAGAGGAAGCAGACAGTTCCCTATTTGACCATAGTATTAAGCTGTATATATATCTTGAGGATACCATTAAAAGCTTATAGGCGGTCAGAAGGTGAAAGATGAGGGTTACAGAGCGTCACAGAATGAGCTCACTAATGAGTTCAGTTAACTCTTTCTGCAGTGAGCTATGTACAGTGAAACGTAGCGACTGTGAAAGTTGAAAATTATTGCAAAAATTATTTTACAGCAATAAATTATTGCATTCACTGAAAGTGTCCATAGCCTTTAATGCTAAGACAACTGAACCATTTTAGGTGTCTCGCCATCAGGGCTGTTGTGGAGTCGGAGTCAGTATAAAATGGACCAAATCCTAAAATATATAATAAATTGGGTACAGTAGTTCAATGCAGTTTGTGGGGAATATTTTTTTCATAAGAATTTGGGAAAGTTATGAAATGTCCTCTAAAGGTCTGTCCTATTCCTGATCTAAGGGTCTAGACTTTTAACTGAGATGAATCTGGGCTACAGTAAATTTATCACTTAAACATGATCCATGTATGAGGGAGTCGTGGAGTTGGAGTCGGTGTCGTGGAAATTGAGGAGTCGGAGGTTTAGCTTACCGACTCCACAGCCCTGCTCAACATTGTTACCTCTGATCAGCGCTTGGCATTTCAGAATATCTTGCCATGTATCAGTTGAACACTAAGGCTTCGATGGAGCTGGGGGAAAAAAATACACTATACAAAAGCATGGCATGCTGCCCAACCTTATACAGTGACAGACACCAAAGAAACCCCCATATAATCAGTGGGATCCATCAGGAGCCGCTGGTGTCAGTCATGTGACGGATCCAGCATGCTCATTATTTAGATCCAGGCTTATCACCCCTTCCATCTATGGCCATTAATTTGCCGTGGTTGCAGGCTATACATGCTGTCTCCTCTGACCTTGATGCAGATAACATGTTGATCACGGATCTTTACATGAAGACATTTAAATCACTTTAGATCTTCCCATAAAGGTAAGACTGCAGTCTGCACCAGGGCTCGTCCACACGGATGGATTAGTCGTATGGCAGGTTCATACATTTTTGTTATTTGCTAAAAATCAGATCAGATTTATTGACTAAAACACAAAAGAAAATCTGCATGGAATGCAAAAAAAAATTAATATTATTAAGCCCAGTATAGAACTGCTCCAAGAAGTGGGAGAGCTCCATGGGGGCCACGGATTTCAGTAGACAGCACACAAGGGCCAGGACCCCACATTGTGTGCAGGGAGCGAATATCAGCATCCAGTACCAGCAAAACCACCAATGTAATGGACACCGCAGACTCTGCATAAAACAGCGGCTCCATAACACCGCACAGGTGACGCCCAGATCAGACTTGTTCTATATCCTCAGTAGGTGATGACAATTTTGGAGAAACTCAGCAATTGGCACAAAGCTGTAATAATGGAGAAGTGCTTTGGAAGCAAAATATGGAAGGACTACAGATCTCAGCACGCCCTCCCAGACGCAGAGGAGAAGCTTTTAGTACAGAACAGACACATAAGCTGCAGAAGTCATCTACTGTACATACCACACTGTACAATGGCAGTCATTGTAGACTGGGCTGCTGGAATGAAAGGCGTCCTGTACACACACAGTAAGTCTGCAGCCGTCACTGCAGCGCCCTGTACACACACAGTAAGTCTGCAGCCGTCACTGCAGCGCCCTGTACACACACAGTAAGTCTGCGGCCGTCACTGCAGCGCCCTGTACACACACAGTAAGTCAGCGGCTGTCATTGCAGAGCCCTGTACACACACAATAAGTCTGCAGCCGTCATTGCAGAGCCCTGTACACACACACAGTAAGTCTGCAGCCGTCATTGCAGAGCCCTGTACACACACACAGTAAGTCTGCAGCCGTCATTGCAGAGCCCTGTACACACACATTAAGTCTGCGCCGTCATTGCAGAGCCCTGTACACACACAGTAAGTCTGCAGCCGTCATTGCTGAGCCCTGTACACACAAATTAAGTCTGCAGCCGTCATTGCAGCGCCCTGTACACACACAGTAAGTCTGCAGCCGTCATTGCAGCGCTTTGTACACACACAGTAAGTCTGCAGCCGTCATTGCAGAGCCCTGTACACACACAGTAAGTCTGCAGCCGTCATTGCAGAGCCCTGTACACACACAATAAGTCTGCAGCCGTCATTGCAGAGCCCTGTACACACACAGTAAGTCTGCAGCCGTCACTGCAGAGCCCTGTACACACACACAGTAAGTCTGCAGTCATCATTGCAGAGCCTTGTACACACACAGTAAGTCTGCAGCCGTCATTGCAGAGCCTTGTACACACACAGTAAGTCTGCAGCCGTCATTGCAGAGCCCTGTACACACACACAGTAAGTCTGCAGCCGTCATTGCTGAGCCCTGTACACACAAATTAAGTCTGCAGCCGTCATTGCAGCGCCCTGTACACACACAGTAAGTCTGCAGCCGTCATTGCAGCGCTTTGTACACACACAGTAAGTCTGCAGCCGTCATTGCAGAGCCCTGTACACACACAGTAAGTCTGCAGCCGTCATTGCAGAGCCCTGTACACACACAATAAGTCTGCAGCCGTCATTGCAGAGCCCTGTACACACACAGTAAGTCTGCAGCCGTCACTGCAGAGCCCTGTACACACACACAGTAAGTCTGCAGTCATCATTGCAGAGCCTTGTACACACACAGTAAGTCTGCAGCCGTCATTGCAGAGCCTTGTACACACACAGTAAGTCTGCAGCCGTCATTGCAGAGCCCTGTACACACACACAGTAAGTCTGCAGCCGTCATTGCAGCGCCCTGTACACACACAGTAAGTCTGCAGCCGTCATTGAAGAGCCCTGTACACACACAGTAAGTCTGCGGCCGTCATTGCAGAGCCCTGTACACACACAGAGTAAGTCTGCAGCCGTCATTGCAGCGCCCTGTACACACACACTAAGTCTGCCGCCGTCATTGCAGAGCCCTGTACAAACACAGTAAGTCTGCGGCCGTCATTCCAGAGCCCTGTACACACACAGTAAGTCTGCGGCCGTCATTCCAGAGCCCTGTACACACACAGTAAGTCTGCGGCCGTCATTGCAGCGCCCTGTACACACACACAGTAAGTCTGCAGCCGTCATTGAAGAGCCCTGTACACACACAGTAAGTCTGCAGCCGTCATTGCAGCGCCCTGTACACACACAGTAAGTCTGCGGCCGTCATTGCAGAGCCCTGTACACACACACAGAAAGTCTGCAGCCGTCATTGCAGCGCCCTGTACACACACAGTAAGTCTGCAGCAGTCATTGCAGAGCCCTGTACACACACAGTAAGTCTGCAGCCGTCATTGAAGAGCCCTGTACACACACAGTAAGTCTGCGGCCGTCATTGCAGAGCCCTGTACACACACAGAGTAAGTCTGCAGCCGTCATTGCAGCGTCCTGTACACACACAGTAAGTCTGCAGCAGTCATTGCAGCGCCCTGTACACACACAGTAAGTCTTCGGCCGTCATTGCAGCGCCCTGTACACACACAGTAAGTCTGCGGCCGTCATTGCAGAGCCCTGTACACACACAGTAAGTCTGCGGCCGTCATTGCAGCGCCCTGTACACACACAGTAAGTCTGCAGCCGTCATTGCAGCGCCCTGTACACACACAGTAAGTCTGCAGCCGTCATTGCAGCGCCCTGTACACACACAATAAGTCTGCAGCCGTCATTGCAGAGCCCTGTACACACACACAGTAAGTCTGCAGCCGTAATTGCAGCGCATTATACACACACACAGTAAGTCTGCAGCCGTCATTGCTGAGCCCTGTACACACAAATTAAGTCTGCAGCCGTCATTGCAGCGCCCTGTACACACACAGTAAGTCTGCAGCCGTCATTGCAGCGCTTTGTACACACACAGTAAGTCTGCAGCCGTCATTGCAGAGCCCTGTACACACACAGTAAGTCTGCAGCCGTCATTGCAGAGCCCTGTACACACACAATAAGTCTGCAGCCGTCATTGCAGAGCCCTGTACACACACAGTAAGTCTGCAGCCGTCACTGCAGAGCCCTGTACACACACACAGTAAGTCTGCAGTCATCATTGCAGAGCCTTGTACACACACAGTAAGTCTGCAGCCGTCATTGCAGAGCCTTGTACACACACAGTAAGTCTGCAGCCGTCATTGCAGAGCCCTGTACACACACACAGTAAGTCTGCAGCCGTCATTGCAGCGCCCTGTACACACACAGTAAGTCTGCAGCCGTCATTGAAGAGCCCTGTACACACACAGTAAGTCTGCGGCCGTCATTGCAGAGCCCTGTACACACACAGAGTAAGTCTGCAGCCGTCATTGCAGCGCCCTGTACACACACACTAAGTCTGCGGCCGTCATTCCAGAGCCCTGTACAAACACAGTAAGTCTGCGGCCGTCATTCCAGAGCCCTGTACACACACAGTAAGTCTGCGGCCGTCATTGCAGAGCCCTGTACACACACAGTAAGTCTGCGGCCGTCATTGCAGCGCCCTGTACACACACACAGTAAGTCTGCAGCCGTCATTGAAGAGCCCTGTACACACACAGTAAGTCTGCAGCCGTCATTGCAGCGCCCTGTACACACACAGTAAGTCTGCGGCCGTCATTGCAGAGCCCTGTACACACACACAGAAAGTCTGCAGCCGTCATTGCAGCGCCCTGTACACACACAGTAAGTCTGCAGCAGTCATTGCAGAGCCCTGTACACACACAGTAAGTCTGCAGCCGTCATTGAAGAGCCCTGTACACACACAGTAAGTCTGCGGCCGTCATTGCAGAGCCCTGTACACACACAGAGTAAGTCTGCAGCCGTCATTGCAGCGTCCTGTACACACACAGTAAGTCTGCAGCCGTAATTGCAGCGCATTATACACACACACAGTAAGTCTGCAGCCGTCACTGCAGAGCCCTGTACACACACAGTAAGTCTGCGGCCGTCATTGCAGCGCCCTGTACACACACAGTAAGTCTGCGGCCGTCATTGCAGCGCCCTGTACACACACAGTAAGTCTGCGGCCGTCATTGCAGCGCCCTGTACACACACAGTAAGTCTGCGGCAGTCATTGCAGAGCCCTGTACACACACAGTAAGTCTGCGGCCGTCATTGCAGCGCCCTGTACACAAACAGTAAGTCTGCAGCCGTCATTGCAGCGCCCTGTACACACACAGTAAGTCTGCAGCCGTCATTGCAGCGCCCTGTACACACACAATAAGTCTGCGGCCGTCATTGCAGAGCCCTGTACACACACACAGTAAGTCTGCAGCCGTCATTGCAGCGCCCTGTACACACACAGTAAGTCTGCAGCCGTCATTGCAGCGCCCTCTACACACACAGTAAGTCTGCAGCAGTCATTGCAGAGCCCTGTACACACACAGTAAGTCTGCAGCCGTCATTGCAGAGCCCTGTACACACACAGTAAGTCTGCAGCCGTCATTGCAGCGCCCTGTACACACACAGTAAGTCTGCAGCCGTCATTGCAGCGCCCTGTACACACACAGTAAGTCTGCAGCTGTCATTGCAGCGCCCTGTACACACACAGTAAGTCTGCAGCCGTCATTGCAGCGCCCTGTACACACACAGTAAGTCTGCAGCCGTCATTGCAGCGCCCTCTACACACACAGTAAGTCTGCAGCCGTCATTGCAGAGCCCTCTACACACACAGTAAGTCTGCGGCCGTCATTGCAGAGCCCTGTACACACATAGTAAGTCTGCAGCCGTCATTGCAGCGCCCTGTACACACACACAGTAAGTCTGCGGCCGTCATTGCAGCGCCCTGTACACACACAGTAAGTCTGCAGCCGTCATTGCAGCGCCCTCTACACACGCAGTAAGTCTGCAGCAGTCATTGCAGAGCCCTGTACACACACAGTAAGTCTGCAGCCGTCATTGCAGAGCCCTGTACACACACAGTAAGTCTGCAGCCGTCATTGCAGCGCCCTGTACACACACAGTAAGTCTGCAGCCGTCATTGCAGCGCCCTGTACACACACAGTAAGTCTGCAGCCGTCATTGCAGCGCCCTGTACACACACAGTAAGTCTGCAGCCGTCATTGCAGCGCCCTGTACACACACAGTAAGTCTGCAGCCGTCATTGCAGCGCCCTCTACACACACAGTAAGTCTGCAGCCGTCATTGCAGAGCCCTGTACACACACACAGTAAGTCTGCGGCCGTCACTGCAGAGCCCTGTACACACACAGTAAGTCTGCAGCCGTCATTGCAGCGCCCTCTACACACACAGTAAGTCTGCAGCCGTCATTGCAGAGCCCTGTACACACACAGTAAGTCTGCAGCCGTCATTGCAGCGCATTATACACACACAGTAAGTCTGCAGCCGTCATTGCAGAGCCCTCTACACACACAGTAAGTCTGCAGCTGTCATTGCAGAGCCCTCTACACACACAGTAAGTCTGCTGCCGTCATTGCAGCGCCCTCTACACACACAGTAAGTCTGCAGCCGTCATTGCAGCGCCCTCTACACACACAGTAAGTCTGCAGCCGTCATTGCAGAGCCCTCTACACACACAGTAAGTCTGCAGCCGTCATTGCAGAGCCCTGTACACACACAGTAAGTCTGCGGCCGTCATTGCAGAGCCCTGTACACACACAGTAAGTCTGCGGCCGTCATTGCAGCGCCCTCTACACACACAGTAAGTCTGCAGTCGTCATTGCAGCGCCCTCTACACAAACAGTAAGTTGCAGCCGTCATTGCAGAGCCCTGTACACACACAGTAAGTCTGCAGCCGTCATTGCAGCGCCCTGTACACACACAGTAAGTCTGCGCCGTCATTGCAGCGCCCTCTACACACACAGTAAGTCTGCAGCCGTCATTGCAGCGCCCTGTACACACACAGTAAGTCTGCAGCCGTCATTGCAGAGCCCTGTACACACACAGTAAGTCTGCGCCGTCATTGCAGCGCCCTGTACACACACAGTAAGTCTGCAGCCGTCATTGCAGCGCCCTGTACACACACAGTAAGTCTGCAGCCGTCATTGCAGAGCCCTGTACACACACACAGTAAGTCTGCGGCCGTCATTGCAGAGCCCTGTACACACACAGTAAGTCTGCAGCCGTCATTGCAGCGCCCTCTACACACACAGTAAGTCTGCAGCCGTCATTGCAGAGCCCTGTGCACACACAGTAAGTCTGCAGCCGTCATTGCAGCGCCCTCTACACACACAGTAAGTCTGCAGCCGTCATTGCAGAGCCCTGTACACACACAGTAAGTCTGCAGCCGTCATTGCAGCGCATTATACACACACAGTAAGTCTGCAGCCGTCATTGCAGCGCCCTCTACACACACAGTAAGTCTGCAGCCGTCATTGCAGCGCCCTCTACACACACAGTAAGTCTGCAGCCGTCATTGCAGAGCCCTCTACACACACAGTAAGTCTGCAGCCGTCATTGCAGCGCCCTCTACACACACAGTAAGTCTGCAGCCGTCATTGCAGCGCCCTCTACACACACAGTAAGTCTGCAGCCGTCATTGCAGCGCATTATACACACACAGTAAGTCTGCAGCCGTCATTGCAGAGCCCTCTACACACACAGTAAGTCTGCAGCCGTCATTGCAGCGCATTATACACACACAGTAAGTCTGCAGCCGTCATTGCAGAGCCCTCTACACACACAGTAAGTCTGCCGCCGTCATTGCAGCGCCCTCTACACACACAGTAAGTCTGCAGCCATCATTGCAGAGCCCTGTACACACACAGTAAGTCTGCCGCCGTCATTGCAGCGCCCTCTACACACACAGTAAGTCTGCAGCCATCATTGCAGAGCCCTCTACACACACAGTAAGTCTGCCGCCGTCATTGCAGCGCCCTCTACACACACAGTAAGTCTGCAGCCATCATTGCAGAGCCCTCTACACACACAGTAAGTCTGCAGCCGTCATTGCAGCGCATTATACACACACAGTAAGTCTGCAGCCGTCATTGCAGCGCCCTCTACACACACAGTAAGTCTGCGGCCGTCATTGCAGCGCCCTGTACACACACAGTAAGTCTGCAGCCGTCATTGCAGCGCCCTGTACACACACAGTAAGTCTGCGGCCGTCATTGCAGAGCTCTGTACACACACAGTAAGTCTGCAGCCGTCATTGCAGCGCCCTGTACACACACAATAAGTCTGCGGCCGTCATTGCAGAGCCCTGTACACACACACAGTAAGTCTGCGGCCGTCATTGCAGCGCCCTGTACACACACAGTAAGTCTGCAGCCGTCATTGCAGCGCCCTGTACACACACAGAGTAAGTCTGCAGCCGTCATTGCAGCGCCCTGTACACACACAGAGTAAGTCTGCAGCCGTCATTGCAGCGCCCTGTACACACACAATAAGTCTGCGGCCGTCATTGCAGAGCCCTGTACACACACAGTAAGTCTGCGGCCGTCATTGCAGAGCCCTCTACACACACAGTAAGTCTGCAGCCGTCATTGCAGCGCATTATACACACACAGTAAGTCTGCAGCCGTCATTGCAGAGCCCTCTACACACACAGTAAGTCTGCAGCTGTCATTGCAGAGCCCTCTACACACACAGTAAGTCTGCCGCCGTCATTGCAGCGCCCTCTACACACACACTAAGTCTGCAGCCGTCATTGCAGCGCCCTCTACACACACAGTAAGTCTGCAGCCGTCATTGCAGAGCCCTCTACACACACAGTAAGTCTGCGGCCGTCATTGCAGCGCCCTGTACACACACAGTAAGTCTGCAGCCGTCATTGCAGCGCCCTCTACACACACAGTAAGTCTGCAGCCGTCATTGCAGAGCCCTGTACACACACAGTAAGTCTGCAGCCGTCATTGCAGAGCCCTGTACACACACAGTAAGTCTGCAGCCGTCATTGCAGAGCCCTGTACACACACACAGTAAGTCTGCGGCCGTCATTGCAGCGCCCTGTACACACACAGTAAGTCTGCAGCCGTCATTGCAGCGCCCTCTACACACACAGTAAGTCTGCAGCCGTCATTGCAGAGCCCTGTACACACACAGTAAGTCTGCAGCCGTCATTGCAGAGCCCTGTACACACAAAGTAAGTCTGCAGCCGTCATTGCAGAGCCCTGTACACACACAGTAAGTCTGCAGCCGTCATTGCAGAGCCCTGTACACACACAGTAAGTCTGCAGCCGTCATTGCAGCGCCCTGTACACACACAATAAGTCTGCGGCCGTCATTGCAGAGCTCTGTACACACACAGTAAGTCTGCAGCCGTCATTGCAGAGCCCTGTACACACACAGTAAGTCTGCAGCCGTCATTGCAGAGCCCTGTACACACACACAGTAAGTCTGCGGCCGTCATTGCAGCGCCCTGTACACACACAGTAAGTCTGCAGCCGTCATTGCAGCGCCCTCTACACAAACAGTAAGTCTGCAGCCGTCATTGCAGAGCCCTGTACACACACAGTAAGTCTGCAGCCGTCATTGCAGAGCCCTGTACACACACAGTAAGTCTGCAGCCGTCATTGCAGAGCCCTGTACACACACAGTAAGTCTGCAGCCGTCATTGCAGCGCCCTGTACACACACAATAAGTCTGCGGCCGTCATTGCAGAGCTCTGTACACACACAGTAAGTCTGCAGCCGTCATTGCAGCGCCCTGTACACACACAATAAGTCTGCAGCCGTCATTGCAGAGCCCTGTACACACACAGTAAGTCTGCAGCCGTCATTGCAGAGCCCTGTACACACACAGTAAGTCTGCAGCCGTCATTGCAGCGCCCTGTACACACACAATAAGTCTGCGGCCGTCATTGCAGAGCTCTGTACACACACAGTAAGTCTGCGGCCGTCATTGCAGCGCCCTGTACACACACAGTAAGTCTGCAGCCGTCATTGCAGCGCCCTGTACACACACAATAAGTCTGCGGCCGTCATTGCAGAGCCCTGTACACACACACAGTAAGTCTGCGGCCGTCATTGCAGCGCCCTGTACACACACAGTAAGTCTGCAGCCGTCATTGCAGCGCCCTGTACACACACAGTAAGTCTGCGGCCGTCATTGCAGCGCCCTCTACACACACAATAAGTCTGCGGCCGTCATTGCAGAGCCCTGTACACACACACAGTAAGTCTGCAGCCGTCATTGCAGCGCATTATACACACACAGTAAGTCTGCAGCCGTCATTGCAGCGCCCTGTACACACACAGTAAGTCTGCGGCCGTCATTGCAGCGCCCTGTACACACACAGTAAGTCTGCGGCCGTCATTGCAGAGCCCTGTACACACACAGTAAGTCTGCAGCCGTCATTGCAGCGCCCTGTACACACACAATAAGTCTGCGGCCGTCATTGCAGAGCTCTGTACACACACAGTAAGTCTGCAGCCGTCATTGCAGCGCCCTGTACACACACAATAAGTCTGCGGCCGTCATTGCAGAGCCCTGTACACACACAGTAAGTCTGCAGCTGTCATTGAGGCCCTGTACACACACAGTAAGTCTGCGGCTGTCATTGAGGCCCTGTACACACACACAGTAAGTCTGCAGCTGTCATTGAGGCCCTGTACACACACAGTAAGTCTGCGGCTGTCATTGAGGCCCTGTACACACACACAGTAAGTCTGCAGCTGTCATTGAGGCCCTGTACACACACAGTAAGTCTGCGGCCGTCATTGAGGCCCTGTACACACAGTCTGCACCCACCTGGCGGCCGTCCTGTGCACGCGTCTTCACTGCTCAGACCTAAAGCCAAACTACTGCGCAGTCAGGTCACAGGAGCGACAGCTGCCTGGGTCTACTGACGTCATCAGAACGTCGCAGCCAATCAGTAGGCGCTATCTAAGCTCCCGCTATGCAGAGGTGACAGCAGGAGACCAGGCCCCGCCCATCCCGGCCGTGTAACCAATGAGAATTGCTGTGACAGTGAGCGCGCTCCAAGCCTCACCTGCTACCTCCCATTACATAACATTACAGCCGTAATCCGCACATGTGCAGTCTGCGCCGGCGAGGCATGCTGGGACTTGTAGTTCTGCACACAATGCTGAAGCTATCAGTGACTGTTGACCACCTAACCTGTGCATGGCACTTCATTTGCAGTTTACTGTTCACACCTCCGGTTTGTACTCACAGCAGTAACACACTGATTTACAAAACCATAGATGTACACACACCTGTATACACTGACAATGACAGACACGCCCAGCCATACACTCATAGTAAGTTTGGTTGCGGTATAAATGTAAAAGGAAAGGTCAGAACAAAACTTTTGTATGTAAGGCTGTGTTCACACTTGTGCTGTGACAGTCCATCTGGAGCAAAGGTGTGTGCAGCCCCCAACCTGCTGTAAACAGGAGTTTCCATGTAAGGGGGGCTGAAGACTTCTACACTGCTCAGGAGGAGGGATGGGAGAGCGCGGTGTGTCATAGCTGGCTCCTTTAGGCTGTGTGCCCACGTAGCATTTTTCAAGCGTATATGCTGCGGAATTTCCGCAGCGTAAACGCTTGAAAAACGCATGTATATCCGCACCCCATGGTCCCCAATGGGATTCCGCAAGTTCTATGCACATGCTGTGGATTTTTCCGCAGCGTTTATGCCGCGTTCAAAAATCCGCAGCATGTCATTTAATTTTGCGTTTCCGCAAGCGGAATTGCCTTTGTCCAATGCATAAAAAACGCAAGGCAATTCCGCATGTGGAAAACGCGTGATAAACGCGCGAAAAATGCGCGATAAACGCGTGCGGAATTCCGCATGCATTTTTCCAGGAGAGGACTTGCATTTATGCAGCAGAAATTTTCTGCTTCATAAATGCAACGTGGGCACATAGCCTAAAACTTTAAAAGGCCACGACCCCACTATCAGTATTTGGTCAGTATTCGGTCAGTATTTTTTCTCAGGAGTGGGAGCCAAAACCAGGAGTGGGGGATAAATGCAGAATTGGTGACTTGTTTCTATTATACCTTTTCTCTGATTGTTCCTCACCTGGTTTTGGCTCCCACTCCTGAGAAAAAATACTGACCAAATACTGATAGTGGGGGCCGTGGCCAAAAGGTGCAAATCGTTTGATGAATTTGACATCAATCAAGAAGTCACAAATTAAGAGGTATTCACACCAATAAAGCGTGGCAGAAATGCAATAATGCACGGGCCCTCTATGTTTTATTGCAGCCCTTGGAAGTCATGCAATATGACAATGTGGCCCCTGATCAGTAGATGTTGTGCCCCCCTTGGTTTAGATCAGGGTTTCCCAAACTCCAGTCCTCACGGCCCCCCACACGTCATGTTTTCAGGATTTCCTTAGTATTGCCCAGGTGATAGAATTATTATTAAGGCATCAGAAACTGCCACAGGTTCTCTCACCTGTGCAATACTAAGGAGATCTTGAAAACACGATGTGTTGGGGGTCTGTGAGGACAGGGTTTGGGAAACACTGGTTTAGAGGAACAGGCAAATGGAATTAAAGGGAATCTGTCAGCATGTAGGTCATAGGAAGCTGAATAAAATGATACCTTGATTACTGAGATCCGATGTCTGATTCCAGAGAAATATATGTATTTCTGATATGTAAATGAGCTGATAAAGAGAACCTGTCAGCACGATGTCATTGAGCCGAGATCTCGCTCTGCGCATGCGCCGCCTCCTGCAACATTTTATTGATTACCGCAAGAGCAGCTGTGAAATCAGACTGCATATATGCCGTCCATGCTAATGACAGCGGCGCGTGCGCAGAATTTCAAACAGGAGGCAGGTCACTTCTGTTTGAAAAATCAGTGACCTGTCATTACAAAAAACATAAAACTCACCAGCCCCTCCAGACAAAATAAAGCCGTTGTGAACAGGTGCAAGCTGCTATGACTGCATAATATACAAACAAGAGAATACAGCAGCCTCTGTAAGCACTAAGATCTGCAAACACTGAACATGAGATTTGAACTGCATTACTGCTATATAGAATATACTTATAAAAGAGAAGTTACTTAGCGCACAAATTGGCCAATTCATGTGAGCCCCTTAGCCATGACAAGGCGACCTTTCTTTGATGGGACCATAAACCTAATATTTATCAGACATGTCTCTCCCGAGCTGTATTCTTTTGTTTGTCACCTGTCATTGAAACACCAGAGTCAGGCCGAGGGGCCGAAGCCAGAAGAGAAGACCCTACCCACAGTACCGCCCTTGTGCAGAGAAATCTGATTAGTAGAAAACTTCAAAAGCTGATTAAACAAGAACCACATAGCGGATTTCTTCACCAAAGGTTTCTTCACTATTATGGCCATGTCAATACATTACAAAATCGTGGTAATAGGTTATTTTTAAGATCGATGGGCCGGACACTGATCTCCCTGAGAATCTGCGTCCAGAGCTTATTTTTTATGAAACGGGTATTACCAGTGTGAGACATGGAATGACTGACAGTCTGTTCTGATAATCACATAGAGCTCTACAGTGAGATGAGAAGTAACACAGTACAGCAGAGCCACCACAGTAAATCAGCAGAATTGACGTTTGCCTCATTACAAATATTTGCAGCTGCATTTGTTCTCTCATAGTGTCTCAGCTTCCATCTCACAGCTCTCAGGCTGCCAGTGTGGGAGAAGGGCAGGACAGCAGAGCTTACAGCTCTATGAGAAGACAACTCACAGCTAATAATCTTTTATTTTTTTTCAATGTAGCAGTGTGAGGGCTTTTTTTTGTGAGGCTGGCTGACATTTTTATTAATACAGTTTTGGCGTACATACAATGTTTTGCTTGCTTTCTATTGCATTTTGTGTTGGATATCCAGCAACAAAAACAGCAATTTTGCCATTTTGATTTTTTTATTTACCACATTTACTGGGTGGATTAAATAATTTTATATTTTGCAAACCTATGAGTATGACACATAGTCCAATATACATATCAAATATTTATTTTATTAAAATAGAAACACATCACAATACAATATCAAATAGAGGAAAAAATGCCCAGATATAATGGACATCCGGGGGTGGGCAGGTAAAATTACAGAGGACACTAGTAACAAGTGGATAACCACAGAATCCACCAATCATACATATTCAAATTAAGGTGCATACAATAAAGTGCATAGTGCAATAAATATGAACCCAAGTGGGTGTAAATGCACAAGCAAACAATAAAGTACAAGATTATTAATATCTTCCTTTTATGTATGAAAATAATAAAGAGAAGAGTAAATGGCAATGGTGGCTGTGGGTCCGCCTATATAGCTAAGTATATCATATAAGTCAAAAAAAGTGTCACAATGATAGAATAATAGTGCAATGTAATACCTGCCAGTCCCTCAGAGTCCACACAGATCCGACGCGCGTTTCGCCGATGGCTTTAACCAGGATATTGTGTCAGGCATAAAGGTAAGGTATATAAAGGAGGATTAGCCAATGAGGGGGTTATAGTCATGATTAGTTTAATGTGCTCCAGCATGGCGCCATGCTTCAGTGAGCCAACTCCAGTCGCATCAGGGAGGGCCGCGTCTCCATAGAGCGCGGTCCACCGGAAGCGACAGAGTCGGCGTGCGTGTCAGGTTGGACCGCAAGTCACGGAAGTGACATATGTTACACTTCCGGGGTCAATTTGAGCCGCAAGAGGTAAGAGTGACGTAAGTGGTAACTGCAGTGAAACACCGCACATTGCGTGTCACGGTGAAACGCAGATCCTATTCTGCATAGGTAAGTATGATGTATGCCCAAATGAAAAAAGGTGAAAGCAGATATGTGCCAAAGAAGAATATGATGATAATAATTACACATAAATAATAATTTATGCAGTGATACATCTATCATCACATGACCCCTGAAGTGCATAATGTAAAAACAAATTTATATGGATATATCCAAAATTCATAATTAGTATACAGTACAGACCAAAAGTTTGGACACACCTTCTCATTTAAAGATTTTTCTGTATTTTCATGACCATGAAAATTGTACATTCACACTGAAGGCATCAAAACTATGAATTAACACATGTGGAATTATATACTTAACAAAAAAGTGTGAAACAACTGAAAATATGTCTTATATTCTAGGTTCTTCAAAGTAGCCACCTTTTGCTTTGATGACTGCTTTGCACACTCTTGGCATTCTCTTGATGAGCTTTCAAGAGGTAGTCACCGGAAATGGTTTTCACTTCACAGGTGTGCCCTGTCAGGTTTAATAAGTGTGATTTCTTGACTTATAAATGGGGTTGGGACCATCAGTTGTGTTGTGCAGAAGTCTGGTGGATACAAAGCTGATAGTCCTACTGAATAGACTGTTAGAATTTGTATTACGGCAAGAAAAAAGCAGCTAAGTAAAGAAAACGAGTGGCCATCATTACTTTAAGAAATGAAGGTCAGTCAGTGCGAAAAATTGGGAAAACTTTGAATGTGTCCCCAAGTGCAGTTGCAAAAACCATCAAGCGCTACAAAGAAACTGGCTCACATGAAGCCCGCCCCAGGAAAGGAAGACCAAGAGTCACCTCTGCTTCTGAGGATGTTTATCCGAGTCACCAGCCTCAGAAATCGCAGGTTAACAGCAGCTCAGATTAGAGACCAGGTCAATGCCACACAGAGTTCTAGCAGCAGACACATCTCTATAACAACTGTTAAGAGGAGACTTTGTGCAGCAGGCCTTCATGGTAAAATAGCTGCTAGGAAACCACTGCTAAGGACAGGCAACAAGCAGAAGAGACTTGTTTGGGCTAAAGATCACAAGGAATGGACATTAGACCAGTGGAAATCTGTGCTTTGGTCTGATGAGTCCAAATTTGAGATCTTTGGTTCCAACCAAATGTATATCGGCATGACCACCAGAGAACTCCGCAGACGAACGAGAGAACATGTCTTGGACATAAAAGCAGCTATGGACATAAATGACGCGGAGGAATTGAAAACCCTACCTCGCCACTTTAAGAGATTCCATGGATGTGATGCCTCTCTATTAAAGGTCAGTGGGATAGATCGGGTATACATAGGGATACGTGGTGGGAATTGGAAAAAAGCACTGGCTGAAAAGGAAGTGAAATGGATAACCATTCTTGACACGATGGTTCCCAATGGATTAAATGAATCTAACAGTTTTGTTCCTTTTTTATAATCTCTCTCTCTTATCACGGATATGTGTGTTTTTTACTGGTCCATGTGACTTGTTTTTATGCATTTTACTGGTATTTTAATTTTTAATTTTGGTTTTTGTATTTCTTCTTATTTATTTTCTTTATTTCTTTTTTTCTGTAGTTCTTTCGCCTATTCTTATGGGATTCGTTTGTGAGGAAATGCGTAGTTCCTTTCTTTCTTCATTTGGGTTGGATGAACCAGCAAGCCATGTTCAGGCTATATCTTCAGTGACAGACTGCATATGATACATTTTTTTGTGTGTCTGTTTTTATACACACAATTATTATTTTTTTCACTTTGTAATTTTATATTGCATTATTATGTAAGGATTAGTGTTGTGCACTAATACACTATATCTTTCGCACTGAGTCATATGTGTAGCATGGGTAGGGTGTTGTACATGATTTAGTTATGTGACACGTATTTTGCATCTGTTACACTTTTTTAATTTTTCATTTTTTATTCCATAATTTTCATATGATATATACTAATTATGGATATACAGTTATATGAAAAAGTTTGGGCACCCCTATTAATCTTAAGCTTAATGTTTTATAAAAATTGGTGTTTTTGCAACAGCTATTTCAGTTTGATATATGTAATAACTGTTGGACACAGTAATGTTTCTGCCTTGAAATGAGGTTTATTGTACTAACAGAAAATGTGCAATCTGCATTCAAACAAAATTTGACAGGTGCATAAGTATGGGCACCCTTATCATTTTCTTGTTTTAAATACTCCTACCTACTTTTTACTGACTTACTAAAGCACTTTTTTTGGTTTTGTAACCTCATTGAGCTTTGAACTTCATAGCCAGGTGTATGCAATCATGAGAAAAGCTACTTCAAGTGGCCACTTGCAAGTTGTTCTCCTGTTTGAATCTCCTCTGTAGAGTGGCATCATGGGCTCCTCAAAACAACTGTCAAATGATCTGAAAACAAAGATTATTCAACATAGTTGTTCAGGGGAACGATACAAAAAGCTGTCTCAGAGATTTAACCTGTCAGTTTCCACTGAGAGGAACATAGTAAGGAAATGGAAGAACACAGGGACAGTTCTTGTTAAGGCCAGAAGTGGCAGGCCAAGAAAAACATCAGAAAGGCAGAGAAGAAGAATGGTGAGATCAGTCAAGGACAATCCTCAGACCACCTCCAGAGAGCTGCAGCATCAACTTGCTGCAGATGGTGTCACTGTGCATCGGTCAACTATACAACGCACTTTGCACAAGGAGAAGCTGTATGGGAGAGTGATGCGAAAGAAGCCGTTTCTGCAAGCACGCCACAAACAGAGTCGGCTGAGGTATGCAAAAGCACATTTGGGGAAGCCAATTTCTTTTTGGAAGAAGGTCCTGTGGACTGATGAAACCAATATTGAGTTGTTTGGTCATACAAAAAGGTGTTATGCATGGCGGCAAAAAAACACAGCATTCCAAGAAAAACACTTGCTACCCACAGTAAAATTTGGTGGAGGTTCCATCATGCTTTGGGGCTGTGTGGCCAATGCCGGCACCGGGAATCTTGTTAAAGTTGAGGGACGCATGGATTCCACTCAGTATCAGCAGATTCTTGACAATAATGTTCAAGAATCAGTGATAAAGTTGAAGTTACGCAGGGGATGGATCTTTCAGCAAGACAATGATCCAAAACACTGCTCCAAATCTACTCAGGCATTCATGCAGAGGAACAATTACAATGTTCTGGAATGGCCATCCCAGTCCCCAGACCTGAATATCATTGAACATCTGTGGGATCATTTGAAGAGGGCTGTCCATGCTCGGCAACCATCAAACTTAACTGAACTGGAATTGTTTTGTAAAGAGTAATGGTCAAAAATACCTTCATCCAGGATCCAGGAACTCATTAAAAGCTACAGGAAGCGACTAGAGGCTGTTATTTTTGCAAAAGGAGGATCTACTAAATATTAATGTCACTTTTCTGGTGAGGTGCCCATACTTATGCACCTGTCAAATTTTGTTTGAATGCAGATTGCACATTTTCTGTTAGTACAATAAACCTCATTTCAAGGCAGAAACATTACTGTGTCCAACAGTTATTACATATATCAAACTGAAATAGCTGTTGCAAAAACACCAATTTTTATAAAACATTAAGCTTAAGATTAATAGGGGTGCCCAAACTTTTTCATATAACTGTATTATGGATATATGCATATAAATTTGTTTTTACATTATGCACTTCAGGGGTCATGTGATGATAGATGTATCACTGCATAAATTATTATTTATGTGCAATTATTATCATCATATTCTTCTTTGGCACATATCTGCTTTCATCTTTTTTTATTTGGTCATACATCATGCTTACCTATGCAGAATGGGATCTGCGTTTCACCATGACACGCAATGTGCGGTGTTTCACTGCAGTTACCACTAGTGTTGAGCGATACCTTCCGATATCAGGAAATATCGGATCGGATTGGATCGGGCCGATACCAAAAAGTATCGGATATTGCCGACTCCGATACCGGAAACCAATGCAAGTCAATGGGACACAAATATCGGAATGAAAATAAACCCTTTCTTTCCTTGTAGGTTAATTCTACATGAAGGAAAACTACTAAGAATAATGTAGAATGTATTGGGGGAGGTGGTTGCCCAAATCGTTGGGAACAGTGCTCACAGTGAAACATGAAAAGCCGGCAATTCAGCAGCGGCATACACCGGTACCCGACAATTTAGAACAGAAAGAATAGAGCTTCACACATAGATTAGATAGATAGAAACATGTCAGTCACATATATATTGTTATGTTCTGCTACCAGAGCTAAGGAAAGAGAGGAAATCTGTCCCTACGATAGAACTCAGCTGAATCCCTACTGTTATGCACACGCCCGGGCTAAGCGGCGTGTGCGTGTGATTGGTAGTGATTCCACTGGACCGTGCCGGAGAGTGAATGCCTGGAGGGGCGTGACTAAGTATTCACCCGATCCGACCAGGGTCGCACGACGGCATACGACGCCAGTGCACCAAGGAGGAACCGAGCAGAGGGACCAGGTGCTACTCCAGGACAGACCCCGGACACGGCTGTTGACCCACACAGGGGAATACAGGAATAGGCTGGCACACAGACTGGTGGGTATAGGCAGGCACGACTGGTATGCAGGCAGGCGGGTATGCAGGCAGGGGGGTAAAGGCAAGCACAGCTAGAGTGCAGACAGGGAGGCACTAGCAGGTAGGAACACAGGCGGGATAGGACCCAGTACACACCGGGACTCAGGAACAATACAGGCAGAGGGTTACAGGCAAGCACAGCTAGAGAGCAGACAAGGCTGAGCAGGGAGGACAGGGCTCTGTTCACACGGAACAGACAGGAAGGGAAAGACAGAGCCAGATACTCACACAGTACTTGCAGAGACAACAAGCAGGAGTTAGGTACGAGTTCAGACTCTGCAGAAAAAGGAAGGGAACGGACATAGAGGCAAAACAGGTAAAGGACAGGAGAGAGTTCAGACTGGAACTGAGTGTACGGAGGAGACCGACACTGCAGAGGGATACAGGAGCGGGTCTGGGAATACGGCCCCCAGAGAGGCGGAACGAACAGGCAAGGAGCGTGTTCAGACAGGACAGACCAGACGCAGGAGCGGGTCTAGGAAATCGGCCACTAGAAGGCGGAACGAACAGGCAAGGAGCGTGTTCAGACAGGACAGACCAGACACAGGAGCGGGTCTAGGAAATCGGCCACTAGAAGGCGAGAGGAACAGGCTAGGAGCGTGTTCAGACAGGACAGACAAGAGAACACAGAAAGGACTCAGTTCAGACACGGGAGCTGATACCGCAAAGCAGGAGACATACAGGACTCAGTTCAGACACGGGAGCTGATACCGCAAAGCAGGAGACATACAGGACTCAGTTCAGACACGGGAGCTGATACAAAAAGCAGGAGACATACAGGACACAGTTCAGACACGGGAGCTGATACCGCAAAGCAGGAGACATACAGGACTCAGTTCAGACACGGGAACTGATACAAAAAGCAGGAGACAAGAGACGGGACCTGGCACCTTCAGAGTGCAAGCACACACTGAAGGAAACACTATGCTCAGGCAGGGATAGAAGGGAGCTGCTGAGCTATATACCAAGTGACAGACAGCAATAGGCTGAGGACGCACAAGGGGTGTGACCCACAGCAGGTACAAAAGGCAGGAAGTGATCGGGCGCCGCCCTTAAGCAGCAGAAACAGACACAAACAGACAGCATGGAGGGAAGCCAGAGAGACATTCTGGACAGGAGATCAAGTGCGCCCTCTTGCACAGTGGGAGATGGACCACCATGCAAGGACGCCGCCAGGTATGTTACAGTACCTCCCCCCTTACGCCCCCTCTTCTTCAGGCCTGCCAGAATCTTCCGCAGGGAATTCGAGGGCCAGTCGTTCACTGGGTTGGAGGGGGACAGAGACTTAAGGGTAATCTCTGCTTCGAGGTACATCTTGTCAAGCTCACAGGAAGAAATAGACGGGTTATCACGTACATAATGAGGAAAAGTCACTGTCTCTTTGTTATCTGGTGGTATCCCGGAGGATTCAGGAAACAACTGGAGGTCCTCCGCCGGGTCAGAAGAGTGCAGAGGCTCAGAGAAAACAACTGCTTCAGAGTACACTAGGTCGGACTCACTGGAGGAAGCAGGCGAGGTATCGGGTACCGAGTATAGGAAAGTCTCTGTCCATTCACCACCAGGTGGCACCCCGAAGGGTTCTGGAGACAGCTGGCGGACCTCCGCCTGGTCAGAGGGGTGTAGAGACTCACGGGTAACCTCTGCTTCAGAGTACACTAGGTCGGACTCACTGGAGGAAGCAGGCGAGGTATCGGGTACCGAGTATAGGAAAGTCTCTGTCCATTCACCACCAGGTGGCACCCCGAAGGGTTCTGGAGACAGCTGGCGGTCCTCCGCCTGGTCAGAGGGGTGTAGAGACTCACGGGTAACCTCTGCTTCAGAGTACACTAGGTCGGACTCACTGGACGAAGCAAGCGAGGTATCAGATCCAGGATATAGGAAAGTCTCTGTCCATTCACCACCAGGTGGCACCCCGAAGGATTCTGAACACAACTGGAGGTCCTCCGCCTGGTCGGAGGGGTGTAGAGACTCAGGAGTAACCTCTGCTTCGGAGTACACTAAGTTGGACTCACTGGACGAAGCGAGCGAGGTATCAGGTACAGAGTATAGGAGAGTCTCTGTCCTTTCGCTACCAGGTAGCACCCCGAAGGGTTCAGGAGACAACTGGAGATCCTCCGCCTGGTCGGAGGGGTGTAGAGACTCGGAGGTAACTACCACTTTGGGGTACCCATTGTCAGGCTCACAGGACGAAGCGGACAAAGTATTGAGTACCGGGTGTAGAGAAGTCTCTCTCCATTTGTCATCGAGTGGTATCCCGGAGGGTTCAGGAGGCAACAGGGGATCCTCCGCCAGGTAGTAGAGGTGCACAGACTCTGAGGTAACCACAGCTTTGGAGCATCCTTGGACATGCACACCGGTTAAAGAGAAAGAAGCATCTGATGCCGGGTGCAGGAAGTTCTCCTGTGTGGAGTCTGGATGGGCAGAAGTCTCTTCGGCCAGGAGAACTGGTGCACTACCCACGCACATTACCCATTGGGGTTTCTCCGGGATACAGGGAGATGAAGCTTCAGTAGGGACTTCAAGGTTGGGGTCAGGAGGTCTCAGGGAGGACAGACCCTGGCGTGACGGCTTGCCTCTAAGTCTAGCACGTCTGGGCTGCCTCTTGAGGTTGAGAGAAGTATTCCGGAAAGCGTAGTCACCCTGTGAGGATTCTGGGTGGGCAGTAGTCTCATTGGGCTGGAGGACTATTGCGCTACCCACACACATTACCCGTCGGGGCTGCTCCGGGATATTGGGAAGTGAAGCTTCAGCAGGGGCTTCAGGGTTAGGGTCCTCGAAGACCATACGAAAGGCCACCAGGAAGGCCTGCAGGTCAAGGATGACAGGATCCCATGCTTCCCATAGGGGGGTGACCCATTTCAAGGCATCACCCGCTAGGTAGTCAATCATAAAGGCCACTTTAGCCCAATCGGAAGGAAAATAGAGAGGGTAGGCCTTAAAGTGTAGCATGCATTGCTCCACAAATGCACGACACTGTCTTGGATCCCCATAGTAACGTGGCGGATCCGCAGGAACGAGGGCTGATAGATCCATCTGGACGGGTGCGTAATTCGCCTGGAACTCAGCTAAAGGGGGAAAAAAATTTATTTATTTTATTTTAATGCATGTATTCGCTGGAAAAACTTCTCAAAGAGCGAAGGCCGTGGGGCTCAACGGGAACCATGGCCTGAGCATGCTGTTATGCACACGCCCGGGCTAAGCGGCGTGTGCGTGTGATTGGTAGTGATTCCACTGGACCGTGCCGGAGAGTGAATGCCTGGAGGGGCGTGACTAAGTATTCACCCGATCCGACCAGGGTCGCACGACGGCATACGACGCCAGTGCACCAAGGAGGAACCGAGCAGAGGGACCAGGTGCTACTCCAGGACAGACCCCGGACACGGCTGTTGACCCACACAGGGGAATACAGGAATAGGCTGGCACACAGACTGGTGGGTATAGGCAGGCACGACTGGTATGCAGGCAGGCGGGTATGCAGGCAGGGGGGTAAAGGCAAGCACAGCTAGAGTGCAGACAGGGAGGCACTAGCAGGTAGGAACACAGGCGGGATAGGACCCAGTACACACCGGGACTCAGGAACAATACAGGCAGAGGGTTACAGGCAAGCACAGCTAGAGAGCAGACAAGGCTGAGCAGGGAGGACAGGGCTCTGTTCACACGGAACAGACAGGAAGGGAAAGACAGAGCCAGATACTCACACAGTACTTGCAGAGACAACAAGCAGGAGTTAGGTACGAGTTCAGACTCTGCAGAAAAAGGAAGGGAACGGACATAGAGGCAAAACAGGTAAAGGACAGGAGAGAGTTCAGACTGGAACTGAGTGTACGGAGGAGACCGACACTGCAGAGGGATACAGGAGCGGGTCTGGGAATACGGCCCCCAGAGAGGCGGAACGAACAGGCAAGGAGCGTGTTCAGACAGGACAGACCAGACGCAGGAGCGGGTCTAGGAAATCGGCCACTAGAAGGCGGAACGAACAGGCAAGGAGCGTGTTCAGACAGGACAGACCAGACACAGGAGCGGGTCTAGGAAATCGGCCACTAGAAGGCGAGAGGAACAGGCTAGGAGCGTGTTCAGACAGGACAGACAAGAGAACACAGAAAGGACTCAGTTCAGACACGGGAGCTGATACCGCAAAGCAGGAGACATACAGGACTCAGTTCAGACACGGGAGCTGATACCGCAAAGCAGGAGACATACAGGACTCAGTTCAGACACGGGAGCTGATACAAAAAGCAGGAGACATACAGGACACAGTTCAGACACGGGAGCTGATACCGCAAAGCAGGAGACATACAGGACTCAGTTCAGACACGGGAACTGATACAAAAAGCAGGAGACAAGAGACGGGACCTGGCACCTTCAGAGTGCAAGCACACACTGAAGGAAACACTATGCTCAGGCAGGGATAGAAGGGAGCTGCTGAGCTATATACCAAGTGACAGACAGCAATAGGCTGAGGACGCACAAGGGGTGTGACCCACAGCAGGTACAAAAGGCAGGAATTGATCGGGCGCCGCCCTTAAGCAGCAGAAACAGACACAAACAGACAGCATGGAGGGAAGCCAGAGAGACATTCTGGACAGGAGATCAAGTGCGCCCTCTTGCACAGTGGGAGATGGACCACCATGCAAGGACGCCGCCAGGTATGTTACACCTACGATGTAACAGGGAACCTGATCCTGCGATCAGACCTGCTAAAGTCCTAAGCTAGTCTGTACGGAGACCTATAGATGTGGGGAAGGAATCCCTACAAGTACTAAGGACTGGGAGGAAAATGGGACACCTCCTAACAGAAATAGTAGCAGACAGACAAACAAACAAAATATATAGAACACTGAGGTCCGTAGACCAAGCAAACTAACAGAGTTAGATACAGAGCACAGGCTAGCTAGAAAGTAGTTATACAATGAAGTCCAGCAAAGCCAGAAGGGCGGAGCAGGATTAAATAGGCCAACGAGGTCATGTGACCAGCAAAGGAAAAAACCTAAGAGCAAGGTTCTAACATATATGAAGTACAGTGACAGTGTTGATTACTGTACTTGTCATTTAGTGTAAAGGATTTATTTAAAAAAATAATAGTGTTTTCATACACCGTCTCTTCAAAAAAGCCGGCCGGCAATTCAGCATCGGTACCCGACAATTTACAACAGAAAGATAGAGCATCACACGTAGATTAGATACATAGAAACATGTCAGTCACATATATAATAAGTACAGTGATAGTGTTGCTTACTGTACTTGTCATTTAGTGTTAAAATAAAGGATTTATTTAAAAAAAAATTGGCGTGGGGTTCCCCGTAATTTTAGTCTCTAGCGGAGGTTAAGCAGACAGCTGGGGCAGATGTTTGAAGCCTGGGAAGAGGGTAATACCCACGGAGCTTCCCAGGCTACTAATATCAGCCCCCAGCTGAATACCTAGCCTTTACTAGCTATTAAAATGGGGGACCCCCCCAAAAAAATGACGTGGGGTCCCCCCTATTTTAATAGCTAGCAAAGGCTAGGCAGACAGCTGGGGGCTGATATTAATAGCCCATGAAGGGTGCCATGAATATTGGCCCTCTCCCAGGCTAGAAACACCAGCCGTCAGCCTCCCTAGAAATGGCGCATCCATAGGATGCATCCCGATGAGCCGACAATGAACTCAGCTCACCTCATGCACGTCACTGACAGCGTGGGAGAATTCTCCTGCGCATGCGGTGAGCGTGAGAAACTTGGCTCATCTGGATGCTGTCACAGCCTGACACTGAGGAGCGCAAGCATGCCTGCGCTTCTCAGTGTCTGCGGGATGACAGACTGGATGGGAGCTACATTAATTTGAATAGGAACTGCCGAGGAGTGAACATCAAAATGGAAAAAAACGAGCTCAGAGCTGTCATCAAATACCTCAGCTTGAAAAAAATGACTACCAAAGACATACACAGCGACTTGGTGGAAACATTGGGGGACTCTTCTCCTCCATATTCCACAGTTGCACGCTGGGCCAAGGAATTTAAGCTGAGAAGAACATCGACGGAAGATGAACATCGTGAAGGACGCCCATCCACGTCCCTCAATGAAGAAAACGTGAAAAAAGTTGAAGAAGTTGTATTGGCCGATTGAAGAGTGACTATCAGGCATGTAGCTGAGGTCACAGGGATCTCATATGGCAGTATTCAAAGAATCCTTGCAAAAGAATTGCATATGAGAAAGGTCTCGGCGCGTTGGGTGCCAAAAATGTTAACCGACGAGCAAAAAAAGAAACGAGTTGACATTTCAATAGCAAATCTCGAAAAGTTCCAAGCAGACAAGGAGAACTTTTTGTCACGTTTTTTGACCATGGACGAGACCTGGATCCACCACTTTGATCCCGAAACGAAACAACAATCGATGACATGGAAACGAGCCAACAAACCGACGCCGAAGAAATTCAGAGTGTCAAGCTCAGCAGGGAAGGTTATGGCGTCCGTTTTTTGGGACGCTGAAGGAATTATTGTTGTGGACTATTTGGAGAAGGGAGCCACTATTACGGGCTCCTACTACGCAGAACAAATAAGAAGATTGCGGGAGGCTATCAAGGAGAAAAGACGCGGCAAACTGCGGGCTGGAGTGCTGTTTCATCAAGATAACGCGCCGGCTCACAAAGCTGCAGTTGCCATGGCTACCATTCAAGAAGCGGGCTTTGAACTGGTGGAACACCCCCCCCCTATTCGCCAGATCTAGCCCCCCAGTGACTTCTTTCTCTTTCCTCGGCTCAAGGAACACCTCCGGGGCAAGAAATTTGACGACAATAGCGACATGATAACCGCTGTTGGGGATTTTTTTGAGGGTCAAGATCAAGAATTTTTTGCGAAGAAAATTCTAAGTTTAGAAAAGAGATGGACTAAATGTATAGACTTGTTAGGAGACTATGTAGAAAAATAAAAATTTTTTTTGACTATATTCATTTTGTTTAGTATTGATTATCATTACTTTTGGATCGCCCCTCGTATTTGTTATAGGCTATGTGCCCACGATGCAGAAATGCTCAGGATTTTTTCCTGAGCGTTTCTGCATTTCCCTGGCAGAAAAAAACGCATGCGGATGGTACATGCGGATTGTACATGCGTTTTCCTGCCAGGGACATGCGGAAGTGAAGCGTTCTTCACTTGCATTTCCGCATGCGGGTTGACAAGCGCTTTCCAAGCGATTTTAGCATCACTTGGAAAGTGCTTGACAACTTGGTCACACTATATAAATCCATGCAAACAGCATGGATTTATATAGTGTGACCCGAGAGAATGTCAAAAAATAAAAAAATAAATATATACTTACCCTCCGATGACCCGCGCTGTCTTGCTTCGCTCGGTCCCGGCTGCCGGCAGCGGTACACTGAAGGACCTGCCGACGTCAGCGTCGCGTGACCCGTCACATGACTCTGACGTCAGCGCAGGTCCTTCATTCCATCGCGAAGTGCCGGGAAGCAAGGAGGAGCGCAGCGCGGGCTGCCAGAAGGTAAGTATACATTTATTTTATTCTTTTTTTACAGCTTTTTTAATGGTACCTGGGTGTGGATGAGACTCTCCTCTCCTCTACACCCGGGTACCATCCGCACATTAGAACGCGCCAATAACGCAAGTACAGATGCAGTCTTGCGGAATTGGCGCGTTCTAATGCAAGTCAATGGCGGTGAAAATGCAGCACTTCCGCAAAATAATTGGTAGTGCTGCGTTTTTTTCCGCAATGATAATCCGCAGCGGAAATTTCCGCAGCATGTGCACAGCACATGCGGATTATCATTGGGGGACATGACAGGCTTTCTACCATGCGTTTTTTAAGCGTTTCTGCAGCGTTTTTGCCGCTGCAGAAACGCTTAAAAAATGCATCGTGGGCACACAGCCATATTGTGTTTTTATACTTTTCACTTTTTTCAGTCCCAATAGAGGACTTGAACCTGGGATCATTTGATTGCTTGTGCTGTAGTATTTAGTAAAAATCACAGTCTCCCATGAAGCCCAGCTTGTGATTGTATTTTACAGAACGAATATAGTAGTGAGTGGCACTTTAAGCAGACTCACACTACAATGGCAGTCCATTGACTGACAGTAGTATTTAAGGAGTTAAAGAGTGGCTGCAGAGCGGAATAAAACATTTTTCTTTCTTTTACCTCTCCGTTGCAGAGATGTTAGCAATTAAAGTATTTGGCTACTAATGAGTTAACTTTTTTTTAAGCCTAGTGAGTGTTATCAGACAGTTTTCACTGGGGGTGTATACTCTTCTCCCTGTATGAGTTGCCCAATAATAAGCAGGCAGCAACACAGCAGAAAAAGAACATACACCACAATAGCTTAGGTTTCTCAGTATGTAAAATGTAATGATACAGCTCTGATCTCCTGGTCTAACCTACTGCACATTAGAAAGTACTGGGAGATTAGAGCACAGATGACTCCTGCTTTTCAGATTCCTTTGGAGTTAGGGGATGCACAGCAGAGTTTAACTGTCACATTACAAACCCATCAATCAGTTCTTCTCCTCTCCTAGCACTGTCAACTGTGCTGTACTGCCCCTCCCCCCCACACTGCCTGTCAGTAATCACACTTATGTCAGTTGTGCAGGGTCTTATTACATCTCCCACAGGAGAAATCCAGAAAAGATTAGTCCTGTGTGAGATGTAATGACACCGTTCTTTCACTGCAGAGCAAGTACAAGTGGACGGAGTACTAGGGCGGGCGTTGGGGCAGGGCAGACTGGGCATCTGCCTAGGGCCCCCACTCCCTTGGGGGCCCCTAGCGGCTACAGCAAGAGCTCCACTCATAATAGCAATATCAGTGAAACTTCCGATGTAGAGACTGGTCGAGGACCTTTAGTGACATCATGATCATGTGACCATGATGTCACTACAGGCCTTGCAGTCTGAAGAGTTTCAGGACCTTTGCTGAGACAGGAGCTCCGGCCACTGAACATCCCCCATCAGAGGCTTAGGCTAAGTGCCCACGATGCAGAAATGCTGCATATTTTTTCTGCTTTTTCCTGGCAGGATAAGCGCATGCGGATTTTACATGCGTTTTTCCTGTCAGGTAGAAGAAGTGTTTTTGCATGCATTTCTGCATGTGGGTTATCAAGCGATTTTAGCATCACTTGGAAAGTGCTTGACAACTTGGTCACACTATATAAATCCATGCAACTGGCATGAATTTATATAGTGTAACCAAGTAATAGTTAAAAAAAAAGAATAAGAATGGTAAAAAATAAAGATTATACTTACCTTCCGATGGCCCCCAGTGTTTCCGCCGCTCCGTCGGGTCTGTTGTATGGCTCGCGGTGGTGTGAAAGGACCGGCCATGACGTCATTTAGTCATGTGACGCAACCGCCGACGTCACATTGAATCGCTTAAAATCCGCGTGTGCACATGTAGTCATGCGGATATTAAGCGATTCAAGCAAGTCAATAGCGGCAATTACGCTGCATGTCCGCAAAATTAATGGACATGCTGCGTATTTTTCTGCAATGATAATCTTCAGCGGAAATGTCAGCAGCATGTGCACAGCACATGCGGATTATCATTGGGGACCATGGGGCAAGTATTACCAAGCATTTTTAAACGTTTTCGCTGCAGAAATTCCAAAGCAAAAGTGCTTGAAAAACGCATAGTGGGCACGCAGCCTTAGAAGCACTGATTTGCCAATGCTCCTGTCCTCTTGCACAGAGCCTGAGGGGGAGGGAGAACCAGAGACTAGGTACCTACCCAGCTGAGCTGCCAGATAAGTTCTCCTGTGTCCACCTGTGTGTGCTGTGCTGCTCTTGTTAGCCTCCTCCTGTCAGCCCCCGTCTACCAGCCTTCTCCTGCCCCTGTCAGCCCCCTTCTGCCAGCCTCCGGCCCCTGTCAGGCTCCTCCTGCTCCTGTCAGCTTCCTCCTGCCCCTGCCAGCCTCCTCCTGTCCCTGTCAGCCTCCTCCTGCCAGTCTCCACCTGCCCATCAGCTTCCTCCTGCTCCTGTCAGCCTCCTTCTGCCAGCCTCCTCCTGCCCCTGCCATCCTCCTTCTGTCAGTCTCCTTCTGCCCCGGTCAAGCTCCTCCTGCCCATGTCAGCCTCCTCCTGCCCCTGTCAGCCTCCTACCCCTGCCAGCCTCCTCCTGTTTCTGTCAGCCTCCTCCTGCCCCTGCCAGCCTCCTTCTGTCAGCCTCCTCCTGCCCCTGCCAGCCTCCTGTTCCGGTCAGCCTGCTCCTGCCAGCCTCCTCCTGTCAGCCTTCTCCTGTCAGCCTCCCCCTACTCCTGTCAGCCTCCTCCTAACAGCCTCCTCCTGTCCCTGCCAGCCTCCTTCTGTCAGCCTCCTCCTGCCCCTGTCAGCCTGCTCCTGCCAGCCTCCTCCTGCCCCTGTCAGCCTGCTCCTGCCAGCCTCCTCCCGTCAGCCTTCTCCTGTCAGCCTCCCCATGCTCCTGTCGGCCTCCTGCTGCCAGCCTCCTCCTGCCCCTGCCAGCCTCCTCCCTCCCCTGCTAGCCCCCTCCTGCTCCTGCCAGCCTCCTCCTGCTCCTTTCAGCCTTCTGCTCCTGTCAGCCTCCTTCAGCCAGCCTCCACCTGCTCCTGCCAGCCTCCTCCTGCTCCTGCCAGCCTGCTCCTGCCAGCCTCCTCCTGCCAGCTTCCTCCTACTCCTGTCAGCCTCCTCCTGCCCCTGCCAGCCTCCTTCTCCTCCTGCCCCTGCCAGCCTACTCCTCTTCCTGTCAGCCTCCTCCTGCCCCTGCCAGCCTCCTCATGCTCCTGCCAGCCTCCTCCTGCTCCTGTCATCCTCCTCCTGCTAGCCTCCTCCTGCTCCTGTCAGCAGTCCCAGCAGAGGAGAGGCCGGGAGGTGTCGGCTGGGACAGTGCTGCTGTGAGAGTGCTGCTGTGAGCAGGAGAAGCTGCAGCTCATAGTGAGGACATCTTTATTCCCTTCAGCATAAAGCAGTGTGTGTATGTGGGGTGTGTGTAGTGTATGTGAGGTGTGTGTAGTGTGTGCTGTCTGCAAGATATCTGTATGTGTTTATATGAATGTTTGTTGTCCCACATACATGTACTGTGTGTATCTACTGAGCATTTGTTGTTCAGCATGTGTGTGCCGTGTATGTATGTGTGCCGTGTACATGTGTGTATAAGTGTGTGCATTGTACATGCGTGTCATGTACATGTGTGTGTATAGTGTGTGCCATGTACATGTGTGTGCATAAGTGTGTATGTTTATATATTTTATTGCATTATTCTAACTCAGGAGTTTCAAACTCGGCTGAGTATATGGGCCTCACATAGAAAAAATGTGAATTTGAAGGTCCACATTCTTTGCAGGATGATATGACATTTTTAATGATATCATATTGTTTGTTCTATACAACTTTTGGATTTTTGGAACATTTTTGGCTTTTTTATTTTATTATTTTACATGGCATTCATTTTATGGGCTATGGTACAGTTTTATAGTTTTTACAATTTTTAGTTCCTTTTTGTGTCCCTTAATTGGCCACATACAGTGATTTTTTTCTTAGAATTTGCGCCATATAGTAATTCTGACCAACTTCATATAGTAATATCCCCATCTTGTAGTAGTTTCCCCATCTTGTGGTAATATCCCCATCCTTGTCCGCATCTTGTAGTAATGTCCCCCATCCTTGTCCCCATCTTGTAGTAATGTCCTCCATCCTGGTCCCCATCTTGTAGTAATGTCCTCCATCTTGGCCCCCATCTTGTAGTAATATCCTCCTTCTTGGTCCCCATCTTGTAGTAATGTCCTCCATCCTGGTCCCTATCTTGTAGTAATGTCCTCTATCCTGGTCCCCATCTTGTAGTAATATCCTCCTTCTTGGTCCCTATCTTGTAGTAATATCCTCCTTCTTGGTCCCCATCTTGTAGTAATGTCCTCTATCCTGGTCCCCATCTTGTAATAATGTCCTCCTTTGTGGTCCCCATCTTTTAGTAATGTCCTCCATCCTGGTCCCCGTCTTTTAGTAATGTCCTCCATCCTGGTCCCCATCTTGTAGTAATGTGGTCATCCTGGTCCACATCTTGTAGTAATGTCCTCCATCTTGGTTCCCATCTTGTAGTAATGTCCTTTATCTTGGTCCCCATCTTGTAGTAATGTCCTTTATCTTGGTCCCCATCTTGTAGTAATGTCCTCCATCTTGGTCCCCATCTTGTAGTAATGTTCTCCATCCTGATCCCCATCTTGTAGTAATGTCCTCCATCCTGGTCCCCATCTTGTAGTAATGTGGCCATCCTGGTCCCCATCTTGTAGTAATGTGGCCATCCTAGTCCCCATCTTGTAGTAGTTTCCCCATCTCGTGGTAATGTCCCCATCCTTGTCCTCATCTTGTGTTAATATCCCCCATCCTAGTCCCCATCCTGTATTAATGTGGCCATCTTGGTCCCCATCTTGTAGTAACGTGGCCATCCTGGTCCCCATCTTGTAGTAGTTTCCCCATCTTGTGGTAATGTCCCCATCCTTGTCCGCAACTTGTAGTAATGTCCTCCATCCTGGTCCTCATCTTGTAGTAATATCCTCCATCTTGGTCCTCATCTTGTAGTAATGTCCTCTATCCTGGTCCCCATTTTGTAGTAATGTCCTCCATCCTGGTCTCCATCTTGTAGTAATGTCCTTCACCCTGGTCCCCATCTTGTAGTAATGTCCTCCATCCTGGTCCCCATTTTGTAGTAATGTCCTCCATTCTGGTCTCCATCTTGTAGTAATGTCCTCCATCCTGGTCCCAATCTTGTAGTAATGTCCTTCACCCTGGTCCCCATCTTGTAGTAATGTCCTCCATCCTGGTCCCCATCTTGTAGTAATGTCCTCCATCCTGGTCCCCATCTTGTAGTAATGTGCCCATCTTGGTCTTCATCTTGTAGTAATTGCTCATCCTGCTCCCCATCTTGTAGTAATGTGGTCATCCTGATCCTCATCTTGTAGTAATGTGCTCACCCTGGTCCCCATCTTGTAGTAATGTGCTCATCCCGGTCCCCGTCTTGTAGTAATGTGCTGATCCTGGTTCCCATCTTGTAGTAATGGCCCATGTTGGTCCCTAACTTGTAGAACATTCAACTGAAAAGAATCACTGACTTCGGCGGCCCTCAGGACCAGGCCGTAATCATTATGGGGGCTCCGGAGCCTGCGGGCCGCATTAAGCAGCCTCAGGGGCCGCATGCGGCCCTCGGGCCGCGTGTTTGAGACTCCTGTTCTAACTTGTATATATGTTAATAGTATATGTAGATGGTCGGGTATAGACACACAGTGGCAGTATATGACACAGTATGTGTGTGTGTGTGGGGTGAGATCCACATTTATAAATCCTGGTTGCACACACGAGAGCTCATAGGTGTAAACATGTCGGCAATCATCCAATGAACGAGCAAAATGCTGCTCATTCATGGGGCAATTAGATTGTTTATGGCAGAACAAAATCATTGTTCTCATCAGCACATCGTCCGATAAAAACTGCAGATGTGCTGCTGATAACAGGATACTGTATGGGAACAGATTGATGTATTAGTGATCGTTCTGTTCCCATCATTGTTAGTCAGCCTGTGTAAAGAGGCCGGGAAACAAGCACTGAAGAACTTCAATATTGTCAATCACACTCATTTAATGGTCTGATCTCAGCGCATATAACTGCAACCGCAATGTTTCTGTGTGAGGGTGCAATATGTCAGCATTTAGGGCCACACACTAAACTTTTGCCTAGGGCCCCACTTTGCCTAAAACCGGCCCTGTTGAGTACAACCGACATAAGTTGGATTACTGACTCACTCAGTAATCAGGAAAGCTGATAGAAGGGTCTGTAATGTGACACAGCTAAACTCAGCTTCACTGCCCCTTCCCACACACTGATCACACTGGAGGTTAGACCAGAAGGTCAGAGCTGTATCATTAAATCTCACACACTGAGAAACCGGTTCTAAGCTATGGTGGGGGAGTGTTTTTGTCTGCACAGTACAGACCAAAGCAGCGTGTCAGTCGAAAGGGGGTGAGGTGAGTAATGTGTTTATGAGGGGGTGGTGGGAAGTTGTCAGTTAGCACTTCTGGGGGGAAAGCTGAGGGGATATCATATTATGTGTCTGGCTGTTGGGCCACCATACTGTATGTGTTTGGCTGTAGGGGGATCATACTGTGTTGGGGACTGTGGGGGGGGGGGCATCATACTGTCAGAGGAATGTGGGGGCATCATACTGTGTGAAGGATCATACTGTGTGAGCAGTTGTGGGCATATCATACTGTTAGGAGGGTTGAGGGGGCTCAAACTTTGTGTGGGAATCTTTTGATCAGAACACAAGGGCTGAATAACAGGAGCAGAATGATTTATAAATGTTATAAGGCTGCGTGCCCATGATGCATTTTTCAAGCATTTTTGCTGCGGAATTTGCGCAGCATAAACGCTTGTAAAACTCTTGGTAATCCATCCCCCACGGTCCCCAATGACAATCCGCACTTTCAATGCCCATGCTGCGGAATTGCCTTCTCAGTGCATTAAAAAACGCAAGGCAATTCTGCATGTCAAAAACGTGTGAAAAACGCGTGTCAAATTCCACACGCGTTTTTCCGGGCAAGGACAGGCAGAAATTTTCCACTTCATTTCTGCATCGTGGGCACATAGCCTCAAGAGCAGGAAGTTATATGGTTTTGATTATTTGCAACGGGTTAGAAGACATGCTATAGTAAGCCCTATTGTAATATATATTAGCAGTAGTTCCGAGTCAATATAATGTAGGGTTTACTCACTCAGCTGTGTTTGAGGTAAGCACAGGAAAACCGGTTTCTTTAAAATGTCCAAGGCCGGTTTATTAAAACTGCATAAACCGCACTTTAGAAGTAAACAAAAAGACAGCCTTTTCCGGCACAGAGTGACAAAACAGAAAATAAACAGTCCATACAGTATGGCGGATTCGCCTGCTCAAGGTCATTGTCCTTTAGCAAAACCCCCTGGAGGTCTCCACACCTCCAGCCACAGACACTGAATGAGACACTTGGTCTCCATTTTATTTACAAAACCATGCACCCAGGGTGGGGATATGTGAGCAGCCATTCCCGCCCATCTCTTATGACTACTCGTAAAACCCGGCCCTGGTATGCCGTATTATCCCTCTCAGCACTATACATGCTGGAGCATGCTTTCCCAGGTTTACATCACCGAAGCTACCAACCTCGATGATCTATATCTCCCCTCAAGAACCTGTCTGGAGGCCATCTTACATACCCCCCACTGCCCAAAGTCAGGGGGCTTGGCACCTTCCGATATCAAACAGTGGACCCTCAACAGTATTTGCCATGCAGTTTCCCGGGCCTATGCTCTACATGGAAGCTAAAATCCTGAAGGGCCAGGAACCACCTGGTCACTCAGGCATTGTTCCCCTTCTTCTCCCTCATCCACCTTAGTGGGACATGGTCTGACACCAGCCTGAACTTCCTACCTAAGAGGTAGTATCTTAGAGTGTCCAATCCCCACTTGATGGCCAAACATTCCCTCTCCACTATGGAGTAATTCCTCTCACAGGATGTCAGCTTCCGACTTAAATACATTATGGGGTGCTCTTCCCCGTTCAACTCTTGTAATAGGACAGCACCCAGTCCGACATCTGATGCGTCTGTGGACCACAAACTCCTTCGAGAAATCCGGTGCCACCAGCACTGGCTGTTTACACAGAGCTAGCTTCAGTTCCTGGAAGGCCGTCTCAGCTTCTGGAGACCACTTAGACATAGCAGACTTTGTTCCTTTAAAGAAGTCTGTCAAAGGGGTGGCTATCATGGCGAAGTTAGGGATAAACCGGCGGTAATATCCCACGATGCCCAAGAACGCTCTGACATATTTCTTTGATCTAAGACTAACATTCTCCTTAATCCGAACCTCACACCTCCGTCTCCAAGGCTTCTCTCGTGCTGCGCCAGTTTTCTGGAATGCACTACCTCAAACAATTTGACTAATATCTAGACAGTATGTCTTTAAATGTGCTTTAAAAACACATCTGTTTAGACAAGCCTATCACCTCAACTCACTAACTTAACTCTCCTCCGTTCCCTCCTAAATGTTAATCTTATTCTGCTTCTGCCTATTCATCTGTCTCCACATCCTCCATGCACCCAATAGCACAGGGTAAATGCACTCAGACAGATACTGGCTGATGATCATGTTCTACCTATTATGTCCCCCTAAATCCATACAAATTGTAAGCTTGCGAGGAGGGCCCTCACTCTTCCTGTAACTGTTGAAATGTGATACATTGTATTGTTTTTATTGTCTGTACATGTCCCTACTTAAATGTAAAGTGCTGCGGAATATGTTGGCGCTATATAAAAAAAAATATTCTTACATTAAAAAATGCTTTAAAATGCCAATAACACATCCCTGTCCATTGCTACTAAACAAGGTAAGAGTAATACCAGAGATGGGCACTAGAGTGTGCCAATAAACCAGGGTATATGTACATGAACAAGGAATAAATGCTGAATACTAACTCCAAAGTGTCTGTGCTTTATCCAACGCGCGTTTCGCCGTATACTTTGACAACCTTGTCAAAGCATCAAGTATCGCGTGGACCTAGCTACAATGTCATCTAGATAGGCCGCTACGTACTTCTTGTGGTAAGCAAGGATCTGGTCCATGGTTCTCTTGAAGTAGCCGGGGCTCCTTGCAACCCAGACGGCATCCTTGTGTACTGGAAACAATCATCTGGCATTGAGAAGGCCGTCTTCTCCTTGGCATTTTGGGACATGGGTATTGCCTTTCGTTAGGTCAAGGGCGGTAATGTACCTGGCCAGCCCCAACCTTTCAATCAGTTCGTCTACCCTTGGCATTGGGTAGGTGTTGAACTTAGAGACTTTGTTGAGCTATCTATACACACATAGTCAAAATTCTTGGTACCCCTCGTTTAATGAAAGAAAAACACACAATGGTCACAGAAATAACTTCAATCTGACCAAAGTAATAATAAATTAAAAATCTATGAAAATGAACAAATGAAAGTCAGACATTGCTTTTCAACCCTGCTTCCACAGAATTTAAATAAAAAATGAAACTCATGAAATAGGCTTGGACAGAAATGATGGTACCCCTGAAAATAATGTGACAAAAGGGACATGTTAAATCAAGTTGTGTCCACTAATTAGCATCACAAGTGTCTACAATCTTGTAATCAGTCAGTGCGCCGGTATATAGGGCTACAGATACTCACTGTGCTGTTTGGTGACATGGTGTGTACCACACTCAACATGGACCAGAGGAAGCAAAGGAAAGAGTTGTCTCAGGAGATTAGAAAGAAAATGATAGACAAGCATGTTAAAGGTAAACGTTATAAGACCATCTCCAAGCAGCTTGATGTTCCTGTGACTACAGTTACACATATTATTCAGAAATTTATGATCCATGAGACTGTAGACAACCTCCCTGGATGTGGCCGCAGGAGGAAAATTGATGACAAATCAAAGAGACGGATAATACGAATGGTAACAAAAAAGCCCAGGATAACTTCTAAAGATAATAAAGGTGAACTTTATGCTCAAGGAACATCAGTGTCAGATCGCACCGTTCGTCGTTGTTTGATCCAAAGTGGACTTCATGGGAGACGATCAAGGAGAACACCATTGTTGAAAAAAAATCATAAAAAAAGCCAGACTGGAATTTGCCAAGCTACATGTTGACAAGCCACAAAGCTTCTGGGAGAATGTCCTATGGACAGATGAGACAAAAATGGAAGTTTTTGACAAGGCACATCAGCTCTATGTTCACAGACGGAAAAATTAAGCATATCAAGAAAAGAACACTGTCCCTACTGTAAAACATGGAGGAGGCTCTGTTATGTTCTGGGGCTGCTTTGCTGCATCTGGCACAGAGGTGTCTTGAATCTGTGCAGGGTACAATGAAATCTCAAGACTTTCAAGGGATTCTAGAGAGAAATGTGCTGCCCAGTGTAGAAAGCTTGGTCTCAGTCGCAGGTCATGGGTCTTGCAACAGGATAATGACCCAAAACACACAGATAAAAACACCCAAGAATGGCTAAGAGGAAAACATTGGACTATTCTGAAGTGGCCTTCTATGAGCCCTGACCTAAATCCTATTGCGCATCTTTGGAAAGAGCTGAAACATGCCGTTTGGAAAAGGCAACCTTCAAACACGAGGCAAATGGAACAGTTTGCACATGAGGAGTGGGCCAAAATACCTGTCGAGAGGTGCAGAAGTCTCATTGACAGTTAGAGGAATCGTTTGATTGCAGTGATTGCCTCAAAAGGTTGTTCAACAAAATATTAAGTTAAGAGTACTATCATTTCTGTCCAGGCCTATTTCATGAGTTTAATTTTTTTTTAAATTCTGGAATGTCTGACTTTCATTTGTTCATTTTCAAAGATTTTTAATTTATTATACTTTTGTCAGATTCAAGTTATTTCTGTGACCATTGTGGGTTTTTCTTTCATTAAACGAGGGGTATCAACAATTTTGACCATGTGTAGTCATTGCAAAACCGCCATTCTCCATCTTGTTTCGGCACTAAGACTATGGGACTGGACCAGCCAGTCTTGGACTCTTCAATGACTCTCAGGCTCAGCATCCGCTTCACCTCTTTTGAGATCCCTATCTCGCCATGGCTTAATCAGGTTGACATGATACACCTGGTAGGGCTTCCTTCTCCCTGGTTGGTGGACTTTATAGTTGACGTCGCCAACCTTTTCAACTATTTCATAGGGGCCCTGCCACTTGGCCAGGAATTTGCTTTCCACCATAGGTACCAGCACCAGTACCTGATCCCCAAGGGTTGAAGTGTCTCACCCTCGCTGATCTATTGTAACCCTAGACTGTGCCTCTTGTGCTTTGAGGAGATGTTCTTTCACAATGGGTATCACCTCGGCAATCCTCTCTTGCATCGGGGCCACATGTTCGATTACACTCCAGTAGGGTGTAGACTCCGCCTCCCAGGTCTCCTTTGCTACGTCCAGGAGTCCGTGGGGATGTCTGCCATATAACAGCTCAAAAGGGGAGAATCCAGTAGAGGCCTGTGGGACTTCTTTGATGGAGAACACAAGGTACGGCAGTAGAGAGTCCCAGTCCCGGCCGTCTTTCTCCAAGACCTTCTTCAACATGGCCTTCAAGGTTTTTGTGTAAATCAAGTTTATTGAAATTGAGATTGAATTCAACACTACAAGAAAAAAAATACAAATTTTAGAATTGTACATGTGTAACACAATCGCAAATGTATAACTGTTAAAGACATGTCAATTACAATTAATTTATGTTTAATAACAAAACTTATGACATCTGACATCTTCTATTCATTAATATCGATTACTAGTAACATTAGGATCAATGAAGAAAATTTATAATGTAATAACTAATTTAACTGTATTAGTTTAAGAATGAAAGAGGTATATAGAGAGAGTTTTGAGTGGGGGAAAAAGGAAATAGAAGAGGAGAGAGAGAGAGAGAAGGGAAGGGAGGAAAAAGAGGGGAAGGTTATTTTAGAACTAAAGGATTAAATTTCTCCACCAGGCAGACCCGGGCCTTCAAATAGGCAGGAAGAAGAAAGGAAGACTTGGTTAATTGGTTCAGAGAAGGGAAAAACAAACCAGATTCAATATGTCCATGTTGTGATAACGAACATTTTGCCTGTAGGTATCAGTTAAGACCAGGATAACCAGGAATCTAGATCTGGGGTTTCCCTAAATGCAATCCAAGGAGCCCAAGTATTGTAGATTTTATCAGGGTCTCTCGTCACTTGACCTATAAATTGTTCCATTCTATAGATATCGTTGAGTTCCGCAACAAATTCAGAACGTGAGGGCGATTTCTCTTGTTTCCAAAACCGGGGGATCAGATTTCTGGTAGCAGTGAGGAAATGTCTGAGAAGACCCTTCTTGAACTTAGATATAGATATATCACTAAGAGATAATAAGGCTAACTCCATAGAGGGTTGGATCTTAAAGATAGATAATCTGTTGTAGAGTTCAAAAATTGCTACCCACAGTTTCTTTATGGGTGGGCATGCCCACCAGATATGTGCATATGAACCTTTTTCCTTCAAGCATCTCCAGCAAGTGTCTGGAGTTGTTGGGAACATGGAGTGGATAGTAGAGGGGCATCTATACCACCTTGATAAGACCTTATAGCTCCTTTCTTGTGACACCGAACATAACGACAACCTAAATGTAAATAAAAGAATCTTCGATCTATCCTCGAGTGATAAAGGTTTTCCCAAGTCATTCTCCCATTTCGAAAAGAATACTGGAAAATCATGTTCGGGAGTTTGTCCCTCTTGATAAAACTTATACAGGAGAGAGACAGTGTGATCTGGAAGGCTTTTCGATATACAAAGCGTTTCAAAGGGTGTAAGTGGTCTACATATGTTGGTTTGTTTGGCTATTGCAGTGATAAAGCTTTTTAGTTGTTTATAGAATAACCAAGAACCTGAAGGGGGTTCTTCACCCAAAAATATTTCTTGAAGGGATTTTATTCCGGTTTGATTTATATAGTCATGTACAATAGGTCGTGAACTTTTATGCTTGTTTAAATAATTTATTTTATCTAAACCTGCTGGGAATGCTGGATTATCGTAAACTGGAGTTAATGGTCCAGGAGATGTCGAAATTTGGAGACCCTTATTTCCTTGCTTGATAAATAATATAAGGTTTTTAGTAAGGAAAGGGAGGGGAACGCTTCTTCCCACCTCTCCTTTTTTGGAGCTACTTGAGAGTCATGACAATTAAGGTCATTTTCTAGATTAACCCACTTCTTGTTATTTTTGCTATGAAATAGATCTAGTACGCATGTTCCGAGTGAGGCATAACTATATAATGTGAGATTGGGGAGACCGATTCCACCAACTTGTTTGGATCTACATAATAAAAAATATGAAATGCATGCTCAATTATGGGACCAAATAAATAGAGTAATCGCTTTTTTGAGACGGGAGAAAAAGGAGACAGGTAGATATAGAGGAATCGTTTGAAAGAAGTATAGAAGAGGTGGTAGTAAATCCATTTTAATTGCATTTACCCTGCCAAACCAAGATAGCTGTAATTTGTGCCATTTCTCTAGATCAAGTTCAGCTTTATGTAAGGCTATCTTAAAATTGGCATCATATAGCTGTGATATTTTGGCTGTTATTTTAACTCCAAGATATGTGATTGAATCTAAGCGCCATTTGAAGGGGAATAAGGTGCCCAGCTGAGCTGCCATAGGTGGTTGCAATGATATGTTTAGTATCTCAGATTTATGAGAGTCCATTTTAAAATTACTTAGAAGGCCAAATTTATGTAGTTCCGACATAATGTTTGGTAAGCTTGTTGCAGGGGACATAATGTACAAGAGGATGTCATCTGCAAATAATGCTAGTTTATGTTCTTCCGATTGGAGTTTCATACCTTTAATTGAGGGACTACTACGTATCGAATTTGCTAGATGTTCCATTGTTAATATGTATAAGCGAGGTGAAAGTGGATAACCTTGCCTCCTACTGTTCCGGATTGGGAATAGATTTGATAATGAACCATTAACTTTAACTTGTGCGGTAGGGGAAGTGTATAGAGCTGAGATCCTACGAAGCATATTTTCCTTTAGGCCAGTTCCTACCAGAGTCTGAAATATGAATTCCCCATGTACCCTGTCGAAAGCCTTCTCTGCGTCAATCGACAGGATACACATGGGATCCCCCCTCTACTAGCTCTATCTATTAGCGAGATAGTCCGTATGGTGTTGTTTTTTGCCTCCCGACCCGGGACAAAACCAACCTGGTCCTGATTTATCAGTCTCGGGCGGAGAGGGCATAGCCTTTTTGCAATCATTTTTGCATATATTTTGATATCTAAATTTATCAGGGAGATTGGGCGATAACTACTACATGTGGAAAGGTCCTTACCAGGTTTAGGGAGCACTGTAATGTGTGCAGTTAAAGCCTGGGATGGAAAAGAGCCTCCAGATGATATGAAGTTACAAACCGTTAGGAATAGTGGGCTTATTAATGTAGCAAACTGTTTATAAAAGCCAGCTGAGTATTCATCTGGGCCGGGGCTTTCCCCTTGTTTTAAGTCTTTTATGGTTTCAGAGACTTCCTCTGAGGAGAAGTCTCTCTCCAAGTCTGACAATATTTCTTCTGGAATTGTGGGTAATTTATTCTGTTGTAGATATGTTAAGACCTGGACCTTCAGGAGGGGAATACATGGCATTATTATGCATTGTTTTCCTCTCCTGAAAGGGTTAATGTGGCTGGAATGGTTTCCCGCCATGCTGGGGATTGGTTCAGATAGCCAGCCTGTCAGTGAGGTGTCTCAGGGGGAAGACTACTTCTTCCCTATGCTACAGCTGCTGATAGGGTCCTAATATTTATTAAACAGTGGTGGTGCAGGGTATTAAAGATGGCAGCGCCTGAGGAGAGTGTCCGTCCTCAGACGCTGCTCAACTAGTGCTGCTGCCGCCGCTGTGCCTGTGTCGCCATGGACGCCCTGATGGAGGAGCTGCGCCGCAAGATGGGGGAGGAAGGTGCCCTGTCGTGGATCCGTCGATGCCTGGACCAGGATGAGGGAGATGTGCCCGGACCGAGTGCCGCCTGCAGACTGAATGGAGAACAGGAAGCACTGGAGGAGCGCATCACCGACACTGAGCTGGAAGCCCTGATGACGTCATCTGGCGGTGCGGTCCTGCGCGCCGGAGCCAGAAGCAAGAGGAGGAGAGTGGTATACTCTCCATCCCTAGTGAGGGCGCACGGGACACCAGGGAGGAGGCGAGGACGCATGGGTACCACTGATGTCACCCCACATACAGGGACCAAGCTGGCCTCAGTTGACCACCAGCTGGAGGAAGCCGTTGCTGGTCCTGAGGCTGACGGTCCGCAAGCTGGAGAGCCCGCAGAGAACGAGATCTTCAGGCGTGAGGACAGTCTGGACGAGTCGCCTGAGGGCGGTGAGTATAGCCATCATGATACACACTACACTCTGGAACAGTTGTCACATGTATTGTCCTCATTGAGGGACTTATTACAGCCCCCTGCTGTGCCTTCTAGGCCAGCTAGTCTGTCCTCCAGGGCCCCGGGTGTAGCTGAGGTATGGAAGCACTTAGACCAGGGCCTGGGGGATGAGAGGAGGGAGCAGGAATCCATGTTAACTCCTGTAGCCTCAGGGGTTAAAGGGGTGGAGGAGGATTGTTATAAGGAAGCGTTAGTATGCACTGTCTCCCCTCTGGGTTATCACTTACCCATAACAGTGAAAGAAAAAATTTGGCGTAATGAATATTTGGATATCTTATCTTTGCTGCCAGCTTCTAAGGACTTTTTGTCCCGGCTGGAGAAAGACGATGATAGACGCAGACCGATTCCACGGTCTTTTAATAATTGGCTGCAAGCCTTTTGTATTTACGCCAGTGTTATGGGTGAGAGGTTTCGCAGCAAGTGTTCAGGGCTTTTCCAACATGTGGAAATAGTATTGGAGGCATACAAACATTTTGGTAATCTGAGCTGGTATTTCTATGATGAGAATTTTAGACAGAAACTATCGTTATACCCATCCCTTAGATGGGGGGTTAAGGATGTGGGTTTGTGGCTGAACCTTATGTCGCCCTCCAAACCTGTTAATGTTCAGCGCCAAATACCAGCTCAAACTACAATGAGGAAAGGTACTTGCTTCGCTTTCAATGAATCACAGTGTAAATGGCCCAACACCTGCAAATACAAACACGAGTGCTCCTTTTGTGGAAGGTCACATCCTATTTCCATGTTTTTTAAAAAGCAAGCCTGTCAGGACAGCCCTCCACAAAGGAGCACATTAACAAGGGCATTGACTCCAGTAAATCTGGAAAAAATGCGCCCCTGGTTAGAACGGTACCCTGACCGCAAGAGAGCCTGCTTACTAACTAATGGTTTTACAGAGGGTTTCTATATTCCCCAATTCCTGGGGGAAGGCTGCATATGGATGAATAATTTAAAATCTGTGGATCTACACCCAGAGGTGGTAGAGAAGAAATTAAGTAAAGAAATAGTGGAAGGGAGAATAGCGGGCCCCTTTAGGGTGCGTCCGTTTAAGAATTTTCATTTATCACCTCTGGGTGTAGTCCCTAAGAAGGAGCCAAATTCGTTTAGGCTTATTCACCACTTATCATATCCATACGGGTCTTCTTTAAATGACAGCATTGACAATAGCGTTATTTCTGTTAGCTATACATCATTTGATACGGCAGTGGAGATAGTTAAAAGTTTTGGGCCTGGGGCTTTAATGGCCAAGGCCGACATAGAATCTGCCTTTAGGCTGCTGCCTATACACCCTAGTGGTTTTAATTCTCTTGGTTTTCAGTTTGATGGTTCTTTCTATGTAGATAAGGGTAGATAAATGCCTGCCTATGGGTTGTTCAGTATCGTGTTTTTTATTTTGAGGCGTTTGCTTCATTTATGCAGTGGGTGACAGCAGTCAAGTCCATGAAGGGCGGTATAGCGCACTACTTGGACGATTTTCTTTTGTAGGCCCAGCTGATTCTGATGTTTGTAGTGAGCTGTTAGCTATCTTTCAATCAATTTGTGTGGAGTTTGGTATCCCGCTAGCTAGAGGGAAAACTATTCATCCGGTTAGTTGTATTGAATATTTAGGTTTTGTAGTAAATACAGTTAGGGGCGAGTGTCGATTACCTTTAGTTAAGATTGACAAATGTAGGAATGCATTGCTAGCATTATTCAGTAAGAAGAAAGCAATGGTCAAAGAAGTTGAGTCTGTGTCGGGTTTGCTAGCCTTTGCGTCTAGAGTTATTCCTATGGGTAGAGTTTTAAGTAGACGTTTGTGCGCGCGCACATTGCAGGAGTTGGGAACCCGCAGTTTCATGTGCGCATAACCAAGGAGGTCAAGGAAGATTTAGAAGTCTGGTTAGATTTTATTTTTTTTGCAGTATTTTAATGGCCTATCAATTCGGCGGTCTTCCTTTGTTGCTGAGGTTGAATTGGAGTGGTATATGGATGTAAATTCTTCCTTAGGTTTTGGTGTCTATCTGGGTGGTAAGTGGTGTGCAGAGAAATGGCACCCTGCCTGGTTAAAAAATGGCGTTTTAAATAATATAATTTTGTTATAAGTTTTTCCCATTTTGGTGTCAATAGCGATTTAGGGAGAGCAGTTGTCTAATAGGAATATTCTCATTCATTCCAGTAGGAAAGGAGTAGTTCTTGCTGTGAATTGCTTGTCAAGTAAATGTAAATTAGTAGTTAGACTGCTCAGGCATTTAGTTCTGTTGTGTCTCAAAAGGAACATTTGGCTGAAGGCGGTAGAAGTTGATAATAAATATAGTTCAGTTGCTGAATCACTTTCTCATTTACAGTTCTCGGATTTCTTCAGCCTCGCACCCCGCGCTCAACGGATAGGAGAGGATTGTCCAGGATATTTGTGGGGAATAATCTGGGCCTAGTAATGGAATTGTTGCAAAGGTCACTAGCGGTTTCAACCTGGAAGAGTTACCTGGCGGCTTGGGAGCTGTGGTCAGAATTCTGTGCGGGTGGCAGGTTGAGAGCTGACAGGCTTTCGGAGCAGGCCACTTTAACTTTTGTGTTGGCATGTATTGATATAGGGCTTGCATATTCAACAATAGCAAAAAATTTATCCGGTATTTCTTTTTTTCTTAAAATTCTGGGTCAGCGTCCAATTAATGATTATTTTTTAATTAAGCAGGTATTGAAGGGGTACAAGAGGAAGCGTTTTGTTCGTGATGGAAGGTGCCCGATTTCCCCAACTATGCTAAAAAATCTGTGTGAAGTGGCATTTACTTGTTGTTATAATGAATTTGAGGCTATTTTATTTTCCACAGCAGCAGTTTTAATGGTTTTTGGAGCTCTTCGTATAGGTGGACTGTTACCCAGAAGTAAGACGGGCACAGAAGGATTGTCATGGCAGCACGTGAAGTTGGAAATAAAATCATTAATGCTTTTTATAGCTAGGTCAGAGACAGATCAGTCCGGTAAAGGTTGTGGTATTCATTTAAAATGTTTTTCTGATGCAGCTATCTTTCCAGGCTGCAGGGTGAAGAGCTACTTGGATATTCGCCCGGCAAATGGAGAGAAGTTCCTGCTTCATCGGTCTGGTGAGCCTCTGACGCAATTCCAGTTTAGAAGTATTCTTAAAAAGTGTTTGTCAGTGATGCAGTTAGGAGATAGATATTTTTCTACCCAGTCCTTTAGGATTGGTGCTGCGACAGAGGCCGCCAGATTGGGATTGAGTGAGGAAGTCATTAAGAGATTGGGAAGGTGGGATTCGAAATGTTATAAGTTGTACATTAGGAGATAATTAACACTATTGTTTTTTTCTATTGTAGTTTTTCTAGGTGTCACAGTCTGGATTTTGGGCCATTCATTTATCCGATGGGCTGAATGGAGGGCGCAACAGCGCTCCTACGGGCCAAATTTATCATTGTCTTCGGATAAAGTGAGAATTTTTTGGTTTGGAATTAGTGGACAAAGATGGGACGGTCTTTTGGATCAAGTGACCCTAATGAGTATTCGAGCTCCGGCCCCTGACATAATTATCGTACACCTAGGAGGAAACGACATTGGGAAGTTGGGCACTATTGACCTGTTATTCCAGATGAAGAAGAGAGTTAAAAAAGCCATTTTATAATGTTAAGATTATATTTTCTGAAGTTATTTCCAGGCTTTTGTGGGTTAGGTCAGTGGAGCTGAAGTTTTGTGAGAAAATATGTAAAAGTTTAAACAGGTCTTTGAGTAAATTCATGCCACTAATTGGTGGGTTTTCATTTAGACACATGGATTTGGAAGGAGGTTTGCCAGGCCTTTTTTTTCAGGTTGATTGTGTTCACCTATCTGATGCAGGTCTTGACATATTCAACCTAAATTTACAATGGTTGAGTTGGCCCTTGGTGGGGCGGGGCCATGCGTGTCTTTTTAGTCACGATGGCCGTTTGGGGTCAGTCGTTCAGGAGACTGAATGGACACCAGATTGGTAAGGTAAACGGGCTTGAGCTTATGGCTAAGCTGCGGTGTTATAAGAGTTTTATTAAAGTTATGTTTTTTTAAGTATAAGAATTTTTAATAAAGGCCGTGGCCATAAATTTTTCCAACCAAATCTGCGTATGTCATGTTTATTGAGTGTGGTAAATAATAGGTTTTTTGAAAGTAAGGTTAATATGCAGTATAATGCTATGTTAAGACCCGGACCTTCAGGAGGGGAATGCATGGCATTATTATGCATTGTTTTCCTCTCCTGAAAGGGTTAATGTGGCTGGAATGGTTTCCCGCCATGCTGGGGATTGGTACATATAGCCAGCCTGTCAGTGAGGTGTCGCAGGGGGAAGACTACTTCTTCCCTATGCGACAGCTGCTGATAGGGTCCTAATATTTATTAAACATTGTTGGTGCAGGGTATTAAAGATGGCAGCGCCTGAGGAGAGTGTCAGTCCTCAGATGCTGCTCATCTAGTGCTGCTGCCCCGCCACCCTCCTACATATATGTTTATATTCGTCATGGCCTTGGGGTTAGTCGTTCAGGAGACTGAATGGACACCAGGTTGGTAAGGTAAACGGGCTTGAGCTTATGGCTAAGCTGCGGTGTTATAAGAGTTTTATTAAAGTTATGTTTTTTTACGTATAAGAATTTTTAATAAAGGCCGTGGCCATAAATTTTTCCAACCAAATCTGCGTATGTCATGTTTATTGAGTGTGGTAAATAATAGACCATGTGGTCTTTATAGTGTCCTGCTATATTGTAAAGGGAGTTGTAATAATCACTAAAACTTGAAAGAATGTCTCTCGTGTTATGGACTTTCTTCCCTATTTTGTTTTTAATGAAGGGGATATATGTGTTTGGGTTACGCGGATGAATAGCTCTCGCCAATAATTTGCCGCTTTTATTTCCATACTGATGAAAGCGGTTTCTAATTCGTTCTCTGAAACATCGTGATTTCTGATCGATTATGGCAAGTCATTTTTACTTTGCTGTAGAAAGGTGTGCAAATGTATTGGTAGCGAGGTCTTGTTCATGTTTGTTTTCCAATGTATGTATTTGAGCTGATAATTTAACTATTTCAGCCACTCTTTCTTTTTTAAGACGTGCTCCATGCAAGATAAATATGCCCAAGATAAATATGCCCCTCAAGACACTTTTTAACGCCTCCCATTTGATAGAAGGAGATGTGGAGTCCCCATCATGGTCCGCAATTAAATTAGTTATTGTTTGTTCCACCTTGGACTTACACAGGTAGTCCTGAAGTAAACTCTCATTCAAGCGCCATGAGAAGCCTGGTTTTTCATGTAAATTTAGTAAGATTGAAAAATATATGGGAGCATGGTCCCACCATAATATTGACCCCATATGTCTAGCATATGTAACTTTGAAAGTAATCTTTTAAACCACTTAGACGTAAAAGGTCGGAGAAATACATAATGCAAATTACAGTGTAGTCAGATCTTATCCACATTTACAGAATCGGCAAAATTTCTTCTATTGTGTATAAAGCATATTACAGACAAAAAAAACATATTTTCACACATTCCACCTCCTTAAAATTAACAATTATGATAGTTTCATTGATTTGTAACTACTTTTCCAAAATTACCAGCAAACAGATTATTGCACACCTAAAAATAAAGTTAAAAAACATAGGCCTCCTCCATATCCCCTCAAAGGCTCCTTTCCATCACCAATATAGGTGTGTTTTCTACCATTTTGGTAGAAAAAAAACAGCGATTTGGTAGTAATTTAGGAAAAGTAGAAGAATGTTGTACACAGCTCTGCAATGTCTACTTCAGACATCTGTCTAGCATATGTATCTTTGAAAGTAATCTTTTGGACCACTTAGACGTAAAAGGTCGGAGAAATACATAATGCAAATTACAGTGTAGTCGGATCTTATCCACATTTACAGAATCGGCAAAATTTCTTCTATTGTGTATAAAGCATATTACAGACAAAAAAACATATTTTCACACATTCCACATCCTTAAAATTAACAATTATGATAGTTTCATTGATTTGTAACTACTTTTCCAAAATTGCCAGCAAACAGATTATTGCACACCTAAAAATAAAGCTAAAAAACATAGGCCTCATCCATATCCCCTCAAAGCCTCCTTTCCATCGCCAATATAGGTGTGTTTTCTGCCATTTTGGTAGAAAAAAAACAGTGATTTGGTAGTAATTAAGGAAAAGTAGAAGAATGTTGTACACAGCTCTGCAATGTCTACTTCAGACATCTGTCTAGCATATGTATCTTTGAAAGTAATCTTTTAGACCACTTAGACGAAAAAGGTCGGAGAAATACATAATGCAAATTACAGTGTAGTCGGATCTTAACCACATTTACAGAATCGGCAAAATTTCTTCTATTGTGTATAAAGCATATTACAGACAAAAAAACATTTTTTCACACATACCACATCTTTAAAATTAACAATTATGATAGTTTCATTGATTTGTAGCTACTTTTCCAAAGTTATCAGCAAACAAACTGTTGCACAACTAAAAATAATGCTAAAAAACATAGGCCTCCTCCATATCCCCTCAAAGCCTCCTTTCCATCGCCAATATAGGTGTGTTTTCTACCATTTTGGTAGAAAAAAAACAGCGATTTGGTAGTAATTTAGGAAAAGTAGAAGAATGTTGTACACAGCTCTGCAATATCTACTTCAGACATCTGTCTAGCATATGTATCTTTGAAAGTAATCTTTTAGACCACTTAGACGAAAAAGGTCGGAGAAATTCATAATGCACATTCCAGTGTAGTCGGATCTTAAGCACATTTACAGAATCGGCAAAATTTCTTCTATTGTGTATAAAGCATATTACAGACAAAAAAACGTTTTTTCACTCATTCCACATCTTTAAAATTAACAATTATGATAGTTTCATTGATTTGTAGATACTTTTCCAAAGTTATCAGCAAACAAACTATTGCACACCTAAAAATAAAGTTAAAAAACATAGGCCTCCTCCATATCCCTTCAAAGCCTCCTTTCCATCGCCAATATAGGTGTGTTTTCTACCGTTTTGGTAGAAAAAAAACAACGATTTGGTAGTAATTTAGGAAAAGTAGAATAATGTTGTACACAGCTCTGCAATGTCTACTTCAGACATCTGTCTAGCATACGTATCTTTGAAAGTAATCTTTTAGACCACTTAGACGAAATAGGTCAGAGAAATACATAATGCAAATTACAGTGTAGTCAGATCTTATCCACATTTACAGAATCGGAAAAATTTCTTCTATTGTGTATAAAGCATATTACAGACAAAAAAAACATTTTTTCACACATTCCACATCTTTAAAATTAACAATTATGATAGTTTCATTGATTTGTACCTACTTTTCCAAAGTTATGAGCAAACAAACTATTGCACACCTAAAAATAAAGTTAAAAAACATAGGCCTCCTCCATATCCCCTCAAAGCCTTCTTTCCATCGCCAATATAGGTGTGTTTCCTACCATTTTGTTAGAAAAAAAACAGTGATTTGGTAGTAATTTAGGAAAAGTAGAAGAATGTTGTACACAGCTCTGCAATGTCTACTTCAGACATCTGTCTAGCATATGTATCTTTGAAAGTAATCTTTTAGACCACTTAGACGAAAAAGGTCGGAGAAATACATAATGCAAATTACAGTGTAGTCGGATCTTATTCACATTTACAGAATTGGCAAAATTTCTTCTATTGTGTATAAAGCATATTACAGACAAAAAAACCACATATTTTCACACATTCCACATCTTTAACCCCTTCAGGACCCAGCCTATTTTGACCCTAAATACCTTGGCATTTTTGTAAATTCTGACCAGTGTCCCTTTACGAAGTAAAAACTCTGGAACACTTCAACGGATCCTAGCGATTCTGAGATTGTTTTTTCATGACATATTGGGCTTCATGTTAGTATTAAATTTAGGTCGATAATATTTGCGTTTATTTGTGAAAAAATCAAAAATATGGGAAAAAATTTGAAAATTTTGCAATTTTCAAATTTTGATTTTTTTTTCTACTAAACCAGAGAGTGATGTGACACAAAATAGTTAATAAATAACATTTCCCACATGTCTACTTTACATCAGCACAATTTTGGAAAAAAAAAAAAATGTTGGTAGGAAGTTTGAAGGGTTCAAATTTCATCAGCAATTTATCTTTTTTCCAGCAAAATTTACAAAACCATTTTTTTAGTTACCACATCACATTTGAAGTCCCTTTGAGGGGTCTTTATGACAGAAAACACCCAAAAGTGACACCATTCCAAAAACTGCACCCCTCAAGCTACTCAAAACTACATTCAAGAAGATTATTAACCCTTCAGGTGCATCACAGGAACTAAAGCCACATGGAAGAAAAAAATGAACATTTTTATTTTTCTAACAAAAATTTTCTTTTAGCCTAAATTTTTTAATTTTCACATGGGTAACAGGATAAAATGCATCCTAAAATTTGTTGGTCAATTTCTCCTGAGTACACTGATACCTCATATGTGGTCATAAACCACTGTTTGGGCACACGGCAGGGCTCAGAAGGGAAGGAGCGCCATTTTACTTTTTGAATGGAAAATTAGCTCCAAAAGTCAAATTGCGCTCCTTCTCTTCTGAGCCCTGCCATGCGCCCAAAGAGTGGTTTATGACCACATATGAGGTATCAGTGTACTCAGGAGAAATTGACCAACACATTTTAGGATGCATTTTATCCTGTTACCCATGTGAAAATTAAAAAATTTAGGCTAAAAGAAAATTTTTGTGAAAAAAGTACTTTTTTGTGTTCACAGATCATTTTGTGAAGCACCTGGGGGTTCCAAGTGCTCACTATGCATCTAGATAGGTGCCTTGGGGGGTCTAGTTTCCAAAATGGGGTCCCTTGTGGGGGAGCTCCACTTTTTAGGCACATTAGGGGCTCTCCAAACGCAACATGGTGTCCGCTAACAATTTTTGCCGATTTTCCATTCAATTTGTTTGCGGACACCATGTCCCGTTTGGAGAGCCGCTGTGTGCCCAAACATTGGAGCTCACCTACAAGTGACCCCATTTTGGAAACTATACCCCCCAAGGCACCTATCTAGATGCATAGTGAGCACTTGGAACCCCCAGATCCTTCACAAATTAATCCGTAAAAATCAAAAAAGTGTTTTTTTTTCCACTTTTTCATTTTTATGAATCAATTTGTGAAGCACCTGGGGGTTCCAAGTGCTCACTATGCATCTAGATAGGTGCCTTGGGGGGTCTAGTTTCCAAAATGGGGTCACTTGTGGGGAAGCTCCAATGTTTGGGCACACAGCGGCTCTCCAAAAGCAACATGGTGTCCGCTAACAAATTGTCGACTCAAATTGTTAGAAGACACCATGTTGCGTTTGGAGAGCCGCTGTGTGCCCAAACATTGGAGCTCCCCCACAAGTGACCCCATTTTGGAAACTAGACCCCCCAAGGCACCTACCTAGATGCATAGTGAGCACTTGAAACCCCCAGGTCCTTCACAAATTAATCCGTAAAAATAAAAAAGTGTTTTTTTTTCCACTTTTTCATTTTTATGAATCAATTTGTGAAGCACCTGGGGGTTCCAAGTGCTCACTATGCATCTAGATAGGTGCCTTGGGGGGTCTAGTTTCCAAAATGGGGTCACTTGTGGGGGAGCTCCAATGTTTGGGCACATAGCGGCTCTCCAAATGCAACATGGTGTCCGCTAACAAATTGTCGGCTCAAATTGTTAGAAGACACCATGTTGCGTTTGGAGAGCCGCTGTGTGCCCAAACATTGGAGCTCCCCCACAAGTGACCACATTTTGGAAACTAGACCCCCCAAGGCACCTATCTAGATGCATAGTGTGCACTTGGGACCCCCAGGTCCTTAGCAAATTAATCCGTAAAAATAAAAAAGTGTTTTTTTTTTCACTTTTTCATTTTTATCAATCAATTTGTGAAGCACCTGGGGGTTCCAAGTGCTCACTATGCATCTATATAGGTGCCTTGGGGGGTCTAGTTTCCAAAATGGGGTCACTTGTTGGTGAGCTCCAATGTTTGGGCACACAGGGACTCTCCAAACGCAAAGGGTTCCAATTTGTTAGCGGACACCATTGTGTAGTGCATGTCAGGTTGGTGTGCGGTGTGGTATATTGTAGTGCATACACCACACACACACACAATCTCATACACTACAACACACACACACCAACCTGACATAGCCTCCTCAGCTGAGTACGCCCTAGACTGGGATGAGCGGGACGGGCGGGACATTTTGTGTGCTTTGTGCGTGTGTAAAAAAAAAAAAAAAAAAAAAAAAATCAAAACTTTATTATAGTGTGAGTGTACGTGTGTGTGCTTGGTGTAACCTTCTGCAGTCACGTGTGGGGGCGGTCAGGCGTAGGGGCCGGTCAGGCGTAGGGGGCGGTCAGGCGTAGGGGGCGGTCAGACATATGGGGCGGTCAGACGTATGGGGCGATCAGACGTAGGAGGGGGCTGAGGAGATGGAGGAGCCAGAAGCAGCAGCAAGGGGGGTGATCACTGGGGCAGGAGCCGGCAGCAGCAAGGGGGGGTAGGAGGCCGGCAGCATCGGGGGGTGATTACTGGGGCAGAAAGGGGAGCAGGAGCTGGGGGCTGATTACTGGGTTTTCGGGGGGGTGATCACTTGGAACAGGGGGGGGTGAACACTGGGAACAGGGGGGGGTGAACACTGGGGGAGGGGGTGATTATTGGGAGGTGGGGGGTGATATCACTGGGACTGGGGGATGGTGGGTTTGATCACAGGAGCAGGGCATTTACACTGAGCCTGCTGCTGCTGTGATCACAGTCCACCGGCTGTCAGAAGGAGACGTGGGAGAGGGAGCAGAGGGAGCGGAGGTCGGGGTGCAGGTATGAAAGTGAAGGGGGGTGGAGAGGGGGGCGGAGGGGGTCGCGGGGGGGTGAGGGGGGGGGTCGGGGGGAGTGGCGGCAATACTTACCGCTGATCAGCGGTGGCGGCGGCAGACGCGATCCACAGGGTCCACAGCAGGGGGTCCGCAGCAGGGGGTCCGCAGCAGGGGGTCCACAGCAGGGGGTCCACAGCAGGGGGTCCGCAGCAGACGATCTAGGGTTGGGAAGGTGCTGGGAGGTTTCAGCCATCCCTCCATATCTGATTGGGGCTAGTATCCATGTGACGCTAGCCCCCCAATCAGATCTGGGGGGAGGGGGGGAACAGAGGTGACACTCCCCCCAGCCAATGGCTGATGCTGTAAGCATCAGGCAATGCCCAGATTTAAATATTACACCAATTTTCATTGGTGAAATATTTAATTCATACCGATTGGCAGTTTCACTAAAAGTGAAAATGAAACAGCCAATCGGAGAGGTCCCAGGCACGGGGGGGTTAATCCACCCCCCGGGGGGTCGACTTCAGGATGTCCAGTTGCAGTAGCAACTGTGACACCTGAGCGACCCCGCTCGCAGGCGCTGCAGGGGCTCTTTCCCTCCATGTCACAGACGCTGTGACATGGGTCGGGAACGAACTGTTTTCCATGTCACAAACGGTGTGACACGGGTCGGGAAGGGGTTAAGATGAACAATTATGATAGTTTCATTGATTTGTAATCTTTTAGACCGGTTAGACGAAAAAGATCGAGAAATACATAATGCAAATTACAGTGTAGTCGGATCTTATCCACATTTACAGAATCGGCAAAATTTCTTCTATTTTGTATAAAGCATATTACAGACGAAAAAAACATTTTTTCACACCTTTCACATCTTTAAAATTAACAATTAAGATAGTTTCATTGATTTGTAGCTACTTTTCCAAAGTTATCAGCAAACAAACTGTTGCACACCTGAAAATAACGTTAAAAAACATAGGCCTCCTCCATATCCCCTCAAAGCCTCCTTTCCATCGCCAATATAGGTGTGTTTTCTACCATTTTGGTAGAAAAAAAACAGCGATTTGGTAGTAATTTAGGAAAAGTAGAAGAATGTTGTACACAGCTCTGCAATATCTTTTTCAGACATCTGTGTAGCATATGTATCTTTGAAAGTAATCTTTTAGACCACTTAGACGAAAAAGGTCGGAGAAATACATAATGCAAATTACAGTGTAGTCGGATCTTATCCACATTTACAGAATCGGCAAAATTTATTCTATTGTGTATAAAGCATATTACACACAAAAAAAAACATATTTTCACATATTCCACATCTTTAAAATGAACAATTATGATAGTTTCATTGATTTGTAGCTACTTTTCCAAAGTTATCAGCAAACAAATTATAGCACACCTAAAAATAAAGTAAAAAAACATAGGACTCCTCCATATCCCCTAAAAACCTCCTTTCCATCGCCAATATAGGTGTGTTTTCTACCATTTTGGTAGAAAAAAAACAGCGATTTTGCAGTAATTTAGGAAAAATAGAAGAATGTTGTACACAGCTGTGCAATGTCTACTTCAGACATCTGTCTAGGATATGTATCTTTGAAAGTAATCTTAAAGACCGCTTAGACGAAAAAGATCGGAGAAATACATAATGCAAATTACAGTGTAGTCGGATCTTATCCACATTTACAGAATCGGCAAAATTTCTTCTATTGTGTATAAAGCATATTACAGACAAAAAAAACATATTTTCATACATTCCACATCTTTAAAATTAACAATTATGATAGTTTCATTGATTTGTAGCTACTTTTCCAAAGTTACCAGCAAACAAACTATTGCACACCTAAAAATAAAGTTAAAAAACATAGGACTCCTCCATATCCCCTCAAAGCCTCCTTTCCATCGCCAATATAGGTGTGTTTTCTACCATTTTGTTAGAAAAAAAACAGTGATTTGGTAGTAATTTAGAAAATGTAGAAGAATGTTGTACACAGCTCTGCAATGTCTACTTCAGACATCTGTCTAGCATTTGTATCTTTGAAAGTAATCTTTTAGACCACTTAGACGAAAAAGGTCGGAGAAATACATAATGCAAATTACAGTGTTGTCGGATCTTATCCACATTTACAGAATCGGCAAAATTTCTTCTATTGTGTATAAAGCATATTACAGACAAAAAAAACATATTTTCACACATTCCACATCCTTAAAATTAATCATTATAGTTTCATTGATTTGTAACTACTTTTCCAAAATTGCCAGCAAACAGATTATTGCACACCTAAAAATAAAGTTAAAAAACATAGGCCTCCTCCATATCCCCTCAAAGCCTCCTTTCCATCACCAATATAGGTGTGTTTTCTCCCATTTTGGTAGAAAAAAAGACAGTGATTTGGTAGTAATTTAGGAAAAGTAGAAGAATGTTGTAAACAGCTCTGCAATGTCTACTTCAGACATGTGTCTAGCATTTGTATCTTTGAAAGTAATCTTTTAGACCACTTAGACGTAAAAGGTCGGAGAAATACATAATGCAAATTACAGTGTAGTCGGATCTTATCCACATTTACAGAATCGGCAAAATTTCTTCTATTGTGTATAAAGCATATTACAGACAAAAAAAAACATATTTTCACACATTCCACATCTTTAAAATTAACAATTATGATAGTTTCATTGATTTGTAGCTACTTTTCCAAAGTTATCAGCAAACAAACTATTGCACACCTAAAAATAAAGTTAAAAAACATAGGCCTCCTCCATATCCCCTCAAAGCCTCCTTTCCATCGCCAATATAGATGTGTTTTCTACCATTTTGTTAGAAAAAAAACAGTGATTTGGTAGTAATTTAGGAAAAGTAGAAGAATGTTGTACACAGCTCTGCAATATCTACTTCAGACATCTGTGTAGCATATGTATCTTTGAAAGTAATCTTTTAGACCACTTAGACCAAAAAGGTCGGAGAAATAAATAATGCAAATTACAGTGTAGTCGGATCTTATCCACATTTATAGAATCGGCAAAATTTCTTCTATTGTGTATAAAGCATATTACAGACAAAAAAAACATATTTTCACACATTCCACATCATTAAAATTAACAATTATGATAGTTTCATTGATTTGTAGCTACTTTTCCAAAGTTATCAGCAAACAAACTATTGAACACCTAAAAATAAAGTTAAAAAACATAGGCCTCCTCCATATCCCCTCAAAGCCTCGTTTCCATCGCCAATATAGATGTGTTTCCTACCATTTTGTTAGAAAAAAAACAGTGATTTGGTAGTGATTTAGGAAAAGTAGAAGAATGTTGTACACAGCTCTGCAATGTCTACTTCAGACATCTGTCTAGGATATGTATCTTTGAAAGTAATCTTAAAGACCGCTTAGACGAAAAAGATCGGAGAAATAGATAATGCAAATTACAGTGTAGTCGGATCTTATCCACATTTACAGAATCGGCAAAATTTCTTCTATTGTGTATAAAGCATATTACAGACAAAAAAAACATATTTTCATACATTCCACATCTTTAAAATTAACAATTATGATAGTTTCATTGATTTGTAGCTACTTTTCCAAAGTTACCAGCAAACAAACTATTGCACACCTAAAAATAAAGTTAAAAAACATAGGACTCCTCCATATCCCCTCAAAGCCTCCTTTCCATCGCCAATATAGGTGTGTTTTCTACCATTTTGTTAGAAAAAAAACAGTGATTTGGTAGTAATTTAGAAAATGTAGAAGAATGTTGTACACAGCTCTGCAATGTCTACTTCAGACATCTGTCTAGCATATGTATCTTTGAAAGTAATCTTTTAGACCACTTAGACGAAAAAGGTCGGAGAAATATATAATGCAAATTAGAGTGTAGTCGGATCTTATCCACATCTACAGAATTGGCAAAATTTCTTCTATTGTGTATAAAGCATATTACAGACAAAAAAAAACATATTTTCACACATTCCACATCTTTAAAATGAACAATTATGATAGTTTCATTGATTTGCAGCTACTTTTCCAAAGTTATCAGCAAACAAACTGTTGCACACCTAAAAATAACGTTAAAAAACATAGGCCTCCTCCATATCCCCTCAAAGCCTCCTTTCCATCGCCAATATAGGTGTGTTTTCTACCATTTTGGTAGAAAATAAACAGCGATTTGGTAGTAATTTAGGAAAAGTAGAAGAATTTTGTACACAGCTCTGCAATATCTACTTCAGACATCTGTGTAGCATATGTATCTTTGAAAGTAATCTTTTAGACCACTTAGACCAAAAAGGTCGGAGAAATAAATAATGCAAATTACAGTGTAGTCGGATCTTATCCACATTTACAGAATAGGGAAAATTTCTTCTATTGTGTATAAAGCATATTACACACAAAAAAAAACATATTTTCACATATTCCACATCTTTAATATGAACAATTATGATAATTTCATTGATTTGTAGCTACTTTTCCAAAGTTATCAGCAAACAAACTATAGCACACCTAAAAATAAAGTTAAAAAACATAGGCCTCCTCCATATCCCCTCAAAGCCTCCTTTCCATCGCCAATATAGGTGTGTTTTCTACCATTTTGGTAGAAAAAAACAGCGATTTGGTAGTAATTTAGGCAAAGTAGAAGAATGTTGTACACAGCTCTGCAATGTCTACTTCAGACATCTGTCTAGGATATGTATCTTTGAAAGTAATCTTTTAGACCGCTTAGACGAAAAATGTCGGAGAAATACATAATGCAAATTACAGTGTAGTCGGATCTTATCCACATTTATAGAATCGGCAAAATTTCTTCTATTGTGTATAAAGCATATTACAGACATAGCACACATATTTTCACACATTCCACATCTTTAAAATTAACAATTGTGATAGCTTCATTGATTTGTAGGTACTTTTCCAAAGTTATCAGCAAACAAACTATTGCACACCTAAAAATAAAGTTAAAAAACATAGGCCTCCTCCATATCCCCTCAAAGCCTCCTTTCCATCGCCAATATAGGTGTGTTTTCTACCATTTTGGTAGAAAAAAACAGCGATTTGGTAGTAATTTAGGCAAAGTAGAAGAATGTTGTACACAGCTCTGCAATGTCTACTTCAGACATCTGTCTAGGATATGTATCTTTGAAAGTAATCTTTTAGACCGCTTAGACGAAAAATGTCGGAGAAATACATAATGCAAATTACAGTGTAGTCGGATCTTATCCACATTTATAGAATCGGCAAAATTTCTTCTATTGTGTATAAAGCATATTACAGACATAGCACACATATTTTCACACATTCCACATCTTTAAAATTAACAATTGTGATAGCTTCATTGATTTGTAGGTACTTTTCCAAAGTTATCAGCAAACAAACTATTGCACACCTAAAAATAAAGTTAAAAAACATAGGCCTCCTCCATATCCCCTCAAAGCCTCCTTTCCATCGCCAATATAGGTGTGTTTTCTACCATTTTCGTAGAAAAAAAACAGTGATTTGGTAGTAACTTAGGAAAAGTAGAAGAATGTTGTACACAGCTCTGCAATGTCTACTTCAGACATCTGTCTAGCATTTGTATCTTTGAAAGTAATCTTTTAGACCACTTAGACGAAAAAGGTCGGAGAAATACATAATGCAAATTACAGTGTTGTCGGATCTTATCCACATTTACAGAATCGGCAAAATTTCTTCTATTGTGTATAAAGCATATTACAGACAAAAAAAACATATTTTCACACATTCCACATCCTTAAAATTAATCATTATAGTTTCATTGATTTGTAACTACTTTTCCAAAATTGCCAGCAAACAGATTATTGCACACCTAAAAATAAAGTTAAAAAACATAGGCCTCCTCCATATCCCCTCAAAGCCTCCTTTCCATCACGAATATAGGTGTGTTTTCTCCCATTTTGGTAGAAAAAAAGACAGTGATTTGGTAGTAATTTAGGAAAAGTAGAAGAATGTTGTAAACAGCTCTGCAATGTCTACTTCAGACATGTGTCTAGCATTTGTATCTTTGAAAGTAATCTTTTAGACCACTTAGACGTAAAAGGTCGGAGAAATACATAATGCAAATTACAGTGTAGTCGGATCTTATCCACATTTACAGAATCGGCAAAATTTCTTCTATTGTGTATAAAGCATATTACAGACAAAAAAAACATATTTTCACACATTCCACATCTTTAAAATTAACAATTATGATAGAGTCATTGATTTGTAGCTACTTTTCCAAAGTTATCAGCAAACAAACTATTGCACACCTAAAAATGAAGTTAAAAAACATAGGCCTCCTCCATATCCCCTCAAAGCCTCCTTTCCTTCGCCAATATAGATGTGTTTCCTACCATTTTGTTAGAAAAAAACCAGTGATTTGGTAGTAATTTAGGAAAAGTAGAAGAATGTTGTACACAGCTCTGCAATGTCTACTTCAGACATCTGTCTAGCATATGTATCTTTGAAAGTAATCTTTTAGACCACTTAGACGTAAAAGGTCGGAGAAATACATAATGCAAATTACAGTGTAGTCGGATCTTATCCACATTTACAGAATCGGCAAAATTTCTTCTATTGTGTATAAAGCATATTACAGACAAAAAAAACATATTTTCACACATTCCACATCTTTAAAATTAACAATTATGATAGTTTCATTGATTTGTAGCTACTTTTCCAAAGTTATCAGCAAACAAACTATTGCACACCTAAAAATAAAGTTAAAAAACATAGGCCTCCTCCATATCCCCTCAAAGCCTCCTTTCCATCGCCATTATAGATGTGTTTCCTACCATTTTGTTAGAAAAAAAACAGTGATTTGGTAGTAATTTAGGAAAAGTAGAAGAATGTTGTACACATCTGTGCAATGTCTACTTCAGACATCTGTCTAGCATATGTATCTTTGAAAGTAATCTTTTAGACCACTTAGACGTAAAAGGTCGGAGAAATACATAATGCAAATTACAGTGTAGTCGGATCTTATCCACATTTACAGAATCGGCAAAATTTCTTCTATTGTGTATAAAGCATATTACAGACAAAAAAAACATATTTTCACACATTCCACATCTTTAAAATTAACAATTATGATAGTTTCATTGATTTGTAGCTACTTTTCCAAAGTTATCAGCAAACAAACTATTGCACACCTAAAAATAAAGTTAAAAAACATAGGCCTCCTCCATATCCCCTCAAAGCCTCCTTTCCATCGCCATTATAGATGTGTTTCCTACCATTTTGTTAGAAAAAAAACAGTGATTTGGTAGTAATTTAGGAAAAGTAGAAGAATGTTGTACACAGCTGTGCAATGTCTACTTCAGACATCTGTCTAGCATATGTATCTTTGAAAGTAATCTTTTAGACCACTTAGACGAAAAAGGTCGGAGAAATACATAATGCAAATTACAGTGTAGTCGGATCTTATCCACATCTAGAGAATTGGCAAAATTTCTTCTATTGTGTATAAAGCATATTACAGACAAAAAAAAACATATTTTCACACATTCCACATCTTTAAAATGAACAATTATGATAGTTTCATTGATTTGCAGCTACTTTTCCAAAGTTATCAGCAAACAAACTGTTGCACACCTAAAAATAACGTTAAAAAACATAGGCCTCCTCCATATCCCCTCAAAGCATCCTTTCCATCGCCAATATAGGTGTGTTTTCTACCATTTTGGTAGAAAAAAACAGCGATTTGGTAGTAATTTAGGAAAAGTAGAAGAATTTTGTACACAGCTCTGCAATATCTACTTCAGACATCTGTCTAGCATATGTATCTTTGAAAGTAATCTTTTAGACCACTTAGACCAAAAAGGTCGGAGAAATAAATAATGCAAATTACAGTGTAGTCGGATCTTATCCACATTTATAGAATCAGCAAAATTTCTTCTATTGTGTATAAAGCATATTACAGACAAAAAAACATATTTTCACACATTCCACATCATTAAAATTAACAATTATGATAGTTTCATTGATTTGTAGCTACTTTTCCAAAGTTATCAGCAAACAAACTATTGAACACCTAAAAATAAAGTTAAAAAACATAGGCCTCCTCCATATCCCCTCAAAGCCTCGTTTCCATCGCCAATATAGATGTGTTTCCAACCATTTTGTTAGAAAAAAAACAGTGATTTGGTAGTGATTTAGGAAAAGTAGAAGAATGTTGTACACAGCTCTGCAATGTCTACTTCAGACATCTGTCTAGGATATGTATCTTTGAAAGTAATCTTTTAGACGGCTTAGAGGAAAAAGATTGGAGAAATACATAATGCAAATTACAGTGTAGTCGGACCTTATCCACATTTACAGAATCGGCAAAATTTCTTCTATTGTGTATAAAGCATATTACAGACATAGCACACATATTTTCACACATTCCACATCTTTAAAATTAACAATTATGATAGCTTCATTGATTTGTAGCTACTTTTCCAAAGTTATCAGCAAACAAACTATTGCACACCTAAAAATAAAGTTAAAAAACATAGGCCTCCTCCATATCCCCTCAAAGCCTCCTTTCTATCGCCAATATAGGTGTGTTTTCTACCATTTTCGTAGAAAAAAAACAGCGATTTGGTAGTAACTTAGGAAAAGTAGAAGAATGTTGTACACAGCTCTGCAATGTCTACTTCAGACATCTGTCTAGCATTTGTATCTTTGAAAGTAATCTTTTAGACCACTTAGACGAAAAAGGTCGGAGAAATACATAATGCAAATTACAGTGTAGTCGGATCTTATCCACATTTACAGATCGGCAAAATTTTTTCTATTGTGTATAAAGCATATTACAGACAAAAAAAACATTTTCACACATTCCACAACTTTAAAATTAACAATTCTGATAGTTTCATTGATTTGTAGCTACTTTTCCAAAGTTATCAGCAAACAAACTATTGCACACCTGAAAATAAAGTTAAAAAACTTAGGTCTCCTCCATATCCCCTCAAAGCCTCCTTTCGATCGCCAATATAGCTGTTTTTTCTACGATTTTGGTAGAAATAAAACAGCGATTTGGTAGTAATTTAGGAAAAGTAGAAGAATGTTGTACACAGCTCTGCAATGTCTACTTCAGACATCTGTCTAGCATATGTATCTTTGAAAGTAATCTTTAGACCACTTAGACGAAAAAGATCGGAGAAATACATAATGCAAATTACAGTGTAGTCGGATCTTATCCACATTTACAGAATCGGCAAAATTTCTTCTATTGTGTATAAAGCATATTACAGACAAAAAAAAACATATTTTCACACAATCCACATCTTTAAAATTAACAATTATGATAGTTTCATTGATTTGCAGCTACTTTTCCAAAGTTATCAGCAAACAAACTATTGCACACCTAAAAATAAAGTTAAAAAACATAGGCCTCCTCCATATCCCCTCAAAGACTCCTTTCCATCGCCAATATAGGTGTGTTTTCTACCATTTTGGTAGAAAAAAAACAGCGATTTGGTAGTAATTTAGGAAAAGTAGAAGAATGTTGTACACAGCTCTGCAATGTCTACTTCAGACATCTGTCTAGCATATGTATCTTTGAAAGTAATCTTTTAGACCACTTAGACGAAAAAGGTCGGAGAAATACATAATGCAAATTACAGTGTAGTCGGATCTTATCCACATTTACAGAATCGTCAAAATTTCTTCTATTGTGTACAAAGCATAATACAGACAAAAAAAACATATTTTCAAACATTCCACATCTTTAAAATTAACAATTATGATAGTTTCATTGATTTGTAGCTACTTTTCCAAAGTTATCAGCAAACAAACTGTTGCACACCTAAAAATAACGTTAAAAAACATAGGCCTCCTCCATATCCCCTCAAAGCATCCTTTCCATCGCCAATATAGGTGTGTTTTCTACCATTTTGGTAGAAAAAAAACAGCGATTTGGTAGTAATTTAGTTAAAGTAGAAGAATGTTGTACACAGCTCTGCATTATCTACTTCAGACATCTGTGTAGCATATGTATCTTTGAAAGTAATCTTTTAGACCACTTAGACGAAAAAGATCGGAGAAATAAATAATGCAAATTACAGTGTAGTCGGATCTTATCCACATTTACAGAATCGGCAAAATTTCTTCTATTGTGTATAAAGCATATTGCACACAAAAAAAATCATATTTTCACATATTCCACATCTTTAAAAGGAACAATTATGATAATTTCATTGATTTGTAGCTACTTTTCCAAAGTTATCAGCAAACAAACTATAGCACACCTAAAAATAAAGTTAAAAAACATAGGCCTCCTCCATATCCCCTAAAAGCCTCCTTTCCATCGCCAATATAGGTTTGTTTTCTACCATTTTGGTAGAAAAAAAACAGCGATTTTGCAGTAATTTAGGAAAAATAGAAGAATGTTGTACACAGCTCTGCAATGTCTACTTCAGACATCTGTCTAGGATATGTATCTTTGAAAGTAATCTTTTAGATGGCTTAGACGAAAAAGATCGGAGAAATACATAATGCAAATTACAGTGTAGTCGGACCTTATCCACATTTACAGAATCGGCAAAATTTCTTCTATTGTGTATAAAGCATATTACAGACAAAAAAAACATATTTTCACACATTCCACATCTTTAAAATTAACAATTATGATAGTTTCATTGATTTGTAGCTACTTTTCCAAAGTTATCAGCAAACAAACTATTGCACACCTAAAAATAAAGTTAAAAAACATAGGCCTCCTCCATATCGCCTCAAAGCCTCCTTTCCATCGCCAATATAGGTGTGTTTTCTACCATTTTGGTAGAAAATAAACAGCGATTTGGTAGTAATTTAGGAAAAGTAGAAGAATGTTGTACACAGCTCTGCAATGTCTACTTCAGACATCTGTCTAGCATTTGTATCTTTGAAAGTAATCTTTTAGACCACTTAGACGAAAAAGGTCGGAGAAATACATAATGCAAATTACAGTGTAGTCGGATCTTATCCACATTTACAGATCGGCAAAATTTTTTCTGTTGTGTATAAAGCATATTATAGACAAAAAAAACATTTTCACACATTCCACATCTTTAAAATTAACAATTATGATAGTTTCATTGATTTGTAGCTACTTTTCCAAAGTTATCAGCAAACAAACTATTGCACACCTGAAAATAAAGTTAACAAACTTACGTCTCCTCCATATCCCCTCAAAGCCTCCTTTCGATCGCCAATATAGCTGTTTTTTCTACGATTTTGGTAGAAATAAAACAGCGATTTGGTAGTAATTTAGGAAAAGTACAAGAATGTTGTACACAGCTCTCCAATGTCTACTTGAGACATGTGTCTGGGATTTGTATCTTTGAAAGTAATCTTTTAGACCGCTTCGACGAAAAAGGTCGGAGAAATACATAATGCAAATTACAGTGTAGTCGGATCTTATCCACATTTACAGAATCGGCAAAATTTCTTCTATTGTGTATAAAGCATATTACAGACAAAAAAAAACATATTTTCACACAATCCACATCTTTAAAATTAGCAATTATGATAGTTTCATTGATTTGTAGCTACTTTTCCAAAGTTATCAGCAAACAAACTATTGCACACCTAAAAGTAAAGTTAAAAAACATAGGCCTCATCCATATCCCCTCAAAGCCTTCATTCCATCGCCAATATAGGTGTGTTTTCTACCATTTTGGTAGAAAAAAAACAGCGATTTGGTAGTAATTTAGGAAAAGTAGAAGAATGTTGTACACAGCTCTGCAATGTCTACTTCAGACATCTGTCTAGCATACGTATCTTTGAAAGTAATATTTTAGACCACTTAGACGAAAAAGGTCGGAGAAATACATAATGCAAATTACAGTGTAGTCGGATCTTATCCACATTTACAGAATCTGCAAAATTTCTTCTATTGTGTATAAAGCATATTACAGACAAAAAAACATATTTTCACACTTTCCACATCCTTAAAATTAACAATTATGATAATTTCATTGATTTGTAACTACTTTTCCAAAGTTATCAGCAAACAAACTGTTGCACACCTAAAAATAACGTTAAAAAACATAGGCCTCCTTCATATCCCCTCAAAGCCTCCTTTCCATCGCCAGTATAGGTGTGTTTTCAACCATTTTGGTAGAATAAAAGCAGCGATTTGGTAGTAATTTAGGAAAATTAGAAGAATGTTGTACACAGCTCTGCAATATCTACTTCAGACATCTGTCTAGTATATCTATCTTTGAAAGTAATCTTTTAGACCGCTTAGACGAAAAAGATCGCAGAAATACATAATGCAAATTACAGTGTAGTTGGATCTTATCCACATTTACAGAATCGGCAAAATTTTTTCTATTGTGTATAAAGCATATTACAGACAAGAAAAACATATTTTCACACATTCCACATCTTTAAAATTAACAATTATGATAGTTTCATTGATTTGTAGCTACTTTTCCAAAATTTCCAGCAAACAGATTATTGCACACCTAAAAATAAAGTTAAAAAACATAGGCCTCCTCCATATCCCTTCAAAGCCTCCTTTCCATCGCCAATATAGGTGTGTTTTCTACCATTTTGGTAGAAAAAAAACAGCGATTTGGTAGTAATTTAGGAAAAGTAGAAGAATGTTGTACACAGCTCTGCAATGTCTACTTCAGACATCTGTCTAGCACATGTATCTTTGAAAGTAATCCTTTAGACCACTTAGACGTAAAAGGTCGGAGAAATACATAATGCAAATTACAGTGTAGTCTGATCTATCCACATTTACAGAATCGGCAAAATTTCTTCTATTTTGTATGCAGCATATTGCAGACAAAAATAACATTTTTTCACACATTCCACATCTTTAAAATTAACAATTATGATAGTTTCATTGATTTGTAGCTACTTTTCCAAAGTTATCAGCAAACAAACTATTGCACACCTGAAAATAAAGTTAACAAACTTACGTCTCCTCCATATCCCCTCAAAGCCTCCTTTCGATCGCCAATATAGCTGTTTTTTCTACGATTTTGGTAGAAATAAAACAGCGATTTGGTAGTAATTTAGGAAAAGTACAAGAATGTTGTACACAGCTCTCCAATGTCTACTTCAGACATGTGTCTGGGATTTGTATCTTTGAAAGTAATCTTTTAGACCGCTTCGACGAAAAAGGTCGGAGAAATACATAATGCAAATTACAGTGTAGTCGGATCTTATCCACATTTACAGAATCGGCAAAATTTCTTCTATTGTGTATAAAGCATATTACAGACAAAAAAAAACATATTTTCACACAATCCACATCTTTAAAATTAGCAATTATGATAGTTTCATTGATTTGTAGCTACTTTTCCAAAGTTATCAGCAAACAAACTATTGCACACCTAAAAGTAAAGTTAAAAAACATAGGCCTCATCCATATCCCCTCAAAGCCTTCATTCCATCGCCAATATAGGTGTGTTTTCTACCATTTTGGTAGAAAAAAAACAGCGATTTGGTAGTAATTTAGGAAAAGTACAAGAATGTTGTACACAGCTCTGCAATGTCTACTTCAGACATCTGTCTAGCATTTGTATCTTTGAAAGTAATCTTTTAGACCACTTAGACGAAAAAGGTCGGAGAAATACATAATGCAAATTACAGTGTAGTCGGATCTTATCCACATTTACAGAATCGGCAAAATTTCTTCTATTGTGTACAAAGCATAATACAGACAAAAAAAACATATTTTCAAACATTCCACATCTTTAAAATTAACAATTATGATAGTTTCATTGATTTGTAGCTACTTTTCCAAAGTTATCAGCAAACAAACTGTTGCACACCTAAAAATAATGTTAAAAAACATAGGCCTCCTCCATATCCCCTCAAAGCATCCTTTCCATCGCCAATATAGGTGTGTTTTCTACCATTTTGGTAGAAAAAAAACAGCGATTTGATAGTAATTTAGGAAATGTAGAAGAATGTTGTACACAGCTCTGCAATATCTACTTCAGACATCTGTGTAGCATATGTATCTTTGAAAGTAATCTTTTAGACCACTTAGACGAAAAAGGTCGGAGAAATAAATAATGCAAATTACAGTGTAGTCGGATCTTATCCACATTTACAGAATCGGCAACATTTCTTCTATTGTGTATAAAGCATATTACACACAAAAAAAATCATATTTTCACATATTCCACATCTTTAAAAGGAACAATTATGATAATTTCATTGATTTGTAGCTACTTTTCCAAAGTTATCAGCAAACAAACTATAGCACACCTAAAAATAAAGTTAAAAAACATAGGTCTCCTCCATATCCCCTAAAAGCCTCCTTTCCATCGCCAATATAGGTGTGTTTTCTACCATTTTGGTAGAAAAAAAACAGCGATTTTGCAGTAATTTAGGAAAAGTAGAAGAATGTTGTACACAGCTCTGCAATGTCTATTTCAGACATCTGTCTAGGATATGTATCTTTGAAAGTTATCTTTTAGACGGCTTAGACGAAAAAGATCGGAGAAATACATAATGCAAATTACAGTGTAGTCGGACCTTATCCACATTTACAGAATCGGCAAAATTTCTTCTATTGTGTATAAAGCATATTACAGACAAAAAAAACATATTTTCACACATTCCACATCTTTAAAATGAACAATTATGATAGTTTCATTGATTTGTAGCTACTTTTCCAAAGTTATCAGCAAACAAACTATTGCACACCTAAAAATAAAGTTAAAAAACATAGGCCTCCTCCATATCGCCTCAAAGCCTCCTTTCCATCGCCAATATAGGTGTGTTTTCTACCATTTTGGTAGAAAATAAACAGCGATTTGGTAGTAATTTAGGAAAAGTAGAAGAATGTTGTACACAGCTCTGCAATGTCTACTTCAGACATCTGTCTAGCATTTGTATCTTTGAAAGTAATCTTTTAGACCACTTAGACGAAAAAGGTCGGAGAAATACATAATGCAAATTACAGTGTAGTCGGATCTTATCCACATTTACAGATCGGCAAAATTTTTTCTATTGTGTATAAAGCATATTATAGACAAAAAAAACATTTTCACACATTCCACATCTTTAAAATTAACAATTATGATAGTTTCATTGATTTGTAGCTACTTTTCCAAAGTTATCAGCAAACAAACTATTGCACACCTGAAAATAAAGTTAACAAACTTACGTCTCCTCCATATCCCCTCAAAGCCTCCTTTCGATCGCCAATATAGCTGTTTTTTCTACGATTTTGGTAGAAATAAAACAGCGATTTGGTAGTAATTTAGGAAAAGTACAAGAATGTTGTACACAGGTCTCCAATGTCTACTTCAGACATGTGTCTAGGATTTGTATCTTTGAAAGTAATCTTTTAGACCGCTTAGACGAAAAAGATCGGAGAAATACATAATGCAAATTACAGTGTAGTTGGATCTTATCCACATTTACAGAATCGGCAAAATTTCTTCTATTGTGTATAAAGCATATTATAGACAAAAAAAACATATTTTCACACATTCCACATCTTTAAAATTAACAATTATGATAGTTTCATTGATTTGTAGCTACTTTTAAAAGTTATCAGCAAACAAACTATTGCACACCTAAAAATAAAGTTAAAAAACATAGGCCTCCTCCATATCCCCTCAAAGCCTCCTTTCCATCGCCAATATAGGTGTGTTTTCTACCATTTTGGTAGAAAAAAACAGTGATTGTGTAGTAATTTAGGAATAGTAGAAGAATGTTGTACATAGCTCTGCAATGTCTACTTCAGACATCTGTCTAGCATATGTATCTTTGAAATTAATCTTTTAGACCACTTAGACCAAAAAGGTCGGAGAAATACATAATGCAAATTACAGTGTAGTCGGATCTTATCCACATTTACAGAATCGGCAAAATTTTTTCTATTGTGTATAAAGCATATTACAGACAAGAAAAACATATTTTCACACATTCCACATCTTTAAAATTAACAATTATGATAGTTTCATTGATTTGTAGCTACTTTTCCAAAATTGCCAGCAAACAGATTAATTCACACCTAAAAATAAAGTTAAAAACATAGGCTGCCTCCATATCCCCTCAAAGCCTCCTTTCCATCGCCAATATAGGTGTGTTTTCTACCATTTTGGTAGAAAAAAAACAGCGATTTGGAAGTAATTTAGGAAAAGTAGAAGAATGTTGTACACAGCTCTGCAATGTCTACTTCAGACATCTGTCTCGCATTTGTATCTTTGAAAGTAATCTTTTAGACCACTTAGACAAAAAAAGTCGGAGAAATACATAATGCAAATTACAGTGTAGTCGGATCTTATCCACATTTACAGAATCGTCAAAATTTCTTCTATTTTGTATAAAGCATATTAAAGACAAAAAAAACATATTTTCACACATTCCACATCTTTAAAATTAACAATTATGATAGTTTCATTGATTTGTAGCTACTTTTCCAAAGTTATCAGCAAACAAACTATTGCACACCTAAAAATAAAGTTAAAAAACATAGGCCTCCTCCATATCCCCTCAAAGCCTCCTTTCCATCGCCAATATAGGTGTGTTTTCTACCATTTTGATAGAAAAAAAACAGTGATTTGGTAGTAATTAAGGAAAAGTAGAAGAATGTTGTACACAGCTCTGCAATGTCTACTTCCGACATCTGTCTAGCATATGTATCTTTGAAAGTAATCTTTTAGACCACTTAGACGAAAAAGGTCGGAGAAATACATAATGCAAATTACAGTGTAGTCGGATCTTATCCACATTTACAGAATCGGCAAAATTTCTTCTAGTGTGTATAAAGCATTTTACAGACAAAAAAAAACATATTTTCACACATGCCACATCTTTAAAATTAACAATTATGATAGTTTCATTGATTTGTAGCTACTTTTCCAAAGTTATCAGCAAATAAACTATTGCACACCTAAAAATAAAGTTAAAAAACATAGGCCTCCTCCATATCCCCTCAAAGCCTCCTTTCCATCGCCAATATAGGTGTGTTTTCTACCATTTTGGTAGAAAAAAAACAGTGATTTGGTAGTAATTTAGGAAAAGTAGAAGAATGTTGTACACAGCTCTGCAATGTCTACTTCAGACATCTGTCTAGCATATGTATCTTTGAAAGTAATCTTTTAGACCACTTAGACGTAAAAGTTCGGAGAAATACATAATGCAAATTACAGTGTAGTCTGATCTTATCCACATTTACAGAATCGGCAAAATTTCTTCTATTGTGCATAAAGCATATTACAGACAAAAAAAACATATTTTCACACAGTCCACATCTTTAAAATTAACAATTATGATAGTTTCATTGATTTGTAGCTACTTTTCCAAAGTTATCAGCAAACAAACTATTGCACACCTAAAAATAAAGTTAAAAAACATAGGCCTCCTCCATATCCCCTCAAAGCCTCCTTTCCATCGCCAATATAGGTGTGTTTTCTACCATTTTGGTAGAAAAAAAAAGTGATTTGGTAGTAATTTAGGAAAAGTAGAAGAATGTTGTACACAGCTCTGCAATGTCTACTTCAGACATCTGTCTAGCATATGTATCTTTGAAAGTAATCTTTTAGACCACTTAGACGAAAAAGGACGGAGAAATATATAATGCAAATTACAGTGTAGTGGGATCTTATCCACATTTACAGAATCAGCAAAATTTCTTCTATTGTGTATAAAGCATATTACAGACAAAAAAACATATTTTCACACATTCCACATCTTTAAAATTAACAATTATGATAGTTTCATTGATTAGTAGCTACTTTTCCAAAGTTATCAGCAAACAAACTATTGCACACCTAAAAATAAAGTTAAAACACATAGGCCTCCTCCATATCCCCTCAAAGCCTCCTTTCCATCGCCAATATAGGTGTGTTTTCTACCATTTTGGTAGAAAAAAAACAGCGATTTGGTAGTAATTTTAGAAAAGTAGAAGAATGTTGTACACAGCTCTGCAATGTCTACTTCAGACATCTGTCTAGCATATGTATCTTTGAAAGTAATCTTTTAGACCACTTAGACGAAAAAGGTCGGAGAAAAACATAATGCAAATTACAGTGTAGTCGGATCTTATCCACATTTACAGAATCCGCAAAATTTCTTCTATTGTGTATAAAGCATTTTAGAGACAAAAAAAAACATTTTCACACATTCCACATCTTTAAAATTAACAATTATGATAGTTTCATTGATTTGTAGCTACTTTTCCAAAGTTATCAGCAAACAAACTATTGCACACCTAAAAATAAAGTTAAAAAACATAGGTCTCCTCCATATCCCCTCAAAGCCTCCTTTCCATCGCCAATATAGGAGTGTTTTCTACCATTTTGGTAGAAAAAAAACAGTGATTTGGTGGTAATTTAGGAAAAGTAGAAGAATGTTGTACACAGCTCTGCAATGTCTACTTCAGACATCTGTCTAGCATATGTATCTTTGAAAGTAATCTTTTAGACCACTTAGACGAAAAAGGTTGGAGAAATACATAATGCAAATTACAGTGTAGTCGGATCTTATCCACATTTACAGAATCGGCAAAATTTCTTCTATTGTGTATAAAGCATATTACAGACAAAAAAAAACATATTTTCACACATTCCACATCTTTAAAATTAGCAATTATGATAGTTTCATTGATTTGTAGCTACTTTTCCAAAGTTATCAGCAAACAAACTATTGCACACCTAAAAATAAAGTTAAAAAACATAGGCCTTCTCCATATCCCCTCAAAGCCTCCTTTCCATCGCCAATATAGGTGTGTTTTCTACCATTTTGGTAGAAAAAAAACAGCGATTTGGTAGTAATTTAGGAAAAGTAAAAGAATGTTGTACACAGCTCTGCAATGTCTTCTTCAGACATCTGTCTAGCATATGTATCTTTGAAAGTAATCTTTTAGACCACTTAGACGTAAAAGTTCGGAGAAATACATAATGCAAATTACAGTGTAGTCTGATCTTATTCACATTTACAGAATCGGCAAAATTTCTTCTATTGTGTATAAAGCATATTACAGACAAAAAAACATATTTTCACACAGTCCACATCTTTAAAATTAACAATTATGATAGTTTCATTGATTTGTAGCTACTTTTCCAAAGTTATCAGCAAACAAACTATTGCACACCTAAAAATAAAGTTAAAAAACATAGGCCTCCTCCATATCCCCTCAAAGCCTCCTTTCCATCGCCAATATAGGTGTGTTTTCTACCATTTTGGTAGAAAAAAAACAGCGATTTGGTAGTAATTTAGGAAAAGTAGAAGAATGTTGTACACAGCTCTGCAATGTCTACTTCAGACATCTGTCTAGCATATGTATCTTTGAAAGTAATCCTTTAGACCACTTAGATGTAAAAGGTCAGAGAAATACAGAATGCAAATTACAGTGTAGTCTGATCTTATCCACATTTACAGAATCGGCAAAATTTCTTCTATTGTGTATAAAGCATATTACAGACAAAAAAAAACATATTTTCACACATTCCACATCTTTAAAATTAACAATTATGATAGTTTCATTGATTAGTAGCTACTTTTCCAAAGTTATCAGCAAACAAACTATTGCACACCTAAAAATAAAGTTAAAAAACATAGTCCTCCTCCATATCCCCTCAAAGCCTCCTTTCCATCGCCAATATAGGTGTGTTTTCTACCATTTTGGTAGAAAAAAAACAGCGATTTGGTAGTAATTTAGGAAAAGTAGAAGAATGTTGTACACAGCTCTGCAATGTCTACTTCAGACATCTGTCTAGCATATGTATCTTTGAAAGTAATCTTTTAGACCACTTAGACATAAAAGTCCGGAGAAATACATAATGCAAATTACAGTGTAGTCTGATCTTATTCACATTTACAGAATCGGCAAAATTTCTTCTATTGTGTATAAAGCATATTACAGACAAAAAAAACATATTTTCACACAGTCCACATTTTCAAATTAACAATTATGATAGTTTAATTGATTTGTAGCTACTTTTCCAAAGTTATCAGCAAACAAACTATTGCACACCTAAAAATAAAGTTAAAAAACATAGGCCTCCTCCATATCCCCTCAAAGCCTCCTTTCCATCGCCAATATAGGTGTGTTTTCTACCATTTTGGTAGAAAAAAAACTGCGATTTGGTAGTAATTTAGGAAAAGTAGAAGAATGTTGTACACAGCTCTGCAATGTCTACTTCAGACATCTGTCTAGCATATGTATCTTTGAAAGTAATCTTTTAGACCACTTAGACGAAAAAGGACGGAGAAATATATAATGCAAATTACAGTGTAGTGGGATCTTATCCACATTTACAGAATCAGCAAAATTTCTTCTATTGTGTATAAAGCATATTACAGACAAAAAAACATATTTTCACACATTCCACATCTTTAAAATTAACAATTATGATAGTTTCATTGATTAGTAGCTACTTTTCCAAAGTTATCAGCAAACAAACTATTGCACACCTAAAAATAAAGTTAAAACACATAGGCCTCCTCCATGTCCCCTCAAAGCCTCCTTTCCATCGCCAATATAGGTGTGTTTTCTACCATTTTGGTAGAAAAAAAACAGCGATTTGGTAGTAATTTTAGAAAAGTAGAAGAATGTTGTACACAGCTCTGCAATGTCTACTTCAGACATCTGTCTAGCATATGTGTCTGTGAAAGTAATCTTTTAGACCACTTAGACGTAAAAGGTCGGAGAAATACATAATGCAAATTGCAGTGTAGTCTGATCTTATCCACATTTACAGAATCGGCAAAATTTCTTCTATTGTGCATAAAGCATATTACAGACAAAAAAAACATATTTTCACACAGTCCACATCTTTAAAATTAACAATTATGATAGTTTCATTGATTTGTAGCTACTTTTCCAAAGTTATCAGCAAACAAACTATTGCACACCTAAAAATAAAGTTAAAAAACATAGGTCTCCTCCATATCCCCTCAAAACCTCCTTTCCATCGCCAATATACAGTGGTGGCCAAAAGTATTGGCACCCCTGCAATTCTGTCAGATAGTACTCAGTTTCTTCCTGAAAATAATTGCAATCACAAATTCTTTGGTATTATTATCTTCATTTAATTTGCTTGCAAGGAAAAAACACAAAAGAGAATGAAGCAAAAATCAAATCATTGATCATTTCACACAAAACTCCAAAAATGGGCCAGACAAAAGTATTGGCACCCTCAGCCTAATACTTGGTTGCACAACCTTTAGCCAAAATAACTGCGAACAACCGCTTCCGGTAACCATCAATGAGTTTCTTACAATGCTCTGCTGGAATTGTAGACCATTCTTCTTTGTCAAACTGCTCCAGGTCCCTGATATTTGAAGGGTGCCTTCTCCAAACTGCCATTTTGAGATCTGTCCACAGGTGTTCTATGGGATTCAGGTCTGGACTCATTGCTTGCCACCTTAGAAGTCTCCAGTGCTTTCTCTCAAACCATTTTATAGTGCTTTTGGAAGTGTGTTTTGGGTCATTGTCCTGCTGGAAGACCCATGACCTCTGAGGGAGACCCAGCTTTCTCACACTGGGCCCTACATTATGCTGCAAAATTTGTTGGTAGTCTTCAGACTTCATAATGCCATGCACACGGTCAAGCAGTCCAGTGCCAGAGGCAGCAAAGTAACCCCAAAACATCAGGGAACCTCTGCCATGTTTGACTGTAGGGACCGTGTTCTTTTCTTTGAATGCCTCTTTTTTTGTTCTGTAGACTCTATGTTGATGCTTTTTGCCAAAAAGCTCTACTTTTGTCTCATCTGACCAGAGAACATTCTTCCAAAACGTTTTAGGCTTTCTCAGGTAAGTTTTGGCAAACTCCAGCCTGGCTTTTTTATGTCTCGGGGTAAGAAGTGGGGTCTTCCTGGGTATCCTACCATACAGTCCCTTTTCATTCAGACGCCGACGGATAGTACGGGTTGACACTGATGTACCCTCGGACTGCAGGGCAGCTTGAACTTGTTTGGATGTTAGTCGAGGTTCTTTATCCACCATCCGCACAATCTTGCGTTGAAATCTCTCGTCAATTTTTCTTTTCCGTCCACATCCAGGGAGGTTAGCTACAGTGCCATGGGCTTTAAACTTCTTGATGACACTGCGCACGGAAGACACAGGAACATTCAGGTCTTTGGAGATGGACTTGTAGCCTTGAGATTGCTCATGCTTCCTCACAATTTGGTTTCTCAAGTCCTCAGACAGTTCTTTGGTCTTCTTTCTTTTCTCCATGCTCAATGTGGTACACACAAGGACACAGGACAGAGGTTGAGTCAACTTTAATCCATGTTAACTAGCTGCAAGTGTGATTTAGTTATTACCAACACCTGTTAGGTGCCACAGGTAAGTTACAGGTGCTGTTAATTACACGAATTAGAGAAGCATCACATGATTTTTCAAACAGTGACAATACTTTTGTCCACCCCCTTTCTTAGGTTTGGTGTGGAATTGTATCCAATTTGGCTTTAGGACAATTCTTTTTGTGTTTTTTCATTGAAGACAAATTAAATGAAGTTAATAATACCAAAGAATTTGTGATTGCAATCATTTTCAGGAAGAAACCGAGTATTATCTGACAGAATTGCAGGGGTGCCAATACTTTTGGCCACCACTGTAGGTGTGTTTTCTACCATTTTGGTAGAAAAAAACAGTGATTTGGTAGTAATTTAGGAAAAGTAGAGGAATATTGTACACAGCTCTGCAATGTCTACTTCAGATATCTGTCTAGCATATGTGTCTTTGAAAGTAATCATTTAGACCACTTAGACGAAAAAGGTCGGAGAAATACATAATGCAAATTACAGTGTAGTCGGATCTTATCCACATTTACAGAATCGGCAAAATTTCTTCTATTGTGTATAAAGCATATTACAGACAAAAAAAAACATATTTTCACACATTCCACATCTTTAAAATTAACAATTATGATAGTTTCATTGATTTGTAGCTACTTTTCCAAAGTTATCAGCAAACAAATCATTGCACACCTAAAAATAAAGTTAAAAAACATAGGCCTCCTCCATATCCCCTCAAAGCCTCCTTTCCATCGCCAATATAGGTGTGTTTTCTACCATTTTGGTAGAAAAAAAACAGCGATTTGGTAGTAATTTAGGAAAAGTAGAAGAATGTTGTACACAGCTCTGCAATGTCTACTTCAGACATCTGTCTAGAATATGTATCTTTGTAAGTAATCTTTTAGACCGCTTAGACGAAAAAGATCGGAGAAATACATAATGCAAATTACAGTGTAGTCGGATCTTATCGACATTTACAGAATCGGCAAAATTTCTTCTATTTTGTTGAAAGTATATTACAGACAAAAAAAACAAGTTTTCACACATTTCACATCTTTAAAATTAACAATTATGATAGTTTCATTGATTTGTAGCTACTTATCCAAAGATATCAGCAAACAAACTATTGCACACGTAGAAATAAAGTTAGAAAACATAGGCCTCCTCCATATCCCCTCAATGCCTCCTTTCCATCGCCAATATAGGTGTGTTTTCTACTATTTTGGTAGAAAAAAAAACAGCGATTTGGTATTAATTTAGGAAAAGTAGAAGAATGTTATACACAGCTCTGCAATGTCTACTTCAGACATCTGTCTAGCATATGTATCTTTGAAAGTAATCTTTTAGACCACTTAGACGTTAAAGGTCGGAGAAATACATAATGCAAATTACAGTGTAGTCGGATCTTATCCACATTTACAGAATCGGCAAAATTTCTTCTATTGTGTATAAAGCATATTACAGACAAAAATTTTTTTTCACACATTCCACATCTTTAAAATTAACAATTATGATAGTTTCATTGATTTGTAGCTACTTTTCCAAAGTTATCAGCAAACAAATTATTGCACACCTAAAAATAAAGTTAAAAAACATAGGCCTCCTCCATATCCCCTCAAAGCCTCCTTTCCATCACCAATATAGGTGTGTTTTCTACCATTTTGGTAGAAAAAAAACAGCGATTTGGTAGTAATTTAGGAAAAGTAGAAGAATGTTGTACACAGCTGTGCAATGTCTACTTCAGACATCTGTCTAGCATATGTATCTTTGAAAGTAATCTTTTAGACCACTTAGACGAAAAAGGGCGGAGAAATACATAATGCAAATTACAGTGTAGTGGGATCTTATCCACATTTACAGAATCGGCGAAATTTCTTCTATTGTGTATAAAGCATATTACAGACAAAAAAACATATTTTCACACATTCCACATCTTTAAAATTAACAATTATGATAGTTTCATTGATTAGTAGCTACTTTTCCAAAGTTATCAGCAAACAAACTATTGCACACCTAAAAATAAAGTTAAAAAACATAGGCCTCCTCCATATCCCCTCAAAGCCTCCTTTCCATCGCCAATATAGGTGTGTTTTCTACCATTTTGGTAGAAAAAAAACAGCGATTTGGTAGTAATTTAGGAAAAGTAGAAGAATGTTGTACACAGCTCTGCAATGTCTACTTCAGACATCTGTCTAGCATATGTATCTTTGAAAGTAATCTTTTAGACCACTTAGACGTAAGAGGTCGGAGAAATACATAATGCAAATTACAGTGTAGTCTGATCTTATCCACATTTACAGAATCGGCAAAATTTCTTCTATTGTGCATAAAGCATATTACAGACAAAAAAAACATATTTTCACACAGTCCACATCTTTAAAATTAATAATTATGATAGTTTCATTGATTTGTAGCTACTTTTCCAAAGTTATCAGCAAACAAACTATTGCACACCTAAAAATAAAGTTAAAAAACATAGGCCTCCTCCATATCCCCTCAAAACCTCCTTTCCATCGCCAATATAGGTGTGTTTTCTACCATTTTGGTCGAAAAAAACAGTGATTTGGTAGTAATTTAGGAAAAGTAGAGGAATATTGTACACAGCTCTGCAATGTCTACTTCAGATATCTGTCTAGCATATGTATCTTTGAAAGTAATCTTTTAGACCACTTAGACGTAAAAGGTCGGAGAAATACATAATGCAAATGACAGTGTAGTCTGATGTTATCCACATTTACAGAATCGGTAAAATTTCTTCTATTGTGTATAAAGCATTTTACAGACAAAAAAAACATATTTTCACACATTCCACATCTTGAAAATTAACAATTATGATAGTTTCATTGATTTGTAGCTACTTTTCCAAAGTTATCAGCAAACAAACTATTGCACACCTAAAAATAAAGTTAAAAAACATAGGTCTCCTCCATATCCCCTCAAAGCCTCCTTTCCATCGCCAATATAGGAGTGTTTTCTACCATTTTGGTAGAAAAAAAACAGTGATTTGGTAGTAATTTAGGAAAAGTAGAAGAATGTTGTACACAGCTCTGCAATGTCTACTTCAGACATCTGTCTAGCATACGTATCTTTGAAAGTAATCTTTTAGACCACTTAGACGAAAAAGGTCGGAGAAATACATAATGCAAATTACAGTGTAGTCGCATCTTATCCACATTTACAGAATCGGCAAAATTTCTTCTATTGTGTTTAAAGCATATTACAGACAAAAAATATATATTTTGACACATTCCACATCTTTAAAATTAACAATTATGATAGTTTCATTGATTTGTAGCTACTTTTCCAAAGTTATCAGCAAACAAACTATTGCACACCTAAAAATAAAGTTAAAAAACATAGGTCTCCTCCATATCCCCTCAAAGCCTCCTTTCCATCGCCAATATAGGAGTGTTTTCTACCATTTTGGCAGAAAAAAAACAGTGATTTGGTAGTAATTTAGGAAAAGTAGAAGAATGTTGTACACAGCTCTGCAATGTCTACTTCAGACATCTGTCTAGCATACGTATCTTTGAAAGTAATCTTTTAGACCACTTAGACGAAAAAGGTCGGAGAAATACATAATGCAAATTACAGTGTAGTCGGATCTTATCCACATTTACAGAATCGGCAAAATTTCTTCTATTGTGTATAAAGCATATTACAGACAAAAAAAACATATTTTCACACATTCCACATCTTTAAAATTAACAATTATGATAGTTTCATTGATTTGTAGCTACTTTTCCAAAGGTATTTTATGCGGGGGCATTTATGCATATAGCATTTATGCATACTTTATCGAAGTGGCATAATTTATCAAAGTGCCCTGGCAGTTAGAAAATGGCAATGCTAATATTCATCTTTCTTCTCTTCTTACAGGTATATATTTTTCACTGCTTGTGGGATCTATCCTGAAAACTGCCTTGTATCTCCATGCAATGCTCTGCAGCCTATCAATTTCTGGTATATATTTTTCACTGCTTGTGGGATCTATCCTGAAAACTGCCTTGTATCTCCATGCAATGCTCTGCAGCCTATCAATTTCTGGTATATATTTTTCACTGCTTGTGTGATCTATCCTGAAAACAGCCTTGTATCTCCATGCAATACTCTGCAGCCTATCAATTTCTGGTATATATTTTTCACTGCTTGTGTGATCTATCCTGAAAACTGCCTTGCATCTCCATGCAATGCTCTGCAGCCTATCAATTTCTGGTATATATTTTTCACTGCTTGTGTGATCTATCCTGAAAACTGCCTTGTATCTCCATGCAATGCTCTGCAGCCTATCAATTTCTGGTATATATTTTTCACTGCTTGTGTGATCTATCCTGAAAACTGCCTTGTATCTCCATGCAATGCTCTGCAGCCTATCAATTTCTGGTATATATTTTTTCACTCCTCTACGTTTTTTATTCCATGATACTTAAAGGTCATCACACTTACTTTAAGAGTTTATGATCCATGCCGAGTGTGTTATTTTTTTAATTTTTTTATTTTTATTTTTTTTTCTCCCCTGCACTTTATGGTCACCTGTTGTCTTTTAAGCTAGTGATTGATTGCTAACGAGTTAAATCTGTGGAGATCTAAGCAGATACGTCCCTATATATTGAGACTTAGTTAAGGGGCAGCATTTATGCGGGGGCATTTATGCATACTTTATCGAAGTGGTATAATTTATCAAAGTGCCCTGGCAGTTAGAAAATGGCATTGCTAATATTCATCTTTCTTCTCTTCTTACAGGTATATATTTTTCACCGCTTGTGGGATCTATCCTGAAAACTGCCTTGTATCTCCATGCAATGCTCTGCAGCCTATCAATTTCTGGTATATATTTTTCACTGCTTGTGGGATCTATCCTGAAAACTGCCTTGTATCTCCATGCAATGCTCTGCAGCCTATCAATTTCTGGTATATATTTTTCACTGCTTGTGGGATCTATCCTGAAAACTGCCTTGTATCTCCATGCAATGCTCTGCAGCCTATCAATTTCTGGTATATATTTTTCACTGCTTGTGGGATCTATCCTGAAAGCTGCCTTGTATCTCCATGCAATGCTCTGCAGCCTATCAATTTCTGGTATATATTTTTCACTGCTTGTGTGATCTATCCTGAAAACTGCCTTGTATCTCCATGCAATGCTCTGCAGCCTATCAATTTCTGGTATATATTTTTCACTGCTTGTGTGATCTATCCTGAAAACTGCCTTGTATCTCCATGCAATGCTCTGCAGCCTATCAATTTCTGGTATATATTTTTCACTGCTTGTGTGATCTATCCTGAAAACTGCCTTGTATCTCCATGCAATGCTCTGCAGCCTATCAATTTCTGGTATATATTTTTCACTGCTTGTGTGATCTATCCTGAAAACTGCCTTGCATCTCCTTGCAATGCTCTGCAGCCTATCAATTTCTGGTATATATTTTTTCACTCCTCTACGTTTTTTATTCCATGATACTTAAAGGTCATCACACTTACGTTAAGAGTTTATGATCCATGCCGAGTGTGTTATTTTTTTTATTTTTTATTATTTTTTTTTTTTTCTCCCCTGCACTTTATGGTCTCCTGTTGTCTTTTAAGCTAGTGATTGATTGCTAACGAGTTAAATCTGTGTAGATCTAAGCAGATACGTCCCTATATATTGAGACTTAGTTAAGGGGCAGCATTTATGCGGGGGCATTTAAGCATATAGCATTTATGCATACTTTATCGTAGTGGCATAATTTATCAAAGTGCCCTGGCAGTTAGAAAATGGCATTGCTAATATTCATCTTTCTTCTCTTCTTACAGGTATATATTTTTCACTGCTTGTGGGATCTATCATGAAAACTGCCTTGTATCTCCATGCAATGCTCTGCAGCCTATCAATTTCTGGTATATATTTTTCACTGCTTGTGGGATCTATCCTGAAAACTGCCTTGTATCTCCATGCAATGCTCTGCAGCCTATCAATTATCTGGTATATATTTTTCACTGCTTGTGGGATCTATCCTGAAAACTGCCTTGTATCTCCATGCAATGCTCTGCAGCCTATCAATTTCTGGTGTATATTTTTCACTGCTTGTGTGATCTATCCTGAAAACTGCCTTGTATCTCCATGCAATGCTCTGCAGCCTATCAATTTCTGGTATATATTTTTCACTGCTTGTGTGATCTATCCTGAAAACTGCCTTGTATCTCCATGCAATGCTCTGCAGCCTATCAATTTCTTGTATATATTTTTCACTGGTTGTGTGATCTATCCTGAAAACTGCCTTGTATCTCCATGCAATGCTCTGCAGCCTATCAATATCTGGTATATATTTTTCACTGTTTGTGTGATCTATCCTGAAAACTGCCTTGTATCTCCATGCAATGCTCTGCAGCCTATCAATTTCTGGTATATATTTTTTCACTCCTCTACGTTTTTTATTCCATGATACTTAAAGGTCATCACACTTACTTTAAGAGTTTATGATCCATGCCGAGTGTGTTATTTTTTAATTTTTTTATTTTTTTTTCTCCCCTGCACTTTATGGTCACCTGTTGTCTTTTAAGCTAGTGATTGATTGCTAACGAGTTAAATCTGTGGAGATCTAAGCAGATACGTCCCTATATATTGAGACTTAGTTAAGGGGCAGCATTTATGCGGGGGCATTTATGCATATAGCATTTATGCATACTTTATCGAAGTGGCATAATTTATCAAAGTGCCCTGGCAGTTAGAAAATGGCATTGCTAATATTCATCTTTCTTCTCTTCTTACAGGTATATATTTTTCACCGCTTGTGGGATCTATCCTGAAAACTGCCTTGTATCTCCATGCAATGCACTGCAGCCTATCAATTTCTGGTATATATTTTTCACTGCTTGTGGGATCTATCCTGAAAACTGCCTTGTATCTCCATGCAATGCTCTGCAGCCTATCAATTTCTGGTATATATTTTTCACTGCTTGTGTGATCTATCCTGAAAACTGCCTTGTATCTCCATGCAATGCTCTGCAGCCTATCAATTTCTGGTATATATTTTTCACTGCTTGTGTGATCTATCCTGAAAACTGCCTTGTATCTCCATGCAATGCTCTGCAGCCTATCAATTTCTGGTATATATTTTTCACTGCTTGTGTGATCTATCCTGAAAACTGCCTTGTATCTCCATGCAATGCTCTGCAGCCTATCAATTTCTGGTATATATGTTTCACTGCTTGTGTGATCTATCCTGAAAACTGCCTTGTATCTCCATGCAATGCTCTGCAGCCTATCAATTTCTGGTATATATTTTTTCACTCCTCTACGTTTTTTATTCCATGATACTTAAAGGTCATCACACTTACTTTAAGAGTTTATGATCCATGCCGAGTGTGTTATTTTTTTTATTTTTTTATTTTTATTTTTTTTTCTCCCCTGCACTTTATGGTCTCCTGTTGTCTTTTAAGCTAGTGATTGATTGCTAACGAGTTAAATCTGTGTAGATCTAAGCAGATACGTCCCTATATATTGAGACTTAGTTAAGGGGCAGCATTTATGCGGGGGCATTTATGCATATAGCATTTATGCATACTTTATCGAAGTGGCATAATTTATCAAAGTGCCCTGGCAGTTAGAAAATGGCATTGCTAATATTCATCTTTCTTCTCTTCTTACAGGTATATATTTTTCACTGCTTGTGGGATCTATCCTGAAAACTGCCTTGTATCTCCATGCAATGCTCTGCAGCCATTCAATTTCTGGTATATATTTTTCACTGCTTGTGGGATCTATCCTGAAAACTGCCTTGTATCTCCATGCAATGCTCTGCAGCCTATCAATTTCTGGTATATATTTTTCACTGCTTGTGGGATCTATCCTGAAAACTGCGTTGTATCTCCATGCAATGCTCTGCAGCCTATCAATTTCTGGTATATATTTTTCACTGCTTGTGGGATCTATCCTGAAAACAGCCTTGTATCTCCATGCAATGCTCTGCAGCCTATCAATTTCTGGTATATATTTTTCACTGCTTGTGTGATCTATCCTGAAAACTGCCTTGTATCTCCATGCAATGCTCTGCAGCCTATCAATTTCTGGTATATATTTTTCACTGCTTGTGTGATCTATCCTGAAAACTGCCTTGTATCTCCATGCAATGCTCTGCAGCCTATCAATTTCTGGTATATATTTTTTCACTCCTCTACGTTTTTTATTCCATGATACTTAAAGGTCATCACACTTACTTTAAGAGTTTATGATCCATGCCGAGTGTGTTATTTTTTTTATTTTTTTATTTTTATTTTTTTTTCTCCCCTGCACTTTATGGTCTCCTGTTGTCTTTTAAGCTAGTGATTGATTGCTAACGAGTTAAATCTGTGTAGATCTAAGCAGATACGTCCCTATATATTGAGACTTAGTTAAGGGGCAGCATTTATGCGGGGGCATTTATGCATATAGCAATTATGCATACTTTATCGAAGTGGCATAATTTATCAAAGTGCCCTGGCAGTTAGAAAATGGCATTGCTAATATTCATCTTTCTTCTCTTCTTACAGGTATATATTTTTCACTGCTGGTGGGATCTATCCTGAAAACTGCCTTGTATCTCCATGCAATGCTCTGCAGCCTATCAATTTCTGGTATATATTTTTCACTGCTTGTGGGATCTATCCTGAAAACTGCCTTGTATCTCCATGCAATGCTCTGCAGCCTATCAATTTCTGGTATATATTTTTCACTGCTTGTGTGATCTATCCTGAAAACTGCCTTGTATCTCCATGCAATGCTCTGCAGCCTATCAATTTCTGGTATATATTTTTCACTGCTTGTGTGATCTATCCTGAAAACTGCCTTGTATCTCCATGCAATGCTCTGCAGCCTATCAATTTCTGGTATATATTTTTCACTGCTTGTGTGATCTATCCTGAAAATTGCCTTGTATCTCCATGCAATGCTCTGCAGCCTATCAATTTCTGGTATATATTTTTTCACTCCTCTACGTTTTTTATTCCATGATACTTAAAGGTCATCACACTTACTTTAAGAGTTTATGATCCATGCCGAGTGTGTTATTTTTTTTATTTTTTTATTTTTATTTTTTTTTCTCCCCTGCACTTTATGGTCTCCTGTTGTCTTTTAAGCTAGTGATTGATTGCTAACGAGTTAAATCTGTGTAGATCTAAGCAGATACGTCCCTATATATTGAGACTTAGTTAAGGGGCAGCATTTATGCGGGGGCATTTATGCATATAGCATTTATGCATACTTTATCGAAGTGGCATAATTTATCAAAGTGCCCTGGCAGTTAGAAAATGGCATTGCTAATATTCATCTTTCTTCTCTTCTTACAGGTATATATTTTTCACTGCTTGTGGGATCTATCCTGAAAACTGCCTTGTATCTCCATGCAATGCTCTGCAGCCTATCAATTTCTGGTATATATTTTTCACTGCTTGTGGGATCTATCCTGAAAACTGCCTTGTATATCCATGCAATGCTCTGCAGCCTATCAATTTCTGGTATATATTTTTCACTGCTTGTGGGATCTTTCCTGAAAACTGCCTTGTATCTCCATGCAATGCTCTGCAGCCTATCAATTTCTGGTATATATTTTTCACTGCTTGTGTGATCTATCCTGAAAACTGCCTTGTATCTCCATGCAATGCTCTGCAGCCTATCAATTTCTGGTATATATTTTTCACTGCTTGTGTGATCTATCCTGAAAACTGCCTTGTATCTCCATGCAATGCTCTGCAGCCTATCAATTTCTGGTATATATTTTTTCACTCCTCTACGTTTTTTGTTCCATGATACTTAAAGGTCATCACACTTACTTTAAGAGTTTATGATCCATGCCGAGTGTGTTATTTTTTTTTTTTTATTTTTTTTTTTATTTTTTTTTCTCCCCTGCACTTTATGGTCTCCTGTTGTCTTTTAAGCTAGTGATTGATTGCTAACGAGTTAAATCTGTGTAGATCTAAGCAGATACGTCCCTATATATTGAGACTTAGTTAAGGGGCAGCATTTATGCGGGGGCATTTATGCATATAGCATTTATGCATACTTTATCGAAGTGGCATAATTTATCAAAGTGCCCTGGCAGTTAGAAAATGGCATTGCTAATATTCATCTTTCTTCTCTTCTTACAGGTATATATTTTTCACTGCTTGTGGGATCTATCCTGAAAACTGCCTTGTATCTCCATGCAATGCTCTGCAGCCTATCAATTTCTGGTATATATTTTTCACTGCTTGTGTGATCTATCCTGAAAACTGCCTTGTATCTCCATGCAATGCTCTGCAGCCTATCAATTTCTGGTATATATTTTTCACTGCTTGTGGGATCTATCCTGAAAACTGCCTTGTATCTCCATGCAATGCTCTGCAGCCTATCAATTTCTGGTATATATTTTTCACTGCTTGTGTGATCTATCCTGAAAACTGCCTTGTATCTCCATGCAATGCTCTGCAGCCTATCAATTTCTGGTATATATTTTTTCACTCCTCTACGTTTTTTATTCCATGATACTTAAAGGTCATCACACTTACTTTAAGAGTTTATGATCCATGCCGAGTGTGTTATTTTTTTTATTTTTTTTCTCCCCTGCACTTTATGGTCTCCTGTTGTCTTTTAAGCTAGTGATTGATTGCTAACGAGTTAAATCTGTGTAGATCTAAGCAGATACGTCCCTATATATTCAGACTTAGTTAAGGGGCAGCATTTATGCGGGGGCATTTATGCATATAGCATTTATGCATACTTTATCGAAGTGGCATAATTTATCAAAGTGCCCTGGCAGTTAGAAAATGGCATTGCTAATATTCATCTTTCTTCTCTTCTTACAGGTATATATTTTTCACTGCTTGTGGAATCTATCCTGAAAACTGCCTTGTATCTCCATGCAATGTTCTGCAGCCTATCAATTTCTGGTATATATTTTTCACTGCTTGTGGGATCTATCCTGAAAACTGCCTTGTATCTCCATGCAATGCTCTGCAGCCTATCAATTTCTGGTATATATTTTTCACTGCTTGTGGGATCTATCCTGAAAACTGCCTTGTATCTCCATGCAATGCTCTGCAGCCTATCAATTTCTGGTATATATTTTTCACTGCTTGTGGGATCTATCCTGAAAACTGCCTTGTATCTCCATGCAATGCTCTGCAGCCTATCAATTTCTGGTATATATTTTTCACTGCTTGTGGGATCTATCCTGAAAACTGCCTTGTATCTCCATGCAATGCTCTGCAGCCTATCAATTTCTGGTATATATTTTTCACTGCTTGTGTGATCTATCCTGAAAACTGCCTTGTATCTCCATGCAATGCTCTGCAGCCTATCAATTTCTGGTATATATTTTTCACTGCTTGTGGGATCTATCCTGAAAACTGCCTTGTATCTCCATGCAATGCTCTGCAGCCTATCAATTTCTGGTATATATTTTTCACTGCTTGTGTGATCTATCCTGAAAACTGCCTTGTATCTCCATGCAATGCTCTGCAGCCTATCAATTTCTGGTATATATTTTTTCACTCCTCTACGTTTTTTATTCCATGATACTTAAAGGTCATCACACTTACTTTAAGAGTTTATGATCCATGCCGAGTGTGTTATTTTTTTTATTTTTTTTCTCCCCTGCACTTTATGGTCTCCTGTTGTCTTTTAAGCTAGTGATTGATTGCTAACGAGTTAAATCTGTGTAGATCTAAGCAGATACGTCCCTATATATTCAGACTTAGTTAAGGGGCAGCATTTATGCGGGGGCATTTATGCATATAGCATTTATGCATACTTTATCGAAGTGGCATAATTTATCAAAGTGCCCTGGCAGTTAGAAAATGGCATTGCTAATATTCATCTTTCTTCTCTTCTTACAGGTATATATTTTTCACTGCTTGTGGAATCTATCCTGAAAACTGCCTTGTATCTCCATGCAATGTTCTGCAGCCTATCAATTTCTGGTATATATTTTTCACTGCTTGTGGGATCTATCCTGAAAACTGCCTTGTATCTCCATGCAATGCTCTGCAGCCTATCAATTTCTGGTATATATTTTTCACTGCTTGTGGGATCTATCCTGAAAACTGCCTTGTATCTCCATGCAATGCTCTGCAGCCTATCAATTTCTGGTATATATTTTTCACTGCTTGTGGGATCTATCCTGAAAACTGCCTTGTATCTCCATGCAATGCTCTGCAGCCTATCAATTTCTGGTATATATTTTTCACTGCTTGTGGGATCTTTCCTGAAAACTGCCTTGTATCTCCATGCAATGCTCTGCAGCCTATCAATTTCTGGTATATATTTTTCACTGCTTGTGTGATCTATCCTGAAAACTGCCTTGTATCTCCATGCAATGCTCTGCAGCCTATCAATTTCTGGTATATATTTTTCACTGCTTGTGTGATCTATCCTGAACACTGCCTTGTATCTCCATGCAATGCTCTGCAGCCTATCAATTTCTGGTATATATTTTTTCACTCCTCTACGTTTTTTATTCCATGATACTTAAAGGCCATCACACTTACTTTAAGAATTTATGAACCATGCCGAGTGTGTTATTTTTTTTATTTTTTTATTTTTTTTTCTCCCCTGCACTTTATGGTCTCCTGTTGTCTTTTAAGCTAGTTATTGATTGCTAACGAGTTAAATCTGTGTAGATCTAAGCAGATACGTCCCTATATATTCAGACTTAGTTAAGGGGCAGCATTTATGCGGGGGCATTTATGCATATAGCATTTATGCATACTTTATCGAATTGGCATAATTTATCAAAGTGCCCTGGCAGTTAGAAAATGGCATTGCTAATATTCATCTTTCTTCTCTTCTTACAGGTATATATTTTTCACTGCTTGTGGGATCTATCCTGAAAACTGCCTTGTATCTCCATGCAATGCTCTGCAGCCTTTCAATTTCTGGTATATATTTTTCACTGCTTGTGGGATCTATCCTGAAAACTGCCTTGTATCTCCATGCAATGCTCTGCAGCCTATCAATTTCTGGTATATATTTTTCACTGCTTGTGGGATCTATCCTGAAAACTGCCTTGTATCTCCATGCAATGCTCTGCAGCCTATCAATTTCTGGTATATATTTTTCACTGCTTGTGGGATCTATCCTGAAAACTGCCTTGTATCTCCATGCAATGCTCTGCAGCCTATCAATTTCTGGTATATATTTTTCACTGCTTGTGGGATCTATCCTGAAAACTGCCTTGTATCTCCATGCAATGCTCTGCAGCCTATCAATTTCTGGTATATATTTTTCACTGCTTGTGGGATCTATCCTGAAAACTGCCTTGTATCTCCATGCAATGCTCTGCAGCCTATCAATTTCTGGTATATATTTTTTCACTCCTCTACGTTTTTTATTCCATGATACAAAGGCCATCACACTTACTTTAAGAGTTTATGATCCATGCCGAGTGTGTCATTTTTTTTATTTTTTTATTTTTATTTTTTTTTCTCCCCTGCACTTTATGGTCTCCTGTTGTCTTTTAAGCTAGTGATTGATTGCTAACGAGTTAAATCTGTGTAGATCTAAGCAGATACGTCCCTATATATTGAGACTTAGTTAAGGGGCAGCATTTATGCGGGGGCATTTATGCATATAGCATTTATGCATACTTTATCGAAGTGGCATAATTTATCAAAGTGCCCTGGCAGTTAGAAAATGACATTGCTAATATTCATCTTTCTTCTCTTCTTACAGGTATATATTTTTCACTGCTTGTGGGATCTATCCTGAAAACTGCCTTGTATCTCCATGCAATGCTCTGCAGCCTATCAATTTCTGGTATATATTTTTCACTGCTTGTGGGATCTATCCTGAAAACTGCCTTGTATCTCCATGCAATGCTCTGCAGCCTATCAATTTCTGGTATATATTTTTCACTGCTTGTGTGATCTATCCTGAAAACTGCCTTGTATCTCCATGCAATGCTCTTCAGCCTATCAATTTCTGGTATATATTTTTCACTGCTTGTGTGATCTATCCTGAAAACTGCCTTGTATCTCCATGCAATGCTCTGCAGCCTATCAATTTCTGGTATATATTTTTTCACTCCTCTACGTTTTTTATTCCATGATACTTAAAGGTCATCACACTTACTTTAAGAGTTTATGATCCATGCCGAGTGTGTTATTTTTTTTATTTTTTTATTTTTTTTTCTCCCCTGCACTTTATGGTCTCCTGTTGTCTTTTAAGCTAGTGATTGATTGCTAACGAGTTAAATCTGTGTAGATCTAAGCAGATACGTCCCTATATATTGAGACTTAGTTAAGGGGCAGCATTTATGCGGGGCATTTATGCATATAGCATTTATGCATACTTTATCGAAGTGGCATAATTTATGAAAGTGCCCTGGCAGTTAGAAAATGGCATTGCTAATATTCATCTTTCTTCTCTTCTTACAGGTATATATTTTTCACTGCTTGTGGGATCTATCCTGAAAACTGCCTTGCATCTCCATGCAATGCTCTGCAGCCTATCAATTTCTGGTATATATTTTTCACTGCTTGTGGGATCTATCCTGAAAACTGCCTTGTATCTCCATGCAATGCTCTGCAGCCTATCAATTTCTGGTATATATTTTTTCACTCCTCTACGTTTTTTATTCCATGATACTTAAAGGTCATCACACTTACTTTAAGAGTTTATGATCCATGCCGAGTGTGTTATTTTTTTATTTTTATTTTTTTTTCTCCCCTGCACTTTATGGTCTCCTGTTGTCTTTTAAGCTAGTGATTGATTGCTAACGAGTTAAATCTGTGTAGATCTAAGCAGATACGTCCCTATATATTGAGACTTAGTTAAGGGGCAGCATTTATGCGGGGCATTTATGCATATAGCATTTATGCATACTTTATCGAAGTGGCATAATTTATCAAAGTGCCCTGGCAGTTAGAAAATGGCATTGCTAATATTCATCTTTCTTCTCTTCTTACAGGTATATATTTTTCACTGCTTGTGGGATCTATCCTGAAAACTGCCTTGTATCTCCATGCAATGTTCTGCAGCCTATCAATTTCTGGTATATATTTTTCACTGCTTGTGGGATCTATCCTGAAAACTGCCTTGTATCTCCATGCAATGCTCTGCAGCCTATCAATTTCTGGTATATATTTTTCACTGCTTGTGGGATCTATCCTGAAAACTGCCTTGTATCTCCATGCAATGCTCTGCAGCCTATCAATTTCTGGTATATATTTTTCACTGCTTGTGGGATCTATCCTGAAAACTGCCTTGTATCTCCATGCAATGCTCTGCAGCCTATCAATTTCTGGTATATATTTTTCACTGCTTGTGGGATCTATCCTGAAAACTGCCTTGTATCTCCATGCAATGCTCTGCAGCCTATCAATTTCTGGTATATATTTTTCACTGCTTGTGTGATCTATCCTGAAAACTGCCTTGTATCTCCATGCAATGCTCTGCAGCCTATCAATTTCTGGTATATATTTTTCACTGCTTGTGGGATCTATCCTGAAAACTGCCTTGTATCTCCATGCAATGCTCTGCAGCCTATCAATTTCTGGTATATATTTTTCACTGCTTGTGTGATCTATCCTGAAAACTGCCTTGTATCTCCATGCAATGCTCTGCAGCCTATCAATTTCTGGTATATATTTTTTCACTCCTCTACGTTTTTTATTCCATGATACTTAAAGGTCATCACACTTACTTTAAGAGTTTATGATCCATGCCGAGTGTGTTATTTTTTTTATTTTTTTTCTCCCCTGCACTTTATGGTCTCCTGTTGTCTTTTAAGCTAGTGATTGATTGCTAACGAGTTAAATCTGTGTAGATCTAAGCAGATACGTCCCTATATATTCAGACTTAGTTAAGGGGCAGCATTTATGCGGGGGCATTTATGCATATAGCATTTATGCATACTTTATCGAAGTGGCATAATTTATCAAAGTGCCCTGGCAGTTAGAAAATGGCATTGCTAATATTCATCTTTCTTCTCTTCTTACAGGTATATATTTTTCACTGCTTGTGGAATCTATCCTGAAAACTGCCTTGTATCTCCATGCAATGTTCTGCAGCCTATCAATTTCTGGTATATATTTTTCACTGCTTGTGGGATCTATCCTGAAAACTGCCTTGTATCTCCATGCAATGCTCTGCAGCCTATCAATTTCTGGTATATATTTTTCACTGCTTGTGGGATCTATCCTGAAAACTGCCTTGTATCTCCATGCAATGCTCTGCAGCCTATCAATTTCTGGTATATATTTTTCACTGCTTGTGGGATCTATCCTGAAAACTGCCTTGTATCTCCATGCAATGCTCTGCAGCCTATCAATTTCTGGTATATATTTTTCACTGCTTGTGGGATCTATCCTGAAAACTGCCTTGTATCTCCATGCAATGCTCTGCAGCCTATCAATTTCTGGTATATATTTTTCACTGCTTGTGGGATCTATCCTGAAAACTGCCTTGTATCTCCATGCAATGCTCTGCAGCCTATCAATTTCTGGTATATATTTTTCACTGCTTGTGGGATCTATCCTGAAAACTGCCTTGTATCTCCATGCAATGCTCTGCAGCCTATCAATTTCTGGTATATATTTTTTCACTCCTCTACGTTTTTTATTCCATGATACTTAAAGGCCATCACACTTACTTTAAGAGTTTATGATCCATGCCGAGTGTGTCATTTTTTTTATTTTTTTATTTTTATTTTTTTTTCTCCCCTGCACTTTATGGTCTCCTGTTGTCTTTTAAGCTAGTGATTGATTGCTAACGAGTTAAATCTGTGTAGATCTAAGCAGATACGTCCCTATATATTGAGACTTAGTTAAGGGGCAGCATTTATGCGGGGGCATTTATGCATATAGCATTTATGCATACTTTATCGAAGTGGCATAATTTATCAAAGTGCCCTGGCAGTTAGAAAATGACATTGCTAATATTCATCTTTCTTCTCTTCTTACAGGTATATATTTTTCACTGCTTGTGGGATCTATCCTGAAAACTGCCTTGTATCTCCATGCAATGCTCTGCAGCCTATCAATTTCTGGTATATATTTTTCACTGCTTGTGGGATCTATCCTGAAAACTGCCTTGTATCTCCATGCAATGCTCTGCAGCCTATCAATTTCTGGTATATATTTTTCACTGCTTGTGTGATCTATCCTGAAAACTGCCTTGTATCTCCATGCAATGCTCTTCAGCCTATCAATTTCTGGTATATATTTTTCACTGCTTGTGTGATCTATCCTGAAAACTGCCTTGTATCTCCATGCAATGCTCTGCAGCCTATCAATTTCTGGTATATATTTTTTCACTCCTCTACGTTTTTTATTCCATGATACTTAAAGGTCATCACACTTACTTTAAGAGTTTATGATCCATGCCGAGTGTGTTATTTTTTTTATTTTTTTATTTTTTTTTCTCCCCTGCACTTTATGGTCTCCTGTTGTCTTTTAAGCTAGTGATTGATTGCTAACGAGTTAAATCTGTGTAGATCTAAGCAGATACGTCCCTATATATTGAGACTTAGTTAAGGGGCAGCATTTATGCGGGGCATTTATGCATATAGCATTTATGCATACTTTATCGAAGTGGCATAATTTATGAAAGTGCCCTGGCAGTTAGAAAATGGCATTGCTAATATTCATCTTTCTTCTCTTCTTACAGGTATATATTTTTCACTGCTTGTGGGATCTATCCTGAAAACTGCCTTGCATCTCCATGCAATGCTCTGCAGCCTATCAATTTCTGGTATATATTTTTCACTGCTTGTGGGATCTATCCTGAAAACTGCCTTGTATCTCCATGCAATGCTCTGCAGCCTATCAATTTCTGGTATATATTTTTTCACTCCTCTACGTTTTTTATTCCATGATACTTAAAGGTCATCACACTTACTTTAAGAGTTTATGATCCATGCCGAGTGTGTTATTTTTTTATTTTTATTTTTTTTTCTCCCCTGCACTTTATGGTCTCCTGTTGTCTTTTAAGCTAGTGATTGATTGCTAACGAGTTAAATCTGTGTAGATCTAAGCAGATACGTCCCTATATATTGAGACTTAGTTAAGGGGCAGCATTTATGCGGGGCATTTATGCATATAGCATTTATGCATACTTTATCGAAGTGGCATAATTTATCAAAGTGCCCTGGCAGTTAGAAAATGGCATTGCTAATATTCATCTTTCTTCTCTTCTTACAGGTATATATTTTTCACTGCTTGTGGGATCTATCCTGAAAACTGCCTTGCATCTCCATGCAATGCTCTGCAGCCTATCAATTTCTGGTATATATTTTTCACTGCTTGTGGGATCTATCCTGAAAACTGCCTTGTGTCTCCATGCAATGCTCTGCAGCCTATCAATTTCTGGTATATATTTTTTCACTCCTCTACGTTTTTTATTCCATGATACTTAAAGGTCATCACACTTACTTTAAGAGTTTATGATCCATGCCGAGTGTGTTATTTTTTTATTTTTATTTTTTTTTCTCCCCTGCACTTTATGGTCTCCTGTTGTCTTTTAAGCTATTGATTGATTGCTAACGAGTTAAATCTGTGTAGATCTAAGCAGATACGTCCCTATATATTGAGACTTAGTTAAGGGGCAGCATTTATGCGGGGGCATTTATGCATATAGCAGTTATGCATACTTTATCGAAGTGGCATAATTTATCAAAGTGCCCTTGCAGTTAGAAAATGGCAGTTGGACAGGGCAGGAGACAGGTAAGACATGCAAGACAAACAAACAAACTGGCTTCCAGGTCATGTTCTTGGAAAACACTATTCACCATTTGTATCTGTGCCATTTATTTTCTGGTTGCTACAATCATACACATTCACCGTTCTCCCACAAATTCTGCACACTTCATCCATATTAACCCCTCTCTCCTCTCTTCTCCTATGTACAGTTGTCATGCTCTCTTCACAATGTTATAAAACGCAGATCCATTCATTCCCACCATACAACGCAGGAAACGCTCTCACAAATCACTCAATCATCTGCTCACTCTCTGTATTTTCCTTCTATTAGTCGCAGGTGATATTTCTCCCAACCCAGGACCTTCCAGTTATAATAACACTAACTCTTTCCCTGTTACATTCAGAAACCCTGCTAATCTCATTAATATTCCCTGCATATCTTCTGTCTCATTCAACTGTGCCCTTTGAAATGCACGCTCAGCTTGTAATAAACTCTCTTACATCCATGACTTTTTCCTCTCTAATTCCCTCATCCTTCTTTCTCTCACTGAAACCTGGATCCAGCAGTCGGACACCACCGCCGCTGCAGCTCTCTCCTATGGTGGCCTACATTTCTCTCATACCCCGCGACCTGACAACAGATCAGGTGGAGGTGTTGGTCTGCTTCTTTCAACAAAATGTACTTTTCAGGTTATCCCCCCTGTACCCTCCCTTATCTTCCCGTCCTTTGAGGCCCACACAGTCAGACTCTACCGGCCCTTTACCCTGCGAGTGGCGGTTGTCTATCGCCCCCCAGGTCCCCCCCATCAATTCCTGGATTACTTTGCTGCCTGGCTTCCAAATTTTCTATCCTGCGACATCCCCACGATAATCATGGGAGACTTTAACATCCCAATTGGCGATCCTCTTTCCCCATCTGCCACGCATCTTTTATCACTAACCTCCTCCTTCGGCCTTTCACAGCTTGCTAATTCTCCTACACATGAAGACGGGAACACATTGGACCTGATCTTCTCCCGGCTTTGCTCAGTACATGACTTTACTAACTCTCCCCTTCCACTCTCTGACCATAATCTTCTTTCATTCTCTGTCAAGAACTGTGACTCTACTCAAGACACTCCCACCGTCCACACTTATAGAAATTTACGCGCCATTAGCACCCAGAAATTTATAAAAAGGTTGCAATCATCATTGGCCCCAATCTCCTCCCTCTCATGTCCCGACTCTGCATTGAAGCATTATAACAAAATAATGCTATGCTCCCTGGCTGAAGCCGCACCTCCTACGCAAAGAACAATTCGGCATAGACGGCGACAACCCTGGCACACGCCTCAAACACGTCTTCTCCAGAGGTACTCCAGGTGCGCTGAACGGCTGTGGAGAAAATCAAATCTGCCCGAAGACTTCCTCCACTATAAATTTATGCTGAAAACATATAACTCTGCCCTTCACCTCTCCAAACAAACCTACTTTAACAACCTCATAATCTCACTTTCCAATAATCCTAAACGACTCTTTGACACGTTTCATTCTCTCCTCAATCAGCACAGGCCCCGACCACCGACCTCAGCGCTGACGATCTGGCCAATTATTTCAAAGAAAAAATAGACCATATCCGACAGGAAATGTTCTCCCAATCCCCAAATGTTATGCATGCTCCCCCCCGCCACATTGTATCTTGCTCATTTTATGACTTCGAACCAGTCACGGAAGATGAAGTGATCAGGCTCCTTGCATCTTCTCGCCCTACCACCTGCACCAGTGACCCTATTCCCTCACATCTCCTTCAGTCCCTTGCTCCAGCTGTCACCACTCACCTAACTAAAATTTTCAACCTTTCCCTCTCATCTGGTATCTTTCCCTCTTCTTTTAAACATGCCAGCATACAACCATTACTTAAAAAAACATCCCTCGACCAGAACTGCATGGCCAACTACAGACCTGTTTCCAATCTTCCTTTTATCTCTAAACTCCTGGAACATCTGGTCCATTCCCGTCTAATCCGCTATCTCTCAGACAACTCTCTTCTTGACCCTTTACAATCTGGTTTCCGCTCTTTACATTCTACTGAAACTGCCCTCACTAAAGTCTCTAATGATCTACTAACAGCTAAATCTAATGGTCACTACTCCCTGCTGATTCTCCTGGATCTCTCTGCAGCATTCGACACTGTGGATCACCAGCTCCTCCTCACTATGCTCCGCACTATTGGCCTCAAGGACACTGTTCTCTCCTGGTTCTCCTCCTATCTCTCTGACCGCTCCTTCTCTGTGTCTTTTGCCGGCTCCTCCTCCTCCCTACTTCCTCTTACTGTCGGGGTTCCTCAAGGATCAGTCCTAGGCCCCCTTCTTTTCTCCTTATACACCGCTCCTATTGGACAAACAATCAGTAGATTCGGTTTTCAGTACCATCTCTATGCTGATGACACCCAATTATACACTCTGCTCCGGACATCACCCCTGCATTACTACAAAAGACCAGTGATTGTCTTTCTGCTGTGTCTAACACTATGTCCTCCCTCTACCTAAAACTGAATCTGTCAAAAACTGAACTACTCGTCTTTCCTCCCTCCACTAACCTACCTGTGCCCGATATTGCCATTTCTGTTTGTGGCTCCACCATTACTCCCCAGCAACAAGCCCGCTGTCTTGGGGTCATTTTTGATTCAGATCTTTCTTTCACTCCTCACATCAAATCACTCGCTCGTTCATGTCATCTACACCTCAAAAACATCTCAAGAATCAGGACTTTTCTCACCTTTGACTCGGCAAAAACTCTTACTGTAGCTCTTATTCATTCTCGTCTTGACTATTGCAACGCTCTACTTATCGGTCTCCCTCTTACTAAACTCTCCCCTCTCCAATCCGTCCTGAACGCAGCAGCCAGGATCATATTCCTCGCCAACCGCTACTCAGATGCCTCTTCCCTGTGCCAGTCATTGCATTGGTTGCCCATCCAATATAGAGTTCATTTTAAACTCATCACGCTTACCCACAAAGCGCTCCATGCTTCAGTACCCCCCTACATCTCCTCCCTCGTCTCAGTCTACCACCCTACACGTGCCCTCCGTTCTGCAAATGACTTGAAACTAAAATCCTCCATAATCCGAACTTCCCACTCCCGTCTCCAAGATTTCTCGCGTGCTGCGCCAATTCTCTGGAATGCACTACCCAGGACAGTTCGATTAATTCCCAATACCCAGAGTTTCAAGCGAACCCTAAAAACACATTTCTTTAGACTGGCGTATCACCTAAACACACTCTGTCCATCCCAGCTTTCCCCCATATTAAAATCTTCTTCAACTTCGGGTTCAAACCAACCATGCACATAAAAGCCTCTGTCAGGACTGCACACATACTGGCTGGCGACCAGTCCATGAATTATTATTTATCCTATTCAGTATATCAAGGCTGCATTATACAATATATGAACTTTTTACCTTTTGTGTCTCCCCCACTTCCTCATAGACTGTAAGCTCGCGAGCAGGGCCCGCACTCCTTTCGATATGAGATATGCTTATTCTGTATTGTCTGTACAAGTCCCCCCTAAAATTTGTAAAGTGCTGCGGAATATGTTGGCGCTATAAAAATAAACTATTATTATTATTATTATTATTATTATTATAAAGGAATCAGCAAACAAACTATTGCACACCTAAAAATAAAGTTAAAAAACATAGGCCTCCTCCATATCCCCTCAAAGCCTCCTTTCCATCGCCAATATAGGTGTGTTTTCTACCATTTTGGTAGAAAAAAAACAGCGATTTGGTAGTAATTTAGGAAAAGTAGAAGAATGTTGTACACAGCTCTGCAATGTCTACTTCAGACATCTGTCTAGCATATGTATCTTTGAAAGTAATCTTTTAGACCACTTAGACGAAAAAGGTCGGAGAAATACATAATGCAAATTACAGTGTAGTCGGATCTTATCCACATTTACAGAATCGGCAAAATTTCTTCTATTGTGTATACAGCATATTACAGACGAAAAAACATATTTTCACACATTCCACATCTTTAAAATTAACAATTATGATAGTTTCATTGATTTGTAGCTACTTTTCCAAAGTTATCAGCAAACAAACTATTGCACACCTAAAAATAAAGTTAAAAAACATAGGCCTCCTCCATATCCCCTGAAAGACTCCTTTCCATCGCCAATATAGGTGTGTTTTCTTCCATTTTGGCAGAAAAAAAACAGTGATTTGGTAGTAATTTAGGAAAAGTAGAAGAATGTTGTACACAGCTCTGCATTGTCTACTTCAGACATCTGTCTAGCATATGTATCTTTGAAAGTAATCTTTTAGACCACTTAGACATAAAATGTCGGAGAAATACATAATGCAAATTACAGTGTAGTCGGATCTTATCCACATTTACAGAATCGGCAAAATTTCTTCTATTGTGTATACAGCATATTACAGACGAAAAAACATATTTTCACACATTCCACATCTTTAAAATTAACAATTATGATAGTTTCATTGATTTGTAGCTACTTTTCCAAAGTTATTAGCAAACAAACTATTGCACACCTAAAAATAAAGTTAAAAAACATAGGCCTCCTCCATATTCCCTCAAAGCCTCCTTTCCATCGCCAATATAGGTGTGTTTTCTACCATTTTGGTAGAAAAAAAACAGTGATTTGGTAGTAATTTAGGAAAAGTAGAAGAATGTTGTACACAGCTCTGCAATGTCTACTTCAGACGTCTGTCTAGCATATGTATCTTTGAAAGTAATCTTTTAGACCACTTAGACGAAAAAGGTCGGAGAAATACATAATGCAAATGACAGTGTATTCGGATCTTATCCACATTTACAGAATCGGCAAAATATCTTCTATTGTGTATAAAGCATATTACAGACAAAAAAAACATATTTTCACACATTCCACATCTTTAAAATTAACAATTATGATAGTTTCATTGATTTGTAGCTACTTTTCCAAAGTTATCAGCAAACAAAGTATTGCACACCTAAAAATAAAGTTAAAAAACATAGGCCTCCTCCATATCCCCTCAAAGCCTCCTTTCCATCGCCAATATAGGTGTGTTTTCTACCATTTTGGTAGACAAAAAACAATGATTTGGTAGTAATTTAGGAAAAGTAGAAGAATGTTGTACACAGCTCTGCAATGTCTACTTCAGACATCTGTCTAGCATATGTATCTTTGAAAGTAATCTTTTAGACCACTTAGACGAAAAAGGTCGGAGAAATATATAATGGAAATTACAGTGTAGTCGGATCTTATCCACATTTACAGATCGGCAAAATTTCTTCTGTTGTGTATAAAGCATATTACAGACAAAAAAACATATTTTCACACCTTCCACATCTTTAAAATTAACAATTATGATAGTTTCATTGATTTGTAGCTACTTTTCCAAAGTTATCAGCAAACAAACTATTGCACACCTAAAAATAAAGTTAAAAAACATAGGCCTCCTCCATATCCCCTCAAAGCCTCCTTTCCTTCGCCAATATAGGTGTGTTTTCTACCATTTTGGTAGAAAAAAAACAGTGATTTGGTAGTAATTTAGGAAAAGTAGAAGAATGTTGTACACAGCTCTGCAATGTCTACTTCAGACATCTGTCTAGCATATGTATCTTTGAAAGTAATCTTTTAGACCACTTAGACGTAAAATGTCGGAGAAATACATAATGCAAATTACAGTGTAGTCTGATCTTATCCACATTTACAGAATCGCCAAAATTTCTTCTATTGTGTATAAAGCATATTACAGACAAAAAAAACATATTTTCACACATTCCACATCTTTAAAATTAACAATTATGATAGTTTCATTGATTTGTAGCTACTTTTCCAAAGTTATCAGCAAACAAACTATTGCACACCTAAAAATAAAGTTAAAAAACATAGGCCTCCTCCATATCCCCTCAAAGCCTCCTTTCCATCGCCAATATAGGTGTGTTTTCTACCATTTTGGTAGAAAAAAAACAGTGATTTGGTAGTAATTTAGGAAAAGTAGAAGAATGTTGTACACAGCTCTGCAATGTCTACTTCAGTCGTCTGTCTAGCATATGTATCTTTGAAAGTAATCTTTTAGACCACTTAGACGAAAAAGGTCGGAGAAATACATAATGCAAATTACAGTGTAGTCGGATCTTATCCACATTTACAGAATCGGCAAAATTTCTTCTATTGTGTATAAAGCATATTACAGACAAAAAAAACATATTTTCACACATTCCACATCTTTAAAATTAACAATTATGATAGTTTCATTGATTTGTAGCTACTTTTCCAAAGATATCAGCAAACAAACTATAGCACACCTAAAAATATAGTTAAAAAACATAGGCCTCCTCCATATCCCCTCAAAGCCTCCATTCCATCGCCAATATAGGTGTGTTTTCTACCATTTTGGTAGAAAAAAAACAGTGATTTGGTAGTAATTTAGGAAAAGTAGAAGAATGTTGTACACAGCTCTGCAATGTCTACTTCAGACATCTGTCTAGCATATATATCTTTGAAAGTAATCTTTTAGACCACTTAGACGAAAAAGGTCGGAGAAATACATAATGCAAATTACAGTGTAGTCGGATCTTATCCACATTTACAGAATCGGCAAAATTTCTTCTATTGTGTATAAAGCATATTACAGACAAAAAAACATATTTTCACACATTCCACATCTTTAAAATTAACAATTATGATAGCTTCATTGATTTGTAGCTACTTTTCCAAAGTTATCAGCAAACAAACTATTGCACACCTAAAAATAAAGTTAAAAAACATAGGCCTCCTCCATATCCCCTCAAAGCCTCCTTTCCATCGCCAATATAAGTGTGTTTTCTACCATTTTGGTAGAAAAAAAACAGTGATTTGGTAGTAATTTAGGAAAAGTAGAAGAATGTTGTACAAAGCTCTGTAATGTCTACTTCAGACATCTGTCTAGCATATGTATCTTTGAAAGTAATCTTTTAAACAACTTAGACGTAAAAGGTCGGAGAAATACATAATGCAAATTACTTAGTCGTCGGATCTTATCCACATTTACAGAATCGGCAAAATTTCTTCTATTGTGTATAAAGCATATTACAGACAAAAAAACATATTTTCACACATTCCACATCTTTAAAATTAACAATTATGATAGTTTCATTGATTTGTAGCTACTTTTCCAAAGATATCAGCAAACAAACTATAGCACACCTAAAAATATAGTTAAAAAACATAGGCCTCCTCCATATCCCCTCAAAGCCTCCATTCCATCGCCAATATAGGTGTGTTTTCTACCATTTTGGTAGAAAAAAAACAGCGATTTGGTAGCAATTTAGGAAAAGTAGAAGAATTTTGTACACACCTCTGCACTGTCTACTTCAGACATCTGTCTAGCATATGTATCTTTGAAAGTAATCTTTTAGACCACTTAGACGAAAAAGGTCGGAGAAATACATAATGCAAATTACAGTGTAGTCGGATCTTATCCACATTTACAGAATCGGCAAAATTTCTTCTAAATTACAGACAAAAAAATATATATTTTCACACATTCCACATCTTTAAAATTAGCAATTATGATAGTTTCATTGATTTGTAGCTACTTTTCCAAAGTTATCAGCAAACTATTGCACACCTAAAAATAAAGTTACAAAACATAGGCCTCCTCAATATCCCCTCAAAGCCTCCTTTCCATCGCCAATATAGGTGTGTTTTCTACCATTTTGGTAGAAAAAAAACAGTGATTTGGTAGTAATTTAGGAAAAGTAGAAGAATGTTGTACACAGCTCTGCAATGTCTACTTCAGACATCTGTCTAGCATATGTATCTTTGAAAGTAATCTTTTAGACCACTTACACGTGAAATATCAGAGAAATACATAATGCAAATTACAGTGTAGTTGGATGTTATCCACATTTACACAATCGGCAAAATTTCTTCTATTGTGTAGAAAGCATATTACAGACAAAAAAAACATATTTTCACACATTCCACATCTTTAAAATTAACAATTATGATAGTTTCATTGATTTGCAGCTACTTTTCCAAAGTTATCAGCAAACAAACTATTGCACACCTAAAAATAAAGTTAAAAAACATAGGCCTCCTCCATATCCCCTCAAAGCCTCCTTTCCATCGCCAATATAGGTGTGTTTTCTACCATTTTGGTAGAAAAAAAACAGTGATATTTTAATAATTTAGGAAAAGTAGAAGAATGTTGTACACAGCTCTGCAATGTCTACTTCAGACATCAGTCTAGCATATGCATCTTTGAAAGTAATCTTTTAGACCACTTAGACAAAAAAGGTCGGAGAAATATTTTCCAAAGTTATCAGCAAACAAACTATTGCACACCTAAAAATAAAGTTGCAAAACATAGGCCTCCTCAATATCCCCTCAAAGCCTCCTTTCTGTTAGAACCTTGCTCTTAGGTTTTTTCCTTTGCTGGTCACATGACCTTGTTGGCCTATTTAATCCTGCTCCGCCCTTCTGGCTTTGCTGGACTTCATTGTATAACTACTTTCTAGCTAGCCTGTGCTCTGTATCTAACTCTGTTAGTTTGCTTGGTCTACGGACCTCTATGTTCTATATATTTTGTTTGTTCGTCTGTCTGCTACTATTTCTGTTAGGAGGTGTCCCATTTTCCTCCCAGTCCTTAGTACTTGTAGGGATTCCTTCCCCACATCTATAGGTCTCCGTACAGACTAGCTTAGGACTTTAGCAGGTCTGATCGCAGGATCAGGTTCCCTGTTACATCGTAGGGATTCAGCTGAGTTCTATCGTAGGAACAGATCTCCTCTCTTTCCTTAGCTCTGGTAGCAGAACATAACACTTTCCATCGCCAATATAGGTGTGTTTTCTACCATTTTGGTAGAAAAAAAACAGTGATATTTTAATAATTTAGGAAAAGTAGAAGAATGTTGTACACAGCTCTGCAATGTCTACTTCAGACATCAGTCTAGCATATGCATCTTTGAAAGTAATCTTTTAGACCACTTAGACGAAAAAGGTCGGAGAAATACATAATGCAAATTACAGTGTATTCGGATCTTATCCACATTTACAGAATCGGCAAAATTTCTTCTATTGTGTATAAAGCATATTACAGACAAAAAAACTTATTTTCACACATTCCACATCTTTAAAATTAGCAATTATGATAGTTTCATTGATTTGTAGCTACTTTTCCAAAGTTATCAGCAAACTATTGCACACCTAAAAATAAAGTTACAAAACATAGGCCTCCTCAATATCCCCTCAAAGCCTCCTTTCCATCGCCAATATAGGTGTGTTTTCTACCATTTTGGTAGAAAAAAAACAGTGATTTGGTAGTAATTTAGGAAAAGTAGAAGAATGTTGTACACAGCTCTGCAATGTCTACTTCAGACATCTGTCTAGCATATGTATCTTTGAAAGTAATCTTTTAGACCACTTAGACGAAAAAGGTCGGAGAAATATATAATGGAAATTACAGTGTAGTCGGATCTTATCCACATTTACAGATCGGCAAAATTTCTTCTGTTGTGTATAAAGCATATTACAGACAAAAAAACATATTTTCACACCTTCCACATCTTTAAAATTAACAATTATGATAGTTTCATTGATTTGTAGCTACTTTTCCAAAGTTATCAGCAAACAAACTATTGCACACCTAAAAATAAAGTTAAAAAACATAGGCCTCCTCCATATCCCCTCAAAGCCTCCTTTCCTTCGCCAATATAGGTGTGTTTTCTACCATTTTGGTAGAAAAAAAACAGTGATTTGGTAGTAATTTAGGAAAAGTAGAAGAATGTTGTACACAGCTCTGCAATGTCTACTTCAGACATCTGTCTAGCATATGTATCTTTGAAAGTAATCTTTTAGACCACTTAGACGTAAAATGTCGGAGAAATACATAATGCAAATTACAGTGTAGTCTGATCTTATCCACATTTACAGAATCGCCAAAATTTCTTCTATTGTGTATAAAGCATATTACAGACAAAAAAAACATATTTTCACACATTCCACATCTTTAAAATTAACAATTATGATAGTTTCATTGATTTGTAGCTACTTTTCCAAAGTTATCAGCAAACAAACTATTGCACACCTAAAAATAAAGTTAAAAAACATAGGCCTCCTCCATATCCCCTCAAAGCCTCCTTTCCATCGCCAATATAGGTGTGTTTTCTACCATTTTGGTAGAAAAAAAACAGTGATTTGGTAGTAATTTAGGAAAAGTAGAAGAATGTTGTACACAGCTCTGCAATGTCTACTTCAGTCGTCTGTCTAGCATATGTATCTTTGAAAGTAATCTTTTAGACCACTTAGACGAAAAAGGTCGGAGAAATACATAATGCAAATGACAGTGTATTCGGATCTTATCCACATTTACAGAATCGGCAAAATATCTTCTATTGTACATAAAGCATATTACAGACAAAAAAAACATATTTTCACACATTCCACATCTTTAAAATTAACAATTATTATAGTTTCATTGATTTGTAGCTACTTTTCCAAAGTTATCAGCAAACAAACTATTGCACACCTAAAAATAAAGTTAAAAAACATAGGCCTCCTCCATATCCCCTCAAAGCCTCCTTTCCATCGCCAATGTAGGTGTGTTTTCTACCATTTTGGTAGAAAAAAAACAGTGATTTGGTAGTAATTTAGGAAAAGTAGAAGAATGTTGCACACAGCTCTGCATATTCTACTTCAGACATCTGTCTAGCATATATATCTTTGAAAGTAATCTTTTAGACCACTTAGACGAAAAAGGTCGGAGAAATACATAATGCAAATTACAGTGTAGTCGGATCTTATCCACATTTACAGAATCGGCAAAATTTCTTCTATTGTGTATAAAGCATATTACAGACAAAAAAACATATTTTCACACATTCCACATCTTTAAAATTAACAATTATGATAGTTTCATTGATTTGTAGCTACTTTTCCAAAGTTATCAGCAAAGTATTGCACACCTAAAAATAAAGTTAAAAAACATAGGCCTCCTCCATATCCCCTCAAAGCCTCCTTTCCATCGCCAATATAGGTGTGTTTTCTACCATTTTGGTAGAAAAAAAACAGCGATTTGGTAGTAATTTAGGAAAAGTAGAAGAATGTTGTACACAGCTCTGCAATGTCTACTTCAGACATCTGTCTAGCATATATATCTTTGAAAGTAATCTTTTAGACCACTTAGACGAAAAAGGTCGGAGAAATACATAATGCAAATTACAGTGTAGTCGGATCTTATCCACATTTACAGAATCGGCAAAATTTCTTCTATTGTGTATAAAGCATATTACAGACAAAAAAAACATATTTTCACACATTCCACATCTTTAAAATTAACAATTATGATAGTTTCATTGATTTGTAGCTACTTTTCCAAAGATATCAGCAAACAAACTATAGCACACCTAAAAATATAGTTAAAAAACATAGGCCTCCTCCATATCCCCTCAAAGCCTCCATTCCATCGCCAATATAGGTGTGTTTTCTACCATTTTGGTAGAAAAAAAACAGTGATTTGGTAGTAATTTAGGAAAAGTAGAAGAATGTTGTACACAGCTCTGCAATGTCTACTTCAGACATCTGTCTAGCATATATATCTTTGAAAGTAATCTTTTAGACCACTTAGACGAAAAAGGTCGGAGAAATACATAATGCAAATTACAGTGTAGTCGGATCTTATCCACATTTACAGAATCGGCAAAATTTCTTCTATTGTGTATAAAGCATATTACAGACAAAAAAACATATTTTCACACATTCCACATCTTTAAAATTAACAATTATGATAGCTTCATTGATTTGTAGCTACTTTTCCAAAGTTATCAGCAAACAAACTATTGCACACCTAAAAATAAAGTTAAAAAACATAGGCCTCCTCCATATCCCCTCAAAGCCTCCTTTCCATCGCCAATATAAGTGTGTTTTCTACCATTTTGGTAGAAAAAAAACAGTGATTTGGTAGTAATTTAGGAAAAGTAGAAGAATGTTGTACAAAGCTCTGTAATGTCTACTTCAGACATCTGTCTAGCATATGTATCTTTGAAAGTAATCTTTTAAACAACTTAGACGTAAAAGGTCGGAGAAATACATAATGCAAATTACTTAGTCGTCGGATCTTATCCACATTTACAGAATCGGCAAAATTTCTTCTATTGTGTATAAAGCATATTACAGACAAAAAAACATATTTTCACACATTCCACATCTTTAAAATTAACAATTATGATAGTTTCATTGATTTGTAGCTACTTTTCCAAAGATATCAGCAAACAAACTATAGCACACCTAAAAATATAGTTAAAAAACATAGGCCTCCTCCATATCCCCTCAAAGCCTCCATTCCATCGCCAATATAGGTGTGTTTTCTACCATTTTGGTAGAAAAAAAACAGCGATTTGGTAGCAATTTAGGAAAAGTAGAAGAATTTTGTACACACCTCTGCACTGTCTACTTCAGACATCTGTCTAGCATATGTATCTTTGAAAGTAATCTTTTAGACCACTTAGACGAAAAAGGTCGGAGAAATACATAATGCAAATTACAGTGTAGTCGGATCTTATCCACATTTACAGAATCGGCAAAATTTCTTCTAAATTACAGACAAAAAAATATATATTTTCACACATTCCACATCTTTAAAATTAGCAATTATGATAGTTTCATTGATTTGTAGCTACTTTTCCAAAGTTATCAGCAAACTATTGCACACCTAAAAATAAAGTTACAAAACATAGGCCTCCTCAATATCCCCTCAAAGCCTCCTTTCCATCGCCAATATAGGTGTGTTTTCTACCATTTTGGTAGAAAAAAAACAGTGATTTGGTAGTAATTTAGGAAAAGTAGAAGAATGTTGTACACAGCTCTGCAATGTCTACTTCAGACATCTGTCTAGCATATGTATCTTTGAAAGTAATCTTTTAGACCACTTACACGTGAAATATCAGAGAAATACATAATGCAAATTACAGTGTAGTTGGATGTTATCCACATTTACACAATCGGCAAAATTTCTTCTATTGTGTAGAAAGCATATTACAGACAAAAAAAACATATTTTCACACATTCCACATCTTTAAAATTAACAATTATGATAGTTTCATTGATTTGCAGCTACTTTTCCAAAGTTATCAGCAAACAAACTATTGCACACCTAAAAATAAAGTTAAAAAACATAGGCCTCCTCCATATCCCCTCAAAGCCTCCTTTCCATCGCCAATATAGGTGTGTTTTCTACCATTTTGGTAGAAAAAAAACAGTGATATTTTAATAATTTAGGAAAAGTAGAAGAATGTTGTACACAGCTCTGCAATGTCTACTTCAGACATCAGTCTAGCATATGCATCTTTGAAAGTAATCTTTTAGACCACTTAGACGAAAAAGGTCGGAGAAATATTTTCCAAAGTTATCAGCAAACAAACTATTGCACACCTAAAAATAAAGTTGCAAAACATAGGCCTCCTCAATATCCCCTCAAAGCCTCCTTTCTGTTAGAACCTTGCTCTTAGGTTTTTTCCTTTGCTGGTCACATGACCTTGTTGGCCTATTTAATCCTGCTCCGCCCTTCTGGCTTTGCTGGACTTCATTGTATAACTACTTTCTAGCTAGCCTGTGCTCTGTATCTAACTCTGTTAGTTTGCTTGGTCTACGGACCTCTATGTTCTATATATTTTGTTTGTTCGTCTGTCTGCTACTATTTCTGTTAGGAGGTGTCCCATTTTCCTCCCAGTCCTTAGTACTTGTAGGGATTCCTTCCCCACATCTATAGGTCTCCGTACAGACTAGCTTAGGACTTTAGCAGGTCTGATCGCAGGATCAGGTTCCCTGTTACATCGTAGGGATTCAGCTGAGTTCTATCGTAGGAACAGATCTCCTCTCTTTCCTTAGCTCTGGTAGCAGAACATAACACTTTCCATCGCCAATATAGGTGTGTTTTCTACCATTTTGGTAGAAAAAAAACAGTGATTTGGTAGTCATTTAGGAAAAGTAGAAGAATGTTGTACACAGCTCTGCAATGTCTACTTCAGACATCTGTCTAGCATATGTATCTTTGAAAGTAATCTTTTAGACCACTTAGACGTAAAATGTCGGAGAAATACATAATGCAAATTACAGTGTAGTTGGATCTTACCCACATTTACAGAATCGGCAAAATTTCTTCTATTGTGTAGAAAGCATATTACAGACAAAAAAAACATATTTTCACACATTCCACATCTTTAAAATTAACAATTATGATAGTTTCATTGATTTGCAGCTACTTTTCCAAAGTTATCAGCAAGCAAACTATTGCACACCTAAAAATAAAGTTAAAAAACATAGGCCTCCTCCATATCCCCTCAAAGCCTCCTTTCCATCGCCAATATAGGTGTGTTTTCTGCCATTTTGGTAGAAAAAAAACAGTGATTTGGTAGTAATTTAGGAAAAGTAGAAGAATGTTGTACACAGCTCTGCAATGTCTACTTCAGACATCAGTCTAGCATATGCATCTTTGAAAGTAATCTTTTAGACCACTTAGACGAAAAAGGTCGGAGAAATACATAATGCAAATTACAGTGTATTCGGATCTTATCCACATTTACAGAATCGGCAAAATTTCTTCTATTGTGTATAAAGCATATTACAGACAAAAAAACTTATTTTCACACATTCCACATCTTTAAAATTAGCAATTATGATAGTTTCATTGATTTGTAGCTACTTTTCCAAAGTTATCAGCAAACTATTGCACACCTAAAAATAAAGTTACAAAACATAGGCCTCCTCAATATCCCCTCAAAGCCTCCTTTCCATCGCCAATATAGGTGTGTTTTCTACCATTTTGGTAGAAAAAAAACAGTGATTTGGTAGTAATTTAGGAAAAGTAGAAGAATGTTGTACACAGCTCTGCATTGTCTACTTCAGACATCAGTCTAGCATATGCATCTTTGAAAGTAATCTTTTAGACCACTTAGACGAAAAAGGTCGGAGAAATATTTTCCAAAGTTATCAGCAAACAAACTATTGCACACCTAAAAATAAAGTTGCAAAACATAGGCCTCCTCAATATCCCCTCAAAGCCTCCTTTCTGTTAGAACCTTGCTCTTAGGTTTTTTCCTTTGCTGGTCACATGACCTTGTTGGCCTATTTAATCCTGCTCCGCCCTTCTGGCTTTGCTGGACTTCATTGTATAACTACTTTCTAGCTAGCCCGTGCTCTGTATCTAACTCTGTTAGTTTGCTTGGTCTACGGACCTCTATGTTCTATATATTTTGTTTGTTCGTCTGTCTGCTACTATTTCTGTTAGGAGGTGTCCCATTTTCCTCCCAGTCCTTAGTACTTGTAGGGATTCCTTCCCCACATCTATAGGTCTCCGTACAGACTAGCTTAGGACTTTAGCAGGTCTGATCGCAGGATCAGGTTCCCTGTTACATCGTAGGGATTCAGCTGAGTTCTATCGTAGGAACAGATCTCCTCTCTTTCCTTAGCTCTGGTAGCAGAACATAACACTTTCCATCGCCAATATAGGTGTGTTTTCTACCATTTTGGTAGAAAAAAAACAGTGATTTGGTAGTCATTTAGGAAAAGTAGAAGAATGTTGTACACAGCTCTGCAATGTCTACTTCAGACATCTGTCTAGCATATGTATCTTTGAAAGTAATCTTTTAGACCACTTAGACGTAAAATGTCGGAGAAATACATAATGCAAATTACAGTGTAGTTGGATCTTACCCACATTTACAGAATCAGCAAAATTTCTTCTATTGTGTAGAAAGCATATTACAGACAAAAAAAACATATTTTCACACATTCCACATCTTTAAAATTAACAATTATGATAGTTTCATTGATTTGCAGCTACTTTTCCAAAGTTATCAGCAAGCAAACTATTGCACACCTAAAAATAAAGTTAAAAAACATAGGCCTCCTCCATATCCCCTCAAAGCCTCCTTTCCATCGCCAATATAGGTGTGTTTTCTACCATTTTGGTAGAAAAAAAAGAGTGATTTGGTAGTAATTTAGGAAAAGTAGAAGAATGTTGTACACAGCTCTGTAATGTCTACTTCAGACATGTGTGTAGCATATGTATCTTTGAAAGTAATCTTTTAGACCACTTAGATGAAAAAGGTCGGAGAAATACATAATGAAAATTACAGTGTATTCTGATCTTATCCACATTTACAGAATCGGCAAAATTTCTTCTATTATGTATAAAACATATTATAGACAAAAAAACCATATTTTCACACATTCCACATCTTTAAAATTAACAATTATGATAGTTTCATTGATTTGTAGCTAGTTTTCCAAAGTTATCAGGAAACAAACTATTGCACACCTAAAAATAAAATTAAAAAACATAGGCCTCCTCCATATCCCCTCAAAGCCTCCTTTCCATCGCCAATATAGGTGTGTTTTCTACCATTTTGGTAGAAAAAAAACAGTGATTTGGTAGTAATTTAGGAAAAGTAGAAGAATGTTGTACACAGCTCTGCAATCTCTACTTCAGACATCTGTCTAGCATATGTACCTTTGAAAGTAATCTTTTAGACCACTTAGACGTAAAAGGTCGGAGAAATACATAATGCAAATTACAGTGTAGTCTGTTCTTATCCACATTTACAGAATCGGCAAAATTTCTTCTATTGTGTATAAAGCATATTACAGACAAAAAAAACATATTTTCACACATTCCACATCTTTAAAATTAACAATTATGATAGTTTCATTGATTTGTAGCTACTTTTCCAAAGTTATCAGCAAACAAACTATAGCACACCTAAAAATAAAGTTAAAAAACATAGGCCTCCTCCATATCCCCTCAAAGCCTCCATTCCATCGCCAATATAGGTGTGTTTTCTTCCATTTTGGTAGAAAAAAAACAGTGATTTGGTAGTAATTTAGGAAAAGTAGAGGAATTTTGTACACAGCTCTGCACTGTCTACTTCAGACATCTGTCTAGCATATGTATCTTTGAAACTAATGTTTTAGACCACTTAGAAGAGAAAGGTCTGAGAAATACATAATGCAAATGACAGTGTAGTCGGATCTTATCCACATTTACAGAATCGGCAAATTTCTTCTATTGTGTATAAAGCATATTACAGACAAAAAAAACATATTTTCACACATTCCACATCTTTAAAATTAACAATTGCGATAGTTTCATTGATTTGTAGCTACTTTTCCAAAGTTATCAGCAAGCGAACTATTGCACACCTAAAAATAAAGTTCAAAAACTTAGGCCTCCTCCATGTCCCTTCAAAGCCTCCTTTCCATCGCCAATATAGGTGTGTTTTCTACCATTTTGGTAGAAAAAAAACAGTGATTTGGTAGTAATTTTGGAAAAGTAGAAGAATATTGTACTCAGCTCTGCAATGTCTACTTCAGACATCTGTTTTGCATATGTGTCTTTGAACATAATCTTTTAGACCTCTTAGACGAAAAAGGTCGTAGAAATACATAATGCAAATTACAGTGTAATCGGATCTTATCCACATTTACAGAATCGGCAAAATTTCTTCTATTGTGTATAAAACATATTACAGAAAAAAAAAACATATTTCACACATTCCACATCTTTAAAATTAACAATTATGATAGTTTCATTGATTTGTAGCTACTTTTCCAAAGTTATCAGCAAACAAACTATTGCACACCTAAAAATAAAGTTAAAAAACATAGGCCTCCTCCATATCCCCTCAAAGCCTCCTTTCTATCGCCAATATAGGTGTGTTTTCTACCATTTTGGTAGAAAAAAAACAGTGATTTGGTAGTAATTTAGGAAAAGTAGAAGAATGTTGTACACGGCTCTGCAATGTCTACTTCAAACATCTGCTTAGCATATGTATCTTTGAAAGTAATCTTTTAGACCACTTAGACGAAAAAGGTCGGAGAAATACATAATGCAAATTGCAGTGTAGTCAGATCTTATCCACATTTACAGAATCGGCAAAATTTCTTCTATTGTGTATAAAGCATATTACAGACAAAAAAAACATATTTTCACACATTCCACATCTTTACAATTAACAATTATAATAGTTTCATTGATTTGTAGCTACTTTTCCAAAGTTATCAGCAAACAAATTATTGCACACCTAAAAATAAAGTTAAAAAATATAGGCCTCCTCCATATCCCCTCAAAGCCTCCTTTCCATCACCAATATAGGTGTGTTTTCTACCATTTTGGTAGAAAAAAACCAGCGATTTGGTAGTAATTTAGGAAAAGTAGAAGAATGTTGCACACAGCTCTGCAATGTCTACTTCAGACATCTGTCTAGCATATGTATCTTTGAAAGTAATCTTTTAGACCACTTAGACGAAAAAGGTCGGAGAAATACATAATGCAAATGACAGTGTAGTCGGATCTTATCCACATTTACAGAATCGGCAAAATTTCTTCTATTGTGTATAAAGCATATTCCAGACAAAAAAACATATTTCACACATTCCACATCTTTAAAATTAACAATTATGATAGTTTCATTGATTTGTAGCTACTTTTCCAAAGTTATCAGCAAACAAACTATTGCACACCTAAAAATAAAGTTAAAAAACATAGGCTTCCTCCATAACCCTCAAAGCCTCCTTTCCATCGCCAATATAGGTGTGTTTTCTACCATTTTGGTAGAAAAAAAAGAGTGATTTGGTAGTAATTTAGGAAAAGTAGAAGAATGTTGTACACAGCTCTGCAATGTCTACTTCAGACATCTGCTTAGCATATGTATCTTTGAAAGTAATCTTTTAGACCACTTAGACGAAAAAGGTCGGAGAAATACATAATGCAAATTGCAGTGTAGTCAGATCTTATCCACATTTACAGAATCGGCAAAATTTCTTCTATTGTGTATAAAGCATATTACAGACCAAAAAAATTTTTTTTCACACATTCCACATCTTTAAAATTAACAATTATAATATTTTCATTGATTTGTAGCTACTTTTCCAAAGTTATCAGCAAACAAACTATTGCACACCTAAAAATAAAGTTAAAAAACATAGGCCTCCTCCATATCCCCTCAAAGTTTCCTTTCCATCTCCAATATAGGTGTGTTTTCTACCATTTTGGTAGAAAAAAAACAGTGATTTGGTAGTAATTTAGGAAAAGTAGAAGAATGTTGTACACAGCTCTGCAATGTCTAATTTAGACATCTGTCTAGCATATGTATCTTTGAAAGTAATCTTTTAGACCACTTAGACGAAAAAGGTCGGAGAAATACATAATGCAAATTACAGTGTAGTCGGATCTTATCCACATTTACAGAATCGGCAAAATTTCTTCTATTGTGTATAAAGCATATTACAGACAAAAAAAACATATTTTCACACATTCCACATCTTTAAAATTAACAATTATGATAGTTTCATTGATTTGTAGCTACTTTTCCAAAGTTATCAGCAAACAAACTATTGCACACCTAAAAGTAAAGTTAAAAAACATAGGCCTCCTCCATATCCCCTCAAAGCCTCCTTTCCATCGCCAATATAGGTGTGTTTTCTACCATTTTGGTAGAAAAAAAACAGTGATTTGGTAGTAATTTAGGAAAAGTAGAAGAATGTTGTACACAGCTCAGCTCTGCAATGTCTACTTCAGACAAGTGTCTAGCATATGTATCTTTGAAAGAAATCTTTTAGACAACTTAGACGAAAAAGGTCGGAGAAATACATAATGCAAATTACAGTGTAGTCGGATCTTATCCACATTTACAGAATCGGCAAAATTTCTTCTATTGTGTATAAAGCATATTACAGTAAAAAAAACATATTTTCATACATTCCACATCTTTAAAATTAACAATTATGATAGTTTCATTGATGTGTAGCTATTTTTCCAAAGTTATCAGCAAACAAACTATTGCACACCTAAAAATAAAGTTAAAAAACATAGGCCTCCTCCATATCCCCTCACAGCCTCCTTTCCATCGGCAATATAGGTGTGTTTTCTACCATTTTGGTAGAAAAAAACAGTGATTTGGTAGTAATTTAGGAAAAGTAGAAGAATGTTGTACACAGCTCTGCAATGTCTACTTCAGACATCTGTCTAGCATATGTATCTTTGAAAGTAATCTTTTAGACCACTTAGACGAAAAAGGTCGGAGAAATACCTAATGCAAATTACAAAGTAGTCGGATCTTATCCACATTTACAGAATCGGCAAAATTTCTTCTATTGTGTATAAAGCATATTACAGGCAAAAAAAACATATTTTCACACATTCCACATCTTTAAAATTAAAAATTATGCTAGTTTCATTGATTTGTAGCTACTTTTCCAAAGTTATCAGCAAACAAACTATTGCACACCTAAAAATAAAGTTAAAACACATAGGCCTCCTCCATATCCCCTCAAAGACTCCTTTCCATCGCCAATATAGGTGTGTTTTCTACCATTTTGGTAGAAAAAAAACAGCGATTTGGTAGTAATTTAGGAAAAGTAGAAGAATGTTGTACACAGCTCTGCAGTGTCTACTTCAGACATCTGTCTAGCATATGTATCTTTGAAAGTAATCTTTTAGACCACTTAGACGAAAAAGGTCGGAGAAATACATAATGCAAATTACAGAGTAGTCTGATCTTATCCACATTTACAGAATCGGCAAAATTTCTTCTATTGTGTATAAAGCATATTACAGATGAAAAAAACATATTTTCACACATTCCACATCTTTAAAATTAACAATTATGATAGTTTCATTGATTTGTAGCTACTTTTCCAAAGTTATCAGCAAACAAACTATTGCACACTTAAAAATAAAGTTAAAAAACATAGGCCTCCTCCATACCCCCTCAAAGCCTCCTTTCCATCGCCAATATATGTGTGTTTGCTACCATTTTGGTAGAAAAAAAACAGTGATTTGGTAGTAATTTAGGAAAAGTAGAAGAATGTTGTACACAGCTCTGCAATGTCTACTTCAGACATGTGTCTAGCATATGTATCTTTGAAAGTAATCTTTTAGACCACTTAGACGAAAAAGGTAGGAGAAATACATAATGCAAATTACAGTGTAGTCGGATCTTATCCACATTTACAGAATCGGCAAAATTTCTTCTATTGTGTATAAAGCATATTACAGGCAAAAAAACATATTTTCATACATTCCACATCTTTAAAATTAACAATTATGATAGTTTCATTGATTTGTAGCTATTTTTCCAAAGTTATCAGCAAACAAACTATTGCACACCTAAAAATAAAGTTAAAAAACATAGGCCTCCTCCATATCCCCTCAAAGCCTCCTTTCCATCGCCAATATAGGTGTGTTTTCTACTATTTTGGTAGAAAAAAAACAGTGATTTGGTAGTAATTTAGGAAAAGTAGAAAAATGTTGTACACAGCTCTGCAATGTCTACTTCAGACATCTGTCTAGCATATGTATCTTTTAAAGTAATCTTTTAGACCACTTAGACGAAAAAGGTCGGAGAAATACATAATGCAAATTACAGTGTAGTCGGATCTTATCCACATTTACAGAATCGGCAAAATTTCTTCTATTGTGTATAAATCATATTACAGACAAAAAAAAACATATTTTCACACATTCCACATCTTTAAAATTAACAATTATGATAGTTTCATTGTTTTGTAGCTACTTTTCCAAAGTTATCAGCAAACAAACTATTGCACACCTAAAAATAAAGTTAAAAAACATATGCCTCCTCCATATCCCCTCAAAGCCTCCTTTCCATCGCCAATATAGGTGTGTTTTCTACCATTTTGGTAGAAAAAAACAGCGATTTGGTAGTAATTTAGGAAAAGTAGAAGAATGTTGTACAATGCTCTGCAATGTCTACTTCAGACATCTGTCTAGCATATGTATCTTTGAAAGTAATCTTTTAGACCACTTAGACGAAAAAGGTCGGAGAAATACATTATGCAAATTACAGTGTAGTCGGATCTTATCTACATTTACAGAATCTGCAAAATTTCTTCTATTGTGTATAAAGCATATTACAGACAAAAAAAAACATATTTTCACACATTCCACATCTTTAAAATTAACAATTATGATAGTTTCATTGATTTGTAGCTACTTTTCCAAAGTTATCAGCAAACAAACTATTGAACACCTAAAAATAAAGTTAAAAAACATAGATCTCCTCCATATCCCCTCAAAGCCTCCTTTCCATGCCAATATAGGTGTGTTTTCTACCATTTTGGTAGAAAAAAAACAGTGATTTGGTAGTAATTAAGGAAAAGTAGAAGAATGTTGTACACAGCTCTGCAATGTCTACTTCAGACATCTGTCTAGCATATGTATCTTTGAAAGTAATCTTTTAGACCACTTAGACGAAAAAGGTCGGAGAAATACGTAATGCAAATGACAGTGTAGTCGGATCTTATCCACATTTACAGAATCGGCAAAATTTCTTCTATTGTGTATAAAGCATATTACAGACTAAAAAAAACATATTTTCACACATTCCACATCTTTAAAATTAACAATTATGATAGTTTCATTGATTTGTAGCTACTTTTCCAAAGTTATCAGCAAACAAACTATTGCACACCTAAAAATTAAGTTAAAAAACATAGGCCTCCTCCATATCCCCTCAAAGCCTCCTTTCCATCGCCAATATAGGTGTGTTTTCTACCATTTTGGTAGAAAAAAAACAGCGATTTGGTAGTAATTTAGGAAAAGTAGAAGAATTTTGTACACAGCTCTGCACTGTCTACTTCAGACATCTGTCTAGCATATGTATCTTTGAAAGTAATCTTTTAGACCACTTAGACGAAAAAGGTCGGAGAAATACGTAATGCAAATGACAGTGTAGTCGGATCTTATCCACATTTACAGAATCGGCAAAATTTCTTCTATTGTGTATAAAGCATATTACAGACTAAAAAAAACATATTTTCACACATTCCACATCTTTAAAATTAACAATTATGATAGTTTCATTGATTTGTAGCTACTTTTCCAAAGTTATCAGCAAACAAACTATTGCACACCTAAAAATAAAGTTAAAAAACATAGGCCTCCTCCATATCCCCTCAAAGCCTCCTTTCCATCGCCAATATAGGTGTGTTTTCTACCATTTTGGTAGAAAAAAAACAGTGATTTGGTAGTAATTAAGGAAAAGTAGAAGAATGTTGTACACAGCTCTGCAAAGTCTACTTCAGACATCTGTCTAGCATATGTATCTTTGAAAGTAATCTTTTAGACCACTTAGACGAAAAAGGTCGGAGAAATACATAATGCAAATTACAGTGTAGTCGGATCTTATCCACATTTACAGAATCGGCAAAATTTCTTCTGTTGTGTATAAAGCATATTACAGACAAAAAAAACATATTTCACAGATTCCACATCTTTAAAATTAACAATTATGATAGTTTCATTGATTTGTAGCTACTTTTCCAAAGTTATCAGCAAACAAACTATTGCACACCTAAAAATAAAGTTAAAAAACATAGGCCTCCTCCATATCCCCTCAAAGCCTCCTTTCCATCGCCAATATAGGTGTGTTTTCTACCATTTTGGTCGAAAAAAAACAGTGATTTGGTAGTAATTAAGGAAAAGTAGAAGAATGTTGTACACAGCTCTGCACTGTCTGCTTCAGACATCTGTCTAGCATATGTATCTTTGAAAGTAATCTTTTAGACCACTTAGACGAAAAAGGTCGGAGAAATACATAATGCAAATTACAGTGTAGTCTGATCTTATCCACATTTACAGAATCGGCAAAATTTCTTCTATTGTGTATAAAACATATTACAGACAAAAAAAAACATATTTTCACACATTCCACATCTTTAAAATTAACAATTATGATAGTTTCATTGATTTGTAGCTACTTTTCCAAAGTTATCAGCAAACAAACTATTGCACACCTAAAAATAAAGTTAAAACACATAGGCCTCCTCCATATCCCCTCAAAGCCTCCTTTCCATCGCCAATATAGGTGTGTTTTCTACCATTTTGGTAGAAAAAAAACAGCGATTTGGTAGTAATTTAGGAAAAGTAGAAGAATGTTGTACACAGCTCTGCAATGTCTACTTCAGACATCTGCTTAGTATATGTATCTTTGAAAGTAATCTTTTAGACCACTTAGACGAAAAAGGTCGGAGAAATACATAATGCAAATTACAGTGTAGTCGGATCTTATCCACATTTACAGAATCGGCAAAATTACTTCTATTGTGTATAAAGCATATTACAGACAAAAAAAAACATATTTTCACACATTCCACATCTTTAAAATTAACAATTATGATAGCTTCATTGATTTGTAGCTACTTTTCCAAAGTTATCAGCAAACAAACTATTGCACACCTAAAAATAAAGTTAAAAAACATAGGCCTCCTCCATATCCCCTCAAAGCCTCCTTTCCATCGCCAATATAGGTGTGTTTTCTACCATTTTGGTAGAAAAAAAACAGTGATTTGGTAGTAATTTAGGAAAAGTAGAAGAATGTTGTACACAGCTCTGCAATGTCTACTTCAGACATCTGTCTAGCATATGTATCTTTGAAAGTAATCTTTTAGACCACTTTGACGAAAAAGGTCGGAGAAATACCTAATGCAAATTACAGTGTAGTCGGATCTTATCCACATTTACAGAATCGGCAAAATTTCCTCTATTGTGTATAAAGCATATTACAGGCAAAAAAAACATATTTTCACACATTCCACATCTTTAAAATTAAAAATTATGATAGTTTCATTGATTTGTAGCTACTTTTCCAAAGTTATCAGCAAACAAACTATTGCACACCTAAAAATAAAGTTAAAACACATAGGCCTCCTCCATATCCCCTCAAAGCCTCCTTTCCATCGCCAATATAGGTGTGTTTTCTACCATTTTGGTAGAAAAAAAACAGCGATTTGGTAGTAATTTAGGAAAAGTAGAAGAATGTTGTACACAGCTCTGCAATGTCTACTTCAGACATCTGCTTAGCATATGTATCTTTGAAAGTAATCTTTTAGACCACTTAGACGAAAAAGGTCGGAGAAATACATAATGCAAATTACAGTGTAGTCGGATCTTATCCACATTTACAGAATCGGCAAAATTACTTCTATTGTGTATAAAGCATATTACAGACAAAAAAAAACATATTTTCACACATTCCACATCTTTAAAATTAACAATTATGATAGTTTCATTGATTTGTAGCTACTTTTCCAAAGTTATCAGCAAACAAACTATTTCACACCTAAAAATAAAGTTAAAAAACATAGGCCTCCTCCATATCCCCTCAAAGCCTGCTTTCCATCGCCAATATAGGTGTGTTTTCTACCATTTTGGTAGAAAAAAAACAGTGATTTGGTAGTAATTTAGGAAAAGTAGAAGAATGTTGTACACAGCTCTGCAATGTCTACTTCAGACATCTGTCTAGCATATGTATCTTTGAAAGTAATCTTTTAGACCACTTAGACGAAAAAGGTCGGAGAAATACCTAATGCAAATTACAGTGTAGTCGGATCTTATCCACATTTACAGAATCGGCAAAATTTCTTCTATTGTGTATAAAGCATATTACAGGCAAAAAAAACATATTTTCACACATTCCACATCTTTAAAATTAGCAATTATGATAGTTTCATTGATTTGTACCTACTTTTCCAAAGTTATCAGCAAAAAAACTATTGCACACCTAAAAATAAAGTTAAAACACATAGGCCTCCTCCATATCCCCTTAAAGCCTCCTTTCCATCGCCAATATAGGTGTGTTTTCTACCATTTTGGTAGAAAAAAACAGCGATTTGGTAGTAATTTAGGAAAAGTAGAAGAATGTTGTACACAGCTCTGCACTGTCTACTTCAGACATCTGTCTAGCATATGTATCTTTGAAAGTAATCTTTTAGACCACTTAGACGAAAAAGGTCGGAGAAATACATTATGCAAATTACAGTGTAGTCGGATCTTATCCACATTTACAGAATCGGCAAAATTTCTTCTATTGTGTATAAAGCTTATTACAGACAAAAAAAACATATTTTCACACATTCCACATCTTTAAAATTAACAATTATGATAGTTTCATTGATTTGTAGCTACTTTTCCAAAGTTATCAGCAAACAAACTATTGCACACCTAAAAATAAAGTTAAAAAACATAGGTCTCCTCCATATCCCCTCAAAGCCTCCTTTCCATCGCCAATATAGGTGTGTTTTCTACCATTTTGGTAGAAAAAAAACAGCGATTTGGTAGTAATTTAGGAAAAGTAGAAGAATTTTGTACACAGCTCTGCACTGTCTACTTCAGACATCTGTCTAGCATATGTATCTTTGAAAGTAATCTTTTAGACCACTTAGACGAAAAAGGTCGGAGAAATACGTAATGCAAATGACAGTGTAGTCGGATCTTATCCACATTTACAGAATCGGCAAAATTTCTTCTATTGTGTATAAAGCATATTACAGACTAAAAAAACATATTTTCACACATTCCACATCTTTAAAATTAACAATTATGATAGTTTCATTGATTTGTAGCTACTTTTCCAAAGTTATCAGCAAACAAACTATTGCACACCTAAAAATAAAGTTAAAAAACATAGGCCTCCTCCATATCCCCTCAAAGCCTCCTTTCCATCGCCAATATAGGTGTGTTTTCTACCATTTTGGTAGAAAAAAAACAGTGATTTGGTAGTAATTAAGGAAAAGTAGAAGAATGTTGTACACAGCTCTGCAAAGTCTACTTCAGACATCTGTCTAGCATATGTATCTTTGAAAGTAATCTTTTAGACCACTTAGACGAAAAAGGTCGGAGAAATACATAATGCAAATGACAGTGTAGTCGGATCTTATCCACATTTACAGAATCGGCAAAATTTCTTCTATTGTGTATAAAGCATATTACAGGCAAAAAAAACATATTTTCACACATTCCACATCTTTAAAATTAACAATTATGATAGTTTCATTGATTTGTAGCTACTTTTCCAAAGTTATCAGCAAAAAAACTATTGCACACCGAAAAATAAAGTTAAAACACATAGGCCTCCTCCATATCCCCTCAAAGCCTCCTTTCCATCGCCAATATAGGTGTGTTTTCTACCATTTTGGTAGAAAAAAAACAGTGATTTGGTAGTAATTAAGGAAAAGTAGAAGAATGTTGTACACAGCTCTGCAATGTCTACTTCAGACATCTGTCTAGCATATGTATCTTTGAAAGTAAACTTTTAGACCACTTAGACGAAAAAGGTCAGAGAAATACGTAATGCAAATTACATTGTAGTCGGATCTTATCCACATTTACAGAATCGGCAAAATTTCTTCTGTTGTGTATAAAGCATATTACAGACAAAAAAAACATATTTCACACATTCCACATCTTTAAAAATAACAATTATGATAGTTTCATTGATTTGTAGCTACTTTTCCAAAGTTATCAGCAAACAAACTATTGCACACCTAAAAATTAAGTTAAAAAACATAGGCCTCCTTCATATCCCCTCAAAGCCTCCTTTCCATCGCCAATATAGGTGTGTTTTCTACCATTTTGGTAGAAAAAAAACAGCGATTTGGTAGTAATTTAGGAAAAGTAGAAGAATTTTGTACACAGCTCTGCACTGTCTACTTCAGACATCTGTCTAGCATATGTATCTTTGAAAGTAATCTTTTAGACCACTTAGACGAAAAACGTCGGAGAAATACGTAATGCAAATGACAGTGTAGTCGGATCTTATCCACATTTACAGAATCGGCAAAATTTGTTCTATTGTGTATAAAGCATATTACAGACTAAAAAAACATATTTTCACACATTCCACATCTTTAAAATTAACAATTATGACAGTTTCATTGATTTGTAGCTACTTTTCCAAAGTTATCAGCAAACAAACTATTGCACACCTAAAAATAAAGTTAAAACACATAGGCCTCCTCCATATCCCCTCAAAGCCTCCTTTCCATCGCCAATATAGGTGTGTTTTCTACCATTTTGGTAGAAAAAAAACAGTGATTTGGTAGTAATTAAGGAAAAGTAGAAGAATGTTGTACACAGCTCTGCAATGTCTACTTCAGACATCTGTCTAGCATATGTATCTTTGAAAGTAATCTTTTAGACCACTTAGACGAAAAAGGTCGTAGAAATACATAATGCAAATTACAGTGTATTCGGATCTTATCCACATTTACAGAATCGGCAAAATTTCTTCTATTGTGTATAAAGCATATTACAGACAAAAAAAACATATTTTCACACATTCCACATCTTTAAAATTAACAATTATGATAGTTTCATTGTTTTGTAGCTACTTTTCCAAAGTTATCAGCAAACAAACTATTGCACACCTAAAAATAAAGTTAAAAAACATAGGCCTCCTCCATATCCCCTCAAAGCCTCCTTTCCATCGCCAATATAGGTGTGTTTTCTACCATTTTGGTAGAAAAAAAACAGCGATTTGGTAGTAATTTAAGAAAAGTAGAAGAATGTTGTACAATGCTCTGCAATGTCTACTTGAGACATCTGTCTAGCATATGTATCTTTGAAAGTAATCTTTTAGACCACTTAGACGAAAAAGGTCGGAGAAATACATTATGCAAATTACAGTGTAGTCGGATCTTATCCACATTTACAGAATCGGCAAAATTTCTTCTATTGTGTATAAAGCTTATTACAGACAAAAAAAACATATTTTCACACATTCCACATCTTTAAAATTAACAATTATGATAGTTTCATTGATTTGTAGCTACTTTTCCAAAGTTATCAGCAAACAAACTATTGCACACCTAAAAATAAAGTTAAAAAACATAGGCCTCCTCCATATCCCCTCAAAGCCTCCTTTCCATCGCCAATATAGGTGTGTTTTCTACCATTTTGGTAGAAAAAAAACAGCGATTTGGTAGTAATTTAGGAAAAGTAGAAGAATTTTGTACACAGCTCTGCACTGTCTACTTCAGACATCTGTCTAGCATATGTATCTTTGAAAGTAATCTTTTAGACCACTTAGACGAAAAAGGTCGGAGAAATACATAATGCAAATTACAGTGTAGTCTGATCTTATCCACATTTACAGAATCGGCAAAATTTCTTCTATTGTGTATAAAACATATTACAGACAAAAAAAAACATTTTCACACATTCCACATCTTTAAAATTAACAATTATGATAGTTTCATTGATTTGTAGCTACTTTTCCAAAGTTATCAGCAAACTAACTATTGCACACCTAAAAATAAAGTTAAAAAACATAGGCCTCCTCCATATCCCCTCAAAGCCTCCTTTCCATCGCCAATATAGGTGTGTTTTCTACCAATTTGGTAGAAAAAAACAGCGATTTGGTAGTAATTTAGAAAAAGTAGAAGAATGTTGTACACATCTGTGCAATGTCTACTTCAGACATCTGTCTAGCATATGTATCTTTGAAAGTAATCTTTTCGACCACTTAGATGAAAAAGGTCAGAGAAATTCATAATGCAAATTACAGTGTAGTCTGATCTTATCCACATTTACAGAATCGGCAAAATTTCTTCTATTGTGTATAAAGCATATTACAGACAAAAAAAACATATTTTCCCACATTCCACATCTTTAAAATTAACAATTATGATAGTTTCATTGATTTGTAGCTACTTTTCCAAAGTTATCAGCAAACAAACTATTGCACACCTAAAAATAAAGTTAAAAAACATAGGCCTCCTCCATATCCCCTCAAAGCCTCCTTTCCATCGCCAATATAGGTGTGTTTTCTACCATTTTGGTAGAAAAAAAACAGTGATTTGGTAGTAATTAAGGAAAAGTAGAAGAATGTTGTACACAGCTCTGCAAAGTCTACTTCAGACATCTGTCTAGCAGATGTATCTTTGAAAGTAATCTTTTAGACCACTTAGATGAAAAAGGTCAGAGAAATTCATAATGCAAATTACAGTGTAGTCTGATCTTATCCACATTTACAGAATCGGCAAAATTTCTTCTGTTGTGTATAAAGCATATTACAGACAAAAAAAACATATTTCACACATTCCACATCTTTAAAATTAACAATTATGATAGTTTCATTGATTTGTAGCTACTTTTCCAAAGTTATCAGCAAACAAACTATTGCACAGTTAAAAATTAAGTTAAAAAACATAGTCCTCCTCCATATCCCCTCAAAGCCTCCTTTCCATCGCCAATATAGGTGTGTTTTCTACCATTTTGGAAGAAAAAAAACAGTGATTTGGTAGTAATTTAGGAAAAGTAGAAGAATGTTGTGCACAGCTCTGCAATGTCTACTTCAGACATCTGTCTAGCATATGTATCTTTGAAAGTAATCTTTTAGACCACTTAGACGGAAAAGGTCGGAGAAATACCTAATGCAAATTACAGTGTAGTCGGATCTTATCCACATTTACAGAATCGGCAAAATTTCTTCTATTGTGTATAAAGCATATTACAGGCAAAAAAAACATATTTTCACACATTCCACATCTTTAAAATTAAAAATTATGATAGTTTCATTGATTTGTAGCTACTTTTCCAAAGTTATCACCAAACAAACTATTGCACACCTAAAAATAAAGTTAAAACACATAGGCCTCCTCCATATCCCCTCAAAGCCTCCTTTCCATCGCCAATATAGGTGTGTTTTCTACCACTTTGGTAGAAAAAAAACAGCGATTTGGTAGTAAATTAGGAAAAGTAGAAGAATGTTGTACACAGCTCTGCAATGTCTACTTCAGACATCTGTCTAGCATATGTATCTTTGAAAGTAATCTTTTAGACCACTTAGACGAAAAAGGTCGGAGAAATACATAATGCAAATTACAGTGTAGTCGGATCTTATCCACATTTACAGAATCGGCAAAATTTCTTCTATTGTGTATAAAGCATATTACAGACAAAAAAAACATATTTTCACACATTCCACATCTTTAAAATTAACAATTATGATAGTTTCATTGATTTGTAGCTACTTTTCCAAAGTTATCAGCAAACAAACTATTTCACACCTAAAAATAAAATTAAAAAACATAGGCCTCCTCCATATCCCCTCAAAGCCTCCTTTCCATCGCCAATATAGGTGTGTTTTCTACCATTTTGGTAGAAAAAAAACAGTGATTTGGTAGGAATTTAGGAAAAGTAGAAGAATGTTGTACACAGCTCTGCAATGTCTACTTCAGACATCTGTCTAGCATATGTATCTTTGAAAGTAATCTTTTAGACCACTTAGACGAAAAAGTCGGAGAAATACCTAATGCAAATTACAGTGTAGTCGGATCTTATCCACATTTACAGAATCGGCAAAATTTCTTCTATAGTGTATAAAGCATATTACAGGCAAAAAAAAACATATTTTCACACATTCCACATCTTTAAAATTAGCAATTATGATAGTTTCATTGATTTGTGGCTACTTTTCCAAAGTTATCAGCAAACAAACTATTGCACACCTAAAAATAAAGTTAAAACACATAGGCCTCCTCCATATCCCCTCAAAGCCTCCTTACCATCGCCAATATAGGTGTGTTTTCTACCATTTTGGTAGAAAAAAACAGCGATTTGGTAGTAATTTAGGAAAAGTAGAAGAATGTTGTACACAGCTCTGCAATGTCTACTTCAGACATCTGTCTAGCATATGTATCTTTGAAAGTAATCTTTTAGACCACTTAGACGAAAAAGGTCGTAGAAATACATAATGCAAATTACAGTGTAGTCGGATCTTATCCACATTTACAGAATCGGCAAAATTTCTTCTATTGTGTATAAAGCATATTACAGACAAAAAAAACATATTTTCACACATTCCACATCTTTAAAATTAGTAATTATGATAGTTTCATTGATTTGTAGCTACTTTTCCAAAGTTATCAGCAAACAAACTATTTCACACCTAAAAATAAAGTTAAAAAACATAGGCCTCCTCCATATCCCCTCAAAGCCTCCTTTCCATCGCCAATATAGGTGTGTTTTCTACCATTTTGGTAGAAAAAAAACAGTGATTTGGTAGTAATTTAGGAAAAGTAGAAGAATGTTGTACAATGCTCTGCAATGTCTACTTCAGACATCTGTCTAGCATATGTATCTCTGAAAGTAATCTTTTAGACCACTTAGACGAAAAAGGTCGAAGAAATACATTATGCAAATTACAGTGTAGTCGGATCTTATCCACATTTACAGAATCAGCAAAATTTCTTCTATTGTGTATAAAGCTTATTACAGACAAAAAAAACATATTTTCCCACATTCCACATCTTTAAAATTAACAATTATGATAGTTTCATTGATTTGTAGCTACTTTTCCAAAGTTATCAGCAAACAAACTATTGCACACCTAAAAATAAAGTTAAAAAACATAGGCCTCCTCCATATACCTTCAAAGCCTCCTTTAAATCGCCAATACAGGTGTGTTTTCTACCATTTTGGTAGAAAAAAACAGCGATTTGGTAGTAATTTAGGAAAAGTAGAAGAATTTTGTACACAGCTCTGCAATGTCTACTTCAGACATCTGTCTAGCATATGTATCTTTGAAAGTAATCTTTTAGACCACTTAGACGAAAAAGGTCGGAGAAATACATAATGCAAATTACAGTGTAGTCTGATCTTATCCACATTTACAGAATCGGCAAAATTTCTTCTGTTGTGTATAAATCATATTACAGACAAAAAAAACATATTTCACACATTCCACATCTTTAAAATTAACAATTATGATAGCTTCATTGATTTGTAGCTACTTTTCCAAAGTTATCAGCAAACAAACTATTGCACACCTAAAAATTAAGTTAAAAAACATAGGCCTCCTCCATATCCCCTCAAAGCCTCCTTTCCATCGCCAATATAGGTGTGTTTTCTACCATTTTGGTAGATAAAAAACAGTGATTTGGTAGGAATTTAGGAAAAGTAGAAGAATGTTGTACACAGCTCTGCAATGTCTACTTCAGACATCTGTCTAGCATATGTATCTTTGAAAGTAATCTTTTAGACCACTTAGACGAAAAAGGTCGGAGAAATACCTAATGCAAATTACAGTGTAGTCGGATCTTATCCACATTTACAGAATCGGCAAAATTTCTTCTATTGTGTATAAAGCATATTACAGGCAAAAAAAACATATTTTCACACATTCCACATCTTTAAAATTAGTAATTATGATAGTTTCATTTATTTGTAGCTACTTTTCCAAAGTTATCAGCAAACAAACTATTGCACACCTAAAAATAAAGTTAAAACACATAGGCATCCTCCATATCCCCTCAAAGCCTCCTTTCCATCGCCAATATAGGTGTGTTTTCTACCATTTTGGTAGAAAAAAACAGCGATTTGGTAGTAATTTAGGAAAAGTAGAAGAATGTTGTACACAGCTCTGCAATGTCTACTTCAGACATCTGTCTAGCATATGAATCTTTGAAAGTAATCTTTTAGACCACTTAGACGAAAAAGGTCGGAGAAATACCTAATGCAAATTACAGTGTAGTCGGATCTTATCCACATTTACAGAATCAGCAAAATTTCTTCTATTGTGTATAAAGCATATTACAGGCAAAAAAAACATATTTTCACACATTCCACATCTTTAAAATTAAAAATTATGATAGTTTCATTGATTTGTAGCTACTTTTCCAAAGTTATCAGCAAACAAACTTGCACACCTAAAAATAAAGTTAAAACACATAGGCCTCCTCCATATCCCCTCAAAGCCTCCTTTCCATCGCCAATATAGGTGTGTTTTCTACCATTTTGGTAGAAAAAAAAAAGCGATTTGGTAGTAATTTAGGAAAAGTAGAAGAATGTTGTACACAGCTCTGCAATGTCTACTTCAGACATCTGTCTAGCATATGTATCTTTGAAAGTAATCTTTTAGACCACTTAGACGAAAAAGGTCGGAGAAATACCTAATGCAAATTACAGTGTAGTCGGATCTTATCCACATTTACAGAATCGGCAAAATTTCTTCTATTGTGTATAAAGCATATTACAGGCAAAAAAAAACATATTTTCACACATTCCACATCTTTAAAATTAGTAATTATGATAGTTTCATTGATTTGTAGCTACTTTTCCAAAGTTATCAGCAAACAAACTTGCACACCTAAAAATAAAGTTAAAACACATAGGCCTCCTCCATATCCCCTCAAAGCCTCCTTTCCATCGCCAATATAGGTGTGTTTTCTACCATTTTGGTAGAAAAAAAACAGCGATTTGGTAGTTATTTAGGAAAAGTAGAAGAATGTTGTACACAGCTCTGCAATGTCTACTTCAGACATCTGTCTAGCATATGTATCTTTGAAAGTAATCTTTTAGACCACTTAGACGAAAAAGGTCGGAGAAATACATAATGCAAATTACAGTGTAGTCGGATCTTATCCACATTTACAGAATCGGCAAAATTTCTTTTATTGTGTATAAAGCATATTACAGACCAAAAAAAACATATTTTCACACATTCCACATCTTTAAAATTAACAATTATGATAGTTTCATTGATTTGTAGCTACTTTTCCAAAGTTATCAGCAAACAAACTATTTCACACCTAAAAATAAAATTAAAAAACATAGGCCTCCTCCATATCCCCTCAAAGCCTCCTTTCCATCACCAATATAGGTGTGTTTTCTACCATTTTGGTAGAAAAAAACAGCGATTTGGTAGTAATTTAGGAAAAGTAGAAGAATGTTGTACACAGCTCTGCAATGTCTACTTCAGACATCTGTCTAGCATATGTATCTTTGAAAGTAATCTTTTAGACCACTTAGACGAAAAAGGTCGTAGAAATACATAATGCAAATTACAGTGTAGTCGGATCTTATCCACATTTACAGAATCGGCAAAATTTCTTCTATTGTGTATAAAGCATATTACAGACAAAAAAAACATATTTTCACACATTCCACATCTTTAAAATTAGTAATTATGATAGTTTCATTGATTTGTAGCTACTTTTCCAAAGTTATCAGCAAACAAACTATTTCACACCTAAAAATAAAGTTAAAAAACATAGGCCTCCTCCATATCCCCTCAAAGCCTCCTTTCCATCGCCAATATAGGTGTGTTTTCTACCATTTTGGTAGAAAAAAAACAGTGATTTGGTAGTAATTTAGGAAAAGTAGAAGAATGTTGTACAATGCTCTGCAATGTCTACTTCAGACATCTGTCTAGCATATGTATCTCTGAAAGTAATCTTTTAGACCACTTAGACGAAAAAGGTCGAAGAAATACATTATGCAAATTACAGTGTAGTCGGATCTTATCCACATTTACAGAATCAGCAAAATTTCTTCTATTGTGTATAAAGCTTATTACAGACAAAAAAAACATATTTTCCCACATTCCACATCTTTAAAATTAACAATTATGATAGTTTCATTGATTTGTAGCTACTTTTCCAAAGTTATCAGCAAACAAACTATTGCACACCTAAAAATAAAGTTAAAAAACATAGGCCTCCTCCATATACCTTCAAAGCCTCCTTTAAATCGCCAATACAGGTGTGTTTTCTACCATTTTGGTAGAAAAAAACAGCGATTTGGTAGTAATTTAGGAAAAGTAGAAGAATTTTGTACACAGCTCTGCAATGTCTACTTCAGACATCTGTCTAGCATATGTATCTTTGAAAGTAATCTTTTAGACCACTTAGACGAAAAAGGTCGGAGAAATACATAATGCAAATTACAGTGTAGTCTGATCTTATCCACATTTACAGAATCGGCAAAATTTCTTCTGTTGTGTATAAATCATATTACAGACAAAAAAAACATATTTCACACATTCCACATCTTTAAAATTAACAATTATGATAGCTTCATTGATTTGTAGCTACTTTTCCAAAGTTATCAGCAAACAAACTATTGCACACCTAAAAATTAAGTTAAAAAACATAGGCCTCCTCCATATCCCCTCAAAGCCTCCTTTCCATCGCCAATATAGGTGTGTTTTCTACCATTTTGGTAGATAAAAAACAGTGATTTGGTAGGAATTTAGGAAAAGTAGAAGAATGTTGTACACAGCTCTGCAATGTCTACTTCAGACATCTGTCTAGCATATGTATCTTTGAAAGTAATCTTTTAGACCACTTAGACGAAAAAGGTCGGAGAAATACCTAATGCAAATTACAGTGTAGTCGGATCTTATCCACATTTACAGAATCGGCAAAATTTCTTCTATTGTGTATAAAGCATATTACAGGCAAAAAAAACATATTTTCACACATTCCACATCTTTAAAATTAGTAATTATGATAGTTTCATTTATTTGTAGCTACTTTTCCAAAGTTATCAGCAAACAAACTATTGCACACCTAAAAATAAAGTTAAAACACATAGGCATCCTCCATATCCCCTCAAAGCCTCCTTTCCATCGCCAATATAGGTGTGTTTTCTACCATTTTGGTAGAAAAAAACAGCGATTTGGTAGTAATTTAGGAAAAGTAGAAGAATGTTGTACACAGCTCTGCAATGTCTACTTCAGACATCTGTCTAGCATATGAATCTTTGAAAGTAATCTTTTAGACCACTTAGACGAAAAAGGTCGGAGAAATACCTAATGCAAATTACAGTGTAGTCGGATCTTATCCACATTTACAGAATCAGCAAAATTTCTTCTATTGTGTATAAAGCATATTACAGGCAAAAAAAACATATTTTCACACATTCCACATCTTTAAAATTAAAAATTATGATAGTTTCATTGATTTGTAGCTACTTTTCCAAAGTTATCAGCAAACAAACTTGCACACCTAAAAATAAAGTTAAAACACATAGGCCTCCTCCATATCCCCTCAAAGCCTCCTTTCCATCGCCAATATAGGTGTGTTTTCTACCATTTTGGTAGAAAAAAAACAGCGATTTGGTAGTAATTTAGGAAAAGTAGAAGAATGTTGTACACAGCTCTGCAATGTCTACTTCAGACATCTGTCTAGCATATGTATCTTTGAAAGTAATCTTTTAGACCACTTAGACGAAAAAGGTCGGAGAAATACCTAATGCAAATTACAGTGTAGTCGGATCTTATCCACATTTACAGAATCGGCAAAATTTCTTCTATTGTGTATAAAGCATATTACAGGCAAAAAAAAACATATTTTCACACATTCCACATCTTTAAAATTAGTAATTATGATAGTTTCATTGATTTGTAGCTACTTTTCCAAAGTTATCAGCAAACAAACTTGCACACCTAAAAATAAAGTTAAAACACATAGGCCTCCTCCATATCCCCTCAAAGCCTCCTTTCCATCGCCAATATAGGTGTGTTTTCTACCATTTTGGTAGAAAAAAAACAGCGATTTGGTAGTTATTTAGGAAAAGTAGAAGAATGTTGTACACAGCTCTGCAATGTCTACTTCAGACATCTGTCTAGCATATGTATCTTTGAAAGTAATCTTTTAGACCACTTAGACGAAAAAGGTCGGAGAAATACATAATGCAAATTACAGTGTAGTCGGATCTTATCCACATTTACAGAATCGGCAAAATTTCTTTTATTGTGTATAAAGCATATTACAGACCAAAAAAAACATATTTTCACACATTCCACATCTTTAAAATTAACAATTATGATAGTTTCATTGATTTGTAGCTACTTTTCCAAAGTTATCAGCAAACAAACTATTTCACACCTAAAAATAAAATTAAAAAACATAGGCCTCCTCCATATCCCCTCAAAGCCTCCTTTCCATCACCAATATAGGTGTGTTTTCTACCATTTTGGTAGAAAAAAAACAGTGATTTGGTAGGAATTTAGGAAAAGTAGAAGAATGTTGTACACAGCTCTGCAATGTCTACTTCAGACATCTGTCTAGCATAGGAATCTTTGAAAGTAATCTTTTAGACCACTTAGATGAAAAAGGTCGGAGAAATACATAATGCAAATTACAGTGTAGTCTGATCTTATCCACATTTACAGAATCGGCAAAAATTTCTTCTGTTGTGTATAAAGCATATTACAGGCAAAAAAAACATATTTCACACATTCCACATCTTTAAAATTAACAATTATGATAGTTTCATTGATTTGTAGCTACTTTTCCAAAGTTATCAGCAAACAAACTATTGCACACCTAAAAATAAAGTTAAAAAACATAGGCCTCCTCCATATCCCCTCAAAGCCTCCTTTCCATCGCCAATATAGGTGTGTTTTCTACCATTTTGGTAGAAAAAAAACAGTGATTTGGTAGTAATTTAGGAAAAGTAGAAGAATGTTGTACACAGCTGTGCAATGTCTACTTCAGACATCTGTCTAGCATATGTATCTTTGAAAGTAATCTTTTAGACCACTTAGACGAAAAAGGTCGGAGAAATACATAATGCAAATTACAGTGTAGTCGGATCTTATCCACATTTACAGAATCGGCAAAATTTCTTCTATTGTGTATAAAGCATATTACAGGCAAAAAAAACATATTTTCACACATTCCACATCTTTAAAATTAACAATTATGATAGTTTCATTGATTTGTAGCTACTTTTCCAAAGTTATCAGCAAACTAACTATTGCACACCTAAAAATAAAGTTAAAAAACATAGGCCTCCTCCATATCCCCTCAAAGCCTCCTTTCCATCACCAATATAGGTGTGTTTTCTACCATTTTGGTAGAAAAAAAACAGTGATTTGGTAGTAATTAAGGAAAAGTAGAAGAATGTTGTACACAGTTCTGCAAAGTCTACTTCAGACATCTGTCTAGCATATGTATCTTTGAAAGTAATCTTTTAGACCACTTAGATGAAAAAGGTCGGAGAAATACATATTGCAAATTACAGTGTAGTCTGATCTTATCCACATTTACAGAATCGGCAAAATTTCTTCTGTTGTGTATAAAGCATATTACAGACAAAAAAAAACATATTTCACACATTCCATATCTTTAAAATTAACAATTATGATAGTTTCATTGATTTGTAGCTACTTTTCCAAAGTTATCAGCAAACAAACTATTGCACACCTAAAAATAAAGTTAAAAAACATAGGCCTCCTCCATATCCCCTCAAAGCCTCCTTTCCATCGCCAATATAGGTGTGTTTTCTACCATTTTGGTAGAAAAAAAACAGCGATTTGGTAGTAATTTAGGAAAAGCAGAAGAATGTTGTACACAGCTCTGCAATGTCTACTTCAGACATCTGTCTAGCATATGTATCTTTGAAATTAATCTTTTAGACCACTTAGATGAAAAAGGTCGGTGAAATACATAATGCAAATTACAGTGTAGTCTGATCTTATCCACATTTACAGAATCGGCAAAATTTCTTCTGTTGTGTATAAAGCATATTACAGGCAAAAAAAACATATTTCACACATTCCACATCTTTAAAATTAACAATTATGATAATTTCATTGATTTGTAGCTACTTTTCCAAAGTTATCAGCAAACAAACTATTGCACACCTAAAAATAAAGTTAAAAAACATAGGCCTCCTCCATATCCCCTCAAAGCCTCCTTTCCATCGCCAATATAGGTGTGTTTTCTACCATTTTGGTAGAAAAAAAACAGTGATTTGGTAGTAATTAAGGAAAAGGAGAAGAATGTTGTACACAGCTCTGCAAAGTCTACTTCAGACATCTGTCTAGCATATGTATCTTTGAAAGTAATCTTTTAGACCACTTAGACGAAAAAGGTCGGAGAAATACATAATGCAAATTACAGTGTAGTCGGATCTTATCCACATTTACAGAATCGGCAAAATTTCTTCTATTGTGTATAAAGCATATTACAGACAAAAAAAACATATTTTCACACATTCCACATCTTTAAAATTAACAATTATGATAGTTTCATTGATTTGTAGCTACTTTTCCAAAGTTATCAGCAAACAAACTATTGCACACCTAAAAATAAAGTTAAAAAACATAGGCCTCCTCCATATCCCCTCAAAGCCTCCTTTCCATCGCCAATATAGGTGTGTTTTCTACCATTTTGGTAGAAAAAAAACAATGATTTGGTAGTAATTAAGGAAAAGTAGAAGAATGTTGTACACAGCTCTGCAAAGTCTACTTCAGACATCTGTCTAGCATATGTATCTTTGAAAGTAATCTTTTAGACCACTTAGATGAAAAAGGTCGGAGAAATACATAATGCAAATTACAGTGTAGTCTGATCTTATCCACATTTACAGAATCGGCAAAATTTCTTCTGTTGTGTATAAAGCATATTACAGACAAAAAAAAACATATTTCACACATTCCATATCTTTAAAATTAACAATTATGATAGTTTCATTGATTTGTAGCTACTTTTCCAATGTTATCAGCAAACAAACTATTGCACACCTAAAAATAAAGTTAAAAAACATAGGCCTCCTCCATATCCCCTCAAAGCCTCCTTTCCATCGCCAATATAGGTGTGTTTTCTACCATTTTGGTAGAGAAAAAACAGCGATTTGGTAGTAATTTAGGAAAAGTAGAAGAATTTTGTACACAGCTCTGCAAAGTCTACTTCAGACATCTGTCTACCATATGTATCTTTGAAAGTAATCTTTTAGACCACTTAGACGAAAAAGGTCGTAGAAATACATAATGCAAATTACAGTGTAGTATGATCTTATCCACATTTACAGAATCGGCAAAATTTCTTCTATTGTGTATAAAGCATATTACAGACAAAAAAACATATTTTCACACATTCCACATCTTTAAAATTAACAATTATGATAGTTTCATTGATTTGTAGCTACTTTTCCAAAGGTATCAGCAAACAAACTATTGCACACCTAAAAATAAAGTTAAAAAACATAGGCCTCCTCCATATCCCCTCAAAGCCTCCTTTCCATCGCCAATATAGGTGTGTTTTCTACCATTTTGGTAGAGAAAAAACAGCGATTTGGTAGTAATTTAGGAAAAGTAGAAGAATTTTGTACACAGCTCTGCACTGTCTACTTCAGACATCTGTCTAGCAGATGTATCTTTGAAAGTAATCTTTTAGACCACCTAGACGAAAAAGGTCGGAGAAATACATAATGCAAATTACAGTGTAGTCTGATCTTATCCACATTTACAGAATCGGCAAAATTTCTTCTGTTGTGTATAAAGCATATTACAGACAAAAAAAACATATTTCACACATTCCACATCTTTAAAATTAACAATTATGATAGTTTCATTGATTTGTAGCTACTTTTCCAAAGTTATCAGCAAACTAACTATTGCACACCTAAAAATAAAGTTAAAAAACATAGGTCTCCTCCATATCCCCTCAAAGCCTCCTTTCCATCGCCAATATAGGTGTGTTTTCTACCATTTTGGTAGAAAAAAAAACAGCGATTTGGTAGTAATTTAGGAAAAGTAGAAGAATGTTGTACACAGCTCTGCAATGTCTACTTCAGACATCTGTCTAGCATATGTATCTTTGAAAGTAATCTTTTCGACCACTTAGACGTAAAATGTCGGAGAAATACATAATGCAAATTACATTGTAGTCGGATCTTATCCACATTTACAGAATCGGCAAAATTTCTTCTATTGTGTATAAAGCATATTACAGACAAAAAAAACATATTTTCACACATTCCACATCTTTAAAATTAACAATTATGATAGTTTCATTGATTTGTAGCTACTTTTCCAAAGTTATCAGCAAACAAACTATTGCACACCTAAAAATAAAGTTAAAAAACATAGGCCTCCTCCATATCCCCTCAAAGCCTCCTTTCCATCGCCAATATAGGTGTGTTTTCTACCATTTTGGTAGAAAAAAAACAGTGATTTGGTAGTAATTAAGGAAAAGTAGAAGAATGTTGTACACAGCTCTGCAAAGTCTACTTCAGACATCTGTCTAGCATATGTATCTTTGAAAGTAATCTTTTAGACCACTTAGATGAAAAAGGTCGGAGAAATACATAATGCAAATTACAGTGTAGTATGATCTTATCCACATTTACAGAATCGGCAAAATTTCTTCTATTGTGTATAAAGCATATTACAGACAAAAAAACATATTTTCACACATTCCACATCTTTAAAATTAACAATTATGATAGTTTCATTGATTTGTAGCTACTTTTCCAAAGTTATCAGCAAACAAACTATTGCACACCTAAAAATAAAGTTAAAAAACATAGGCCTCCTCCATATCCCCTCAAAGCCTCCTTTCCATCGCCAATATAGGTGTGTTTTCTACCATTTTGGTAGAGAAAAAACAGCGATTTGGTAGTAATTTAGGAAAAGTAGAAGAATTTTGTACACAGCTCTGCACTGTCTACTTCAGACATCTGTCTAGCAGATGTATCTTTGAAAGTAATCTTTTAGACCACCTAGACGAAAAAGGTCGGAGAAATACATAATGCAAATTACAGTGTAGTCGGATCTTATCCACATTTACAGAATCGGCAAAATTTCTTCTATTGTGTATAAAGCATATTACAGATAAAAAAAACATATTTTCACACATTCCACATCTTTAAAATTAACAATTATGATAGTTTCATTGATTTGTAGCTACTTTTCCAAAGTCATCAGCAAACAAACTATTGCACACCTAAAAATAAAGTTAAAAAACATAGGCCTCCTCCATATCCCCTCAAAGCCTCCTTTCCATCGCCAATATAGGTGTGTTTTCTACCATTTTGGTAGAAAAAAAACAGTGATTTGGTAGTAATTAAGGAAAAGTAGAAGAATGTTGTACACAGCTCTGCAAAGTCTACTTCAGACATCTGTCTAGCATATGTATCTTTGAAAGTAATCTTTTAGACCACTTAGATGAAAAAGGTCGGAGAAATACATAATGCAAATTACAGTGTAGTCTGATCTTATCCACATTTACATAATCGGCAAAATTTCTTCTGTTGTGTATAAAGCATATTACAGACAAAAAAAACATATTTCACACATTCCATATCTTTAAAATTAACAATTATGATAGTTTCATTGATTTGTAGCTACTTTTCCAAAGTTATCAGCAAACAAACTATTGCACACCTAAAAATTAAGTTAAAAAACATAGGCCTCCTCCATATCCCCTCAAAGCCTCCTTTCCATCGCCAATATAGGTGTGTTTTCTACCATTTTGGTAGAAAAAAAACAGCGATTTGGTTGTAATTTAGGAAAAGTAGAAGAATGTTGTACACAGCTCTGCAATGTATACTTCAGACATCTGTCTAGCATAGGAATCTTTGAAAGTAATCTTTTAGACCACTTAGATGAAAAAGGTCGGAGAAATACATAATGCAAATTACAGTGTAGTCTGATCTTATCCACATTTACAGAATCGGCAAAATTTCTTCTGTTGTGTATAAAGCATATTACAGGCAAAAAAAACATATTTCACACATTCCACATCTTTAAAATTAACAATTATGATAGTTTCATTGATTTGTAGCTACTTTTCCAAAGTTATCAGCAAACAAACTATTGCACACCTAAAAATAAAGTTAAAAAACATAGGCCTCCTCCATATCCCCTCAAAGCCTCCTTTCCGTCGCCAATATAGGTGAGTTTTCTACCATTTTGGAAGAAAAAAAACAGTGATTTGGTAGTAATTAAGGAAAAGGAGAAGAATGTTGTACACAGCTCTGCAAAGTCTACTTCAGACATCTGTCTAGCATATGTATCTTTGAAAGTAATCTTTTAGACCACTTAGACGAAAAAGGTCGGAGAAATACATAATGCAAATTACAGTGTAGTCTGATATTATCCACATTTACAGAATCGGCAAAATTTCTTCTATTGTGTATAAAGCATATTACAGACAAAAAAAACATATTTTCACACATTCCACATCTTTAAAATTAACAATTATGATAGTTTCATTGATTTGTAGCTACTTTTCCAAAGTTATCAGCAAACCAACTATTGCACACCTAAAAATTAAGATAAAAAACATAGGCCTCTTCCATATCCCCTCAAAGCCTCCTTTCCATCGCCAATATAGGTGTATTTTCTACCATTTTGGTAGAAAAAAAACAGTGATTTGGTAGTAATTTAGGAAAAGTAGAAGAATGTTGTACACAGCTGTGCAATGTCTACTTCAGACATCTGTCTAGCATATGTATCTTTGAAAGTAATCTTTTAGACCACTTAGACGAAAAAGGTCGGAGAAATACATAATGCAAATTACAGTGTAGTCTGATCTTATCCACATTTACAGAATCGGCAAAATTTCTTCTATTGTGTATAAAGCATATTACAGACAAAAAAAACATATTTTCACACATTCCACATCTTTAAAATTAACAATTATGATAGTTTCATTGATTTGTAGCTACTTTTCCAAAGTTATCAGCAAACCAACTATTGCACACCTAAAAATTAAGATAAAAAACATAGGCCTCTTCCATATCCCCTCAAAGCCTCCTTTCCATCGCCAATATAGGTGTATTTTCTACCATTTTGGTAGAAAAAAAACAGTGATTTGGTAGTAATTTAGGAAAAGTAGAAGAATGTTGTACACAGCTGTGCAATGTCTACTTCAGACATCTGTCTAGCATATGTATCTTTGAAAGTAATCTTTTAGACCACTTAGACGAAAAAGGTCGTAGAAATACATAATGCAAATTACAGTGTAGTATGATCTTATCCACATTTACAGAATCGGCAAAATTTCTTCTATTGTGTATAAAGCATATTACAGACAAAAAAACATATTTTCACACATTCCACATCTTTAAAATTAACAATTATGATAGTTTCATTGATTTGTAGCTACTTTTCCAAAGTTATCAGCAAACAAACTATTGCACACCTAAAAATAAAGTTAAAAAACATAGGCCTCCTCCATATCCCCTCAAAGACTCCTTTCCATCGCCAATATAGGTGTGTTTTCTACCATTTTGGTAGAGAAAAAACAGCGATTTGGTAGTAATTTAGGAAAAGTAGAAGAATTTTGTACACAGCTCTGCACTGTCTACTTCAGACATCTGTCTAGCAGATGAATCTTTGAAAGTAATCTTTTAGACCACCTAGACGAAAAAGGTCGGAGAAATACATAATGCAAATTACAGTGTAGTCTGATCTTATCCACATTTACAGAATCGGCAAAATTTCTTCTGTTGTGTATAAAGCATATTACAGACAAAAAAAACATATTTCACACATTCCACATCTTTAAAATTAACAATTATGATAGTTTCATTGATTTGTAGCTACTTTTCCAAAGTTATCAGCAAACTAACTATTGCACACCTAAAAATAAAGTTAAAAAACATAGGCCTCCTCCATATCCCCTCAAAGCCTCCTTTCCATCGCCAATATAGGTGTGTTTTCTACCATTTTGGTAGAAAAAAAACAGCGATTTGGTAGTAATTTAGGAAAAGTAGAAGAATGTTGTACACAGCTCTGCAATGTCTACTTCAGACATCTGTCTAGCATATGTATCTTTGAAAGTAATCTTTTCGACCACTTAGACGTAAAATGTCGGAGAAATACATAATGCAAATTACAGTGTAGTCGGATCTTATCCACATTTACAGAATCGGCAAAATTTCTTCTATTGTGTATAAAGCATATTACAGATAAAAAAAACATATTTTCACACATTCCACATCTTTAAAATTAACAATTATGATAGTTTCATTGATTTGTAGCTACTTTTCCAAAGTTATCAGCAAACTAACTATTGCACACCTAAAAATAAAGTTAAAAAACATAGGCCTCCTCCATATCCCCTCAAAGCCTCCTTTCCATCGCCAATATAGGTGTGTTTTCTACCATTTTGGTAGAAAAAAAACAGCGATTTGGTAGTAATTTAGGAAAAGCAGAAGAATGTTGTACACAGCTCTGCAATGTCTACTTCAGACATCTGTCTAGCATATGTATCTTTGAAATTAATCTTTTAGACCACTTAGACGAAAAAGGTCGGAGAAATACATAATGCAAATTACAGTGTAGTCTGATCTTATCCACATTTACAAAATCGGCAAAATTTCTTCTATTGTGTATAAAGCATATTACAGACAAAAAAAAAACATATTTTCACACATTCCACATCTTTAAAATTAACAATTATGATAGTTTCATTGATTTGTAGCCACTTTTCCAAAGTTATCAGCAAACAAAGTATTGCACACCTAAAAATAAAGTTAAAAAACATAGGCCTCCTCCATATCCCCTCAAAGCCTCCTTTCCATCGCCAATATAGGTGTGTTTTCTACCATTTTGGTAGAGAAAAAACAGCGATTTGGTAGTAATTTAGGAAAAGTAGAAGAATTTTGTACACAGCTCTGCAAAGTCTACTTCAGACATCTGTCTACCATATGTATCTTTGAAAGTAATCTTTTAGACCACTTAAACGAAAAAGGTCGTAGAAATACATAATGCAAATTACAGTGTAGTCTGATCTTATCCACATTTACAGAATCGGCAAAATTTCTTCTGTTGTGTATAAAGCATATTACAGACAAAAAAAACATATTTCACACATTCCACATCTTTAAAATTAACAATTATGATAGTTTCATTGATTTGTAGCTACTTTTCCAAAGTTATCAGCAAACAAACTATTGCACACCTAAAAATTAAGTTAAAAAACATAGGCCTCCTCCATATCCCCTCAAAGCCTCCTTTCCATCGCCAATATAGGTGTGTTTTCTACCATTTTGGTAGAAAAAAAACAGCGATTTGGTAGTAATTTAGGAAAAGTAGAAGAATTTTGTACACAGCTCTGCAAAGTCTACTTCAGACATATGTCTACCATATGTATCTTTGAAAGTAATCTTTTAGACCACTTAGACGAAAAAGGTCGTAGCAATACATAATGCAAATTACAGTGTAGTCTGATCTTATCCACATTTACAGAATCGGCAAAATTTCTTCTATTGTGTATAAAGCATATTACAGACAAAAAAACATATTTTCACACATTCCACATCTTTAAAATTAACAATTATGATAGTTTCATTGATTTGTAGCTACTTTTCCAAAGTTATCAGCAAACAAACTATTGCACACCTAAAAATAAAGTTAAAAAACATAGGCCTCCTCCATATCCCCTCAAAGCCTCCTTTCCATCGCCAATATAGGTGTGTTTTCTACCATTTTGGTAGAGAAAAAACAGCGATTTGGTAGTAATTTAGGAAAAGTAGAAGAATTTTGTACACAGCTCTGCACTGTCTACTTCAGACATCGGTCTATCAGATGTATCTTTGAAAGTAACCTTTTAGACCACCTAGACGAAAAAGGTCGGAGAAATACATAATGCAAATGACAGTGTAGTCGCATCTTATCCACATTTACAGAATCGGCAAAATTTCTTCTATTGTGTATAAAGCATATTACAGACAAAAAAACATATTTTTAAACATTCCACATCTTTAAAGTTAACAATTATGATAGTTTCATTGATTTGTAGCTACTTTTCACAAGTTATCAGCAAACAAACTATTGAACACCTTAAAATTAATTTAAAAAACATAGGCCTCCTCCATATCCCCTCAAAGCCTCCTTTCCATCGCCAATATAGGTGTGTTTTCTACTATTTTGGTAGAAAAAAAACAGTGATTTTGTAGTAATTAAGGAAAAGTAGAAGAATGATGTACACAGCTCTGCAATGTCTACTTCCGACATCTGTCTAGCATATGTATCTTTGAAAGTAATCTTTTAGACCACTTAGACGAAGAAGGTCGGAGAAATACATAATGCAAATGACAGTGTAGTCGGATCTTAATCACATTTACAGAATCGGCAAAATTTCTTCTGTTGTGTATAAAGCATATTACAGACAAAAAAAACATATTTCACACATTCCACATCTTTAAAATTAACAATTATGATAGTTTCATTGATTTGTAGCTACTTTTCCAAAGTTATCAGCAAACAAACTATTGCACACCTAAAAATTAAGTTAAAAAACATAGGCCTCCTCCATATCCCCTCAAAGCCTCCTTTCCATCGCCAATATAGGTGTGTTTTCTACCATTTTGGTAGAAAAAAAACAGCGATTTGGTAGTAATTTAGGAAAAGTAGAAGAATTTTGTACACAGCTCTGCAAAGTCTACTTCAGACATCTGTCTACCATATGTATCTTTGAAAGTAATCTTTTAGACCACTTAGACGAAAAAGGTCGTAGAAATACTTAATGCAAATTACAGTGTAGTCTGATCTTATCCACATTTACAGAATCGGCAAAATTTCTTCTATTGTGTATAAAGCATATTACAGACAAAAAAACATATTTTCACACATTCCACATCTTTAAAATTAACAATTATGATAGTTTCATTGATTTGTAGCTACTTTTCCAAAGTTATCAGCAAACAAACTATTGCACACCTAAAAATAAAGTTAAAAAACATAGGCCTCCTCCATATCCCCTCAAAGCCTCCTTTCCATCGCCAATATAGGTGTGTTTTCTACCATTTTGGTAGAGAAAAAACAGCGATTTGGTAGTAATTTAGGAAATTAGAAGAATTTTGTACACAGCTCTGCACTGTCTACTTCAGACATCGGTCTAGCAGATGTATCTTTGAAAGTAATCTTTTAGACCACCTAGACGAAAAAGGTCGGAGAAATACATAATGCAAATGACAGTGTAGTCGCATCTTATCCACATTTACAGAATCGTCAAAATTTCTTCTATTGTGTATAAAGCATATTACAGACCAAAAAACATATTTTTAAACATTCCACATCTTTAAAATTAACAATTATGATAGTTTCATTGATTTGTAGCTACTTTTCACAAGTTATCAGCAAACAAACTATTGAACACCTTAAAATTAATTTAAAAAACATAGGCCTCCTCCATATCCCCTCAAAGCCTCCTTTCCATCGCCAATATAGGTGTGTTTTCTACTATTTTGGTAGAAAAAAAACAGTGATTTTGTAGTAATTAAGGAAAAGTAGAAGAATGATGTACACAGCTCTGCAATGTATACTTCCGACATCTGTCTAGCATATGTATCTTTGAAAGTAATCTTTTAGACCACTTAGACGAAGAAGGTCGGAGAAATACATAATGCAAATGACAGTGTAGTCGGATCTTATCCACATTTACAGAATCGGCAAAATTTCTTCTATTGTGTATAAAGCATATTACAGACAAAAAAAACATATTTTCACACATTCCACATCTTTAAAATTAACAATTATGATAGTTTCATTGATTTGTAGCTACTTTTCCAAAGTTATCAGCAAACAAACTATTGCACACCTAAAAATAAAGTTAAAAAACATAGGCCTCCTCCATATCCCCTCAAAGCCTCCTTTCCATCGCCAATATAGGTGTGTTTTCTACCATTTTGGTAAAAAAAAAACAGTGATTTGGTAGTAATTAAGGAAAAGTAGAAGAATTTTGTACACAGCTCTGCAAAGTCTACTTCAGACATCTGTCTAGCATATGTATCTTTGAAAGTAATCTTTTAGACCACTTAGACGAAAAAGGTCGTAGAAATACATAATGCAAATTACAGTGTAGTATGATCTTATCCACATTTACAGAATCGGCAAAATTTCTTCTATTGTGTATAAAGCATATTACAGACAAAAAAACATATTTTCACACATTCCACATCTTTAAAATTAACAATTATGATAGTTTCATTGATTTGTAGCTACTTTTCCAAAGTTATCAGCAAACAAACTATTGCACACCTAAAAATAAAGTTAAAAAACATAGGCCTCCTCCATATCCCCTCAAAGCCTCCTTTCCATCGCCAATATAGGTGTGTATTCTACCCTTTTGGTAGAGAAAAAACAGCGATTTGGTAGTAATTTAGGAAAAGTAGAAGAATGTTGTACACAGCTCTGCAATGTCTACTTCAGACATCTGTCTAGCATATGTATCTTTGAAAGTAATCTTTTCGACCACTTAGACGTAAAATGTCGGAGAAATACATAATGCAAATTACAGTGTAGTCGGATCTTATCCACATTTACAGAATCGGCAAAATTTCTTCTATTGTGTATAAAGCATATTACAGACAAAAAAAACATATTTTCACACATTCTACATCTTTAAAATTAACAATTATGATAGTTTCATTGATTTGTAGCTACTTTTCCAAAGTTATCAGCAAACAAACTATTGCACACCTAAAAATAAAGTTAAAAAACATAGGCCTCCTCCATATCCCCTCAAAGCCTCCTTTCCATCGCCAATATAGGTGTGTTTTCTACCATTTTGGTAGAAAAAAAACAGTGATTTGGTAGTAATTAAGGAAAAGTAGAAGAATGTTGTACACAGCTCTGCACTGTCTACTTCAGACATCTGTCTAGAATATGTATCTTTGAAAGTAATCTTTTAGACCACTTAGATGAAAAAGGTCGGAGAAATACATAATGGAAATTACAGTGTAGTCTGATCTTATCCACATTTACAGAATCGGCAAAATTTCTTCTGTTGTGTATAAAGCATATTACAGACAAAAAAAACATATTTCACACATTCCACATCTTTCAAATTAACAATTATGATAGTTTCATTGATTTGTAGCTACTTTTCCAAAGTTATCAGCAAACAAACTATGGAACACCTTAAAATTAATTTAAAAAACATAGGCCTCCTCCATATCCCCTCAAAGCCTCCTTTCCATCGCCAATATAGGTGTGTTTTCTACTATTTTGGTAGAAAAAAAACAGTGATTTTGTAGTAATTAAGGAAAAGTAGAAGAATGATGTACACAGCTCTGCAATGTCTACTTCCGACATCTGTCTAGCATATGTATCTTTGAAAGTAATCTTTTAGACCACTTAGACGAAGAAGGTCGGAGAAATACATAATGCAAATGACAGTGTAGTCGGATCTTATCCACAGTTACAGAATCGGCAAAATTTCTTCTATTGTGTATAAAGCATATTACAGACAAAAAAAACATATTTTCACACATTCCACATCTTTAAAATTAACAATTATGATAGTTTCATTGATTTGTAGCTACTTTTCCAAAGTTATCAGCAAACAAACTATTGCACACCTAAAAATAAAGTTAAAAAACATAGGCCTCCTCCATATCCCCTCAAAGCCTCCTTTCCATCGCCAATATAGGTGTGTTTTCTACCATTTTGGTAGAAAAAAAACAGCGATTTGGTAGTAATTTAGGAAAAGTAGAAGAATTTTGTACACAGCTCTGCAAAGTCTACTTCAGACATCTGTCTACCATATGTATCTTTGAAAGTAATCTTTTAGACCACTTAGACGAAAAAGGTCGTAGAAATACATAATGCAAATTACAGTGTAGTCGGATCTTATCCACATTTACAGAATCGGCAAAATTTCTTCTATTGTGTATAAAGCATATTACAGACAAAAAAACATATTTTCACACATTCCACATCTTTAAAATTAACAATTATGATAGTTTCATTGATTTGTAGCTACTTTTCCAAAGTTATCAGCAAACAAACTATTGCACACCTAAAAATAAAGTTAAAAAACATAGGCCTCCTCCATATCCCCTCAAAGCCTCCTTTCCATCGCCAATATAGGTGTGTTTTCTACCATTTTGGTAGAGAAAAAACAGCGATTTGGTAGTAATTTAGGAAAAGTAGAAGAATTTTGTACACAGCTCTGCACTGTCTACTTCAGACATCTGTCTAGCAGATGTATCTTTGAAAGTAATCTTTTAGACCACCTAGACGAAAAAGGTCGGAGAAATACATAATGCAAATGACAGTGTAGTCGCATCTTATCCACATTTACAGAATCGGCAAAATTTCTTCTATTGTGTATAAAGCATATTACAGACAAAAAACATATTTTTAAACATTCCACATCTTTAAAATTAACAATTATGATAGTTTCATTGATTTGTAGCTACTTTTCACAAGTTATCAGCAAACAAACTATTGAACACCTTAAAATTAATTTAAAAAACATAGGCCTCCTCCATATCCCCTCAAAGCCTCCTTTCCATCGCCAATATAGGTGTGTTTTCTACTATTTTGGTAGAAAAAAAACAGTGATTTTGTAGTAATTAAGGAAAAGTAGAAGAATGATGTACACAGCTCTGCAATGTCTACTTCCGACATCTGTCTAGCATATGTATCTTTGAAAGTAATCTTTTAGACCACTTAGACGAAGAAGGTCGGAGAAATACATAATGCAAATGACAGTGTAGTCGGATCTTATCCACATTTACAGAATCGGCAAAATTTCTTCTATTGTGTATAAAGCATATTACAGACAAAAAAAACATATTTTCACACATTCCACATCTTTAAAATTAACAATTATGATAGTTTCATTGATTTGTAGCTACTTTTCCAAAGTTATCAGCAAACAAACTATTGCACACCTAAAAATAAAGTTAAAAAACATAGGCCTCCTCCATATCCCCTCAAAGCCTCCTTTCCATCGCCAATATAGGTGTGTTTTCTACCATTTTGGTAGAAAAAAAAACAGTGATTTGGTAGTAATTAAGGAAAAGTAGAAGAATGTTGTACACAGCTCTGCAAAGTCTACTTCAGACATCTGTCTAGCATATGTATCTTTGAAAGTAATCTTTTAGACCACTTAGATGAAAAAGGTCGGAGAAATACATAATGCAAATTACAGTGTAGTCTGATCTTATCCACATTTACAGAGTCGGCAAAATTTCTTCTGTTGTGTATAAAGCATATTACAGACAAAAAAAACATATTTCACACATTTCATATCTTTAAAATTAACAATTATGATAGTTTCATTGATTTGTAGCTACTTTTCCAAAGTTATCAGCAAACAAACTATTGCACACCTAAAAATTAAGATAAAAAACATAGGCCTCCTCCATATCCCCTCAAAGCCTCCTTTCCATCACCAATATAGGTGTGTTTTCTACCATTTTGGTAGAAAAAAAACAGCGATTTGGTAGTAATTTAGGAAAAGTAGAAGAATTTTGTACACAGCTCTGCAAAGTCTACTTCAGACATCTGTCTAGCATTTGTATCTTTGAAAGTAATCTTTTAGACCACTTAGACGAAAAAGGTCGTAGAAATACATAATGCAAATTACAGTGTAGTATGATCTTATCCACATTTACAGAATCGGCAAAATTTCTTCTATTGTGTATAAAGCATATTACAGACAAAAAAACATATTTTCACACATTCCACATCTTTAAAATTAACAATTATGATAGTTTCATTGATTTGTAGCTACTTTTCCAAAGTTATCAGCAAACAAACTATTGCACACCTAAAAATAAAGTTAAAAAACATAGGCCTCCTCCATATCCCCTCAAAGCCTCCTTTCCATCGCCAATATAGGTGTGTTTTCTACCATTTTGGTAGAAAAAAAACAGTGATTTGGTAGTAATTAAGGAAAAGTAGAAGAATGTTGTACACAGCTCTGCAAAGTCTACTTCAGACATCTGTCTAGCAAATGTATCTTTGAAAGTAATCTTTTAGACGACTTAGATGAAAAAGGTCGGAGAAATACATAATGCAAATTACAGTGTAGTCTGATCTTATCCACATTTACAGAATCGGCAAAATTTCTTCTGTTGTGTATAAAGCATATTACAGACAAAAAAAACATATTTCACACATTCCACATCTTTAAAATTAACAATTATGATAGTTTCATTGATTTGTAGCTACTTTTCCAAAGTTATCAGCAAACAAACTATTGCACACCTAAAAATAAAGTTAAAAAACATAGGCCTCCTCCATATCCCCTCAAAGCCTCCTTTCCATCGCCAATATAGGTGTGTTTTCTACCATTTTGGTAGAGAAAAAACAGCGATTTGGTAGTAATTTAGGAAAAGTAGAAGAATTTTGTACACAGCTCTGCACTGTCTACTTCAGACATCTGTCTAGCAGATGTATCTTTGAAAGTAATCTTTTAGACCACTTAGACGAAAAAGGTCGGAGAAATACATAATGCAAATGACAGTGTAGTCGGATCTTATCCACATTTACAGAATCGGCAAAATTTCTTCTATTGTGTATAAAGCATATTACAGACAAAAAAACATATTTTTAAACATTCCACATCTTTAAAATTAACAATTATGATAGTTTCATTGATTTGTAGCTACTTTTCACAAGTTATCAGCAAACAAACTATTGAACACCTTAAAATCAATTTAAAAAACATAGGCCTCCTCCATATCCCCTCAAAGCCTCCTTTCCATCGCCAATATAGGTGTGTTTTCTACTATTTTGGTAGAAAAAAAACAGTGATTTTGTAGTAATTTAGGAAAAGTAGAAGAATGATGTACACAGCTCTGCAATGTCTACTTCCGACATCTCTCTAGCATTTGTATCTTTGAAAGTAATCTTTTAGACCACTTAGACGAAAAAGGTCGGAGAAATACATAATGCAAATGACAGTGTAGTCGGATCTTATCCACATATACAGAATCGGCAAAATTTCTTCTATTGTGTATAAAGCATATTACAGACAAAAAAAAACATATTTTCACACATTCCACGTCTTTAAAATTAACAATTATGATAGTTTCATTGATTTGTAGCTACTTTTCCAAAGTTATCAGCAAACAAACTATTGCACACGTAAAAATTAAGTTAAAAAACATAGGCCTCCTCCATATCCCCTCAAAGCCTCCTTTCCATCGCCAATATAGGTGTGTTTTCTACCGTTTTGGTAGAAAAAAAACAGCGATTTGGTAGTAATTTAGGAAAAGTAGAAGAATTTTGTACACAGCTCTGCACTGTCTACTTCAGACATCTGTCTATCAGATGTTTCTTTGAAATTAATCTTTTAGACCACTTAGACGAAAAAGGTCGGAGAAATACATAATGCAAATGACAGTGTAGTCGGATCTTATCCACATTTATAGAATCGGCAAAATTTCTTCTATTGTGTATAAAGCATATTACAGACAAAAAAAGCATATTTTCACACATTCCACATCTTTAAAATTAACAATTATGATAGTTTCATTGATTTGTAGCTACTTTTCCAAAGTTATCAGCAAACAAACTATTGCACACCTAAAAATTAAGTTAAAAAACATAGGCCTCCTCCATATCCCCTGAAAGCCTCCTTTCCATCGCCAATATAGGTGTGTTTTCTACCATTTTGGTAGAAAAAAAACAGTGATTTGGTAGTAATTTAGGAAAAGTAGAAGAATGTTGTACACAGCTCTGCAAAGTCTACTTCAGACATCTGTCTAGCATATGCATCTTTGAAAGTAATCTTTTAGACCACCTAGACGAAAAAGGTCGGAGAAATACATAATGCAAATTACAGTGTAGTCTGATCTTATCCACATTTACAGAATCGGCAAAATTTCTTCTGTTGTGTATAAAGCATATTACAGACAAAAAAAACATATTTTCACACATTCCACATCTTTAAAATTAACAATTATGATAGTTTCATTGATTTGTAGCTACTTTTCCAAAGTTATCAGCAAACAAACTATTGCACACCTAAAAATAATGTTAAAAATCATAGGCCTCCTCCATATCCCCTCAAAGCCTCCTTTCCATCGCCAATATAGGTGTGTTTTCTACCATTTTGGTAGAAAAAAAAACAGTGATTTGGCAGTAGTTAAGGAAAAGTAGAAGAATGTTGTACACAGCTCTGCAATGTCTACTTCCGACATCTGTCTAGCATATGTATCTTTGAAAGTAATCTTTTAGACCACTTAGACGAAAAAGGTCGGAGAAATACATAATGCAAATTACAGTGTAGTCGGATCTTATCCACATTTACAGAATCGGCAAAATTTCTTCTATTGTGTATAAAGCATATTACAGACAAAAAAAACATATTTTCACACATTCCACATCTTTAAAATTAACAATTATGATAGTTACATTGATTTGTAGCTACTTTTCCAAAGTTATCAGCAAACAAACTATTGCACACCTAAAAATAAAGTTAAAAATCATAGGTCTCCTCCATATCCCCTCAAAGCCTCCTTTCCATCACCAATATAGGTGTGTTTTCTACCATTTTGGTAGAAAAAAAAACAGTGATTTGGCAGTAATTAAGGAAAAGTAGAAGAATGTTGTACACAGCTCTGCAAAGTCTACTTCAGACATCTGTCTAGCATATGTATCTTTGAAAGTAATCTTTTAGACCACTTAGACGAAAAAGGTCGGAGAAATACATAATGCAAATTACAGTGTAGTCTGATCTTATCCACATTTACAGAATCGGCAACATTTCTTCTGTTGTGTATAAAGCATAATACAGACAAAAAAAACATATTTCACACATTCCACATCTTTAAAATTAACAATTATGATAGTTTCATTGATTTATAGCTACTTTTCCAAAGTTATCAGCAAACAAACTATTGCACACCTAAAAATAAAGTTAAAAAACATAGGCCTCCTCCATATCCCCTCAAAGCCTCCTTTCCATCGCCAATATAGGTGTGTTTTCTACCATTTTGGTAGAAAAAAACAGTGATTTGGTAGTAATTAAGGAAAAGTAGAAGAATGTTGTACACAGCTCTGCAATGTCTACTTCAGATATCTGTCTAGCATATGTATCTTTGAAAGTAATCTTTTAGACCACCTAGACGAAAAAGGTCGGAGAAATACATAATGCAAATTACAGTGTAGTCTGATCTTATCCACATTTACAGAATCGGCAACATTTCTTCTGTTGTGTATAAAGCATAATACAGACAAAAAAAACATATTTCACACATTCCACATCTTTAAAATTAACAATTATGATAGTTTCATTGATTTGTAGCTACTTTTCCAAAGTTATCAGCAAACAAACTATTGCACACCTTAAAATTAAGTTAAAAAACATAGGCCTCCTCCATATCCCCTCAAAGCCTCCTTTCCATCGCCAATATAGGTGTGTTTTCTACCATTTTGGTAGAAAAAAAACAGCGATTTGCTAGTAATTTAGGAAAAGTAGAAGAATTTTGTACACAGCTCTGCACTGTCTACTTCAGACATCTGTCTAGCATATGTATCTTTGAAAGTAATCTTTTAGACCACTTAGACGAAAAAGGTCGGAGAAATACATAATGCAAATGACAGTGTAGTCGGATCTTATCCACATTTACAGAATCGGCAAAATTTCTTCTATTGTGTATAAAGCATATTACAGACAAAAAAAACATATTTTCACACATTCCACATCTTTAAAATTAACAATTATGATAGTTTCATTGATTTATAGCTACTTTTCCAAAGTTATCAGCAAACAAACTATTGCACACCTAAAAATAAAGTTAAAAAACATAGGCCTCCTCCATATCCCCTCAAAGCCTCCTTTCCATCGCCAATATAGGTGTGTTTTCTACCATTTTGGTAGAAAAAAACAGTGATTTGGTAGTAATTAAGGAAAAGTAGAAGAATGTTGTACACAGCTCTGCAATGTCTACTTCAGATATCTGTCTAGCATATGTATCTTTGAAAGTAATCTTTTAGACCACTTAGACGAAAAAGGTCGGAGAAATACATAATGCAAATTACAGTGTAGTCGGATCTTATCCACATTTACAGAATCGGCAAAATTTCTTCTATTGTGTATAAAGCATATTACAGACAAAAAAAACATATTTTCACACATTCCACATCTTTAAAATTAACAATTATGATAGTTACATTGATTTGTAGCTACTTTTCCAAAGTTATCAGCAAACAAACTATTGCACACCTAAAAATAAAGTTAAAAATCATAGGTCTCCTCCATATCCCCTCAAAGCCTCCTTTCCATCACCAATATAGGTGTGTTTTCTACCATTTTGGTAGAAAAAAAAACAGTGATTTGGCAGTAATTAAGGAAAAGTAGAAGAATGTTGTACACAGCTCTGCAAAGTCTACTTCAGACATCTGTCTAGCATATGTATCTTTGAAAGTAATCTTTTAGACCACTTAGACGAAAAAGGTCGGAGAAATACATAATGCAAATTACAGTGTAGTCTGATCTTATCCACATTTACAGAATCGGCAACATTTCTTCTGTTGTGTATAAAGCATAATACAGACAAAAAAAACATATTTCACACATTCCACATCTTTAAAATTAACAATTATGATAGTTTCATTGATTTGTAGCTACTTTTCCAAAGTTATCAGCAAACAAACTATTGCACACCTTAAAATTAAGTTAAAAAACATAGGCCTCCTCCATATCCCCTCAAAGCCTCCTTTCCATCGCCAATATAGGTGTGTTTTCTACCATTTTGGTAGAAAAAAAACAGCGATTTGCTAGTAATTTAGGAAAAGTAGAAGAATTTTGTACACAGCTCTGCACTGTCTACTTCAGACATCTGTCTAGCATATGTATCTTTGAAAGTAATCTTTTAGACCACTTAGACGAAAAAGGTCGGAGAAATACATAATGCAAATTACAGTGTAGTCGGATCTTATCCACATTTACAGAATCGGCAAAATTTCTTCTATTGTGTATAAAGCATATTACAGACAAAAAAAACATATTTTCACACATTCCACATCTTTAAAATTAACAATTATGATAGTTTCATTGATTTATAGCTACTTTTCCAAAGTTATCAGCAAACAAACTATTGCACACCTAAAAATAAAGTTAAAAAACATAGGCCTCCTCCATATCCCCTCAAAGCCTCCTTTCCATCGCCAATATAGGTGTGTTTTCTACCATTTTGGTAGAAAAAAACAGTGATTTGGTAGTAATTAAGGAAAAGTAGAAGAATGTTGTACACAGCTCTGCAATGTCTACTTCAGATATCTGTCTAGCATATGTATCTTTGAAAGTAATCTTTTAGACCACCTAGACGAAAAAGGTCGGAGAAATACATAATGCAAATTACAGTGTAGTCTGATCTTATCCACATTTACAGAATCGGCAACATTTCTTCTGTTGTGTATAAAGCATAATACAGACAAAAAAAACATATTTCACACATTCCACATCTTTAAAATTAACAATTATGATAGTTTCATTGATTTGTAGCTACTTTTCCAAAGTTATCAGCAAACAAACTATTGCACACCTTAAAATTAAGTTAAAAAACATAGGCCTCCTCCATATCCCCTCAAAGCCTCCTTTCCATCGCCAATATAGGTGTGTTTTCTACCATTTTGGTAGAAAAAAAACAGCGATTTGCTAGTAATTTAGGAAAAGTAGAAGAATTTTGTACACAGCTCTGCACTGTCTACTTCAGACATCTGTCTAGCATATGTATCTTTGAAAGTAATCTTTTAGACCACTTAGACGAAAAAGGTCGGAGAAATACATAATGCAAATGACAGTGTAGTCGGATCTTATCCACATTTACAGAATCGGCAAAATTTCTTCTATTGTGTATAAAGCATATTACAGACAAAAAAAACATATTTTCACACATTCCACATCTTTAAAATTAACAATTATGATAGTTTCATTGATTTATAGCTACTTTTCCAAAGTTATCAGCAAACAAACTATTGCACACCTAAAAATAAAGTTAAAAAACATAGGCCTCCTCCATATCCCCTCAAAGCCTCCTTTCCATCGCCAATATAGGTGTGTTTTCTACCATTTTGGTAGAAAAAAACAGTGATTTGGTAGTAATTAAGGAAAAGTAGAAGAATGTTGTACACAGCTCTGCAATGTCTACTTCAGATATCTGTCTAGCATATGTATCTTTGAAAGTAATCTTTTAGACCACCTAGACGAAAAAGGTCGGAGAAATACATAATGCAAATTGCAGTGTAGTCTGATCTTATCCACATTTACAGAATCGGCAAAATTTCTTCTGTTGTGTATAAAGCATATTACAGACAAAAAAAACATATTTCACACATTCCACATCTTTAAAATTAACAATTATGATAGTTTCATTGATTTGTAGCTACTTTTCCAAAGTTATCAGCAAACAAACTTTTGCACACCTAAAAATTAAGTTAAAAAACATAGGCCTCCTCCATATCCCCTCAAAGCCTCCTTTCCATCGCCAATATAGGTGTGTTTTCCACCATTTTGGTAGAAAAAAAACAGCGATTTGGTAGTAGTTTAGGAAAAGTAGAAGAATTTTGTACACAGCTCTGCACTGTCTACTTCAGACATCTGTCTAGCAGATGTATCTTTGAAAGTAATCTTTTAGACCATTTAGACGAAAAAGGTCGGAGAAATACATAATGCAAATGACAGTGTAGTCGGATCTTATCCACATTTACAGAATTGGCAAAATTTCTTCTATTGTGTATAAAGCATATTACAGACAAAAAAAACATATTTTCACACATTCCACATCTTTAAAATTAACAATTATGATAGCTTCATTGATTTGTAGCTACTTTTCCAAAGTTATCAGCAAACAAACTATTGCACACCTAAAAATAAAGTTAAAAAACATAGGCCTCCAGCATATCCCCTCAAAGCCTCCTTTCCATCGCCAATATAGGTGTGTTTTCTACCATTTTGGTAGAAAAAAAAAGTGATTTGGTACTAATTAAGGAAAAGTAGAAGAATGATGTACACAGCTCTGCAATGTCTACTTCCGACATCTGTCTAGCATATGTATCTTTGAAAGTAATCTTTTAGACCACTTAGACGAAAAAGGTCGGAGAAATACATAATGCAAATTACAGTGTAGTCGGATCTTATCCACATTTACAGAATCGGCAAAATTTCTTCTATTGTGTATAAAGCATATTACAGACAAAAAAAAACATATTTTCACACATTCCACATCTTTAAAATTAACAATTATGATAGTTTCAATGATTTGTAGCTACTTTTCCAAAGTTATCAGCAAACAAACTATTGCACACCTAAAAATAAAGTTAAAAATCATAGGCCTCATCCATATCCCCTCAAAGCCTCCTTTCCATCGCCAAAATAGGTGTGTTTTCTACCATTTTGGTAGAAAAAAAACAGTGATTTGGCAGTAATTAAGGAAAAGTAGAAGAATGTTGTACACAGCTCTGCAAAGTCTACTTCAGACATCTGTCTAGCATATGTATCTTTGAAAGTAATCTTTTAGACCACTTAGACGAAAAAGGTCGGAGAAATACATAATGCAAATTACAGTGTAGTCTGATCTTATCCACATTTACAGAATCGGCAAAATTTCTTCTGTTGTGTATAAAGCATATTACAGACAAAAAAAACATATTTCACACATTCCACATCTTTAAAATTAACAATTATGATAGTTTCATTGATTTGCAGCTACTTTTCCAAAGTTATCAGCAAACAAACTATTGCACACCTAAAAATAAAGTTAAAAAACATAGGCCTCCTCCATATACCCTCAAAGCCTCCTTTCCATCGCCAATATAGGTGTGTTTTCTACCATTTTGGTAGAAAAAAAACAGCGATTTGATAGTAATTTAGGAAAAGTAGAAGACTTTTGTACACAGCTCTGCACTGCCTACTTCAGACGTCTGTCTAGCAGATGTATCTTTGAAAGTAATCTTTTCGACCACTTAGACGAAAAAGGTCGGAGAAATACATAATGCAAATTACAGTGTAGTCGCATCTTATCCACACTTACAGAAACGGCAAAATTTCTTCTATTGTGTATAAAGCATATTACAGACAAAAAAAAACATATTTCACACATTCCACATCTTTAAAATTAACAATTATAATAGTTTCATTGATTTGTAGCTACTTTTCCAAAGTTATCAGCAAACAAACTATTGCACACCTAAAAATAAAGTTAAAAAACATAGGCCTCCTCCATATCCCCTCAAAGCCTCCTTTCCATCGCCAATATAGGTGTGTTTTCTACCATTTTGGTAGAGAAAAAACTGCGATTTGGTAGTAATTTAGGAAAAGTAGAAGAATTTTGTACACAGCTCTGCACTGTCTACTTCAGACATCTGTCTAGCAGATGTATCTTTGAAAGTAATCTTTTAGACCACCTAGACGAAAAAGGTCGGAGAAATACATAATGCAAATTACAGTGTAGTCTGATCTTATCCACATTTACAGAATCTGCAAAATTTCTTCTGTTGTGTATAAAGCATATTACAGACAAATAAAACATATTTCACACATTCCACATCTTTAAAATTAACAATTATGATAGTTTCATTGATTTGTAGCTACTTTTCCAAAGTTATCAGCAAACAAACTATTGCACACCTAAAAATTAAGTTAAAAAACATAGGCCTCCTCCATATCCCCTCAAAGCCTCCTTTCCATCGCCAATATAGGTGTGTTTTCTACCATTTTGGTAGAGAAAAAACAGCGATTTGGTACTAATTTAGGAAAAGTAGAAGAATTTTGTACACAGCTCTGCACTGTCTACTTCAGACATCTGTCTAGCAGATGTATCTTTGAAAGTAATCTTTTAGACCACTTAGACGAAAAAGGTCGGAGAAATACATAATGCAAATGGCAGTGTAGTCGGATCTTATCCACATTTACAGAATCGGCAAAATTTCTTCTATTGTGTATAAAGCATATTACAGACAAAAAAACATATTTTTAAACATTCCACATCTTTAAAATTAACAATTATGATAGTTTCATTGATTTATAGCTACTTTTCACAAGTTATCAGCAAACAAACTATTGAACACCTTAAAATCAATTTAAAAAACAAAGGCCTCCTCCATATCCCCTCAAAGCCTCCTTTCCATCGCCAATATAGGTGTGTTTTCTACTATTTTGGTAGAAAAAAAACAGTGATTTTGTAGTAATTTAGGAAAAGTAGAAGAATGATGTACACAGCTCTGCAATGTCTACTTCCGACATCTCTCTAGCATATGTATCTTTGAAAGTAATCTTTTAGACCACTTAGACGAAAAAGGTCGGAGAAATACATAATGCAAATGACAGTGTAGTCGGATCTTATCCACATATACAGAATCGGCAAAATTTCTTCTATTGTGTATAAAGCATATTACAGACAAAAAAAAACATATTTTCACACATTCCACGTCTTTAAAATTAACAATTATGATAGTTTCATTGATTTGTAGCTACTTTTCCAAAGTTATCAGCAAACAAACTATTGCACACGTAAAAATTAAGTTAAAAAACATAGGCCTCCTCCATATCCCCTCAAAGCCTCCTTTCCATCGCCAATATAGGTGTGTTTTCTACCGTTTTGGTAGAAAAAAAACAGCGATTTGGTAGTAATTTAGGAAAAGTAGAAAAATGTTGTACACAGCTCTGCAAAGTCTACTTCAGACATCTGTCTAGCATATGCATCTTTGAAAGTAATCTTTTAGACCACCTAGACGAAAAAGGTCGGAGAAATACATAATGCAAATTACAGTGTAGTCTGATCTTATCCACATTTACAGAATCGGCAAAATTTCTTCTGTTGTGTATAAAGCATATTACAGACAAAAAAAACATATTTCACACATTCCACATCTTTAAAATTAACAATTATGATAGTTTCATTGATTTGTAGCTACTTTTCCAAAGTAATCAGCAAACAAACTTTTGCACACCTAAAAATTAAGTTAAAAAACATAGGCCTCCTCCATATCCACTCAAAGCCTCCTTTCCATCGCCAATATAGGTGTGTTTTCTACCATTTTGGTAGAAAAAAAACAGCGATTTGGTAGTAATTTAGGAAAAGTAGAAGAATTTTGTACACAGCTCTGCACTGTCTACTTCAGACATCTGTCTAGCAGATGTATCTTTGAAAGTAATCTTTTAGACCACTTAGACGAAAAAGGTCGGAGAAATACATAATGCAAATGACAGTGTAGTCGGATCTTATCCACATTTACAGAATCGGCAAAATTTCTTCTATTGTGTATAAAGCATATTACAGACAAAAAAAACATATTTTTACACATTCCACATCTTTAAAATTAACAATTATGATAGCTTCATTGATTTGTAGCTACTTTTCCAAAGTTATCAGCAAACAAACTATTGCACACCTAAAAATAAAGTTAAAAAACATAGGCCTCCACCATATCCCCTCAAAGCCTCCTTTCCATCGCCAATATAGGTGTGTTTTCTACCATTTTGGTAGAAAAAAAAAGTGATTTGGTAGTAATTAAGGAAAAGTAGAAGAATGATGTACACAGCTCTGCAATGTCTACTTCCGACATCTGTCTAGCATATGTATCTTTGAAAGTAATCTTTTAGACCACTTAGACGAAAAAGGTCGGAGAAATACATAATGCAAATTACAGTGTAGTCGGATCTTATCCACATTTACAGAATCGGCAAAATTTCTTCTATTGTGTATAAAGCATATTACAGACAAAAAAAACATATTTTCACACATTCCACATCTTTAAAATTAACAATTATGATAGTTTCATTGATTTGTAGCTACTTTTCCAAAGTTATCAGCAAACAAACTATTGCACACCTAAAAATAATGTTAAAAATCATAGGCCTCCTCCATATCCCCTCAAAGCCTCCTTTCCATCGCCAATATAGGTGTGTTTTCTACCATTTTGGTAGAAAAAAAAACAGTGATTTGGCAGTAATTAAGGAAAAGTAGAAAAATGTTGTACACAGCTCTGCAATGTCTACTTCCGACATCTGTCTAGCATATGTATCTTTGAAAGTAATCTTTTAGACCACTTAGACGAAAAAGGTCGGAGAAATACATAATGCAAATTACAGTGTAGTCGGATCTTATCCACATTTACAGAATCGGCAAAATTTCTTCTATTGTGTATAAAGCATATTACAGACAAAAAAAACATATTTTCACACATTCCACATCTTTAAAATTAACAATTATGATAGTTTCATTGATTTGTAGCTACTTTTCCAAAGTTATCAGCAAACAAACTATTGCACACCTAAAAATAATGTTAAAAATCATAGGCCTCCTCCATATCCCCTCAAAGCCTCCTTTCCATCGCCAATATAGGTGTGTTTTCTACCATTTTGGTAGAAAAAAAAACAGTGATTTGGCAGTAATTAAGGAAAAGTAGAAAAATGTTGTACACAGCTCTGCAATGTCTACTTCCGACATCTGTCTAGCATATGTATCTTTGAAAGTAATCTTTTAGACCACTTAGACGAAAAAGGTCGGAGAAATACATAATGCAAATTACAGTGTAGTCGGATCTTATCCACATTTACAGAATCGGCAAAATTTCTTCTATTGTGTATAAAGCATATTACAGACAAAAAAAACATATTTTCACACATTCCACATCTTTAAAATTAACAATTATGATAGTTACATTGATTTGTAGCTACTTTTCCAAAGTTATCAGCAAACAAACTATTGCACACCTAAAAATAAAGTTAAAAATCATAGGTCTCCTCCATATCCCCTCAAAGCCTCCTTTCCATCACCAATATAGGTGTGTTTTCTACCATTTTGGTAGAAAAAAAAACAGTGATTTGGCAGTAATTAAGGAAAAGTAGAAGAATGTTGTACACAGCTCTGCAAAGTCTACTTCAGACATCTGTCTAGCATATGTATCTTTGAAAGTAATCTTTTAGACCACTTAGACGAAAAAGGTCGGAGAAATACATAATGCAAATTACAGTGTAGTCTGATCTTATCCACATTTACAGAATCGGCAACATTTCTTCTGTTGTGTATAAAGCATAATACAGACAAAAAAAACATATTTCACACATTCCACATCTTTAAAATTAACAATTATGATAGTTTCATTGATTTGTAGCTACTTTTCCAAAGTTATCAGCAAACAAACTATTGCACACCTTAAAATTAAGTTAAAAAACATAGGCCTCCTCCATATCCCCTCAAAGCCTCCTTTCCATCGCCAATATAGGTGTGTTTTCTACCATTTTGGTAGAAAAAAAACAGCGATTTGCTAGTAATTTAGGAAAAGTAGAAGAATTTTGTACACAGCTCTGCACTGTCTACTTCAGACATCTGTCTAGCATATGTATCTTTGAAAGTAATCTTTTAGACCACTTAGACGAAAAAGGTCGGAGAAATACATAATGCAAATGACAGTGTAGTCGGATCTTATCCACATTTACAGAATCGGCAAAATTTCTTCTATTGTGTATAAAGCATATTACAGACAAAAAAAACATATTTTCACACATTCCACATCTTTAAAATTAACAATTATGATAGTTTCATTGATTTATAGCTACTTTTCCAAAGTTATCAGCAAACAAACTATTGCACACCTAAAAATAAAGTTAAAAAACATAGGCCTCCTCCATATCCCCTCAAAGCCTCCTTTCCATCGCCAATATAGGTGTGTTTTCTACCATTTTGGTAGAAAAAAACAGTGATTTGGTAGTAATTAAGGAAAAGTAGAAGAATGTTGTACACAGCTCTGCAATGTCTACTTCAGATATCTGTCTAGCATATGTATCTTTGAAAGTAATCTTTTAGACCACCTAGACGAAAAAGGTCGGAGAAATACATAATGCAAATTGCAGTGTAGTCTGATCTTATCCACATTTACAGAATCGGCAAAATTTCTTCTGTTGTGTATAAAGCATATTACAGACAAAAAAAACATATTTCACACATTCCACATCTTTAAAATTAACAATTATGATAGTTTCATTGATTTGTAGCTACTTTTCCAAAGTTATCAGCAAACAAACTTTTGCACACCTAAAAATTAAGTTAAAAAACATAGGCCTCCTCCATATACCCTCAAAGCCTCCTTTCCATCGCCAATATAGGTGTGTTTTCTACCATTTTGGTAGAAAAAAAACAGCGATTTGGTAGTAATTTAGGAAAAGTAGAAGAATTTTGTACACAGCTCTGCACTGTCTACTTCAGACATCTGTCTAGCAGATGTATCTTTGAAAGTAATCTTTTAGACCATTTAGACGAAAAAGGTCGGAGAAATACATAATGCAAATGACAGTGTAGTCGGATCTTATCCACATTTACAGAATCAGCAAAATTTCTTCTATTGTGTATAAAGCATATTACAGACAAAAAAAACATATTTTCACACATTCCACATCTTTAAAATTAACAATTATGATAGTTACATTGATTTGTAGCTACTTTTCCAAAGTTATCAGCAAACAAACTATTGCACACCTAAAAATAAAGTTAAAAATCATAGGTCTCCTCCATATCCCCTCAAAGCCTCCTTTCCATCACCAATATAGGTGTGTTTTCTACCATTTTGGTAGAAAAAAAAACAGTGATTTGGCAGTAATTAAGGAAAAGTAGAAGAATGTTGTACACAGCTCTGCAAAGTCTACTTCAGACATCTGTCTAGCATATGTATCTTTGAAAGTAATCTTTTAGACCACTTAGACGAAAAAGGTCGGAGAAATACATAATGCAAATTACAGTGTAGTCTGATCTTATCCACATTTACAGAATCGGCAACATTTCTTCTGTTGTGTATAAAGCATAATACAGACAAAAAAAACATATTTCACACATTCCACATCTTTAAAATTAACAATTATGATAGTTTCATTGATTTGTAGCTACTTTTCCAAAGTTATCAGCAAACAAACTATTGCACACCTTAAAATTAAGTTAAAAAACATAGGCCTCCTCCATATCCCCTCAAAGCCTCCTTTCCATCGCCAATATAGGTGTGTTTTCTACCATTTTGGTAGAAAAAAAACAGCGATTTGCTAGTAATTTAGGAAAAGTAGAAGAATTTTGTATACAGCTCTGCACTGTCTACTTCAGACATCTGTCTAGCATATGTATCTTTGAAAGTAATCTTTTAGACCACTTAGACGAAAGAGCTCGGAGAAATACATAATGCAAATGACAGTGTAGTCGGATCTTATCCACATTTACAGAATCGGCAAAATTTCTTCTATTGTGTATAAAGCATATTACAGACTAAAAAAACATATTTTCACACATTCCACATCTTTAAAATTAACAATTATGATAGTTTCATTGATTTGTAGCTAATTTTCCAAAGTTATCAGCAAACAAACTATTGCACACCTAAAAATAAAGTTAAAAAACATAGGCCTCCTCCATATCCCCTCAAAGCCTCCTTTCCATCGCCAATATAGGTGTGTTTTCTACCATTTTGGTAGAAAAAAACAGTGATTTGGTAGTAATTAAGGAAAAGTAGAAGAATGTTGTACACAGCTCTGCAAAGTCTACTTCAGATATCTGTCTAGCATATGTATCTTTGAAAGTAATCTTTTAGACCACCTAGACGAAAAAGGTCGGAGAAATACATAATGCAAATTGCAGTGTAGTCTGATCTTATCCACATTTACAGAATCGGCAAAATTTCTTCTGTTGTGTATAAAGCATATTACAGACAAAAAAAACATATTTCACACATTCCACATCTTTAAAATTAACAATTATGATAGTTTCATTGATTTGTAGCTACTTTTCCAAAGTTATCAGCAAACAAACTTTTGCACACCTAAAAATTAAGTTAAAAAACATAGGCCTCCTCCATATCCCCTCAATGCCTCCTTTCCATCGCCAATATAGGTGTGTTTTCTACCATTTTGGTAGAAAAAAAACAGCGATTTGGTAGTAATTTAGGAAAAGTAGAAGAATTTTGTACACAGCTCTGCACTGTCTACTTCAGACATCTGTCTAGCAGATGTATCTTTGAAAGTAATCTTTTAGACCATTTATACGAAAAAGGTCGGAGAAATACATAATGCAAATGACAGTGTAGTCGGATCTTATCCACATTTACAGAATCGGCAAAATTTCTTCTATTGTGTATAAAGCATATTACAGACAAAAAAAACATATTTTCACACATTCCACATCTTTAAAATTAACAATTATGATAGCTTCATTGATTTGTAGCTACTTTTCCAAAGTTATCAGCAAACAATATATTGCACACCTAAAAATAAAGTTAAAAAACATAGGCCTCCAGCATATCCCCTCAAAGCCTCCTTTCCATCGCCAATATAGGTGTGTTTTCTACCATTTTGGTAGAAAAAAAAAGTGATTTGGTACTAATTAAGGAAAAGTAGAAGAATGATGTACACAGCTCTGCAATGTCTACTTCCGACATCTCTCTAGCATATGTATCTTTGAAAGTAATCTTTTAGACCACTTAGACGAAAAAGGTCGGAGAAATACATAATGCAAATGACAGTGTAGTCGGATCTTATCCACATTTACAGAATCGGCAAAATTTCTTCTATTGTGTATAAAGCATATTACAGACAAAAAAAACATATTTTCACACATTCCACGTCTTTAAAATTAACAATTATGATAGTTTCATTGATTTGTAGCTACTTTTCCAAAGTTATCAGCAAACAAACTATTGCACACGTAAAAATTAAGTTAAAAAACATAGGCCTCCTCCATATCCCCTCAAAGCCTCCTTTCCATCGCCAATATAGGTGTGTTTTCTACCGTTTTGGTAGAAAAAAAACAGCGATTTGGTAGTAATTTAGGAAAAGTAGAAGAATTTTGTACACAGCTCTGCACTGTCTACTTCAGACATCTGTCTATCAGATGTTTCTTTGAAATTAATCTTTTAGACCACTTAGACGAAAAAGGTCGGAGAAATACATAATGCAAATGACAGTGTAGTCGGATCTTATCCACATTTACAGAATCGGCAAAATTTCTTCTATTGTGTATAAAGCATATTACAGACAAAAAAAACATTTTCACACATTCCACATCTTTAAAATTAACAATTATGATAGTTTCAATGATTTGTAGCTACTTTTCCAAAGTTATCAGCAAACAAACTATTGCACACCTAAAAATAAAGTTAAAAATCATAGGCCTCATCCATATCCCCTCAAAGCCTCCTTTCCATCGCCAAAATAGGTGTGTTTTCTACCATTTTGGTAGAAAAAAAACAGTGATTTGGCAGTAATTAAGGAAAAGTAGAAGAATGTTGTACACAGCTCTGCAAAGTCTACTTCAGACATCGGTCTAGCATATGTATCTTTGAAAGTAATCTTTTAGACCACTTAGACGAAAAAGGTCGGAGAAATACATAATGCAAATTACAGTGTAGTCTGATCTTATCCACATTTACAGAATCGGCAAAATTTCTTCTGTTGTGTATAAAGCATATTACAGACAAAAAAAACATATTTCACACATTCCACATCTTTAAAATTAACAATTATGATAGTTTCATTGATTTGCAGCTACTTTTCCAAAGTTATCAGCAAAGAAACGATTGCACACCTTAAAATTAAGTTAAAAAACATAGGCCTCCTCCATATCCCCTCAAAGCCTCCTTTCCATCGCCAATATAGGTGTGTTTTCTACCATTTTGGTAGAAAAAAAACAGCGATTTGCTAGTAATTTAGGAAAAGTAGAAGAATTTTGTACACAGCTCTGCACTGTCTACTTCAGACATCTGTCTAGCATATGTATTTTGAAAGTAATCTTTTAGACCACTTAGACGAAAAAGCTCGGAGAAATACATAATGCAAATGACAGTGTAGTCGGATCTTATCCACATTTACAGAATCGGCAAAATTTCTTCTATTGTGTATAAAGCATATTACAGACTAAAAAAACATATTTTCACACATTCCACATCTTTAAAATTAACAATTATGATAGTTTCATTGATTTGTAGCTAATTTTCCAAAGTTATCAGCAAACAAACTATTGCACACCTAAAAATAAAGTTAAAAAACATAGGCCTCCTCCATATACCCTCAAAGCCTCCTTTCCATCGCCAATATAGGTGTGTTTTCTACCATTTTGGTAGAAAAAAAACAGTGATTTGATAGTAATTTAGGAAAAGTAGAAGACTTTTGTACACAGCTCTGCACTGTCTACTTCAGACATCTGTCTAGCAGATGTATCTTTGAAAGTAATCTTTTCGACCACTTAGACGAAAAAGGTCGGAGAAATACATAATGCAAATGACAGTGTAGTCGGATCTTATCCACATTTACAGAATCGGCAAAATTTCTTCTGTTGTGTATAAAGCATATTACAGACAAAAAAAACATATTTCACACATTCCACATCTTTGAAATTAACAATTATGATAGTTTCATTGATTTGTAGCTACTTTTCCAAAGTTATCAGCAAACAAACTTTTGCACACCTAAAAATTAAGTTAAAAAACATAGGCCTCCTCCATATCCCCTCAAAGCCTCCTTTCCATCGCCAATATAGGTGTGTTTTCTACCATTTTGGTAGAAAAAAAACAGCGATTTGGTAGTAATTTAGGAAAAGTAGAAGAATTTTGTACACAGCTCTGCACTGTCTACTTCAAACATCTGTCTAGCAGATGTATCTTTGAAAGTAATCTTTTAGACCATTTAGACGAAAAAGGTCGGAGAAATACAAGATGCAAATGACAGTGTAGTCGGATCTTATCCACATTTACAGAATAGGCAAAATTTCTTCTATTGTGTATAAAGCATATTACAGACAAAAAAAACATATTTTCACACATTCCACATCTTTAAAATTAACAATTATGATAGCTTCATTGATTTGTAGCTACTTTTCCAAAGTTATCAGCAAACAAACTATTGCACACCTAAAAATAAAGTTAAAAAACATAGGCCTCCAGCATATCCCCTCAAAGCCTCCTTTCCATCGCCAATATAGGTGTGTTTTCTACCATTTTGGTAGAAAAAAAAAGTAATTTGGTACTAATTAAGGAAAAGTAGAAGAATGATGTACACAGCTCTGCAATGTCTACTTCCGACATCTGTCTAGCATATGTATCTTTGAAAGTAATCTTTTAGACCACTTAGACGAAAAAGGTCGGAGAAATACATAATGCAAATTACAGTGTAGTCGGATCTTATCCACATTTACAGAATCGGCAAAATTTCTTCTATTGTGTATAAAGCATATTACAGACAAAAAAAACATATTTTCACACATTCCACATCTTTAAAATTAACAATTATGATAGTTTCAATGACTTGTAGCTACTTTTCCAAAGTTATCAGCAAACAAACTATTGCACACCTAAAAATAAAGTTAAAAATCATAGGCCTCATCCATATCCCCTCAAAGCCTCCTTTCCATCGCCAAAATAGGTGTGTTTTCTACCATTTTGGTAGAAAAAAAACAGTGATTTGGCAGTAATTAAGGAAAAGTAGAAGAATGTTGTAGACAGCTCTGCAAAGTCTACTTCAGACATCGGTCTAGCATATGTATCTTTGAAAGTAATCTTTTAGACCACTTAGACGAAAAAGGTCGGAGAAATACATAATGCAAATTACAGTGTAGTCTGATCTTATCCACATTTACAGAATCGGCAAAATTTCTTCTGTTGTGTATAAAGCATATTACAGACAAAAAAAACATATTTCACACATTCCACATCTTTAAAATTAACAATTATGATAGTTTCATTGATTTGCAGCTACTTTTCCAAAGTTATCAGCAAAGAAACGATTGCACACCTTAAAATTAAGTTAAAAAACATAGGCCTCCTCCATATCCCCTCAAAGCCTCCTTTCCATCGCCAATATAGGTGTGTTTTCTACCATTTTGGTAGAAAAAAAACAGCGATTTGCTAGTAATTTAGGAAAAGTAGAAGAATTTTGTACACAGCTCTGCACTGTCTACTTCAGACATCTGTCTAGCATATGTATTTTGAAAGTAATCTTTTAGACCACTTAGACGAAAAAGCTCGGAGAAATACATAATGCAAATGACAGTGTAGTCGGATCTTATCCACATTTACAGAATCGGCAAAATTTCTTCTATTGTGTATAAAGCATATTACAGACTAAAAAAACATATTTTCACACATTCCACATCTTTAAAATTAACAATTATGATAGTTTCATTGATTTGTAGCTAATTTTCCAAAGTTATCAGCAAACAAACTATTGCACACCTAAAAATAAAGTTAAAAAACATAGGCCTCCTCCATATACCCTCAAAGCCTCCTTTCCATCGCCAATATAGGTGTGTTTTCTACCATTTTGGTAGAAAAAAAACAGTGATTTGATAGTAATTTAGGAAAAGTAGAAGACTTTTGTACACAGCTCTGCACTGTCTACTTCAGACATCTGTCTAGCAGATGTATCTTTGAAAGTAATCTTTTCGACCACTTAGACGAAAAAGGTCGGAGAAATACATAATGCAAATGACAGTGTAGTCGGATCTTATCCACATTTACAGAATCGGCAAAATTTCTTCTGTTGTGTATAAAGCATATTACAGACAAAAAAAACATATTTCACACATTCCACATCTTTGAAATTAACAATTATGATAGTTTCATTGATTTGTAGCTACTTTTCCAAAGTTATCAGCAAACAAACTTTTGCACACCTAAAAATTAAGTTAAAAAACATAGGCCTCCTCCATATCCCCTCAAAGCCTCCTTTCCATCGCCAATATAGGTGTGTTTTCTACCATTTTGGTAGAAAAAAAACAGCGATTTGGTAGTAATTTAGGAAAAGTAGAAGAATTTTGTACACAGCTCTGCACTGTCTACTTCAAACATCTGTCTAGCAGATGTATCTTTGAAAGTAATCTTTTAGACCATTTAGACGAAAAAGGTCGGAGAAATACAAGATGCAAATGACAGTGTAGTCGGATCTTATCCACATTTACAGAATAGGCAAAATTTCTTCTATTGTGTATAAAGCATATTACAGACAAAAAAAACATATTTTCACACATTCCACATCTTTAAAATTAACAATTATGATAGCTTCATTGATTTGTAGCTACTTTTCCAAAGTTATCAGCAAACAAACTATTGCACACCTAAAAATAAAGTTAAAAAACATAGGCCTCCAGCATATCCCCTCAAAGCCTCCTTTCCATCGCCAATATAGGTGTGTTTTCTACCATTTTGGTAGAAAAAAAAAGTAATTTGGTACTAATTAAGGAAAAGTAGAAGAATGATGTACACAGCTCTGCAATGTCTACTTCCGACATCTGTCTAGCATATGTATCTTTGAAAGTAATCTTTTAGACCACTTAGACGAAAAAGGTCGGAGAAATACATAATGCAAATTACAGTGTAGTCGGATCTTATCCACATTTACAGAATCGGCAAAATTTCTTCTATTGTGTATAAAGCATATTACAGACAAAAAAAACATATTTTCACACATTCCACATCTTTAAAATTAACAATTATGATAGTTTCAATGACTTGTAGCTACTTTTCCAAAGTTATCAGCAAACAAACTATTGCACACCTAAAAATAAAGTTAAAAATCATAGGCCTCATCCATATCCCCTCAAAGCCTCCTTTCCATCGCCAAAATAGGTGTGTTTTCTACCATTTTGGTAGAAAAAAAACAGTGATTTGGCAGTAATTAAGGAAAAGTAGAAGAATGTTGTACACAGCTCTGCAAAGTCTACTTCAGACATCTGTCTAGCATATGTATCTTTGAAAGTAATCTTTTAGACCACTTAGACGAAAAAGGTCGGAGAAATACATAATGCAAATTACAGTGTAGTCGGATCTTATCCACATTTACAGAATCGGCAAAATTTCTTCTGTTGTGTATAAAGCATATTACAGACAAAAAAAACATATTTCACACATTCCACATCTTTAAAATTAACAATTATGATAGTTTCATTGATTTGTAGCTACTTTTCCAAAGTTATCAGCAAAGAAACTATTGCACACCTTAAAATTAAGTTAAAAAACATAGGCCTCCTCCATATCCCCTCAAAGCCTCCTTTCCATCGCCAATATAGGTGTGTTTTCTACCATTTTGGTAGAAAAAAAACAGCGATTTGCTAGTAATTTAGGAAAAGTAGAAGAATTTTGTACACAGCTCTGCACTGTCTACTTCAGACATCTGTCTAGCATATGTATCTTTGAAAGTAATCTTTTAGACCACTTAGACGAAAAAGCTCGGAGAAATACATAATGCAAATGACAGTGTAGTCGGATCTTATCCACATTTACAGAATCGGCAAAATTTCTTCTACTGTGTATAAAGCATATTACAGACTAAAAAAACATATTTTCACACATTCCACATCTTTAAAATTAACAATTATGATAGTTTCATTGATTTGTAGCTACTTTTCCAAAGTTATCAGCAAACAAACTATTGCACACCTAAAAATAAATTTAAAAAACATAGGCCTCCTCCATATCCCCTCAAAGCCTCCTTTCCATCGCCAATATAGGTGTGTTTTCTACCATTTTGGTAGAAAAAAAACAGCGATTTGGTAGTAATTTAGGAAAAGTAGAAGAATTTTGTACACAGCTCTGCACTGTCTACTTCAGACATCTGTCTAGCATATGTATCTTTGAAAGTAATCTTTTAGACCACTTAGACGTAAAAGGTCGGAGAAATACATAATGCAAATGACAGTGTAGTCGGATCTTATCCACATTTACAGAATCGGCAAAATTTCTTCTATTGTGTATAAAGCATATTACAGACAAAAAAACATATTTTCACACATTCCACATCTTTAAAATTAACAATTATGATAGTTTCATTGATTTGTAGCTACTTTTCCAAAGTTATCAGCAAACAAACTATTGCACACCTAAAAATAAAGTTAAAAAACATAGGACTCCTCCATATCCCCTCAAAGCCTCCTTTCTATCGCCAATATAGGTGTGTTTTCTACCATTTTGGTAGAAAAAAAACAGCGATTTGGTAGTAATTTAGGAAAAGTATAAGAATGTTGTACACAGCTCTGCAATGTCTACTTCAGACATCTGTCTAGCATATGTATCTTTGAAAGTAATCTTTTAGACCACTTAGACGTAAAATGTCGGAGAAATACATAATGCAAATTACAGTGTAGTCTGATCCTATCCACATTTACAGAATCGGCAAAATTTCTTCTATTGTGTATAAAGCATATTACAGACAAAAAAAACATATTTCACACATTCCACATCTTTAAAATTAACAATTATGATAGTTTCATTGATTTGTAGCTACTTTTCCAAAGTTATCAGCAAACAAACTTTTGCACACCTAAAAATTAAGTTAAAAAACATAGGCCTCCTCCATATCCCCTCAAAGCCTCCTTTCCATCGCCAATATAGGTGTGTTTTCTACCATTTTGGTAGAAAAAAAACAGTGATTTGGTAGTAATTAAGGAAAAGTAGAAGAATGATGTACACAGCTCTTCAATGTCTACTTCCGACATCTGTCTAGCATATGTATCTTTGAAAGTAATCTTTTAGACCACTTAGACGTAAAATGTCGGAGAAATACATAATGCAAATTACAGTGTAGTCTGATCTTATCCACATTTACAGAATCGGCAAAATTTCTTCTATTGTGTATAAGGCATATTACAGACAAAAAAAACATATTTCACACATTCCACATCTTTAAAATTAACAATTATGATAGTTTCATTGATTTGTAGCTACTTTTCCAAAGTTATCAGCAAACAAACTATTGCACACCTAAAAATAAAGTTAAAAAACATAGGCCTCCTCCATATCCCCTCAAAGCCTCCTTTCCATCGCCAATATAGGTGTGTTTTCTACCATTTTGGTAGAAAAAAAACAGTGATTTGGTAGTAATTTAGGAAAGTAGAAGAATGTTGTACACAGCTCTGCAATGTCTACTTCAGACATCTGTCTAGCATATGTATCTTTGAAATTAATCTTTTAGACCACTTAGACGAAGAAGGTCGGAGAAATACATAATGCAAATGACAATGTAGTCGGATCTTATCCACATTTACAGAATCGGCAAAATTTCTTCTATTGTGTATAAAGCATATTACAGACAAAAAAAACATATTTTCATACATTCCACATCTTTAAAATTAACAATTATGATAGTTTCATTGATTTGTAGCTACTTTTCCAAAGTTATCAGCAAACAAACTATTGCACACCTTAAAATTAAGTTAAAAAACATAGGCCTCCTCCATATCCCCTCAAAGCCTCCTTTCCATCGCCAATATAGGTGTGTTTTCTACCATTTTGGTAGAAAAAAAACAGCGATTTGGTAGTAATTTAGGAAAAGTAGAAGAATTTTGTACACAGCTCTGCACTGTCTACTTCAGACATCTGTCTAGCATATGTATCTTTGAAAGTAATCTTTTAGACCACTTAGACGTAAAAGGTCGGAGAAATACATAATGCAAATGACAGTGCAGTCGGATCTTATCCACATTTACAGAATCGGCAAAATTTCTTCTATTGTGTATAAAGCATATTACTGACAAAAAAACATATTTTCACACATTCCACATCTTTAAAATTAACAATTATGATAGTTTCATTGATTTGTAGCTACTTTTCCAAAGTTATCAGCAAACAAACTATTGGACACCTAAAAATAAAGTTAAAAAACATAGGCCTCCTCCATATCCCCTCAAAGCCTCCTTTCCATCGCCAATATAGGTGTGTTTTCTACCATTTTGGTAGAAAAAAAACAGCGATTTGGTAGTAATTTAGGAAAAGTAGAAGAATGTTGTACACAGCTCTGCAATGTCTACTTCAGACATCTGTCTAGCATATGTATCTTTGAAAGTAATCTTTTAGACCACTTAGACGTAAAATGTCGGAGAAATACATAATGCAAATTACAGTGTAGTCTGATCCTATCCACATTTACAGAATCGGCAAAATTTCTTCTATTGTGTATAAAGCATATTACAGACAAAAAAAACATATTTCACACATTCCACATCTTTAAAATTAACAATTATGATAGTTTCATTGATTTGTAGCTACTTTTCCAAAGTTATCAGCAAACAAACTTTTGCACACCTAAAAATAAAGTTAAAAATCATAGGCCTCCTCCATATCCCCTCAAAGCCTCCTTTCCATCGCCAATACAGGTGTGTTTTCTACCATTTTGGTAGAAAAAAAACAGTGATTTGGTAGTAATTAAGGAAAAGTAGAAGAATGATGTACACAGCTCTTCAATGTCTACTTCCGACATCTGTCTAGCATATGTATCTTTGAAAGTAATCTTTTAGACCACTTAGACGTAAAAGGTCGGAGAAATACATAATGCAAATGACAGTGTAGTCGGATCTTATCCACATTTACAGAATCGGCAAAATTTCTTCTATTGTGTATAAAGCATATTACAGACAAAAAAACATATTTTCACACATTCCACATCTTTAAAATTAACAATTATGATAGTTTCATTGATTTGTAGCTACATTTCCAAAGTTATCAGCAAACAAACTATTGGACACCTAAAAATAAAGTTAAAAAACATAGGCCTCCTCCGTATCCCCTCAAAGCCTCCTTTCCATCGCCAATATAGGTGTGTTTTCTACCATTTTGGTAGAAAAAAAACAGCGATTTGGTAGTAATTTAGGAAAAGTAGAAGAATGTTGTACACAGCTCTGCAATGTCTACTTCAGACATCTGTCTAGCATATGTATCTTTGAAAGTAATCTTTTAGACCACTTAGACGTAAAATGTCGGAGAAATACATAATGCAAATTACAGTGTAGTCTGATCCTATCCACATTTACAGAATCGGCAAAATTTCTTCTATTGCGTATAAAGCATATTACAGACAAAAAAACATATTTCACACATTCCACATCTTTAAAATTAACAATTATGATAGTTTCATTGATTTGTAGCTACTTTTCCAAAGTTATCAGCAAACAAACTTTTGCACACCTAAAAATTAAGTTAAAAAACATAGGCCTCCTCCATATCCCCTCAAAGCCTCCTTTCCATCGCCAATATAGGTGTGTTTTCTACCATTTTGGTAGAAAAAAAACAGTGATTTGGTAGTAATTAAGGAAAAGTAGAAGAATGATGTACACAGCTCTGCAATGTCTACTTCCGACATCTGTCTAGCATATGTATCTTTGAAAGTAATTTTTTAGACCACTTAGACGAAAAAGGTCGGAGAAATACATAATGCAAATGACAGTGCAGTCGGATCTTATCCACATTTACAGAATCGGCAAAATTTCTTCTATTGTGTATAAAGCATATTACTGACAAAAAAACATATTTTCACACATTCCACATCTTTAAAATTAACAATTATGATAGTTTCATTGATTTGTAGCTACTTTTCCAAAGTTATCAGCAAACAAACTATTGGACACCTAAAAATAAAGTTAAAAAACATAGGCCTCCTCCATATCCCCTCAAAGCCTCCTTTCCATCGCCAATATAGGTGTGTTTTCTACCATTTTGGTAGAAAAAAAACAGCGATTTGGTAGTAATTTAGGAAAAGTAGAAGAATGTTGTACACAGCTCTGCAATGTCTACTTCAGACATCTGTCTAGCATATGTATCTTTGAAAGTAATCTTTTAGACCAATTAGACGTAAAATGTCGGAGAAATACATAATGCAAATTACAGTGTAGTCTGATCCTATCCACATTTACAGAATCGGCAAAATTTCTTCTATTGTGTATAAAGCATATTACAGACAAAAAAAACATATTTCACACATTCCACATCTTTAAAATTAACAATTATGATAGTTTCATTGATTTGTAGCTACTTTTCCAAAGTTATCAGCAAACAAATTTTTGCACACCTAAAAATAAAGTTAAAAATCATAGGCCTCCTCCATATCCCCTCAAAGCCTCCTTTCCATCGCCAATATAGGTGTGTTTTCTACCATTTTGGTAGAAAAAAAACAGTGATTTGGTAGTAATTAAGGAAAAGTAGAAGAATGATGTACACAGCTCTTCAATGTCTACTTCCGACATCTGTCTAGCATATGTATCTTTGAAAGTAATCTTTTAGACCACTTAGACGTAAAAGGTCGGAGAAATACATAATGCAAATGACAGTGTAGTCGGATCTTATCCACATTTACAGAATCGGCAAAATTTCTTCTATTGTGTATAAAGCATATTACAGACAAAAAAACATATTTTCACACATTCCACATCTTTAAAATTAACAATTATGATAGTTTCATTGATTTGTAGCTACATTTCCAAAGTTATCAGCAAACAAACTATTGGACACCTAAAAATAAAGTTAAAAAACATAGGCCTCCTCCGTATCCCCTCAAAGCCTCCTTTCCATCGCCAATATAGGTGTGTTTTCTACCATTTTGGTAGAAAAAAAACAGCGATTTGGTAGTAATTTAGGAAAAGTAGAAGAATGTTGTACACAGCTCTGCAATGTCTACTTCAGACATCTGTCTAGCATATGTATCTTTGAAAGTAATCTTTTAGACCACTTAGACGTAAAATGTCGGAGAAATACATAATGCAAATTACAGTGTAGTCTGATCCTATCCACATTTACAGAATCGGCAAAATTTCTTCTATTGCGTATAAAGCATATTACAGACAAAAAAAACATATTTCACACATTCCACATCTTTAAAATTAACAATTATGATAGTTTCATTGATTTGTAGCTACTTTTCCAAAGTTATCAGCAAACAAACTTTTGCACACCTAAAAATTAAGTTAAAAAACATAGGCCTCCTCCATATCCCCTCAAAGCCTCCTTTCCATCGCCAATATAGGTGTGTTTTCTACCATTTTGGTAGAAAAAAAACAGTGATTTGGTAGTAATTAAGGAAAAGTAGAAGAATGATGTACACAGCTCTGCAATGTCTACTTCCGACATCTGTCTAGCATATGTATCTTTGAAAGTAATTTTTTAGACCACTTAGACGAAAAAGGTCGGAGAAATACATAATGCAAATTACAGTGTAGTCGGATCTTATCCACATTTACAGAATCGGCAAAATTTCTTCTATTGTGTATAAAGCATATTACAGACAAAAAAAACATATTTTCACACATTCCACATCTTTAAAATTAACAATTATGATAGTTTCATTGATTTGTAGCTACTTTTCCAAAGTTATCAGCAAACAAACTATTGCACACCTAAAAATAAAGTTAAAAATCATAGGCCTCCTCCATATCCCCTCAAAGCCTCCTTTCCATCGCCAAAATACGTGTGTTTTCTACCATTTTGGTAAAAAAAAAACAGTGATTTGGCAGTAATTAAGGAAAAGTAGAAGAATGTTGTACACAGCTCTGCAAAGTCTACTTCAGACATCTGTCTAGCATATGTATCTTTGAAAGTAATCTTTTAGACCACTTAGACGAAAAAGGTCGGAGAAATACATAATGCAAATTACAGTGTAGTCTGATCTTATCCACATTTACCGAATCGGCAAAATTTCTTCTGTTGTGTATAAAGCATATTACAGACAAAAAAAACATATTTCACACATTCCACATCTTTAAAATTAACAATTATGATAGTTTCATTGATTTGTAGCTACTTTTCCAAAGTTATCAGCAAACAAACTATTGCACACCTTAAAATTAAGTTAAAAAACATAGGCCTCCTCCATATCCCCTCAAAGCCTCCTTTCCATCGCCAATATAGGTGTGTTTTCTACCATTTTGGTAGAAAAAAAACAGCAATTTGCTAGTAATTTAGGAAAAGTAGAAGAATTTTGTACACAGCTCTGTACTGTCTACTTCAGACATCTGTCTAGCATATGTATCTTTGAAAGTAATCTTTTAGACCACTTAGACGAAAAAGGTCGGAGAAATACATAATGCAAATTACAGTGTAGTCGCATCTTATCCACACTTACAGAAACGGCAAAATTTCTTCTATTGTGTATAAAGCATATTACAGACAAAAAAAAACATATTTCACACATTCCACATCTTTAAAATTAACAATTATAATAGTTTCATTGATTTGTAGCTACTTTTCCAAAGTTATCAGCAAACAAACTATTGCACACCTAAAAATAAATTTAAAAAACATAGGCCTCCTCCATATCCCCTCAAAGCCTCCTTTCCATCGCCAATATAGGTGTGTTTTCTACCATTTTGGTAGAAAAAAAACAGCGATTTGGTAGTAATTTAGGAAAAGTAGAAGAATGTTGTACACAGCTCTGCAATGTCTACTTCAGACATCTGTATAGCATATGTATCTTTGAAAGTAATCTTTTAGACCACTTAGACGTAAAATGTCGGAGAAATACATAATGCAAATTACAGTGTAGTCTGATCCTATCCACATTTATAGAATCGGCAAAATTTCTTCTATTGTGTATAAAGCATATTACAGACAAAAAAACATATTTCACACATTCCACATCTTTAAAATTAACAATTATGATAGTTTCATTGATTTGTAGCTACTTTTCCAAAGTTATCAGCAAACAAACTTTTGCACACCTAAAAATTAAGTTAAAAAACATAGGCCTCCTCCATATCCCCTCAAAGCCTCCTTTCCATCGCCAATATAGGTGTGTTTTCTACCATTTTGGTAGAAAAAAAACAGTGATTTGGTAGTAATTAAGGAAAAGTAGAAGAATGATGTACACAGCTCTGCAATGTCTACTTCCGACATCTGTCTAGCATATGTATCTTTGAAAGTAATCTTTTAGACCACTTAGACGAAAAAGGTCGGAGAAATACATAATGCAAATTACAGTGTAGTCTGATCTTATCCACATTTACAGAATCGGCAAAATTTCTTCTATTGTGTATAAAGCATATTACAGACAAAAAAAACATATTTTCACACATTCCACATCTTTAAAATTAACAATTATGATAGTTTCATTGATTTGTAGCTACTTTTCCAAAGTTATCAGCAAACAAACTATTGCACACCTAAAAATAAAGTTAAAAATCATAGGCCTCCTCCATATCCCCTCAAAGCCTCCTTTCCATCGCCAAAATAGGTGTGTTTTCTACCATTTTGGTAGAAAAAAAACAGTGATTTGGCAGTAATTAAGGAAAAGTAGAAGAATGTTGTACACAGCTCTGCAAAGTCTACTTCAGACATCTGTCTAGCATATGTATCTTTGAAAGTAATCTTTTAGAACACTTAGACGAAAAAGGTCGGAGAAATACATAATGCAAATTACAGTGTAGTCTGATCTTATTCACATTTACAGAATCGGCAAAATTTCTTCTGTTGTATATAAAGCATATTACAGACAAAAAAAACATATTTCACACATTCCACATCTTTAAAATTAACAATTATGATAGTTTCATTGATTTGTAGCTACTTTTCCAAAGTTATCAGCAAACAAACTATTGCACACCTTAAAATTAAGTTAAAAAACATAGGCCTCCTCCATATCCCCTCAAAGCCTCCTTTCCATCGCCAATATAGGTGTGTTTTCTACCATTTTGGTAGAAAAAAAACAGCAATTTGCTAGTAATTTAGGAAAAGTAGAAGAATGTTGTACACAGCTCTGCAATGTCTACTTCAGACATCTGTCTAGCATATGTATCTTTGAAAGTAATCTTTTAGACCACTTAGACGAAAAAGGACGGAGAAATACATAATGCAAATTACAGTGTAGTCGCATCTTATCCACATTTACAGAATCGGCAAAATTTCTTCTATTGTGTATAAAGCATATTACAGACAAAAAAAACATATTTTCACACATTCCACATCTTTAAAATTAACAATTATGATAGTTTCATTGATTTGTAGCTACTTTTCCAAAGTTATCAGCAAACAAACTATTGCACACCTAAAAATAAAGTTAAAAATCATAGGCCTCCGCCATATCCCCTCAAAGCCTCCTTTCCATCGCCAATATAGGTGTGTTTTCTACCATTTTGGTAGAAAAAAAACAGTGATTTGGCAGTAATTAAGGAAAAGTAGAAGAATGTTGTACACAGCTCTGCAAAGTCTACTTCAGACATCTGTCTAGCATATGTATCTTTGAAAGTAATCTTTTAGACCACTTAGACGAAAAAGGTCGGAGAAATACATAATGCAAATTACAGTGTAGTCTGATCTTATCCACATTTACAGAATCTGCAAAATTTCTTCTGTTGTGTATAAAGCATATTACAGACAAAAAAAACATATTTCACACATTCCACATCTTTAAAATGAACAATTATGATAGTTTCATTGATTTGTAGCTACTTTTCCAAAGTTATCAGCAAACAAACTATTGCACATCTAAAAATAAAGTTAAAAAACATAGGCCTCCTCCATATCCCCTCAAAGCCTCCTTTCCATCGCCAATATACGTGTGTTTTCTACCATTTTGGTAGAAAAAAAACAGTGATTTGGTAGTAATTTAGGAAAAGTAGAAGAATTTTGTACACAGCTCTGCAATGTCTACTTCAGACATCTGTCTAGCATATGTATCTTTGAAAGTAATCTTTTAGACCACTGAGACGTAAAATGTCGGAGAAATACATAATGCAAATTACAGTGTAGTCTGATCTTATCCACATTTACAGAATCGGCAAAATTTCTTCTATTCTGTATAAGGCATATTACAGACAAAAAAAACATATTTCACACATTCCACATCTTTAAAATTAACAATTATGACAGTTTCATTGATTTGTAGCTACTTTTCCAAAGTTATCAGCAAACAAACTATTGCACACCTAAAAATAAAGTTAAAAAACATAGGCCTCCTCCATATCCCCTCAAAGCCTCCTTTCCATCGCCAATATAGGTGTGTTTTCTACCATTTTGGTAGAATAAAAACAGTGATTTGGTAGTAATTTAGGAAAGTAGAAGAATGTTGTACACAGCTCTGCAATGTCTACTTCAGACATCTGTCTAGCATATGTATCTTTGAAATTAATCTTTTAGACCACTTAGACGAAGAAGGTCGGAGAAATACATAATGCAAATGACAATGTAGTCGGATCTTATCCACATTTACAGAATCGGCAAAATATCTTCTATTGTGTATAAAGCATATTACAGACAAAAAAAACATATTTTCATAAATTCCACATCTTTAAAATTAACAATTATGATAGTTTCATTGATTTGTAGCTACTTTTCCAAAGTTATCAGCAAACAAACTATTGCACACCTAAAAATAAAGTTAAAAAACATAGGCCTCCTCCATATCCCCTCAAAGCCTCCTTTCCATCGCCAATATAGGTGTGTTTTCTACCATTTTGGTTGAAAAAAAACAGTGATTTGGTAGTAATTTAGGAAAAGTAGAAGAATGTTGTACACAGCTCTGCAATGTCTACTTCAGACATCTGTCTAGCATATGTATCTTTGAAAGTAATCTTTTAGACCACTTAGACGAAAAAGGTCGGAGAAATACATAATGCAAATTACAGTGTAGTCGCATCTTATCCACATTTACAGAATTGGCGAAATTTCTTCTATTGTGTATAAAGCATATTACAGACAAAAAAAACATATTTTCACACATTCCACATCTTTAAAATTAACAATTATGATAGTTTCATTGATTTGTAGCTACTTTTCCAAAGTTATCAGCAAACAAACTATTGCACACCTAAAAATAAAGTTAAAAATCATAGGCCTCCTCCATATCCCCTCAAAGCCTCCTTTCCATCGCCAATATAGGTGTGTTTTCTACCATTTTGGTAGAAAAAAAACAGTGATTTGGCAGTAATTAAGGAAAAGTAGAAGAATGTTGTACACAGCTCTGCAAAGTCTACTTCAGACATCTGTCTAGCATATGTATCTTTGAAAGTAATCTTTTAGACCACTTAGACGAAAAAGGTCGGAGAAATACATAATGCAAATTACAGTGTAGTCTGATCTTATCCACATTTACAGAATCTTCAAAATTTCTTCTGTTGTGTATAAAGCATATTACAGACAAAAAAAACATATTTCACACATTCCACATCTTTAAAATTAACAATTATGATAGTTTTATTGATTTGTAGCTACTTTTCCAAAGTTATCAGCAAACAAACTATTGCACACCTTAAAATTAAGTTAAAAAACATAGGCCTCCTCCATATCCCCTCAAAGCCTCCTTTCCATCGCCAATATAGGTGTGTTTTCTACCATTTTGGTAGAAAAAAAACAGCGATTTGGTAGTAATTTAGGAAAAGTAGAAGAATTTTGTACACAGCTCTGCACTGTCTACTTCAGACATCTGTCTAGCATATGTATCTTTGAAAGTAATCTTTTAGACCACTTAGACGAAAAAGGTCGGAGAAATACATAATGCAAATTACAGTGTAGTCTGATCTTATCCAGATTTACAGAATCGGCAACATTTCTTCTATTGTGTATACAGCATATTACAGACAAAAAAAAACATATTTTCACACATTCCACATCTTTAAAATTAATAATTATGATAGTTTCCTTGATTTGTAGCTACTTTTCCAAAGTTATCAGCAAACAAACTATTGCACACCTAAAAATAAAGTTAAAAAACATAGGCCTCCTCCATATCCCCTCAAAGCCTCCTTTCCATCGCCAATATAGGTGTGTTTTCTACCATTTTGGTAGAAAAAAAACATTGATTTGGTAGTGATTTAGGAAAGTAATAGAATGTTGTACACAGCTCTGCAATGTCTACTTCAGACATCTGTCTAGCACATGTATCTTTGAAAGTAATCTTTTAGACCACTTAGACGAAAAAGGTCGGAGAAATACATAATGTAAATTATAGTGTAGTCTGATCTTATCCACATTTACAGAAACGGCAAAATTTCTACCATTGTGTATAAAGCGTATTACAGACAAAAAAAACATATTTCACACATTACACATCTTTAAAATTAACAATTATGATAGTTTCATTGATTTGTAGCTACTTTTCCACAGTTATCAGCAAACAAACTATTGCACACCTAAAAATAAAGTTAAAAAATATAGGCCTCCTCCATATCCCCTCAAAGCCTCCTTTCCATCGCCAATATAGGTGTGTTTTCTACCATTTTGGTAGAAAAAAAACAGTGATTTGGTAGTAATTTAGGAAAAGTAGAAGAATGTTGTACACAGCTCTGCAATGTCTTCTTCAGACATCTGTCTAGCATATGTATCTTTGAAAGTAATCTTTTAGACCACTTAGACGAAAAAGGTCGGAGAAATTCATAATGCAAATTACAGTGTAGTCGGATCTTATCCACATTTACAGAATCGGCAAAATTTCTTCTATTGTGCATAAAGCATATTACAGACAAAAAAAGCATATTTCACACATTCCACATCTTTAAAATTAACAATTATGATAGTTTCATTGATTTGTAGCTACTTTTCCAAAGTTATCAGCAAACAAACTATTGCACACCTAAAAATAAAGTTAAAAAACATAGGCCTCCTCCATATCCCCTCAAAGCCTCCTTTCCATCGCCAATATAGGTGTGTTTTCTACCATTTTGGTAGAAAAAAAACAGTGATTTGGTAGTAATTTAGGAAAAGTAGAAGAATGTTGTACACAGCTCTGCAATGTCTACTTCAGTCATCTCTCTAGCATATGTATCTTTGAAAGAAATCTTTTAGACCACTTAGACGAAAAAGGTCGGAGAAATACATAATGCAAATTACAGTGTAGTCTGATCTTATCCACATTTACAGAATCGGCAACATTTCTTCTATTGTGTATAAGGCATATTACAGACAAAAAAAACATATTTCACACATTCCACATCTTTAAAATTAACAATTATGATAGTTTCATTGATTTGTAGCTACTTTTCCAAAGTTATCAGCAAACAAACTATTGCACACCTAAAAATAAAGTTAAAAAACATAGGCCTCCTCCATATCCCCTCAAAGCCTCCTTTCCATCGCCAATATAGGTGTGTTTTCTACCATTTTGGTAGAAAAAAAACAGTGATTTGGTAGTAATTTAGGAAAAGTAGAAGAATGTTGTACACAGCTCTGCAATGTCTACTTCAGTCATCTCTCTAGCATATGTATCTTTGAAAGTAATCTTTTAGACCACTTAGACGAAAAAGGTCAGAGAAATACATAATGCTAATGACAGTGTATTCGGATCTTATCCACATTTACAGAATCGGCAAAATTTCTTCTATTGTGTATAAAGCATATTACAGACTAAAAAAAATATTTTCACACATTCGACATCTTTAAAATTAACAATTATGATAGTTTCATTGATTTGTAGCTACTTTTCCAAAGTTATCAGGAAACAAACTTTTGCACACCTAAAAATTAAGTTAAAAAACATAGGCCTCCTCCATATACCCTCAAAGCCTCCTTTCCATCGCCAATATAGGTGTGTTTTCTACCATTTTGGTAGAAAAAAAACAGTGATTTGGTAGCAATTTAGGAAAAGTAGAAGAATGTTGTACACAGCTCTGCAATGTCTACTTCAGACATCTGTCTAGCATCTGTATCTTTGAAAGTAATCTTTTAGACCACTTAGATGTAAAATGTCGGGAGAAATACATAATGCAAATTACAGTGTAGTCGGATCTTATCCACATTTACAGAATCGGCAAAATTTCTTCTATTGTGTATAAAGCATATTACAGACAAAAAAACATATTTTCACACATTCCACATCTTTAAAATTAACAATTATGATAGTTTCATTGATTTGTAGCTACTTTTCCAAAGTTATCAGCAAAAAAACTATTGCACACCTAAAAATAAAGTTAAAAAACATAGGCCTCCTCCATAACCCCTCAAAGCCTCCTTTCCATCGCCAATATAGGTGTGTTTTCTATCATTTTGGTAGAAAAAAAACAGCTATTTGGTAGTAATTTAGGAAAAGTAGAAGAATGTTGTACACAGCTCTGCAATGTCTACTTCAGACATCTGTCTAGCATATGTATCTTTGAAAGTAATCTTTTAGACCACTTAGACGAAAAAGGTCGGAGAAATACATAATGCAAATTACAGTGTAGTCGGATCTTATCCACATTTACAGAATCGGCAAAATTTCTTCTATTGTGTATAAAGCATATTACAGACAAAAAAACATATTTTCACACATTCCACATCTTTAAAATTAACAATTATGATAGTTTCATTGATTTGTAGCTACTTTTCCAAAGTTATCAGCAAAGTATTGCACACCTAAAAATAAAGTTAAAAAACATAGGCATCCTCCATATCCCCTCAAAGCCTCCTTTCCATCGCCAATATAGGTGTGTTTTCTACCATTTTGGCAGAAAAAAAACAGTGATTTGGTAGTAATTTAGGAAAAGTAGAAGAATGTTGTACACAGCTCTGCAATGTCTACTTCAGACATCTGTCTAGCATATGTATCTTTGAAAGTAATCTTTTAGACCACTTAGACGAAAAAGGTCGGAGAAATACACAATGCAAATTACAGTGTAGTCTGATCTTATCCACATTTACAGAATCGGCAAAATTTCTTCTATTGTGTATAAAGCATATTACAGACAAAAAAAACATATTTTCACACATTCCACATCTTTAAAATTAACAATTATGATAGTTTCATTGATTTGTAGCTACTTTTCCAAAGTTATCAGCAAACAAACTATTGCACACCTAAAAATAAAGTTAAAAAACATAGGCCTCCTCCATATCCCGTCAAAGCCTCCTTTCCATCGCCAATATAGGTGTGTTTTCTACCATTTTGGTAGAAAAAAAACTGTGATTTGGTAGTAATTTAGGAAAAGTAGAAGAATGTTGTACACAGCTCTGCAATGTCTACTTCAGACATCTGTCTACCATATGTATCTTTGAAAGTAATCTTTTAGACCACTTAGACGAAAAAGGTCGGAGAAATACATAATGCAAATTACAGTGTAGTCGGATCTTATCCACATTTACAGATTCGGCAAAATTTCTTCTATCGTGTTTAAAGCATACTACAGGCAAAAACAACATATTTTCAAACATTCCACATCTTTAAAATTAACAATTATGATAGTTTCATTGATTTGCAGCTACTTTTGCAAAGTTATCAGCAAACAAACTATTGCACACCTAAAAATAAAGTTAAAAAACATAGGCCTCCTCCATATCCCCTCAAAGCCTCCTTTCCATCGCCAATATGCGTGTGTTTTCTACCATTTTGGTAGAAAAAAAACTGTGATTTGGTAGTAATTTAGGAAAAGTAGAAGAATGTTGTACACAGCTCTGCAATGTCTACTTCAGACATCTGTCTACCATATCTATCTTTGAAAGTAATCTTTTAGACCACTTAGACGAAAAAGGTCGGAGAAATACATAATGCAAATTACAGTGTAGTCGGATCTTATCCACATTTACAGATTCGGCAAAATTTCTTCTATTGTGTTTAAAGCATACTACAGGCAAAAACAACATATTTTCAAACATTCCACATCTTTAAAATTAACAATTATGATAGTTTCATTGATTTGCAGCTACTTTTGCAAAGTTATCAGCAAACAAACTATTGCACACCTAAAAATAAAGTTAAAAAACATAGGCCTCCTCCATATCCCCTCAAAGCCTCCTTTCCATCGCCAATATACGTGTGTTTTCTACAATTTTGGTAGAAAAAAAACAGTGATTTGGTAGTAATTTAGGAAAAGTAGAAGAATGTTGTACACAGCTCTGCAATGTCTACTTCAGACATCTGTCTACCATATGTATCTTTGAAAGTAATCTTTTAGACCACTTAGATGAAAAAGGTCGGAGAAATACATAATGCAAATTACAGTGTAGTCGGATCTTATCCACATTTACAGATTCGGCAAAATTTCTTCTATTGTGTATAAAGCATATTACAGACAAAAAAAACATATTTTCACACATTCCACATCTTTAAAATTAACAATTATGATAGTTTCATTGATTTGTAGCTACTTTTCCAAAGTTATCAGCAAACAAACTATTGCACACCTAAAAATAAAGTTAAAAAACATAGGCCTCCTCCATATCCCCTCAAAGCCTCCTTTCCATCGCCAATATAGGTGTGTTTTCTACCATTTTGGTAGAAAAAAAACAGCGATTTGGTAGTAATTTAGGAAAAGTAGAAGAATTTTGTACACAGCTCTGCACTGTCTACTTCAGACATCTGTCTAGCATATGTATCTTTGAAAGTAATCTTTTAGACCACTTAGACGTAAAAGGTCGGAGAAATACATAATGCAAATGACAGTGTAGTCGGATCTTATCCACATTTACAGAATCGGCAAAATTTCTTCTATTGTGTATAAAGCATATTACAGACAAAAAAAACATATTTTCACACATTCCACATCTTTAAAATTAACAATTATGATAGTTTCATTGATTTGTAGCTACTTTTCCAAAGTTATCAGCAAACAAACTATAGCACCCCTAAAAATAAAGTTAAAAAACATAGGCCTCCACCATATCCCCTCAAAGCCCCCTTTCCATCGCCAATATAGGTGTGTTTTCTACCATTTTGGTAGAAAAAAAACAGTGATTTGGTAGCAATTTAGGAAAAGTAGAAGAATGTTGTACACAGCTCTGCAATGTCTACTTCAGACATCTGTCTAGCATATGTATCTTTGAAAGTAATCTTTTAGACCACTTAGACGAAAAAGGTCAGAGAAATACATAATGCAAATTACAGTGTAGTCGGATCTTATCCACATTTACAGAATCGGCAAAATTTCTTCTATTGTGCATAAAGCATATTACAAACAAAAAAAGCATATTTCACACATTCCACATCTTTAAAATTAACAATTATGATAGTTTCATTGATTTGAAGCTACTTTTCCAAAGTTATCAGCAAACAAACTATTGCACACCTAAAAATAAAGTTAAAAAACATAGGACTCCTCCATATCCCCTCAAAGCCTCCTTTCCATCGCCAATACAGGTGTGTTTTCTACCATTTTGGTAGAAAAAAAACAGAGATTTGGTAGTAATTTAGGAAAAGTAGAAGAATTTTGTACACAGCTCTACACTGTCTACTTCAGACATCTGTCTTGCATATGTATCTTTGAAAGTAATCTTTTAGACCACTTAGACGAAAAAGGTCGGAGAAATACATAATGCAAATTACAGTGTAGTCGGATCTTATCCACATTTACAGAATCGGCAAAATTTCTTCTATTGTGTATAAAGCATATTACAGACAAAAAAACATATTTTCACACATTCCACATCTTTAAAATTAACAATTATGATAGTTTCATTGATTTGTAGCTACTTTTCCAAAGTTATCAGCAAACAAACTATTGCACACCTAAAAATAAAGTTAAAAAACATAGGCCTCCTACATATCCCCTCAAAGCCTCCTTTCCATCGCCAATATAGGTGTGTTTTCTTCCATTTTGGTTGAAAAAAACAGTGATTTGGTAGTAATTTAGGAAAAGTAGAAGAATGTTGTACACAGCTCTGCAATGTCTACTTCAGACTTCTGTCTAGCATATGTATCTTTGAAAGTAATCTTTTAGACCACTTAGACGAAAAACGTCGGAGAAATACATAATGCAAATTACAGTGTAGTCTGATCTTATCCACATTTACAGAAACGGCAAAATTTCTTCTATTGTGTATAAAGCATATTACAGACAAAAAAAAACATATTTCACACATTCCACATCTTTAAAATTAACAATTACGATAGTTTCATTGATTTGTAGCTACTTTTCCAAAGTTATCAGCAAACAAACTATTGCACACCTAAAAATAAAGTTAAAAAACATAGGCCTCCTCCATATCCCCTCAAAGCCTCCTTTCCATCGCCAATATAGGTGTGTTTTCTACCATTTTGGTAGAAAAAAAACAGTGATTTGGTAGTAATTTAGGAAAAGTAGAAGAATGTTGTACACAGCTCTGCAATGTCTACTTCAGACATCTGTCTAGCATATGTATCTTTGAAAGTAATCTTTTAGACCACTTAGACGAAAAAGGTCGGAGAAATACATAATGCAAATGACAGTGTAGTCGGATCTTATCCACATTTACAGAACCGGCAAAATTTCTTCTATTGTGTATAAAGCATATTACAGACAAAAAAAACATATTTTCACACATTCCACATCTTTAAAATTAACAATTATGATAGTTTCATTGATTTGTAGCTACTTTTCCAAAGTTATCAGCAAAGAAACTATTGCACACCTTAAAATTAAGTTAAAAAACATAGGCCTCCTCCATATCCCCTCAAAGCCTCCTTTCCATCGCCAATATAGGTGTGTTTTCTACCATTTTGGTAGAAAAAAAACAGCGATTTGCTAGTAATTTATGAAAAGTAGAAGAATTTTGTACACAGCTCTGCACTGACTACTTCAGACATCTGTCTAGCATATGTATCTTTGAAAGTAATCTTTTAGACCACTTAGACGAAAAAGGTCGGAGAAATACATAATGCTAATGACAGTGTAGTCAGATCTTATCCACATTTACAGAATCGGCAAAATTTCTTCTATTGTGTATAAAGCATATTACAGAATAAAAAAACATATTTTCACACATTCCACATCTTTAAAATTAACAATAATGATAGTTTCATTGATTTGTAGCTACTTTTCCAAAGTTATCAGCAAACAAACTATTGCACACCTTAAAATTAAGTTAAAAAACATAGGCCTCCTCCATATACCCTCAAAGCCTCCTTTCCATCGCCAATATAGGTGTGTTTTCTACCATTTTGGTAGAAAAAAAACAGTGATTTGGTAGCAATTTAGGAAAAGTAGAAGAATGTTGTACACAGCTCTGCAATGTCTACTTCAGACATCTGTCTAGCATCTGTATCTTTGAAAGTAATCTTTTAGACCACTTAGATGTAAAATGTCGGGAGAAATACATAATGCAAATTACAGTGTAGTCGGATCTTATCCACATTTACAGAATCGGCAAAATTTCTTCTATTGTGTATAAAGCATATTACAGACAAAAAAACATATTTTCACACATTCCACATCTTTAAAATTAACAATTATGATAGTTTCATTGATTTGTAGCTACTTTTCCAAAGTTATCAGCAAAAAAACTATTGCACACCTAAAAATAAAGTTAAAAAACATAGGCCTCCTCCATAACCCCTCAAAGCCTCCTTTCCATCGCCAATATAGGTGTGTTTTCTATCATTTTGGTAGAAAAAAAACAGCTATTTGGTAGTAATTTAGGAAAAGTAGAAGAATGTTGTACACAGCTCTGCAATGTCTACTTCAGACATCTGTCTAGCATATGTATCTTTGAAAGTAATCTTTTAGACCACTTAGACGAAAAAGGTCGGAGAAATACATAATGCAAATTACAGTGTAGTCGGATCTTATCCACATTTACAGAATCGGCAAAATTTCTTCTATTGTGTATAAAGCATATTACAGACAAAAAAACATATTTTCACACATTCCACATCTTTAAAATTAACAATTATGATAGTTTCATTGATTTGTAGCTACTTTTCCAAAGTTATCAGCAAAGTATTGCACACCTAAAAATAAAGTTAAAAAACATAGGCATCCTCCATATCCCCTCAAAGCCTCCTTTCCATCGCCAATATAGGTGTGTTTTCTACCATTTTGGCAGAAAAAAAACAGTGATTTGGTAGTAATTTAGGAAAAGTAGAAGAATGTTGTACACAGCTCTGCAATGTCTACTTCAGACATCTGTCTAGCATATGTATCTTTGAAAGTAATCTTTTAGACCACTTAGACGAAAAAGGTCGGAGAAATACACAATGCAAATTACAGTGTAGTCTGATCTTATCCACATTTACAGAATCGGCAAAATTTCTTCTATTGTGTATAAAGCATATTACAGACAAAAAAAACATATTTTCACACATTCCACATCTTTAAAATTAACAATTATGATAGTTTCATTGATTTGTAGCTACTTTTCCAAAGTTATCAGCAAACAAACTATTGCACACCTAAAAATAAAGTTAAAAAACATAGGCCTCCTCCATATCTCGTCAAAGCCTCCTTTCCATCGCCAATATAGGTGTGTTTTCTACCATTTTGGTAGAAAAAAAACTGTGATTTGGTAGTAATTTAGGAAAAGTAGAAGAATGTTGTACACAGCTCTGCAATGTCTACTTCAGACATCTGTCTACCATATGTATCTTTGAAAGTAATCTTTTAGACCACTTAGATGAAAAAGGTCGGAGAAATACATAATGCAAATTACAGTGTAGTCGGATCTTATCCACATTTACAGATTCGGCAAAATTTCTTCTATTGTGTATAAAGCATATTACAGACCAAAAAAACATATTTTCACACATTCCACATCTTTAAAATTAACAATTATGATAGTTTCATTGATTTGTAGCTACTTTTCCAAAGTTATCAGCAAACAAACTATTGCACACCTAAAAATAAAGTTAAAAAACATAGGCCTCCTCCATATCCCCTCAAAGCCTCCTTTCCATCGCCAATATAGGTGTGTTTTCTACCATTTTGGTAGAAAAAAAACAGCGATTTGGTAGTAATTTAGGAAAAGTAGAAGAATTTTGTACACAGCTCTGCACTGTCTACTTCAGACATCTGTCTAGCATATGTATCTTTGAAAGTAATCTTTTAGACCACTTAGACGTAAAAGGTCGGAGAAATACATAATGCAAATGACAGTGTAGTCGGATCTTATCCACATTTACAGAATCGGCAAAATTTCTTCTATTGTGTATAAAGCATATTACAGACAAAAAAAACATATTTTCACACATTCCACATCTTTAAAATTAACAATTATGATAGTTTCATTGATTTGTAGCTACTTTTCCAAAGTTATCAGCAAAAAAACTATTGCACACCTAAAAATAGAGTTAAAAAACATAGGCCTCCTCCATAACCCCTCAAAGCCTCCTTTCCATCGCCAATATAGGTGTATTTTCTATCATTTTGGTAGAAAAAAAACAGCTATTTGGTAGTAATTTAGGAAAAGTAGAAGAATGTTGTACACAGCTCTGCAATGTCTACTTCAGACATCTGTCTAGCATATGTATCTTTGAAAGTAATCTTTTAGACCACTTAGATGAAAAAGGTCGGAGAAATACATAATGCAAATTACAGTGTAGTCGGATCTTATCCACATTTACAGAATCGGCAAAATTTCTTCTATTGTGTATAAAGCATATTACAGACAAAAAAAACATATTTTCACACATTCCACATCTTTAAAATTAACAATTATGATAGTTTCATTGATTTGTAGCTACTTTTCCAAAGTTATCAGCAAACAAACTATTGCACACCTAAAAATAAAGTTAAAAAACATAGGCCTCCTCCATATCCCCTCAAAGCCTCCTTTCCATCGCCAATATAGGTGTGCTTTCTACCATTTTGGTAGAAAAAAAACAGTGATTTGGTAGTAATTTAGGAAAAGTAGAAGAATGTTGTACACAGCTCTGCAATGTCTACTTCAGACATCTGTCTTGCATATGTATCTTTGAAAGTAATCTTTTAGACCACTTAGACGAAAAAGGTCTGAGAAATATATAGAGCAAATTAAAGTGCAGTCGGATCATATCCACATTTACAGAATCGGCAAAATTTCTTCTATTGTGTGTAAAGCATATTACAGGGAAAAAAACATATTTTCACACATTCCACATCTTTAAAATTAACAATTATGATAGCTTCATTGATTTGTAGCTACTTTTCCAAAGTTATCAGCAAACAAACTATTGCACACCTAAAAATAAAGTTAAAAAACATAGGCCTCCTCCATATCCCCTCAAAGCCTCCTTTCCATCGCCAATATAGGTGTGTTTTCTACCATTTTGGTAGAAAAAAAACAGCGATTTGGTAGTAATTTAGGAAAAGTAGAAGAATGTTGTACACAGCTCTGCAATGTCTACTTCAGACATCTGTCTAGCATATGTATCTTTGAAAGTAATCTTTTAGACCACTTAGACGAAAAAGGTCGGAGAAATACATAATGCAAATTACAGTGTAGTCGGATCTTATCCACATTTACAGAATCAGCAAAATTTCTTCTATTGTGTATAAAGCATATTACAGGCAAAAAAACATATTTTCACACATTCCACATCTTTAAAATTAACAATTATGATAGTTTCATTGATTTGTAGCTACTTTTCCAAAGATATCAGCAAACAAACTATAGCACACCTAAAAATATAGTTAAAAAACATAGGCCTCCTCCATATCCTCTGAAAGCCTCTTTCCATCGCCAATATAGGTGTGTTTTCTACCATTTTGGTGGAAAAAAAGCAGCGATTTGGCAGTCACTTAGGAAAAGCAGAAGAATGTTGTATACAGCTCTGTAATGTCTACTTCAGACATCTGTCTAGCATATGTATCTTTGAAAGTAATCTTTTAAACCACTTAGACGTAAAAGGTCGGAGAAATACATAATGCAAATTACTTAGTCGTCGGATCTTATCAACATTTACAGAATCTGCAAAATTTCTTCTATTGTGTATAAAGCTTATTACAGACAAAAAAAACATATTTTCACACATTCCACATCTTTAAAATTAACAATTATGATAGTTTCATTGATTTGTAGCTACTTTTCCAAAGTTATCAGCAAACAAACTATTGCACACCTAAAAATAAATTTAAAAAACATAGGCCACCTCCATATCCCCTCAAAGCCTCCTTTCCATCGCCAATATAGGTGTGTTTTCTACCATTTTGGTAGAAAAAAAACAGCGATTTGGTAGTAATTTAGGAAAAGTAGAAGAATGTTGTACACAGATCTGCAATGTCTACTTCAGACATCTGTCTAGCATATGTATCTTTGAAAGTAATCTTTTAGACCACTTAGATGTAAAAGGTTGGAGAAATACATAATGCAAATTACAGAGTCGTCGGATCTTATCCACATTTACAGAATCGGCAAAATTTCTTCTATTGTGTATAAAGCATATTACAGACAAAAAAAACATATTTTCACACATTCCACATCCTTAAAATTAACAATTATGATAGTTTCATTGATTTGTAACTACTTTTCCAAAATTGCCAGCAAACAGATTATTGCACACCTAAAAATAAAGTTAAAAAACATAGGCCTCCTCCATATCTCCTCAAAGCCTCCTTTCCATTGCCAATATAGGTGTGTTTTCTACCATTTTGGTAATAAAAAACAGCGATTTGGTAGTAATTTAGGAAAAGTAGAAGAATGTTGTACACAGCTCTGCAATGTCTACTTCAGACATCTGTCTAGTATATGTATCTTTGAAAGTAATCTTTTAGACCACTTAGACGAAAAAGGTCGGAGAAATACATAATGCAAATTACAGTGTAGTCGGATCTTATCCATATTTACAGAATCGGCAAAATTTCTTCTATTGTGTATAAAGCATATTACAGACAAATAAAAAATATTTTCACACATTCCACATCTTTAAAATTAACAATTATGATAGTTTCATTGATTTGTAGCTACTTTTCCAAAGTTATCAGCAAACAAACTATTGCACACGTAAAAATAAAGTTAAAAAACATAGGCCTCCTCCATATCCCCTCAAAGTCTCCTTTCCATCGCCAATATAGGTGTGTTTTTCACCATTTTGGGAGAAAAAAACCTAAAGTGATTTGCTCGTAATTTACGAAATGTAGAAGAATGTTCTACACAGCTCTGCAATGTCTACTTCAGACATCTGTCTAGCATATGTATCTTTGAAAGTACCTTATTTTTTGGACTATAAGACGCACTTTTTTCCCCAAAATTTGGGAGGAAAATAGGGGGTGTGTCTTATGGTTTCAAACTATCTTACCGGTGGTGGTGGCATGGGATCGCAGGGCCATCGGGAAGGTGGCAGCTGAGGTGATGGCAGAAGCAGGCTAGGAGGAGGTGAAGTGAGCCTGTATCTGTCTGGTGGCCAGGGCCTTGCTGAGTACTGTGGCCAGAGTGCTAGGCATTGGGTGTTTGCTGGTTTTGAATGGGTCCAGAACCTTCTGTGGTCTCCCATTTGGTTCCAGCCAGGGCTGATGCTGCATAGCATTGTTGTCAGTCCCAACGCCTAGCTGGTCCACACGATATACAGGTTGTCTCTTGTGTATTTGTGCCTAGCAACATGAAGCATGGGTTGCGGAGGGAGACGGCTGCTGAAGCCTAAGTCCAGGATTCTCTGTACTGAGCATGCCCGTGACATGGCGGACCGTGATTGGTGGTTTGGGAGTCAGCTGATCCGGTGACCTGGCACCTCCTGATTGGTCGCAGGTGACGTCACCAATGGTGCGACGGTGAGCAGGGCTTAATCTTTAAAAGGCCCGCACACAAACATGGCGGCACGCTCTGATCATTGAGCAGTGATGGTGTTGTGTGGACACTTGGTCTCTTGGGCTCCACGTGTGCTTTAGTTTCTGCAGGCAGGTTTAGTGGAAATAGGCAGGCTAGATGAAATAGGCAGGTAGGTTCATCTGACAGCCTGGCTCTGACAAAGGGGTCGCCTTACACCCCGAGCAGTCTGCAGACACCCTATTCCCGGTACCTCCTGTAAGCCACGTGGAGAGATACTCCTCAGTCCAGTAGCACGCCGGCTGGGGGCACGTTTTCGCCGGCGTGAGTCACACACGCATCCTAGCGCCAACAGTGTAGTCCCTGTGCCGCAACATGAATATAGATATATTATTTATTGCACATCTCTCGTGCAGTTAATAGAGATAGTGCGAATCCCTATTCCCGTTCCGGTGTGCTGTAAGATGGAGGGGATGGATTGCGATTTAAGTTGGTTGTTTCCTTCTTACCTGGAATGTGTTCGGCCGCATTCCACCTGGCTGCATCGCGGACCCCGGGTTCGGTTGCGTTCCATTATAATAAAGTTGTTTGCAACCGTCCCCTTAACAGTATCAGAGCGCCAGGGTCTTGCCGAACATGGCTGACAACCAGCAACTGCAGCGCTATATACAGCAACTTGAGGCCAGACTTAGAACTCTGGAACAAACTGCCCCGGTCGCTGATATCACTGCAGTAGCTACCCTGGCAGCTTCTCAAGCAGCCAATCTGGTTAACACGGCTGCGGTGAATGCTGCGACAGCTGCAACTGCCCCATTACCCCGTTTTTCTCTTCCGGAAAAATTTTCTGGGGACAGTAAATCCTGTAGGGGTTTTATCAATTTATGCTCCATCCACTTGGAGATGATGGAGGCACGGTTCCCCTCCGAAAGAGCCAAAGTGGGATATGTCATCTCATTACTCTCCCAAAGGGCTCTGGAGTGGGCTACTCCTCTGTGGGAGTGGAATGACCCGGTAGTGGCTAATGCGAGTCTTTTCCTTAAGGCTCAAAAGAGCGTATTCCTAGGTCCTCAGGTCACGCACGATATGGCTCTTAAGCTTCTTGCGTTGACCCAGGGTTCGGCCACCGCCAGCCACTATGCCATCCAGTTCAGAACCCTAGCGGCGGAGCTGGATTGGCCTGAGCGGTCGCTAATCCCGGTGTTTTGGAGAGGGCTGGCTGGGCATATTAAAGATGCTCTAGCTACCAGAGAGATCCCAACCTCTCTGGAAGAGATAATTACTCTTTCTAATCGAAGTGATCTGTGTCATGCAGAACGCAAGTTAGAACTGGAGGTTTCTAGACCTCGGTTTCAGTTGGCACCCTCTTTCTCCAGGCCTATCTCCAAACCCGTGGCTTCTGACCTGGAGCCTGAGGCTATGGATATATCCCAGACTAAGTCTAAGTCCCCTCGTTCCCGACCTGCACATCTCTTGGAGTACCCCGTTAATAAGGTTTCCAAGCGGTCGGGAAACGAGGGTGTCTAACCACCATTGGAGGGGGTGTGTTAGATTCTGGGCTTTCTTCCTCTAAATTATTGCTTGAGGTGATGTTGTCCTTCGGGACAACCATGGTTACGGCCAGGGCGTGGGTGGATTCTGGAGCCGATGGCAATTTTTTCTCATCAACATTTGCCCAGAGGCATGCCATCCCTCTGGAGTTACTGCCAAGGCCGAAAAACATCAGGGTAGTAAACGGTGCGCTGCTGGACACACAAATCACTCACCAGTCTGCTCCACTCACCATCTCGTTTCCTCAGGGTCACCGGGAGGTTATCTCCTTCCTTATTATCCCGGGGGATTAGATGAGGTGTTATTGGGTCTCCCTTGGCTAAGTTGTCACACTCCACACATTGATTGGAGTACAGGGGGAATTTCTTCCTGGGGTAAGAACTGTGTGTCTCAATGTAATGTTACAGCTGCCCGGAGGGTAGTCTCTGAGCCTTCTCCTGACTTGTCCGCTCTGCCTGTACAATATCAGAGTTTTGCGGACGTCTTTTCCAAAAAGGGCGCAGAGACTCTACCTCCCCACCGACCGTATGACTGTCCTATTGATTTGGTCCCCAGCACGGAGCCCCCTCATGGTAGGGTTTACCCCCTGTCTGTACCCAAGACCCAGGCCATGTCAGACTATATCAAAGAGAATCTGGCCCGGGGGTTTATCAGAAAATCGGTTTCTCCTGCTGGAGCGGGGTTCTTCTTCGTCCAGAAGAAAGAGGGTGATTTACGTCCCTGCGTTGATTACAGGGGACTAAATGCCATCACCATCAAGAATAAATACCCGCTACCCCTGATTTCTGAACTATTTGACAGGTTGCGAGGGGCTAACATCTTCACTAAATTGGACCTGCGAGGGGCATATAACCTTGTGCTAATCCGTGAGGGTGACGAGTGGAAAACAGCCTTTAACACTCGTGATGGTCATTACGAGTATCTCGTCATGCCTTTCGGGTTATGCAATGCCCTGGCGGTTTTTCAAGATTTTGTCAATGATATCTTTCGGGATTTGCTGCTATCTTCCGTGGTAGTCTATCTTGACGATATTCTTATTTTTTCCCCAGACCTCTCCACACACAGAGAGGATGTTCGCTGGGTGTTTGAATGTTTGCGAGCAAATTCTTTATACTGTAAGCTGGAGAAGTTTCAGTTTGAACGAGAGTCTCTACCGTTCCTGGGCTACATCATATCCAGTAAGGGATTGGGTATGGACCAACAAAAGTTGGTGGCGGTACAGAACTGGCAGGAGCCCCATTCTCTTAAAGCGGTACAACGCTTCATGGGCTTTATTAATTACTACCGGCAGTTCATACCACATTTTTCCACACTGGTGGCTCCCTTAGCTGCTTTAACCCGGAAGGGTGCCAATCCCAAGAATTGGTCTAAGGAGACATCCGAGGCATTTCAGGAGATTAAATCCTATTTCTCTAAAGCTCCCATTCTCCATAGCCCGGATGTGGACAAGCCATTCTTCCTGGAGGTCGATGCCTCCTCTGTCGGTGCAGGAGCGGTCCTCTCTCAAAAGAATGAACAGGGTCGGACAAGACCATGTTTTTTCTTTTCCAAGACCTTCTCTCCAGCAGAGAAGAATTATACGATTGGTGACAAGGAATTACTGGCTATTAAGATGGCTTTTTCGGAATGGAGATACCTCTTGGAGGGAGCTAAACACCCTTTTGTGGTATATTCCGATCACAAAAACCTTTCATACCTACAGACGGCGCAGCGTCTTAACCCGAGGCAGGCCAGGTGGTCTCTTTTCTTTTCCCGATTCAATTTTGCTATTCATTTTTTAAAAGGGGAAAAGAACCCTTGGGCGGACGCTTTGTCCCAGTCTATGGATACGGCTGAGGATGAGGACGAGCCCAGGCTCATTGTTCCGCCAGAGTATATGCAGACAGTGGCTCCAGTGGCTCTAAACCAGGTTCCTCCCGGGAGGACGTTCGTTCCTCCTAATTTACAGAATGAAGTACTGTCCTGGGCACATGCCTCTTAGATCGGAGGTCATTTTGGGGTCAAACGTACCACGGAGCTTTTCCAACGCTCGTATTGGTGGCCTCGGTTGTCCCAGGACGTTAAGGAATATGTCCAAGCGTGTGTCTCATGTGCAAGAAATAAATCGTCCCGTCAGAGGCCAGCTGGTCTTCTTCATCCGTTACCCGTGGCGGATAGACGGTGGGAGCTGGTTGGGATGGATTTTATTGTTGAGTTACCTAAGTCCCTGGGAAACACGACAATATGGGTGGTGTCTGACCATTTCTCTAAGATGGTTCACCTAGTTCCTCTGCCTAGGGTTCCTTCTTCCCGGGTTCTGGCAACACTGTTCATTCATCATGTTTTCCGTCTCCACGGAATGCCTGATAGGATTGTCTGTGACCGGGGTCCACAGTTTTCCTCCCGGTTTTGGAGAGAATTGTGTAATTTGCTCAGCATTGAACTAAATCTCTCTACTGCCTATCACCGGAGACCAATGGTCTGGTGGAACGCACTAACCAGACGCTTGTGACATACTTGCATCATTTCGTTTCGGCCAACCAGAATGACTGGTCGATATTGCTTCCCTGGGCCGAGTTTGCCCTAAACAACGCAGTGGCGGATTCCACAGGTCAGACTCCGTTTCTCCTAAATAATAGTCAACATCCGCGAGTCCCAGTTCCTATGCTGGTTTCCTCTGTGGAACCTGGGGTCAGAGATTGGGCTCTGGAGGCGCGGGAGGTTTGGGATCATACCCAGGAGGCTATATTGGCCTCCAAGAATTAGATGAGAGAGTCGGCTGACACTCATCGCCGTCCGGCCCCTGTATTCTCTCCGGGCGACAGAATTTTGGCCCAGATAAACCCCGTAGTGTACCAGTTACAGTTGCCACGACACATGAGGATTCACGACACGTTTCATGTATTGCTCCTCAAGCCGGTTCGCCTGACAAAATTCTCGGAACCCCAACCTGCTCCAGACACTAGGGGTGATGATTTTGAGGTAGAGGCGATTGTGGGGTCCAAGATGGTCCGTGAGAAAAAGTATTACCTTGTACACTGAAGGGGCCATGGATCTGAGGATCGTTCCTGGGAACCAGTGGACCACATTCATGCTTCCCTGAGGAATATGAGCGTCAAGTGGAGGGGGATGTTAGAAGGTGGGATAATGTTAGGCACCGGGCAGTTGCTGGATCTGAAATGGGTTCAGAATCTTCAGTGGATTCTGTGGTTTCCCATTCTGGTCCAGCCGAGGCTGAAGCTGCATAGCATCGACGTTGGTCCCAACGCCTAGCTAGTGCACGAGCTGCACGAGTTGTATCTTGGGTGTTTGTGCCTAGCAGTATGAAGTATAGGTTGCGGAGGGAGTCTGGGCTCCGTCAGCCTAAGTCCAAGATGCATCGCACTGAGCATGCCCGTGACATGGCGGACCGTGATTGGTGGTTCGGGAGCCAGCTGATCCGGTGACCTGGCATCGCCTGATTGGTCACGGGAGACGTCACCAATGGTGCTACAGTGGGCAGGGCTTAATCTTTAAAAGGCCTGCCCACAAACATGGCGGCGCGCTCTGATCTTTGAGCAGTGATGGTGTTGTGTGGACGCTTGGCCTTTTGAGCTCCACATGTGCTTTAGTGGAAATAGGCAGGTTAGTGGAAATAGGCATGTAGCTTGGCCGTACAGACTGGCTCTGACTAGGGGGTCGCCATACACCCTGAGCAGTCTGCGGACGCCATATTCCCAGTACCGCCTGTGTGCCACGTGGAGTGATTCTCCTCAGTTCGGTAGCACGCCGGCTGAGAGCACTTACACGCCGGCGTGAGTTACACACGCATCCTAGCGCCAACTGTGTAGTCCCTGTGCTGCAACAGGACTACAGATACTTTATTTATCTCACATCTCTCGTGAAGTTAACGGAGATAGTGCAGATTTCTATTCCCGCTCCGGTGTGCTGTAACATGGAGGGGATTGTTATTCAAGTTGGTTTTTCCATCTAACCCGGAAGGTGTTCGGCTCCAGTCCACAAGGCTGCATTGCGGATCCTGGGGATGGTTGCTTTCCATTGTAATAAAGTTTGTTTGCAACCGTCCTCATAACAAACCTTTACTATAAAACATATTACAGACAAAAACAAACATATTTTCACACATTTCACATCTTTAAAATTAACAATTATGATAGTTTCATTGATTTGTAGCTACGTTTCCAAAATTGTTAGCAATCAGATTATTGCACACCAAAAACTAAAATTAAAAAACATAGGCCTCCTCCATATCCCCTCAAAGCCTCCTTTCCATCGCCAATATAGGTGTTTTTTCTACCATTTTGGTAGAGAAAAAAAGCGATTTGGTATTAACTTAGGAAAAATAGAAGAATGTTGTATACAGCTCTGCAATGTCTACTTCAGACATCTGTCTTGCATATGTATCTTTGAAAGTAATCTTTTAAACCACTTAGACGTAAAAGGTCGGAGAAATATGTGGCACCCCAGAGGGTCTGGTTGCCACAGTGGTAGTAATACCATGTCTGGGAGCAAAACAGGAGTTTCCTGGTCAGGGAACACACAACATGCAACACCTCCTGCCCCAGGCCAGAAAGGGGAGGATCCTGCCCTATATAACTGGATCTGTGGGGCGGGGATAGCTCAGACAGTGTCAGGAGTCAGGAGTAAGAAGCCAGGGACTGGAGCTGGGCATAGCTCATCCTGGACAGGATACAGAGGACCGGAGTCCGAGGCTGTGGGACCCTTCAGGCCCAGCAGCAGATACCGCAGGTCAGGGGATTTCAGGTCTCCTTACCCACCGTAGCCCAGAGGCTCAGCCACACGAAAGGACCAGTACTACCACAGAGGAGCGAGGAATACACGGGATTCGAGTCGCCAGCCATACGGGTGAGCACGGCACGTCACACTCAGGGACGTGGGCTACAACACGACTATAAGCGGGATAGCCAAAGAGTACAGTCAGAACGGCAGGCCTACAACTCCACCTGGCCAGGGGAATTCTAGGATTGCTCCCAGACTGACCAGGCCCTCATCCCTAGCAAGTACTCCCGTTGGGGTCTATATAATTGCTACCAGTAAAAACCCTAGGACTGCACTGCAAAGACGTGTTATCATTACTGATCCCGGCACTATCACCACCACCATCCACCCACGCTGCCCTGAAGCTACACTCTTCCTGCGGGGAGTTACATCACCTTGCTGCACATACCACCAGGTTCAGTGGACTGCTCCACAGCGGCGGTTCCCAATAACCGCATTCCACAGGTGGCGTAGTCGGACTATACAAACAGATTCACATAAACTACCCTGGTTTGACCGCCCTGGGTCACGGACCGGGTCGCCGCCACGGTGACTACAACCCCCAGCATCTACATGGCCCGGATCCGGGTGCCCCACGGCCCAGGGGGAGCGTCAAATACATAATGCAAATTACAGCGTAGTCGGATCTTATCCACATTTACAGAAATCCACATTTCTTCTATTGTGTATAAAGCATATTACAGACAAAAAAAACATATTTTCACACATTCCACATCTTTAAAATTAACAATTATGATAGTTTCATTGATTTGTAGCTTCTTTTTCAAAGTTATCAGCAAACAAACTATTGCACACCTAAAAAAAAAGTTAATAAACATAGGCCTCCTCATTATCCCCTCAAAGCCTCCTTTCCATCACCAATATAGGTGTGTTTTTCACCATTGTGGGAGAGAAAAAAACAAAGTGATTTGCTCGTAATTTAGGAAATGTAGAAGAATGTTCTACACAGCTCTGCAATGTCTACTTCAGACATCTGTCTAGCATATGTATCTTTGAATGTACCGTATTTTTTGGACTATAAGACGCACTTATTTCCCCCCAAATTTGGGAGGAAAATGGGGGGTGCGTGTTATTGTTTCAAACTAACTTACCGGTGGTGGCGTGGGATTGCAGGGCCATCAGGAAGGTGGGAGCGAAAGCGACAGCAGAAGCAGGTGGCAGCAGAATAGGAGGAAGTGAAGCGAGCCCGTATCTGCCTGGTGGCCGGGGCCTTGCCAAGTACCGAGGCCAGAGTCTTGCTGTGAGCGGCGTGAGCAGCTTCCGATGCGCGTGGCCATCGGACATTTTCCTATAGAACACAGCTTCTATAGGAAAATAGGATCTACACAGCCAGCGCTTTGCAATGCCGGCGGACATTTTCCTATAGAACACAGCTTCAGAAAGATTACTGAGCACACTAGAAGCTGCTCACGCCACTCTGTCACGCCAGCAAGACACCGGCCCCGGTACCAGGCCCAAGCACCAGACACCAGATCCCCATCCCCAGGCCACCAGCCCCCAGACCAAGGCCACCAGCGCCAGGCCCGGCTTCCTGAAGGACCCTGCCTCCTGTGACCCCCGCTCCATCGCCCCCCCAGGTAAGATACCTATTCAGACTATAAGACAGACCCCCATCTTATAAAAAATATTTTTTTTCATATTTTCCACCCCAAAATGTGGTGTGCGTCTTATGGTCCGGTGCATCTTAAAGCCTGAAAAATACGGTAATCTATTAGCTCACTTAAATCTAAAAGATCTGAGAAACACAATGCAAATTATAAGGTAGTTGGATCTTATCCACTGTAATGCAGCGGCATTACTGTAATGATCCAGTGTGTATTTTGGCTGAACATGTACCTTTCCCTCAGGTGACTGGTCACGTGACTGTGACATAGCTCAGGTCCTGTGCTCACAGAATGTCTGTCTGATCACATGACTGTGACATCAGCAAGGTCCTGTCTGTGTGTGTGTATGCTACAGGATATATAAACCCTGGGTGATTTGAGACAGGGGTGTTGTGTAAGGCATAAAGCCTGCTCCTGTGGTGAAAGGCACGAGGCCTGCTCCGGCGTGAAAGGCATGAGGCCTGCTCCGGCGTGAAAGGCATGAGGCCTGTTCCCGTGCGGACACCATGTGTGAGTGAGAGGCCTGGTGAGGCCTGGTGAAGCCTGGTGGCATCCTGGAGGGTGAAGCCTGGATCTGGTGACTAGATGCCAGTAAGCCTTGGAGGGCCAGAGGCTAGAGGACTCCTGGAAAGTGAAGCCTGGATCTTGTGACTAGATGCCAGTAGGCCTTGGAGGGCCAGAGGCTTACTAAAATAAGCGTCCTGGAAGCCAGAGCCTGGATCTGTGCGTATGAGAGATGCCAGTGGCCTTGGATGGGATAAGGGCTGGAGACCACGTGTGGTAAGCCCTATAGCCACAGTGGTGGCGGGACAAAGCGGACTGAAGCAGCTGCAACCCCTCAAAGGTAAAACACTGCTTGATGTGGACATTGATGTGGACATTAATATAAGTGCCTTTGCTGAGGGATGTAACTGGAGCCAAGAGGGCCTGTCTGCTATTTAAAGGGCTCCTGGATGTTATATGTGTAATATGCCGGTGAGCCACTAAGTTGTACTGTGTGACAAGCAGTTTATGAAGATTAATAAACTGCTGAACTGTGAAATATTGAGAAACGTGGCTGGTGTGCGTTAATTGACCCGGCGCAGCGAGTATCCCCCATGATGATGACTAGCGCTGCCTTACATGTGGTGGAGAATGCGGGCAACTGCAGTCTGGTTGCTGGGGGCAATGACAGCCCGGTTGCTAGGGTCAACGGCACAGGTCGACGAGTGTGATAAAGCATCTGGCTGCAACTCGGCGGGGTTGCGAAGATTGTCGTCGCACTCAAACCTGGTTTGCTGTGGCTTGGCAGGGCTCACGAAGTTCAAAGCATCTGGCTGCAACTCGGCGGCGTTGCGAAGGTTGTCGTCGCACTCAAATCCGGTTTTGCTGTGGTTCGGCGGGGCCACGAAAATTTTTCGGGGAGAGCGGTATAAAGTGTCTAGTGTGTACCGCGATGGCCAGTAATGGTGCAGTATCTCCAGACGGAATGGAGAAGGGGTTAGATGACCATGTGCAATCGCTTTTTGGCATAACAGAGTGTCCTGAAGATATGCAGGAGCTGATAAAGATAGCTGTGAAAGGAGCAGCAAATGAGTGTGAAGCTGTTGAGCGATTAAAGTGTCTGTCAAAAGCACAGCAGCAGGCATTTGAGAAAATACAGCAACAGGACATGGTGCAGGAACGGCAGGAGCTGTTGGCACCATATAGAATGGCGGCAGTGGACCATTCGGTGAACTCTCCGGTGGTGCCAGTATTGTCCAAGAGTGCCCGGGGAGGTGGTAAGAGCTGTTGTGAACTGGGTCCTAAGACTATTGCTGTTTTTTTTTTGTGAAAATTCCCCTACAGGTGTGGGTGTCCAAAAGGGGGGCGGATTTTCACAAGAGTATGGAGTGTAGAAAACTGAAAATTGTTACTGGTGGTGGGTTGGTACCCCCTAAAAATGACAATTTGACCATTGATAACGGGGGGACTCCAGTGGAGGGGGTTGACGTCAAGGTGGGAGGTGACCTGTTAGTCCACAACACCAGGGGGAGTGACATAGACCCCGTAGCTGACGGTGACACTACGGAAGTAGAAGGTGAGGTCAGTCAGGAGGGGCTAGACTAGGTGGGAAAGTCCCCATCTCGTAGATGGCGCAGGGGCCACAAAAAGGGTGCTCCTGTAGTCTTGACTAAAAGTGAAAATAAAGAAAATGTAATGGTGTGTGCCATTGTTTCAAGTGTGGATCCTCTTTTAGAAGAAGAGGAGGTGACGTTGCCAGTAGCAACCTCCGATGCAGAAGAGGAGGTGAATGAGGAAGTTAACCAATGGAAGGAAATGTTCCTGGAAATTAAGGAGGACCGCCGCAAACTCAAGGAGGAAGTTTTACAGTTGAAGCTTGAGAAGGAGACGCGGCAGGATGGTGTTTCTGGACGTGATCAGGAACTAGAACGACTGCGCGCACAGTTCAACCAGGAACTGTGTGACTCCAAGAAGGAGTGTGGGGCACTCAGTAGGAAACTCCAACAGATTAAAAGAGCCTATGAGGATCTCCTCAGGGGTAAAGGAAAACTAGAGGATGATAAGGCGGATGCTGAGCACATGCGCCAAGTGGTTGAGACCAATCTGCAGGAGACCCGTGAGGAGAATGATGATCTCCGCAGAAAGACCTTAGGTCTGGAAGCTCAGGTGAAGGAGCTGCAGACGTGTTGTGATAATCTCCAGAGGGCAGAGACGTGCCTTAAGGAAAGGCTCAGCAAGATGGAAGCTGAGGGGAAAAAGATGGAGGAGTCCATCGGTGAAGCCACAGACCAGGGCCAGGAGTTGGTCACTGGAGATGGGAGGTATGAAGCAGATACTTCCTCGAGTGATGTGAGTTCGGATGATTCGGTGGATGTAGGAGCCGAGATCAAGGAGCTCAAGGAGTTGCTACAAGCCCAGTGGATGCAAGAGAAGCTTGAGAGACTGGCTATTGAGAGCCAAGTGGGCGCATTGGAGACAGAGAGGTCTGAGAGAACTCTACTGTTAAAAGAGCAGTTGAAGCAGGAAGAGCTTCAGAGGCGGGCCGCTGAGAGGAGAGTGGCGGAACTAGAGGAAGGAGTTTCCAGGCTCAAAGGTCGCCTGATAGAGTGTCACTCAGTGAACGAGGCCTCCTGGGAGAAGGGAAAAGGCAAACAAGTGACACTCACTCCCTTAGACCAGGAGAAGGTGGACCTGAGGAGAGCTAAGAGAGTGTCAACAAATGATCGTTTTGAGACCACTGGTGAGACCGAAACGGCTCGGTACAAATGCCTCATAGATGTACCTGAGGATTTGAGGGAAGAATGCACCAGTGAGTCCGTGCATGACCAGTTTAAGAAGGCCGTGGGAGCCAGTAAGGTGTACTCGACCTCAGAAGCTAAACAGCTGGTGGTCCTGTCCACGACCGAAGTCACAGTGAAGAGGGTGGCAATCCTAAGTGACATACATTGGCGATGTATTCGCACGAATCGGTTTCTCCGGTTGAGGACGGAACAAGCTGCCAGACAACTGGAGCTGATGAGAAAAGCTCACAGTCTGCGGGAAGAGGTCATCCGGGTGCCTCATGTTCTGGTGAGCAAGCTCGTAGGGAGAAATGGCTGAGTCATGCAGATAATGGTCAAGAAGTCTGGTGTGGTGAAAGTAAGCAGTCCACGTGACCGTCAGGACTGGATACCAGACGAAGACGGCAAGGTATCATTCTCTGCTGTAGGAACAGAAGAAAGCCTGGGATATGTGCGCATGCTGGTGGCGTACCGAGTGACCTACCTGCGAGAGGTGGAACAGTTAAATCTTGCTAGACTGCGAGTGGATAGACAGCATCATCTGTGTAGCAGAAGATGGCAGCCGTCTAGAAGTTGTGAGACCAGACAGAGAAAGGACCCCCTAAATAGCAGAACAGCTACAGCTGAAGTTAGGGACCTTTCAAGATGTCCTGAAGGTAATGGGTGTGGGTTTAGAGGTAGTGAGACCTCCAGTGACTCAGGTTTGAGCAGCCCATACAAACGACTCAATAGAGGACGGGAGAGTACGAAGTCAAACCGGACCTTAGATACCAGGGTTTCGACTGACCGCTGGGAGCGGGGGAGACCTGCCAGGGTTTCGACTGACCGCTGGGAGCGGGGGAGGTCTGACAAGGTTATGACTGACCACTGGGAGCGGGGGAGGTCTGACAAGTTTACGACCCGGAAATGTGACTTGACGAAGTCAGTGACAATGGCAGATGGTAGGTCCCTGAGGAATGGGCTGATGTCATTGACTAATGTTCCAGGGGCTGAGCAGCGCAATTGTCAAGTGCATGGTCTCTGTGTGAACTGTGGGTTGTAAACTGTTTGTGTTTGTTGTGTGTTCAACCCCACAGGTTTGAACAAAGGGGGGGGGGAATATGTAATGCAGCGGCATTACTGTAATGATCCAGTGTGTATTTTGGCTGAACATGTACCTTTCCCTCAGGTGACTGGTCACATGACTGTGACATAGCTCAGGTCCTGTGCGCACAGAATGTCTGTCTGATCACATGACTGTGACATCAGCAAGGTCCTGTCTGTGTGTGTGTGTGCTACAGGATATATAAACCCTGGGTGATTTGAGACAGGGGTGTTGTGTAAGGCATGAAGCCTGCTCCTGTGGTGAATGGCATGAGGCCTGTTCCCGTGCGGACACCATGTGTGAGTGAGAGGCCTGGTGAAGCCTGGTGGCGTCCTGGAGGGTGAAGCCTGGATCTGGTGACTAGATGCCAGTAAGCCTTGGAGGGCCAGAGGCTAGAGGACTCCTGGAAGGTGAAGCCTGGATCTTATGACTAGATGCCAAGAAGCCTTGGAGGGCCAGAGGCTTACTAAAATAAGCGTCCTGGAAGGCAGAGCCTGGATCTGTGCGTATGAGAGATGCCAGTGGCCTTGGACGGGATAAGAGCTGGAGACCACGTGTGGTAAGCCCTATAGCCACAGTGGTGGCGGGACAAAGCGGACTGAAGCAGCTGCAACCCCTCAAAGGTAAAACACTGCTTGATGTGGACATTGATGTGGACATTAATATAAGTGCCTTTGCTGAGGGATGTAACTGGAGCCAAGAGGGCCTGTCTGCTATTTAAAGGGCTCCTGGATGTTATATGTGTAATATGCCGGTGAGCCACTAAGTTGTACTGTGTGACAAGCAGTTTATGAAGATTAATAAACTGCTGAACTGTGAAATATTGAGAAACGTGGCTGGTGTGCGTTAATTGACCCGGCGCAGCAAGTATCCCCCATGATGATGACTACCGCTGCCTTACACCACATTAACAAAATTGGCTGATTTTATTCTATTGTGTATGGTAACCTTTACTATAAAACATATTACAGACAAAAACAAACATATTTTCACACATTTCGCATCTTTAAAATTAACAATTATGATAGTTTCATTGATTTGTAGCTACTTTTCCAAAGTTATCAGCAAACAAATTATTGCACACCAAAAAATAAAGGTAAAAAACATAGGCCTCCTCCATATCCCCTCAAAGCCTCCTTTCCATCGCCAATATACAGTACAGACCAAAAGTTTGGACACACCTTCTCATTTAAAGATTTTTCTATATTTTCATGACTTTGAAAATTGTACTTTCACACTGAAGGCATCAAAACTATGAATTAACACATGTGGAATTATATACTTAACAAAAAAGTGTGAAACAACTGAAAATATGTCTTATATTCTAGGTTCTTCAAAGTAGCCACCTTTTGCTTTGATGACTGCTTTACACACTCTGGGCATTCTCTTAGTAACCGGAAATGGTCTTCCAGCAATTCTCTAATGGTACGTCACCCAACTTTTCCGTCTTGACTCCCATGCAGATTTCTCTATATTTCTCTACCCCTATGTCCTACTGGTATGTGACCCAGCCTCCCCCCACATTCATTTATGGCCTTGTTTACTCTGTCTTGAGCATCCAGCATCTGGTTCAATTTAATCAGCTGATCAAGATGAGCACGGACCACTCCCATCTGCTTCACAGCTGAATGCATTCTGTAGCCCATATATTGAGAACTAGGAGTCTGTGTCAGACTTCAGTCTGTGTCCCTCAGCTTAAGTGTCCATTAGCTGAAGTGTCTGAAATTTGAATTAATTCTGAATTGAATCTGAAGTGAACTGAAGGTAACTAGATACTAAGTCACAGTAAACAATGTTTGTGTTTGTTTTCACTCTCACCCCCTTAATTCTTCACTTCTTTCAACCACCCCTAATCCCTACACCTAGTAAGCAACTCTTCATCTCTCCCTCCATTCTCCCCACCCATCTCACCTCCTCCTCAGAGCTATTCCACAACATACAATCCTTTGTCTCCAAACACAGACAGCCACCTCATGCCCTCTCCTGCTCCCACCTAATAACTTCTTCTCTGCTCCTCATTACTGCCGGCGACATCTCTCCAAATCCCGGCCCTCCTCACCACATCCCTGCAATCACTTCCACCTCCTACCCACGATCTATCCCAAACTCTCGTAACCCTTCTAACCTTATAACCATCCGCCCAGCCCCCGCTTCCCCAGTTCCACTAACAGGAGCTCTATGGAACGCTCGCTCTGTCTGCAATAAACTTTCCTACATTCACGATCTCTTCATCACTAACAAGCTTTCTTTCCTCGGCATCACTGAAACCTGGCTCACCCCCTCCGACACAGCCTCTCCTGCTGCACTTTCGTATGGCAGATTCCACCTCTCCCATACCCCCCGCCCCACCGGCAAGCACGGTGGAGGAATAGGTTTCCTCCTCTCAGAAAACTGCTCCTTCACCCATATCCCACTGCCGCCCGCAATTACTCTCCCCTCTTTTGAAGTGCACTGCGTGCGCATATACTCCCCCTCCAACCTCCAACTAGCTGTCATTTACCGCCCCCCAGGATCAACCACCACTTTCTTTGACCACCTCACCACCTGGCTACTTCATTTCCTCTCCGTTGACATCCCCACTATCCTCATGGGCGACTTTAACATCCCCATTGACACTTCCCTCTCAGCTGCCTCTAAGCATCTATCCCTCACTTCCTCCTTTGGTCTTACTCAGTGGTCTTCCACACCCACCCACAAAGACGGCCACACGCTGAACCTCATCTTCACCCGCCTCTGTTCCCTATCTAACCTCTCTAACTCACCTCTTCCTCTTTCTGACCACAACCTACTCACATTCTCTTCTCTCTCCTTCCCGGGGCAACAATCCCCACTCCACAAACTTGCATACCCTCGTAGAAATCTCAAACACCTTGACCTACACTCACTCTCTGAATCCCTCCTCCCTCTTACAGACATTAGTTCCTTACATGATGCAGATGCTGCCACTTTATACAACACCACAACAGCTGCAGCTCTCGATTCGGTCGCCCCCCTCACGCATACCAAGGCTCGCACAATCAACAGACAACCCTGGCACACCAGCCTAACTAAAGAACTGCGACGGGCCTCCAGGGTTGCTGAACGTAGATGGAAAAGGTCCCACTCCTGTGAGCACTTCATCGCATTCAAACAGTCCCTCACTACCTTCAAGTCCACACTCACTGCAGCAAAACAAACATACTTTGCATCTCTCATATCTTCCCTGTCTCACAACCCTAAACAACTATTCCACACCTTCAATTCTCTCCTCCGTCCCCCAGTGCCTCCTCCCTCTCCTCTTATTTCAGCTGAAGACTTTGCCTCATTCTTCAAGCAGAAGATTGACACCATCAGACAAAGTTTTTGCCTAAAGCCCCCAACGCCCCTCCCCACACCTACTCAACCCTCCTCCTCCAAAACTACATTCTCCACCATTTCTGAAGATCAACTTTCCTCCTTACTCTCCAAATCACACCTCACCACCTGTAAACTTGACCCAATCCCGTCCCACCTCATCCCAAACCTTACCACTATCTTCATCCCAGCCCTAGCCCACCTCTTCAACCTGTCACTAACAACTGGTGTCTTCCCCTCATGCTTCCAACATGCCTCAATCACACCCATCCTCAAAAAGCCCTCCCTTGACCCATCCTCCGTGTCTAGCTATCGTCCCATATCACTTCTCCCTTATGCCTCAAAACTACTGGAACAACATGTCCATTCTGAACTGTCCTCCCACCTCTCCTCCTGCTCCCTCTTTGACCGCCTACAATCTGGTTTCCGACCGCACCATTCTACTGAAACTGCACTGACTAAAGTCACAAACGACCTACTAACCACCAAATCTAAGCGACACTACTCTGTCCTCCTCCTCCTAGACCTGTCATCTGCCTTTGACACAGTGGACCATTCCCTCTTACTCCAGACTCTCTCATCTCTCGGCATGACAGACTTGGCCCTATCCTGGATCTCCTCATACCTAACAGACCGGACATTCAGTGTCTCCCACTCACACACCACCTCCTCATCTCGCACCCTATATGTCGGTTAACCAAAATCCCACAATGTCTGTCTGCTATTTCATCCTTCTTCTCTGCCAGATTTCTAAAACTTAACATGGACAAAACAGAATTCATCATCTTTCCGCCATCTCATTCAACCCTCCCAACTGACCTATCTATCAATGTCAATGGCTGCCCACTCTCCCCAGTCCCTCAAGCTCGCTGCCTTGGGGTAACCCTGGACTCTGATCTCTCCTTCAAACCACATATCCAAGCCCTTTCCACTTCCTGCCGACTCCAACTCAAAAATATCTCCCGGATCAGCACATTCCTAAACCATGAATCTGCAAAAACACTAGCGCACGCCCTCATCATCTCCCGCCTTGACTACTGCAACCTCCTGCTCTGTGGCCTCCCCTCTAACACTCTCGCACCCCTCCAATCTATCCTAAACTCTGCTGCTCGACTAATCAACCTGTCCCTAAGCTATTCCCCGGCCTCTCCTCTCTGTCAATCTCTTCACTGGCTCCCCATTGCTCAGAGACTCCAGTTCAAAACCCTAACCATGACATACAAAGCCATTCACAACCTGTCTCCTCCATATATCTCCGACCTAGTCTCCCGTTACATACCTGCACGCAACCTCCGATCCTCACAAGATCTCCTGCTCTACTCCCCTCTTATCTCCTCCTCCCACAACCGTATACAAGATTTCTCCCGTGCTTCCGCCCTACTCTGGAACTCTCTACCCCAACGTATCAGACTCTCGCCGACCGTGGAAACCTTCAAAAGGAACCTGAAGACCCACCTATTCCGACAAGCCTACAACCTGCAGTAACCCTTTCTCCACCATACCGCTGCACGACCAGCTCTACCCTCACCTACTGTATCCTCACCCATCCCTCGTAGATTGTGAGCCCTCAGCCCACCAGTGCCAGGACCCAGGTCCCAAAAGCCAGCCATCAGGCCCTGAGCCTCAGGTTCCCAGCTCCAGACACCAGGCCCCCTGCACCAGCCACCAGTGACAGGCCACCAGCCCTCCAGTGCCAGGCCCCCAGCACCAGCCACCAGGCCCCCAGCTCCAGGCCACCAGTGCCAGGCACCCAGGCCCCAAGCGCCAGCCACCAGGCCCACAGCCCCAGGCCAGCAGTGCCAGGCACCCAGGCCACCAGATCCCCAGGCCCCCAGCGCCAGGCCACCAGACTCCCAGGCCACCAGCGCCAGGCCTGGCGTCCTGAAAGACCCTGCCTTCTGTGACCCCCGCTCCACCGCTCCCCCAAGTAAGATACCTATTCAGACTATAAGACGGACCCCATCTTATAAAAAATATCTGTTTCACTATTTTCCACCCCCAAATTTGGTGTGCGTCTTATGGTCCGAAAAATATGGTAATCCATTAGCTCAGTGGTCCCCAACCTTTTTTGCACCAGGGACCGGCTTGAAGCAAGATCATTTTTCCATGGCCCAGCAAGGAGGGGGTGGGGTGGGCGGGGCTTTGGTCATATGGGGGCGGGGTAATGGAGGGATTTGGAGTTTAGTGCATACTTATCATATAGTGTAGACCAGGTCCCCGCCAGGAGCTATGCCAGGAGCCCCACATAATGTGCTGTGCCAGGAGCTGCATCACTGAGGCCCCATCACGCCCTCCAGCAGGACAGGGCAGCTGTCCTGACAGCTGCTGTTCAGCTGCATTTACTTCATCCCAGGGGCGGACACAGACTGTAGTGGGCCCCTGTGCAAGAAATTTTTGGGGGCCCCCCCCGCCCTTCATAAGGCAACAAAGTTATGTAAACATAACCCCCCCATGTGCATCTCTCACCCCCCCATGTGCAGTTCACCCCCGTGCATCTCTCATCCCCCTCCGTGCATCTCTCATCCCCCTCCGTGCATCTCTCATCCCCCTCCGTGCATCTCTCATCTCCCTCCGTGCATCTCTCATCCACCCCCCCGTGCATCTCTCATCCACCCCCCCGTGCATCTCTCATCCACCCCCCCGTGCATCTCTCATCCCCTCCGTGCATCTCTCATCCCCTCCGTGCATCTCTCATCCCCCCGTGCATCTCTCACCCCCCCGTGCATCTCTCACCCCCCCGTGCATCTCTCATCCACCCCCCGTGCATCTCTCACCCCCCCGTGCATCTCTCATCCACCCCCCGTGCATCTCTCATCCCCCCCGTGCATCTCTCACCCCCCCGTGCATCTCTCATCCACCCCCCATGCATCTCTCATCCCCCCCGTGCATCTCTCACCCCCCCGTGCATCTCTCACTCCCCCGTGCATCTCTCATCTCTCCCCTCCCTCCCATGTGCATCTCTCATCTCTCCCCTCCCTCCCATGTGCATCTCTCATCTCTCCCCTCCCCCCCAATGTGGATCTCTCATCTCTCCCCTCCCCCCCATGTGGATCTCTCATCTCTCCCCTCCCCCATGTGCATCTCTCATCTCTCCCCTCCCCCCAATGTGGATCTCTCATCTCTCCCCTCCCCCATGTGCATCTCTCATCTCTCCCCTCCCCCCATGTGCATCTCCCATTCCCCCCACTCCTAGTTAATTGTATTTAAAAAAAAAATAAAACTTGTTATACTTACCCCCATGCGATCCCTGCAGAATCCTGGCGCTCGTCCAAATCGCTGACACCAGGTTCTCCTGACTTCCGGCCATGTGACGGCGCCGTCACATGACCGGAAGTCAGGGGAATCATGAAGGTGCTGCCGCAGCAGCGCAGCGCTAAGATGTCCCGGACCCGGCGCTTAGCATGCGGCCGGGGGCCCCATGAGGAGAGAGACGCACAAGAGGGGGGCTCCGAGGGGGCTCCTACCGGCCGGGCCCCATACTGGAGTCAGGGCAGTCATGCCCTGATGGCGGCCCTGCTGGAGGCTGGAGGGGCCCCCTCTCCCCGCGGACCGGCTGAAAAACCCCAACGGCCCGGTCCTGGTCCGCGGACCGGCGGTTGGGGACCTCTGCATTAGCTCACTTAAATCTAAAAGATCTGAGAAACACAATGCAAATTATAAGGTAGTCGGATCTTATCCACATTAACAAAATTGGCTGATTTTATTCTATTGTGTATGATAACCTTTACTATAAAACATATTACAGACAAAGCAAACATATTTTCACACATTTCACATCTTTAAAATTAACAATTATGATAGTTTCATTGATTTGTAGCTACTTTTCCAAAATTGTTAGCAAGCAGATTTTTGCACACCTAAAAATAAAGTTAAAAAACATAGGCCTCCTTCATATCCCCTCAAAGCCTCCTTTCCATCGCCAATATAGGTGTGTTTTCTACCAATTTGGTAGAAAAAAAACCTCAGCGATTTGCACATAATTTAGGAAAAGTAGAAATAGAATGTTGTACACAGCTCTGTAATGTCTACTTCAGAGATCTGTCTAGCTTATATATCTTTGATAGTAACCTTATAGCTCGATTAGACCTAAAAGGTTCGAAAAACACATAATGCAAATTACGAGGTAAGTGAATCATATTCAAATATACAGAATTGGGTGATTTTAGTCTATTGTGTATTAGCTATTCCTGTTGAACTCCCTAAACAGAAGAATGATCGGTTTGCCCAAATACTGTATGTATGTGTTGTGAATAGGGAGAAGGGAGTAAGTCAGAGCAAGACACCTCTGGTGACAGCTTATCTCAATTGGGGACAAAAGGATCGGTCATATTGTAATTCTACTGTGATGCTGGCTATTGTCACTTCTCATGGACAAGCTTTGAGGCAGGGGGAGTCAAAAAGTCTGGGGTCAAATACCAAGAGTGGACAGCTAAGGCACAGAGGCATGACAATAAAGTAAACAAGTTACAGTCCAAAGTCAGCAGTCCAAAAATTTGCGGATCAAGACAAAGGGTCAGGCTGCAGAAGATCAGAACAGCAGAACACTAAAGCACAAGTTAGGCACTCCAAAAAGCAAAGCTACGACTGCCAATGGTCTGACCATTGCCAGCCAGCTAAATAGCCAGGTGATCACCCTGAAAGGGAGACACCTATTGGAAGCCTTACAGACCCAGCCTTTGATTGGACTGCTGGTCAATCGTAAATTTGCATGGGGACAGCCCAGCACACCTCATCCCCTGACTGGAAGGCTAAACTATGCCTAATTAGCATGAGGACAGTCAGCATGCTCCAGTCCATGATTGCGTGGTTGGGCTATCCCATTCACAATACTGACAATCCAGCATGCTCCTGCCATCTAATGTAAAAATCTGTCTTTTTTTAATACATATTTTAACCATGAATTGAGAATTTTGAAAATTACTTATCTGGAGGAGAAAGTAGCTAATTTCTCTAATAAAATATATTACAAAGTTTCTTATTTTTATGTAGACTATTGATTTATGGGGGAAAAAACTATGGTTACTCTCTATACAGCGGAGCGATTGCAATTTATATATATCATTTTAGGGCACCGAAACGCATTGTAAATATTGGCGCATGCCATGACAACTAGATGAGTCACATGCAGAACACTATTGCATTGAATGTCAGTTATGTAGGCGTCAAATTGTATCATAGCAAATGGCCTACCTATAAGGACTGGGAAGACGCTTACCTCGCTTCATCCTCAGGAGACCTCTGGACAGGTCATTGTCTAATGATCTACTTCAGAGGTCCCCAACCTTTTTTGCACCAGGGACCGGCTTTAAGCAAGACCAGTTTTCCATGGCCCGGTGGGGGTGAGGGCGGGGCTTTGGTCATATGGGGGTGGGGTTATGGAGGGGTGGAGCTGTATGGGGAGGATGCTGGCGGGACCTCGGTGTACAGCGCTGCTAAGTAGCAGCATTGTACATTGAGCGTCAGTGTATACAGCGCTGCTGCTTAGCAGCGCTACACACTGAACACCGGTACCGGGAGCCGCGTCACTGAAGCCAGTCTGCTGCCCCAGCACGCCCCACATAACATGTTCTGCCGGGGGCGTGTCAGTGAGGAGAGCCTGCCGCCCCACCCCGTCAGGAACACACCATGCTGTGCAGGAGGGCCGCGTCACTAAGACCCGCCCCGTGACGTACAACAGGTACCATGCTGTGCTGTGGAGGGCTGCGTCACTAAGACCCGCCCGACGCCCCACCCCGTCCTGCATAATGTTCTCTGCCGGGAGCTGCGAGCTGTCACGGCTATGGCAGAAAACATTATAAATCCACACAGAGCGAGTTCTGACCAGGCGCAGGACCGCGGAGCTAGCTGTCAGCAGTAGGGCCGGCTCCAGGTTTTTCTGGGCCCCGGGCGAAAGAGTCTCAGTGGGCCCCTTTAACACATACCACGATTCATGATGCAGAGATACGGCGGAGAAATATATATATATAGTACAATGCAAAGATTTCACTTCATGAGTGATATCTATTGTAAATTCTACAATAGCTCAGAAACCGGTGAATCGCTCCACACAGAATAGTGGCCCCCATATAAGGCTCCATACGGAATACTGGTCCCCATATAACGCCCATACGGAATACTGGCCCCCATATAACGCTTCATACGGAATACTGGCCCCCATATAAGGCCCCATACGGAATACTTGCCCCCATATAAGGCCCCATACGGAATACTTGCCCCCATATAAGGCCCCATACGGAATACTGGCCCCCATATAAGACCCCATACGGAATACTGGCCCCCATATAAGGCTCCATACAGAATACTGGCCCCCATATAACGCTCCATACAGGATACTGGCCCCCATATAACGCTCCATACAGGATACCGGTCCCCATATAATGCTGCATGCAGGCTGTTACCCCCCACATAATGCCCCATACAGGCTGTCCCCCCCTTATAATGCTCCATGCAGGCTGTTACCCCCCACATAATGCCCCATACAGGCTGCCCCCCCTCTTTATAATGCCCCATGCAGGCTGTCACCCCTCCTCTTTATACTGCCCCATGCAGGCTGTCACCCCTCCTCTTTATACTGCCCCATGCAGGCTGTCACCCCTCCTCTTTATACTGCCCCATGCAGGCTGTCACCCCCCCCTCTTTATAATGCCCCATGCAGGCTGTCACCCCTCCTCTTTATACTGCCCCATGCAGGCTGTCACCCCTCCTCTTTATACTGCCCCATGCAGGCTGTCACCCCTCCTCTTTATAATGCCCCATGCAGGATGTCCCCCCCTCTCTTTATAATGCCCCGTGCAGGCTGTTCCCCACCTTATAATGCCCCATGCAGGCTGTCACCCCTCCTCTTTATAATGCCCCAAGCAGGAATCCCCCCCTCTTTATAATGCCCCATGCAGGCTGCCCCCCCTCTTTATAATGCCCCATGCAGGCTGTCACCCCTCCTCTTTATACTGCCCCATGCAGGCTGTCACCCCTCCTCATTATAATGCCCCATGCAGGCTGTCACCCCTCCTCTTTATACTGCCCCATGCAGGCTGTCACCCCCCCTCTTTATAATGCCCCATGCAGGCTGTCACCCCTCCTCTTTATAATGCTCCATGCAGGCTGTCACCCCTCCTCTTTATACTGCCCCATGCAGGCTGTCACCCCTCCTCTTTATAATGCCCCATGCAGGCTGTCACCCCTCCTCTTTATAATGCCCCATGCAGGATGTCCCCCCCTCTCTTTATAATGCCCCGTGCAGGCTGTTCCCCACCTTATAATGCCCCATGCAGGCTGTCACCCCTCCTCTTTATAATGCCCCAAGCAGGAATCCCCCCCTCTTTATAATGCCCCATGCAGGCTGTTCCCCACCTTATAATGCCCCATGCAGGATGCCCCCCCCTCTTTATAATGCCCCATGCAGGATGCCCCCCCCTCCCCTCTTTATAATGCCCCATGCCTCCATACATTAAAAAAAAAAAAAAAAAAATCAAATACTCACCTCCCTTCTCCTCACCTGCTACCTGCTGCCCGCCGCTCGCTGCTCGGCTCCGAACTCCAGCGTTGTCGTTTCTTCCCGCTCAGCGCTCCCTGTGACGGCTCAGGGGAGGGCGCGGTGTAAAGACGTCACCGCGCCCTCTGACCTGAGACGTCACAGGGAGCGCAGAGCAGGAAGACAGCTGATCTGCGGAGACACGGGGAGAGGTAAGTATCGGGCTGCCGGGGCCCTGAGCAAGCGGCGGAGAAGGGCGGGCGCTGACACCGCTCTCCTCCGCCCATAGCCCAGTGGGGTGCGCGACCGCCAGTGGGCCCCTCTGCCTGCTCAGAGCCCCGGCATTTGCCCGGGTGCTGACGCCGGCCCTGGTCAGCGGCGCCGCGGACCGGCTGAAAAACCCCAACGGCCCGGTCCTGGTCCGCGGACCGGCGGTTGGGGACCTCTGATCTACTTGGATAAGCATGTGGGTCAGATGTATGAACAGAAGCCTATTCTCCACAATGTACAGAATATATGTAGAAATGTTTTTTTAACTGATTTTTTTTTATTTTTTGCTCATTCAATAGCTTTAAAGGTGCCATTGTGATGGGGATGGGATTGGAGAAGGAGGAAGAGGTGGAGGTGGAATAGCTGAAATATGCCATTGTTTGTACTTGATTTATTTTTTCTTTAATTTCTGGCCTGATAAAGGCTGGATACAGCCAGATACAGCCAAAATGTTGCCATATAGTGTTTGCTATGTAGTTTTAGGGATGGAATAAAAGCTACATTTTTCCTGAGAAGAAATATTCAGGTGCCTCGAATCTTTGAGAAAATGTTTAACTTACCTGCTACTCCTCAAGAGAATTTCTTCCACGTATCCTGAATCTGCTATCGGAAGTACGTCCATCTGAGTAAAAGTTATAGAAACGAAAATAATTTTAGGGTTGTAAATTGAGCATACCGCGACTAATGAATACATGAACTGCAATATTGGTGTAAACATTAAAAGCATGGGGTACTTATGTCCTACCTCTCCATATACCAAAAAAGGAATGAGTGAATGAGGATTGAAAAGGAAACCAGGCGTAGCTCGGAATTAAAACCTTGTATGTAAAGGTGAATAAGGGTGCTGATCCCTGGAAGGAGACAGGGGTACATATAGTGGTTAGGAACTGTCCATATTAAAAGGTCATCTTGATGTGGTTGGATGGCTTTTGCGCTCTTTCATCAAAAAACACTAAGTACAATACGTTTATAACGTTTACAGCAGTATTGAAGTTTATGTATTCGTTAGTCTCAGTGTGCTTATACATTGTGTATGTATATGTTTGTACGCCACAAATTGCATTTGTTCACCTGTGCATTACAGGGGTTTTCCCACGAACAAAAGTTCCTTTTAATCAATAGATCTTTGAATAATAATAACTTCCACAGTTGAATGTATTTACATAAAATGTTCCTGTGCTGAGATAATCTTATAAATGTGCCCCTGCTGTGTACTGTGTAATGACTGTGTCTGACCTTGTATGGAACATGGTCTGATCATACCACAGATCCTGGGCAGGGAGGAAAGCAAAAGAGTATATAGACATTTCAGCGGGGGATTGCAGTTGATTCTTTCTTTGAAGTAAAATATTGTTTAAAAACAGGCAGGGAAATGTTTTAACTCACAAAAAGAATCGGCTGTGATCCCGTGCTGTCCTGTCTGTATACTCTCTTTTGCTTCCTCCCCTGCCCAGGAGCTGTGGTATGATCAGACCGTGTACCATACACAGTCAGACACAGCCATTACACAGGGGAGCATTTATAAGATTATCTCAGCACAGAAACATATTATTTAAGCACATCCAATTGTGGAACTTATTATCATTCCAAGACATATTGATTAAAATTAACTTTCGTTCATGGGAAAGCCCCTTTAATTTAATATTGAAGGTGTGGGGGCCCTATTTTTTTTTTTTTGTGTAGTATATATCAAGTGATGTGGCACCTTCCAGGACTCAGCACCCTTATACACCCATCCTTCACATACAATATTTTAATTCTTAGCTACGCCTGGTTTCCTTTTCACTCCCCATTCAGATGAGGCCTGGTTTGTCACAAGGAGACGTAGGACATATACTGGTTAGGGATCGTCCATATTAAAAGGTACACCTTGACGTGGTTGGATGGTTGGATGGCTTTTGCGTTCTTTGATAAAAAAAAACGTTAAAACGCACCTGTCAACAGGATTGTGCTCAGTAAACCACATACACTGTCAGGTTGGCGCCATTACACTGATTAAAATGATACCTTTGTTGAAATTCGTCCTGTGGTTCTTCTGTAATCTTTACTTTCAGTTTTGAAATAATGATATGCTTGTGCTTCGGGGCGGGCCTTTGGGGAGGGGCTTTATCTGGTGCTCTGCTTATGTATTCACTTTCTGCGTTTTGGACAGTGACCTTCAGTGACCTACCTCATATTTTAAATACTGCATATATAATTCTGTGGTTGAAATGAATAAATTTACATGCAACAAAATGGCACCGACGCCCGCTCATGCGCAGTAGCATCTCTCTGTTGCCAAGAGATGCTACTGTGCAAGCACAATCGGCGGCGCCATATTGCTGCAGTCAAATTTTTTTCCTACAGCAAAATGGTGCCTACGCAGGCGCAGCAGCACCTATTACTTGCCGATAAATGCTACTTCGCAAGCGCCATTAGCGGCGCCATTTTGTTGGACGATAACACCGATAACAGCTGATCGGTGATCAAACATTGATGCCCTATCCTACGGATAGGGCATCAATCAAAAAGTAGTGGACAACTCCTTTAAAAAAGAACCACAGGATGTATATCATCAACCAAGGTATCATTTTAATTAGACAGTGTATGTGGTTCACGGAGTACAATCCTGCTGACAGGTGCGCTTTAACTAAGTACCTTACGTTTTTAACGTTAACAGCAATATTGGAGTTCATATATTCACATATTCATCAGTCGCAGTGTGCTAACGCAATGTGCACCTGTGCATTCATTTATTGTTAAAGGTGTGTGGGCCCTATTTCTTCTTTTTTATTTTTTGCTAATTGAGCATACATCATGTAAGATAAAGACTACTGTGTTGCTGCAAAAAGTACTTTTCTTTAAAGCAGAAATACAGTAATGGGTTATTATAATATTAGCAGCAATCATCGATTACCTTAGTAATTGTGTTAAATTTGAGGTTTGATCACAGAAAGCAAAAAAGAGCTTTCCAAATGAGAGCTACTTTCTGATTATTGCTTTTAAATAAATAAAACATTATTGTTTTATTTATTGTTTGCTTCATTTTATATTTTAAAGTATAACTCTCATCTAATAATATTGATAAAAATATATCAAGCAAGTGCATAACAATGCTGTATTAGAGAATATGTTTCAATGTTCCTTTATAGGATAACTATCCAAGATCCCCTGTATAATAACAAAGGATAGCCTTTGTGCTATATACTATGTGGCTTTTGGCTGAAGGTGCAAGACCTATGTCATTACATTCCAAATCGAGCACTGGCTTTTATATGTAAAATAAAACATTTCTGCCAGGAATATGTTCCTATATCAATTTTGGTCTGCCATATATAAATATTAAGGGGTAAAGTTTCTCCTTGTGGAGAGTGACAAGTTAACGTAGGGAGACTTATAGGTCATGCAATGCAACTCTGAAAATGGAAATATGCAAATAGTCTTTTCAGAGTGGCCACGACTGTATTTGCAAATTTAAATTCCCAGGGGCCATTGCATGTCTATAATTCTCCCTAAGCATAACGACACTCTGCACAAGGAGAAATTTTACCCCTTAAAATGCCAATCAGAGGCCTCTCATCCAGTCAAATCAGTTCTCCTGGTTTGCACTGATGAGGGGAAAAAACCTCAAAACACATGTCTGCAAATTCAGTTTCAGGTTTGGCTTCTTATTCTAAGACATGTGGAAAGACTTTTAGGATTACTTGACCCCCTAGGTGGTACTAGAGTTACAGTCTATTTTGAATATATATATATTGTGTAGTTTTCTGTGTATGATTTCTTATACTTATTTAGTTACAATGGGATATATACGACTTCCTGTAATACATGCAAAATGCTCCACAATATCTCCTCGTATCTGCCATATTTGATATAACTAAAATCAGGGGAGCGCCAGGCTAATATGTAAAGGTTTTATGAACTCACAAATATACTGAAGTTTTTTTTACCATATAACTGTTTGCAGGGAGAGCTACCAACTTTAGCTTACTGTGTAAAGAAAGTGACTTCTGTGACCCTTGTAATATACGGCCTGTCACTGAACTGTGAGTCCTTGACATTTATACTACAATGGAAACCCATCCAGTCAAGAAAAAGTCAAAATGTCACACCGATCTAACAAAACAGCATGGAAAACTGGAAGGATCCTTACCTGCTATTCTGAGGTGAACTTTTCCTGCAGAACCATCTAGGATTGCAACTAGTGATGAGCAAGCATGCTCGTTACTCGAGATTTACGATCATGCACGGGTTTTCACCGAGTATCTTCAGCGTGCTCGAGTGTTATGTTTCAGTCACTCCGTGAGCATGATTTGTGACAGTTTGACAGCTTTAATACATGTGAGGAATGCCTGTTTCTTAGGCATTCCTCACATGCAATAAAGCTGTCAAACAGTCGCAAAGCATGCACACGAGAGACTGAAACATAACACCCGAGCACGCTGAAGTTGCTCGGCGAATGCTCAGGCTCGCCGAAAGGGTTAACAGAACATGCTCGCTCATCACTAATTACCACCTAAAGATCTTCCATGTATGGAGAAAACGCTGGTCTTGTCTTAGATCTGCCTGATGAAATGAAGACTGAAAACTGCACACATCACAATTATTCCTCCATTCTATCAGCTGTGATGTCATAAAGGAAGGAAGAAGCCTATGATGTCATCAACTGAAGGTAGAAGCCTGAGAGTGATGTAGCTGAAAATCAAGAAAAAATCCTAATTTATACTCCATTGACTAATGTGCTTCAATTCACTTTTAGAATTAACAGAAAAATGTAAACTCTCAAAAAACAAAAACTGATTTGCTGTTTATAGCCAACAATCACAACTCAGCTTCCATTTTTTATCATCTTGGCGTCTTCTGCTTTAGACCTCATTCACACGTCAGTATTTGATCAGTATTTTTACATCGGTGTTTGTATGCAAAAACAAGAAGTGGAACTTACTTAGTTATTAGCACCCTGCACCATACATTTATGGCACTATCACTGCAGGGTATAGGTGTTGTACCCATATTATCACCCATGGGGCAATGGTTGTGATCAGCGGTAATGCCAAATATACAGACAGCTGCCATGTTTTGCATATTTTATACGGTAATGCAGCATTGTCTAGAATTATATAGGAGAAAATATTCTTTAGATAAGATACTATTTCCATAACTGCACTACAGACTGATGTTATCTACCTATAAATATTACATAAGACACACAGCCATGTACAATACACGGCTATTAGGTTGATGATCTTGTAATTTCAAAGTTCAGTAAATGACTATATTCAAGGCTATTTCACAGTGTTTTTGCCAGAAAAGTGGTGTAAAACATTTTGAAAAGTCTGAACTCTTACTTAATAACATTGCTAAAAAAAATCAAGCAAGAGCATAACAATATAGTAAATGCTGTATTACTTTATGAATTCTCTTTCAATGTTTCTTATAGGGTAATTATCCAAGATCCCCTGTATAATAACTGAGGATATCCTTTGTGTTATATACTATGTGGCTTTTGGCTGAAGGTGCAGGATCCAAGTCATTACATTCTAAATGGAGCACTGGCTTTTATATTTACAGCAAAACATTTCTCCCAGGAATATGTTCCTGTATCAATTTTGCTCTGCCATAGATGTATTAAGAGGTAAAATTTATTCTTGTGCAGAATGCCAAGTTGGTGTAGGGAGACTTATAGGCCATGCAATGCAAGTCCGGAAATGTAAATATACAAATAGTCTTTTCAGAGTGGCAACGACTCTATTTGCAAATTTAAATTCCCAGGGGACCATTGCTTACCTAGAATTCTCCCTAAACATACCTGGCACTCTCCACAAGGAGAAAATGTACCCCTTATAATGCATGTCAGAGGCCTCTCACCCAGTCAAATCAGTTCTCCTGGTTTTCAGTGATGAGAGGAATACACCCCAAAACATATCTCTGAAAACAGAGTTTCTGGTTTGGCTGCTTATCCTAAGACATGTGGCAAAACTTTTTAAAGGGTTGATATTGACTTTTAGGATTGCTACGCCCCATAGGTGCTAGTAGAGGTCTAGTCTATTTTTAATATAATTTTTTTTTGTATAGTTTTAGGTGTATGATTTCTTACACTTGTTTAGTTACAATAGGATAGACGACATCCTGTAATATATGCAATATGCCCTATAATATCCCCTCATGTCCGCCATATTTGATATAACTAAAATCAGGGGTGCACCAGGCTAATATGTAAAAGTTTTATGACCTTCCAAAAATGCTGAAGTTTTTTACCATATTACTGTTTGAAAGGAGATCATATCAACTTTAGCTTACTGTGTTATGAAAGTGACTTCTGCGTCCCTTGTAATATACAGCCTGAGTACTTGACATTCACACCACAATGGAAACCCATCCAGTCAAGAAAAAGTCAAATTGTCACACTATCTAACAAAACAGCATGGAAAACTGAAATAATCCTTACCTGCTATTCTGAAGTGAGCTTTTCCTGCAGAACAATCTAGGATTACCACTAGTGATGATCGAGCGTGTTCTATTAACCCCTTCGGCGAGCACCTGTCAGACAGGCAATCTCTGCATGTGTCACAACTGTCAAACAGCCATGACACTTGCAGGTGCTGCGACACTAAAAGAAATGCCGAGCATGCCAAAATACTCGGCGAGCACCCGAGCATGCTCGCCGAAGGGGTTGATACAACAAGGTCGATCATCACTAATTACCACCTAAAGATCTTCCATGTATGGAGAAAACGCTGGACTTGTCTGAGATGTACCTGATGGAATGAACACTATCTGCTGCACACATCACAACTATTCCTCCATTCCATCAGCTGTGATGTCATAAAGGAAGGAAGAAGCCTATGATGTCATCAACTGAAGGTAGAAGCCTGAGAGTGATGTAGCTTAAAATCAAGAAAAAATCCTATTTAATACTGCACTGACTAATGTGCTTCATTTTTAGAATTAACAGAAAAATGTAAACTGTCAAGAAACAAAAACTGATTTGCTGTTTATAGCCAACAATCACAACTCAGCTTCCATTTTTTATCATCTTGGCGTCTTCTGCTTTAGACCTCATTCACACGTCAGTATTTGATCAGTATTTTTACATCGATGTTTGTATGAAAAAACAAGAAGTGGAACTTACAGCAAAAAACAATAATTGAAAGATTGACACCTGTACTGTGTTTTGGAGACACTCCTGGTTTTGGCATACAAATACTGATGAAATACTGATCGAAAATACTGATGTGTGAAAATTGCCTTACATTTACGATGATGGAAGTTAGATATTAGCACCCTGCATCAGACATTAATGGCACTATCACTGCAGGGTACAGGTGTTGTACCTATATTTTCACCCATAGGGCAATGGCTATGATCAGAGGTAAAGCCAAACATACAGACAGCTGCCATGTTTTGCATATTATATACAGTAATGCAGCATTGTCTATATAACATAACATATAGAAACAGAAAAATGGAAGCAGCACTCCAAAAACAGTGCAAATTATAGGACTTTAACGGCCAATGTGACAAAGATTGAGAAAGGTTCACACTATGAACTGAAACAAAAAATTGGAGGAAAAGAAGGTATGCAAAGACAGGGATCAACTTAAATGTAATAAATATTTATTGACACACAAGCCGAGACAAAAACATTTAAAAACACTTAAAAAGCACAAATGGCCATAACAATATTTCAGACAACAACACTATAGTATTGGCGTCTAATCCATCTGTCCGTGGGATGATACATGAAAGACCAATGAAATACACACCAGGAATTAAAGAACATTAGTCCACGCCAAACAATCTAGAGTCTGTTCTTGAAGCCCCTAAACAGAGGGATTTCTGAAGGTCAACTAAAGTGCTTTCAATAGTGCAAAAATACAGTACTATACAATGCAATATTATGTGTTATACAGTCCTGCTCATTGTTATTGGCACCCATGAAGTTTAAGTACATAATGTGGAATATCTCCTGAAAACAATGAATCAAGTGAAACAGTTTTTTTATATAGAGAACTTGTGTTAAATACAAAAGAGCCAAGGATAAACAATAATTTAAAACAAAAAACAATGGGAGGGAAAAATAGAAAAACCTAAAGCTTGCTGTGTCACTGGTATTGGCACCCTTTACATTAATTTAGTATGGGAACACATTTTTACTCGCCTGTGGTAAATCACAAAAGAGATTCACTTGTGATTAATTGTCGATGCCCATGTGACATGAATTAGCCAATGAATGATGACTTCAGTGTTTCAAAAAGTCACATGTAGGCCCTGTTCTTTTGTCACAGTGGTGAAGACAAAGGAGCTGTCTGAGGACATCAGAACTGCTATTATTAGCAAACACAAGACTTCCAAAGGATATAAGGCCATCTCCAAAGACCTTGGTATCCCAGTTTCAACAGGGCACAATGTTATTAAAAAGTTTACCAAGCATGGAACCATCAAGAACCTCCCTGGATGTGGGAGAAAGAGGAAAATTGACAAGAGATGTCTTCAAAGGTTGGTGCAAATGGTGGAAAAAACACCACATCAAACATACAAAGACCTGAAGGCCAACCTGGAACAGTCTGGGTTCATGGTTTCAACAAGTACCTTATGCCGCACACTAAACCAAGCAGAGCTTTATGAGCAAAGGCCAAGGAAGAAACCATTGCTGAAGAAAAGACATAAAAAGGAATGACTGATTTTTGCCAAAGCGTACCTTGACAAACCACAATCCTTCTGGCAAAATGTTCTGTGGACAGATGAAACAAAAATAGAGCTTTTTGGAAATGCAAAGCAACAGTTTGTTTACAGATTGCACAATGGAGTTTATAAGGAAAAGAACGCCTTACCAACAGTTAAGCATGGTGGAGGATCCATAATGCTGTGGGGTTGCTTTGCTGCATTTGGTACTGGAGGCTTTTATGTATCACAGGAATCATGAAATCAGAGAATTATCAAGAGATTTTAGAGCGAAATGTCCTACCCAGTGTAAGAAAACTTGGTTTGAGTCGAAGATCATGAGTCCTCCAGCAAGACAATGACCCAAAGCACACATCCAAAAGTACACAGAAATGATTGAAAAAGAAAAAATGGACTGTTTTAAAATGGCCAGCAATGAGTCCTGACCTCAATCCCATTGAAAATCTTTGGGGTGAGCTGAAATCTGCCATTGGGAAAAAGAACCCTGAAAACATTCAAGAGCTTGAACAAGCTGCAAAGGAAGAGTGGGAGAAAATTCCAGCTGAGAAGTGCAAGAAGCTTATAGATGGCTACAAGAAACGTTTTGAGGCTGTCAGCAATGCTAAAGGGTGGGCAACCAAGTATTAATTAGGGGTAGCTTTATTGCAGGACTTGCTTTTTATTCTGTTTTTTCTGTGAAATTGCAACATGGAAATTGAAAAACAATGTTTTATTGTTGTATTGCTTTGGACCACTAATCATAAAATCCTGAGGATATAACTTTGGTACATTTCCATTTGTTTCTGAAGATATTGTACAGTCTATGAAAAAAAAGGGGTGCCAATAATGGTGAGCAGCACTGTATGTACAAACACACACATCACAAGCCTAGTATGCAATAAGTATAAAAAGGAAGTACATGCTGCCAGCACCAAATAGTGGTTTACTGCACCCAATGATGTGGTAGAAGATATAAAGGCTTAATGAAAGGTACAATATAGAAAATAAGCTAAGCACAATGGCAATATACTGCAGGCACAATAATAGGTCCGTATATCCTAGTGGCGCAAATGAAGATATTAAGGCTTAGAAGGTAACCTGATAGAATGGACAGGACAGACAGACAGACATGGATGAAGATACCCAACATGTATCACCACTCAGGAATGTGACTTCATCAGGGGTAGGAGTATAACTTTGCCTGGCCTGTTAAGTTATTTATATACACACATGTAATTACATGGATTAGATCCAGCCGAGAGAGACAGGTGTAAACATTCACAGTTGCCACACTGTGTTTTGCTTAGATGAGGTAACAGTTTTAGGTGCGCACACGCACACCGGAAGTAATGTCTCTGCATCCATGCTGTAAAGCAAGACATGACCAGGAAATAAAACAATGTAGTTTAACAAATCAATAGTGAACGCTAATTACAGACACAATAATTAACGGCACACATATATTGCCTGATAAAGTTCCAACCTTATGTATCTATACCCACGCTCAATTAATGGAGTATTAGGAAAGGGTGCGCTTCCGTGCGCCCAAAATGACGTAATTGGAACCACACTGGAACACAAAAATGCATTCCGGAAGTGAGTATCAGCCTGTCCAAGTAAGAGAGCAAAAAATCGGCGTATGCGCATTGTGATGATGCAGAACGCTCCATCTGTCAGTGGAGCACAAGCTAGAGGTGTGCAGACGCACACCAGAAATTATGTCACCAGATACGCATTGGAGCGCAACAATGTGTTCCGGAAGTGAAATACCAACCTGTCCACACAAAAGGGCAAAGGATTGGCACCTGCACAATGCATAGGCACAGCTTATATGGTGACAGGTAACTGTCACCAGAGCGCATGTGTGCCCCCAAAAGGGCAATGCAGTACAAGCTTAAAGTAATCCCAGTATTGTGAGCTAGTCTTACATATAGCATTATAGCAACTTATGGCAAATATAACTGATAGGAATATATTCATATTTTTGTTTTTATAGCAACAACTGAACAATAATGAAGTAAATAAATAGAAAATCAGAAAAAGGAGAGTAAAGGTTCCCATCAATTTGAGACCAAATCAATGGTGTATCAATTGACTGGTAAGTATAGAGGTAAGTATAAGTCCAGTCTACACACTGAATGCATGTTCAGGATAAATTCAGAACATGTAAACATGAAACTCATACCGGGCATTAAATGCCATGTATTATCATAGAAATATCTTCTAATTGCAAACCAAAAATCGAGAGTCTCATGACCAAGAAAATCTCCACATGTTGATTCACATGCAAACATGAATGATAAGCTCTTTAGATAAATATCAATCACAGCAAATGAACACCCATATAGACATGTGTGAATCTAGTGGGTGAATTCTTGTGGTATATTTTATTATGAAAAGATATCTACAGATATCAATAGATTAGTAGATGTTGTAATTAGTAATGATCGAGCGTGCTTGCTTCTGCTCTGTACTCGCCCGAGCATCTCACTGCTCGATATGCTCGGCGCTCGTCGAGTACTTCCGGGATGCTCGGGCGGGAGTTCGAGTCCCCGCACCGCATGTTTGGCGCTGTTTTAACAGCGAATAAACATACGGGGATTGACTGCCACATACTGTAATGCTGCAGCCATGTTGGTTGTGGCATTACAGTGATTGGCTAGCCGCATCTGGTCTATATCAGACCCGGTGACCCTACACTCATCACAGTCTACCCTTCAGACAGGTAGAGTAGGGAGAGATGCTGCTGAGCTAGGGAGAGAATTGGCAGTTTATTAGTTAGGTATAGGTATTCCACATTCACAGCAATATATATATATATATATATATATATATATATATATATACACTGCTCAAAAAAATAAAGGGAACACTGAAACAACAGAATATACCTCCAAGTAAATCAAACTTCTGTGAAATCAAACTGTCCACTTAGGAAGCAACACTGATTGACAATCATTTTCACATGCTGTTGTGCAAATGGACAATAGATGGAAATTATTGGCAATTATCAAGACACCCTCAATAAAGGAGTGGTTCTGCAGGTGGGGACCACAGACCACATCTCAGTACCAATGCTTTCTGGCTGATGTTTTGGTCACTTTTGAATGTTGGTTGTCCTTTCACACTTGTGGTAGCATGAGACGGACTCTACAACCCACAGAATTTGCCCAGGTAGTGCAGCTCATCCAGGATGGCACATCAATGTGAGCTGTGGCAAGAAGATTTGCTGTGTCTGTCAGCGTAGTGTCCAGAGGTTGCAGGCGCTAACAGGAGACAAGCCAGTACACCAGGAGACGTGGAGGAGGCCGTAAGAGGGCAAGAACCCAGCAGCAGGACCGCTACCTCCGCCTTTGTGCAAGGAGGAACAGGAGGAGCATTGCCAGAGCCCTGCAAAATGACCTCCAGCAGGCCACAAATGTGCATGTGTCTGCACAAACAGTTAGAAACCGACTCCATGGGGGTGGTATGAGGGCCCGATGTTCACAGATGGGGGTTGTGCTCACAGCCCAACACCATGCAGGACGCTTGGCATTTGCCACAGAACACCAGGATTGGCAAAGTCGCCACTGGCGCCATGTGCTCTTCACAGATGAAAGCAGGTTCACACTGAGCACATGTGACAGACGCGACAGTCTGGAGACGCCATGGAGAGCGATCTGCTGCCTGCAACATCCTTCAGCATGACCGGTTTGGCAGTGGGTCAGTAATGGTGTGGGGTGGCATTTCTTTGGAGGGCCGCACAGCCCTCCATGTGCTCGCCAGAGGTAGCCTGACTGCCATTAGGTACCGAGATTAGATCCTCAGACCCCTTGTGAGACCATATGCTGGTGTGGTTGGCCCTGGGTTCCTCCTAATGCAGGACAATGCCAGACCACATGTGGCTGGAGTGTGTCAGCAGTTCCTGCAAGATGAAGGCATTGAAGCTATGGACTGGCCCGCCCGTTCCCCAGACCTGAATCCGACTGAGTACATCTGGGACATCGTGTCTCACTCCATCCACCAACGTCACGTTGCACCACAGACTGTCAAGGAGTTGGCGGATGCTTTGCTCCAGGTCTGGGAGGAGATCCCACAGGAGACCATCCGCAACCTCATCAGGAGCATGCCCAGGCGTTGTAGGGAGGTCATACAGGCACGTGGAGGCCACACACAATACTGAGCCTCATTTTGACTTGTTTTAAGGACATTCCATCAAAGTTGGATCAGCCTGTAGTGTGTTTTTCCACTTTAATTTTGGGGGTGACTCCAAATCCAGGCCTCCATTGGTTAATAAATTTGATTTCCATTGATGATTTTTGTGTGATTTTGTTGTCAGCACATTCAACTTTATACAGACCAAAGTATTCAATGAGAATATTTAATTCATTCAGATCTAGGATGTGTTATTTGAGTGTTCCCTTATTTTTTTGAGCAGTGTATATACATCTGAACTAACAGTCCTTCTAAGGACTAATCCAACTGCATTTATAATTACTGATGATAGCAGGAGTTAGGCAGCTAGGCTTTGTGGAGAGTGTATAGAGCAGAATAGGGTCCATTGCACGTGCTGTCTGCTGCTGTTACTGATATCCATAGACCTAGATATCAGGGCTAAATTTTTAGCTCCTAATCCTGATTATTTGCTTTTGGGCTCATACCCATATGTGAGAAAAAAAACGTTCCAATATCTGGACTGAAAAAACAGAAGAGTGTCATGCGAGTGCTATGCGGTTTTCTGACCTAGCATCCGATTTACATCCGATTTCCATGCGATTTTAACATGGGCTTTTACAAAGGGGAATTATCTCGGTCATTTACACATACGTTTTCTATGGAAATATTCTTCACTACACATATAAAAATGTATATATACAGTACAGACCAAAAGTTAGGACACACCTTCACATTTAAAGATTTTTCTATATTTTCATGACTATGAAAATTGTACATTCACACTGAAGGCATCAAAACTATGAATTAACACATGTGGAATTATATACTTAACAAAAAAGTGTGAAACAACTGAAAATATGTCTTATATTCTAGGTTCTTCAAAGTAGCCACCTTTTGCTTTGATGACTGCTTTGCACACTTTTGACATTCTCTTGATGAGCTTCAAGAGGTAGTCACCGGAAATGGTCTTCCAACAATCTTGAAGGAGTTCCCAGAGATGCTTAGCACTTGTTGGCCCTTTTGCCTTCACTCTGCGGTCCAGCTCACCCCAAACCATCTCGATCGGGTTCAGGTCTGGTGACTGTGGAGGCCAAGTCATCTGGCGTAGCACCCCATCACTCTCCCTCTTGGTCAAATAGTCCTTACACAGCCTGGAGGTGTGTTTGGGGTCATTGTCACGTTGAAAAATAAATGATGGTCCAAGTAAATGCAAACCGGATGGAATAGCATGCCGCTGCAAGATGCTGTGGTAGCCATGCTGGTTCAGTATGCCTTCAATTTTGAATAAATTCCCAACAGTGTCACCAGCAAAGCACCCCCACGCCATCACACCTCCTCCATGCTTCACGGTGGGAACCAGGCATGTAGAGTCCATCCGTTCACCTTTTCTGCATCGCACAAAGACACGGTGATTGGAACAAAAGATCTCAAATTTGGACTCATCAGACCAAAGCACAGATTTCCACTGGTCTAATGTCCATTCCTTGTGTTCTTTAGCCCAAACAAGTCTCTTCTGCTTGTTGCCTGTCCTTAGCAGTGGTTTCCTAGCAGCTATTTTACCATGAAGGCCTGATGCACAAAGTCTCCTCTTAACAGTTGTTGTAGAGATGTGTCTGCTGCAAGAACTCTGTGTGGCATTGACCTGGTCTCTAATCTGAGCTGCTGTTAACCTGCGATTTCTGAAGCTGGTGACTCGGATAAACTTATCCTCAGAAGCAGAGGTGACTCTTGGTCTTCCTTTCCTGGGGCGGTCCTCATGTGAGCCAGTTTCTTTGTAGCGCTTGATGGTTTTTGCAACTGCACTTGGGGACACTTTCAAAGTTTGCCCAATTTTCTGGACTGACTGACCTTCATTTCTTAAAGTAATGATGGCCACTTGTTTTTCTTTACTTAGCTGCTTTTTTCTTGCCATAATACAAATTCTAACAGTCTATTCAGTAGGACTATCAGCTGTGTATCCACCAGACTTCTGCACAACACAACTGATGGTCCCAACCCCCATTTATAAGGCAAGAAATTCCACTTATTAAACCTGAGAGGGCACAGCTGTGAAGTGAAAACCATTTCCGGTGACTACCTCTTGAAGCTCATCAAGAGAATGCCAAGAGTGTGCAAAGCAGTCATCAAAGCAAAAGGTGGCTACTTTGAAGAACCTAGAATATAAGACATATTTTCAGTTGTTTCACACTTTTTTGTTAAGTATATAATTCCACAAGTGTTAATTCATAGTTTTGATGCCTTCAGTGTGAATGTACAATTTTCAAAGTCATGAAAATACAGAAAAATCTTTAAATGAGAAGGTGTGTCCAAACTTTTGGTCTGTACTGTATATATATATATATATATATATATATATATATACAGTATACATTTATATATATATATACAGTACAGACCAAAAGTTTGGACACACCTTCTCATTTAAAAATTTTCCTGTATTTTCATGACTATGAAAATTTTACATTCACACTGAAGGCATCAAAACTATGAATTAACACATGTGGAATTATATACTTAACAAAAAAGTGTGAAACAACTGAAAATATGTCTTATATTCTAGGTTCTTCAAAGTAGTCACCTTTTGCTTTGATGACTGCTTTGCACACACTTGGCATTCTCTTGATGAGCTTCAAGAGGTAGTCACCGGAAATGGTCTTCCAACAATCTTGAAGGAGTTCCCAGAGATGATTAGCACTTGTTGGCCCTTTTGCCTTCACTCTCTTGCTCACCCCAAACCATCTCGATTAAGTTCAGGTCTGGATACTGTGGATGCCAGTTCATCTGGTGTAGCACCCCATCACTCTCATTCTTGGTCAAATAGCCCTTACACAGCCTGGTGTTGTGTTTGGGGTCATTATCCTTTTGAAAAATAAATGATGGTCCAACTAAACGCAAACCGGATGGAATAGTATGCCTTCAATTTTGAATAAATCAAAGCAAAAAGGTGGCTACTTTGAAGAACCCAGAATATAAGACATATTTTCAGTTGTTTCACACTTTTTTGTTAAGTATATAATTCCACATGTGTTAATTCATAGTTTTGATGTCTTCAGTGTGAATGTACAATTTTCATAGTCATGAAAATACAGAAAAATCTTTAAATGAGGTGTGTCCAAACTCTTGGTCTGTACTGTATGTAATGGTGGCGTGAGATCAGGGGCCCAATGTCATTTAACCCTTTCAATAACGTCCTTCAGTGCCCACTTTGATGCCCATGTTTCTGCCAGTTTTATTCATTTTGTAGCTGCGTTTAAGCATATTCACCCCTGGGCACCTCACTGCATTGTATAAGCATTGCATTGCCGAATAAGAAACTGAGGAATTAGAAAGCAACTTCTGCCTCTCTGTACAGTGAGCGGCCCCGGCCATGTGATCAGGACGAGCTATTCCGGGAGGATGGTTCCCACGTCCATGTCATGCGTGGAGTGACCAGAGCCCTCTGTAATAATTGTGTGCTCAGGCCGAGGTCCGGGGACGTACTAAACTGCATATTGGGATGATGGGATGATGGGATTATGGGCTGCAATGATAGACTCGACCACTAGATGGCAGCACATTTTTCAAATGCAGACCAGGAAATGACTTCTGGCCTTGATACTGGATTAGAAGAAGCAGCAGTTTTTAACTCTTGACCTGTAATATAGAAAGAAATCAGAGGGAATTCAATGGAAATACTAAAATGAATCAGAACATCCAAACGGCTGGATTAAAGTTTAATAATAGAACCAGGGAAAACAGATTGTAACTATTTGGGATTATGTGTAGAATATCGGGGTTACACACGCCTGGTGATACATCTCATCAACAACTCATAGGAATATAGGTATAATTATTGTTCTGTATGGGGATTATGGCTAAAATATCACAAATACACATGCCCAGGAACATATTTCATCTACATTCAATAGGAATATGGGTATAACTATTGTTCTGTATGGGGATTATGGGTGAAATATCACAAATGCACATGCCCAGGAACATATTTCATCTACTTCTCATAGGAATATGGGTATAACTATTGTTCTGTATGGGGATTATGGGTGAAATATCACAAATACACATGCCCAGAAACATATTTCATCTACTTCTCATAGGAATATGGGTATAACTATTGTTCTGTATGGGGATTATGGGTGAAATATCACAAATGCACATGCCCAGTGAGAGGATGATAGGAGTTATACTTCACCCAAGACTACGATGTAAGACACAGATGAAGTTATTCTTCCCTTATCTGGACATTTGGACTGACGCCCAGAAACTAGATTGTAACTTGTTTTTAGCTGTCTCAGCAACCTTCTACTGCTATGAATTATCACTTTTCTGCTTATGAAACTTTCTTATCAACATTCCACTGTTATGAATCATCACTTCACTGCTTGTGAAACAAAGGCATTTTACTGCGCATGTGTGACAAAAAAACTATGATTATTAGTATAAATAAAGGGACAGCACCTATAGACGCAGACGCGCTCAGGGGCTTCCCAGTACTTGATTATACACTACGTGTCTGTGTATTTCTTGTTACAGGGATACCCCGACTCCAACAAGGACCCTCCATGGCTGAATGATCCTAACAATTCCTGGCGCCCGAACAGGGACCCGAGGTCTGCGTATTCCTTCAAGTTCATCGACCGGCACGAGTAACCGCTGAGATTGGGACATCGGAACAGCAGATGACAAACCTGGCCAGGTAAGAGACACTGTTAGTTCTCTTACATCTGCTCTGCGATAGTCCGTAAATTTCATGCATATCTTGTGTTGGGATTGAGGAACTAGTAGAGAAGGATACCTATAGCTCGGGTCATTCATGTATATACTGTAGGATCTGCCGAAGGAGAGGTCAGAGAAGGTTATGAAACGGATGGTATGAAAGAGATGTGGATGTCGGGAATAGCCTCATAAGCCGCACTAAGGTAGATGACATAAGTATTACGGAGATTGCCTAACTGAGTCATAAGGTTGTGTCCTTTCGGGGAAACCTTCGCTCACGCTTAACTCCCGAACCTTTGTCCTCCTTTTTGACGGATAAGAGATTGACAGAATGAGCCCATGGAAGTAATGATAATACTCCAGGGACACGATATATAATGGAGACTGTATGGTTAATTTTATGTATTGTTGGTCTTGCCCTTGTTGCCATATATATATGTGTTAGAATTACTCTACACTTCAGACAAAACGGTCCAGAGAAACCGTTTCAGATACTGGCTCCTTAGGACAAAATAGGTAACGAGGAAAGGTAAAATATAGAATATATTTTATCTAACCCAAAAAGCCTCCTAAGGTAGGAATAGTCAGGAAAAATGGGCAACAAACAGACTAAGACCACAAATGATGAACAAGATGTCTGTACGATCGTGAAAGAAAGGTGTGGTGTAGAAGCAACTAAGAATTTAGGGAAAGTTTGCAAAACTTTTCAGGTAGCAAGGCATGACAGGTTTAACAGGAAACTATGGGAGGACATTCGGGTTAGAAAAGCAGGAGTGATAAGAGACAAAGGATGGCAGGAACAAGTAGAGGCCATGGTCGAACTATCAAAAACAGCAGAGACAGACCATTGGACTTTTAATAAAGACAATGGATTATGGAGAACTCCAGTCAGACAGGGTCCCATTGTACAAACAGAAAACAGTAAACAAATGAACCCATTGGCACCACCATATCAGCCCAGGTCAGAACCCACACTGTATCCTGATTTTCGGGGTCCGGGTGGATGGACATGTACAAACTGTGGACTCCAGAATCCAGACTGGAGAGACACATGTGCAGGATGTGGAGCACCACGACCACATGATATGTTGGCACCAGTGCGTATCCTCAGTCGACCATACAGAGAAGAAGATGGTGGCAATCCACCGCGTAGAGTAACTAGATACCATCAGACTAGACAATATTTTCCATGGACCCCCGCTGAGGGAATGTCCCTACTTCAGAATGCACCAGATCCAATACAATGCCCACTAAGATTTGCTACGTACATACAGCAGATAATACACACCCATAATGGAACATGGTCAGATGGGACAGAATTATGTAGAATGAAAATGACACCAGGGTTGTATCAGGAATTGATGACAGTTATAGAACCTCATAGACCTCAACCAGTAGATGGTGAGGATCCAAATACCGCACTGTCAGGACAGAATTTTATGATCAGACTTATGGAGTTTATGAGAACTAAACAACGAATGAGAGGGACTTCAGGAACTGTCTCCCAGAAGTCAGGACAGCCTGTAGATGAATACTACTTAGCGGTAGAAAACAGTTACAGAGACGAGGGAATGGACCTTACCAATGAAGGAGTCATTCGACTGATGACAAAAACTTTTATAGAGAATCTTAACCCAAAACTTAGGGAAAAGTTCAAGGCTGCAACTCCTGATTGGAGAACCCTAGATGATCCCCAGATAGTCAGACAAAAACTATTAGGGATAGAAATGGATATGCGTGAGGCAGCATCCAAACCCATCAGAGTAGCAGCAAATAATAGTCTGGTCAATAAAAACAACAGATCAAATCAGACCTATGACAAAGGGAACTTGGATAAGAAAACTAATCCATGTCACTACTGTAAGAAACCAGGACATTGGATTAGAGAATGCAGGAAAAAAGCCAGGGATATAGAAGATGGTACCTATGTCCCAAGAGAATCACAAGAAAAGACAGTACAGGCTTCTGCTCCTGCAGCAAGCGAGTGACTAGACGTGATGCAAACCACTTTGACTGGAAGGCGCCCAATAATTCAGGTAAAAGTAGCAGGAAAACAATGCCCTTTTCTAATAGATACCGGAGCAACTTCCTCCGTCCTCAATGAAGACGCCTTACCAAATGCTGATTGTTTATCAGATGATGTAACCTATACCGAAGGGTATGATGGAGGAATCAGGCCACTCCCATATAGTATTCCCCTTGAAACAAAGATAGGATCTAAAATATTTTTATCTAAATTTCTTTTTGTCAAAGGGGCACCTACTTGTCTTCTAGGTACAGACCTATTAAAGCAGACAGAAATGAATATCCAATTTTTGGAGGATGGTAGAGTCCAAATTTTGGTGCCTGATGACCAAGAGTCTCTAGAAAACATTGTAAAAGTCCAAGCCTTAGAGGATGAGAAAGATCCTGCCCCTACCCAAATTATTTTAGATCTTTCTGAGGTACCAGAAAAATTATGGGCACAACATGACACCGATGTAGGACTAATGCCAATAGCTCCAGTAAAAGTCACTCCTGTTCCAGGTGTGACACTACCCCAATTGAGACAGTATCCTATTAGTGCCCAACAAGAACACGCCATAGGAGAACAGATAAAAGATTATCTAAAAACTGGAGTACTGATAGAAGTAAAGTCACCAGCCAATACACCGTTGTACCCCGTAAAAAAGAAATCTACTGAGGGGTCAGCTGCTAGGTACCGGATGGTACATGATTTAAGAGAGATAAATAAAATTTTGGAACCTATTACTCCTGTTGTGCCAAATCCACACACGTTGCTATCACAGATCCCAGCAACAGCACGAGTATTTTCTGTCATAGACTTATCAAATGCATTTTTTTCAGTACCATTACACCCAGACTGTTACAAACTGTTTGCATTTACATTTAAGAATAGACAATTAGCATGGACAAGATTACCACAGGGTATGATACATTCACCTACCTTGTACTCAGAAGCTATGAGATCAGTTCTTCAAAATTTCAAACCTACGGATGAGGTTGTAATTCTTCAATATGTTGATGACCTATTGTTATGTGCCCCTGCTCAAGAGTCCGCAAACAGCAACACAATAAGGTTGTTAATATTTCTAGCAGACATGGGCTGTAAAGTTAACAAGAAAAAAGTACAACTTTGTATGACTACGGTAGTATTTCTAGGACACTGCATTTCACAAGGTATTCGGCACCTCACCGCCGACAGACTAAAAATCATTAGAGATCTTGTTCCTCCCAAGAACTACAAAACATTAAGAGCATTTTTGGGAATAGTATCACACTGCAGACAATGGGTTATACATGCTAGTCAGCTTATGCAACCTCTATATGATTGTTTAAAAATCGAGCCTTTTCAGTTAACTGAATCAGCGCTCATAGCCTTTCAAGACCTCAAGAAAGGTCTCATGTCAGCCCCAGCCTTGGGAATCCCAGACTACGCCAAACCATTCCAATTAATGGCTGCGGAAATGTCTAATCATGCTACAGGAGTACTAACACAGAAACATGAAAATAAACAAAGACCTGTCGCATACTATTCTGCTCAATTAGATAATGTTACCAAAGCTGCACCATCATGTGTCAGAGTAGTAGCAGCTGTCTCTCTTTTGGTAGTAAAAGCCTCAGAAATAGTACTAGACCATGCCCTAATAGTACAAACTACACATGATGTACATAGCATACTGAATCAGGTATTGCCAAAACACATTTCAATGGCTAGACATCTTAGATTACAATGCTCCTTACTAATGCCACCAAACCTCACTTTTCGCCGCATATTGTCTCTAAATTTAGCCACTCTGTTACCACTAGAGACAAAGGGGGGAGTGGAAGGAGGTCAGGAAGACGAAGATGAAAATTTTTTACAATACCACGAACAAGACAATATAATACATGATTGCTTACAGTGTATAGAACAAGAAACACAAGGGCTACCTAATGTACAGGACACCCCTCTTGACAATCCAGACCTACATATGTATATAGATGGTAGTAGGTATGCAGATGAAACTGGTAACTTTCACACAGGTTATGCCATTGTATCAGATTATGATATTATTGAAGCTGAGCCAATGCAGGCCAGCTGTTCAGCCCAGGAAGCTGAACTATTAGCTCTAATACGAGCATTACAGTTAGCAAAAGAAAAAAACGCTAATATTTTTACTGATTCTAGATATGCATATGGTATTGTACATGATTTTGGATGTATATGGAGAGCTAGAGGTTACATGACAGCTTCAGGTCAACCAGTAAAACATGGACAAATGATTAGACAAATCCTAGAATCAGCTGCCTCAACCAAACAAGTAGCAGTAATAAAAGTACCTGCACATGTAAGACTCGACACCGAGATAGCTAGGGGTAATGACCGAGCCGACAAGGCTGCTAAGCGAGCTGCAGTAAAACCTCTGACAACTGACCACACTATTAGTGCAGTATCAGAATTTGACTTAATTACACGGCTCAAAGAAGCCCACCAGCAGGTGAGTAGAGAAGAAAAAGAAGAGTGGCAGAAACAGGGGGCAGAAGAAAAAGAAGGACTATGGAGAAAAGGAGATGAGCTTTGTCTCCCCCGAGCGTGGTACCCTGTTGTGGTCAGTGAAGCCCACGGACCTACACATGTGTCTGCAAACGGTATGATACAGAGGGTCAGACAGAAGTGGTTAGCCCCAGGGTTCGGCCAGGTAGCTCGAGCAAAATGTGGTTCTTGTGAAATCTGTTTAGCCCACAATCCAGGACAGACTGTTAAGACCCCCCAGAAGCACCATGTAAGACCACTATATCCGTTCCAGAGACTTCAGATCGATTACATCCAGATGCCTAAGCATGGACACTATGAGTATGTACTGGTATGTGTGGACATGTTTTCGGGGTGGCCAGAGGCTTATCCAGTTCATACAGCCACGGCTAAAGTCACTGCAGTAAAAATAGCACATGAACTGGTACCCCGTTATGGTATCCCAGAAGTGATCGAGTCAGATAGAGGTACACATTTTACTGGAGAGATCTTTCAGAATGTAATGAAAATGTTGTGTATAAAAAGTGAACTACACACCCCTTACCACCCACAGAGTTCTGGTAAGGTTGAGAGAATGAATGGAACACTTAAGTTAAAAATACAGAAAGCCATGGCAGAAACACAGAAACCATGGACTGAGTGTCTCCCAATAGCATTGTATTCAGTCAGAGACACCCCCCAGGGAAAGAGCAAACTCACCCCCCATGAAATATTGTTTGGTAGAGTTGCCAATACAGGATTGTATTTCCCACAGACTTTAATGTTAGAAACTGAAAGCTTAACTGCTTATGTACAAAATTTATGTAAGCATGTGTCTAAAATACACTCTTTAGTGTTCTCTTCCATTCCAGATCCAGATTCCATTGAGGGCACGCACAAGCTGCAACCAGGAGACGAAGTTTACGTAAAAAGACATAACAGAAGAACGCTAGAACCCAGATTTGAGGGTCCATATCAGGTGTTATTGACAACTCCAACTGCAGTAAAATTGGAAGGAAAATCAGCATGGGTACATGCAAGCCATTGCAAAAAGAAATAGTGGTGATTGTACTTGTGTTAGCTATAACGATAGATCAGGGAGACCTGTGGGATAAACTAAGTTCCCCAAAACCTGCAGATAATAAATTTATAAAACATCATGAGACATTGGTAAACGGGCTGCTCGATGGCGGACAGAAAATAGCAGACTGTTGGATTTGTACGCATTCTCCAATATCAGCCACGAGCATACCCTTCCTGGCCGTACCCATGACCCCTGAGGAAGTGTTTACATGGACTAATTGCTCAGACAAATTAGCAAATAACCAAACCGTTAATTCTAGATTATGGAACACCACTGTTGCCATCCCAGTTGTGGGGTGGGTGGGATTTCCCTGGTGGCAAGGTAATATGACCGGAAAAATAAACAACTTACAATATTTAGCGTTTAAAGGAGGTGTATGGGTTCCTAGAAATAAGACGGGACTAACAGACTTAGGGTTAATTCCTACAGAAAATATACAACTCAGTTTTAGTAGCACAGTATCTTCTTCTCAACCTTTTAAACCTGATATAGTAGAAAAATACATACACAATAATGGTTGGAAATATTCACAATTATTCCCCGATGGAAACAATGATACATGTTCAAAAATACCAGGTAATATATTATGTAATGAGTCAAGTGCATATGACCCAGGTACACCGACTTGTGAAAATCCAGATGCAGGATACTGTAGTCCATTAGGTCAAAAACCCCCTTGGTGTATACTTCAGAATGTATCTAAATTTTTAGATTTGGTACATAGGTTGGTGCTCCAACACTCTGCAATATGGGATCTGCCTGAAGGAACCTTCTGGATTTGTGGAAATGGAGCATACAAATGGCTCCCAGTAGGAATAAAAGGTGCATGTACTCTAGGACGCTTAACACCGGCCACATTTATAGTTCAGAATCAGCAGGTAGATATGCAAGCAGTACCTAAACACACACTATACAAAAGAGCAGCCGACAACTCGCCTAGACCTTCAGGTAGGCCACATGTGGTCCAAATGGGAATTCCTAATAAAATATTCAGCACTTTCTTTGTGTATCCAATGTTGATGCAGATGTGGGATAAATTAGTTCAGGCCACCGACTATCTAGATGATCAGATATGGGATATTATGGATATACTTAATACTAGTATAGCTGTCCAAAATCAACTTATAATTGTTACTAATCAACATACTGTAGTGTTAGACTACCTAACTGCGGCCCAGGGAGGAATGTGTCAAATTATTGGTCCAACCTGTTGTCATTACATAGATCCAAACAGTACAATGAGTATGAGGTTCAAGCTGGCAGATATACAACGATTACGGGATGAATATGACAGACACAATGACCAAAATAAAGATAGCTGGTGGTCAGACACCTTCTCCTTTCTCAACCCAAAGAACTGGTTTAAGGGTATTGGAGGTTGGGTGGCTGGAATTCTGCAAGGTATATTACAGATTGTGCTAATTATAGTAGTCATATATGTAGTGTTTAAAATAGGATTAAAAATTATTTTAATATGCATAAATAAGCTTTGTAACACGGACTCAAGAATATGAAAGAAAAGAACTCCCGGACCAGGTCTTCTACCAAAAGTCCATAAGGAAGAATCAAAGGGGGGACTGAGAGGATGATAGGAGTTATACTTCACCCAAGACTACGATGTAAGACACAGATGAAGTTATTCTTCCCTTATCTGGACATTTGGACTGACGCCCAGAAACTAGATTGTAACTTGTTTTTAGCTGTCTCAGCAACCTTCTACTGCTATGAATTATCACTTTTCTGCTTATGAAACTTTCTTATCAACATTCCACTGTTATGAATCATCACTTCACTGCTTGTGAAACAAAGGCATTTTACTGCGCATGTGTGACAAAAAAACTATGATTATTAGTATAAATAAAGGGACAGCACCTATAGACGCAGACGCGCTCAGGGGCTTCCCAGTACTTGATTATACACTACGTGTCTGTGTATTTCTTGTTACGGGGATACCCCGACTCCAACAAGGACCCTCCATGGCTGAATGATCCTAACACCAGGAACATATTTCATCTACTTCTCATAGGAATATGGGTATAACTATTGTTCTGTATGGGGATTATGGGTGAAATATCACAAATACACATGCCCAGAAACATATTTCATCTACTTCTCATAGGAATATGGGTATAACTATTGTTCTGTATGGGGATTATGGGTGAAATATCACAAATACACATGCCCAGGAACATACTTCATCTACTTCTGATAGGAATATGGGTATAACTATTGTTCTGTATGGGGATTATGGGTGAAATATCACAAATGCACATGCCAAGGAACATATTTCATCTACTTCTCATAGGAATATGGGTATAACTATTGTTCCTTATGGGGATTATGGCTAAAATATCGCAAAAACAGATGCCCAGGAACATATTTCATCTACATTCAATAGGAATATGTGTATAACTATTGTTCTGTATGGGGATTATGAGTGAAATATCACAAAAACACATGTCTAGGAACATACTTCATCCACTTCTCATAGGAATATGGGTATAACTATTGTTCTGTATGGGGATTATGGGTGAAATATCACAAATACACATGCCCAGGAACATTTTTCATCTACATTCAATAGGAATATGGGTATAACTATTGTTCTGTATGGGGATTATGGGTGAAATATCACAAATGCACATGCCAAGGAACATATTTCATCTACTTCTCATAGGAATATGGGTATAACTATTGTTCTGTATCTGGATTATGGGTGAAATATCACAAATACACATGCCCAGAAACATATTTCATCTACTTCTCATAGAAATATGGGTATAACTATTGTTCTGTATGGGGATTATGGGTGAAATATCACAAATGCACATGCCAAGGAACATACTTCATTTACTTCTCATAGGAATATGGGTATAACTATGGTTCTGTATGGGGATTATGGGTGAAATATCACAAATACACATGCCCAGGAACATTTTTCATCTACATTCAATAGGAATATGGGTATAACTATTGTTCTGTATGGGGATTATGGGTGAAATATCACAAATGCACATGCCAAGGAACATATTTCATCTACTTCTCATAGGAATATGGGTATAACTATTGTTCTGTATCTGGATTATGGGTGAAATATCACAAATACACATGCCCAGAAACATATTTCATCTACTTCTCATAGAAATATGGGTATAACTATTGTTCTGTATGGGGATTATGGGTGAAATATCACAAATGCACATGCCAAGGAACATACTTCATTTACTTCTCATAGGAATATGGGTATAACTATGGTTCTGTATGGGGATTATGGGTGAAATATCACAAATACACATGCCCAGGAACATATTTCATCTACTTCTCATAGGAATATGGATATAACTCTTGTTCTGTATGGGGATTATGGGTGAAATATCACAAATACACATGCCCAGGAACATATTTCATCTACTTCTCATAGGAATATGGATATAACTATTGTTCTGTATGGGGATTATGGGTGAAATAACAGAAAGACACATGCCCAGGAACATACTTCATTTACTTCTCATAGGAATATGGGTATAACTATTGTTCTGTATGGGGATTATGGGTGAAATATCACAAATACACATGCCCAGGAACATATTTCATATACTTCTCATAGGAATATGGGTATAACTATTGTTCTGTATGGGGAATATGGGTGAAATATCACAAATGCACATGCCAGGAACATACTTCATCTACTTCTCATAGGAATATGGGTATAACTATTGTTCTGTATGGGGATTATTGGTGAAATATCACAAATGCACATGCCCAGGAACATACTTCATCTACTTCTCATAGGAATATGTGTATAACTATTGTTCTGTACGGGGATTATGGGTGAAATATCACAAATGCACATGCCAAGGAACATATTTAATCTACTTCTCATAAGAATATGGGTATAACTATTATTTAAAGATTTTTCTGTATTTTCATGACTATGAAAACTGTACATTCACACTGAAGGCATCAAAACTATGAATTAACACATGTGGAATTATATACTTAACAAAAAAGTGTGAAACAACTGAAAATATGTCTTATATTCTAGGTTCTTCAAAGTAGTCACCTTTTGCTTTGATGACTGCTTTGCACACTCTTGGCATTCTCTTGATGAGCTTCAAGAGGTAGTCACCGGAAATGGTTTTCACTTCACAGGTGTGCCCTGTCAGGTTTAATAAGTGGGGTTTCTTGCCTTATAAATGGGGTTGGGACCATCAGTTGTGTTGTGCAGAAGTCTGGTGGATACACAGCTGACAGTCCTACTGAATAGACTGTTAGAATTTGCATTATGGCAAGAAAAAAGCAGCTAAGTAAAGAAAAACGAGTGGCCATCATTACTTTAAGAAATGAAGGTCAGTCAGTCCGAAAAATTGGGCAAACTTTGAAAGTGTCCCCAAGTGCAGTTGCAAAAACCATCAAGCGCTACAAAGAAACTGGTTCACATGAGGTCCCCCCCAGGAAAGGAAGACCAAGAGTCACCTCTGCTTCTGAGGATAAGTTTATCCGAGTCACCAGCCTCAGAAATCGCAGGTTAACAGCAGCTCAGATTAGAGATCAGGTCAATGCCACACAGAGTTCTAGCAGCAGACACATCTCTTCAACAACTGTTAGGAGGAGACTTTGTGCAGCAGGCCTTCATGGTAAAATAGCTGCTAGGAAACCACTGCTAAGGACAGGCAACAAGCAGAAGAGACTTGTTTGGGCTAAAGAACACAAGGAATGGACATTAGACCAGTGGAAATCTGTGCTGTGGTCTGATGAGTCCAAATTTGAGATCTTTGGTTCCAACCACCGTGTCTTTGTGCGACGCAGAAAAGGTGAACGGATGGACTCTACATGCCTGGTTCCCACCGTGAAGCATGGAGGAGGAGGTGTGATGGTGTGGGGGTGCTTTGCTAGTTACACTGTTGGGGATTTATTCAAAATTGAAGGCATATTGAACCAGCATGGCTACCACAGCATCTTGCAGCGGCATGATATTCCATCCGGTTTGCGTTTAGTTGGATCATCATTTATTTTTCAACAGGACAATGACCCCAAATACACCTCCAGGCTGTGTAAGGGCTATTTGACCAAGAAGGAGAGTGATGGGGTGCTGCGCCAGATGACCTGGCCTCCACAGTCACCAGACCTGAACCCAATCGAGATGGTTTGGCGTGAGCTGGACCGCAGAGTGAAGGCAAAAGGGCCAACAAGTGCTAAGCATCTCTGGGAACTCCTTCAAGATTGTTGGAAGACCATTTCCAGTGACTACCTCTTGAAGCTCATCAAGAGAATGCCAAGAGTGTGCAAAGCAATCATCAAGGCAAAAGGTGGCTGCTTTGAAGAACCTAGAATATAAGACATATTTTCAGTTGTTTCCCACTTTTTTGTTAAGTATATAATTCCACATGTGTTAATTCATAGTTTTGATGCCTTCAGTGTGAATGTACAATTTTCATAGTCATGAAAATACAGAAAAATCTTTAAATGAGAAGGTGTGTCCAAACTTTTGGTCTGTACTGTATATATATATATATATATATATATATATATATATATATATCCCAAATAGTCATGCCCAATACCACATTTGATGAATTTCCCATAATAATATGCATATAATTATTCACCTACATGGTAATTCAATGTGAAATATTATATTTACAGAGGCCAAATAATTTTGCAGCTTTGTTTGAAAAAATATCTTTATAAACTTGTGGGCACCTAAACTCCATAATAAATGAATACCTATATGTACATTTATATTACGGCGTCAAATAGGCTAAGTAATTTCCTTTTAAAGCTTCGTAATTCTGCATTCAATGGCGCTGTAATAAGTCAGTATAGGCTGTTTATTGTCTCTATGTGACGGCTTTTCATTAATAATGCGAAAACAGTTTGAACTATTAATTTGAAAATATCCGCATTGATTTCCTGGACATCTGCAGGGTTTATACGCTCAGCGATGCTGAAACAGGCCTGTAAAGACTGGTTTAACAAAGTTTTTGCTTTTTTTTTTTCAAGATTGTGAAAACTGTCTGAAGCATTGACTTGAAAATAGCTTTTGTGACTTTATTGATATATTTTGTGGTTGTACGTCAATGTTGCTGAAATAAGCAAATAAAGGCTGATTTAAGAGACTTTTGACTGTTTATCTTCAGTACTGAAAATATGGCTTAAAGCTGACCTGTCATCACATTCAATGCCACCAAGCCGCAGCTATGGTGGCATAGCTGACAGGTCCAGCAGTGTGGACAGCCCTCTATCCGCCTCCCTGGTGCCTCCTCACTAAAATATTACACTTTATTCCCCTCGGCGGGCACCACTGGAAGCATGAAGTGTCTGTATCGGTCCGATGGAGTGTGAACAAATCTGCGCTATCTACAATGCACTGCGTCATCAGTTGCTGGGCAGGAATTTTTTTACTGCCCAGCGACTGATGACGCGACACAGCGCAAGGTTCAAGCACTGATTGGCTCACACTCCAAAACACCAACAGGACCACTTCCTGATTCCCGTTACGTGCGCCAAGGGGGCAATAAAGTTTAGTATTTCAGTGAGGAGGCACCCAGGGAGGTGGACAAAGGTCTCTCCACACTGCTGGACCTGTCAGCTATGCCACCATAGCTGCGGCTTGGTGGCATTGAATGTGAATGTGCCAAAAAATGGCAAATGTGTTTCAATGCCGATAAATGTAAGGTCATGCACATGGGAAAGAAAAACAGCAGTCACCCATACATATTAAATGGGAAACTGTTGGGGAAATCTGACATGGAGAAGGACCTGGGCGTCTTGGTTAACAGCAAATTAAATTGGAGTGCCCAGTGTCAGGCAGCAGCTGCGAAGGCAAATAGAGTCATGGCATGCATCAGAAGAGGAATAGGGGCATATGATGAGAACATTGTTCTTCCTCTGTATAAAGCGCTGGTAAGGCCGCACTTAGAATATTGTGCACAGTTCTGGGCTCCGGTGCTCAGGAAAGACATATTGGAGCTAGAGAGGGTACAAAGGAGGGCGACTAAGGTAATAAAGGGAATGAGGGACTAGAATACCCAGAGAGGTTGTCAAAATTAGGCCTATTTACGTTGGAAAAGAGAAGGCTTAGGGGAGACCTCATAAACATGTATAAATACATCAGGGGGCAGTACAGAGATCTCTCCCATGACCTGTTTATACCAAGGATGGTGACAAAGACGAGGGGGCACACTATGCGCCTGGAGGAAAGGAGGTTCCTGCACCAGCATAGAAGGGGATTCTTTACGGTCAGAGCCGTGAGACTCTGGAGCTCTCTGGGAGAGGAAGTGGTGATGTCCAACTCACTTAATGAGTTCAAGAGAGGCCTGGACGCCTTTCTTGAGAACAATAAAATTACATCTTATGCTTAGTGATAGTTAATCAATCCATGGATTTAATCTGACTGCCAGATTGGAGTCGGGAAGTGAATTTTTCCTCAATGATGTAAATTGGCCTATACCGCATGGTTTTTTTTTGCCTTCCCCTGGATCAACATTGCGGAATAGCTGCAGTGCACAAGAAATAGGCTGAACTGGAAGGACGCTTGTCTTTTTTCGGCCTTATAAACTATGTAATTATGCAACTATGTAAGGTCAGCTTTAAAGCGTTGAGTTGAAAATAGCCTGTGTTTTCCTGGTGAAATTTTATGCTTAGCTTCTCAATCATGCATAGCGTGTGCTGTCAACCAACAAACACCTTACCCCACTAATTTCACATAAAATGTAATGTGATATGATCATCAGATGTGGATGATTATATTATTGATTATTATCAATATTTATTTATATGGGGATTATGATTTGGATAACATGGCTACAAATCCCAACTCCCATATTTATCCTTTACCTGGTAAAAATATCCAGTAGAGTCTCTTTTATTCAAGCTAAACGGGACCAGAGGGTGCTTGGATTAGTGAAAAACTTGGATAACTCAAACAACTTTTGGTCTTCCTGTCCCTCTTGTATCCTTCTGTCCCTCAGTGTATCCTCCTTTTGTGTCATCCTACCTCTCTTTTATGTTCTACTGTCCACTTTTGTCCCTTTTTTGTGTCGAAAAGGGGAGCCCTGGGCAGCCGCCTGGATGCTTGGATAAAGCAGTAAATTGGCTGGCAAAGTGCTGTATACATTACCCTCATCTTTTTCCCACAGACACACCAAAAAGCAAAAACAACACACAAAAAAAAAAAAATATGAAAATAATTTCTTTTTTGTTAAAGGGACTGCCACTGCCAAATCACATGTGTTGTGCTCAGCAGGCCTGCATTGACCTGCTGCCGCACAGCACAGTGATCCCAGCTACGCTCCGATCCAATGAGCTGTTCGGGTGCTACGGCCCCCGGAATGGAGCGCGTGCTGGGCTGTCACAGCGCTGGGACTAGTCCTGTGAGATAGCTCCCCCATTCAATTCAATGGGAGGAGACCCCGTCCCCGGGACTAATCTCAGCTCTCACAGCCAGCATGTGCTCCATTCCAGGGGCCGTAGCACCCGAACAGCTCATCGGATCAGAGCGCGGCTGGGATAACTGTGCCGTGCTCAGCAGGCCTGTATTGGCCTGCTGACTCAGAGCATGTTGAGACCAGCGGCGCTCAGATCCGATGCACCATTCCGGTTCTACGGCCCCTGGAACGGAGCGCACGCTGGCTGTCAGAGCCGGGTTTAGTCCGGTCACATGGTTTCCTTCATTGAGTTCAATGGAGGAGCTGCATCATGGGACTAGTCTCAGCGCTCTGACAGCCAGCACGTGCTCCATTCTAGGGGCCGTAGCACCCGAATGGTACATCGGATCGGAGCGTCTCTGGTCTCATTATGCTTTGTGTCAGCAGGTCAATGCTGGTCTGCTGACAGAAGCAAAGATGATTTTAAGGTGGCAGATTAAATGGCTTTTACAACTGCAGCATGTCTTTCTCTATACATGGAGAGATCCAGCTCAGGATGGTCACCTGACCGTTACCAAAGCAACATCTTAGGGGAAAAGTTACAAAGTTACATATATTAGATGCTACTACTAGCCTCTCAGTGACCCTCCCAGGATGAAGGAGACTCTGCCTACATTCTTAAACTGAGTTTTCTTTTTCTGACCATTGTACCAATCTAATGGCGAACAAACCATATTTAAGAGACAAGAAGGATGACCTTACAAATCAACAAGTTATTGACCTGATTGAAAAGGTAGCTAGAGGAGAAATTCCAGAAGAACTAATTATGCATGGTCCACCAGTGACTCCCAAAGGAGGAGAAATTTACATCTTTGTGCCTCTAAATAGTCTTCAAGAAAATGATTATTCAAGAGATCAATACAGATTAGAATCAACTCAGCGCAGGCCCAACCGCGAAACCTGTGTGAGGCAGCCTGATTCTAATTTCATGGGTGGCACTGCATCACATTACGCCGATGCAGCGTCGGCCACAAAATTAGCATCAGGCTGCCTCACACAGGTCTTGCAATAGCGCCCACACTGAGCTGATGCAGAAACCCAGTGCGGGTGCCAGCCATAGCGAGACCTGAGTAATGCAATGCGGCGCAGCCCTCCTGATTATCATTGGCTCAACACAGGTGGCTATTGTCAATGCTGAAATTGCCGTTTCGCACCCACAGCTACCAGAATGCAGCTTCTGATCCACATCGTACGTCAGTATTGTTAGGTTAGGTTCGCACCTGCTTTAGTTCACCCTTAAGACCAGAGTGTAACAGCTCCATTCTTTACGGTGAAGTAGCCGATCGTTACTAATCTCCATTGACTTGGATTGATAACACAAGTGGCACGAATGTACACAGTTATAATAATGGTCACCGGACAACGGACGCATCAGGACTGAATTTGCGGTCGTTATTCGTGAGCGGCCAAGTGACGATTATGGTATCCAAACGTTAAAAATTCCATAGATTTGCATACATACCGTAACCGATCTAGTTTTCCCACTATTTTACTGGTACGGATATCCATCTGTGCAAGCCCTCTGACAGCTCGCTGCCGGGCCAATCTGGACCGGCAGCGAGTTGTCCCGCACTGGCCGGCACCCACCTGCCTCCTCTCGCAGTTTAAAGTACTCACCGGCTCTGTCGGGTCCTCTCTGGGCGGCAGGGATGGCCTCTCTGCCTCTAGTTGCAGGGGAGCCCCGTCTTCTTCTGCATTGGTCAGTTGGTGCAGTGACATGGAGGTGGATGGGTGCCGACGGGTGCATGGCAACTCACTGCCGGGCCGACCTGTCAGTGGAGCGAATGGGTGGTGATGAGCTCCCCTTCCTCATCCAGTCACAAGAAGGTACTGCCTGTGATGTCAGCTCTATAAAGAGCTAACGGAACCTGCAAAAGTCCCAGCTTTGTGCAGGCCTTATGCCATAGCTATCCGGAAGGGCCATAACGAGCCCGTCCATAAGTGCAAACTCAGCCTAACTGACATACGATGTGGACCGGAAGCTGCAATCTCTGGAGTTGCGGTCGCAAAATACAAGGTAAAGAGTGACATTAAAAAAACAAAGAAAAAAACATGGCTAGCATGCTGATCGATGCGGCTAACCAATGGTGAAAAAAAAGATTTTGGTGACTGTTGCTCTTTCAGTTTTTATTAATTATTAAAAAAAAAAAATGGTGATTGAACATCCCACCATCTTAACCCCTACTGCCCCATGCCTGTTTTCACCCAAATGCCCAGGCCATTTTTTGCTAATCTGACAAGTGTCACTTCATGTGGTAATAACTCGGGGACGCTTTTACCTATCCAAGCCATTCTGAGACTGTTTTCTCTTGACATATTGTACTTCAAGTCAGTGCTAAATGTGAGCCACTGTATTATACCTTTCTGTATAAAAAAATACAAAATACGCAAAAAATGTTGAAAAAAATCACTATTTTTTAACTTTGAAATGCTCTGCTTTTTACAAAAATACTGATACCCCCCATATTTTTTCTAAGTTAAAATTCTCCACATGTCTACTTTATATTGGCATCATTTTGGAAATGAAATTTTTTTTTTTTAGGACGTGATATGAAGTCATATTACTATGGTTACATAACAGAAACCCTCCATAAATGACCCCACTTTTCAAACTACACCCCTCAAAGTGTTCAAAACTAATTTTTAAAGCTTTGTTAACCCTTTACATGTTCCACAGGAATTCAAGCAGAGTGAAGGGGAAATTTCAAATTTTCATTTTTTTGTGCAGATATTCCATTGTAATCCAATTTTACCTGCAACCCAACAAGGGTTAACAGCAAAACCAAACCCAAAATGGGTTACTCATATTCTGCCGTTTACAGAAACACCCCACATGTACCCGTAAACTAAAGTATGGGCGCACAGCAGAGCACAACACAGAAGGAGCGCTATGCGTTTTTTTGGGGGTACATTTCACTGGAAGAAATCTAGGAGGCCATGTCACATTTGAAGACCGCCTGAGGTAACTCAACAGTGGAACCCCCAAAAAGTGACCCCAGTTTGGAAACTACACCCCCTAATGAATGTTTTAGGGGGTATAGTGACCACTTTGACCCAACAAGCGTCCCATAGTAGTTTGAAACACTTGGCTTTGAAAATAAAAATAAAAAAAAGGATATTTTCTAACTACTATGGGACCCTTGTTGGGTGCGGGTGTCATAGCAAGACATGAGTAATGCAATGCCGCAACGCCTTTTCAAACTATGTGTTTTTTTTTATATTTTTATTGAATTTTTCACCAAAAATTTGTCGCCCTATTTTTGTGTCCAGCCAGGTACAGCAGGCAGGAACCGGCTGCCCCCAACCACCAGCTGCCTATTTGTACCTGGCCGGACACAACAATATAGGGAAGCCCTTTTTTTTTAATTATTTCATGAATTTCATGAAATAATTAAAAAAAAAAATACGTGGGGCTTCGCCCTATTTTTGTGTCCAGCCAGGTACAACTAGGCAGCTGGGGGCTGGAATGCGCAGTGCAGGGAGGCCAAAGCTTTCTGCCCCCCCCCCCCGCTGCAAATTGCAGTCCGAAGCCACCCCAGAAAATGGCGCGTTCATAGAAGCGCCATCTTCTGGCGCTGCACCCAACTCATCCAGGGCCCTGGTGCGGTGGCTCACTGGGTAATAAAGGGGTTAGGGCCAGCTTGGCATTATCAGCTGGCCCTAAGCCCGAAATTCATGGGGTCACGCCAATATTAGACATGACCGCCATGAATTTCTAGTAAAGTATTTAAAAAAACATAACACCCAGAATAAAGTCCTTTAATTGAAATAAACACACAATTTTTAATGTTCTAAATTAAACCATACTTACCATCACGCCCATTCCAGCTGAAGCCAATGTCTTCTGCAATAAAATTAAAATAATAAAGCAACCTCATCCTTACCTTTCCATGGTTCCCACGATGGCTCCAGCTCTGCTACATTCACATGAAAGGCTGGATCGCAGCCGAAAGCTGCCATCCAGCTAGCCATGCCGCAGACACTGAGAAGCGCAGGCATGCTTGCGCTCTGCAGTGTCCGGCTGTGACAGCATCCTGATGAGCCGAGGTCATGTCCAATGAACTCAGCTCACCTCATGCACGTCACTGACAGCGTGGGAGAATTCTCCTGCGCTCAGCGCTTGAGCAGGAGAATTCTCCCACGCTGGGATAGCATTGAGATGACAGGCTGGATCGCAGCTGAGCGCTGCCATCCAGCATGCCATCCTTCATAGACACTGCAGAGCGCAGGCATGCTTGCGCTCTGCAGTGTCTCTGAAGGATGACAAGACATGAGCTCGGCTCATCTGGATGCCATCACAGCCGGACACTGCAGAGCGCAAGCATGCCTGCGCTTCTCAGTGTCTGCGGCATGGCTAGCCTGTCATGTGAATGTAGCAGAGCTGGAGCCATCATGGGAACCATGGAAAAGTAAGGATGAGGTTGCTTTATTATTATACTTTTATTGCAGAAGACTTTGGCTTCAGCTGGAATGGGCATGATGGTAAGTATGGCTTAATTTAGAACAATAAAGAATTGTGTGTTTATTTCAATTAAAGGACTTTATTCTGGGTGTTTGTGTTTTTTTTTTTAACTTTGACTATGGGGTTAGTAATGGGGGTGTCTTATAGACGCCTCTCCATTACTAACCTGGGTTTAATGTCAGCTGACATTATAAGCTGACATCAACCCCAGCCCTATTACCCCACTGCCACCGCTACAGGGCAGTGGGAAGAGCGAGGCTAAGTGCCAGAATTGGCGCATCCCATGGATGCGCCATTTCTGGGGCGGCTGACAGCTGGTGTTTCTAGCCTGGGAGGGGTCCAATATTCATGGCACCCTTCCTGGGCTATTAATATCAGCCCCCAGCTGTCTGCCTAGCCTTTGCTAGCTATTAAAATAGGGGGGACCCCACGTCACTTTTTTGGGGGGGTCCCCCATTTTAATAGCTAGCAAAGGCTAGGTATTCAGCTGGGGGCTATTAGTAGCCTGGGAAGCTCCGTGGGTATTACCCCCTTCCCAGGCTTCAAATATCTGCCCCAGCCGTCTGCTTAACCTCCACTAGAGATTAAAATTACGGGGAACCCCACGCCAATTTTTTTTTTAAATAAATCCTTTATTTTAACACTATATGACAAGTACAGTAATCAACACTATCACTGTACTTCTTATATATGTGACTGACATGTTTCTATGTATCTAATCTATGTGTGATGCTCTATTCTTTCTATTCTAAATTGTCGGGTACCGATACTGAATTGCCGGACGGCTTTTTTAAAGAGACGGTGCATGAAAACACTATTATTTTTTTAAATAAATCCTATAACACTAAATGCCAAGTACAGTAAGCAACACTGTCACTGTACTTCTTATATATGTGACTGACATGTTTCTATCTATCTAATCTATGTGTGATTCTCTATTCTTTCTGTTCTAAATTGTCGGGTACCGGTGTATGCCGCTGCTGAATTGCCGGTTTTTCATGTAATACATTCTACATTATTCTTAGTAGTTTTCCTTCATGTAGAATTAACCTACAAGGAAAGAAAGGGTTTATTTTCATTCCGATATTTGTGTCCCATTGACTTGCATTGGTTTCCGGTATCGGAATCGGCGATATCCGATATTTTTTGGGTATCGGTCCGATCCAATCCGATCCGATATTTCCCGATATCGGAAGGTATCGCTCAACACTATTTAGAAACCCACCTTTTTTGGAGTTGTGTTTCCACATACCACTTGCGCTGTTTGTTGTTTCCTCTTGAAATCCATCTGTATTGATCTCTTGAATAATCATTTTCTTGAAGACTATTTAGAGGCACAAAGATGTAAATTTCTCCTCCTTTGGGAGTCACTGGTGGACCATGCATAAATAGTTCTTCTGGAATTTCTCCTCTAGCTACCTTTTCAATCAGGTCAATAACCTGTTGATTTGTAAGGTCATCCTTCTTGTCTCTTCAATATGGTTTGTTCGCCATTAGATTGGTACAATGGTCAGAGAAAGAAAACTCAGTTTAAGAATGTAGGCAGATTCTCCTTCATCCTGGGAGGGTCACTGAGAGGCTACTAGTAGCATCTAATATATGTAACTTTGTAACTTTTCCCCTAAGATGTTGCTTTGGTAACGGTCAGGTGACCATCCTGAGCTGGATCTCTCCATGTATAGAGAAAGACATGCTGCAGTTGTAAAAGCCATTTAATCTGCCACCTTAAAATCATCTTTGCTTCTGTCAGCAGACCTGCATTGACCTGCTGACACAGAGCATAATGAGACCAGAGGCGCTCCGATCCGATGTACCGTTCGGGTGCTACGGCCCCTGGAATTGAGCACGTGCTGGCTGTCAGAGCACTGGGACTAGTCCCATGATGCAGCTCCTCCATTGAACTCAATGGCGGAAACCATGTGACCGGACTAAGCTCAGCTCTGACAGCCAGCGTGCGCTCCATTCCAGGGGCCGTAGAACCGGAACGGTACATCGGATCGGAGCGCCGCTGGTCTCACTATGCTCTACGTTAGCAGGCCAATACAGGCCTGCTGAGCACAGCACAGCGATCCCAGCCACGCTCTGATCCGATGAGCTGTTCGGGTGCTACGGCCCCTGGAATGGAGCACATGCTGGTTGTCAGAGCCGAGATTAGTCCCGGTCACGGGATCTCCTCCCATTGACTTGAATGGGGGAGCTACGTCACAGGACTAGTCCCAGCGCTGTGACAGCACGCGCTCCGTTCCGGGGGCTGTAGCACCCGAATGGCTCATCGTATCGGAGAGCGGCTTGGATCACTGTGCTGTGCGGCAGCAGGTCAATGCAGGCCTGCTGAGCACAACACATGTGATTTGGCAGTGACAAAAAAGAAATTATTATTATTATTATTTTTTTTTTTTTGTGTTGTTTTTGTTTTTTGGTGTGTCTATGGGAAAAAGATGAGGGTAATGTATACAGCACTTTGCCACTCAATTTACTGCTTTATCCAAGCATCCAGGCGGCTGCCCAGGGCTCCCCTTTTCGACACAAAAAAGGGACAAAAGTGGACAGTAGAACATAAAAGAGAGGTAGGATGACACAAAAGGAGGATACACAGAGGGACAGAAGGATACAAGAGGGACAGGAAGACCCAAAGAGAGACAGCAGGATACAAAGGGGGGCATTTTATTCAGTTGTTTGAGTTATCCAAGTTTTTCACTAATCCAAGCACCCTCTGGTCCCGTTTAGCTTGGATAAAAGAGACTCTACTGGATATTTTTATCAGGTAAAGGATAAATATGGGAGTTGGGATTTGTAGCCATGTTATCCAAATCATAATCCCCATATAAATAAATATTGATAATAATCAATAATATAATCATCCACATCTGATGATCATATCACATTACATTTTATGTGAAATTAGTGGGGTAAGGTGTTTGTTGGTTGACAGCACACGCTATGCACGATTGAGAAGCTAAGCATAAAATTTCACCAGGAAAACAAAGGCTATTATCAACTCGACGCTTTAAAGAGGACCTGTCATCACATTCAATGCCACCAAGCCGCAGCTATGGTGGCATAGTTGACAGGTCCAGCAGTGTGGAGAGACCTTTGTCCACCTCCCTGGTGCCTCCTCTCTGAAATACTAAACTTTATTGCCCCCTTGACGCGCGTAACGGGAATCAGGAAGTGGTCCTGTTGGTGTTTTGGAGTGTGAGCCAATCAGTGCTTGAGCCCTGCGCTGTGTCGCGTCATCAGTCACTGGGCAGAAAAAAAATTCCTGCCCAGCAACTGATGACGCAGTGCATTGTAGATAGCGCAGATTTGTTCACACTCCATCGGACCGATACAGACACTTCATGCTTCCAGTGGTGCCCGCCGAGGGAATAAAGTGTAATATTTTAGTGCGGAGGCACCAGGGAGGCGGATAGAGGGCTGTCCACACTGCTGGACCTGTCAGCTATGCCGCCATAGCTGCGGCTTGGTGGCATTGAATGTGATGACAGGTCAGCTTTAAGCCATATTTTCAGTACTGAAGATAAACAGTCAAAAGTCTCTTAAATCAGCCTTCATTTGCTTATTTCAGCAACATTGACGTACAACCACAAAATATATCAATAAAGTCACAAAAGCTATTTTCAAGTCAATGCTTCAGACAGTTTTCACAATCTTGAAAAAAAAAAAAAAAGCAAAAACTTTGTTAAACCAGTCTTTACAGGCCTGTTTCAGCATCGGTGAGCGTATAAACCCTGCAGATGTCCAGGAAATCAATGCTGATATTTTCAAATTAATAGTTCAAATTGTTTTCGCAATATTAATAAAAAGCCGTCACATAGAGACAATAAACAGCCTATACTGACTTATTACAGCGCCATTGAATGCAGAATTACAAAGCTTTAAAAGGAAATTACTTAGCCTATTTGACGCTGTAATATAAATGTACATATAGGTATTCATTTATTATGGAGCTTAGGTGCCCACAAGTTTATAAAGATATTTTTTCAAACAAAGCTGCAAAATTATTTGGCCTCTGTAAATATAATATTTCACATTGAATTACCATGTAGGTGAATAACTATATGCATATTATTATGGGAAATTCATCAAATGTGGTATTGGGCATGACTATTTGGGATAAATATATATATATATATATATATATATATATATATATATGTTCTTAAAATAAAATGATAAAATATGTTCCTGGGCATGTGTATTTGTGATATTTCACCCATAATCCCCATACAGAACAATAGTTATACTCATATTCCTATCAGAAGTAGATGAAATATGTTCCTTGGCATGTGCATTTGTGAACACTTTGTGCAAAGAGCATTATTTTTTGATTAAAAATGTGAATTTTTTGGATTTGAACATTAGAATGGCTATATGTTGGGGTGAATTTCAGGTGGAATTCATTGTTAATTTCTTCAAGAAATAAATTTAAGAGACTTTTCCGAGTCATTTCAAATTAAAGTATCATAAAAGCACCGCCATAGGGCCATGTCGCCCTGCAGTGTGCGCCCTGGGTAGATGGTGTGTCCTTCCCACCCTCCATGTACAGGTTAACATAATTCGGGGTGAACCTGGTCCCTATGGCGGTCCCCCATAGCTCCCCATACCCCATAGCGGTACACATAACTATCATAAAAAAAACTATTACCGGTATGTGATAGTATAAAGCGTATGCTTTCAGTGATGAACTCTATTTGTTTAGACTGGTATTTCCTACATGCTTAAAGAAAGTATTGCGCCATTTCGCATCCTTTGTCATGTTTAATGACTGTATAAAGTGAACAGACTTCAAGAGTGCCCAAAATGTAGTCTTCCTTCCACTCAACGGTTTGCAAGATATGGATAATGTGTTTCGTATCCTTAAGATATGCCGGGAGTTGGGTTACACATGGTTGCAAATGGTAATCATCGGGCGGGTAACGATGCTCTGATTCTCCTGCAATGATATAATAGCTTCATGTTGAGTTTTAGATTGGATCTTATGGTATAGTTGTTACTAGAGTTTATTTTTCTCCTGGTTAAATGTATGTTATATATTTTGATAGACTGGACTTTTATGGACCTAGAGAAACCAAATATATTTTAAAACTGAGAAAAGGCGAGTGGTTTAAAAAAAAATTTTATTTTCTATTATTTGTAAACCCTTTATTTTAATAGAGAGTTTCATTAATATGAATCTCTATTTCCTTCGAATCTCAATCTATAGCTGCACTTCAGAGGTGTCCGATGGGTTTGCTGGAATACAGGGGCCTGCCATACCAGCGAGGGGCTGGTGGGCTCCGGTGAGAGTGTGCACTGGCAAACGTGCGTTTTAAATGCCACTGTCAGTAATTGATAGCGGCATTTAAATATTTAAACAGCCGTGATTGTGGCTAGTGCTGATCACTACTATAAGCAGATGCTATGTATCAGCTCTTGAGCTCACACCACACATGCGCACCATGGCCGTGATGAACTATGGCAGGGTGTGTGGAAAGGGTTAATTCTCCCATGCTTCAGTAGCCCTGTTGCACCTCTACAATATACAGAAGTTCACAAATCTAAAAGTACAGTACTTGTACTGCCCATTTTAATTTCAGTATTATGAGTGACATTTCTCATCTGACTTGGCTTGGCATTTAGAAAGAAATTATTTGAACTGCTACTATGCAAAAAATGCAAAGACGCTGAAATCACAGACACACTAAAGAGTAATAAAAATATAAACTGGATATATATAATGTTTCCCAAAATACAGTCTCACTCAATTACGCTCTCAATCCCAAAGGGAAGTTATGGAATGACCAAGCGTGTCAGTGTCCTCTAAGCATGCCATTTTTTTTTTATATACTTTACAGTGCCAAGAAGTAGACTGCAATTTCAGAGCCCATGAGAAGCTGGTACAATTTCACTGGAAAAATGTAAGTTACATGCTAGACAGTAGCAAAAAGATTGAAACTATCCTGGTCCGGCGTCCAGTGTCTGCTACTTTTATAGACTGTTTTAAACACAGTTTGGGGGAATTTGAGACATCCTTCAAATCCCTTGTAATTTGAGTAGTGTTTCTTTTTTTTTTTTTTTTATAAAGTCACCAGATTTCACAATACAAACTGCATACATTATTCAATAGATCTTTTAGACCTGATAAGAATGCTGCATATAGTTATGATGTTCCATATCAGAATGGCAGTATGCACGTTTAACTTAATTTCTGCTAAGCCAATTTAGCCTGATTGACAGCTCCTCAATGTCACTCTTCCCTGCTGAGATCCCACATTGCTGAATACAAGCTGCAGCTATCATACAGCCGTTCTGATGTGGATTTTCAAAGTAAATACACCAGTCTCATCACATCTAAGGGATCTGTTTAATGATGTGTGTATTGTGTTGTCTTTTGACAGATCTGCTCTAAATTTGGTTCACCCATTATGCCCCCATTAAATACAGATCAGTGCAGAATAAACAGTTTCATATTGCAAACCACAATGTGGCCTCCAAGTTATTGTAATTTGCCGCCTACTATAATTGTAAGATCAAATATACTTTTCCAATAGGGGACATCAAACTCGACATTTATAGTATATCTGCAGGATGTACCATAAATGTCAGATATTTGCTTGTCCTATGCCTATAGCCAGGTATGTGTCTCTGAAGTGCTTCCTGCACTGCTCAGGTTGATTTGAAGGGTCTCTTCCATGTATGTACTTAGTGACAGACCCATAAATCACCGGGGGCGGTGCTGGGAGTAGCCGGCTGAGGGTGAATCTTTAAATCTATACTTTCTCTGGAAAGCTGACGCGTTTCAGATAAATATGTACCTGGCTGTAGTCGTGCAGCCACTCTTTTCATACTGCCTGTGCTTTGGGTAGCATGATTAGACTGACTGGTCTCATTTAATGACTGGTGTTTTGGCTGTATTTGCATATTCTTCATAAAACCACTTAGTTATACTTACCGTTTCCAGGTGCATGGACCAGGAGCCAAGAGAATAAAGCTAGACACACCAGAAGAAATCAGTAAATGGAGGGAAGAGAGACGAAAGTAAGTGTCTTTATTACTGTTTCTTCTTACTACCTAACATTGTATGCCAGGACAGAAATAATATCCAAATGCATTTACACCTAAGATGGAGCCAACCACACCGTAGTTACTTCTACAGTAAGGGCCTGTGCACATGTTGTGTTTTGCTGCGGGTTTATTCCAAAGCCTGAAGGTTTTCCTGATGTCAGCAAAGTGAATGAATGAGAACCCTGAAGTCTCATGCACACGTTGCTTATTTTTGACTTGCAGATTTAAAGCTGCAGCATGTAAGTTCTTTAAGTGTTTTTGCTGCAGATTTCACCCACACTGAGTGGGGAAAAATATTCACCAAAAACGCGATTTAAAAAAAACAGCAAAAGGCACCTTTTTGCTGCTGCGTTTTTCCTGCCAAGAGATGCAGAAATAGTGCAGAACTTTCTGCACCAAGTACTTAATGTGTGCACATACCCAAATACTCGGGTACATCTGCTACTATTGTTCACTGTTATGTTTGTAGTCTTTTTCAAGAGCAGGAAAAGTCAACGCTATAAAAAAACTTAAATTCTGCCATCCCTGCACTGTTATCTTGGCTAACAAAAAAGAAATTTCAGCTAAACCTTTCATGTGTTCAATCTCAGAAGGGGTCTTTGTTGGCTTTATGGGGTCGTCAAGCATGAGAGATAACAAATCGGGCATGAGGGCATCACTTGGCTGCACTCTGGGGGAGGTGTGGGAGCTGCAAAGGTGTGCTCACACTGAATTCATATGAAAAACACACCACCTGTACAGCACATGGTGCAGGGGATGGGGATGACATGTCACTTATTCTCTTTAAAATATGTTCCAAATTTGCCACTGTCAAGTTAAAACTTCAAAAACCATGTCAAAACCACTTTTCTGAACCAGTTTTCAAATTTGACAATGTCAAAAACAAACTCATGGGTTTTTGAAGTAGATTTCTCTTGAAAAAAAATTTCATCCCTGGAAGGTCCTTTAAACGTTATGTCCCTAATGTCTTATACTCACCCTCTGGCGTCTTGACCTTTTTTCAGTGCCTCTCCGATCCCGCAGCACCATCTTGTGATCGCAGCTTCTGACTGGTTTGAAGTCAGAAGCTACCTCACAAGCTCTCAGTGCAAGTCTGAGAGCCAGAACATAGAGTTTTATTGAGTTGTCGCCTACGACTCGCTCTATGAAACACCGGAGCGATCCGGCCAGTCACAAACTGGAGCTGTGCTGATAGCAGATAGACACTGGAAGTTAATTATAAGGCAGGGGGCAGGGGACTTAGATTTGAAGCACCACTCCAGACATAAAATAGAAAAAAAAAAACGCTGGGGTGGTGCTTTAAAATGTTTTTAACTCCCCAAATATGTTTTGTTTTTTGTTTTTAAATGTCCCATACTGAAAAACCACGCAAAATAAAATGTATTTGTTTATTAAGCTGCGTTGATATGCCCTGTGCTTCCTATTGACCTCAATGGGAAAATGTTACTACTTTATTTTTATTTTTCTTTCTGAGCATGCTTCAGAATTAACTGGCATTTGCTCAATAGAAGAGAGACTAGCCCAGCGCCCTAATGACATCCTATTTCAGGGCTTTGATGGCAGCTGTGGGGGGCGACTGAGGTGCCACTTCCCTGTTGACATTCCATTTCAGGGCAGAAAAAGAAGCAGGTGTGAGTGAATCCGTTTTGAGAATCCACAGTGCATGCTAGGGAACTCAAATGGAATGTCATCTTAAGTAGGGAAAAAAAGGAAGAGAAAGTTAAAGTACAAAGGAAATGGTAGAGAGTGTTTAATTGTTATACTTTACAGATGTAGTTAGTTTTTTTAATTAATTAAATGGATTGTGCACTACTCAGACTACCCCTTCTCAATCCCTATTTTTCCCCTTGGTAAAAAAAAATATTATCTTTACTCACATTCGGTGCCGTTTCAGCGGTGTTGGCACTGGCTCTCCCAGGGATCATGTGACATTGGCCATAAGGATCGCGTGAGCTATCAGTCAGCACTGGCTTCACGGTCCCCTCCATCAGACTTGGTGGACATCTGGAGGAAGTGTGAGTTGCTGCTGCTCACTTCCTCCTGATGTCGGATTTGTACGAAGGAGGTGAAAGTGAAGCCAACGCTGATTGGCCACAGGGATTGCATGACATTGTTACTATTACAATTTGTCACAATTTTCAGATTTATATTTTTAAAATATTTAGAAAACTACTTAACATTTCCTTTACACTTTACAAATACTTTCTACTTTGTGTTTGTATATCCCATGAAATTCCAATAAAACACATCTAAGTTTATGGGTCTAACGTGAAAAAATGTGCACAAGTTCATGAGGTATGAATACTTTTTCAAGGCACTGTGACAGTTAGCTGTTCGCCTCCTTTCGCCTCCCTGAGATCTTTTGAAGAGATGCAGTTATAATCGCCATCACTGCAGATTTCAGGGCAGGTCTGATTAGGAATCTGGCTTTCTGCTGTTTGGCTGTCCTGAGCTGTGTGCTTATTCAAATGTCATGTTGTCTGTATGTGTGAATACAGGAATAACAAGGCACACACTATAGAACGAACCACTGATAGCTTTGTGTTCTAGCGAAGCGTGTGCTGGGCTTTATCATACTACTGTTCTACACTCACCAGAGCTGTCACTCAAAGAGAAAAGAAAGAAAGAGAAGTAACCAGGAAGTAAGGGGACTGCATTGCTCTGAGCTGCTCAAGAGTACTTGATAACACCCCTTTAAAGCACCACTGCACACTTTTTTTTATGTAACCACTGTAATGGTGTCATTAACCTAAGTTCCCTGCCCCTGGTCTCATTCTCGCCAGCTGCGTCTTCATAAGTTATCGGCGCCGCGACCTGACAGATCTTTCAATTGTTTCCTGGGACCGGAAGTCCCTGCTCAGTCCAAGTCTATGACAGCCAGAACGAGGTGCTCATAAACTTGCACTGAGAGCTTGTGACCGTTACCTGTGACTTCCAGTCAGTCAGAAGTTGTGCTCACAGTATGGCATGATGGGATCAGAGTCGTGCCAGGGAGAGCAGAAACCTTCAGCTGGTAAGTATAATGCTAGGTGCAGGGAACTCCGGTGCTGAAATAAAACATAAACCCTGGAGCGGTGTTGTAAGCTTTCAGATCTGTGACTTTCTTCATTTCACATAAATGTCTTGTTGCTGGAAGCCTATATTCTATTAGTAGTCTAAAGACAATGTATAAAATTAAAACAAAGTGTTCTGCAGCTCCAGTAAACCAGTGTCCCAGTATGTTTGGTAAATTCTCAGCTTCGATAAGTTTTGAGCATTTCAGCATTGTCAACCTGATGATTCTTATTTTTTTTTTTTTTTCTTTTTTGATCACTGTCACAACTTTCAGTTAGCAAATTATGGGAATAGGAGAGAGCCGTGCAGCAGATTTTCTTGGCTTACAAGGGATTGCCCACGCACCATTCTTAGTACATTGGTAGTGACAAGTTTGAGCTGAATGATTATAAAAGGTATTGTAGGTGTTTGTCATTCAGATTTTTTCTTGAACACGAAGAATCAGATTGGCTGTCAGCAGTCCGACAGCAGCAACACTCAATGCACAATATCTGCAAAACCTGAGCAGATGGAAGCAGCAGGTAGTGTGAACATGGGCCAGATTACAGCTGGGTGCATCAGACTGTAGCGCGGAGTTGTCAGGTCATTTTCATCATTGCTGTGGCTCGGTGAATAAGTTTGAAAATCTGAAAGATGATAGTGTGGCAATAGGTGAACATAATTCCAAAGTTTCTCTTAATACCTTAAGAGGATTTCAGCGAGGAGTTTTTATCTGGGAGGATGTATGTAATCAAGTGCTCTATGGCCATGTAGTAAGGCTACAGCTGTGTGGAAAGACAAAAAACATTTGTGATAGTTGGCAAATTGCTCACATAATAGGGAGACTTTTATTCTTGTATTCTTGAGTCTTTTTATAACAAATGGTGTATTGAGCAATGAAAACTCTACTAGCTTATTCGTTTAGACACAGGCCAAGTATGATTTATATGGACCTCTACAGTACTGGCACATTACAGCCTCCATATCACCACCTTAATACCTGGATCTTTTATAGTCATACTGAATAGCTGGCTACGGTGATGCAAATTTGGTCCTGTTGAAAAGTAGCAGGCACATAGGATACAGGTAAAGATGGTGACAGCTGGCAAAAGTCTCATGGATAATTCTCCTGGAGCTACATGCTAACAACCCCATCGCATGATTCCTTTTTCTTAGTTCTCTTACCCCTGATTGTTGAAAAGAGGTCTTATTACTTGAAACATTATCATTTCCCGCAAGAGCATTTGCATGTTTTCTCCAGGACAATAAAACAAAATTGGGTCCCTATTTAAAATGAATGTTTGGTGTCAGGATAATCTCCTCCATGGGTGAGGATGACTGACCTGTGATTATTATTCCTGACCAAGCATAAATATGTTTTTAAAGAGGAGATTGTGCTGAGCTGATGCCACCATACATCCACATTCCATCCAGCCTGTCATCCCGCAGACACTGAGAAGCGCAGGCATGCTTGCGCTCTGCAGTGTCTGGCTGTGACGGCATAAAGATGAGACGAGTTCATGTCCAATGAACTCGGCGCACCTCATGCACGTCACTGACAGCGTGGGAAAATTCTCACGCTGAAGCGCTGAGTGCAGGAGAATTCTCCCACGCTGTCAGTGACGTGCATAAGGTGAGCTCATGTCCAATGAACTCAGCTCACCTCCTGCACGTCACTGACAGCGTGGGAGAATTCTCCTGCACTCAGCGCTTCAGCGTGAGAATTCTCCCACGCTGAAGCGCTGAGTGCAGGAGAATTTTCCCACGCTGTCAGTGACGTGCATAAGGTGAGCTCATGTCCAATGAACTCAGCTCACCTCCTGCACGTCACTGACAGCATGGGAGAATTCTCCTGCACTCAGCGCTTCAGTGTGAGAATTCTCCCACGCTGAAGCGCTGAGTGCAGGAGAATTTTCCCACGCTGTCAGTGACGTGCATGAGGTGAGCCGAGTTCATTGGACATTAACTCGGCTCATCTGGATGCCCTCACAGAGAGACACTGTGGAGCGCAAGCAAGCCTGCGCTTCTCAGTGTCTGCGGGATGACAGGCTGGATGGCAGCGTTCTGCTGCGGTCCAGCCTGTCATCTCGATGTAGCAGAGCTGAAGCTGTCATGGGAACCATGGAAAGGTAAGGATGATGTTGCTTTATTATTTTTCTTTTATTTCAGGAGATCGTTGGCTTCAGCTGGAATGGGCGTGACGGTAAGTATGGTTTAATTTAGAACAATAAAGAATTGTGTGTTTATTTCAATTAAAGGACTTTTTTCTGGGTGTTGTGTTTTTTTTAAATACTTTACTAGAAATTCATGGTGGTCATGTCTAATATTGGCGTGACCCCATGAATTTTGGGCTTAGGGCCAGCTGATAATGCCAAGCTGGCCCTAACCCCTTTATTACCCAGTGAGCCACCGCACCAGGGCCCTGGATGAGTTGGGTACAGCGCCAGAAGATGGCGCTTCTATGAACGCGCCATTTTCCGGGGAGGCTGCGGACTGCAATTTGCAGCGGGGGTGGCCCAGAAAGCTTGGGCCTCCCTGCGCTGCGGATTCCAGCCCCCAGCTGCCTAGTTGTACCTGGCTGGACACAAAAACAGGGCGAAGCCCCACGTCAATTTTCTTTAAATTATTTCATGAAATAATTAAGAAAAAAAGGGCTTCCCTATATTGTTGTGTCCGGCCAGGTACAAATAGGCAGCTGGTGGTTGGGGGCAGCCCGTTCCTGCCTGCTGCACCTGACTGGACACAAATATAGTGCGAAGCCCCACGTCAATTTTTTTTAAATTATTTCATGAATTTCCTGAAATAATTTAAAAAAATTGAAGTGGGGCTTCGCACTATATTTGTGTCCAGCCAGGTACAGCAGGCAGGAATGGGCTGCCCCCAACCACCAGCTGCCTATTTGTACCTGGCCGGACACAACAATATAGGGAAGGCCTTTTTTTCTTAATTATTTCATGAATTTCATGAAATAATTAAAAAAAATTGAAGTGGGGCTTCGCACTATATTTGTGTCCAGCCAGGTACAGCAGGCAGGAACGGGCTGCCCCCAACCACCAGCTGCCTATTTGTACCTGGCTGGACACAACAATATAGGGAAGGCCTTTTTTTCTTAATTATTTCATGAATTTCATGAAATAATTAAAAAAAAAATACGTGGGGCTTCGCCCTATTTTTGTGTCCAGCCAGGTACAACTAGGCAGCTGGGGGCTGGAATCTGCAGCGCAGGGAGGCCCAAGCTTTCTGGGCCACCCCCGCTGCAAATTGCAGTCCGCAGCCACCCCGGAAAATGGCACGTTCATAGAGGCGCCATCTTCTGGCGCTGTACCCAACTCATCCAGGGCCCTGGTGCGGTGGCTCACTGGGTAATAAAGGGGTTAGGGCCAGCTTGGTATTATCAGCTGGCCCCAAGCCCAAAATTCATGGGGTCACGCCAGTATTAGACATGACCGCCATGAATTTCTAGTAAAGTATTTAAAAAAAACACAACACCCAGAATAAAGTCCTTTAATTGAAATAAACACACAATTCTTTATTGTTCTAAATTAAACTATACTTACCATCACGCCCATTCCAGCTGAAGCCAACGATCTCCTGCAATAAAAGAAAAATAATAAACCAACCTCATCCTTACCTTTCCATGGTTCCCACGACAGCTTCAGCTCTGCTACATCGAGATGACAGGCTGGACCGCAGCAGAACGCTGCCATCCAGCCTGTCATGCCGCAGACACTGAGAAGAGCAGGCATGCTTGCGCTCCTCAGTGTCTCGCTGTGACGGCATCCAGATGAGCCGAGGTCATGTCCAATGAACTCGGCTCACCTCATGCACGTCACTGACAGCGTGGGAAAATTCTCACGCTGAAGTGCTGAGTGCAGGAGAATTCTCCCACGCTGTCAGTGACGTGCATAAGGTGAGCTCATGTCCAATGAACTCAGCTCACCTCATGCACCTCACTGACAGCGTGGGAAAATTCTCCTGCACTCAGCGCTTCAGCGTGAGAATTCTCCCACGCTGTAAGTGACGTGCATGAGGTGAGCCGAGTTCATTGGACATGACCTCGGCTCATCTTTATGCCGTCACAGAGAGACAATGTGGAGCGCAAGCAAGCCTGCTCTTCTCAGTGTCTGCGGGATGACAGGCTGGATGGCGGCGTTCTGCTGCGGTCCAGCCTGTCATCTCGATGTAGCAGAGCTGAAGCTGTCGTGGGAACCATGGAAAGGTAAGGATGAGGTTGCTTTATTATTTTATTTTTATTACAGGAGATCGTTGGCTTCAGCTGGAATGGGCGTGACGGTAAGTATGGTTTAATTTAGAGCAATAAAGAATTGTGTCTTTATTTCAATTAAAGGACTTTATTCTGGGTGTTTGTGTTTTTTTTAACTTTGACTATGGGGTTAGTAATGGGGGTGTCTTATAGACGCCTCTCCATTACTAACCTGGGCTTGATGTCAGCTGGCATTATAAGCTGACATCAACCCCAGCCCTATTACCCCCTGCCACCGCACCAGGGCAGCGTGGAAGAGCGAGGCTAAGTGCCAGAATTGGCGCATCCTATGAATGCGCCATTTCTGGGGCGGCTGACGGCTGGTGTTTCTAGCCTGGGAGGGGGCCAATATTCATGGCTCCCTTCCTGGGCTATTAATATCAGCCCCCAGCTGTCTGCCTAGCCTTTGCTAGCTATTAAATTAGGGGGGACCCCACGTCATTTTTTTGGGGGGGTCCCCCATTTTAATAGCTAGTAAAGGCTATGTATTCAGCTGGGGGCTGATATTAGTAGCCTGGGAAGCTCCGTGGGTATTACCCCCTTCCCAGGCTTCAAACATCTGCCCCAGCTGTCTGCTTAACCTCTGCTAGAGCCTAAAATTAAGGGGAACCCCACACCAATTTTTTTAATAATAAATCCTTTATTTTAATACTAAATAACAAGTACAGTAACCAACACTATCACTGTACTTCATATATATGTGACTGACATGTTTCTATCTATCTAATCTATGTGTGAAGCTCTATTCTGTCTGTTATAAATTGTCGGGTACAGATGCTGAATTGCCGGCCGGCTTTCTTAAAGAGACGGTGCATGAAAACACTATTATTTTTTTTAATAAATCCTTTACACTAAATGACAAGTACAGTAAGCAACACTGTCACTGTACTTCATATATATGTGACTGACATGTTTCTATCTATCTAATCTATGTGTGATTCTCTATTCCTTCTATTCTAAATTGTTGGGTACAGATGCTGAATTGCCGGCCGGCTTTTTTAAAGAGACGGTGCATGAAAACACTATTATTTTTTTTGATAAATCCTTTACACTAAATGACAAGTACAGTAAGCAGCACTTTCACTGTACTTCGTATATATGTGGCTGACATGTTTATATCTATCTAATCTATGTGTGAAGCTCTATTCTTTCGGTTCTAAATTGTCGGGTACCGGTGTATGCCGCTGCTGAATTGCCGGCTTTTCATGTTTCACTGTTGGCACTGTTCCCATCGATTTGGGCAATCACTGTAATGCCACAACCACCATGGCTGTGGCATTACAGTGAGTGGCAGACAATCCCTGCATGATTGGTGCTCTAAATAGCACCAGACATGCAGGACACGCTTTTGGTGCACGAACAGTTATCGAACATAACCTCGAACAGCCGAATTTTTTGCAAATCGTTCGGGTTCGTCGAACAACTCGAACACCGCCCAAAACAGCTCGAATTTGAGATTGGCGAACAGTTCTAGTCGAACAATGCTCATCTCTATTCATTAGTAGTGCAAGTGCACCAGTGTCATAAGTCACAATATGTACTCATATGAATCGTTGTAAAACACAGGCACAGCGAAAAATCTCCATGCAGGGATGACTTGGTAGTGTGCTAAAGTGCCCCCCTAAGAAGCTAATCTAGCGAAACATGCATTGGGGATCGGGAGCCTGCAGCGACATCACCTCCTGGACCATTGGTAAATTCTAAAACGTTAGCACACTACCAACTCATCCCTGCATGGAGATTTTTTGCTCTGTCTGTGTTTTACAATGATTCATATGAGTACATATTGTGACTTATGACACTGGTGCACTTGCACTACTAATGAATCATATGGACAAATATCTAGGACATAAGATATATGGTTACAACTTATTAGTTTCTTATAGTCTCCATGACATGGATACTGATTAACTTTACCCCTTATCGATACATGGTCATGCACTGTATAGCACTTTACTAGTGGTGGTCACTGTTAGACTCTCGCTCTGGGTTTTTTGCTTTCTTTGTTTTTGTAAAGTTCTCGGCCCCTTTCTCTGTAATTTTTTAAGGATATATCACATCTATATTGTATTATCAAATAAACTTCAATTCTATTTTCATAGCATTGATTCATTGTCCTCCTTTCCTTAATGTTTGTTTCTTCACTGTATTAATGTTTTTTAAACATAGAAAATTCTCTAAAAAATATGTATAGATAAGTGATTCTCATGGACTTCTATATCTACCACATTTATTCATACTTGTGTATATCTGTAGACTCATTTTGTCGTTTTATCCTTATAGAAACTACCCAACTCTACAAAACCGTGCGAAGAAGATTCAGCTTCAAAAACAAAGGGAAAAGAGAGGGGACGTTCTGAAAACAGCAAAGTTTGGGTTTGTATTAGATTTGACGTGTCATGCTTCGGGAAATGCCTACCGGGCCGCTGTGGTGAGCATATTAAAGCTCACCGCCACGGTCCCTGGCTGTATTTACAGAGCACTGTATGTGCTTTCTGCCATGGCCCACACATAGTAAATGCCATTGCCAGAAGAGTGACACATGCATGGTCCAGAAAGTACTGGCAGGGGCAACGGCAATGAGCTTTGATATGCTCACTTTCGTGGCTCCTGACTACTTTGAGCACAACCAGTACTCTTATTCTTCTGCTTTTGTGTCCTAGGCTCCAGGGGTTGAATCTGCATGGTTCCCTCTCTAATTGTGCATGCTAAGAAAAGTGTGGAATGCACCTCTTAAATGGCCGCTGCATAGGAGGTCAGAAACTGACCTTAGTCTCCTATTACCATAGGATGCCATTTGTATTTAGAGAGAGAGAGAGAATTTTTTCCTTTCCCAGTTCGGGAAACTTTATTTTCAATGGTGTTCTGGTAACTGAACTTTTGTAATCAAGTTCGGGTCGGGTACCAGAACGTCCACCAGTCCGCCAATCCCTAGTCATTTATCATCAGATTGGCGTAGTCCGACACCTGGCACCCCAACTAATCAGCTGTTATCTGCTCCAGCAGCAGCTGAAAGTAAAAATTGTATTTAGCTGGAACAGCTCAGCTCTACACATTTAGTGGCGCCACTCGGACACTGCAGATCAGCTGCTATACAAGTGATGTAGTGACTGTTACGCTCTAAAAGCCCCCATTAGATGGCTGTCTGCCAAACGATGCTTTGGCCTATTGTTAAGCCAACCACCATCTCTGCTGTTTTCTCCCATACATAGCAGCGATCATTCAGCCGAGCACTCCTGCGTTCTCTATGGGGAAGTCACCAACTCACATCTGTCGGCATCGTACTTCCAGGGACTTCCAGCGATGAGCATTTTGAAATCGGACCTACTCGATCAACATCTCGCTAACAATTGGCCAGCGCCTCCATACACATTAGTGTTGGCCGAACCTTCGATATGGGCGAATGCGGCTGACATTTGTCTGTGTATGAGGGGCTTAAGTAGTTTCTATGCTTTGCTCACTTTGCCCATGTAACTTTCAGTTGGATCTCTCCAATGTGGTAGAGCTCCTGTTCAACCTCCCATTTCTAAGCCCTGAGACACAGTCTGAATGTCTGTTGTCGAGAATGTATTCAACCTGGGTTGACACATATCAATACAAATAGTTGTACAAGTTTGATTTCCTAAATTTCCTTTTATTCTGCTCTAATTTACAGCTTTGACTTTTGCTCTTGTATTGGGTCATGTTGTTTGCCAGGTATGTATTTATGCTTTTGGCTTGATTTTTACTTACTAAAACACTGGGTAATCCTGCAGAAAGATGAAAGGAATGAGGAACGGTCCAGCTGGTGACAAGGAACGATCGTCTTGGAAAAATCGCCAACATGGGAGAAACAGGGGAAGAAGATTCAGAGACAATAAGGCCGCAAATGGGCAAGAGCCTGCGAAACCAGAAGAAAAATCTGTAGAGCCTTCCAAAGAAGCACTGACCCATCAGAGTGATGAACAGACTGTGAACCCGCTAGACATGCTCGCTGGCAATGACCCAGGTATTTGTTTCTATGGCAAATGTTCTGCACTTTAGGGAGGACCTTTCAGCAGATTCATGTTGCATGACGAATCACAGGCAGCATGACGGACCATGGCGGCACGATTGCAACCAGCTTTGTTTCACACTACATTTCAGACTAAACATATATTTTGAAATCCAGCTTGGAACTATGTTTCGGATGACTAGTTCAATGCACGTACACAGCGGCTTCTTCCCCCATCCCAGTCCCCTTGAATGACCGGTCCCTTGCTATGTACAAATATACAGAGAAACCTGTTGGACAGCTGGAGTGATGTGGAGAGAAGCCACCAGGAACCTGCCTCTGACTAGTCAGCAAAGACACACGGGGCCTGATGACTTTTGGTGTATTTGACTCCAGAGGTGCCTTCATTAATACACACACTCCTCTTAATGAAATAGGCTCCTCTTACAACTGCCGTGCACGTCATTCAGAAATGTTACTCCATTCAGGGACTGGAGTACATTTCTGATGTACTTTCTGGCATTGGGTTCACCACACTCTGTCCTGCTCAGGCGCGGCCCACTTTGGCAGAGCTGGCAGGAACTGGTGTAAGAATAACCAGGCGCAAAAATTTTGCAACATTACAAGGTTTCAAGAAAACTGGTGAAAACACCTTGATGAATTAGTCCCATTATCTCCAGGAGTAAAACATACCTGGCTGCAATTGTTTGGGCAGCATGAATCTGATGACAGGTTCCATTTAAATGTAAAGTCTTCCATTGCAAACTTTTTTTTATTTATTTTTTCCTTTCTGATCCATCCAGATTAAAAAACAGCATCTTTGCAGATAGTTTTTATTCTATATCTCCTACTGGTGTACAAACAGCCGCTTCTACAGAAACCATCCCAAAGTCCAGTCCATTACTGCCTTCCATCCACTTGTTCCCCACTTCTAGTAGTAGTAAAAGCCATAGGAGCTGTAAACATATAATAACATGAGATTTGTAATTCAGTCTATCTGTACAGTTTCCTTATTTTATTGTGGATTGAAAAGGCAGTCCATTCCTTTGGAAGTATATTTCTCATTGTGGACAGTCCCTTTAATGTCAGCTGCTTAACAAGAGAATAAAGCTGATTTTTGCAAGGTAAAGTAATGGCAAGGTGGTATACCTTTATCCTGCAGTGGCCCCTGGAAATGTAGTATTATATATGGTCTTCCATGTAATTGGATTCAGACTATCCCACAGGGGAACAGGTGAATCCCCCGGTGGGCCCCCACATCCACTTATACAAGCAGTAGTTGGCATAATACACTTCCTTCACTTTCAGACAAAGGAGGCACCTCATCATTCATTTAACGGACTACCCAATTTATTATATAGGTGCATAGGTAAATTTGTGAATGAGGGTAATGTAATATTTGTACACTGCTCAAAAAAATAAAGGGAACACTTAAACAACACAATGTAACTCTAAGTCAATAACACTTCTGTGAAATCCACCTGTCCAGTTATGAAGCAACACTGATTGTGAATCAATTTCTCCTGCTGCTGTGCAAATGGAACTGACAACTGGTAGAAATGATCGGCAATTAGCAAGATACCCCCTATAAAGGAGTGGTTCTGCAGGTGGTGACCACAGACCATTTCTCTGTTCTCATCCTTTTTGGCTGTTGTTTTGGTCACTTTTTCATTTTGCCATTGCTCTCACCCCTAGAGGTACAGTAGCATGAGGCGGTGTCTACAGTACAACCCACAGAAGTTGCTCAGGTAGTGCAGTTCATCTAGGATGGCACATCAGTGCGAGCTGTGGCAAGAAGGGTAGCTGTGTCTGTCAGCACAGTGTCCAGAGCATGGAGCAGATACCAGGAGATGTGGAGGGAGCCATAGAAGGGCAACAACCCAACAGCAGGACCGTTACCTCCTCCTTTGTGCAAGGAGGAACAGGAGGAGCTCTGCCAGAGCCCTGCAAAATGACCTCCAGCAGGCCACAAATGTACATGTGTCTGCACAAACGGTTAGAAACCGACTCCATGAGGGTGGTATGAGGGCCTGACGTCCACAGATGGGGGTTGTGGTCACAGCCCAACACCGCGCAGGATGCTTGGCATTTGCCACAGAACACCAGGATTGGCAAAGTCGCCTCTGGCGCCCTGTGCTCTTCACAGATGAAAGCAGGTTCACACTGAGCACATGTGACAGACGTGACAGAGTCTGGAGATGCCGTGGAGAGCGATCTGCTGCCTGCAACATCCTTCAGCATGACCGGTTTGGCAGTGCGTCAGTAATGGTGTGGGGTGGCATTTCTTTGGAGGGCGGCATAGCCCTTCATGTGCTCGGCAGAGGTAGCCTGACTGCCATTAGGTATCGAGATGAGATTCTCAGACCCCTTGTGAGACCATATGCTGGTGCGGTTGGCCCTGGGTTTCTCCTAATGCAGGACAATGCCAAACCTCGTGTGGCTGGAGTGTGTCAGCAGTTCCTGCAAGATGAAGGCATTGAAGCTATGGACTGGCCCGCCAGTTCCCCAGACCTGAATCCGATTGAGCACATCTGGGACATCATGTCTCGCTCCATACACCAACGTCATGTTGCACCACAGACTGTCCAGGAGTTGGCGGATGCTTTAGTCCAGGTCTGGGAGGAGATCCCACAGGAGACCATCTGCAACCTCATCAGGAGCATGCCCAGGTGTTGTAGGGACGTCATACAGGCACATGGAGCCAACACACAATGCTGAGCCTCATTTTGACTTGTTTTAAGGACACTACATCAAAGTTGGATCAGCCTGTTGTGTGTTTTTCCACTTTAATTTTGGGGGTGACTCCAAATCCAGGCCTCCATTGGTTAATAAATTTGATTTCCATTGATGATTTTTGTGTGATTTTGTTGTCAGCACATTCAACTTTGTACAGAACAAAGTATTCAATGAGAATATTTCATTCATTCAGATCTAGGATGTGTTATTTGAGTGTTCCCTTTATTTTTTTCAGCCTCTACTGGCAAATCTAGCAAACTATGGGAGACGAAGAAGTAATCAATTCTACTGTAAGTATTATGAATCTGTGGCCTTCAAGGTTTTATTAAACCTCTCCACTAAGCCGTCTGTCTGGGGGTGGTAGCCTGAGGTCCTAAGTTGTGTAATTTGCAGGGTTTTGCACAACTCCCTCATCATCCTTGACATAAATGAGGTCCCTTGGTCTGTTAGGATCCCCTTAGGCAACCTTGTTCTACAAAAGATGTGGACAAACTCCCGGGCTTTGCACTTGGTAGAGGAGTTTCATAGTGGTACTGCCTCCGGGTACCGTGTAGCATAGTCCAGTACCACCAGTATATACTGATGTCCTCTGACGGACTTGACCAGGGGTCCCACTAGATCCATGGCGATGCGATCAAATGGGCCAGTACAACCTCTGGAAGATCCTTTCCTGGATTTTTTCTACCCTCAGATGACCACCTAAGACATGTGCATGGGACATATCTAACACCCTGAGTTGGTACGGCCCTGGCACTAGTAACAGCTGGATTACCTCTCCTCTGAGCTTGGTGACCCGATATAGCAACTACCCATTTACAGCAAAGTGCAGATATTGGGTGTCATCCCCCGGCTTTTGAGCAACACCATTAAGAACAGTGACATTATCAAACGCCCATTTTAGAGTTAAGTCCCTGAGTTGGGCGGTTCCAAAGTTTCTCCCGGACACCTCCAGCTCAGGGATGTTGGCCTCCGGGGATGCTGCCTCATCCTCATCACCAACAAGCACACAAAAGGGAAACCCGTCTGCTGCGGCATGTGATGAGGTTTCTTTAGGAGCGACCTGGCTGTTGTCCAGACAACCTGGCTTCCTCCCTTTCCCCCACAAGTCCCAAAACAGGGCAAAGTCCCGCCCTATTATAACAGGATGCAACAGGTCCTTGACTACGCCCACCTCATAGGACTCGGCGCCACAGTTTGTGTCTATGACCACTCGGGCCACAGGGTAGTCCTTAGCATCTCCATGGATACAGCGGACACCCACCTTTTTCCCTGGAATCAGTCGATGAGGAATTGTGGCCCTCACTGGCACTCCATTCACTGACATGGGGCATGCCTGCGGTCCCGAGCTTGGTTGAGGGACAGCACCGCAGGCAGTGTATGCAAAATACGAGCAGCGCCGTCCTGTGCTGCAGTCCATTGGCTACGTTGGTCATGGGGCAACGGGCGGCTATGTGACCTGGGGTGTGACATCTCCAACACATTATGTTATTGGATGGGGCCTTTGGAAGCAACTCAGACACCTCCTGGGCTCTTGAACGCCCCCCAGATGTGGCTCTAGTTCCCCTCTTTTGGGTGTCAGTCCCCCTTTGGGAACCCCAGTATGAAGAGGCTATGACTCCTTGCTTTCCCAAGGAAGTCTCTACCGCCTGGTACCTTTCCACCAGGTCATCGGCATTATGGGGATCTCCCTGGGCAACCCAGGATTGCACCGGCCTTGGAAGGGAGTGTATGATCACGTCCATGACAACTTTCTCCACCATTTGTGCTGGGGAGGAAGATTCCGGTTGCAACCACTTTTGGACCAGGTGTTGGAGGTCAAACATTTGGGACCGGGGAGGTTTGTCACTGCAAAAGGCCCACTGGTGCACCCGTTGCGTCCTGACAGTCAGAGTCACTCCTAAGCGCGCCAAGATCTGCGTTTGAAATTTACTCCTTTGCGTCCTGCAAGGCCAGATCATAATAGGCCTTCTGCAGTTCCCCCATTAGATATGGCGCCAGAACCTCTGCCCACTGTTCCAGAGGCAATTTCTCCCGCTCCGCCACCCTCTCATAAACAGGAAAGTCTCAACAGCATCACCTGGGGTCATCTTTTGTAAGGCTCTCCTTACCGTCTTCCTCACGTGTGAGTCATCACCTGGAGTTGGGGGTGGGGCGGTTGCCCTGCCACGGATTACCTCGGCTAGGAGCTCCATCTGCTGCTTGTGCTGCTGCTGTTGCCACTGCTGCTGTTGATGCTGCTGCTGCCGCCGCCATATCTGTTGCTGTTGGAGATTAGCGTGCACCTGTTGCTTTATCGGCTCCTCCATGGCTTTCTCTCCTGCAGACGCTTTCACCCAGGACATGTGGTACCTCTGCTGCAGTCATGCTGACCCTTGGGATTCGTGTCCATGCTTTCTAGCACCAATTATAGTGTTTACTCACTCAGCTGCGTTTGAGGTAAGCACAGGAAAACCGGTTTCTTTAAAATGTCCAAGGCAGGTTTATTATAACTGCATAACCGCACTTTTAGAAGTAAACAAAAAGACAGCCTTTTCCGGCACAGAGTGACAAAACAGAAAATAAACAGGCCATACAGTATGGCGGATTCACCCGTCCAAGGTCAGTGTCCTTTAGCAAAACCCCCTGGAGGTCTCCACACCTCCAGCCACAGACACTGAATGAGACACTTGGTCTCCACTTTATTTACAAAGCCACGCGCCCAGGGTGGGGATTTGTGAGCAGCCATTCCCTCCCATCTCTTATGACTACTCATAAAACATGGCCCTGGTACACCCTATTAACCCTCTCAGCACTTTACGTGCTGGAGCATTTTTTTCTGGGTTTACATCATCGAAGCTACCAACCTTGATGATACATATCTCCCCTCAAGGACCTGTCCGGCAGCCATCTTACAATACTTAATTCTGCTCAAGATTAACCCCTTACTGACATCTGCCATAAATGTACGATGCAAGTCAGTAGCGGGTGAATGGAGCGGTCTCACAAGGTGAGCTCCCCCCATACCTGGCAGGTATCGACTGTGTGTTACAGCCTATACCTGCCTCTAACAATTGCGGATGGTGCCGAGCGATTGCAGGTGGCGCGATTGTTAACCTGTTAAATGCCGCTGTCAAACGCTGATCGCAACATTAACAGTGCATGGGGGCACGTCATTCTATACGTACCTGTGACATGGTCGCAGGGTGCCATTGGGTTGCTATGGCAGCCAGGGGTCTGATGAAGACCTCTATGATTCTTTTTACAGAGCTCACTTGAAACCCAGCTTGTGGCCAAACTTCAAAGGAGTCTGTGATTTTTACTATTTGCAGCAATACTGTAGCTGTATATACAAAATGTGACAAAAGTGAGTACACTCCTCACATTTTTGTAAATATTTTATCTTTTCATGGGATAGCACTGAAGATATGACACTTTGATACAATGTAAAGTAGTCAGTGTGCAGCTTGTATAGCAGTGTAAATCTGGTGTGCCCTCTAAATAACTCAACACAGCCATTAATGTTTAAACCGCTGGCAAAAAAAGTGAGTACACCCTTAAGTGAAAATGGCCAAATTATGCCAAATTAGCCATTTTCCCTCCCCGATGTCATGTGACTCATTAGTGTTACAAGGTCTCAGGTGTGAGTGGGGAGCAGATGTGTTAAATTTGGCCTTTTTGCCTCACACTCTTTCATACTGGTCACTGGAAGTTCAACATAGCTCCTCATGGCAAAGAACTCTCTGAGGATCTGAAAAAAATAATTGTTGCTCTACATAGAGATGGCCGAGGCTATAAGATGATTGCCAACACACTGAACCTGAGCTGCAGCACGGTGGCCAAGACTATACAGCGGTTTAACAAGAAAGGCTCCACTCAGAAGAGGCCTCGACATGGTCGACCAAAGAAGTTGAGTGCACATGTTCAGCGTCATTTCCAGAGGTTGTCTTTTCAAAATAGATGTATGAGTGCTGCCAGCATTACTCCAGAGGTTAAGGGGTGTGGGTCAGCCGGTCAGTGCTCAGACCATACGCCGCACACTGCATCAAATTGGTCTGCATAGCTGTCGTCCCAGAAGGAGGCCTCTTCTAAAGATGATGCACAAGAAAGCCCAAAAGTAGTTTGCTGAAGACAAGCAGACTAAGGACATGGATTACTGGAATCATGTCCTGTGGTCTGATGAGACCAAGATAAACTTATTTGGTTCAGATGGTTTCATGCGTGTGTGGTGGCAACCAGGTGAGGAGTACAAAGACAAGTATGTTTTGTCTACAGTCAAGCATGGTGGTGAGAGTATCATGGTTTGGGGCTGCATGAGTGCTGCCGGCTGTGGGGAGCTACAGTTCATTGAGGGAACCATGAATGCCAACATGTACTGTGACATTCTGAAGCTGAGCATTGTCCCCTCCCTTCATAAACTGGGCCGCAGGGCAGTATTCCAACATGATAACGACCCCAAACACACCTCCTAGATGACCACTGTCTTGCTAAAGAAACTGAGTGTAAAGGTGCTGGACTGGCCAAGCATGTCTCCTGATCTAAACCCTATTGAGCATCTCTGTGGCATTCGCGAATGGAAGGTGGAGAGCGCAAGATCTCTAACATCCACCAACTCCGTGATGTTGTCATGGAGAAGTGGAAGAGGATTCCAGTGGCAACTTGTGAAGCTCTAGTGACCTCCATGCCCAAGAGAGTTAAGGCAGTGCTTGAAAATAATGGTGGCCACACAAAATATTGACACTTTGGGCACAATTTGGCCATTTTCTCTTAGGGGTGTAGACACTTTTGTTGCCATTGACATTAATGGCTGTGTGTTGAGTTCTTTAGAGGGCACACCAAATTTACACTGTTATACAAGCTGTACAAGGACTACTTTACATTGTAAACTGTCAAATTTTCAGTGTTGTCCCATAATAAGATAAAATAAAATCACTTTTGTGATATACTGTAGCAGCTTCAAGTCCTCTAAGTGGACTAATAAATACAGTGAAAAGTAAAAAAAATGTTTTTTAAAGATAAAAAAATTATAAAAAAAACATAAAAGTTCAAATCACCCCCTTTCTCCCATTAAAAATAAAGATAATAAAAAATACACATATGTGGTATCACCGCATTCAGAAAAGTCAAACCTATCACGATATAAAAATAATTAACTCAATTTGTAAACACCGTAAAACAGAAAAAAATTCAAAAACATCATAATTACGTTTTTTTGGTTGCTCCATCGACTGAAAAATGAAACCGTTACAAGTCTCAGAAAATGGCCACACCATGCAAAAAAAGTTCAGATTTTTTTTTCACCACTAAAATAATAAAAATACTGGTCAAACATATCACCATAATTGTACTGATGAGGAGAATCATATTGTGAGGTAATTTTTACCACACAATGTACGCCATAAAAACAATTCCTAAAAATTGCATTCTTTTCACAGCTTCACCACATATGGAATTTTTTCCTGTTTTCCAGTACATTGTGTGATAAAAACATTCAAAAGTACAACTCGTCCCGCAAAAATCAAGCTCTCACATGTCTATATGGACAGAAAAATGAAAAAGTTATAGCCCTTGGAAGACAGTGAGGAAAAAAATGGAAATATGCCGTGTCGGGAAGGGGTTAAGCAATAAAATGATTAATATATAATAATATTTTAACAATAATATTAATATTGAGATAAATTAATTTCAGCCTATTGGTCCAGCCCTCCAAAACACTCATAGTCTGTCACATGGCCCCTAGGAGTATTAACCCCTTTACGATATAGGGCGTATTAGTACGTATCTGTGCCCTGGGCCTTATGGACCAGATACGTATTAATACGCCCTATCTTTAATGCGGCACAGCGACCGAAGTCGCAGTGACAGCATTAAAATTCCGGTGCCATCTTACCTTAGAGTAGATGGCGCCGGCATCTCGGGGGGTGTCGCCGCCCCTTCCCACCCACGATTGCTGTGATTGGCTGTTCAATTCTGAACAGCCAATCACAGCATTTCTCACTGTTTCCGGCAATCAGATTGCCGGAAACAGTGATGTGCAGCCTATGATCGGTGCTCCTAAGAGCACCGATCCTAGGCTGTCGCCTAGTAACCCCAGCCCTCTCCCCAAACTGCTAGGATCGGTGCGATCGCCGATTGAATCAATCGCACCGATCACAGCGGGACCGCGCGCTAACAGGGCGGTCACGGAGTGGTGACCGGCTTGTGACCTGCCTGTCACCTCCCCGTGACCCCCTGTGATGTCATAGAAGCCCCAGCCAGCTCTGATTGGAGCGATCGATGATGACATCGATCGCTCCAATCAGAGTACCTGAACACAGGTGACAGGGCGGTCACAGGGCGGTGACCGGCTTGTGACCTGCCTGTCACCTCCCTGTGATCCCCAGTGATGCTGCCCAGGCCCCAACCATCTCTGATTGGTACGATCGATGTCATCAACGATCGCACCAATCAGAGTACCTGACCGGGAGGTGACAGGGTGGTGACCCCCAGGTGCTTCACAAATTGATTCGTAAAAATGAAAAAGTGGAAAAAAAATACTTTTTTATTTTTACGGATTAATTTGTGAAGCACCTGGGGGTTCCAAGTGCTCACTATGCATCTAGATAGGTGCCTTGGGGGGTCTAGTTTCCAAAATGGGGTCACTTGTGGGGGTGCTCCCTCAAGTGTTTTGCAAAGGTTTATGACGTAGAGCCGTGAAAAAAAAAATCATTTTTTTCCCACAAAAACGCTTTTTTAGCCGCAATATTTTTATTTTCACGAGGGTACTAGGAGAAATTGGACCCCAAAAGTTGTTGTGCAATTTCTCCTGAGTACGCTGATACCCCATGTGTTGGAGAAAACTACTGTTTGGGCGCATGTCAGGGCTCGGAAGGGAAGGAGTGACGCTTTGGAATGCAGACTTTGATGGAATGGTCTGCGGGCGTCATGTCACGTTCTCAGAGCCCCTGATGTGCCTAAACAGTGGAAATGCCCAACAAGTGCCCCCTTTTTGGAACGGATACCTGATTTGTCAATTTTATAATGTAGTGTTATACGCCAGTTGTGTAGGACAACCTGACAAACACTACACAACTGAAGTATGACAACCTGACGAACACTACGTCAGCTGTGTAGTGTTCGTCAGGTTGTCATACGTCAGAAATTAATTCAATAGTCCATGGAAGTATGGTACCTTTTGAAGCAGTCTTTCATGCAGAGGCCAGGTTTGTCGGGGCAGGTGTCACATTGGTAAATGGTGTCCTTGCGTATTCCTCTTCGGTAACACACTCGGCACTTCTTTTGTGACTTACCTTTTTTTCCGCTGTGAGGGATCTGCACTTGTGGGGGAGCTCCAATGTTTAGGCACACAGGGGCTCTCCAAACGCAACATGGTGTCCGCTAACAATTTGAGCCGATTTTCCATTCAATTTGTTAGCGGACACCATGTCGCGTTTGGAGAGCCCCTGTATGCCTAAACATTGGAGCTCCCCCACAAGTGACCCCATTTTGGAAACTAGACCCCCCAAGGCACCTATCTAGATGCATAGTGAGCACTTGGAACCCCTAGGTGCTTCACAAATTGATTCGTAAAAATGAAAAAGTGGAAAAAAAAACACTTTTTTATTTTTACGGATTAATTTGTGAAGCACCTGGGGGTTCCAAGTGCTCACTATGCATCTAGATAGGTGCCTTGGGGGGTCTAGTTTCCAAAATGGGGTCACTTGTTGGGGAGCTCCAATGTTTAGGCACACACGGGCTCTCCAAACGCAACATGGCGTCCGCTAAATATTAACGCAAATTTTACAATCAAAAAGTGAAATGGCGCTCCTTCCCTTCCGAGCCCTGCCGTGCGCCCAAACAGTGGTTTTTCCCCACATATGGGGTATCTGCGTGCCCAGTGGAAATTGCACAACAAATTTTGGGGTCCATTTTTTCTTGTTACCCCTGCGAAAATAAAAAAAATTGGGTCTAAAGTAACATTTTTGTGAAAAAAGTTAAATGTTCATTTTTTTTCTTCCACATTCCAAAAATTCCTGTGAAGCACCTGAAGGGTTAATAAAGTTCTTGAATGTGGTTTTGAGCACCTTGAAGGGGGCAGTTTTTAGAATGGTGTCACTTTTGGGTATTTTCTGTCATAAAGACCTCTCAAAGTGACTTCAAATGTGATGTGGTCCCTAAAAAAATGGTTTTGTAAATTTTGTTGGAAAAATGAGAAATCGCTGGTCAACCTTTAACCCTTATAGCTCCCTAACAAAAAAAAAATTTTGGTTACAAAATTGTGCTGATGTAAAGTAGACATGTGGGAAATGTTATTTATTAAGTATTTTGTGTGACATATCTCTCTGATTTAAGGGCATCAAAATTCAAATTTTGAAAATTGCTAAATTTCCAAAATTTTTGCCAAATTTCCGTTTTTTTCACAAATAAACGCAAGTGATTTCGAAGAAATTTTACCACAATCATGAAGTACAATATGTCACAAAAAAACAATCTCAGAATCAGGGGGATCCGTTGAAGCGTTCCAGAGTAATTACCTCATAGAGTGACAGTGGTCAGAATTGTAAAAATTGGCCTGGTCATTAACGTGCCAACCACCCTCGGGGGTAAAGGGGTTAATTGCCCTCCTCTGCTATAGAGGAATGTAAAACATTTTTCTATTTCCTCCCTAGATGTCACTGTGTGGAAGGACCATGAAATAATGTAATGTCTAATGGTGGCCACATGATGTCACTGTGGATCAGACATAGATTGAATTGTATAATAGAAGACCATGAAAAGGAATATATCAGTGTGAGCAGAGAGACCAAAATCTTCATTTTAAAAATTGTACAATTAGACATTGCCTGTGAGTTTCTGCATTCATAGAGGAGATGCCATCTCTGCTGCAATGTCTGTTAGGGCTCATCTGATAAAAAATCAGATTGCACTCTGACTAATGTTATTCTATGAGTCGCTGCTCATCTGCAATTTTTCTCTCAGCTCAGATCGGACTGAGAAAAAAACTGCAGCATGCTGCGATTGTCTTCGTATATTGAACGAGAATCGTCAATGGATGCGACAAAAAATTTGCACGATGGGTAAAGGGGGGGGAGTGTTTATTTCAATAAAGAAGTCTGTGTTATTATTTCAAATAAAGGACTTTATTCTGGGTGTTTTTTATTTACAATATGACTATGGGGTTAGTAATGGGGGTGTCTTATTGACGCCTCTCCATTACTAACCCGTCGGCTTGATGTCAGCTGTCAATACAAAGCTGACATCAACCCCAATTCTATTTGCCATTGCACCAGGGCAAGTGGGAAGAGCGGAGGCTAAGCGTCAGATTTGGTGCATCTTATTGATGCGCCATTTCTGGGGTGGCTGAGAGCTGATGTTTGTCTGGGAGGGGGCCAATATCCATGGCCCTATCCTAGGCTATTAATATCAGCCCGCAGCTGTCTGCTTAGCCTGTGCTGGTTGTTAAAATAGGGGGGACCCAACGTTAAATTTTTTTGGGAGTTCCCCATTTTAATGACCAGTAAAGGCTAAGTATACAGCTGTGAGATGATATTAATAGCCTGAGATGCTCCATGGGTATTATTCCCTTCCCAGGCTGTCTGCTTTCCCTCAGCTGGTTAATTAAAATTGTTTTTACTTAGTTATTTATTACTTAAATACATGTACAGTAAGCTATACATGCAAAGCACTGATTATATATCTCACTCACATATTTCATAGAATCATAGAATCATAGAATGGTAGAGTTGGAGGGGACCTCCTGGGTCATCTGGTCCAACCCCCTGCTCAAAGCAGGATTCACTAAATCATCTCAGACAGATTTCTGTCCAGCCTCTGTTTGAAGACGTCCATTGAAGGGGAACTCACCACCTCTCGTGGCAGCCTGTTCCACTCATTAATCACCCTAACTGTCAAAAAGTTTTTTCTAATATCTAATCTGTGTCTCCTCCCATTTAGTTTCATCCCATTGCTTCTAGTCTTTCCTTGTGCAAATGAGAATAAAGATGATCCTTCTACAATGTGACAGCCCTTGACATATTTGTAGACAGCTATTAAGTCTCCTCTCAGTCTTCTTTTTTGCAAGCTAAACATTCCCAAATCCTGCAACCGTTCCTCATAGGACATGGTTTGCAGACCAGTCACCATTCTGGTCGCTCTTCTCTGAACTTGCTCCAGTTTGTCTATGTCTTTTTTAAAATGTGGTGCCCAAAACTGTACACAGTATTCCAGATGAGGTCTGACCAAAGAGGAGTAAAGACCGATAATGACTTCACGTGATCTATACTGTATGCTTCTGTTAATACATCCCAGAATTGTATTTGCCTTTTTTGCTGCTGCATCACACTGTTGACTCATGTTCAGTCTATGATCTATTAGTATACCTAAGTCTTTTTCACATGTACTGTTGCTTAGCTCTATTCCTCCCATTCTGTATATGCTTTTTTCATTTTTATTGCCCAGATGTAGTACTTTGCATTTTTCCCTGTTAAAAACCATTCTGTTGGTTGCTGCCCACTGCTCCAGTTTATTTAGGTCTTTTTGAATCTTCCCTCTCTCTTCTCTAGTATTAGCTATCCCTCCTAGCTTTGTGTCATCAGCAAATTTAATCAGTTTACCCTCAATTCCTTCATCTAAATCATTGATAAAGATGTTGAACAATACAGGTCCCAGGACGGAGCCCTGTGGTACCCCACTTGAGACATTCATCCAGCTGGATGTGAAGCCATTTACAACCACCCTTTGAGTCCGATCACTAAGCCAGTTATGAATCCACCTAACAGTTGCCTGGTCCATTGCATACTTGGTCATTTTTTCAATAAGGATGGTGTGAGATACTTTGTCAAATGCTTTGCTGAAGTCAAGATATACTATATCTACAGCATTTCCCTGATCCACCCAGTCAGTGATTCTGTCATAGAAGGAAATTAAGTTAGTCTGACATGACTTGTTAGTTACAAACCCATGCTGACTCTGGTTAATCACTTCATTCTTATCCAGGTACTTACATACATGTTGTTTAATAATTTGTTCAAAGATCTTTCCTGGTATAGAAGTCAGACTCACCGGCCTATAGTTCCCTGGGTCCACCTTCTTCCCCTTTTTGAAGATAGGAACAACATTTGCTCTTCTCCAGTCTTCTGGGACTTCTCCTGTTCTCCAAGAATTTTCAAAGATTATGGAGAGTGGTTCTAAAATTTCTTCTACGATCTCCTTCAGTACTCTGGGGTGTAATTCATCTGGACCTGGAGACTTGAACTCATTTATGTTAGCTAAATATTCCCTCACAATCTTTCTGTTTACAGATAACTTGGATTCCTCTATTCCTTTAAAAGGACAGTGAAGATTAGTTGATGTTACATTTTCTTTCTGAGAGAAAACAGATGCAAAATAGGAGTTAAAAAGTTCGGCCTTCTCAACATCCTCTCTTACCATTTCTCCATTTTCATCCTGTAAAAATCCTATAGCATCTTTGACTTTTCTTTTACTTTTGACATACCCCCAAAATCCTTTTTTATTGCTTTTGACATCTCTTGCAAGCCTTAATTCATTGTCAGCTTTAGCTAACCTGATACGTGCCCTGCAGGATCTGCAGACTGCATTATAATCTTCTTTAGATATGCCTCCCTCTTTCCATTTAATAAACATTTCTTTCTTTCTTTTTAGCATGTGTTTAAGTTCTGTGTTCATCCATCCTGGTTTCCTTAAATGCTTCCCATTCTTCCTACTTTTCGGGATTGTTAACGATTGTGCTTTGAGAATCTAATTTTTAAAAATTTCCCATCCTTCCTGGACATTTTTGTCCTTAAGGACATCCAGCCATTGGATCCCTCCTATTCTCTTTCTGAGTCTCTTAAAATCTGCCTTTCTAAAATCTAACCTTGAAGTTTGAGTCTTCACATGTCTTCCTCCTCTAGTTATCCAAAATTCTATAATAGCATGATCGCTGCCTCCTAGGGTCCCAGCCACCTTTACCTCCTCAACCATTTCCTCCCTGTTTATAAGGATTAGATCCAAAGTAGCAGATCCCCTTGTTTTCTCCCCTACCTTTTGGAAGATAAAGTTGTCAGCAAGAGAGGATAAGAATTTGCTTGACCTGTTAGTTTTACTTGAGAGAGATTCCCAACAAATGTCTGGATAGTTGAAATCTCCCATGACCACTACGTCATATTTTTTGGAGAACTTGGTCATTTGATACATAAAGAGTTCATCCATATCTTCAGCTTGCCCAGGTGGCCTGTAGTAAATGCCTACAATGGTGTCCTTTCCGTTGTTCTCTCCTTGTATTCTTACCCAAACAGTTTCCACAGAACTCCCAGTCTCTGAAGCTTCAATCTCTGTGCAGATATACGCTTTTCTAACATACAATGCAACACCTCCTCCTCGTTTATCAAGTCTGTTTCTTGCAAATAAGTTGTATCCTTTTAGCCTTGTATTCCAATCATGTGTATCGTCCCACCAAGTTTCAATGATTCCAATGACATCATATTCCTTTTCCTGCATTAGTAGTTCTAATTCTCCTTGTTTGTTGCCCATGCTTTGCGCATTTGTATAAAAACATTTTAGTTTGTGATTGGTTTCTCTTCCTCCCATATTTTTATTATTTAAATTGTTTTGTCTTTGTTCTTCCTTTCCACTTCCAGTAGCAGAGATCTCAATAGTATTTGTCAGCTGTATGGCTTTTTCTGGCCTTTTGCTTCCCTTCCCACATTGTTCTAGTTTAAAGCTCTGCTGATGAGTGTAGCAAGGCAACTTCCAAATACACGTTTTCCAGTCTTCGTAAGGTGCACCCCATCTCTAGCAAGTAGTCCATCGTATAGGTAATTCATTCCGTGATCCAGAAATCCAAATCCTTGTTGACGGCACCATCGACGTAGCCAGTTGTTCACCTGTAGAATCTTATTCCACCTCATTGTTCCATGGCCATCCACTGGGAGGATGGATGAGAAGACCACCTGCGCTCCCAATTCTTTCACTTTCTTGCCTAAGTCTTCAAAGTCACTGCAGATGGTTTCCAGGTCCTTTCTTGCGGTGTCATTTGTCCCCACATGTATTAGCAGGAATGGGTAGTGATCTGTAGGTCTGAAGAGTCTTGATATCCTGTCAGACATATCTTTAATTTTTGCTCCTGGAAGACAGCACATTTCTCTTGAGGTTATGTCTGGTCTGCAGATAGCGGCCTCTGTTCCTCTTAGCAGGAAATCCCCCATGACCACCACTCTCCGTTTTTTCTTCACAACATTCTTCTTTCTCCATCCAGGAGGATTCTGAGGGCTTACAAGGTTATTCATTGCTGGCAAAGTCTTATTTTGCGGTATTTCTTCATGGTTCTCCTGCGTGAGAGCCTGGTACTGGTTCCTGAGCAGTATGGGTGCTGACTGCCTCTCGATCCTCCTGCTTCTGTGGGTCACATGCTTCCATTCCTCTGTTTCATCAGGTGCAGTTCGAATTTCTTCTCTTTCTGAATCATGAAGAGATAATTCTGCTCTGTCTAAGAACTCTTCACCTTCCTTAATGATTTTCAAGGTAGTTAACCTCTCTTCTAGATTTCGCAACTTTTCCTCCAACAGGGACACAAGCTTGCATTTCTGGCATGTGAAGTTTGGCTTTTCCACTGGCAAGTCTGTGAACATGTAGCAGGATATGCAGCTCACCAAATGGCTCCTGGACTCTTCCATGTTCTTAATGTTAATATTCTGAAAACAGTGAAAAAAGCCGGCGCGCGGTTTACCGATGTCCTCTTTTCAGCTCCAACAGCCAAAATCCAGTGATCTTTGAGCTCGCGGAGACTCTTCACTTACCCCAAAATGCAGTGGGAATATGCAAATTATCTCCTCAGGACTCCTCCCCTGGTTTACCGATGTCCTCTTTTCAGCTCCAACAGCCAAAATCCAGTGTTCTTTGAGCTCGCGGAGACTCTTCACTTACCCCAAAATGCAGTGGGAATATGCAAATTATCTCCTCAGGACTCCTCCCCTGGTTTACCGATGTCCTCTTTTCAGCTCCAACAGCCAAAATCCAGTGTTCTTTGAGCTCGCGGAGACTCTTCACTTACCCCAAAATGCAGTGGGAATATGCAAATTATCTCCTCAGGACTCCTCCCCTGGTTTACCGATGTCCTCTTTTCAGCTCCAACAGCCAAAATCCAGTGTTCTTTGAGCTCGCGGAGACTCTTCACTTACCCCAAAATGCAGTGGGAATATGCAAATTATCTCCTCAGGACTCCTCCCCTGGTTTACCAATGTCCTCTTTTCAGCTCCAACAGCCAAAATCCAGTGTTCTTTGAGCTCGCGGAGACTCTTCACTTACCCCAAAATGCAGTGGGAATATGCAAATTATGTCCTCAGGACTCCTCCCCTGGTTTACCGATGTCCTCTTTTCAGCTCCAACAGCCAAAATCCAGTGTTCTTTGAGCTCGCGGAGACTCCTCACTTACCCCAAAATGCAGTGGGAATATGCAAATTATCTCCTCAGGACTCCTCCCCTGGTTTACCGATGTCCTCTTTTCAGCTCCAACAGCCAAAATCCAGTGATCTTTGAGCTCACGGAGACTCTTCACTTACCCCAAAATGCAGTGGGAATATGCAAATTATCTCCTCAGGACTCCTCCCCTGGTTTACCGATGTCCTCTTTTCAGCTCCAACAGCCAAAATCCAGTGTTCTTTGAGCTCGCGGAGACTCTTCACTTACCCCAAAATGCAGTGGGAATATGCAAATTATCTCCTCAGGACTCCTCCCCTGGTTTACCGATGTCCTCTTTTCAGCTCCAACAGCCAAAATCCAGTGTTCTTTGAGCTCGCGGAGACTCTTCACTTACCCCAAAATGCAGTGGGAATATGCAAATTATCTCCTCAGGACTCCTCCCCTGGTTTACCGATGTCCTCTTTTCAGCTCCAACAGCCAAAATCCAGTGTTCTTTGAGCTCGCGGAGACTCCTCACTTACCCCAAAATGCAGTGGGAATATGCAAATTATCTCCTCAGGACTCCTCCCCTGGTTTAACGATGTCCTCTTTTCAGCTCCAACAGCCAAAATCCAGTGTTCTTTGAGCTCGCGGAGACTCTTCACTTACCCCAAAATGAAGTGGGAATATGCAAATTATCTCCTCAGGACTCCTCCCCTGGTTTACCGATGTCCTCTTTTCAGCTCCAACAGCCAAAATCCAGTGTTCTTTGAGCTCGCAGAGACTCTTCACTTACCCCAAAATGCAGTGGGAATATGCAAATTATCTCCTCAGGACTCCTCCCCTGGTTTACCGATGTCCTCTTTTCAGCTCCAACAGCCAAAATCCAGTGTTCTTTGAGCTCGCGGAGACTCTTCACTTACCCCAAAATTCAGTGGGAATATGCAAATTATCTCCTCAGGACTCCTCCCTTGGTTTACCGATGTCCTCTTTTCAACTCCAACAGCCAAAATCCAGTGTTCTTTGAGCTCGCAGAGTCTCTTCACTTACCCCAAAATGCAGTGGGAATATGCAAATTATCTCCTCAGGACTCCTCCCCTATCTATCTATCCTTCCATCCGTATATCTATCTATCTATCCATCTATTTATCTATGTTAACAATATTTTATTTGTAAACTATGTGTAAATGACATAGCTAATGTTAAAATCACATTGCATATGGATTACATTTGCATGTCATTACAATGTTATTTGGGGGCTAGGTGAGGAAAATCGCATGACACTTGCATGACAATCGTCCCACTTTTCAGGAGCAACATCGGACTGATTATTTTAACGGTGATGGGTATGAGCTCTTAGAGTAAATCTTCGAATTCTCTATGAAGCAACAATTGTGGAGCATCTATACCTAGAACTTTGACGATGAGAGTGGTAATAGCCAGTTGTCAAAATATTCATACAAATATTTCAAGGCAGAATATAAAAGGAATAGCACAATGGAGCTCTTGTTATTTGATGGGAATTATAAGTATTTACTGACTGATCAGTACTTTATTCTCCTGTATAGTCTGCAGCGTGATAATAGTCTGCAGACTACCGGGGAAGAACGGGTATCTGACAGCTATGTGGTCCCTCTGTGCCATATTTCAAAACTTTGACAACTTCTTTCAGAAAAAAATAGGAATATGTGCAGAGCATTATGGCAAAATATTTGGACTAAACACACCTTCTTTGCCGATCACACCAATTTACATTCCTCTTATTCACCCATATTATAAAAATAACATTAACTAAAATTAAAGTCAAATGACTCTTTCTGCAAATATAGATGTCACCTGCAGTCCTATGTAACATCTCAGGTACACAGTAATACACCTAAGTATAGATAATGTAGAATGTCACCCGCAGTCCTATGTAACACCACAGGTAACACAGGGATAACTCTGAGTACCGATAACGTAGTAGATGTTAACCCACAGTCCAATGTAACACTTCAGGTAACATAGTGATAAATATGAGTACAGATAATGTAGAACATGTCACCCGCAGTCCTATGTAACACCACAGATAAAGTGATATTTCTCTGATTACAGATAATGTAATAGATATTTTGTGCAGTCCTATGTAAAACCACATATAACACAATGAATACTTTGAGTACATATAATGAAGTAATATAGTAAGTGTTACTTGCAGTCATATGTAATACCACAGATAACATAGTGCCAACTTTAATGTAGTAGATGTAACCAGCAGTCCTATGTAACACCACAGATAACATAATGATATCTCTCTAATTACAGCTAGTGTAGTAGATCTTAGCTGCAGTTCTATGTAACACCACAGTTAACACACAGTGATAATTATCTGAGTACAGGTAATGCAAAATAAGTTACCCGCAGTCCAATGTAATACCACAGATAACACAGTTACTTTCTGAGTACATGTAATGAAGTAATATTGCAAATGTAATACCAAAGATAACAAACAGAGATAACTCTCTATGTTCAGATAATGTAGAATATGTTACCCACAGTCCTATGTAACACCACAGGTAACACGATGATAACTCTCTGAGTACAGATAATGAAGTATATGTTACCTGCAGTCCTATGTAACACCAGAGATAACACATAGTGTTAACTCTCTGAGTACAGGTAATGTAGTATATGATACCAGCAGTCCTATGTAATACCACAGGTAACACAGTGATAACTCTCTGAGTACAGATAATGTAATATATGTTACCTGCAGTCCTATGTAACACCAGAGTAAAGAAATTTTCACGGCACACTTAAAAGGTTCAATGCAAACGTTTTTAATGGTACTTTAGAAAAAAGTGCAAGTGGCGAACAAAATACTCTTCTTGTGTTTAGATGTAGTATATGTTACCTGCAGTCCTATGTAACACCTCAGATAACACAGTGATAACGTATGAGATGTAGTATAAGCCGGGGCGTACATATCATTGGTGCAACCTGTGTAGCCGCACAGTGGCACAAGCAGTAAGTGGGCCCATTTCCTTCTCCAAACCATGTGGAATTGTACATTATGATGATCTATTGGACTGCAGAGAGCCCATATATTGTTCTTGCACAGGAGCCCTCTTTTGTCTGTGTCCGCCAGTGCGTATAAGATGTCGTTTTTTGCTGAGTGAGAGTCGGAGCGAGATGCGGTAGCTCTGATAAGCGTTATCAATCATCACTACCCAGCACCTGTGAATACCGGTCGCTTTACTGCTATTCACAGTTGCCAGAGCCAGATTCGGGGATTGTGGACTATATTGGAGCTTCGTGAGAACATTTTTGGTAATAAATTGGTGAACGAGGGAATGTCTCTTGTTTTCATTTCTGTCTTTTTATGTTTTTCAGGTATCCATTTCGGGACTACATCAAATTCGGTAGATTAAGGCGGAGCTGCATGGGATTTTTTTCAATAAATTGGTGAACGAGGGATAGTGTGGGGAAGTCTTTATGCAAATAAAGTTTTTTTTACTGTGTGTGTGCTTTTATTTTTGATTACTGGGTTAGTAATTGGGGTGTCTGATAGACACCTCTCCATTACTAATGCCAGGGCTTGATGACAGCTGTGATGTTTGACAAATCAAAGCTGTTATCAACCCCAAATCCAATTACCTCGATTGCCACCGCACCAGGGCATGTGGAAGAGGCGGGCAAAGCGCGGGAATTGGTGCATGTTATGTGATGCGCCAATTCTAGGATGACAGCGGGCTTGTATTTTTAAGCTGGGAAGGACCCTATAACTATGGACCTTCCCATCCTGATAATATCAGATCACAGATGTCTGCTTTACCTTTGCTAGTTATTAAAAATAAGCGGGGACCCCACTTTTTTTTTTTAATTATTTATTTAATAGGTTGAATAAGGCTAAACACCCTTTAGTGCCACATGAAAGGGTGGAAAATTATTATATGTAAGGGGCTTGCGACATTAAAGTTCTACAGGACATCTAGCTATTGTATCTATCTATCTATCTATCTGTCTATCTATCTCTGTTGTAAGTTGGCTGTTAGACACCTAGTGGTTGGGAGATAAACTTGAAGTAATGCTTTAATGCATATAGTAGTAAAAGGGGTTAATCGGCCATGACAGGTTGATTAGGAGCAGCTGAACAGCTGCTCACCATATCTCCATCCCTGGATGGGATTCACTGGGTAAATTGAGAGCTGTTTTGTCTCACACATGCTGGATGTATGGAGGTTGCAGGTCTCCTGGATTGAATGTCCTTTGCTAAAGGACATGGAAGCTGGACTCTAAGCCAGGTGGGCTAACCAGCACTATTGTATGGACTTGTTACTTTATGTTTTACCTTATGCCGAACAAAGGCTGTATTTAAGTTTTCTGCCGACGTGGTTTATGAGGATTGCAATAAACCAGCCGGACTTTAAATAGAAACGGCTCCTGTGTCTACCTCTTTAAGAAGCCGAGTGAGTCAACTTACTACATTTGGTGGAGAATGCGAGCAATGCTTTCAGGGAACAAATGTGACTGCTACAGAAGTACTCATGTCTTGGGTGAAGGCGGCTATAGGCCAGGCCGCAGCACCAGACAGCATGGAGAACCTGATTAAACACCTGATGCAAGCCCAACAGGAGACAAGTAAACTGCTTATGCAATAGTTACAGCAGCAGCAACAGCTCCAGCTGCAACAGCACCAGCAACAGTACCGACAACAGCAGCAGATTGATGTACTCACAGAGGCGGTCCGTGGCACGGCAGCCACTCCAACTCCAAGGTCAGATGATGATTTTTCTGTCGGGAAAGCGGTGAGGAGAGTCTTGCAGAAAATGATCCCAGTGTTAGAACCCTCCTGTTTGTTTTTTCCATCTTGTGTTTTGCGGTCACGTGACCATCTGCCTTTATATTCCAGCTCCGCCCTTTCTGGCTGTTCTGGACTTCAGTGTTTGACTGTTTCTCTAGCCAGGTGCTTCGGTGCCTTTCTCTGTCAGTTCGCTTGGTCCTTCTGGGACCTCTAGTACATTTTTGTCTTTTTGTGTTCTGCAACTACTTCTCTGTTTAGGAAGTGTCCCATTTTTGTCCCAGTCCTTAGTTCTTTTAGGGACCCCTCCCTTAATGCTATAGGTCTTCGTTCAGACTAGCCGAGGACTAAGGCGGGTCTGTTCGCTAGGAACAGGCAGCCCGCTACATCGTAGGGATTCAGCTTAGTCTTACTGTAGGGACAGCTTTCCCATATCTTTCCTTAGTTCATGTTGCAGATCATAACAGTAAGTCCAGCCCAAAAAACTAAAAGGAAAGAAATTTGGGGATCAGTATGGTTTTCGTCCAGGATTTGGCTCAACGCCTGCAGGGATTGTCTCTGGAGGTGGCCTAGCTCCAGCAACACGTGAGTAGCTGTTCTGGAGCGCATTTTCTTGAACCCAAGGTAGGACTGCCTGATGTTTTTATGGTAAGCAGCAACATTTTTTTTCCTTTAAAAATGCTTGTTTGTTATATTTTCATTTGAGACCAAGGACCTCTGGGAATGAATCACAGCGCATTGGTTTTATTATGTCACTTTCGCGCAGTGAATCACAGGGGTGGGCCTTTTCTCTCCAACCAAATGATCCGTGTTTAAGGTCTGTAGAAATTTATTTTTCTGCTATAGGTCTATTATATGATGATCCTGACTGAGTCTCATCTGCTGAGGCAGAACTCAGGCGTTTGAATCAGGGGTCAGGTGATGTTGAAAATTATTGCAAACACTTCAGAAGATGGGCTTCAGAAGTCTTATGGAATGATCCTGCACTGAAATGTTTATTTCTTGGAGGTCTGAGTGAAAGGGTTAAGGATTTGCTAATTGCATTCCCCGCACCTGAGACTCTGCAGGATGCCATGCAGTTAGCTGTTCGTGTGGACAGGAGACTGAGGTCCAGGGTGAATGAGGTAAAGACTTCTGTAATGTCAGGTCCTAGTCCCCAGAAAATCTGCTCTCACAGAGGAGAACCAATGGAGGTGGGGGCGAAGTCGCTCTCCTCTCAGGAAAGAGACCCGAGGTTCGCCGAGGGATTGTGTCTTTATTGTGGTAAAGCTGACCATTTGATTAAGTATTGTGAGCTTCGTTTAAGTAAAGAAAAAAAAAAGGTCAGTTACGCCCGTATAGCTTGTTTACGCGCTGCAGGAGTATTTCTTTCTGGGAGTACTACTTTGCAGGAAAAATTGATTGAATTTCAGGTATTTGTGGATTGTGGTTCAACACTTAATGTGATTGATAAAGGGTTTTTGGAAAACCTTAAATTGAAATCCAAACCTTTGTCATCACCTATTTCTGTGATTGCTATTGATAACACTCCCTTGAAATTTATTACTCACAAGGTTGCTGCATTTCCCCTCACTATCAATGGTGTTCACCAAGAAATTTTGGACTTGGTTGTATTAGATAATTTACCCTCTCCAGTCGTTTTAGGTTTGCCTTGGTTAAAACTGCACAATCCTTTACTGGACAGGTCTACTAATGTGATTAAGTCTTGGAGTCCGAAGTGCTATGATAAATATTGTAATGGTCTCATTGCTGCTGTGGAAAAATGGGAATTACCTGTACCTATTCAAGATTTTTGGAGGGTTTTTTCAGAGGAGGAGTCGCAAGTTTTACCTCTTCATAGGGATTATGATTGCACCATTGAGTTTGTTCCTGGAGCTACTCTTCCCAAGAGTCACTTGTTTAATGTGGCTATTCCTGAAAGAACGACCTTGGAGGAGTACATACAGACTAGCCTGGCTGCTGGTCACATTAGACCTTCTAAGTCGCCTGTGGCAGTTGAATTTTTCTTTGTTAAAAAAAAGGACGGGGGTATACGTCCATGTCTGGATTTTCGTGAAATTAATAAGACTACCCATTGCCGTTAATTCCTGACTTGTTTAACCAGTTGGTGGGGGCCAAGTGGTTCTCTAAAATTGATCTCCGGGGGCATACAATTTGTTACGAGTGAAGGAGGGTGATGAATGGAAAACTGCTTTTAACAGTCCAGCGGGTCATTTTGAGAATCTGGTGATGCCTTTTGGCCTTACCAATGCACCTGCATTTTTTCAGAACCTTATTAATGACATCCTGAGACCTTTGATTGGTAAGAATGTGGTTGTGTATTTGGATGACATTTTGATTTATTCACCAGATTTAGAGTCCCATTGGCAGAATGTACGTGAAGTTTTGCAGTTATTGAGTGATAATTCACTCTTTGCTAAGCTGGAGAAATGTGAGTTTGCTGTGCAGAAAATTAGTTTTTGGGCTACATTGTCTCCAGCGAGGTTTTTGAGATGGACCCGGTGAAGGTTCAGGCTGTGCAGGAATGACCTAGGCCTATTGGTTTGAAATCTATACAGCGATTTTTGGGTTTTGCCAATTATTACAGGAAATTCATTAAGAATTTTTCTATAATTGTTAAGCCTCTGACCGATCTCACCAGGAAAGGTGCGAATACGGCCCAGTGGACTACTGAGGCCATTGAAGCGTTTGAGTATCTCAAAGAGAGGTTCAGTTCTGCCCCTATCCTTATGCAGCCTGATGAGACCAAGCCTATTTTGGTCAAGGTCGATGCTTCATCGGTGGGGGTCGGAGCAGTTTTGTATCAGGAGAACAAGGGTGGAGTACATCCTTGTGCCTTCTTTTCGAAAAACATTTCAGAAATCGAACTGAATTATGATGTTGGAAATCGCGAGTTGCTGGCTGTTAAACTTGCGTTTGAACATTAGCGTCATTTTTTGGAAGGCGCTAGATTTCCTATTCAGGTTTTCACAGATAATAAGAATTTGATCTATCTGGATGCTGCCAAGCACTTGAATGCCCGTCAAACTAGGAGAGCACTTTTTTTTTCTCGGTTTCATTTTTCTGTTACCTATATCCCTGGTACTAAGAATGTTAAAGCCGATGCTTTATCTCGCAGCTTCTCTCCTACGGTCGGTGCCGAGGAGCAGGAGAGCATTTTACAGAAAGGAGTTTTGGTGGTGGCATTGGACTCCGTTTTGGAGAATGGGATTCTGAAAGCTCAAGACGAGGCTCCATCTAACACTCCCCATGGGAGGTTGTTCGTGCCTAGAGCCTTTAGGAGAGATTTGTTTGTGGAGTGTCATGAGTGTCGGTTGGCAGGTCATCCAGGAATTTCGGAGACTAAGAGACTTATCAGTCGCAGTTTTTGGTGGCCTGGATGGCAAAAGGAAGTCATCAAGTGTGTGCGTCAGTGTACTTTGTGTGCTAGGTCAAAGGCTTCACATACTCCTGCTGCGGGGTTGCTTTGCCCTCTGGAGGTTCCTAGTGCGCCTTGGACGCATCTCACAATGGATTTTATTACTGATCTTCCTGTGTCCGAGGGTTTTGCTGTCATCTGGGTGGTCGTTTTAGTAAGATGTGTCATTTGGTTCCATTCATTAAGTTGCCCTGCGCCAAGATACTCGGTAAGGCGTTTGTTAAGGAGATTGTCAAGCTCCATGGCGTTCCCATGGATATTGTTTCTGATAGAGTACCTCAGTTTGTGGCTCGCTTTTGGCGTGCTTTTTGTGACAGGTTGGGAGTCCATTTGTCATTTTCGTCTGGTTGTCATCCTGAGTCTAATGGACAGACTGAAAGAAAGAACCAGGATGTTGAACAGTTTTTGCGTTGTTTTGTGGCGGACAATCAAGAGGTGTGGTCTGAGTTTCTGCCTCTCGCAGAATTTGCTCTTAACAATTATACATCCTCCTCTGCTGGGTGTTCTCCTTTATCTTGTTGTACTGGGAGACATCCGTCTTTTGGTTCGTTCTCCAAATTGTGGTCGGCGGTGCCGGAGGAGGAGAATTTTTCTGGTGATTTGGAGAGAGTTTGAACTAATGTACGTTGCAACCTTCAAGAGGCTAACAAGAAGTCCAAGAAGTATTTTGACAGGAAACGTAAGGAGGTTTTGTTTACTGTGGGTGACATGGTTTGGTTGTCCTCAAAGAACCTGCAGTTGAGGATTCCCTCTAAAAAACTGGGTCGTAAGTTTGTGGGTCCATTTAAAGTGCCTCAGGTTGTTAACCCGTCTGCTGTTAGGTTGGATGTTCCTACTTCCTGGAAGATTAATCCTGTGTTTCATGTTTCCTTGTTGAAAAAGGCAGATGTATCTGATAGGGATGCCACTGTCACAGTTCCTCCTGTGGTGGAAGTCGGCGAATATGAAATTTCTCCTATCTTGAATTCTAGATGGCATAGAGGGAGATTACAGTATCTCGTCTCCTGGAAGGGTTTCGGTCCCGAAGACAACTCCTGGGTAAGGACGGATGATGTCTCTGCTCCTAGGCTTGTTAAAGCTTTCCACAAGAGGTTTCCGGAGAGGCCTGGGCCTGGAGGATCCGGAGGATCCTCAAAACAGGGGGTACTGTTAGAACCCTCCTGTTTGTTTTTTCCATCTTGTGTTTTGCGGTCACGTGACCATCTGCCTTTATATTCTAGCTCCGCCCTTCTGGCTGTTCTGGACTTCAGTGTTTGACTGTTTCTCTAGCCAGGTGCTTCGGTGCCTTTCTCTGTCAGTTCGCTTGGTCCTTCTGGGACCTCTAGTACCTTTTTGTCTGTTTGTCTTTTTGTGTTCTGCAACTACTTCTCTGTTTAGGAGGTGTCCCATTTTTGTCCCAGTCCTTAGTTCTTTTAGGGACCCCTCCCTTAATGCTATAGGTCTTCGTTCAGACTAGCCGAGGACTAAGGCGGGTCTGTTCGCTAGGAACAGGCAGCCCGCTACATCGTAGGGATTCAGCTTAGTCTTACTGTAGGGACAGCTTTCCTCTTTCTTTCCTTAGTTCATGTTGCAGATCATAACACCCAGGGGTTGATATACAGGCCTTTTTAACCATTTTTGAAAGGGTCGCTGATAGAGAGAAACTCCCACCAGAGCAGTGGGTGGAAGTCCTGGTGCCATATTATGGGCCTACTATGATTAAACTTTTCAGGACGCCAAAGAATATGCAAAATTGAAAACAGAAGTTTTTGGGGTGACAATGTCTGTCAGGTCACAATGGGTTCACAGCTGGGCATATCACAGTGACAAACATCATCGCTCCCAAATGTTTGATCTGCAGCACCTCATCCAAAAATGGTTACAGCCTGAGTCCTTTACCCCAGCACAGATGGTAGAGCGAGTTGTAATAGACTGGTTTGTGCACTCCCTTCCGAGTCTGATTCAAACTTGGGTTGCCAGGGAGATCCCCAGAACGCCGATGACTTGGTCGGACTGGTCGAAAGGTATGAGGGGGTCGACGGGTCCTGGGGAGGCAACCCATTCCATACTGGGGGGCAGAGGTTAAAAAGGGTGTGGGGTGTCCAAAGTCCAAGGGGTTGGAAGAGGTCATACCAAGGGCATCATCGGGGAGGTATTTTGCTGGAGATGCCACAGCCGAGGTCATATAGCTGCCCATTGTCCCCTGACCACCGAGCAAATGGACTGTATCATGGGACGCCGGAGTTTAATCTATGCATATCCAGCTTGCAGTGTGTACTATCCAACCCGCAAGGGGCCCCAAGCCTGTCCTGTAAAAATGAATGGCTTCAAAATGACTGGACTACTTGACTCAGGGAGTTTGGTGACCCTCATGAGGGCCTCACTCCCTCTTCAATTGATCCCTGGGAAGAAGGTGGGCATCCACTGTATTCACAGGGATGCTAAAGACTGGTGGCCAGAGTGGTCATTGACTCTGCCTGAGGTACTGAGTTCCATGAGGTCAGTGTGGTCCATGATTTATTGCACTCAATTATCATAGGCTGTGACTTTGTGTCGTTTTGGGACTTGTGGGGAGGGGTGGAGTCCTTAATTGTTCGGGTAAGAAATGGTTTGGCTCTAAAAAAGCCTCACCAACCCCAGAGTCTGACAGGTTTCCCTTCTGTGTAATTGGGGAACATGAGGAAGTAGTAACCCCTGAGGAAGACATTCCTGAGATAGGGGTGACCAGAGAAAATTTTGGGTTCGCCCAATATTGGGACCTGACTGTAAAAGAAGTGTTCAATAAGGTAACTGTTATAAACAACATAGCACTGAAGACAGGGGCTAATACCAGGTTTCCCTATTTCATGTTGAATGGGGAATTATTGTACTGGGTTACTAAGGTGAGGGAGGAGATAGTGGAACAATTGTTGGTACCAGAACCCTATAGACAGAGGGTGTTGGACATGGCCCATTGAGATGTCTTGGGTGGCCACCTGGGGGTGGGCATTACTTAAGAACGGATCATGCAGAGGTTCTATTGGCCTGGGTGCCACCGTGAAATCCTAATGTATTGCAAGTCCTGTCCCACCTGAAAGTTAACCACTCCCACCTCTCACTTCTGAAATCATCTGGTACTGCTACCCATCAAGGCAGAGCAAGAGAGGGACCCTGTTGAAACTCCATGTTGGCTGGTTAAGCCAGAAGGGGACATTGAAGACTTCACAGTAGTCGAAACAGTGTCGAAGGCCCAAAAACAGCAATGTCGGGAATTGCTGAAGCAGAACCGGGACCTATTCTCAGATTTGCCAGGGTGTACAGATGTTATAGAAGACGAGGTTTTGACGGTACCCCATGTGCGGGTGAATTTGAAATCCTACCGAATTCCAGAGGCCCTCCGAGAACAGATCTCCAAGGAAGCGTATACTGAATCTCGGGGTCATTGAGGAATCTAAAAGCGGGTGGTCTAACCCAATTGTCCTTGTTCCAAAACCCGATGGAGAATGGAGATTCGCTATTAATCGGAAGCTGAATGAGGTCTCATATCCGATGCCATGTGTCGATGAGCTGATTGAGAGGCTTAGGTCGGCAAGGTACATAACCACCTTGGATCTAACTAAGGGATATTGGCAAATCCCAATGTCACAAAAAGCCAAGGAGAAGATGGCTTTCTCTATGCCCAATGGTTGCTTCCAATTTGACAAAATGCCGTTCGGACTGGAGGGAGCTCCTGCTACCTTCCAGAGGGCCATGGACCGGATCCTCGCACCGCACAAGAATTACGGTGTAGCATACTGGGACGATATTGTAATCTTCACCCCGGATTGGGGAAATCATCTGGGAAAGGTCCAGGGAGTGTTTGATGCACTCAGTAAGGTGGGGTTCTCTTTAACCCCTTCACCTTGAAGCCTGTTTTCACCTTCCTGACCAGGCCAATTTTTTTAATTCTGACCAGTGTCAGAATACGTTGAAGCGTTCCTTTCTGAGGTAATAACTTTGGAACGCTTCAACGTATCTTAGTGATTCTGAGAATGTTTTTTTGTGACATATTGTACTTCATGATAGTGGTAACATTTCTTTAACATGACTTATTTATGAAAAAATCGGAAATTTGGCGAAAATGTAGAAAATTTAGCAATTTTCAAACTTTTAATTTTTATGCCCTTAAATCAGGGGAGGAGTCCTGAGGAGATAATTTGCATATTCCCACTGCATTTTGGGGTAAGTGAAGAGTCTCCGCGAGCTCAAAGAACACTGGATTTTGGCTGTTGGAGCTGAAAAGAGGACATCGGTAAACCAGGGGAGGAGTCCTGAGGAGATAATTTGCATATTCCCACTGCATTTTGGGGTAAGTGAAGAGTCTCCGCGAGCTCAAAGAACACTGGATTTTGGCTGTTGGAGCTGAAAAGAGGACATCGGTAAACCAGGGGAGGAGTCCTGAGGAGATAATTTGCATATTCCCACTGCATTTTGGGGTAAGTGAAGAGTCTCCGCGAGCTCAAAGAACACTGGATTTTGGCTGTTGGAGCTGAAAAGAGGACATCGGTAAACCAGGGGAGGAGTCCTGAGGAGATAATTTGCATATTCCCACTGCATTTTGGGGTAAGTGAAGAGTCTCCGCGAGCTCAAAGAACACTGGATTTTGGCTGTTGGAGCTGAAAAGAGGACATCGGTAAACCAGGGGAGGAGTCCTGAGGAGATAATTTGCATATTCCCACTGCATTTTGGGGTAAGTGAAGAGTCTCCGCGAGCTCAAAGAACACTGGATTTTGGCTGTTGGAGCTGAAAAGAGGACATCGGTAAACCAGGGGAGGAGTCCTGAGGAGATAATTTGCATATTCCCACTGCATTTTGGGGTAAGTGAAGAGTCTCCGCGAGCTCAAAGAACACTGGATTTTGGCTGTTGGAGCTGAAAAGAGGACATCGGTAAACCAGGGGAGGAGTCCTGAGGAGATAATTTGCATATTCCCACTGCATTTTGGGGTAAGTGAAGAGTCTCCGCGAGCTCAAAGAACACTGGATTTTGGCTGTTGGAGCTGAAAAGAGGACATCGGTAAACCAGGGGAGGAGTCCTGAGGAGATAATTTGCATATTCCCACTGCATTTTGGGGTAAGTGAAGAGTCTCCGCGAGCTCAAAGAACACTGGATTTTGGCTGTTGGAGCTGAAAAGAGGACATCGGTAAACCAGGGGAGGAGTCCTGAGGAGATAATTTGCATATTCCCACTGCATTTTGGGGTAAGTGAAGAGTCTCCGCGAGCTCAAAGAACACTGGATTTTGGCTGTTGGAGCTGAAAAGAGGACATCGGTAAACCAGGGGAGGAGTCCTGAGGAGATAATTTGCATATTCCCACTGCATTTTGGGGTAAGTGAAGAGTCTCCGCGAGCTCAAAGAACACTGGATTTTGGCTGTTGGAGCTGAAAAGAGGACATCGGTAAACCAGGGGAGGAGTCCTGAGGAGATAATTTGCATATTCCCACTGCATTTTGGGGTAAGTGAAGAGTCTCCGCGAGCTCAAAGAACACTGGATTTTGGCTGTTGGAGCTGAAAAGAGGACATCGGTAAACCAGGGGAGGAGTCCTGAGGAGATAATTTGCATATTCCCACTGCATTTTGGGGTAAGTGAAGAGTCTCCGCGAGCTCAAAGAACACTGGATTTTGGCTGTTGGAGCTGAAAAGAGGACATCGGTAAACCGCGCGCCTACCGGCGCGCGCATTTTGAAGCTTTTTTTTTAAGCTTTTTTCACTGTTTTCAGAACATTAACAATAAGAACATGGAAGAGTCCAGGAGCCATTTGGTGAGCTGCATATCCTGCTACATGTTCACAGACTTGCCAGTGGAAAAGCCAGACTTCACATGCCAGAAATGCAAGCTTGTGTCCCTGTTGGAGGAAAAGTTGCGAAATCTAGAAGAGAGGTTAACTACCTTGAAAATCATTAAGGAAGGTGAAGAGTTCTTAGACAGAGCAGAATTATCTCTTCATGATTCAGAAAGAGAAGAAATTCGAACTGCACCTGACGAAACAGAGGAATGGAAGCATGTGACCCACAGAAGCAGGAGGATCGAGAGGCATTCAGCACCCATACTGCTCAGGAACCAGTACCAGGCTCTCACACAGGAGAACCATGAAGAAATACAGCAAGATAAGACTTTGCCAGCAATGAATAACCTTGTAAGCCCTCAGAATCCTCCTGGATGGAGAAAGAAGAATGTTGTGAAGAAAAAACGGAGAGTGGTGGTCATGGGGGATTCCCTGTTAAGAGGAACAGAGGCCGCTATCTGCAGACCAGACATAACCTCAAGAGAAATGTGCTGTCTTCCAGGAGCAAAAATTAAAGATGTGTCTGACAGGATATCAAGACTCTTCAGACCTACAGATCACTACCCATTCCTGCTAATACATGTGGGGACAAATGACACCGCAAGAAAGGACCTGGAAACCATCTGCAGTGACTTTGAAGACTTAGGCAAGAAAGTGAAAGAATTGGGAGCGCAGGTGGTCTTCTCATCCATCCTCCCAGTGGATGGCCATGGAACAATGAGGTGGAATAAGATTCTACAGGTGAACAACTGGCTACGTCGATGGTGCCGTCAACAAGGATTTGGATTTCTGGATCACGGAATGAATTACCTATACGATGGACTACTTGCTAGAGATGGGGTGCACCTTACGAAGACTGGAAAACATGTATTTGGAAGTCGCCTTGCTACACTCATCAGAAGAGCTTTAAACTAGAACAATGTGGGAAGGGAAGCAAAAGGCCAGAAAAAGCCATACAGCTGACAAATACTATTGAGATCTCTGCTACTGGAAGTGGAAAAGAAGAACAAAGACAAAAAAATCTAAATAATAAAAATATGGGAGGAAGAGAAACCAATCACAAACTAAAATGTTTTTATACAAATGCACAAAGCATGGGCAACAAACAAGGAGAATTGGAACTACTAATGCAGGAAAAGGAATATGATGTCATTGGAATCACTGAAACTTGGTGGGACGATACACATGATTGGAATAAAAGGCTAAAAGGATACAACTTATTTGCAAGAAACAGACTTGATAAACGAGGAGGAGGTGTTGCATTGTATGTTAGAAAAGCGTATATCTGCACAGAGATTGAAGCTTCAGAGACTGGGAGTTCTGTGGAAACTGTTTGGGTAAGAATACAAGGAGAGAACAACGGAAAGGACACCATTGTAGGCATTTACTACAGGCCACCTGGGCAAGCTGAAGATATGGATGAACTCTTTATGTATCAAATGACCAAGTTCTCCAAAAAATATGACGTAGTGGTCATGGGAGATTTCAACTATCCAGACATTTGTTGGGAATCTCTCTCAAGTAAAACTAACAGGTCAAGCAAATTCTTATCCTCTCTTGCTGACAACTTTATCTTCCAAAAGGTAGGGGAGAAAACAAGGGGATCTGCTACTTTGGATCTAATTCTTATAAACAGGGAGGAAATGGTTGAGGAGGTAAAGGTGGCTGGGACCCTAGGAGGCAGCGATCATGCTATTATAGAATTTTGGATAACTAGAGGAGGAAGACATGTGAAGACTCAAACTTCAAGGTTAGATTTTAGAAAGGCAGATTTTAAGAGACTCAGAAAGAGAATAGGAGGGATCCAATGGCTGGATGTCCTTAAGGACAAAAATGTCCAGGAAGGATGGGAAATTTTTAAAAATGAGATTCTCAAAGCACAATCGTTAACAATCCCGAAAAGTAGGAAGAATGGGAAGCATTTAAGGAAACCAGGATGGATGAACACAGAACTTAAACACATGCTAAAAAGAAAGAAAGAAATGTTTATTAAATGGAAAGAGGGAGGCATATCTAAAGAAGATTATAATGCAGTCTGCAGATCCTGCAGGGCACGTATCAGGTTAGCTAAAGCTGACAATGAATTAAGGCTTGCAAGAGATGTCAAAAGCAATAAAAAAGGATTTTGGGGGTATGTCAAAAGTAAAAGAAAAGTCAAAGATGCTATAGGATTTTTACAGGATGAAAATGGAGAAATGGTAAGAGAGGATGTTGAGAAGGCCGAACTTTTTAATTCCTATTTTGCATCTGTTTTCTCTCAGAAAGAAAATGTAACATCAACTGATGTTCACTGTCCTTTTAAAGGAATAGAGGAATCCAAGTTATCAGTAAACAGAAAGATTGTGAGGGAATATTTAGCTAACATAAATGAGTTCAAGTCTCCAGGTCCAGATGAATTACACCCCAGAGTACTGAAGGAGATTGTAGAAGAAATTTTAGAACCACTCTCCATAATCTTTGAAAATTCTTGGAGAACAGGAGAAGTCCCAGAAGACTGGAGAAGAGCAAATGTTGTTCCTATCTTCAAAAAGGGGAAGAAGGTGGACCCAGGGAACTATAGGCCGGTGAGTCTGACTTCTATACCAGGAAAGATCTTTGAACAAATTATTAAACAACATGTATGTAAGTACATGGATAAGAATGAAGTGATTAACCAGAGTCAGCATGGGTTTGTAACTAACAAGTCATGTCAGACTAACTTAATTTCCTTCTATGACAGAATCACTGACTGGGTGGATCAGGGAAATGCTGTAGATATAGTATATCTTGACTTCAGCAAAGCATTTGACAAAGTATCTCACATCATCCTTATTGAAAAAATGACCAAGTATGCAATGGACCAGGCAACTGTTAGGTGGATTCATAACTGGCTTAGTGATCGGACTCAAAGGGTGGTTGTAAATGGCTTCACATCCAGCTGGATGAATGTCTCAAGTGGGGTACCACAGGGCTCCGTCCTGGGACCTGTATTGTTCAACATCTTTATCAATGATTTAGATGAAGGAATTGAGGGTAAACTGATTAAATTTGCTGATGACACAAAGCTAGGAGGGATAGCTAATACTAGAGAAGAGAGAGAGAGGATTCAAAAAGACCTAAATAAACTGGAGCAGTGGGCAGCAACCAACAGAATGGTTTTTAACAGGGAAAAATGCAAAGTACTACATCTGGGCAATAAAAATGAAAAAAGCATATACAGAATGGGAGGAATAGAGCTAAGCAACAGTACATGTGAAAAAGACTTAGGTATACTAATAGATCATAGACTGAACATGAGTCAACAGTGTGATGCAGCAGCAAAAAAGGCAAATACAATTCTGGGATGTATTAACAGAAGCATACAGTCTAGATCACGTGAAGTCATTATCGGTCTTTACTCCTCTTTGGTCAGACCTCATCTGGAATACTGTGTACAGTTTTGGGCACCACATTTTAAAAAAGACATAGACAAACTGGAGCAAGTTCAGAGAAGAGCGACCAGAATGGTGACTGGTCTGCAAACCATGTCCTATGAGGAACGGTTGCAGGATTTGGGAATGTTTAGCTTGCAAAAAAGAAGACTGAGAGGAGACTTAATAGCTGTCTACAAATATGTCAAGGGCTGTCACATTGTAGAAGGATCATCTTTATTCTCATTTGCACAAGGAAAGACTAGAAGCAATGGGATGAAACTAAATGGGAGGAGACACAGATTAGATATTAGAAAAAACTTTTTGACAGTTAGGGTGATTAATGAGTGGAACAGGCTGCCACGAGAGGTGGTGAGTTCCCCTTCAATGGACGTCTTCAAACAGAGGCTGGACAGACATCTGTCTGAGATGATCTAGTGAATCCTGCTTTGAGCAGGGGGTTGGACCAGATGACCCAGGAGGTCCCTTCCAACTCTACCATTCTATGATTCTATGATTCTATGATTCTATCAGAGAGCTATGTCACACAAAATAGTTAATAAATAACATTTCCCACATGTCTACTTTACATCAGCACAATTTTGGAAACACCATAATTTTTTTTAGTAAGGAAGTTAGATGGGTTAAAAGTTGACCAGTGATTTCTCATTTTTACAACAAAATTTACAAAACTTTTTTTTTTAGGGACCACATCACATTTGAAGTGACTTTGAGGGGTCTATATGTCAGAAAATACTCAAAAGTGATGCCATTCTAAAAACTGCACCCATCAAGGTGCTCAAAACCACATTCAAGAAGTTTATTAACCCTTCAGGTGCTTCACAGGAATTAATGGAGTGTGAAAGAAAAAAATAAACATTTAACCTTTTTTCACACAAATTTTCCTTTATACCCAATTTTTTTTACTTTCACAAGGGTAACAGGAGAAATTGGACCCCAAAATTTGTTGTGCAATTTCTCCTGAGCACACCGATACCCCATGCGTGGGGGAAAACCACTGTTTGGGCGCACAGCAGGGCTCGGAAGGAAAGGAGCGCCATTTGACTTTTTGAATGTAAAATTTGCTGGCATAATTAGCGGACACCATGTCGCGTTTGGAGAGCCCCTGATGTGCTTAAACAGTTGAAACTGCCCACAAGTGACACCATTTTGGAAATTAGACCCCTCAGGGAACTTATCTAGATGTATGGTGAGCGCCTTGAACCCCCAGTTATTTCATAGAAGTCTAGAACGTTGAGCCGTAAAAATAAAAAAATCACATTTTCCCACAAAAATGTTTTTTATCCCCAAATTTTGCTTTTTCATAAGGTTAGCAGGAGAAATTGCACCATACAATTTGTTGTGTAATTTCTCCTGAGCACACTGATACCCAATATGTGGAGGAATACTACTGTTTGGGCTCACAGGGAAGGGAAGGAGTGCCATTTGACTTTTTGAATGCAAAATTTGCTGGAATAATTAGCGGACGCCATGTCGCTTTTGGAGAGCATCTAATGTGCCTAAACAGTAGAAACCATCCACAAGTGACACCATTTTGGAAACCAGACCCCTCAAGGAATCTATCTAGAAGTGTGGTGAGTAGTGTTGAGCCACCCCCGTAGTGTTCGAGTTCGGTTCGGTTCGTCGAACACCCGTGTGTTCGCCGAACTGTTCGTCGAACACCTTCGAACACCGTTAAAACCAATGGCAGGCAAACAAAAACACATAGAAACACATAGAAAACACCTTCAAAGGTGTCCAAAAGCTGACAAACTGCTCAGAAGACATAACTAACACATGGAAAAGTGACAAGTACATATAGTCATGCGAAAATAAAAGAGGTGGAGGAGTAAAAGGAGGGGGAGACACAGATATAGGCATGTCATGCCCTTCTAAAATCCAAAAAGTGAGAAGCCGACACGGCCAGTCCGCTCCTGCCCGTGCCACCTCCGTGTCGCCGGGTTTGTGCCAGAGCCGCGGTGAACCCTGACGGCCAGCCCCCCTCTCCCAATACTGGTGCCTGTCCGCTGGTGGGTCGAGCGAGCCCCCCTGTGGTGGAGGCAGCTCTAAGCTTTTTAATTTAAATTGTCTCTCTAATTTGAATGAATACACTTTAAATCCATTTACAAGGATCTATTGGAGGGCAAGTCTCATGCCAGCAGCCGCGGTAATTCCAGCTCCAGTAGCGTCCACTAAAGCTGCTGCAGTTAAAAAGCTTTTATAAGGATCGAGCTCGGCTGTCCACTACCAGTCCCAGCCCCTATGCCTTGGGGTGCCTCCTGATGCTCTTCACTAAGTATCCCATGGTCCCGAAGCATTTCCTTTGAAAAAATTAAGTGTCTAAACTACAGGTGGTGTAGCTTGCTTAACAGCCGGGATAATCCGCTGACTAGCAGACACTGCTACTAGGCACAAAGTATTTCCTGGGCTAGATGCAGTTAAAAATTTGTAATTAGATACTCTCGTTGGATGCTGAGAAAGCATTCCATAGAGTCTCCTGGCACGCCATATATGATTCTCTTAAAAAGCTTGGGGTAGGGGTCTAGGGGACCCTTTTATAGCCAAAATCACGGTCCTGTATCGCAATACGTCACCTAGGCTGAAGATAAATGGAACTGTAGCACCCTGAGGGTTCGGTTGCTACAGACGTATTGCACCTCACCCAGAGGTGTGATATCTCACTCTCAGGTAAGGATGGAGTGTGGATCAGGACCCGACACCTGCATGCATTACACCACATTGCCGTGGGGCAGGGCGACCAATATGCCCCTGAGATGGGCACGACAGTCCCTGTCCCTGGCTGGAGTGGGGGGAGGGAACACTGAGGAAGGGGAACCCTGTAGTGCAGGAGCAGGGAGGAAGCAGTTCCTGGGTGCATTGAGAAGGGAGTATAAAAGGTGGGCACCATCTTAGTTCAGTGCAGAGAAGTCTGAGCAGAAGTGGCAGGGAGCAGGGGCTCTGCATGAGCTCTGCTCCGGAGGCGGGCCTAGTAACAGAGGCCCAGGCCTGGAAGAGGGAGAAGGAAGGAAGAGGAGCGGAGAAGGCTCCAGGAACGAGGAATGAAGGGATCCCAGGGGTGCGGACGGGCGAGTCGCCACCGCACGCCCGAATCCACCTGCGTGGAGGGGTCAGGCCAAAGGGGGAGACCGGTCCCCGAACTAGTGGAGGCAGGAAACGACCCTCAGCTAGAAACCGGAGGCTCTGACATTTTATGTGGCGCAGCCCCTCGCTACACCCGCTAGGAAGGCACCACATAGGGTCAGGGAAACTGGTGCCAAGTTTACCAAGAGGAGGCCCGAGGCAGCCGGACAGAAGTGTTGGTAAGAAAGGCCAGACAAAGGACACACAAAGGGGGTCCTGTGAAGTGCTCCAAAGTTATCTGGGAGTTGTCTGAGCCCCTCACCTGGTGAGCACAGTACGACGTGGGCAGCCGTTACCTGCAGACGTGGTCTGGATAATAAGAACTGTGAGTAAAGGCCCTGGACTGCATCACTGACTCCGTGTCGTTACTGCTGCTGCCCTGCACCATCACCCCCATCCTCCGCATACACTGCCCTGAGGCTATACTCCTCCCGTGGGGAGTTATGCTATGCTCTGCTGCACCCACAACACCAGCCTCAGCGGTCTGCCCTGTAGCGGCGGTTCACTCTGACCGCAATCCACGGGTGGCGTAGTCGGACATTTAAACATCAAAACCACATAAATAGTTCCGCCACTGGTTTGACCGCCCTGAGCCACGGAACCGGGTCGCCGCCACGAAGACTACAACCACCAGCATCCACCAAAAAGGGTCCGGCTCCGGGTGTCCCAAGGCCCAGGGGGTGCGTCAGAACATTTTCATCACCTTTCACAATCACCAATGGGACAAGGCAGGGATATCCTCTGTCCCCTCTCTTATACATCCTAGTGACGGAGCACCTGCTCTCATCAATTCGCCATAACCCCAATATTAGGTGGATTGAGGTGGGAGACACCGAGTACAAGTGGTCTCTATTTGCTGATGATGTCCTAGTATATATCACTCAATCACATATATCCATCCCTGCTGTTATGGCTGAAATAGATCACTTTGTTACATGGTAAAATTTTAAAATCAATGCAGCGAAGTCTGAGGCCCTCGATGTCTCCCTCCCCAAATCCATATAGGATTCCATCCAGTCCAACTTTCCCTTTGCCTGGCCCTCACAGGGTATCAAATACTTAGGAATTCCTATTCATAGAGACCTCTCCCATCTATGTTATCTTAATTTTGGGCCCTTTATTGAACAATTCCATACAGACCACGGTTGGCAAGTTAGAACTGTAAGATTCACTACGTGAACCACTGGTGTTTTGTGGAAAAGCACATGTACACTGCGTTCCAAATTATTATGCAAAAAGTGTTTAGGAGTGATAAGGGAAGAATTTGTTTGTTTGTCAGTTAAACTCATTGATGGTGATGTGTGTCAGGGCTCTTTATATCACTGTAAGCAATTGCAGACACCTGTGCTAATTCGTTTGGCAGGTGTGTCCAATGAAAGGCAAGACTACTTAAGAAGGTTCTCTCACATTATTAAGCAGCCTACATTTTCTGCCAAAATGGGAAAGAAAAAGGATGTGTCGGCTGCTGAGAAGCAACACATTGTGGAGTGTTTAGGTCAAGGCATGACTACAATCAACATTGTGCGATGATCAGGATGAAGTGTCTTGGCAATCAAGAAGTATGTAGCTGATTCACAGTACACACGTGTGCGTGCTGATAAGGGCAAATTGAGGACTCTTTCCTATAGGCAATTACGTCAGGTTGAAAGAGCAGCGGCAAAAAAGCCTTGTCATAGCAGCAGACAAGTTTTTGAAGCTGCTTGTGCCTCCAACGTCCCCCGAACAACAAGATGCAGGGTCCTTCAGAGGTTTGCAGCTGTGCATACGCCATCCTGTCGACCTCCTCTATCCACTTCACACAAGCAGAAACGGCTCCAGTGGGCCAAACATTACATGAAGACTGATTTCAAAACTGTTTTGTTCACGGATGAGTGCCGTGCAGCGCTCGATGGTCCAGATGGATGGAGTGGAGGATGGCTGGTTGATGGACACCCCACGCAAACACGGCTACAGCGCCAACAAGGAGGAGGTGGAGTAATGTTTTGGGCTGGAATCATGGGGAGAGAGATTGTCGGCCCCTTTAGGATCCCTGAAGGCGCTAAACATGAACTCCATAATGTATGTGGATTTTCTCAAACAGCACTTCCTGCCATGGTTCAAGAAGAAGAACCGTGTATTTCACAGCAAGATCATTTTTCTGCATGATAATGCACCATCTCATGCTGCACATAAAACATCTGCATCTCTGGCTGATATGGGCATAAAAGGGGACAAACTTATGGTGTGACCCCCATGCTCCCCTGACCTCTACCCCATTCAGAACCTTTGGAGCATCATTAAAAGGAGTGTCTATGATGGCGGGAGGCAGTTCACATCTAAGCAACAGCTCTGGGAGGGTATTCTGTCCTCATGCAAAACAATTGAAGCAGAAACCATCCAAAACCTGACAAATTCAATGGACGAGAGAGTTCAGAAGCTCCTTTCGAACAAGGGGTCCTATGTGAAAATGTAACATCACCTAGAATAAAGTTTTGAGTTTAAAACTGTTTGATTTCAGTTTCTAACAACCTGCTAATGCTTATAATTTCAAAAATGACCATTTTTTTGGTCTTTATTAAAATGAAAAGGTTGATCGAAAAGTTTGGGGATCTAAGAGTGTGGCAACCCAGTAGTCATGATTACTTCGAATTCTGACAATATGAGGGTCATGCTGCAGGTAGTGCAGCAAGAAGGCACTTATGTGTCTTGCGCATCTCGGAGCCCCAAAATTATTTTCCGGGCTAGATGCAGCTAAAAATTATTTTTAATTTTAAATCTGGTGGAGCTTATTATAGATGGCCTAATAGGATCAGTGCTGCACACTGCTACAAAGCCCAAATTATTTTCCAGTCAAGATACAGATAAACATGATTAGTAATTTGAAAGCTTAAAACGGTTGGTAGGGTGATTTTAACCAATCATCAAGCTTTTACTCTCCCCAGGATGACACAGGGGTAGAAAAGTCGTTTCGGATCCATGATTTGTTCATCTTTATGAACGTGAGTCTGTCTACATTATCAGTGGAGAGCCGCGTGCGCTTATCTGTCAGCACACCACCAGCAGCGCTGAACACACGTTCAGACAGAACGCTGGCTGCGGAGCATGACAAGATCTCCAAGGCGTAAGTGGCTAGCTCCGGCCATTTATCCAGATTGGAAGCCCAAAAAGAGCAAGGGTCCAGTGACACAGTCGTGGCTTCAATGTTTACTTGGAGATACTCCTGTACCATCGTCTCTAGGCGTTGACTATGTGTCAGACTTCTTGTCTCCTGTGGCCTTGCAAAGGATGGGCTAAAAAAGTGGTGAAATGATTCCGCAAAATTGATGTTACCAGCAGATACTGTGGTTCTGTTACGGTTTGAGTGCTGAACACTTGACGGTCCCACGGTTGGCAAGTTGGAACTGTGAGATTCACTACGTGCACCACTGGTGTTTTGTGGAAAAGCACATGTAAGATTCTGCAACAGTCTCTGCTGATACTCCTGCATGCGTGCATCCCTTTCTATGGCAGGAATAATTTCGGCAAATTTACTTTTGTACCGGGGATCTAACAGTGTGGCAACCCAGTAGTCAGGATTATTTCTAATTCTCACAATTCGAGGGTCATGTTGCAGGTAGTGCAGCAAGAAGGCACTCATGTGTGTTGCGCATCCAGGAGCACCAAGTCCCTGTTGTGTTGGTGGCGAGGTAACAATCATGCTTCCTTCCTCTGTCCTCTCCCCCCAACCTCGCACAACAGAAATGTGATCAAGGTCTCCCTCATCTGATGAGTCTTCCATCAGTTCGTCCTCCACTTCTTCCTGGGCTCCTGCACCTTCCTCACTAGTTTGGCTGCTACCATGCGCCCTGGTAAAACCATCTCCCCCACCCTCACATGCCTGCCGCCTTGGTGCTGCCGACCGTCTGGACCTTGCAGATGTTAGCCCTTCCGCATACAACTCCTCCTCCTCTACTTCCTCCACCTCCTCTTGTGCCACCACCTGACTCCGAATTCTGTTTAACATGTGCTCCAGCATGTAAATCACCGGAATAGTCATGCTGATAATGGCATCATCAGCACTAAACATATTCGTCGCCATTTCAAAACTGTGCAGAAGGGTGCATAAGTCCCTGATCTGAGACCACTCCTCCAGCGTGATTTGCCCCACCTCTGGATCTCGTTGGCCCAGGCTATACGTCAGAACGTATTGCACCAGGGCTTGTCGGTGCTGCCACAGTCGCTGCAACATGTGCAGAGTTGAATTCCACCGGGTAGGCACATCGCATTTTAGCCGGTGAAGTGGCAGGCCCAATGACTTCTGTAGAGATGTAAGTCGCTGAGCTGTGGGATGCGAACGGCGGAAGTGAGCACACAGCGACCGTGCCCTCTGCAGAAGGCCATCTAGTCTGGGATAGTGGGCTAAAAATTGCTGGACAACCAGGTTCAACACGTGAGCCATACAAGGCACGTGTGTGACATTGCCCCGGCGAAGGGCCGCACCCAGGTTTGCAGCATTGTCGCACACGGCCTTCCCTGGTTTCAGGTCCAGTGGAGACAGCCATTCATGAAATTGGTTCTCCAGAGCTGACCACAACTCCTCAGCTGTGTGACTCACATTTCCCAGACATTTCAAAGTAAAAACCGCCTGATGACGTTGAGCCCTACTGCCAGCATAGTAAGGAGGTGTGCAGGATCCCTTCTGCGCAGTTAGAAAGCTTGTGGCATGACCAGACAGGCTTTGGGTGCAGGTGGAAGACCGAGAGGAGGTTGAGGAGGCAGAAGCAGTGGAGGAACTTTGACATAAAGAGGATTGACGCACAACTCGTGGGGACGGCAAGACTTGGACAGCAGCCCCTTGTCCTGCTGTCACCATAGTTACCCAGTGCCCAGTCAGCGACATGTAACGCCCCTGTCCATGCCTACTCGTCCAAGTGTCTGTGGTGAAATGCACCCTGTCACACACAGAGTTTCTCAAAGAAGCGGTGATGTTGTGTGCGACATGCTGGTGGAGCGCAGGCACACCTTTCTTTGAGAAGTAGTGCCGACTGGGCATCTGGTACTGGGGCACTGCGACGGACATAAGGTCTCGAAAATCCTCTGTGTCCACCAGGCGGAAAGGCAGCATTTCTGTAGCCAAGAGCTTGCAGATGGTGAAATTCAACCTCTTAGCTTTCTCATGGCTAGGAGGAAATGGTCTTTTATTTGTCCACATCTGAGGGACCGAGGGCTGGCTATTGTGCTTAGACGGGGTTGATAAGGGTGTCCCCGGCAAACTGCCGGTCTGTGAGGAAGATGCAGGCGGACATGTTAGGTTGCCTTGATCCAAAGGTGGTGCTATCGATGTCGGACAGCGCTCAACACCAGCTGGTGTTACCACCTCCAAAGAAAATGATGACCTGCCAATCACGCTGGCTGTTGCGGGTAAAGAGGTGGCAGGTCTGCGCCCCAAAACAGGTGTGACTGCTGTCCCCCCAGTCACAGAGGATGAAGAGGCCGCGGATGCACAAGATATGGCAGACGGGGGTTGGCCCGGCCGGCTAGGCCGCATTGTAGCACACTGAGCTTCCCACTGCAACTTATGCTTCATGTCCATGTGCCGGTTCATGCATAAAGTACTCAAACTATGTATTTTTTGGCCTCTACTTAGCTTTTGCTGACAAATGTTACAGATAACACGAGTTGGGTCATCTTTATCGATCTGAAAAAATGCCCAGGCTATGCAAGGCTTAGCACCCATGCGACCTGAAGAGCCACCACGACTTGTGGTGAGAGGCAGAGTTGTGTTTGAGGATGCAGTTGTTGACGTGCTTCCAGTACTACGTCTCTGTCCAGGAAGGCGCAACCTGACCTCGTCGTCACTAGCATCTTCCTCCACCTCCTCTGCTGACCTCATCTCTTGGCTGACTGTGGGTTGACAGTAAGTGGGATCTCCAACCTCATCATCATCACCCTGTGTGTTATCACACCCATCGTCCTCAGAGCCAACCTGTTCCTGCCCTGACAAAAAACTAAAGTTGTCGCTCCAATCAGGTATTTGAGTCTCATCATCGTCTTCCTCATTGTCTCCACCAACAGGAGTTACAGTTTGGGAATGAGGGTCTACATTATGGTCAGAACCTTCTGCGTCTGGTCCTGGATCCGACTCATAAAGATTCTGGGCATCAGTGCAGATCATTTCCTCGTCTGGATTCACAGAAGCGCTGGAGTCGACCTCTGATTCCCAGGCTATAGTATAAGTAAACAGCTCTGCAGACTCAACCATCTGTTCTACCTCATACTCAGATGGGCAGCTGGAGATTTGGGAGCTGTGAGGAAGCAAGTGCGATTTGGGTGACACCTTTGAGGACTGGAGTATTTGTGATGTTGAAGTTGATGTGGAGGAGAGCCCACTTAAAGGAGCACTTGATATCCGTTGAAGCACCTGCTGTTTTTGTGCCTCATCTGGAATTTGTAGCGATTGGCGTGGCCGTAAGAAAGGGATCTTATCACATTGTCAGCTAAAAGAAGTAGACATTTTAGTTTGGCTGGAAGATGGTCTTTCTTCTGCAGATGTTACTGTTGCTTTAACACCTACCCCACGGACACAACCTTTTTTCCCCTTCCCAACACGCCTATTCCCCTTTCCACCAGCAGCAGGCCTTTTTCCACTCATTTTGGTGGTTAACTAATTCACAACTCTGGAGTTGTTTGCACAAAAAAACAATGGATGGTAACCGAGCAGAGCTGAGTGGCCAAACTGTGGTATTAGGCCAAAACTATTGGCTGGGTTAGATGCAGAAAAAAATTATATTCAATTTGCAACCTGATGGAGGTCAGTATAGATGGACTAATACAACAAGTCCCACACACAGCTAGAAGCCCAATATTTTTTCAGAGGTAGATGCAGAAAAAAATATATTCAGTTTGCAACCTGATGGAGGTCAGTATAGATGGACTAATACAACAAGTCCCACACACAGCTAGAAGCCCAATATTTTTTCAGAGGTAGATGCAGAAAAAAATATATTCAGTTTGCAACCTGATGGAGGTCTGTATAGATGGATTAATAGAACAAGTCCCACACACAGCTAGAAGCCCAATATTTTTTCAGAGGTAGATGCAGAAAAAAAATATATTCAGTTTGCAACCTGATGGAGGTCAGTATAGATGGACTAATACAACAAGTCCCACACACAGCTAGAAGCCCAATATTTTTTCAGAGGTAGATGCAGAAAAAAATTATATTCAGTTTGCAACCTGATGGAGGTCTGTATAGATGGATTAATAGAACAAGACCCACACACAGCTAGAAGCCCAATATTTTTTCAGAGGTAGATGCAGAAAAAAATATATTCAGTTTGCAACCTGATGGAGGTCAGTATAGATGGACTAATACAACAAGTCCCACACACAGCTAGAAGCCCAAATATTTTTTCAGAGGTACTGTAGATGCAGATAAAAATTATTTTTAATTTGCAACCTGATGGAGGTCAGTATAGATGGACTAATAGAGAAAGTCCGACACACTGCTAGAAGGCCAAATATTTTTTCAGAGCTAGATGCAGAAAAAAATTAGATTCAGTTTGCAACCTGATGGAGGTCAGTATAGATGGACTAACAGAGAAAGTCCCACACACTGCTAGAAGGCCAAATATTTTTCCAGAGCTAGATGCATACAAAAAATTATTTTGAATTTGCAACCTGATGGAGGTCAGTATAGGTGGACTAATAGAACAAGTCCCACACACTGCTAGAAGGCCAAATATTTTTTCAGAGCTAGATGCAGAAAAAAATTATATTCAGTTTGCAACCTGATGGAGGTCTGTATAGATGGATTAATAGAACAAGACCCACACACAGCTAGAAGCCCAATATTTTTTCAGAGGTAGATGCAGAAAAAAATATATTCAGTTTGCAACCTGATGGAGGTCAGTATAGATGGACTAATACAACAAGTCCCACACACAGCTAGAAGCCCAATATTTTTTCAGAGGTAGATGCAGAAAAAAATATATTCAGTTTGCAACCTGATGGAGGTCAGTATAGATGGACTAATACAACAAGTCCCACACACAGCTAGAAGCCCAAATATTTTTTCAGAGGTAGATGCAGAAAAAAATTATTTTTAATTTGCAACCTGATGGAGGTCAGTATAGATGGACTAATAGAGAAAGTCCGACACACTACTAGAAGGCCAAATATTTTTTCAGAGCTAGATGCAGAAAAAAATTATATTCAGTTTGCAACCTGATGGAGGTCAGTATAGATGGATTAATAGAACAAGACCCACACACAGCTAGAAGCCCAATATTTTTTCAGAGGTAGATGCAGAAAAAAATATATTCAGTTTGCAACCTGATGGAGGTCAGTATAGATGGACTAATACAACAAGTCCCACACACTACTAGAAGGCCAAATATTTTTTCAGAGCTAGATGCAGAAAAAAATTATATTCAGTTTGCAACCTGATGGAGGTCTGTATAGATGGATTAATAGAACAAGACCCACACACAGCTAGAAGCCCAATATTTTTTCAGAGGTAGATGCAGAAAAAAATATATTCAGTTTGCAACCTGATGGAGGTCAGTATAGATGGACTAATACAACAAGTCCCACACACAGCTAGAAGCCCAATATTTTTTCAGAGGTAGATGCAGAAAAAAATATATTCAGTTTGCAACCTGATGGAGGTCAGTATAGATGGACTAATACAACAAGTCCCACACACAGCTAGAAGCCCAAATATTTTTTCAGAGGTAGATGCAGAAAAAAATTATTTTTAATTTGCAACCTGATGGAGGTCAGTATAGATGGACTAATAGAGAAAGTCCGACACACTACTAGAAGGCCAAATATTTTTTCAGAGCTAGATGCAGAAAAAAATTATATTCAGTTTGCAACCTGATGGAGGTCAGTATAGATGGATTAATAGAACAAGACCCACACACAGCTAGAAGCCCAATATTTTTTCAGAGGTAGATGCAGAAAAAAATATATTCAGTTTGCAACCTGATGGAGGTCAGTATAGATGGACTAACAGAGAAAGTCCCACACACTACTAGAAGGCCAAATATTTTTTCAGAGCTAGATGCAGAAAAAAATTATATTCAGTTTGCAACCTGATGGAGGTCTGTATAGATGGATTAATAGAACAAGACCCACACACAGCTAGAAGCCCAATATTTTTTCAGAGGTAGATGCAGAAAAAAATATATTCAGTTTGCAACCTGATGGAGGTCAGTATAGATGGACTAATACAACAAGTCCCACACACAGCTAGAAGCCCAATATTTTTTCAGAGGTAGATGCAGAAAAAAATATATTCAGTTTGCAACCTGATGGAGGTCAGTATAGGTGGACTAATAGAACAAGTCCCACACACTGCTAGAAGGCCAAATATTTTTTCAGAGCTAGATGCAGAAAAAAATTAGATTCAGTTTGCAACCTGATGGAGGTCAGTATAGATGGACTAATAGAATGATGCTATGCCCAAAAGATTTTACTTCACTAGGTGCAGTAAAAAAATTGGTATTCTATACACAGGTGGTATATCTTGCAACACAGATAGGCTACTCCACTGACTAACACACTCTGCAATAGGCCAAAAAGGATTAGCTTTGCTAGATTCAGCCAAATGCTGTGAAAAAAACTTGCACAGCACTGGCACAGACCTGCCTGGCAAAAACTGATAGGAACTGATGTAACCTAGTCCTGAAAAGGACTCCAATTACAATTAGTCTTTACTCCCACAACCTATCTATTTAAGAGCACAGACCTGCCTGATAAAAGTCGTAGGAAATGCTGTAACCTAGTCCTTAAAAGGACTGCAATCACAACTATTCCCTACTCCCAAGCTATCTGTATATTTGTGCGAAAATTGGCTTGAAATTAACAAGGTATAGCGCACACAGCAACAGCGGTGCCGTCTAACACGCAGCTGCAGCAGTGAGAAAATGGTGGCGACGGGGAAAATGGCTTGGTCTTATAGGGCAAGGACATGTGACATACACTGCCAATGACACATGCCCTTGCTTGTGTGAAAAAAAGCACTTCGCTCCGTGTGTGCGCTGCTGATAGGCTGACAGATTGCACCTCCCCACTGTAAATGCGGGAAAGAGAAAAAAAAATGGAGATCTTCATTGTTCCTGCAGAGATCCATCCCCTGCCCCTCCCCCCACCCCGCTGTACACTCAAACTGCGTATTAACATTAATTTTCATCATTACTGAGAAAATATCCAGTTATGATTTTGGCGCACGAACAGTTATCGAACATAACCTCGAACAGCCGAATTTTTCTCAAATTGTTCGTGTTCACCGAACGGCTCGAACACCGCCCAAAACAGCTCGAATTTGAGATTGGCGAACAGTTCGAGTAGAACAACGCTCATCTCTAGTGGTGAGCACCTTGAACCCACAGGTGCTTCACAGAATTTTACAACCTTGTTCTGTGAAAATGAAAAAAATATATTTTTTTCATAAAAATTTTGTTTTAGCCCCAAATTGGTTCATTTTCGCAAGGATAGCAGGAGAAAATGGACCTCAACATTTGTTGTGCAATTTCTCCTAAGTACACCGATACCCCGTAAGTGGTCAAAAACTACTCTTGAGGCACAGTACAAAGCTGAGAAGGGAAGAAGCGCCATATTGGAATGCAGATTTTGCTGGACTAGTTTGAGGGTGCCATGTCACATTGGTAGAGTCCATGAGGTGCCAGAACAGCCAAACCCCCCATAAGTGACCCTATTTTACAAACTACACCTCTCAATGCATTCATCTAAAGATGCAATGATCATATTGACACCACAGGTGGGTCACAGCATGTTATGCCTTTGGGCAGTGAAGAAAAAAATAATGACATTTTTACCACCAAAATTTTGTTTTAGCCCCAGATTTTATATTTTCACACTGGGAAATGGGTAAAAAATGCAACAAAATTTGTCCCCAATTTCTGCTGAATGTAGAAATACCCCCCATATGTGGCTGTACAATACTGCTTAGCCACACGGCGAGACTTGGGAGGGACGGAGTGCTATTTGCCTCCTGGAGCCCAGATAGTTTGCAGACTCCATATACAGAGCCCCTAAGTGCTAGAAGACCAGAATCCCCCTAAAAATGACCCCATTATCGAAATTATACCCCTTTGGGAACTTATCTACAGGTATAATGACGATTTTGACTCCATGGGTGTTTTCTATCAACAAGAAGCAGTGGATGTTGCTGGGTGAAAATTGCAAACTGCCGTTGTAGTGACCAGTGTTATGCACACGCCCGGGCTGAGCGGCGTGTGCGTGTGATTGTAGTGATTCCACTGGACCATGAACCGGAGAGTGCCTGGAGGGGCGTGACTAAGTATCTGGCCGATCCGACCAAGATGGCACGACGGCATACGACGCCAGTGCACCAGGGAGAAACCGGGCAGAGGGACCAGGTGCTACTCCAGGTCAAACTCCGGACACGGGGGTTGACCCACACAGGGATTACTGGATCAGGCTGGTTAGGCTGGCGCACAGACTGGAGGGTATAGGCAGGCACGACTGGTATGCAGGCAGGCGGGTAAAGGCAAGCGCAGCTAGAGTGCAGACAGGGAGGCACTAGCAGGTAGGAACACAGGCGGGATAGGACCCAGTACACACTGGGACTCAGGAACAATACAGGTAGAGGGGTACAGGCAAGCACAGCTAGAGTGCAGACAGGGAGGCACTAGCAGGTAGGAACACAGGCGGGATAGGACCCAGTACACACTGGGACTCAGGAACAGGCAGGTTAGGCTGGCACAGACTGGTGGATATAAGCAAACACGGCAGGTATGCAGATGGGTGGATACAGGCGAGTATGCAGGCAGGGAGGTACTGGCCGAAAGGACGGGCTGGAGCACAGAAAGGTTAAGACCCAGTACAGACTGGGTCACAGAACCGCAGATGCGGTAGACAACCACAGCAGAGAGGGAACGCCCGAAGCGATGGGCAAGAACAGAGCAGGACAGGGCTGCAGGAGCAGCGAGCACAAGCAGGGCAGGACAGGACTGCCGGAGCAGCGGGCAGAAGCAGGGCAGGACAGGACTGCCGGAGCAGCGGGCAGAAGCAGGGCAGGACAGGACTGCCGGAGCAGCGGGCAGAAGCAGAGCAGGACAGGACTGCCGGAGCAGCGGGCAGAAGCAGGGCAGGACAGGACTGCCGGAGCAGCGGGCAGAAGCAGGGCAGGACAGGACTGCCGGAGCAGCGGGCAGAAGCAGGGCAGGACAGGACTGCCGGAGCAGCGGGCAGAAGCAGGGCAGGACAGGACTGCCGGAGCAGCGGGCAGAAGCAGGGCAGGACAGGACTGCCGGAGCAGCGGGCAGAAGCAGGGCAGGACAGGACTGCCGGAGCAGCGGGCAGAAGCAGGGCAGGACAGGACCGCCGGAGCAGCGGGCAGAAGCAGGGCAGGACAGGACCGCCGGAGCAGCGGGCAGAAGCAGGGCAGGACAGGACCGCCGGAGCAGCGGGCAGAAGCAGGGCAGGACAGGACTGCCGGAGCAGCGGGCAGAAGCAGGGCAGGACAGGACTGCCGGAGCAGCGGGCAGAAGCAGGGCAGGACAGGACTGCCGGAGCAGTGAGCAAGGAGTCAGAGCAGGCTAGAACCGCCGGAGCGGTAAGCAAAGGAGTCAGAGCAGACTAGAACCGCCGGAGCGGTGAGAAAAGGAGTCAGAGCAGGCTAGAACCGCCGGAGCAGTGAGCAAAGGAGTCAGAGAAGGCTAGAACCGCCGGAGCGGTGAGCAAAGGAGTCAGAGCAGGCTAGAACCGCCGGAGCGGTGAGCAAAGGAGTCAGAGCAGGCTAGGCTGAGTAGGGGGGACAGGGCTCTGTTCACACGGAACAGACAGGAAGGGAAAGGCAGAGCCAGACACCCACAGGGTACTTGCAGTGAAGTAGCGAGGAGACCACAAACTCACAAACGGGAGTACAGAGACAACAAGCAGGAGTTAGGTAAGAGTTCAGACTCTGCAGAAAAAGGAAGGGAACGGACATAGAGGCAAAACAGGTAAAGGATAGGAGAGAGTTCAGACTGGAACTGAGTGTACGGAGGAGACCGACACTGCAGCGGGATACAGGAGCGGGTCTGGGAATACGGCCCCCAGAGAGGCAGGACGAACAGGCAAGGAGCGTGTTCAGACAGGACAGACAAGATACAGGAGCGGGTCTAGGTAATCAGCCCCTAGAAGGCGAGAGGAACAGGCTAGGAGCGTGTTCAGACAGGTCAGACAAGATACAGGAACAGGTCTAGGTAATCGGCCCCTAGAAGGCAGGAGGAACAGGCTAGGAGCGTGTTCAGACAGGTCAGACAAGATACAGGAACAGGTCTAGGTAATCGGCCCCTAGAAGGCAGGAGGAACAGGCTAGGAGCGTGTTCAGACAGGCCTGGAAATACAGCCTCCAGGATAGGCAGACAAGAGAACACAGAACGGGACCTGGCACCTTCAGAGTGCAAGCACACACTGAAAGAAACACTATGCTCAGGCAGGGATAGATGGGCGCAGCTGAGCTATATACCAGGTGACAGACAGCAATAGGCTGAGGACGCACAAGAGGTGTGACCCACAGCAGGTACAAAAAGCAGGAAGTGATCGGGCGCCGCCCTTAAGCAGCAGAAACAGACACAAACAGACAGCATGGAGGGAAGCCAGAGAGACATTCTGGACAGGAGATCAAGTGCGCGCTCTTGCACAGTGGGAGATGGACCACTATGCAAGGACGCCGCCAGGTATGTTACAACCAGTATGTTGTAGTGACCAGTATGTTGTAGTGCCTGTACATTGTGCCCAGCTCGTGCTTCTGGAGACACGCACTTGTAAATTAGGCGAGCTCTCATCGCTACAAAAATACCAAACATGTGGACGCTAAATGTGATTTAGACACACTGGGGCTCAAGAAGGGAGGGCAGCATTTGGATTTGGGAGCACAGAATTTTCTGGATTTCTTTTGGGGGCCAAGGAGCCATAACATTTTTCCAGAGCCTTTGTACTACCAGTAACGTGGAAGCCCCCTATATTTCCGATAACAGATGATGGACCTGAGTGGGGTTTTTTTTGTGGATTGAGTTGAAGTTTTTATTAGGTACATTTTACATAACATTTTGGATCACATTTATCCGGCGCTCTACACTAAGCACTTACTTTTACTTTTTTTTTTTTTACTTTTTTAAATTGTCCCAGGATGGGACATCAACTTGAAAGTGACAGATCACTGATCTAATATTCTGCAATGCTTCTGCACTGCATAGCATCAGATCAGCGTGCGACAGGCAGGGAGGAGGCATCTCAGCTCCTGCTCTCTGAGCAGGCGCTGACAGGCCACCTTCCCTGAAGACCCTGAAGGACCCTGCGGCCATCTTGGGACCGGGGGTCACCATGGAGACCATCAGCGTTGCACCGCATTGTGCTGATGGGATCACAGAGGGAGTTCACAGGGATTAAACGCCCTGCTAGCACCGATCATGGGCGTTGCTGCAAGGTGTCATCTCTCATATGGAGCTGACACCCGCAGGTGATCGTGGCGGCGCTTAGCATGAGCCCGGGTGATCACTGCGCCGTATATATACTGCTCTTTGTGGGAACGCAGCTCCCGCAGAGCAGTATATATACAGCGCATGTCGGGATGAGGTTAAATCCAAAAAATTGTGTCATAGGGAAAGAAGTGCCCAAATACCTTGGATATATAGTAGGTAGAGGCGAAATCAAGTTCAGGTTCATTCCAAACTTTGCCTTGGTGGCCGCACCCCTGACCGACCTCCTTAAGGGGACAAAATCAGTCATGGCTAAATGGACGTCAGAGGTAGAGACAGCCTTTCAGGAACTGAAAGTGGCTCTGTGTAAGCAGCCAGTCCTGATTAACCCTGACTTTAAGAAGGAATTTGTACTCCAAACGGACGCTTCAGAAGTCAGATAAGGAGCGGTCCTCCTCAAGAGATACACGGAGAGGAGCATCCTGTTCTCTATCTGAGTAGGAAACTGTAGGCATGTGAGAAAAATTACTCCATTGTAGAAAAGGAATGCCTGGCCATAAAGTGGGCGGCGGACACACTGCAATACTATCTCTAAGGCCACAGCCCCACTATCAGTATTTGGTCAGTATTCGGTCAGCATTTTTTCTCAGGAGTGGGAGTCAAAACCAGGGGAGGAACAATCAGAGAAAAGGTATAATAGAAACAAGTCACCAATTCTGCATTTATCACCCACTCCTGGTTTTGGCTCCCACTCCTGAGAAAAAATACTGACTAAATACTGATAGTGGGGCCGTGACCTTAGGGCAAGAATTTAAATTAGTGTCAGACCATGGCCCACTCAGGTGAATGAGGAAGGAAAAGGGGAAAAATGCTTGTGTTACCCACTGGTTGCTAGCCCTGCAGGATTTCTGCTTCCATGTAGAACATAGAGCCAGGACTTACATGGTAATGCCAATCCCCTCTCGAGAATCCCATGTCTAGTGGTAGAACATGCCAAGCGACGGCTTTCAGCAGAGGGGGGAGGTATGTAGGATGGCTGTTAGGCACCTAGTGGTTGGAAAATAAACTTAAAGTAATGCTTTAATGCATATAGGACTAAAAGGGGTAAATCGGCCATGACAGGTTGATTAGGAGCAGCTGAACGGCTGCACACCATATGTCCACCCCTGGGTGAGATTCACTGGATAAATTGAGAGCTGTTTTGTCTCACACATGCTGGACGTATGGAGGTTGCAGGTCTCCTGGACTGAATGTCCTTTGCTAAAGGACATGGAATCTGGACTCTAAGCCAGGTGGGCTAACCAGCAATATTGTGTGGACTTGTTACTTTATGTTTTATCTTGTGCCGGACAAAAGCTGTATTTAAGTTTTCTGGTGACGTGATTTATGAGGATTGCAATAAACTAGCCGGACTTTAAATAGAAACAATTCCGGTGTGTACCTCTTTAAGAAGCCGAGTGAGTCGACTTACCACACTGTATATAAAGTTGCTTCATTAGTTTGTAAACTAGCTTTAAATTACGTAGAGAATTACAGTATGTAATAGATGATGTTAAAAACACATTGCATATGGATTGCATACGCAGCATGTCATACGGAGGCTAGGCAAGGAAAAAAAACACACTTGCATGACATATGAAATTACATACGCAGGACACTCTCATGACACTCGCCCAACTTTTCAGGATCAACATTGGATTAATTTTAAATACACTGATGTGAGCAATGTTGTCACGGGATTACCGCAACTGGGTGGAGCCAGAAGACCACAACGTCTGATGGCTCCTACTCCAGCTCCGAGAAGAAGCACTTCTCCTTCATTTTAAAACATGTTTTATTTCTTCTGGCAAAACAGGGGTTAAATGGCCACGTTGGAAATCCCTGTGTTCACAGCTGAGCTCAGATAGCCACTCCTTTTCCCTTTATAATCTGGGCTCTGATACTAATCATTTCAGAGCTAGCATTTGCTGTATGGCTAACGGAGGGAGAGGAGTTCTAATGAGAAGGAGTGTTGGAGGAATTATTAGTGACTGTTGTTCACTTTGTATGCATGGTAATTCCTTATCCTTCTCCATTTTGGTTTATCCCCCTACCTTCACTACCTCTGTTATATATGAGTGAATATTTTGTGTGCCTGGAGTTTTCTGTTAACCCCTGTCTGTGTAGCCCTGTTTGTCGGGTTGGTGTACTACGGTGCACAGTAGCGCCCCCATCCCTGGGTGGGGAAGGTAAACAGATGGAGGGCTAACTGAGAAGTTAGGGCGAGGGCGGAGGCCTCGGCATCCTCACCTTCAGAGGTATACCGGGGAATGGGGCGAGCTAGGGCGCCCCTTAGTGTTAGGGACAGGGTAGGAGCCTAAGGCACATACTTCCTGAGCGTATGGACCCAACAGTGGGCACAAGCATAGTGTGGACCTAGCCTTAGTTTTGTGAACAAAATTCCAGCACGCAATCCAGCATTTCTTACAATTCATCAATGGATTTCGTTATTTAATTTATTAGAATTCAATTTGCATAAAATACGGACGTAAAGATTGAGTAGGATAAACCTATGCGTTTCGAACTTACAAATGAGTGAGAATGTTTAAGTTTGAAACTCATAGGTTTATCTTACTCTCTATGTTATGTTTTGTGCAAATTTATTTGGAATTAATAAAATAAATCTATCAATGAATTTTTAAGAAAAACTGAATTGTGTCGTGAAATTTTCTTTATGTGGTTGATGTCCTGCCGGCTTGCAGGTTCCTTGAGTTCTGTCGAGTGGAGATGTCAGCTGGATTATCTTGTCAGGTAAGCACTTTAAATCTTACGTTTTGCTGCACATAGCCTCAGCTTTGCAGTAGTTAGAAATTCATTCCTGGAGCCATGATCCAAGAGACCTCTATTTTATGGGCCGCCTGAGCTTGTTACACACAGTAGTCTAAGCCACTGACTCTATAGATGAGCCTCACACATAAGATACACGTATGTGCTTCTTCAGGATGGTCCCCCTGTAAGGAGACATAAAAATATGTAGAAAATACACAGTGCTTAACATGCTTTCTGTACTCCTGGCTGGTAGTCTGAATTTACTAATAAAGTATATTACTTTAAACTATATTACTTTAAACTATAGGTTTATTCATTTTTAATGCTCAGTGAAATGATGTCTAAACACTGAAAGCTTAAAGAACTGTAACTTATGGTTTGGATGACTTCATACAGTAACCACAAGAGGGCCCTTTCTTTCCAGGAATCGCTGTACAGTGACCATTCTCCACTTAGTGGTTACAGCTCCACAATTATCTAGTGGGGCATTCCAGTCTTGGACGGTGGGAGTTACTGGCCAACTTAAACCCTCAACTATATTTGTTTCTTTAACTACAGAGATTATTTGTAAATTGGAAAAAAAATCATCCCAGTTCCTACTGATAGTTGTCCCAGCTTGGTCCTTCTTCAATTCACCCTCATTGTCCCTACAACATTGCTCTGGCTTCTCGAAACACAACAAATGTTTCATATTCTGTGTATAAAAATATGTAAACAATTTTTTAATATATGGCTGATATGCTGGGATATAAAGTTGTACAACCCATAACACATATGATGACATTTGAGCTGTGTGTCCATGATAAGTTTTTGGTGTGTTTTTGATGCTGTGCATTTTTAAAAGCGCAGCATCTTAGGGGATGTGCACACTTTAAATATTAGGTAGAGAAATTTCTGCACCATTTCTGCATCTCTTGGCAGAAAAACGCAGTGGTAAAAAGGTGCGTTTTTGCCTCATTTTTGGTACAGATTTTTCCTTGCTCATTAGTATAGGTGAAATCTGCAGCAAAAACGCTGAAACAATTGACATGCACAGAATTAAATCTGCACCAAATCTGCAAGTCAAAAATAAGCAACCTGTGCATGAGACTTCAGGAGTCTCATTCAGTTTGCAGGTATCAGGAAACCCTTTAGGTTTTGTGACAAATCTGCACTGAAAAAACACTGCAAAAACGCAACATGTGCACAAAGCCTTAAGGCCTGTGCACATGTTGCAGATTTGTTGCTTTTTAGACGCCTCTCCATTACTAACCCCTGGGCTTGATGTCAGCTGTCAATACAAAGCTGATATCAACCCCAACCCAATTACCCCACTTGCCACCGCATCAGGGCAAGTGGGAGGAGCGGAGGCTAAGCGCCAGAACTGGTGCATCTTATGGATGCGCCTTTTTTGGGGCGGCTGGGAGCTGATATTTGCAGTCTGTGAGGGGGCCAATATTCATGTCCTCTTCCTAGGCTATTAATATCAGCCCCCAGCTGTCTGCCTAGTCTTTGCTGGTTGTTAAAATAGAGGGACCTCACGTCATTTTTTTTGGGTCCCCCATTTTAATAACCAGTAAAAGCTAAGTATACGGCATTGTTCTCACATGAAAATCGCATGACACTCGTCCATTTTTTCAGTCCAGATATCGCAATGTTTTTTCTTTCACACATATGGGTATGAGCCCTTAATTACACTCTGGAAACACACCAATGCCACAGAACAGTTTCTCTGCACACACCACTGATATGTCAGAAACTTGGCACATCTACCACTGACACACTAGACTCGGGAGCCACATGTGGCTTTTGGGCTCGTGATCTGTGATTTACAACTGTCTGCCAGTTTGTTGCATTAGCACCAGGTCTAACACACAGCTATGAAGAGCGGGTCTCCAGATGGTGACTTTTGTGAGTAGCCCCACACAGAAGAGCAGATCTAGATGCACATTCACTGGTTTATGGGTTGGAGAGATAAATTAAAAGGGTTTTCCGGCCTTAGGCTACAAGTCTGCAGTCACTTTATGTCACCGGGAGCGGGCAGTCATGTAACCACAAATATGCGCTTTGCATACTTCCGACCACATTACATCTAGTCGGCAAGTGACCGCATGTACTGTATGAAAATCATATACTTGCAGTCATGTACCCGCTGTTCCTGGCACTGGAGAATTGTGCGTGCTGTGAGGATTCACAAGTCTGCAGTCACATAGAGTGACTGACTGCAGACTTGTAGCTTAAGGCCGGACAACCCGATGGGGTGCTTGAAGCTGGATGTAATAGTGTGGTGGCCGGGCCTGATGCGATAATACCAATGGAAATAAGGTGAAAACTCCTGGATGTAAGTATACTGCATCAGTGTGATTTTATGGGGAAGTTTGGCTGTTTTAAAATAGCTCTGGGGGCTCTCGCCACTACTGTGTGTGGGGGGAAGGGAGCGGGATCTGGATATCACTACTCGGACGGCTCTGGATGTGGATTGTGCCTCTCTATCAGAGCTGAAAGTAGCTCTTAAGAAAGATTGGGGACCGCTGCACTGGACACATCAGGCACACCAGGGCCAGTAGAAGTCCTTAAGCAGCGCCAGTTACAATCTGTAAGCAGCGCCAGTTGTAGTCCGTAAGCAGTGCCAGTAGAAGATCCTTAAGCAGCGCCAGTAGAAGATTTTTTACCCCACGCCAGTAGAAGATCCATAAGCAGCACCAGTAGAAGACCGTGACCAGATCCGAACCAGGCTTGGGAGATGTTCCGGCTGTAGCAGAGGACCATTCCTGTGGACCATTACTTCCAGCACAGACATACAATACACTGTAAAAACACAAAATTTGAGCTTGGTTTAAGTTGGTATACATACAGCATATAAATGCATATTTCACAATGGCCATGAATCAGAAAAACCTACAAGAAGAAAAATTAACAAAAACCCTGCTGTAAATAAATAAAAAGCAAGTGCATTTAAATAAAATAGGGTTCTTAGTAACACTGTTTTTGATCAAAAATAGTATATAAGCCATCACACCAGCGACAAGGTCAACCGGCTCGGGATGGTCCTACACTGTCTAATATTAAAAACCTTACCATGTGTCAAAGTTGACCTCCTTGTGTGAATAGGGGCAGACAAAGGACTGAGTACCAAACTGTGAACACCAGCCCAGGGAAGCTTTAAATGCATTATCCATCTGTAGGAAGGGAGGCCACACCCAGGTTTGGACAGAATGCAGAAAATACAAAGAAAAAACTTTGTTTAAGTGCACTGTGTAGTGCAAAGGAAAAGAAAAAAAGAGTTCAAAATATGGCCACATGCATGTGAAAAAACAAATTAAATAATATATGACGCGCCCCCTGGGACATATTCCTTTTTGAGGGGAATACCCGGCACCGGATCAGATGGGGGGTTGTAGTCTCCGAGCGGCTGTGACCCGGCCCGTGCCCAGGGCGTCAAACTCAGTGTTATGTGGCAGTCCTTACTGATGTTATTAAGAGTTCTTTTGTGTCGACTACGCCACCCGTTGTGATGCGGTCACTGTGGCCGCCGCTGCAGCAGGGTCCGCTGAGGCTGATGGTGGGTGCGCAGCTTGGTGGGATAACCCCCAACGGGAGGGGTATAGCCTCAGGGGGGACAGGTGCAGAGGATGGGGGTTGTGGTGGTGCAGTGCAGACGGCAATGAAGACAGAGTCGGGTTGTGCAGTTAAGGGTGTTTACTTACTGCAGATGTTGTACTGGTCACTCCAGCTTCGAGTGACCACCCGAGCCGTGCTGCGTCCACCAGGTCCTGGATCCAGCCAACCCCCAAACAAGTCCGGAGCGTGGCCCTGAGCTCTCCTTCTGTCCCGTTCTCTGGCCGTCCCCACCAGTGATCCACCTAGGTCCAGCTCCCTCGGGCCTCCTGTTGGGACACCCTTGGCCTTGGGTTCCCTGACCCTTCATGTGGTGTGCCTTCGGGGTGGATGTGATGGGTGGCCGTGGCAGACGCTGCCCACGGCCTCCGGTCTCTGGCTAGGGTGTGTTTTCTGCCCCCACCAGCTTGGGATCCGGTACCCTGTGCCGACTCTTCACCCGGGGATTTAAGTTGGGATCTTGGAGTCCTTTTCTGCTGTTTCCCCCTCTGGGTCTCTCTCTCTCTTCTCCTCTCTCACTCTGGGTCTTTCTTCTCTGCTCTCAGACTTCCTCTCTGCATCTGACCCTGTTCTTAGTTGGTGCCCACCTTATATACACCCTCTATGTGTGAGCTCAGGTGACCAGCACCCAATGAGCTCCTATCTTTACCCAGGCTGCTCCCCCTATCTGCCCCTACACTACTTGGGATGTACCACCCCCCTCCCACTCCAGCCAGGAACAGACTCGGTCGTACCTGCACATTTCTAAGTGGGAGTACCGTCGGTCTGCTCCTCAGAAATGGGATGTGTGTAGTGCATGCAGCCTACCGAGCTCAGTTCCACTCTCCATCCTTGCCCGGGAGTGGAATATCACACCTCTGGGTTGAGGTGCAATACCCCTGTAGCAGCCGAATCCTCAGGGTGCTACATTCCCCCCTGGTAAATCACAGCACGTCCTCGGGCTGTAAGACATAAATAACACCAAAACATACATTTTTTTTTTTTTTCATAAACATATAAAACAACATATATTAGCAAATAAAACATTCTCGTCGCCTCTGGCTCCTCCTCCGGTCACTGTGCAACGTGTGACCGGGTAAAGTGCGACAGTCTCTCTGGACAACTGGTTCTCCTATAAAACCAGTAGGGGGCGCTTTAGGAAGCGCAACTATATACAGGGGAAGTTGGCCGCTCTCAGTCCTCGGCCAGGTAAAGGGAAGGGAATGGCTGCTCACAGTCCTCAGCCTGGTATGGATTACGGAATAACGGGTGAACAGTTCACTCATGCTGGTCCCAACGGGGACTATATATATGTAGCAACAGTTTCTTTGGTACCCGGTCGGGTAACTATTTACATCTACTGCTCTGCCGCACTCAACGGCGTCTTCCTCCTGCTCTTTGCTTGTAGCTGGTTGTAGCTTCAGACCCGTCCGGGTCCTCTTGCTCCTCCTCCTCGCACCGCAACTCCTCCTCCGTCAGGCGGTGTACGTGGAGGGCGTAAGGTCCTTTGGCACACTTGTGCCGGGTAAAGGTGACCTCGTCTCCGATGTAGAGGTCACGACCTCTGTGCCCCTCCGGCAGATGGGACTCCACGTCTCTGCGCGTGACAAAGACGTCGCCTGGGGTGTTGTTGTCTCTGATGAAGCCCCACCCATGCTGCTGGTTGAACTTGATCACTGTCCCGATGGTGCGGGGACAATGCGCTGCACGGGGGTCCCTCCTGGTCCGGCTCTTCTGCTCGGCGCTCCTTATTTGGGCCTGTTGTTCCCGGACCCGCCTCTCTCTCCGCTCCCTCGCGAACTCTTCGAGCTGCTGTCGGCAACACTCAGCGCGCTCTGCTGCAGCTGCCCTGGTTTCCTGAGTGAACCCCATTAGGTCTTCTCCGGTGGGGTCCCACTCAAACTGTGCTTCCGCTAGCGGGGGCGAGACCCGTGCCACGGGCTTCGGAGCCGGAATCAGGGGTTCATCCAGGGGTCTTAGTCTCTGCTGCCGTTCCAGCTCATGGTATTCTTCGGGCCAGATGAAGGGCCGCCCGTCCGGCCATGTGAGCTGGCTGAACAAGTCCTCCCCCAGGTGTGGCACCCTTGGTTTTACGGGCGCGGGCGCGGTGGTGGTGGCGCCCGGGTTACCCAGGCCTTGCGGCCAGGCCTGGGGCACCTGGAAGGTGAAGGGCACCGTTAGGACGGCGGCGCCCTGGGCTACCTGGCCTTGCGGCCAGGCCGGAGGCTCCGCGGAGGTAGGGGGCGCTGTTGGTGATGCGGCGCCCGGGGGTACTAGGCCTTGCGACCAGGCTGGTGGTATTTCCTGCTTTGTCACGCTCCGGGTCGAGGCGCGTGACGTCACAGGGGTCGCTGCGGCGGCTTCCGGTCGGGGCCTAGTCCATAGCGGTGACATGGCGGCTACGGGCACAGCAGGGGGACTTTCGGGCTCTGCGACGGGGAGCTGGGGCAGGTGGGCGGTTTCCCGGCTTGGGGTATAGGCGTCCCCTTTACCTGCCTCCATGCGTTCGGCTCCCTTCTCGGCGCCGTCTTCAGCCTTTGGTCCTCCCGCGCCATCCTCAGAGGCGGTCTGTTTCCTCTTCCAGGGTAGCGTGCTCCGTTGACTGGTCTCAGCTTGCTGGGCCATCTCCCGGCTCCATTCCGCCAATATCTCGCGCTGTACCCGGGCCATCCTCCGTGCGAGGCCCTCCAGGGCAGTCTGTGCACACTCCCGGTCTCGGGGGAGCTGTGCAAGGACCTCCACTAGGCCTAGTGGGGTCGTGGTGTCTAGCAGGCTCCTGACCAACGGGTCGGTGCTGCTCTGCTCTTCTTCCAGCAGGCTCCTGGCCAGCGGGCCGGTGCTGCTCTGCTCTCCTTCCTCGGTCTTTAGCAGACTCCTGGCCAGCGGGCCGGTGCTGTTCTGCTTTCTCTCCATATCCGGGTAAGCTCCTCCGCTACTCCTCGTTAGACCTCTTGCCTCCGGGTGCGCTCGCTCCAGACTGCTCCAGGCGGCACCCATCTTCGTTCTTTTCTTTCGTCTCCTCCCACTTCGAGGGCGGTCTCGGGGCAACTCGGTGACTGTCAGCTCCAGGGGTAGTTCTTTCACGCTGACAGACACCTCCAGCATCACAGTCTCTGTTGGTGGGGGCGGTTTCCACTTTTGGCGCCATTTTCTGTCCTGGCCCACGATGGGAGGCGGCCTCCTGCCCTCCTTTGGCACGCCCATAATGGCGTCCGCTGCTCTTCCAAGGCGGGAAATCTTCGGATTTGGCGGGAAGCGTCGCCCAGTGGCGGGAAACTCTGCAGATGGCGGGAACAAGCTGGAAATGGCGGACAATCGGCGGGAAACGACCTGTGATGGGGTCCGATGGCGTGGACCCTCCGGAACCGGCAGGAGACTTCTTTCTGAGGTAAACTTGCACTTTTCTTCAGGCACGCAGTACCCGGTTGTTGTGGGCACGTAATCCTGCCGACTACGCCAAAGTTGACGCGCCCCCTGGGACATATTCCTTTTTGAGGGGAATACCCGGCATCGGATCAGATGGGGGGTTGTAGTCTCCGAGCGGCTGTGACCCGGCCCGTGCCCAGGGCGTCAAACTCAGTGTTATGTGGCAGTCCTTACTGATGTTATTAAGAGTTCTTTTGTGTCGACTACGCCACCCGTTGTGATGCGGTCACTGTGGCCGCCGCTGCAGCAGGGTCCGCTGAGGCTGATGGTGGGTGCGCAGCTTGGTGGGATAACCCCCAACGGGAGGGGTATAGCCTCAGGGGGGACAGGTGCAGAGGATGGGGGTTGTGGTGGTGCAGTGCAGACGGCAATGAAGACAGAGTCGGGTTGTGCAGTTAAGGGTGTTTACTTACTGCAGATGTTGTACTGGTCACTCCAGCTTCGAGTGACCACCCGAGCCGTGCTGCGTCCACCAGGTCCTGGATCCAGCCAACCCCCAAACAAGTCCGGAGCGTGGCCCTGAGCTCTCCTTCTGTCCCGTTCTCTGGCCGTCCCCACCAGTGATCCACCTAGGTCCAGCTCCCTCGGGCCTCCTGTTGGGACACCCTTGGCCTTGGGTTCCCTGACCCTTCATGTGGTGTGCCTTCGGGGTGGATGTGATGGGTGGCCGTGGCAGACGCTGCCCACGGCCTCCGGTCTCTGGCTAGGGTGTGTTTTCTGCCCCCACCAGCTTGGGATCCGGTACCCTGTGCCGACTCTTCACCCGGGGATTTAAGTTGGGATCTTGGAGTCCTTTTCTGCTGTTTCCCCCTCTGGGTCTCTCTCTCTCTTCTCCTCTCTCACTCTGGGTCTTTCTTCTCTGCTCTCAGACTTCCTCTCTGCATCTGACCCTGTTCTTAGTTGGTGCCCACCTTATATACACCCTCTATGTGTGAGCTCAGGTGACCAGCACCCAATGAGCTCCTATCTTTACCCAGGCTGCTCCCCCTATCTGCCCCTACACTACTTGGGATGTACCACCCCCCTCCCACTCCAGCCAGGAACAGACTCGGTCGTACCTGCACATTTCTAAGTGGGAGTACCGTCGGTCTGCTCCTCAGAAATGGGATGTGTGTAGTGCATGCAGCCTACCGAGCTCAGTTCCACTCTCCATCCTTGCCCGGGAGTGGAATATCACACCTCTGGGTTGAGGTGCAATACCCCTGTAGCAGCCGAATCCTCAGGGTGCTACATATACATTTGGAAACTCATAGATAAATGTACATCATACATCAAAGATCTTTTACAGAATTGGTTTCATCTCCATAATCCAAATTCAATAAAGAAAAATTGCTGAAGTAAATAGAGTTATCTCCTGATATGTGTTTCAATAATATTGATCCTAAAGATGTGGTATATACGTGAAAAAAGTCATATAGATATATTTAAAGCATGTGGATATATTATGGACATACCCAGAAGTGTTATAAAGAATAGGAGATAAATAGGCATATATATATATATATATATATATATATATATATATATACATACACAGTCATGGCTGAAAGTATTGGCACCCTTGAAATTGTTTCAGAAAATGAAGTATTTCTCTCAGAAAATTATTGTAATTACACATGTGTTGTTATACACATGTTTATTTCCTTTGTGTGCATTGGAACAACACAAAAAAAAAAAAGAGAAAAAAAGGCAAATTGGACATACTTTCACGTAAAACCCCAAAAATGGGTAGGACAAAATTCTTGGCACCTTTCCCAAATTGTGGGTAAACAGCTTTGTTTCAAGCATATGATGCTCATTCAAACTCATATGTGGCAAGTAACAGGTGTGGGCAATATGAAAATCACACCTGAAACCAGATGAAAAGGGGAGAAGTTGTCTCAATCTTTGCATTGTGTGTGCCACACTAAGCATGGAGAACAGAAAGAAGTGAAGACGTCTGTCTGAAGACTTGAGAACCAAAATTTTTGAACGATATCAACAATCTCAAGGTTATAAGTCCATCTTCAGAGATCTTGATGTTCCTTTGTCCACGGTGCACAACATAATCAAGAAGTTTACAACCCATGGCACTGGAGCTAATCTCCCTGGACGTGGATGGCAGAGAAAAATTGATGAAAGGTTGCAACGCAGGATATTCCGGATGGTGAATAAACTGCCCCAATCAAAGTTCCTGAGAAATTTAAGCTGTCTTGCAGGCTCAGGGAGCATCAGTGTAAGCGCAAACTATCCGTCGACATTTGAATGAAATAAAATTCTCTGACAGGAGACCCAGGAGGACCCCATTGCTAACACAGAGACATAAAAAAGCTAGACTGCAGTTTGCCAAAATGTACATAAGTAAGCCAAAATCCTTCTGGGAAAGCTTCTTGTGGACAGATGAGACCCAGATAGAGCTTTTTGTTAAAGCACATCATTCTACTGTTTACAGAAAGCTGAATGAGGCCTACAAAGAAAAGAACGCAGTACCTACAGTCGAATATGGTGGAGGTTCCAAGATGTTTTGGGGTTGATTTGCTGCCTCTGGCACTGGGTGCCTTGCCTGTGTGCAAGGCATCATGAAATCTGAAGCATACCAAAGGATTTTGGGTTGCAGTGTAGTGCTCAGTGTCAGAAAGCTGGGTTTGAGTCCTTGGTTATGGGTCTTTCAGCAGGACAATGACCCCAAACATACTTCAAGAAGCACCCAGAAATGGATGGAAACAAAGCGCTTGAGAGTTCTGAAGTGGCCAGCAATGAGTCCGGATCTAAATCCCACTGAACACCTGTGGAGAGATCTAAAAATTGCTGTTGGCAGAAGGCGTCCTTCAAATATGAGAGACCTGGAGCAGTTTGCAAATGAAGAGTGGTCCAAAATTCCAGTTGAGAAGTGTAAGAAGATTGTTGATGGCTATAGGAAGCGACTGATTGCAGTTATTTATTCCAAAGGGTGTGAAACCAAAAATTTTGTCCGGCCTATATTTTCTCAGTTTTTTTGTTGTTCCAATACACACAAATGAAATAAACATGTTTATAACAAAACATGTGTAATTGCAATAATTTTCTTCAAGAAATATTTCATTTTCTGGAACAATTTCAAGGATGCCAACACTTTCTGCCATGACTGTATATTATTCCATCCAAATAAAAAAACTGAAAAAACTGAGAGGAAAAGAAAATGACCTTAAAATTCTTATGGTGTAATACAGTATAGAGGAACTTTCCTCTGTGATCTTGTAAGAAAAATTGGAATTTCATACATTTCTGAAATGAAATAAACTACAATAAATCCTACCGGATTGCAATAAATGAGGGTATAAAGAAGTGAGTCCGCGCTATCTGAATCGCCTGGTGCTGGGGGCTGAAATGGCCGTTCCATGACCGGTGTTAAATGTAGTATGGATGTAGGATGAGAGATCCCGGTGTGTGACGTCAGGGCAGGGAGGCATGTGTAAGGTTACGTGACTGGCTAATGCTACGATAACCATACGCATGGGCGGTTCATAAAGCAATACCCGTGATGATGTGTACTTATATGACCAAACCACTAGATGGCGCACAGTGAGACTATGTCGTATATGGCGACAAGGCGTGTATTACACGATATGGAAATAAGATGATGGGAAGAAGAGCAAGAGGGAGGAAATAAAAGGAGGTGTGAAAAAAACTGTGAATCTAAGAAAAGGAAGGAAGAAAAAAGGAAATATCAGCAAAAATTGAAAAAAGAGAGTATACAAGGGAAAACATTGTAAAAGGAGAATACAGAGATCAAAAGTCGGGGGGAAGGAACATACAAATAAGGAGACAATGAATAATGTAATGTCACCATGGCCAGAGAAAGGAAGAAGAAAAATAAAGAAAGAAAAAATAAGTTAATGATAAAGATCTTAGTTAAAAAGGAAAAATGGTGTAGAAAAGAGCAATAGATGAAAAGGCCACCACCTTGTCTTAATGATTCTGTAATGAAAAAAAGGGGAGGGATTATTGAAATAGCATCCTAGAAAGAGTATCTATACATAACCCATATAAAGCTAGCAATATCAAAGTCCCTATTGAGACCCTTCGGATGTAAGGTCTATAGGCGGTGGATCCAAAGTGCCTCTTTCGTTTCAGATATCATTGCCGATCTTCCCCACGTCTGAGTGGGGGCGGGGGGTATGAAATTGAAATTTAAGTTGGGCTACAGTGGGCCTTGCATTAGAGAAATGATATGGTAGTGGAAGAGCTGTCTTTTTACACTTTACACCGTATATTGGATTTATGTTGGGATATACGATCTCGCATACGTTGTGTCTCTCCAATATACATTAATCCACAGGGGCATTTGTTATAACTATAACACATAGGGTCAGTTATAACACAAAGGAAGTTTCACAAGTGAAATACCCCTTAATCGGTATTCCTACTCCTGGGTGTGGGTTTGTTAACCTTATTACCTTTCAGAATGTTATTACATTGTAAGCATTGAATGCAATGAAACGTACCATTCTTAGGAGAGGATAAAAAACGTTGTGTTGGTAATTTCACCACAGAACCCTCATCTGCCCTAACCAGTTAACCCCTAAGGTTTGCAGCAAAACCAGCAAAAAACAGTATTGCAAGTTTTAAAAATACAAAATGACTTTTTTTTACTGATGCCTGGTGTCTAGTGGCAAATACCGCCATGCAGAAGGGACTTGCAATTATACCATAACTAACTTTAAGAGTTTGTCCACTAGTCAGGCAACCCTTTTTCACTCACTATGTTCCCACATTATAAAATAATAACACCTATACTCACCTCCGGTGCAGGTGCCGTTCCAGCAGTGTCGGCACTTACTATTGGTCGGGGGCCAACACCCAGCACAACCACCGATCAGCTGTTATGGGTGGCCGTGGGCCAGAAGTACTCACTTGCGGAGCTGCTCTGTCTTCTGATAGTGGCCGAGGCTTGGTACTACATATCCAGCTCCTATTGATTTGAATAGGAGGCAGATATGTAGTACTAAACCTTGGCCACTATCAGAAGACAGAGCAGCTCTGTAAGTGAGGACAACTGGCCAGCGGCCGCCGCCTCCGATAACAGTTGATCGGTTGGGGTGCCAGGTGTTGGACCCTGACCAATCAGACATTGATGACCTATCCTAAAGATAGGTCATCAATGCTAAAGCGGTGGACAACCTTCTTGATGTATCTACTGCTAAAAGTTTAAAAGGATTGTCTGGATGGATTTTAAAAACCTACGGAAGACATTGGCACAACTGAAAAGTGACATCTTCTTTTGTAACATCTCTTAAATAATATTGTGCTCTTAACTCAGTCGTTCATTTGTAAACTTGCCTGATGAATTAGCCTCTGTGTTCTGAAAACTTGCAAATATAATTTTTCTGGTTAGCCAATAAAAGTTTCACTCCTAGAATACTTTTGTCTTTTTTTGGGCATATAAGTATTTAGAAAGGATTGTTTCACAACAGATATGTATGGCATGTACCCAGAAAATTACATAATTGTAAAACAGATGCTCATCACTCCTCCGGAATTTTTAGAATGAAAGTACCCAATCCGCCATTCTGACGGGTGCCTGACCATAGTTGTGCTGCACAATTGTCGGCCCGTTCCAATCACCGTGAGACAAACCCCTTAAAGAGGATCTGTCACCAGAACAAGACTGTTCAGTTTTTGCTTTTATTTTATTCCTGCTGCTGCCCTGAGTAATCCATTTTTTGCTTTACTTAAACGGTCTACCGATTTTGGCATTTTTATTTAGATTGTATTTTTATTTATTTATAATTTTTATGTTCTTTACCAAGGTGGTGTAGGTCACTTCATTCTCTGGGGTGTGTCTTTAGGCTGCTCTGTATTATTATCCTGTGAGCCACAAACCTTTGGTAAAGACTATAAAATTAGTAGCACTAAATAAAATGGCACATATCTCTGGAGTTCTATGGTGGATTAAAAAAATATATAATACTCAGGAGGTGCGGGAACAAATTAGAGCAAAAACAGACTACTTTCTCTAGTGAAAGGTCCTCTTTAAATCTGACAGTAGAAGATGCAACTAACCAGGGGTGGATTAGAGTAGTAAGGGCCCCGGGCAGTTTAGAAGGCGTGCCCCCCCCACACACACACACACACCTGATTTATCACATGACATGTCACATGATCCCCTGTGATAGATCATGTGATAGTTCACGTGAAATTAATTTGGAACAATATTAATTATAATATTTTTTTTTAGGCTGTGTGCCCACTATGTGTTTTTTAAGCGTTTCCGCAGCGGCAATTCCGCTGCAGAAACGCTTAAAAAATGCTTGGTAGAAGGTCTGCCATGTTCCCCAATGATAATCCGCATGTGCTGTGTACATGCTGCGGAAATTTCCGCTGCGGATTATCATTGCGGAAAAATCCGCAGCATTACCAATTATTTTGCGGAAGCGCGGCGTTTTCGCCGCCATTGACTTGCATTAGAACGCATGGAATCCGCATCACTGCATCTGTACATGCGGAATCCATGCGTTTCAATGTGCGGATGGTACCCGGGTGTGGAGGACAGGAGACTCTCCTCCGGACCCGGGTACCATAGAACCTGTAAAAAAAGAATAAAATAAAAAATAAATATTATACTTACCTTCTGATGGCCCCCGGTGTCTTTATCCGATGCGTCCTGGCTTGCCGGCAGCTCGCGATGGTCTGAAAAGGACCTGCCGTGACGTCATTTAGTCATGTGACGGGTCACGCGACCGCTGACGTCGGAAGGCCATCAGAAGGTAAGTATATATTTTTTTATTTTTTACCATTCTTTTACGGTCACACTATATAAATCCAGGGCCATGTCTCCTAGCAGTGACGCGACCGGGCCAGCACAGGGAAATTAACTGCTGCAGTGCTGGCCCGGCCGATGAAGAAGTAGCGGCCGTGCGCCGCTGCTGGGGCAGCTGTCCGGGGCCCCCCCTCCCGCCACTGCTACCGGTATATGCCGCGGCGGCCCGCACATATAATGAGGGCAATCCGGCATTAGACACCCCGCCCGGAGCCGCGGGCCCCCTGCAAGCTCAGCGCCCCGGGCGGTAGCCCGGATTGC